>NC_071989.2:109135000-110385000 GCF_028885655.2 Pongo abelii
AGATTTGATAAAATTTATTTATTAATTATTAGCCATAATTATTGCTAAGTGGCATTGGCTTATTTTGTAAGTGTGCGGCAGTGAAAAATATGATGACTTTTCCTATATGTAATGCCACTGTCTTGATTCATACTAAGGCATCAAGAGTTTAAATCATAATTGCTTTTGCATTACTGATACATCGACATGGTGAAACAGGTAAATGATGTACTAATATTATTATTAAAATAGTTTTGATGTTGTTATTCTCTGGAAAAGGAATCAAGGAAACACAGAGAGCCAGTGGAGACCATATTAAACAATAGTTATTCTAGGAAAAGTCTATCACATGACCTCAAGATATTTATTGAAGAAACTTTTAAATTAAATTTGTACTTATTATAAAAAACTGAGACAGCAAATGAATAGATAAAAATGCTGCATATTTGCAGCATCTATAGAATTGATACAATATTCCAGAATATTTTAAATGAAAAACATCAGAACTTTCTTTGTATTTCTCCCTTTGTTACTCTCTGTCTATACACACATTTACTTATACATATGCATATCCACACAGAATTGTAGACTAAAATGACAAAATATTTTTTAAAGTATGGCATTGGCATATGAAGTTAAACTAATAATGACCATTTCAAAGAAAAGTTATTTGAAATTTAAAACAATCAAATAACTTGTGAATAATTTTTATAACTTACCTGTTAAACTTATTGTTTATTTTTTTCTGTAATAATTAGGGACTCTTGGTTAAAATGAATTAAAACTAAACTAGGCCAAGCTCATGCCTGTAATCCCAGCACTTTGGGAAGCCAATGGGAAAAGATCACTTGAGGCCAGAAGTTTGAGACCAGCCTGGGCAACAGAACTAGTCTCTGCCTCTAGAAAAAAACAAAAACAAAAAACAAAAAACAAACAACTCTACTACAACAAAAGCTGAGGTAACTGTGATAGTATGGAAAAAATTTGAGTTCTAAATATGCAAATGTGCAGAAGGTTGAGATTAACATACATCTTCAAGTATTGGAAATATCAAAAAGCTAAAAGTAAGTTTTTCCTTTGGATGATACACTCAACAGCAATTGATAATATTAAATTTTAATACAACCTGAAATCTGGCAAGCAGGAAGAGCACGACAGGTTGTAATAAAATGACTTATTCTCCTACTTTCTGCACTGATTACATGTGGATGACCCACTGATTGCTTCTAACAGGTTCCGTAGCAATTGGGAAAAATTATCGTTGATTATTGCCAGAACTAAATATCAAATTAATCCCACAGTATTATATTAATGGCTAATTCACACTGAAATGAAAGTTGTTTTTCTTTTTTATTTAACAAAGCAAAATAAAACATTTGCAGACTTGTTAGTTAAAGTTCAGATGTGCAGCTTTGACAGAGCAGGAGCATCGCCATCTTGGATAAACACCTCCATTTTAAGTTCCCCTTGATTAAAAATCGCCTAAATCCAGCCCAAAAAACAACAGCATAATGGCTAATGTCAGCATGACCATAAACCACAAATGACACCACTGACCAGAAAGATTCCAAACTTGAGATAAACCCCCCTCCAACAAGGGACATGCCAACCCCTAGATAACCTCCCCTCCAACAAGAGACACTCCAACCCTCCAATAAAACTCTCCTCCACCCAGAAACATTCCAAGCCTGCGATAAGCTCTCCCTCCCTAAACCCTTAAATATCCTTAGTCTGTAAGAAAGAATGCTCTTGACCAAAATTGGCCAGAAGCCCCTCTCAGGTTTACTCTCCAAAAGAAACCTGTCTTTGACTGTTGAGCAGATTTTTGTGTTTCTTTCTTTTTTCTTCAACTCTTACAAGCTTTAGCAGACCAGAGCCAGATACAACATGTAAACTGAGCACTGCTCCCACATGGATCTCCTTTCTTCCTGAATTGTCCTTTATCCTCCTTGTTGGAGTTGCATCTGTGCCTCTTTTATGAAACTGCCATACAATGTTAGTAAGAGAATGCTTACCACATACTAAAGCAAGAGTTCTTATGAAATGGTTACTTTTGGTATATGTCTTCTCATTGTCACTTCACAGGCAGAGGGATTTGGGACGTTTACTTATTTGGGGATAGTATGTAAGTGACCAATTTGGTCAATGACATTAATGAAATCTCACTTTTGTTAACATTTTATTCTTTCCAAGTGTTTTTCCCCACATTATTTCATTAGGTTTTCATCATATCCCTAAGAAAATAAAGAAAATTTATTTTAAATGTGGAAGGGAATCAGCCTTTTAGATTTGCAAAAGCTCTCGAAGAAATACTAACAAAAGAAAAACATTAATCTAGTTCTTTTGACTCCTTTTGAAATAATTTTCCATGATAACACCTTGTTTCTTTTAACAAGCAATACTTCTTAAAAAATAATAACCACCAAAGACTGATTCTCTGAACACATTATTTACAAATAAATGTATTACTCTGGAGTTTCCCTCTAAATGACAATTACTTACTAAATCATAGTTAATAATTCTTTATATTAAATTTCCTCTGGTAAGCCTACTGTGTGGCTTCTCTCTCTTGATTGTACTCGGAGTACTAGAACTCTCAATTCATATAGGACAGATAAGTGTAACTTGTCAAATGAGAGTATCTGAGGCATTTGTTTACATTTAAAATATAGGGTTTTTTTTCCCATACATTTGTCCTCCCTCTCCTTCATTCCAAGGGTAGCATCTACATGCTAGGCATACTAATGAGTTTCCATGGCTTTGGAGCAAATATCTTGTCTGATATCAGTATCTGTTTAAACACAGACATTTATTCTATTGTATACTTTCAAAAATTCTAGATTCTCTCTTTCTTACTTTTCAATCTTCACAAAGAGCACTCAACACGTATTTGTGGGAAGAATATGTAATGGACCACGGAACTCTGTGCAGCCTGAGCCCATCATCTAGAAGCCATGAGAAAAGATAAAAATTACTGGAGAAAAGTTGTATTTCCTCATTGACTTTTTGAAGAACTGTGCTAAAACTAAACATATTAATAAATTCAAAAAAGTAATTAATGTCCTGTTTATTCTTCCCTTGTTCATCCTCCATAACATTGTACAATTTTCTTCAAAAGAATAGTGTTTTAAAAAAGATTGTTTTGAGTCCCATAGCTACGTGCACACACTTAAAGTACCTAGGAAAAACCCAGTGGTAAATACGCCAAATTACCATGCATTTTAAAAGTGTATCCGTTTAGTTGCCTCTTGTGCTTTTATGATCTTATTGGCTATTTTCAGTCAAAACACTTATATATCTAGCAGATATTCACTTGTATATACATCTAGATTATGTTACTATCTCTTTGCGAAGCTATTAAATTTATTATTTGATTTTTTTCAGAATTAAAGGCAACTAAAACCATTTTAAATTGGTATATTTTTGTTATTTTTTTTTACAATTCTTGCTTTATAATTGTAACAAGTAATATTTCCCTTTAAAATACTTTTATTTATAATTACATTTGAAATATTAAGTAAATCAGTGATAGAAACTTTATTATCTACTTAGTGTCACCTTTTCTATCATTTAAGTTTTTCAGGATGATAAGATTGTTTTATCAGAATTGTAATCACTCCTATATACAGAAGACTCATATTTGGCATCCACAAGAAATGACCATAATCTACATCTGTCCATGAACTACTACTTCTCCCATCTCCCATGCTATGTACCCTTAAAATGGGAGTTGGTGTTTTCAACAGAGTAATAATTATTAGTTTGATACTTGGAAGAAGTTCAATCATATTAAAACTATATACATAGAATTAAAAACACTTCAAGATTTCATTAGACAGCTCAACATATATGGTGAATAACCTTTATTCTATCTGTTTATTCATAGAGTAGGGTACTTTTAGAAAGCTTTCTATAATTTACATCATTTAGCAGTGTTACATATGTCTGTAATATGTAGACTAATTTTCTTGCTTAGAGAGTTCCATGTTAAAAATTACAGTGGATGACTGATATATCAATGCACTAACATTACTAAAACTGAGGTTTAAAATTTCAAATGATTCAATCGGCTAAATTCTCCAGTAAATAATTGAAAGCTTACAGTAAGTCACTTTGGCCAGCCCTCTAGTTATTTCATTTCATGAGAAGTTCCTATTCTGCTCAACATGTTTATTATAAGGATTAATATAGTTCCTTTAGGAGTAAACCATCACTGTCTATGCCTCTTCTACTTGAGTAGGATCTTCTTCCCCTGTGTTTTGATTCTTTCTCTCAATGTGACCATGAACTATGAAGGACATAATTTTTCCCATAATTTTTCAATCAGTTATTCTTTGGTGTTTTGGTTTTCATTCTGAAGTTCAGAAGATCTCCTTCATGCCACCCCACCAGATAATTACAAATTGCACTTCTTATATAATGTACAGTACTTGTACACAACATAATTTAATCAGAGGTCTAATTTTTCCATGAAGATGTTTGCTACATTCAACTAGAAGGTTTCTGAAAAGGAGAAAGGAAATTACATTAATAAACAGAGTGTCTCATATTATAAACCCATTTGTACTTTAAGGTATGGTGAGGCACTTAGTGTATACATGTGCTGTGCAATATTTTAGTTGTTTTTAGAAGTAAATAATTCATGGATATGATTTATCTGTTGATCTTTCTAATGATTTTTCTAGAACATTAAATTGTATGTGTGTGTGTATATATATACATATGATATTAAAACTAAATGAAATATAGGGATACTTACATGAATTATTTGTGTCTTGGTTTCTACCTACAGATATTATCTGTGTTTCTGGATATGAACATGGATTGAATCTCGCTCTTAGAAAGTTATTAAACTTTCATTAGAAACTAGTAGATATATATCTATGTATCTGCTATCCATCACAGTGCTTAAGAATTCTAGCAAAAATCCACTTGAGTTATATTCTTGCTTTAGCAGTTATTATTCTTGTAACCTCATCTGACGCAGCTCTTTGTTTCACTCTTTGAGCTCCATGTAAATTGACCTAGTCCTGGTTTAGTCTTTTGTACTTGCCATCTCCTCTGCCAAGAAAGTTTTTTCTACATTAACCTTGACTTGCTTTCTCACTTACTTCATTTAGCTCTTTGCTCAAATCTTCCCAGTAAACTCTCCCTATCTAACCTATCCTATATAAAATTTCAGTCCTCTCACCCTGATATTTTTTATTCTAATTATCAAGCACATTTTTTCTCCATAGCATTTGTCATGGTCCAATATATATAGATTTGTGTGTGTATGTGTGTGTGTGTGAAATTTCAGTTAAGTTAGAAATTAAATATAAGTATGACCAAACACAGCCTGCAACATATGTATCATAAAAACATTGTCATTTATCAGAAATTTATATTTAATTATACATTTTAATATGTGATATACGGGATATACTTTAAAAAATGACATGTAGTGACATCCTTTAAACATGCAGTATCTGAGACAGTAAAATTTATGTCATCTGAAATTTAAATTTAACTAGGAATTTTGTATGTTTTAAGATATTTCTTGCCACCCTAGTGTGTGTGTATGTGTGTGTGTGTGTGTCTCCCCCATTACATTGTAATCTCTCTTAGATATTTTTTATTGATTTGTTGGCTGCTGTAGAGGTGAACAAGTAAACAAAGGTGCTCTATAGTACATATTTAAGAGTGAATTAAGTTGCTTGACTTTTTCATTTAGTTTTTGTTACTTGTAACATTACGACATAAATATCTACTTACAAGGTTGTGGTGAGGTTTAAAATAAATAGCTTACATAAATCACTTTGGACAGTACATAGCAAGGCGGTAAGTAGTTGATTATTCATTGTTTTGCATTTGCTATCATTATAGTTATTATTGATTGTATTAATCCCAAGAAGGAAACCCAGATATTCAGGTGAAGAACTCTGAAAATCTTGACGTTTTTGATGTGAAGAGTGTCATGACAACTTCTCCTAGGATTAAGCTCAAAAATAGTTACTTTGCTTCTGAAAGAGATATTAAGTGCCAATTAAGTCTAGCTCGAGTTTTACAATATTCTTATGTTTTTCAAAGAAATAAAATATGTTTTCCTTTCTTCATTTAGGAAGGCATGAAAAATTATGGATGAAAGAAATCAAGAGGATGTGGAGTAAATCTGTAAAATGACACTTTCAAACGTTATCTTATTTTCAAATAGAAGTCTATTACAGAGAGGAGGAGGATGGAAGTACAGGAAGTGATCAAAAAGCAATTTGAAAACTATTTTTAAATAACACCATTTCAAAACTTGCAATTTTCTTGTTCTCTGAAAAAGGCTTTATAAGAGGTGAACCCATCAAATGCACTTTAATGCATTAAGTGCTGTTTCAGTTTTACAAGGATACTCGTCTAAGAGTTTGGAAGTGCTGTGATGGGGCAGGGTTGGGTCCTCTGGAAAACAGAGAGTGTCATCTCTTTTCCATTAGCAACATGAAATCACAGGCTTTATTGTACATGAAATCACAGGCTTTATTGTACATGTGTCAGGCATTGGTGCTTTTTTCAAGCCATTGTCATGGCTTCTTCAGAAATCAAGTTTACGTAAGTTGAAGCAATAGATGCATACTTGAAAAAATGGTTTTAAATTGATTGTATTCAATAAATCATAATATATTTTCAATGTCTATAACAGAACTTACCGTTTACATGAACACTTTAGTAAATATTGTGATGAATTGGGAAACAGTTTGAGATTTTATATACTCACATCGTAACTTATTTGTTTTGTGCCTTTGGACAATCACATTATTCTATTGTACACAATTGCAGAATACCTGGTAAGCCTCACATAGACTTAAAACTAGACAATAGTTAAAACTTTGTTGTGATTACATCACTGATAAAATTAAACAGATATTTGATGTCCATTTCCCATATGGTGACACCCGTTCTTATGAGTATTCTGTTGAGCAAAGCACACAAAAGTAAAAAAGAGATAAACTATTAATAAGATTTATGTTTTCATTTTTACACATTTACTCATATATCAGAATCTCCATGGTTTTTAATTGGGTGTCAGAATGAGCATACACTTGAATTTTCACATAAACAATTTTAAATATAGACATGAATACAGAAGTTCAGTTTCTAAATTTGCCAGTTACTATTTTCTGTGATAGAAGCAAATAACGCACAGAGATTATAAGCATGGACTTTAGAGTCAGACTCCTACTTATCCCCTTCTCACACATGTAATCCTGCAAAAATTACTTGTTTCTGAAACCTGAGTTTACTCATTTGTTTATTGTAGGACAACAATAACATCAGACTGATAGAAGTTTTGTGAGGATTTAGACATGTTCAGATAGGTGCTTATTATCAAACCTGCTATATATTAAATGATATAAAATGGTAGCTATTAGTATTATTCTATATGACCTTAAGAAGAATAGGATTATAACCACCATGAGCTTGAAAAACTCTACTGTCTTATTATTATCATCATTATTTTAGTTTTTAAATATATTGTTTTATTATAATTTTTCTGTTAGACTACATAAATATACATATATATTTTTAATTCCACAGACACATATATTTTATATGTCTTATTACAATTTTGAGGGAATAATTTTTTAAAAGTTTTATTGTATGTTTATATTTTAAGGTAAGGCAGATAAGTAAGTCATGTAAAAATGACTTCTGTTTATACATTTTGCAGGATGGTAATTTCTAGTCTAAATATAGTAGAAGTCTTTGTATTTTGAGTTACTTTACTGTGATTATAAGACTTTATGATTTAAGTAACATATGTAAATGAACTTAAGTGATATTTGCATACTAACTCACTTAATTATAATATTCATGATCAAGTAAAATAATTTTAGGTAAGTGTAGCTTTAATGAATGTAGTGAATTAGCTCTAATTTGCAAATGAGTGCTTTTAAATAATGCTTTTGAAATTTGACTTGATTTAGAAAAAACATTGATCATTCTCTCTTAAGTTTAAAGAAATAGCAGAAGCTGCTGACAAGTTAAATTCAACTACTTTTCTCCATTTCTGAATTAAAAAACTAAAATGTCTCATTTACCTATTTTATAATAAAGATATAATTAATAATAACAGTAGAGTCTATGTTAGTTATTCAAATGAATGACTGACTGAGACTTTTAAATGAAAAAATTCTAATTTCCAGTTAGTAACCATCTCATCTGTAAAAGCATAACTGAAAAATAAATTGAGTTACTGTACAATTTAAATTTCCTGGAAAGTGGATCCAGTATATGCATGAATATAATTTATACTGGCTTCTTGCATCCAGTATATAAAGGAATTAAAAATCACCCAATAGTCCCTAATTGTTTTGGAAATAAAGTTGATTTTTGAACAAGATTTTTAATTAAATTTATTAGTAATCACCTGTTATAGTGGAAGTAAGATAATATAATTTTTTAAAAAAATATAGATATCTGAGGAAAGCCTTTCTTTCAATCCAGCACCACAGTTTTTCTGTAACAACTGACAAATCATTTAACTTATCTAACACTCACTTTTCACATCTTTAATATAGCAATAATAACAGTATCTGACTTCTATATTTATTGAAATATGTAATCTTATTCCAGGCAATCATTTAGAAAATAGAACTGCTCAGTAAAAATTAACTATTATCCTTATCACTATTATTATTTGCTCAAAGACAAAATAATATCTTTAAAAAAATACTCCTTGAGTAATACCCTCATTATTATAAAATTTATTCCTGCTTAAGAGAAAAATTACAGGTTATGGCAGACCTATAGGAACCAAGAATGGTTAAGTAATCTCTGTAGACACTCAGAACAATCATATGAACCTTGTGGCTTTCCAAGCGTAAGACTGACATAAAATATGTTTGGTCTGATCTAAGCTTGATTATAGAAGCTTGGAGTACTTACATAACAAGCGTGTATCCTGTAAAACTTGTGTTACTGTTATCACCCTTCACAAATAGAAACATGATTTCTACACATCCTGTCTATTGTAACCATACACAGATTTTGCTGTATTCCATTGTTCAACTCATTCTGCAATTAAGCATAACTGTAGTGGAAAAATCTAGTTTTCCGTACTCAGGAGAGAAGTTAAAAGTGATTTATAATCTGACCAAATGCCCCCAGATTTGTTCAATGCTAAAATTAAATGTAGCTGAAGTATAAACTCATTTGAGATTGATTTACTGCCAGGAAATACAATTTAGATTATGACTATATTTTCTTATTCTATTTAAAAAGTCTATCCCACGAAGAACTATTTTAACAATTATTGTTATCAAATATAGAAATTTAAAAAAATAAAGTTCTTCTAAAAGTTTCACATCAAACTTTCATAGTACCTCTCCCGTAAACATTGTCAAAGAAATGGGGCAAACTAATTATGAGTTCTATTTTTTAAATGAGGACTTAAAGAATGATAAGATATTGAGGTACGGAATATGCTAAATTCAGTTAGCTGAATTATAAGCAAAGTATTCTGCTTAGGCACACACATGAACACACACACAGAGACACAGAGAGAGAGAGAGTAAATAAAGGAATAATATGTGATAGTCAAGTAATTAATAATCTGCATATCGACAATTTCCACTTTCAAGCTATTAAACCAATCAATGATTACTCATAGAAATCATTGATAAAGTAAGTGAAAATTCTACCAGAAAATTTTCCACAAACCTGAAGACCAGATTGTAATGTGTCACAAGGTCTTCAAAGTATTCCAATTTTTTTCAAACTTTTAATGAAAAGATTTTTTTTATATTTATTTATAAATACCAGAAATATATTCTAAATATAGATGACAGTCTACAGGCTGAACAAATATGAACAATGAGAAATACATTCTGTGTAATAGATCATAGTGACACTTCACATCGAGGTTAGCATTACAAAGACACATTATTAAATTATTAAATTGACTACGTAAAGAAGTTGTATGGGAACATTTTTTAATCTCTCAGCCTACATGGATACAGGCTCAGAAATACAAAATAATTTTGAATTTTGAATTTTGAATTTTAATAGTTATGAAGAAAACTGGGATTTTGGGTTTAGTAATTTGAAGGACATTACGTCATGTTTTAAATTTTATTTATATTTTATGAATTTCAAAACAATTTTTCTTTTGTCTTTTTAATTATACATGTGATTCTTGAAATTGAAATACCAGGTGTTTTTATTTTCAAAATGCTACAAAGCAAAAAATGCTGGCATTACTTACTTAAATATTCATGGGAAAGCATATCCAGTGAAATGGATAAAATTAGTTAAACTCGTGATTTTAAGCATAAAAAGACTTTTACATTACATAATATGGATCAGATTTCATCATTAGCTATGTCTTGCAAACGCAATGTTTTCAACATAGAATCAACAAAAATTTGTTAAATATCGATAATTTACCCTCTATTGTGCTGTACATTGGGAATTAAAATAAAGCAAACATATTTTATCCTCTCAAGGGGCTCATTGTAAAAATATAATTGCACTGTTTTGGCAATACAATGAGTGGAATGCTAACAGCAAAAACACATTACCATGAGAAGATAAATAACAATGTGACAAACTGTCCCTGGTGAACGGGGATGACTTTGCTGAATTAGTAACATATGAGTTGGATCTTGGATTATATAATATGTTAAGCATGTAAAGGTGGTGTATAAATGAAAAGGGTTCATTAATGGCACAATGTTCATAAGTATAAGGCTGACATTTAGGCTGTAACTTTTCTCAATAAAATTTAAGTAGTGCCAACTGCAGTGTGGTATCCTAGGTTGAATTATAGAATAGAAAAAAGAATATCAATGGGAAATCTCATGAAATCCAAATAGAATCTAGCGCTTAGTAATAGTAATGTGTTACCATGTTTGTTACATTGATGAGGTTCACAGTCACTTCCTTATAGTGTTAACCTATTGTTATCAATAATTAACACACATTTCCATGACCATTCAGAGGACAGTTTGAATTGTCATTCTATTTGCTCTATAAAAAATCATACATAAAAATTGTTAGCATATAAAGAGATAAAGAATATACCATCAACAACATATAGGGTAAAGTTTATAAAAATGAGCAGGCAATTGACAAATATTTTAATTTGCTAAATTGTGGACAATTTGTGTAAACTAACTCTTATAAAATGTTCAATTTGTCCATATCTCTTTCCTTATTCTATGCAAATATTCACTTTGCACTTTATCTTGAACTACAATTTTTGTATCATGTGTCTAAAAATGACTCCTCCTAACTTTATAAGCTAGAGGTCACAAAAAAATCCTGGATTCACCTCTGTAAATATAGTCATTCAAATAACTGATGGAAAATTAAAGCAACAAATACAAACAGAAATGTAACAAAATAAAACTGATAAATCTAAAGCTAATTGGTTTTTGGATAAGACTTTAAAGAAAACACCAAAAAGATAAAAGAAGCAGTGAGCAACCAAAATTGTCAAAATTGAATGAGTTGGCATTTTTAGAAAAACAAATTTGTACAAAGTGAGTTTTTTGAGCCATATTCTGCATACAGAGAGTAAACATGACCTAGCTCTGATGAACAATGAACCTGTGTTGCATAAATAAATAATAAAGAGAGAAATTACTTGGGGCCTGTGTGGCTTTAGTCTTCTGTGTCAAGGTGGGGGATTTTCTGAGATTAAACTCAGTGGATATCAGTCACTTAAATCTGATGCATTATATCCCTGGACATTGACGCTAAATTCAGAAGATATCTTAACAGCTGCTGACACAAAGCCACTGACAGAATGATTCACTAAAAACAAACAAATAAAACAAAACAAAAACCACAAGGATTTTTCATTCAAACTGACACAGGCTTCCTGAGTTTTAGTCTTCAAACCTGTAATAACTGCTAGATCATTTTCTGGACACACTCTGAAAGTGCTCAACTATAGAGATCAGTCTTAAAGAGGAATGCTAAATTCTGGTTTTGGAGAAGAACAGGGGCATTACAGGATAGCTTGTCATATGGCTGAGAAACAATGACTCATAAAGAGGAGCAGGTGTTCATAGTAATCAACATTAAATCTCTGGAGTCACATGCACAGGCTCAAATATAATTCCACCATCGATAAATGCCAGGACATTGGGTAAGTTACTTAGCCCCTCTGTGCTTAGGTTTCTATGGTGGGATAATGAGAGAACATATAACAATTGTGGTGATGAGAATTAATTGAGTCAACATTTTAAAATTACTTAGAATATTGTCTTGAACACAAAAAAATGCTATGAAGCTGTAAATTAAAAAAAATCATCACGTAACTCATTATCTGTATATGGAGAGAAGGAATCTTAGAAGATAGTATGATTGTTTCAAAAAACTTACATTCCTTTCCACAGAGAAATACTTGGTATGAATGTAATAAAAACAAAACAAACAAAAAACACCATACTAACTCCAGTTAAGAGGGAACAATTGAGTTTGTTTCTCCATACCACGTTCTCTTTTGACCCCCATGTAGGCAATTACTTTAATGTGTTTAATGAATACTTTTTCAAAACTGGCATCATTGCTTTGTATGTTTTAAATTCACAAAAATGCTATCATATCACATACAAGTTTTGTACTTTTGTCAGTAATTACTGTGCTATTAATATTTGCCAATATTGCTGTCTATATGTTTAATCCATTTCCCCTATTTAGTCATATACTTCATGGTGTAAATTCAGTCCATTTTACCCATTTAACTCTCCAAGTATAGATATACAGTTTGACTGGCAAACATTTTTATAGATAGTGCTCATGGTTTGTAAGGGCTGGAAGCCACAAGAAAATGTATAAACTGCTAAAGGACAGACTGGCAAGCACACTGGAAAGCAACTTTATACCAGTTATTCAGATTAATAGACCATTGTCTTAATCTACATGTTTCTCACAGATGATCCTTTTGTATTTACTTTATACATGTGCTTGTTAGATTTTTGGTTCTCCTTTTCTAAAAAGTTTACTCTTCAAATATATACATTTTTTTCTGCTAGTATTCTTCAGAAATAGCTTCTAAAATATTTTACATAATAATCTCAATTTATTTTAGACACTGAAGTATCTTTTCCCATTCAGTCATCTATTTCTTAACTTTTTCTGTAATATCCTTGGTTTAAACAGTTATTGATTTTAATCTTTAATTTTATACTCACAGAAAAAGATATACTAGTACTAAAACCTGAATTACATGTCATGTACCCAGATTTATCTGTTGGTTTGCATTTTTATTCATTTGCTTATGCTTAATTTTATATTTTAAAAGCATACATATAAACACATAAATCATATATAGACATTTGTATTTGTTTATGAAGCATTCGAGGGCAGGTTACAGACATTTTACTCCTGTACTTTTAAATATTTCACTATGTATTTCCTAAGAGCAAAAATATACTCTTATATAAACACAGTAAATTTTTCAAACTCAGAAAATACAACTGATTTAATAATATTTTCTAATGCAAAATCAATATTTAAATGTTGTTAATTATCCTCATCAGGTTCTTTAACATCCCACCCTATAGGCTTGGCTTATACCTTGAATTTTGCTGTCATGATTGTTCTTTGATATGAAATATTTCCCCTGTTTTTTTGCTTTTAGACCTTGATCTTTTTAGAGAACAGGCTAGTTGTTTTACAGAATCCCCCACAATTTGGATTTTTCCCAAATTTTCCTCAGATTAGAGTTAGATTATGTATTTTGGAGGGGAATAACACAGATATATTGTGTCCTATTAATACATCATATTGGGACACACAATATTGTTCTAATATTAGTTATGTTAAGTTTATTTTTCACTTGAGTAACAAGGTCTCAGCCCAAATTGTCCACTATGGTGTTATCTTTTTTTTTTTTACACTTAAAAAGTATTTTTTGTAGATATACTTTGAATTACATCATCGTGTTCTGAATCAGTATTTTTCTAGTTTTAGCATCCATGAGAATTTTTGTATTATTGTCTATGTTTAAGGTGTGATGTTTTGATGTTCTTATACATACTGAACTGGTTACTATAGGAAAGTAAGTTAATATATCAATCAGCTCACATAGGTTAATTTTTTTGTGTTTGTGTGTGGTGACAAGAGTGCCTAAAACAAAAAAAACTTCCAGGATACAACATCATAATATTAGCTTTAATCCTCATATGGTACATTAGATCTGTAGACTTTTTCATCCTACATAACTGAAATGACTGCAACTTTATGTCTGGCTTATTTCACTTACCATAATGTTCTCCAGGTTCACCCATATTATTGCAAATTACAGGATTTCCTTTTTTCAGGATGAATATTATTCTATTGTAGATTATTTTTTAAACTACACAATTATTTATTAGCACTCATGGGTAAAGAAGAACTTACTTTTTTCATGATTTATCACATTTGTCTATATCTGTGTGGATTCATGGATTTATTTTATATTTAATGTATTGTAATACATTATTTATTTTTATGCTCAAATTATTCCAGATTGGATCAGCAGAGGACCACTAAGTAGAGTCTGTGACCCTAAAACATGTTCTATCATTTTTCCAGGTTTATCTTGAAATTCCCCTTACCTCTTCATTCATCTAAGGAGCCCTTAGATTCTTATGGTTGAAAATGGTATTTAGAAATGAAGATTTGTTAACTAAGCCTGCTCATTGCTATTGACATGTCATTGTAACTATTTACTTATATCTCTCTCACCCCTCTCTCTTTATATATATATATATAGAGAGATAGATAGATAGATAGATATTTATATTTATATATGGCATGTGTGGATATATACACACACAGAGTATGTATATATGGTATATATACACCTATGGTGTATAGATGGTATATATACACCTATGGTGTATATATATGATATATATACACACATGATGTATGTATATGGTATATATATGGTGTGTGTGTGTATATATATAGTGTATATATCTAAATATATATGCACCTTTTTTTAGTGTTATATAAAAAAGTTTCAAATACAAAATGAGAAAAATAAAGTAGATGGATGGGACTGGAGATATCAATGCAAACTCATAGTTTTGTAAATACTTTAAGGTAAGATATACAAAGAGACACAAATAAAAATGTACTTAAACACACATAAATATATATATATACTCACATATAGTTGTACCTATTTTTATATCTCTCCATCGATGCAATAGATGCATTAATAACATTTTAATATTTGGTAGAACAAGTCCCTCCTTCTTTATACTCTTTTCTTTTGGATCACTTAGCTCTTTGCAGGCCTTATTCACTCCAACTAAATACTAGGATAAGTTTATTGTGTTCCTCAACATATTCAATAGGAATTTTGATTGGGATACTTGAGTGTTTTTATAACATGAATGTAGAGTTATCTAAGTCTTGAGACAGGTAGTCAGAAAATCTGGATTTGAATCCTGGCTATATAACTAGCTAGATAAATCACCAAGGACAGTTTAAATTCTAAATAAGACTTACAGTTCTCATCTGTAAAATGGGTATAGTAATGGGTACTATAAAATATTGTCAAAATAAATAAATGAAAAATAAATTATAAAAATTATTTTACAAATGTATTTTTCTCCTCCTTCCTAATTAGTTTCCCAATTATTTTCTAAATATTACAGAAAGGCAATTCTTAATAAACTATAAAAACCAAATATTAGTTGTCAAATAAACACATTAATGGGATGGTGATTTCATTGGCTTTGATTCATGTATAACTGATCTTGCATAGCTATACTCAACTAAAAAACTACCTAATTTTAATTCAATTATTTTCTGCATCTTTAAATTATAATATTTATATCATGAATTTCACCTATAAAATTGTGCTTTGTATCTCTATACAAACTGAATTAGCTGGACATGTCTTAATTTTAACTTTTTAAAATTATAATGGGGGCAAAGTGACAGAAAAGACCAATGGAACCAGTGAACTTAAAGGAACAAAATCATTTTTTAAAGTGTTCTCAGGAATTGTTTTATAAAGTTTTTATTGCCTAAGAAATATTCTCCTTGACATTGCAAATTCTTTTTGCTATGCTAATGAATACACTTAGTCCTCATATTAAAAAAGAATATATACTATTTCCTTTTATAATAAGATTTTTTATTACATAAGTTCTTTGTTAATTTTAATTAGAAAATGGTACTCATTCAAATGACATTGTAGGAAAATTTAGGAGATCATGCTTCACAAAGCACTGTCTGATATGTTTTCCATCAACAGGGCCCTTGAAACTGTTCAGCTTGTTAGGGATTTGCTATGGAAAATGCATCTATCTCTGAAAACAAGATGGAGGGAAATACAGTCCTCATTTTCTCCAGTACTTTGTTGTTCAAAGGACTTTAGCAATTTCAAGTGGTGCTAAAATATGCATGCATAAGGCTTGATCATACTAACAATGAAGAAGTATAATGAGCATTTACGATTTGAAGAGTTTCAAATGGATGTAAATTAGTATCTTATCTAAAGGGATAGAAAATATCCCATCAAGTTAAAGCTACTTTTCAGATTCTAATCTTATCATAAGCATTTAAAAAAACAACAAGTATTTACTACTCTTGCTGAGAGCATATTGTGTTAGTTCATTTCCCCAATGGGAGAGCACTTCAAAGCTATCAAGGGCTTTATCAACTCATAACAAAGTAAACAAGTGAGGGAGGAGGTGATGGTAATAACTGTGAAATGTCGTTTGAGAAAATAGAATATAAATTTAAGAACAAGATGAATTTCATATCTATCTGCATTAGTTTTCTATTGCTGTGTAACAAAGCACAAACTCACTTGCTTAAAACAATGCTCCTTTATTCTGATCCAGTTCTGTAGGTGAAAAGTCTAGGCAATCTTAGCTTGACCTTCTGCTTAGGCAGTTTGAAGTCCAAAGTCAAGATGTCACATGGGCTGGACTTATCTGGAGGTTCTTGGGAAGATTCATTTCCAAGCTCATTCTAATCGATGGCATAATTAAGTTTCTTGCTGCTATAGGACTCAGGAGGTAAAGAGCACTAAGTCGCCACTTCTGTCTCTAATAAGGAAGGGCAGATGTTCCTTCTTCCTCCCTCATTCTTCCATTCTAACATTCTTTCCCTCGGATATTCCCTTTGTCTCCTCTATAAGAGAAACTGCAGGAATGGCACTCAAAAACCTTCCTTAGTCAGAGGAACTAGACCAGAAACACACATTCCAGTCCAGGTGTCTACAGAATGCTGTGCTAAAGTATGCATGTTTTTACTGCTGAAATGCCTGGTGTTCCTATTTACCATTTCTATTTTTAGTTTTACCACCCAAACATCATTTTGGGAGTTGATAAAAAATACATAATTTTCCTTCAATGTTACTGTCAGAGCATTTTGCGCTATCACAAAAAAAAGGCATTAATTAGCACGCAAAATCAAGGACAGCTCTTTGTCTTTTCTCTAAATTACAGGATCATTGAAAATTCAGTCTTTAGTATCATTCTTGTTGTAAGATTTTTATATATAGAAATATGAATCACTACCAAAATCATTTTGCAAACCCCATACATTTACAAATTATTAATTATATGTATTTATATCATAATAATTTTTTAAAGTACTTTATTTCAGATATGGAAAATTGTTCACTTTTGCTACATCATCATAGAAAAGAGTTCTGTAAGCAAGCCTTTAGTTTTCTATAAATATTTCACAACGATAATGATTAATCTTCCCTGAAAATATAAATAATTTAAAAAATGACAGTTTCCAAGGGAATGATTCAAAGTTACCTTTATCCTCCAAGTGCTAAACCTGGATAGAAGAGAACTCAGCAGTCTCATAATTATTTGATTTTCACAAATAATTGTCCAAAAGGTGTATTCAAAATGTGTTTCTGTGATAAGAACATTGCTCCAGAATATAAATCTTTGCTAAATATACCCTAACTTGGAATATATAATCAATTGTAATTTCCAATGTTCAAACTATATTACAGGTATTTAAAAATTGTTTTAATATTGAGGGGACAAGGCCCAATTTTAAGGTCATTATCTCTGGTATCACAAAACAGTTGGCTCAAAAACTACTAGTTGAACTAAGCAAAAGTAATAATTATATATTTTTTGCAAATACACTAAATCAAACTCTCATAATTATTCTATACATATATAAATTATAATTTTTATTGTTGGTTGCTTACAAAATATAGTGGAAGCAGAAATATTTCTGATTATATTAAAGCTTAATTGCTTCTATAATAGCTTCATGATATTATTTTGAAGACCTGGAGAAGAAATTACTTTAAAAATTTCTGAATTACTCTAAAACACACACACACACACACACACACACACACACACACACATACACACACCCTAAAATTCCATATATATCTTGATCAAGGGAAGAATGCAGGAGAAAACTAAAAAATGGGTACCTATTTCTGTTCTTATGAGATACTGTTGCTGCTCTTTTCTATTGAAGATGACACAATAAACTGTAGGCACCATGTTTTAATAAAAAAGAACATTTACTTTTTAGTATTTAGACTAGAGGAAAGACTATTTCCACCCAGTTAAATTTTCCCTTGGGTCAAATTGGCCCCAATTAGTCAATTAATTCCCCATCAGTGTTACTTAAGAGTAGATTAGATAGATACATAGGTAGATAGATAAGACATACTCATATCTATCTATCTATACATACATACATACACATATCTTTCTATCTCTCTCTATAATATCCATTTGTGTCCATATCTGTATCTATATAGATGTGTGTACATACACATCCATTTGTGCATATATATGTATATCAATTTGTGTGGGTGTATATATATATATATCCATTTGTGTCCATATCTATATCTATATAGATATGTGTGTATATATATATCTCCATATGTATGTGTTTATATGTATATATCAATTTGTGTGTATATATCCATTTGTGTACATATCTATATCTGTATTGTTATATGTTTATGTGTGTATGCATACATATTAGATATATGTATGTGTATGTGTAGATACTTTATATAGAGATACATTTTATATTTTTTATATATATATATATATATTCACTTATGTATCTCCGAATCAGTAAATGCCAGATTACAGTCTTCCCACTTTTCTACTCTGATATAACTTGAACCCAACTGCATTCTCTTGAAAGAAATAAGCATTAAAAATGAATTTTTCAAGAATAGTGATTGCTTACTTTAAAATTTTCATTCTGACCCTCCCTAGAGCTGACTTGTCTCAAAATTTAGAAGCCTTTCTCTACCAAACCCAAGTTCTGGCAGAACCCCAGAGGCAACTTACCTGGATTTTTTTTTTCTTCTCATCTTCTGGTTGACCTCATCTGAGGGCCAGGCTGAGAGGGTGGGGGTAAAGGGGTACCTCACATTACACACTTCAAAAGTCCATCACCTTCAACATTAATAAGTCCACTGCCTTCAACATTCTGAAGCCTCTGTGCTCAAGACCAAGAGATTTCTCTTCTTCATGGTGTGAAATAAGTTTCTATATTTTTCCCTGAAGTAGTAGATGCAGTTATGGATCTCAACCTTCTGAGAAAAACTGTCTCCCTGTAAACAGAGTCTTTATCTTCATATCCCCACAGCAATAAGATTATTTTAATCAGAAAGACATTGGGTCACAAGATTTTCTTGAGCCTAACTCAAAACGGAACTGATTAGGAAATAACTAAATTACCTATGGATGAAAACAGATAAATTAATATAAGATCCGTTTGACTAGGTGTCAGGCCTCTGAGCCCAAGCTAAGCCATCATACCCCCTGTGACCTGCACGTACATATCCAGCTGGCCAGTTCCTGCCTTAACTGATGACATTCCACCACAAAAGAAGAGAAAATAACCTGTTCCTGCCTTAACTGATGACATTGTCTTGTGAAATTCCTTCTCCTAGCTTATCCTGGCTCAAAAGCCCCCCTACTGAGTAACTTGTGACCCCCACTCCTGCCCACCAGGAGAACATTTGCCAGAGAACAATCCCCCTTTTTCCTTTACCTACCCAAATCCTATAAAATGGCCCCACCCTATCTCCCTTCACTGACTCTCTTTTCGGACTCAGCCCACCTACACCCAGGTGAAATAAACAGCCATGTTGCTCACACAAAGCCCGTTTGGTGGTCTCTTCACACGGACGCACATGAAACTTGGTGCCACACTTCAATATCTCCCTTCTCTTAATTTCAATTCCTTTCATTTTCTGGTAGAGACAAAGGAGACACGTTTTATCCATGGACTCAAAACTCCAGTGCCAGTCACGGACTAAGGAAGGCAGCCTTCCCTTGGTGTTTAATCATTGCAGGGACACCTCTCTGATTATTCACCCAAGTTTCAGAGGTGTCAGACCATGCAGGGACGCCTGCCTTAGTCCTTCACCCTTAGTGGCAAGTCCCGCTTTTCTGGAGGAGAGGCAAGTACCCCAACCCCTTCTCTCCATGTCTCTACCCCTTCTCTGCCTTTCTGGGGGGCAAGAAACCCCCAGCCCCTTCTCCTCCACCCTTAGTGGCAAGTCCCGCTTTTCTGGAGGAGGGGCAAGTACCCCAACCTCGTATCTCTGCGCCCCGATCCCTTATTTCCACGCCCCAACCTCTTATATCTCTGCACCCTGATCCCTTACTTCCATGCCCAACCTCTTATATCTCTGCACCCCGATCCCTTATTTCTGCACCCTGACCTCGTATCTCTGCACCCCAACCCCTTCTCTGCTTTTCTAGAGGGCAAGAACCCCCCACCCCTTCTCCATGTCTCTACTCTTTTCTCTGGGCTTGCCTCCTTCACTATGGGCAAGCTTCCACCTTCCATTCCTCCTTCTTCTCCCTTAGCCTGTGTTCTTAAGAACTTAAAACCTCTTCAACTCTCACCTGACCTAAAATCTAAGCATCTTATTTTCTTCTGCAATGCCACTTGACCCCAATACAAACTTGACAATAGTTCCAAATAGCCAGAAAACAGCACTTTCAATTTTTCCATCCTGCAAGATCTAAAAAATTCTTGTTGTAAAATAGGCAAATGGTCTGAGGTGCCTGATGTCCAGGCATTCTTTTACACATCAGTCCCTTCCTAGTCTCTGTGCCCAATGCAACTCATCCTAATTGTCCTTCTTTCCTTCCACCTGTCCCCTCAGTCCCAACCCCAAGCGTTGCTGAGTCTTTCTAATCTTCCTTTTCTACAGACCCATCTGACCTCTCCCCTCCTCCCCAGGCTGCTCCTCGCCAGGCCGAGCTAAGTCCTAATTCTTCCTCAGCATCTGCTCCTCCACCCTATAATCTTTTTATCACCTCCCCTCCTCACACCTGGTCCAGCTTACAGTTTCATTCCGTCAGTAGCCCTCCCCCACCTGCCCCGCAATTTCCTCTTAAAAAGGTGGCTGAAGCTAAAGGCATAGTCAAGGTTAATACTCCTTTTTCTTTATCAGACCTCTCCCAAGTCAGTGAGTGTTTAGGCTCTTTCATCAAACATGAAAAACCCAGCCCAGTTCATGGCTTATTCGGCAGCAAACCTGAGACGCTTTATAGCCCTAGACCCTAAAAGGTCAAAAGGCCGTCTTATTCTCAAAATACATTTTATTACCCAATCTGCTCCTGACGTTAAATAAAACTCCAAAAATTAAATTCTGGCCCTCAAACCCCACAACAGGACTTAATTAACCTCACCTTCAAGGTGCACAATAATAGAGTAGAGGCAGCCAAGTAGCAACATATTTCTGAGTTGCAATTCCTTGCCTCCACTGTGAGACAAACCCTAGCCACATCTCCAGCACACAAGAACTCCAAATGCCTGAACTGCAGCTGCCAGGGGTTCCTCCAGAACCTCCTCCCCCAGGAGCTTGCTACAAGTGCCAGAAATCTGGCCACCAGGCCAAGGAATGCCTGCAGCCCAGGATTCCTCCTAAGCCACGTCCCATCTGTGCATGACCCCACTGAAAATTGGACTGTTCAACTTACCTGGCAGCCACTTCTAGAGCCCCTAGAACTCTGGCCCAAAGCTCTCTGACTCCTTCCCAGATCTTCTCGGCTTAGCAGCTGAAGACTGACACTGCTCAATCGCCTCAGAAGCCTACAAGACCATCACAGACGTTCTAAGTAACTCTCACAGTAGAAAGTAAGTCCGTCCCCTTCTTAATACAGAGGCTACTCACTCCACATTACCTTATTTTCAAAGGCCTGTTTCCCTTGCTTCCATAACCGTTGTGCATATTGACGGCCAGCCTTCTAAACTTCTTAAAACTCCCCAAATCTGGTGCCAACTTAGACAATACTCTTTTAAGCACTCCTTTTTAGTTATCCCCACCCGCCCAGTTCCCTTATTAGACCAAGACACTTTAACTAAATTATCTGCTTCCCTGACTGTTCCTAGGCTACAGCCACACCTCATTGCTGCCCTTTCCCCCAGTTCAAAGCCTCCTTCACATCCTCCCCTTGTATCTCCCCACCTTAACCCACAAGTATAAGACACCTCTACTCCCTCCTTAGCAACCGATCATGCACCCCTTACCATCCCATTAAAACCTAATCACTCTTACCCTGCCCAATGCCAATATCCCATCCCACAGCATGCTTTGAAAAGACTAAAGCCTGTTATCATCGCCTGTTACAGCATGGCCTTTTAAAGCCTATAAACTCTTCTTACCATTCCCCCATTTTACCTGTCCTAAAACCAGACAAGGCTTACAGGTTAGTTCAGAATCTGTGCCTTATCAACCAAATTGTTTTGCCTATCCACCCCGTGGTGCCAAACCCATATACTCTCCTATCCTCAATACCTCCCTCTACAACCCATTATTCTGTTCTAGATCTCAAACATGCTTTCTTTATTGCACCCATCATCCCAGCCTCTCTTTGCTTTCACTTAGACTGACCCTGACACCCATTAGGCTTAGCAAATTACTTGGGCTGTACTGCTGCAAGGCTTCACAGACAGCCCCCATTACTTCAGTCAAGCCCAAATTTCATCCTCATCTGTTACCTATCTCCGCATAATTCTCATAAAAACACACGTGCTCTCCCTGCTGACCGTGTCCGATTAATCTCCCAAACCTCAATCCCTTACAAATCAACAACTCCTTTCCTTCCTAGGCATAGTTAGTGCGGTCAGAATTCTTACACAACAGCCAGGACCGCACCCTGTAGCCTTTCTGTCCAAACAACTTGACCTTACTGTTTCAGCCCAGCCCTCATGTCTGCGTGCAGCGACTGCCGCTGCTTTAATACTTTTAGAGGCCCTAAAAATCACAAACTATGCTAACTTACTTTCTATATTTCTCATAACTTCCAAAATCTATTTTCTTCCTCATACCTGATGCATATACTGTCTGCTCCCTGGCTCCTTCAGCTGTATTCACTCTTTGTTAAGTCCCACAATTACCATTGTTCCTGGCCCGGACTTCAATCCGGCCTCCCACAGTATTCCAGATACCACACCTGACCCCCATGACTGTATCTCTCTGATCCACCTGACATTCACCCCATTTCCCCAAATTTCCTTCTCTCCTGTTCCTCACCCTGATCACACTTGATTTATTGATGGCAGTTCCACCAGGCCTAATCGCCACACACCAGCAAAGGCAGGCTATGCTATAGTACAAGCCACTAGCCTGCCTCTTAGAACCTCTCATTTTCTTTCCATCGTAGAAATCTATCCTCAAGGAAATAACTTCTCAGTGTTCCATCTGCTATTCTACTACTCCTCAGGGATTATTCAGGCCCCCTCCCTTCCCTACACATCAAGCTCGAGGATTTGCCCCCACCCAGGACTGGCAAATTAGCTTTACTCAACATGCCCCGAGTCAGATAACTAAAATACCTCTTAGTCTAGGTAGACACTTTCACTGGATAAGTACAGGCCTTTCCTACAGGGTCTGAGAAGGCCACCGCAGTCATTTCTTCCCTTCTGTCAGACATAATTCCTCAGTTTAGCCTTCCCACCTCTATACAGTCTGATAACAGACCAGCCTTTATTAGTCAAATCAGCCAAGCAGGTTTTCAGACTCTTAGTATTCGGTGAAACCTTTATATCCCTTACGGTCCTCTGTCTTCAGGAAAAGTAGAACGGACTAAAGGCCTTTTGAAAACACACCTCACCAAGCTCAGCCACCAACTTAAAAAGGACTGGACAATACTTTTACCACTTGCCCTTCTCAGAAGTCAGACCTGTCCTCAGAATGCTACAAGGTACAGCCCATTTAAGCTCTTGTATAGATGCTCCTTTTTATTAGGCCCCAGTCTCATTCCAGACACCAGACCAACTTAGACTGGGCCCCAAAAAAACTTGTCATCCCTACTATCTTCTGTCTAGTCATACGCCTATTCACCATTCTCGACTACTCATACATGCCCTGCTCTTGTTTACACTGCCGGTTTACACTGTTTCTCCAAGCCATCACAGCTGATATCTCCTGGTGCTATCCCCAAACTGCCACTCTTAACTCTTGAAGTAAATAAATAATCTTTGCTGACAGGACTATGCTGAATCTCCTTAGACACTCTAATTAGATGTCCTAGGTCCTCCCAATTCTTAGACCTTTAATACCTGTTTTTCTCCTTCTCTTATTCCGTTTAGTTTTTCAATTCATACAAAACCGTATCCAGGCCATCACCAATAATTCTAAATGACAAATATTTCTTCTAACAGTCCCACAATATCACCCCTTACCACAAAATCTTCCTTCAGCTTAATCTCTCCCACTCTAAGTTCCCATGCCGCCGCTAATCCTGCTCGAAGCAGCCCTGAGAAACATCACCCATTATCTCTCCATACAACCCCCCAAAATTTCCACCGTCCCAACACTTTACCACTATTTCATTTTATTTTTCTTATTAATATAAGAAGACAGGAATGTCAGGCCTCTGAGCCCAAGCTAAGCCATCATATCCCCTGTGACCTGCACATACACATCCAGATGGCTGGTTCCTGCCTTAACTGATGACATTCCACCACAAAAGAAGTGAAAATGGCCTGTTCCTGCCTTAACTGATGACATTGTCTTGTGAAATTTGGCTCATTCTGGCTCAAAAACTCCCCTACTGAGCACCTTGTGACACCCACTCTGCCCACCAGAGAACAACTCCCCTTTGATGGTAATTTTCCTTTACCTACCCAAATCCTATAAAATGGCCCCACCCCATCTCCCTTTGCTGACTCTCTTTTCAAACTCAGCCCACCTGCACCCAGGTGAAATAAACAGCTTTATTGCTCACACAAAGCCTGTTTAGTAGTCTCTTCACAGCGACATGAGTGAAACTAGGAGCTAGAAAATATTCTTGAAAGAGTCTGGAAACCCACTTTCTTAAGTGCTTATGAATCTTTGGCCAGTTCTCCAAGCTTCAGCTCTGCCTTATTTGCGAATCTTGTCTTGCCTCTCTTGAGGACACAGCTTTAAATCTCTCCCAGATGTCTTGTTGCCCTAAGAAATGGATTCAGGACAACATCGATCTTCCCAGGATTCTCTCTCTGGTCACTCATGATAAGACCACATTTCTCTCCTCAGTTTTTTTCCTTGCAGGATAATCACCCTTGACCAAATCCACCATTTTCATATTGGAGAAGGGAAAATTAGAATCCATTATGCTATAACAATTTATCACTGATAGGTCATTTAAAATGCAAAGGAATTTTTGAAGGAGAGAATTGTAGAAATGCCAGTTATAGCCACAGTCACAGAGCTCTTAATAAGAAAAAAGGTTAATCAAATATAGTCACAGTTTGGAATCACAAAAGGCATGTCCAGAGCCTAATAAATCTGACAACTTTTGAAGACAGAGCATAAAGAATCAGCAGGAGAAATCTAAGGACTAATCTGCCTTTGGATTGAGAACACTTTGAACACGGTACAGCACACAAAAGCCTAATTCACAGGATCAGGAAGTGTACATCATAGAATGAGCACTGAAAACAATCTAGGAAAAGTTGAGATGGTAAAGGGCTTCAGGCAGAAAATATGCTTTAAAATGGATAGCATCTGAGAGAGAGGTTACTCAGATAGTGATCTAAATTTAGACAATTTAACCGTTAATGACTGAGGACAAGGAATATGACACAAGATAACAAAATATGCAATTAATAGGAAATTCAGGCTACTGGTAAGTCCATAAAAAAGTAAAAATAGAATATATTGAATTATTTGACTAGATTAAAACAGGAGAAAGCTTAGCTATAATTATTTTAAATAATGATCTAACACACAAAAATTGTGAGGTAATATAATAAGAATGAGGATAAGCAAAGAAACAAAGAAAATATTGCTTATACATTCAGGCAAAGATGTTTGTAGAGAGCTGAAAAGTTATTAGGATTTAGGATATTAAAACCTTGTTTCTAATAACTGATAATAAAATGAAATGACATATAAAAATGTGAATACTAACCAAAACAATGTCAAGTGACACAGACAAAATTTTGAGCAAGAACATTGTTGCCTATTATTCAAAATTGATGTTATATTATTTTGGACCTATAATTTATGTATTATTAAAACTTTTATTATTTCTTTACTTTTTATTCTCAGTCTCAGCGAAGTCTGATGTTAAACATACATGACTTCTCCGCTTCCACCTCTCACCTCTCCCCAACACATCTTAAATATGCCCTAGAATATCTGAATCCAATTATAGGTAAGTTAGCACAGTCAAGTCTACAGTGTTGTACTCTACAGACGTTATATGACATATCCTCATTATTCTCTCCTGAATTTGTATGTTGTAAGTCATTGATGATCCCCATTACAAAGGAGCCCTTTACTAAGGTCTTGCTTTACATGTGAAACTTGTTGTTAAAGTTTTATACACAACTCTATTTCTCACTAGCTGTGCCATAGGAACAAGTGAATGAATTTAAGAGTGTGAATAGCCTATAATGGCTTAGTAGGAGATTTCATCAGAACATTTGTATGGCATTATATTGAAGATTCCTGTAGCTAAGATTGCTGCTATTTTTTGAGTGTCTGTGATGTACAGAGGCACTCTTCTGATGCTTTACACAAATTATCAAATTTAATGCTCACATGAGAAGCTATTAGATAGAAATTATTTTTCCTATTTTATAGTTACACATTTGAGGGACAGAGAAGTAGCTTCCACAAATACAATATTCAATAATTTATTTTTGTCATAATCAGGATTTTAGCCTTATTTTATCTTTCTTCAAAATGTACACTTGGAACCACTTTGATACCTGTGCACAGAAAAATAGGACAGCAGCAAAGTAAATGGCTCACAACACAATTTTACCTAAGGTCATTTCTCTCCTACGAGGATGTTAGCTGAAGCCAAGGTATAGATCATTACTGAAAAAGACCTGTAAAATGTTCTAATCTTGATAGGCTTCAGAAATAAAAGAGATTGTAGGGTGTTTGGTAAGAGAGGCAGCTGTCACTTGCCAGGAAAATGTAATTCTTTCAAAACACTGTCAGAACTTCCTCAACAGAACTGGGTTCATTTACATCAAATGAGGGTTTAAGATAGGTTATTACAAGATATTAATAATATTTAATCCACAGTACATAGCACTAATTGAAGAAACATGCAAATTTTGACCATCAAAAAGACCACTGAAGATAACATTCCCTACTTAATATTAATTTTCTTTGTGAATTTAAGACAGATTAAGAAAAGGTAGGCCGAGCGTGGTAGCTCACGCCTGTAATCCCAGCACTTTGGGAGGCTGAGGCGGGCAGATCACTTGAGGTCAGGAGTTTGAGACCAGCCTGGCCAACATTGGTGAAACCCCATCTCTACTAAAAATACAAAAATTAGCTGGGTGTGGTGGCGCGTGCCTGTAATCCCAGCTACTAGGAAGGCTGAGGCAGGAGAACCGCTTGAACCTGGGAGGTGGAGGTTGCTGTGAGCTGAGATCGTGCCACTGCACTCCAGCCTGGGCAACAGAGCAAACTCCGTCTCAAAAAAAAAAAAAAAAAAGAAAAGAAAAGAAAGAAAAAAAAAGGTATGTTATTACTCCATTGTAATATATAATAATAATCGTATATATGAATACATTCTGCACTTGTTGCATTGCACAATAAAAGTAAATAGTGGCTGATTAAATAAAAGAGACAAAGTGATGTCAAAGGATAAACACTAACAGAGAAAAATTAAGAAAACAATGAAGAAGAATATATCAATTACAAATAAAACAATAAATACCAAAAAAGAAATAAACATAACCATTCTCTGAAGGGGAAACATCAGGAAATATTAAACGCTAGAAAGGAGGAGTTCATAATCGTTGTCTTAAGTAATAATTTAAACTACTTTAGATAGAATAAAATGAATCACTGGTCTGTATACATTTGATTAAAGAATGTCCCATTGTTCATTGGAAAGCAATTCAGTTCAGGCCAGCAATAATTTTCCAGATGATGTCACTCAGAACTAATTAAAATAAAACACAATTTTAAGAATTTTTAAGAGAAATTTTAGAATAGCTTTAGATTTACATAAAAGTAGTAAAAAATTTTAGCATTCTAACAGAACTCAATCTCAGTTTTTTCTATAATTAAAATTTTCTATTAGTATGATACATTTCTCATCATAAACCAATATTAATACTATTGTTAAATAAAGTTTATATTGTCTCCAGATTTCCTTAGTTGTTATCTAATGTTCTTTTCTTTTCCAGGATCGTATCCAGATAGCCACATTACAGTTAGCAGTCATGTCGTTAGTCTTCCCTTGGCCATGACAATTTATCAGACTTTCCTTGTTTTGCATGATCTTAACAGTTTTGAGGCATACTGACTGGTCAGGTGTTTTGTAGAATGTTCCTCAATTTTGATTTGTTTGACAATTTTCTTAGACTAGGGTAAAGGGTTCTGGGGAAGAACACCACAGAAGTAAAGTGCCATTCTCACACATCACATCTTATTAAGGAAACATACTGACTTGTTACTATTGAATAAACATAGTGACTTATTACTATTGAAGTTAATCTCAGTCATCTAGGTCAGGTAGTGTTTATCAAATTTCTCCACTTTAAAATTACCGTTGTTTATTTTTTTCTTCAATTCCATACAGTACTCTTTAGAGAGTAGACTATGTAAACCAAAAATAAGATTCTGTGTGCCCCAACAGACTGAGTGGATGCCCCTCTTGACAGATGGGGTCACAAAGAAACTTCAGAAAGTAGATGAGGCCATGACAGGAAGGTAGGCTGGACTTGCCTCATTTTATCTCTTGCCCTTTAGGGTTTAGACACAACTGGCCAGCATTAACATTAAAATAAAGATCTTGAGACTGACAAAACAGACTCTTCATATCAATAATATACCAAATTCTAACCTGACTTCGGTATAGCATCATATGACAGATAACAGGCTCTGAAGAAAATCAGGGTGTTTTACCCCAAAATATATTTATTTGACATATTTTGAAATGGCCCTGCACAGTTATCTCTTGTAGCAGAAATTTGCATTTTGTAGAGACTCTCCTTCCCGTTCTAGGTCTTTTCGAGATCCAAGAGAGATGTAACTAAGAGTCTGACACCTTGTAAGTTACTAAAGTCCAAAAAGATACATTTACCATCTATTCCCTCTGATACCTGCTACTTAGAGTCTTCATCTATATAACAAGAACCTTAGCTTTCAAAAACCCCTCTATCTAAACCCAACCATTTGTTTCTACTGACTTCAACTCTTTAGGCAAAGCTTAACTCTTTCAACCAATTGTCAATCAGAAAAATCTTCAAATCCGCCTATGACTTACAAGCCGCCAAATCATGCTTTGAGATGCCCTGCCCTTCCAGGCTGAATCAAAATATATCTTATATGTGTTGATTTATGTCTTTGCCTATAACTTCTATCCCCCTAAAATGTGTAAAACAAAGCTGTAACACCTTGGAAACATGTTCTCAAGACCTCTTGGGACTGTGCCCTGGGCCAAAGTCACTTGTATTTGGTTCAGAATAAACATCTTTAAATATTTTACAGAGTTTATTATTTTTGTTAACACCTCCAAGCCACCCATTTTTAAGGAGTAAGAAAATATGAATAGCCTCCTTGGTATTTTCAGAATACGAGTATCTGAAAATACTATTTGACTGCTTTGTCTCTGAAATGCTTTCATTATTATGAGTATGTGTGTATGTGTGTGTGTGTGTGTCTGTGTGTGTTTTAGCAGTACCTTTCTGCTTCAGTCCTAGAATCAGCCATTTGCCTTAGGATTCTTGTTTTGTTTCATTTTTCCCCTGGATAATATAAAAATATCTAAAAATACATAGAGAAATATATAATAGGTAATATAAAATACACATACATATACAAATATATATTCTATATATCCTGAATGCTGAACATATATATCTCTATATAAAAATCTATATATAAATATATATAGTATATATATGTATATGAAATAGAATCTGGACACCAAATGTGCATGTTGTTATGTTGTTACTAGGGCTTACTACTTCTAGGCTCTTTCAGTTGTCAGAACAAGAAAATATACATGTGTATTCTGACACATATATGCACACATGCACATACACATTTATAAATATTCTATATGTGCCTGTCTATATCTATATAAAGTTAAACATGAGCTTATACTGTTGTTTCAAAATCTAATAGATTACCACATGGGTCATTCTAGCCTTTTTCTCTTGCTTATTCATAATTTATTTAATTGTTTATTTCCAATATACATGCATAGTGGATTCATAATTATTAACCCATACCCCAATGGGAAACAACTTTATCAACTAAACACCAGTGCTTAAATACAGCTCTTTTTTTCTTTAATCATATAGATGCCACTCCTTTCCAAAGTTACTTAGACCAGTACTTTTCTCCCACCCAATTACGTAAGATTGTTTTGTGCATTTTAATGCTATTAAATTGTTCTGTCACATTCTATTTTTCGTTCTGTGAACAACTATCTTCCTAAATGTTTGTTATTTTTGTTATTGCTGTTGTTTAATTAATACACATTACATTTCTCTCTTTCTGCTGTAAATTCTATAGGTTTTAACATGTATCAACCAGTATTGAATCTTACTGAATAGTTTAACTACCCTAAAAATTTTCTGTGCATCACATACTCAGCCCCCATCCCCTGCTAAACCCTTGCAACAACTGATCTCTTTATAGTCTCTGTTGTTTTGCTTTCTCAGAATGTCACATAATTGAAATCACATAATTGAAATCGTGTAGTATGTAGCCTTTTCAGTCTGGCTTCTTCTTTCACTTAGCAATATGCATTTAGATTCACCCAAGTCTTTGCATAGATTTATAGATAATTCCTTTCTACCTCTAAATATAATTCCATTTATTGATGCACTACAATTTATTCATTCACTTATTGAAGAGCATTTTGGTTAATAACAGCTTTTTCCTAATTATGAATAAAACTACTCTAAATATTTGCATGCAAGTTTTTGTGAGGACATGACTTTCAAACCAATTGAGTAAATATGTAGGAGAATGACTGCTGAAACATAAGGTAAAACAATGTTTTGCTTGGTTAAAAAAAAAATTGCAAATGGTTTTATTTTTTTAAAGTGACTGGACCATTTTTCTTTCCTACCAGTACATAACGAAAGGTTCTGATGTAACTGGTATTTTCCATCATACCACCATACCGTGAAATACTATTCAGCAATAAAAAGTAACAAACTCTTTATACATACAACAACCAGGATGAATCACCAGAGAATAATTCTGAGTGAAAAGCACAAGAAGCAAATGCCAAAAGATTACATACAGTATGATTCCATCTATACAGCATTCTTGAAATTAAAAAAAAGACAATGAGGAACAGATTTCTGGTTACTAGAATTTAAAGTAAAGATACAGAGGTAAAGAAGTGGGTGTAGCTTATAAAAGTAGCATAAAGAAAACTTATAGTGATGGAATTTTTTAATTGTAATTGTATTAATGTCAATATCTTGGCTGTATGTTTTGTAAAATATGACCATTGAAGTGGAACTGGAGGCCATTATCCTAAGTGAAATAACTGAGAAACAGAAAGTCAAATACTGCATGTTCTCATGTTCTCACTTATAAGTGGGAGCTAAACAAGAGTACACATGGACATATAGAGTGGAATAACAGACACTGGAGACTAGAAAAGGTGAAAGGGTGGGAGGGGGGTGAGGGTTGAAAAACTACCTATTGGGTGCAATGTTTACTATTCAGGGGCTGGGTACACTAAAAGCCCAGAATCCATTACTACACAATATATGCATGTAAGAAATCTTCACATGTACCTGTAATCTATAAAAATTAAAAATAATTAAAAAATAACAATAGTAATAAAATTTCAAGAGAGAATTTGATAAAGTGGTCATGGAACCTCCATATTATTTCTTACACTTATATATAAATATACAGTTACCTCAATATTAAAGTTTAAATGTGAAAGTAAAATAGCTTTAAAAAATTAGTAACTGAAAAGGCAGAATATGGAGCAGGGTTGAGAAGAATGAAAATCCATCAGAGCTGTGTTCTGTGTGTTTGGAAAAGTAAGTCCATGGATATTTTGTCCTTAGAGGACAGCTGTGGCAGGTTCATGCTTAGCCTTCACAGTACAAAATTTGGGGGAAGGCTTACTCAGTTGGAATCACATTTCCCAGCTTCCCCCAAGCTGGCAAAATAGGACTGTGTGACTCATTCTAGCCCATAAAATGGCAGCAGAGTGAAATATATAAATTTCAAACCAGAATTTAAGAAGGAAATGTGACTTCACACTTTCTCATTTCAGACTGAATGTCAAAACCCAGGGCAATTTTGGAAGTTGTTTTTCTCCATATGGCACATCCTTTGCAATCTGGAACTCCAAAAACTATGTGGAACAGAATGCTGCTCGCCTATCCTTGGAATGTCACCTAAGAAATTGGGTTTTTTAAACACCGATTTCAGCCATTTATTTTATTACATATATGTTATAGTGTATATTGTTACCATAACAAATATAATAATGTACTATCATTTCCCACAAGACCTGGAGGGAAAGGATAAGACAACAAGACACCTGCAGGACATGACAGGCAACATCAAAAAACAAAACAATAACATCACCTTAAAATGTGGATGTATTTGGGATTGTCATTTGAAGGGAAAGTAGTATTTTTTGCTAGCCATATGTAACTAGAATCTAGTTGTTTATGTGATATTGCAACTATTTCACTTAATTAACTCAAATGTTTTGAGAAACTGCTTGTGGAAAATTTCCTCTCTTAAAGTAAATAATAAAGAATGCATTATTATCTGAATGTACAGTGTTTTGTTCATGTAATCCCCATTAACACAAATGAGAACAAGTATGCAATAAATTATTTCTCATTAAAGTAAAACTATGCATTTTAGCATTTTTAGTATTATATCAAAAAAAATACCCTGAGCTGACAATTAAAATAGCCTTAGCTCATTTTCAAGTAATTGGAAAAAATTATCTCCAATGCACACACACATACAATAGTGTTTTTCTTTTTTATATCTAGGAAATAAAAATAATTATGGAGGATAATTCTTCATACATTCTCATGATATTTTAATAATTCATTCATCAGATAAAACAAAAGATTTAAAAGTATATACAAATTGGACAAAGTAACTCTAGTGCATCAAGGCATAACTGGATAAAAAATTATAAAAATAAAATTATAGGGAAATCTGAGAAAAATGACTAATAGAAGTATATAAGATCCACAAATTTTAGAACACAAGAACCCTGAAATATGCAGTTCTTCATGAGCCCTACTACCCGTTTGACAACTTCTCCCAAAAATTGTTATTTAGCAACCAGAAAAGAGTATTTCCCTTTTAACTCTACATGATACGCCTGAGTTCAAATTTAGATCTTTAATGCAAATTCATATTATATTATATTAAAATAAATAATTGCCATGGGAGGTTTCATTAATGAACATGTGACTATTTTCAGACTAGCACTTATGAGTAAATCTCATTTGAGTGTGCTAGATAAGAATATTATTATACTAAATTCTACTTCATGAGTATTTATTTGTGAGAAGGTTTATGGACAGAACCAGAGGAAACATCCTTTATTCAAGTAATACAGAAGAATGATAATAATAAGCAAAAGAAAATAGTAATGTTAATTTTTATTAAAAATTCTTCGTATCAATAATTGTATTGACTAACTTTTGTTTCTTATTTAGTTTAAAAATTGGGAAAGGTGCCCAATATTATTATATTAAAATTTAGAGCTGAGATTTGAATCCATGTCTCTCTAATTCCATGTTCTTTAACATGCTTGGCACTGAATTCCAACTATTTTCTCTCTCCTCTCCTTTTTAGCCCTCTAAGAAATCATGACTCTGGCCTATTTGCAGGTCCTTTTTAACTGCTCCCTCTCTCTCTTTTTCCTTCACTATTTCTTTCAGTATCTCCCTGCATGCTGAACTTCTGTTTTACTTATGTTTCTGTGGTCATGGCTTTACAATTTAGATCACCATAATTACTAGACAGCAGAAAAGATGTGTGTGATGGTACTTAGGAAAATCCATGTGATTTTGAGATAAGAGCAAAAGGACTGTCTTTATGAACTGCAGTATAATCTCAGTAAAAACATAATCAAGAATGTCAGGAAGGACAGAAGAGGGTAAGAAGTTTTAATTGGGTGAATTAGTTTCCTGTGGTTTCTATGATGAATCACCAAAAGCTAGGTGGCATAAAACAACAAAATTTCTTTTTTTCTCATAATTTTGAAAGTCATAAATCTAAAATCTAACCCTCATTCCTCATGAAGAATCTAGGGATGGATGCTTCCTTGGCTATTCCCACTTCTGGTAGTTGTCAGCATTCCTTGACTTTCTCAGCTTGCGGCCACACCATCCCAATCTCTGCCCTGATCTTTGTATAGTCTTCTCCAGACCCCCTGAAAATTCCCTCCTGCCCGTTCTCAGTCAGTAGCTACCAAAAAGAACTATTTTTTTCATGTCTCTTATAAGATTAGTTTGAATCAATAGACTCTAATCAGTGAAATAATTCACAAGTTTAATTTATATAAATCCATACATTTCATATAGACAGCATTTATGTAAATGGAAAGACTATTCATCAAGCTCAAAGAAATAACTCTTTAGTGATGGATGAGAGGAGTTCAGTTGGATTCAGAGCCTCAATAGGATCATTAAAATCATACAGTGTAGGTAATTACCCTTTGAGAGCGCTAGTAAGGTGGAGAGGCGAGCGAAACTGGCTGACTTGATGCAGCTAGGAGGAACATCTCCAACCGAGTGACAGGAACATCAGGAAGATTGGCACACTTTGAGCAGATCTTGAGGGAAGGCATTGAGAGTGGATGGAGGGAAAACACAGATGCTGGGCTGAAGGAGGAGGCAACTGGGAACCCTGCATGGGGCTGCCTAAAACTGAGACTTATTGCTGGCACCCAGTGGCTCCTGGGGAAGTGATGAGTTGAACAAGTAAGGAGTGGCCTGTTGCTACCATGGATATCGAAAATTCTAACAGCAGGAAAACCCATGACCCCCATGGGCACTTGAGCTGCTATGGTGAGATGCTAAGAGAGGTGGCAGGGGAAGGATTCCAGCCTTTGCAAAGACCAGGGTGTTTGGCACCAGAATGGCTACAGAAGAACATGGCCAGGAATATCTATCCCTGAAGGCTTGTTATGCTCCTCCAGGAGGCTTTAGACTTTGGGTGACTGTCTGATCTCAACAGAGCACAGCAGTCTTGTTGTGGATGGGCCCAGTCCAGTGTGAGCATACCCTGTTTGCCAACCTCTCCTGGGGCCCTAGTCATGTCCATGGGCAGTGCAGCCTTTCCTGGAAGCCCTTATTATAGCTACTTTGCAGGCAGACAGTGCTTGACCACTGGAATGCTCCAGCAGACTGGCCTCCACTAATGCACACCAGCCCACCTGCGGCTCTGCACCTGCCAGGGCCATGTTGCCAATCTGCACACACAGGGGTCCTGCCTCAACTGACTTGTCTGCACCCTGTCACACCACCAGGGCTGCTGGCACCCATGCATTCGCATGTATCCTGCTGCCACTATGTCAATGTAACACACAGGCCAGAGTGACCAATTGGAGTGTTGTGGTTAGCAGACCAGGAATACCTCGGCCCCTCCAATGCAGCATGTTTCTAACCTTGTGGGGCCAGAGTACAATGCCAGGCCAGTACAAGCACCTAAGGGTTAGAGCAGGGAGCCCAGGTGTACTGAGCTGAGCCATGGCCCCCTAAAATCTTCCAGAAACAAATCCAGTAAACTGAACACACTTTATACCACAATCAAACATCCAAGGGCATCAAAGAAGTTAGAGCAAAAAACTCCATCCAAAGGACAGCAGCCTCCAAGATTAAATGAGCATCAGCCACACACATGAGAAAGAACCAGTGCAAGAACTCTGGCAAATCAAAAAACAAGAGTGTCTTCTTACCTCCAAATGAATGTACTAGTTCCCCAGCAATGGTTCTTAACAAGGCTGATATGCCTAAAATTACAGAATTCAGAATATGGATAGAAACAAAGATCATCAAGATTCAGAGGAAAGTCAAAACCCAATTCAAGGGATCTAAGGAATGTAGTAAAATGATGCAGGAGCTGAAAGACAAAATGGCCATTTTAAGAAAGAACCAAACTAATCTGACAGAGCTGAAAAACTCACTACAAGAATTTTAGGATGTAATCACAAGTATTTACAACAGAATAGACCAAGGCGAGGAAACAATTGCAGAGTTTGAAGACTGGTTTTCTAAGCTAACCCAGTCAGACAGAAATAAAGAATAAAACACCTCTATGCACACAAACTAGAAAACCTGCAAAAAAAAAAATGGATAAGTTCATGGAAACATACAACCTCAGAAGATTGAACCACGAAGAAATGGAAGCCCTGAATAGACTAATAATGAGTTCTGAAATAAAATAAGTAATAAAAAGCCTCCCAAACAGAAAAAGCCCAGGATCAGATAGATACAGACATATAGCCAAATTCTAGTCTACATTTAAAGAAGTGCTGGTAGTGTTCTTAGTTAAACTATTCCAAAAAATTGAGGAGCAGGGACTCTTCCCTACTGCATTCTATGAAGTAAACAACATTCTGGTACCAAAAGCTGTCAGAGACAAAACAAAAAAAACTTCAGGTAAATATCCTTGATGAACATAAACACAAAAATCTTCAACGAACACTAGCAAACTGAATCCAGCAGCACATTAAAAAGCTAAATCAACACAATAGGCTAGGATTTATCCCTAGGATGCAAGGTCAGTTCAGGATATGCAAATCAAAAAATGTGATGCATTACATAAATAGAACTATAAACAAAAACCTCACAATCATCTCAATAGATGCAGAAAAACTTTCCTGAAAATTTAGCATCCCTTCATGTTAAAAACTCTCAACAAACTACTCATTGAAGGAACATACCTCAAAATAATAGAAGCCATCTATGACAAACCCATAGCCAACCTCATATTGAATGGGCAAAAGCTGGAAGCATTCCTCTTGAGAACCAGAACAAGACAAGGATATCTTCTCTCACCACTCCTATTCAACATAGTACTGGAAGTCCTAGATGGAGTAATCAGAAAGGAGAAATAAATGAAAGGTATCCAAATAAGAAGAAAGATAGTGAAATTATCTCTGTTTGCAGGCAATATAATTCTATACACAGAAAACCCCATAGTCTCTGCCCAAAAGCCACTAGATTTGATAAACAACTTCAGCAAAGTTTCAGGATACAAAATCATTCTACAAAAATCAGTAGCATTTCTATACACCAAGAATATTCAAGCTGAAAGCCAAATCAATAATGGAATCCCATTCTGATTACCCACAAAAAAAGTAAAATTAAAAGGAATACAGCTAACCAGGGAGGTGAAAGATCTCTACAGTGAGAATTAGAAAACAGTGTTCAAAGAAATTAGAGACGACATAAACAAATGAAAATACATTCCATGCTCATAGATAGGAAGAATCAATATTGTTAAAATGGCCATGCCTCCCAAAGCAATTTACAGATTCAACTCTATTCCTGTTAAATTATCAAGACATTCTTCGCAGAATTAGAAAAAGTATTCTAAAATTTACATGAAACCAAAAAAAAAAAAAAAAAAAAGGACCTGAATAGTCAAAGCAATTCCAAGCAAAGAGAACAAAGCCAGAGGCATCACATTACTCAAATTCAAACTATACTATCAGGCTTCAGAAACCAAAACAGGCTGTTAATGGTACAAAAACAGACACACAGACTAATGGAACAGAATAAAGAACACAGAAATAAAACTACACATCTACAACAATCAGATCTTCAACAACATTGGCAAAAAAAAGCAATGGGGAATTAATCCCTACTAAATAACTGGTGCTAGAATAACTGGTGAGCCATATGCAAAGCATTGAAACTGGACCCCTTCCTTATATCATATAAGAAAATTAACTCAAGATGAACTAAAGACAAAGCTGTAATAGCAAAAACTACAAAATCCTTGAAGGAAACCTAGGAAATGCCACTCTGGATATAGGCCCTGGCAAATATTTCATAACGAAGGTGCCAAAAGCAATTGCAATAAAACCAACAATTGATAAGTGGGACCTAATTAAACTAAAGAGCATCTGCACAGCAAAAAACAAACTATCAACAGAGTAAATAGAAAACCTACATAATGGGAGAACATATTTGTAAACTATGCATCTGACAATGGTGTCATATTCAGCATCTATAGGACTCCACAAATTAACAAAGTAAAAACAAACAACCTTATTAAAAAGTGGGCAAAGACATGAACAGATATTTTTCAAAACAAGACATACAGGCAGCCAACAAGCATATGAAAATATGCTCAACATCACTAAGCATTAGAGAAATGCAAATCAAAACCATATGAGACAACATCTCACTCCAGTCAGAATGGCTATTAAAAAGTCAAAAAATAACAGATGCTGGTGAAATTGAAGAGAAAAGGGAACTCTTAAACACTGTTAGTGGAAATGTAAATTTGTTCAGCCATTGTGAAAAGCAGGTATATGTTTAACCCAGCAATCCCACTATTGATTACATAGCCAAAGAATACAAATTGTCCTACCCTAAAGACACCTGCTTGCATATGGTCTTCACAGCACTATTCACAAGAGTAAAGACCTGTAATCAGCCTAAATGCCCATCAATGGTAGACTGGATACACAAAATGTGATACATATACACCACAGAATACTACACAACCATAAAAAAACAATGAGATCATGTTCTTTGCAAAAACATGGATAGAGTTGGAGGTCATCACCCTTAGCAAAGTAATGCAGGAATAGAAAACCAAGCACTGAATGTTCTCACTTATAAATGGGAGGAGCTAAATGAGGAGAATACATGGACACACAGAGGGAAATAACAGACAATGGGACCTTCTTGAGGGTGGAATGTGGGGGGAGGGAGAGGATCAGAAAAATCGCTATTGAGTATTTGGCTTAGTACCTGAGTGATAAAATAATCTTACACCAAACCCCCATGACACAAGTTTACCTATATAACAAACCTGCAGATGTATCCTTGAACCTAAAATTGAAAAAACAAAAACAATAAACAACTAGTAAGGTAGACAGGAGCCATTCAATTGCCAGTTACACATTTTTTGAGCAAGTAATAACATCGTAAGAAAAGCTCTCAAGAATGCAGATTTTATTTATATAACCATATTACATAAATGTGTGCATTCTGGAACATGGAGAAGCAATAATAATTAAATAAAAGTACATAAACTGAAAATTTGATATTTCATAAAAAAAACTGTAAATTAAGATGTAGAAGTTCTAATTTTGGGTCTCCTAATAACTCAGCATATTTTTATCTTAGTCTCTTCAGGCTGCTATAACAAAATACCTGCGACTGGGTAATTTATAAACAACAGAAATTTATTTCTCACATTTATGGATGCTAGTAAGGCTCATTCCTCATACATGGCTTTTTGTGTTTTCCTCACAGTGGAGAAGGAACAAACACTGTGTTATCACATGTACAAAAGAATGTAAAGAACAAAGTCGCTCCCTCATGCCCTTTAACAAAAACACTATTCCCATCCATAAGGGTAGAACACTCATAAACTAATCACCACTCAAATGCATTACTCTTAGTACCATCACCTTGTGGGTTAAGTTTCAATATATGAATTTTGGGAAAATACCAACATTCAGACCATAGTAATGACTGTAAACACATTATTTTTATGTGTGTCACCAAGTGCCCTAAGTTCAATAATAGGAAAAAAATCATGCCCTGCTAGGCCTAGATAAATGCTTAGAGAATAGTAAGACCTATAATAGTAAGACCTATATGTAACTGCTATATGTTAACATAAAAATTTAAGCACTACATAATATTGTAATCAATGTTTAAAATAAAATTTAAATTATTTTCCAAGTTAAAAAGGAGTAAGTTTTTCAACCTCAACCTACATGTGTTCCCTAAGTTAACATGATGTCAGAGTATACAAAAACCAGCACTTATGAATACAAGCTGCCTTTTTTAAGGTAGACAGTTTAAGAGTAGAATTTGTCATAAAACCATCTCCTCAGCAAGGTTAATTATTACAGTGACATATTTACCTAAATATTAAATGTTATATTTTTCTGAGTAAATTTTATACATTTAAATCGCTGAGAAGAAAATTTTATATCATTTCATGGAAAAGTACATATCTTTTCTTATAGAAATTAATGGGTACAAATTTATGCAAATATGCTTTATACGTTCAAAGTAAAAATACAGCCAAAATTTCCAAATTGTGCTTTTAGCATCTATAATTTACATTAGATTTCTGAAGAATATGATGTCCTTTGGAAGTTCTGGAAACATGGAAAACTTCTTGCCTTCCCTCACAGCATAGCACATCTATAAGCTCTGCAAGACAGGAATTACATTCTTACCCACTATTGAGTATTACGGCAATTTGGCATTGTTCACTTCGGAGCCCAACTCTTCGGATTTAAATCCTGGCTTACCATTTAATGACCCAAAGGCCTTGGGCAACTTTATTTACTCTCCCATGTCTTACAGTCATCAAATGTAAATAGGAGTAACATTTGTAAATATTTTATAGAGAGGATGTGAAGATTCACTTAGTTTAAAAAAGGTGGTCAAAAAAATGCTTAATACCTTGTAAGTATTTAACAAAAGTGATTGAATGAATGAGTGAATGAGTGATGATGATGATGATTTTAATCTGCTCTCTCAACTTTTTTATACGAGATCACACACATTGTGGCAAGGGGGTAAAAATTATGGTTAATAATACTATTTGCACAGATAATTATAGATGCCACAGTTGTGAGTATAAACATGATATGTACTGCTATATGTTAACAGGTAAGAAAAACATTTAATGATGAAATATTAGAGACAATATGAGAAAAAGAAGATTTAACCATATAGTATACATGAAGGAGGTATATATGATATGAAATAAAGTTTATGATAATCACTGGTGCATATATATACATCCTATTCTCTAATCTCTAAAGTACAGGCTACAATTTTCCTAAAAAATATTTAATTTTGTTGATTTTCATGGATTAGACAACATTTTTTATTCAGATGTTTAATTCTAGGAGCACAGTTTCATGTCTTCTCGTTTTCTATCACATGCATTTAATTATATCTGAACTCTAGGCCTACATGCCTTAGCAAGTTGATAAATCCTACAACTAAAATTGGTATTAGATGAAAATTTTATTCATGACTTTGAGAACCTACAGAAGATATTCATTGATAAATTATCATAAACTTTAACTAAAAATTATAGAAATTATATTCATATTGCAATGATTAGAAATGGGACGGTATTGACCCCCAAGCTTTGAGTGATCTTCTTAAAGACCCATCTACTTTTGGAAAAAAAAAAACTAATACTTCTACTTTAAATTACTGGGAGCAAAGCAGTAAATCTTTAGAGGGTATTTTGAGCTGAAAAGAATGGCAGAATTCACTCTCCCATGAGTAAAAGGGAAAGAGAGTCCTGGCTGAATTGTCTCAAAAGCAACTACAGAAAACATGGTTTTGAAAAGGATATAAGCTAAGAATAAAATCGGTAAATAGAATACAGTAAATAGACAGAAGTGTAATAGGAAAAATAATAACATGTTATCACTAATGCTGTAGATGATGAGATCTAATGAACAATGCTGTCCTGTTCATAGTGTCACTGCTCACTAATTCCAGTGCAATCACTATCAGAACAGAAAAGAAAATCAGAGAGTGAACACTGACACATGATTTAAAAAACTGAAATAGGTTAGTGAATTTTTTGCAACATTCACCTAAACCCAAAAGATAACTAACACCCTATACAGCACTTAGTATGTGAAAGGTATCATTCTAATTTTGCAAATACTGCACATATTCACTAATTTAATGTCACAATAAGTGGGGTACTGCTATGCATTCTTATTTTATAGATGAAGAGACTGAAGCACACAGAAAGTAAGTGACTTGCTTGTAGGAAGTCAGATAGTAGAATCTGATCACTGATCTGCTTCATGGTGATTCATGGTTATCTTCCCATTCACACTCTGCCACAAATTTAAATAGACATACAAATACAGCAAGAACCTTACATTAGACTGATAAGAAGCCTAGAGGAAACAAGGCTCTTGAGAAAACTGAACTGCTAATGAGCCAACTGTGAATAAACAGTTTTTAAAAGAAACTAGAATTTCTTTTTTTAGTATCTTTCTCAATCTGGTATCTTTCACAACCACTAAATAAATTTTCAAAAACAACAAACATCAGATATAATGAGGCCAAATGTTTGCCTTCTAAGCTGTAGCTGCAACTGTACACGTCTATCCTTGAGAGACTAAACTTATTCTAGCCAACAAGGATGAGAAATTCTCAAACTGTTAAGAGACCCCTGCAAATACCTACACTGTGTAGCACCTTTGAACTGTCCCCAACTGCATATCCATTGAGACATTGTATTGACTGGCCAGAGAGCCCCTGATGACCAGACTGCACCATATACTTAAATTTATGTAGTTCTACACAGGTGTAATATAAATTCAGTTCTGGAGTGTAAATATTCTTACTGCACTCCATACAAGGCAGTAATTTTCACTCAGAAATACTGACAAACCATTGTGAATGCAGTAGAGGCATCTGTTATAGTCGCTGCTTAATGAGCTAGCAGTAAACATTATGAGCTTGCCAAGACACTGATCATAGCCTGTGTTGCAACACAGACACTCATTCATATGTGCACATGCATCCATATAATATATATGGATATATACATATATATTCTGATTTGCATATATATATTCTGATTTGCATTTTTGGAGGCAGTGACTGTTCAATTTATCTCTTTTTTAAAGTAGTTACTAGAAAGCCTAACTCATATAATAATAAATGCTAAGTTAAACAAATGTCAATAAGGAAAAACAATCTTTACACTAAAAAAAAAAAACTCATATACACCTGAATTTTAACCATTCAAAAATGCACAATCTTCTCTTTAAGCCTTTTCCTATTCTGAATGAATCCATAAACTTCACAAGAAATTATCATTTGGTCTTAGAACAAAATTCAGTGAGTCAGATTTGGCTTGTAAAGAAATTGATAATTTCTTACAATTATGTAGAATGTTATTATATTTCTTGCATTTCTATAAAGAAACACCTGAGACTGAGGAATTTATTTAAAAAGATAAAATAAAAGAGGTTTAATTGGCTCACTTTCCTCCAGGCGGTACAGGAAAAATAGGGGCTGTTCTTCCAGTGAGGCCTGAGGAAACTTGCATTCATGGAGGAAGGCCAAAGTGAAGCAGGCTGGACCAGGAGGAAGAAAGAGGCAGAAAGGAGGTGCTACACACTTTTAAACAACCAGATCTCGTGAGAATTCACTCACCATCAAGAGAACAGCACCAAGGGGTTGGCACTAAACCAGTCATGAAGGATCCACCCCCATGATCAAATCACCTCCTGCCAGGTCTCACCTCCAACACTGAGAATTACAATTGAACATGAGATTTGATTGGAGACACAGGTCCAAACCACATCCAAACCAATAGCCAGTTATTATACCTGTGTACCTTAAGATAAATTATCTAAATGTATACGTTTCTGGATTTTTTTTAAGGAATTTTAAAATAATACAACTTTGGTGGAAGATTAAGGGAAGTAAAATATGTTAGCACTAGCATATCTTACTCTACCAGTAAATATTAGCTGTTATTATTATTATGTTTGTTAGCTAATTGAATCTCATGATGACCTTTGAGATAGCTGAGAATTACTTTAACTTTAAATATAATGAATATACTAAAAAAGTCCAACTTAATTACTAAAATTCTTACCTGTAGTAAATGGAAGATCCATGGTTTGTTAACGAGTATAGTCTTGTAAGACTGAAACTGGTTTAGGAGTTGATTGTTTTTGATACTTGACCCTTAGCCAATTACATTTTGGCCATTATTTTGTATTTTTAAAGAGATTATATTTAATTTGGCATTTCCCAGGTTGTCTTCCTCTGGAATATAGTTTGTGTGCATTTTTCCTTCTTAATAAATACAAAGGATTCAAAATTTACAGTTTACACTAAAACAGACAAATGGCCTGGGTGTCATTTTTGATCTCATAACAAGAAAAAAAATCAGAGCAAACTCAAAATCAACAATTCATCTTCGATCCATCAGAAGATTGATATCACAGGGCAAACTTCAGCTTAGAAAACTGAAGAGGCAGTAGAACACGTTGAATACTTTTTATGGAGTAGAAGCTGCTAGGGCAAGTCACTGCTAGGGACACTTAAAGGTTAATTGCTAAATTGCTGGAACCTGGTTGTCAGCTAGTCACAGAGGTAAAATCTGTTAAGGACCCAATCCTAGGTATCCCTGACACTATCATTAGATTTACCTGGAGAAGTCTCACTATATTTTCATGATGAAGATTGAGTTGTGCTTAGGTCCGTGAGAGAAGAAAAGTAACCATTTTAAAATATAGGCATAGCTTTCTGTTTATCATAACAAAGGCTTGCCTTGAAGGAAAGCAACTTTACCAGAACCTTATCTGATCTAGGGAAAAAGGAATAAAACATAGAGTTTCATCTAGATTTCTTGTATTTCCCAAGCAAGTGAAGAAGAAGAAGAAGAAAAAAAAAGGTTAGGAAGCTTTTCTGAAGGCCGCAACTAAAGACACTGGCTCACCAAAAACAGACAAGAGTATAATGATAATAGTAATGACAAGATTATAGATTACTTCCTTCCTAAATACCTTATCATCACATCAACACGGTTTCAATATAATAGCAATGGTTTACAATGGAAAAAGACTGCAAGTCATAGGTTCTGGTTAAGATGGAGTTTCTAGGGAAATCCAAAGTTCAGACAAAATAAGAATGCCAGAGAAAATTGAAATCTCTGCCACCTATAGTTCCATCAAACATTAAACATAGCCTACCTTCAGACAGATAAGCAGAAATCCTCACACTAGTGGCTAACTTATGTAAGTATATATTAGCTGATACATCGTATCTGAATTTCCACAACAACAACAACAAAATGGCTTGCTAAAAGGCAAGAAAAATAAAATCACATTCCAAGAATGTAAAGCAAGCATCAAAACTAGAGTTGGTCAAATATGGCAGAGACAAAAATGGATGGGAAGTGTAAAAAGGGAGATGGAAACTCTATGAAATAATGTAAAAATGATAGAAGTTTTTAAAACACTGTAACATAAATTAAAAATGTGTTAATGGGCTAATTAGTAGAGTATATGGCTACTAAGAAAATAATCAAAGAACTTGAGGACAAGTCAATGAAAACTTTTCAAACTGAAATCCAAAAAGAAAACAAACAAACAACAAAACCCAGAATATCCAAGAACTGTGAATCAACTAATAAAGATGTAACATGCATGTAATGGCAGTACCAGAATGAGAAGAAAGAGAAAAAGGTGCAGAATTTATATTTTAAATAATAATTGATGAGGGTTTTGAAAAATTAGGAATATAAAAAATAACTACAGAACCAGGGAGCTGAGAGAACACCAAGAAGGATAAATGTCAAAAAATGTACAACTAGGAATATCATATTCAAACTGTAGAGAACCAAAGATGAACACAAAATCTAGACAGAACCCAGGTGGGCAGAAAATACTGTAGATGAATTTTGAAAGCAGCAAGGAAAAAGTAACTTATCACATACAAGGGAGCCTCTATAAGAACTATTAGACAGAAAAGAATGAACAAACTAACAATATTAAATTTTTAACTATCAATATTTTCTTTAAACATAAATGGATTAAAATATCCAACCAAATAAATGACAAAATTAAAACTAGAAAATCCACATATAAATGGAAAGTAAACACCACACTTATGGACAAACACTAAATCAAAGAAACCAAAAGATGACTTATAAACTGTCTTGAGAGAAACTAAAACAAACATACCAAAACTTATGTTATGCAGCAAAAGCAGTACTAAGAGAGAAGTTGATAGCAATTAACACATATATTTTAAAAAAAGGGAAGATCTCAATTAAACATTGTTTAGTTAAACATTGTTTAATTGAGCAATTTCTGTTGGTGTCCCACAAATTTGTTAGGCTTTCTTTGCTTATCTTTATTCTTTTATTCTTTTTGTTCTTTTGGATAATTTCAAGTTTTCTGTCTTCAATTGTGCTTTTTATTTATTTATTTATTTCTGCTTTTATCAAATCTGGTGTTGAAGCCCCCTAGTGAACTTTTCATTTCGGTTATTGTATGACTCAACTCTAATATTGAAGATCTGTACTCTAGGAAGTAGAAAAAGAATAGGGCAAGCCCAAAACTAGACGAAGGAAGAAAATAACAAAATCTATATATAAAATTAAATTAGGAAAACAGAATACTCAAATAAAATTCCTAGACAAAGGAAGAAAATAACAAAATCTATATATAAAACTAAATTAAGAAAACAGAGAATACGCAAATAAAATCAGAAATAAAAGAGGAGGCATTACAACTGATGTCATAGATATAAGAGCCTGCTTCATAAGAACAACTATGCACCAACAAATTAGATAACTTAGGAGAACACAGTGAAAAATCTTCATGGCATTTGTCTTCGTGATAATTTTTTGACTATGACACCAAAAGTACAAGTAAGAAAAGCAAAAATATACAAATGAGACTACATCAAATTAAATAAGCTTTGCACATCAAAGAAAATAGTCAACTGAGTGAACAGACAACCTATGGAATAAGGAAAAAAAATTCCTGTACATCTATATCTTATATGCGGTTAATATTCAAAATATACAAGTAAATCCTACTACTTAAGAGAAAAAAACAAAAACAAAAACAAAAACAAACCCTAATTTTAAAATGAGCAAAAGATGCAAATAGACTTTCTATGAAGAAAATGCCAAAATAGCTAATAAGTATATGAAAATATGTTCAACATCACTAATCGCCAGGGAAATGCATTCAGATATCCTCAAAATGATATATCCTCACATCTGTTAGGATGGCTACTATTTTAAAAAAATTTAAGTGCTGGCAAGGATATAGAGAAAAGAAAACTTCTGTACACTATTGGAGGGAATATAAAATGGTGCATTCACTATGATAAACAGTATGGAGAGTCCTCAGAGTATTAAAATTAAGACTGCTATATGAAATAGCATTCTCATTTATGATTATATGTTTAAAATATTGTTGTTAGGATCTCAAAATTAACATTCCCATGTTTATGAAATCATTGTCACTATAGCCAAGATATAGAAACAATGGACAACATATTAATGGACAAAGAAACACATTAATGGACAAAGAAAATATGACAAATATACAATACATTATTATTCAGCATTTAAAAAAGACAATCCTGCCTTACGTAACAACATGGTAGGATTTTATTATGTGAAATTTGCCATTCACAGGAGGACAAACACTTCATGATTCCACTTGTATAAGGATCTAATCAGACTCATAGAAAATGAATATTGAATGATAATTGCCAGAAGATAAGGAGAGGGAGAAATGGAGAGTTGCTCTTCAATGAGTGTAAACTTTCAGTCACAGAAAATGAATTTAGTTCTAGAGGTCTGTTGTAAATATTGTGCTTATATTTAACTATATTGTACTGTGCAGTTAAAAATGTGTTATAAGAATACGTTTTAACTTCTCTTGAGAAAAAATCTATAGTTAATAACAATGTACTGTAGTCTTCAAATTTTTAAGAGTAGGTTTTAAGCATCTTTAGGACACACGACAAAAAAGGTAAATGTTTAGTAACATATATATTAATTAGCTAGATTTAGCCACTCTACAATTACTTATATTTAATATTTCAAAACAACATGTTGTACATATAAAATATCAATTTTTTGTCTATTTTTGAAACATTAATTTAAAAAACCCTTAGATCTACATAAAGAAAAAATGATAGAGTAGGTTTAAATGAAGATAAAATTATTTATTTTCTTATTCTTTATTGATCTAATAGGTAACTGTTCAAAGTAATAATTACAACAGTGCATTAATTATCTTTTACAGAAATTAAAAGGAATGACAGTGGTATTAGAACTGTTAGGAGAGAGGAATTAAAAATATTGTAAATTACCTGAACTACCTCTGAAAAACCTTCATTTTATTAAAATGGATTTAGAGTATTTGTTGATGTATTTAACGTAGGGCCACCACTAAAAAACAAATAAATAAATAAATAAAATCATTTAAAATGCTGAATTAAAACCAAAAAATGCAGAAAATAATAATAACAACAACACCCAATTCCAATGAATAAGAAACAATTAACGTGTTAAATATTAGTATGAGTTGAATGTATTCTCCAAAAGATATGTTGAAGTTGTAATCCCCAGTACCTGAGAATGTTACCTTATTTAGAAATAGCATCTGCAGATATGAATAAGCAACTTAGTACAGGGTATTAAGATGGACCCTAATCTAATAAGATTTATATCCTTATAGGAAGAGAGAAATTTGGACAGAGAGAATAGAATATCATGTCGATAGAAACAGAGAGAAGATGAGCATATGAAGATAAAGAAAGATTGTAGTTACACTGTTACAAACCAAGGGGAACACTTGAGGTTTACAATAGCTAAAGGAAAAAAGGAAGCATCCTGCCCTACATGAATTAGTGGGGACACAGTCCTGCCAACACCTTGGTTCCAGAATTGTGAGACAATAAATATTCATTTTTCTAAGCCACACAGTTTGTGTGCACTTTGATCCTGCACCCCTAGAAAATGAATATGGGTTTTTGGTACTGGAAAGTGGATTGCTGCTGCAACAAATAGCTAAAATTCTGTAACTGGCTGTAGAATTGGGTCATGGATAGAAGCTGGAAAAAATTTGAGGCACACATTAGAAAAATATTACATTTAGGCAGAGACTATAGGTAGAAATACAGAAGTTAAACTTGATTCTGGTTAGGGTTCAAAAAATTGAGGAGCACTGCAGAGAAAACTTCCAGTCATAGAGAATACATAGATTGTTGTGACAGAATGTTGCTAGAAATATGAACATTATAGTTCTTCTGGTGAGGTCTGAGGCAGAAACATGCAATTGGAAATTGGAGGGAAAGTGATCCTTGTTAAGAAATGCCACAGAACTTGGCTGAATTGTGTTTTTAAGTTGGGTGGAAAATAGAAATAGTAAGTAATGAAGTTGGATGTTTAATTTAGGATATTTCTAGGCAAAGTGTTGAGGACATGGCCTGGTTTCTCTTGGCTCCTTATAGCAAAATGTGAGGGAAAGAGTGAATAAGTAAGCAAAAAAGAAACAGCGCTTGTTAATTTAGAAAAATCCAGATAATCTGATTTGGAAATGAGGCCAAGGGTGTGGCTAGATAACCATTAGCTAAAGAGATTACATATATGACCCTTGGAGCCAATCAACCATCTCAGCAGAAGTCAGAAATAGAGATGGAGTTACCAAAAATTGTAATAGAATAAATTTGTTTTAAACCAGCTAGTATGTGGTAATTTGTTATGGCAGCCCTAGGAAGTGACTATAGTATATTAACCAACAATAGAAACAGAAGAAATATTTTCTACCTTATTCTATGAGGCCAGCTCTACCATAATACAAAACTAGATGAAGACTTAACAAGGAAAGCAAACTACAAAATGATAGTTTTGTATCTCATAAACATAGACCCAAAAATTCTAAATAAAATATTTGCAAAAAAATCTAAAATTGTATGAATAGAATAATACACCATGACCAACTGACATTTATTTCAGGGAAGCAAGGAAGGCTTCACATTCAACAACAACAACAAAAAAAAATCAATATAATTTATCATGTCAATTGTCTTGAAAGGAAAATCATATAAACACATCAATTGATGAGGAAGTATTTGACAAAATCCAGTACCAATCTGTAATTAAAACTCTTAGCAAACTAAGAATAAAGAGAAATCCTCTCCCTTGATAAAGAATGTCTATAAACACCTGGGGTTAACACAACTGTTAGTGTTGAGAGAATAGATGTTTTTCCTTAAGATGAAAAACAAGTCAAGAATGTTCTCTCTCACCATTCCTATTTGCCATTTTATTGTAAGTACCAGCTAGTGCAATGGGAGCAAAAACAAACAAACAAACAAACAAACAAAGCATACAGGTCAAAATATAAATAAACAAAACGGCCTGATTTTCAGAGATAGCAATTGTCTATGTAGAAACCTCAAATAATCAAAAGTCTCTTGTGTTTTAGTTAAAGATGGCTGACTAGAAGCAGTTACTAGGTGCATCTCTCACAGAGGGAAATAAAAATAACTAGTAAATATAACACTTTGAGTGGATTTTCTAAGACAGCATGCTGGAATTCAGGAATCTTGGAAGGCAGAGGAGAGTGAAGCCAGGCAGCCTGCTGAGCTAGGACCAGCATGAAGCTGGGAGAGGCTCCCTAATGCAGGGAAAGGGTGAGTAAATGAGATTCCTGGGGTTCCATAATTCCACCATGGACCATATGATCCTAACCACAGGAGAACTACATGGACAGCTCCCCCAGCTGCACCCCCAGACCTCCAGGATAACAGCAGGAGTTGTTCAGACTGCACTGCTCAATGCCTGGAATCTCACAGGATTTTGGTACCTGAGCAGCCCAGTTCCAGCTACCACCACACAGCTAGCAAAATATTTAAGAGGCCAGGCACTTTCACATACTCCAAAGACATAGCTGTGGAAATGAAGGAATGGGAAGACTATGTACTGCATGACTACTTGCCTCTACTGCTTCCTGCTAAACAAGGTATGTCTTCAGCATCCCACCACCACCCCACTACAGGTGACGTGTAGCCACCACACTGCAATGTGAGCACTTCACTGAAACTGAGACTTCTTCTGAACAGCCAGCCCACGGAGACCGGCAATCTGCCTTTCAGCTCCTCAGCAGTTGCCACCACCACCATCTGCTCCTGCCATTCTGGGCCAAGAAGAGATTGAGCAAAAACAGCACCTTCGCAAACCCCCAATATTGAAATCCATGACCACTTCCATGGGAGGAAAGTGCAAGCGGACCATGTGGCCCGCAGCTGTCAGCCTCCCCTGCTCCAGTTGAGGGTGACCTGCCTTCCCCAGTGAGAGACCATAAGCATAGCCACCCTGCTCATGCCTGACAATTTCATCTGTGGCACAGAGCCCTGCTGAGAATTCAGCCATCATAGGCCTATGATCCGCCCTTAAGCTCACACCACCTTAATATTCTGCCTACTCCCATGTGAAAGTTCTACCAGTGACCTGTGGAATGACCTACTTTATCCTACCACAGCCAGCGCCTGAATCCTAAGATCTCAAGACCAAATCTGCTGACCTGCTCATAGTCTAGTCCCTTCAGGACTCATACATGCCATCCAATGGGCCATCCAGGGACCTACAGATTTGGAAATTGCCTAGCTCAGTTCAATACTGCTGGAGCATGATGACTCTTCCCAGAGTCTCAGATTGGGGTGACCCAACCAACTGACACAACCACACTGACATCCAGTTGCATTTGTTAAAAGTCACAGCTCTTTCTCCATCTACATAAAGCAGCAACATAACCACATCAGAAAACAGTCAAACAACAAAGCTGCCCATATTTGGCTGAAAGAAGAGCATCCACCTTAAAAAAAATCCAGTGGAGAGCTGTGAGATACATTTTCTGTGTCTCTCAGCTACATTGTGGCCTGGAGGTAGACATAAGTGTGCACCTGAACAGAGAGTCATGAGCCCCAAAAGAGGGAGGTAATACAAAAATGGATCATATTCCTAATTGTCTAGGATATGGAGCATGGAGCTGGCATGAAACACCCTCACCCTCTGCAGAAATATCAGAGTATTTCGACAGAAGATCCCCTAGGCACTCCTATCAAGCATCAGAGCTGGTGCCTATGCTCATCATTGGATACTAGCCAGGTTGTCTAGCTTTGCCCAGCTTTGTATGCCCAACCCGCCACCATGGAACAGGAAGCTAAGGGCACTGGGCATTTCACTGTCCAGTCCATCACCCTAAACAAAAGAGGGCACCTCTCAGTAAACAGAAATCAAGTACATACCCACCTGCTTTTGCTGCAGCTGGATCTTACCCATAAATTCCATCTACTGGTTTACAGCTTGAAATACACAAACCAATATAAAACCTGCTGACAGAATTCCACAGAGTTTAGAAGGAAAGCTAAACAGTGCCACCTCTCACGTTCTACAGTCATATCTTCAAAAGGCAGAGATTGGGGAGGGTCCCATCAAAACAAAAGTAAATTCAGAAATAAGAAGTGTCAGTTTCTTCAGATGAGAAAGAATCAGTGTAAGAATTTTGGCACAGTAAAAAATCAAGATGTTGTGACAGCCACAAAGGATCTCATGAGTTCTCTAGTAATGAACCCTAACCAAAATGAAAATTCAGAAATGACAGATAAAGAATTCAGAGCGTGTTTTGTAAGGAAGCTCAATGAAGTCAAAAAGAACGTTGAAAACCAATGCAATGAAATCTGAAAAGCAATGCTAGCAATGAAAGAAGAGATAGATAAAAAGCAAATAGAACTTCTGGAAATTAAAAAAAAAACATGAATAAATTTAAAAGTATAGTTGAAAGCTTTAACAATAGACCAGAGTGAGCACAAATTAAAAAAAAAAAAAGATAATTTCAGAGCTTGAAGACAGGTCTTTCAAATTAACAAATTAACCCAATAAGAATAAAGTTTTTTTTTTAAAAAAAAGAAACAAAGTATTTGACAAATATGGGATTATGTAAAGTAACCAAACTTACAACTTATAGGCATTTCTTCTTTTTTTTTTTTTTTGAGATGGAGTCTCGCTGTCACCCAGGTGCCATCTCAGCTCACTGCAAGCTCCACCTCCTGGGTTCACGCCATTCTCCTGCCTCAGCCTCCCAAGTAGCTGGGACTACAGGCTCCTGCCACCACGCCTGGCTAATATTTGTTTTGTTTTGTTTTGTATTTTTAGTAGAGACGGGGTTTCACCGTGTTAGCCAGGATGATCTCAATCTCTTGACCTGGTGATCTTTTCACCTTGGTCTCCCAAAGTGCTGGGATTACAGGCTTGAGCTACTGCGCCCGGTCCTTATAAGCATTTCTTAGGGAAAATATTAAAAAATAAGAAATTTGGAAAACATATTTGAAAGAATAATTCAGGAAAATTTTCCTGACCTTACTAAAAATGTAGGCATTCACATACAAGGAATTCAGAGAACATCTGGAAGATACTATACAAGACAAACATTGTCAAGGCATACAGTCATCAGAATATCCAAGGTCAACATGAAAGAAAAAATTCTTAAAAGCAGCTAGACAGAAGCATCAAATCACCTATAAAGAAAATCCCAGCAGGCTAACAGTGGATTTCTGAGCAGAAATCTTACAAGACAGAAGAGATTGGGATGATGCTATTTTTAGCTTCTTTAAAGAAAAAAAAATGGAAGTCATGAATTTTATATCTTACCAAACTGGACTTCATAAATGAAGGAGAAATAGTATTTCACAGACAAGCAAACAGTAAGGGAATTTGTCTTCACTAGACCAAACCTACAAGAAATGCTCAAAGAATTTCTAAATGTGAAAGCAGTAGGATTATATTATTCATTATAAAAGCTCACAGATCTTATAAAGCAATTATATGATTGAAACTCCATGGCAACTAACAACACTGTGATTGGAATAAAATCTCACACAGTAATATTTACCTTGAATATAAATGGTCTAATGTTTTTTATTAAAAGATACAAAGTGGCAAATTGGATTAAAAAAAAAAAAGACCCACTAATCTGCTGCCTGTAAAGACCAACCTAATAGCTAAAGATACATACAGAAGTAAAGGGGTGGAAAGAGATATAACACGAAAATGGAAAACAAAGTATGCAAGAGTAGCCATTCTTATATGAGATTAAAAAAAAAAAACTTTAAACCAACAACAGTAAAAGAGAAAAAGAAGGCCATCACATAATGCTAGAGGTTTTAATACAACAAGAATATTCAAGAATATGTTACTATCCTAAATGTATAGGCATCCAATAACATAGCACCCAGATTCATAAGACTACTGGACATATGAAAACAAATTGACAGCAATGCAATAATAATGGGGACTTCAACACCCCACTTATAACATTAGACAGATCATTAAGGAAGATAATCAATAAAGAAACTCTGGAATTAAACTGGTCTCTAGACCAAATGGACCTAATAGATATTTACAAATATTACAGACAACAACTGCAGAATATACATTTTTATTATATGTGCATGGAACATTGTCCAAAATAGACCACATGCATGGTCATAAAGCAAGTCTCAATAAATTCAAAAAAGCAAAATTGTACAAAGTATTGTTTCAAGCCACAGTGGAATAAAGTTAAAAATAAATACAAAGAGGAATTTTCAAACTACGCGAGTAAATGGAAACTAAATAATTTACTATGGAATGACTTTTGGGTAAACAAAAAAATTAAGGCAGAATTTTTTTTATGTTGAATGAACAAAAATAAAAACACAATATACCAAAACTTCTGGGACACAGCAAAAGCAGTGCTAAGGGAAAAGATTGTAGCATTAAATGCCTAAGTCAAAAAAATAGCATGGTCTCAAATTTAACAACCTGATGTCCTACCTCAAGAAAATAGAAAAATAAGAAAAAAACAAACCCAAAGCTAAAAAAAGAAAATAAATAACAGGGATCATAGAGGAACTGAATAAGATTGAGACTCTAATAATAATAATAATAATAATAATAATAATAATGTTGGTTCTATGTAAGGATAAATAAAATTGATAGGCAACTCACTAGGTCAACCAAGAACAAAAGAGAGAAGATTCCAACAAGCACAATCGGAAATGATAAAGGTGACATTACAGCCGACAACACAAAAATACAAATGATTATCAGAAACTGGTATGAACAGACTAGAAAATCTAGAGGAAATAGATAAATTCTGGGAAACATAATACTTCCCAATGTTAAAGCAGGAAGAAATACAAATACTGAACAGACCAAGAATAAGTAATAAAATCAAATCAGTCATAAAAAAATCTTCCAATAACAACAAAAAAGCCCCAGAACAGACAGATTCACAGCTGAATTTTTTCCAACATACAAAGAAGAGCTAGTGCCAATCTTAATGAATCTATTTCAAAATATCGAGGAGTTAGGTTTCCTCCGTAACTTATTCTGTGAAACCAATATCACCCTGAAATCAAAATCAAGTAAGGAGGCACAAAATTGAAAACAATAGTACAATATCCCTGATGAACATTGGTGCAAAATTCCTCAACAAAATACTAGCACACCAAATCCAATAGCATTTCAAAAAGATAATTTCTCACAATCAAGAGGGTTTTATTCTAGGATGCAAGGATGGTTCAACATATGCAAATCAATAAATACATTTGATTTACCAGAAAAACAGAATTAAAAGCAAACAAATAAAATTATCACTTCAATAGATACAAAAAAAGCATTTGATAAAATTTAACATTCCTTTGTAATAAAAACCCTCAAAAACTAGGCATTGAAAGAACATACCTGGAAATAATAAGAACCATCTATGACAAACCCACAGTCAACATCATACTGAATGGGGAGAAGTTTAAAACATTCCCCTTAGGAACTTGAATAAGACAAGGATGTCTACTCTTATCACTCCTATTCAACATAGTACTGGCCACAGCAAACAGGTAAGAGAAGGAAATAAAATGCATCCAAATTGGAAAAGATGAAGCCAAACTATCTCTGTTCTCTGATGCCATGATTATATACCTGATAATGAAAACCATAGTTATAGAAAACCACATAGACTGTTCTAAAACATACCTAGGCATAATAAACAACATTAGTAAAGTTTCAGGATAGAAAGTCAATGGTCCAAAAATCAGTAGAATTTTTTTTTTTTTTTTTTTTTTTTGAGACAGAGTCTTGCTCTGTCACCCAGGCTGGAGTGCAGTGGCACTATCTTGGCTCACTGCAACCTCCACATCACGGATTCAAGCAATTCTCATTCCTCAGCCTTCCGAGTAGCTGGGATTACAGGCATGTACCACCACATCTGGGTAATTTTTGTATTTTAACTAGAGACAAGGTTTCACCATGTTGGCCAGGCTTGTCTCAAACACCTGACCTCAAGTGATCCACCCGCCTCGGCCTTCCAAAGTGCTGGGATTACAAGCATGAGCCACTGTGCCTGGCCCAAAATCAGTAGCATTTTTATATACCAATAATTTTCAAGCTGATAACAAAATTAATAACCCAATCCCATTTACGATAGCCCCCAAAATTAACTAGGAATAAATTTAGCTAAGGAGGTAAAAGATCTCTATAGGAGAACTACAGAACACTGATGAAAAAAATTGTAGGTGACACAGACAAATGGAAATATAGCCCATGCTCATAGATTGAAGTATCAATATTATTAAAATGACCATAGTGCTTAAAGCAATCTGCATATTCAATGCAATTTTTATCAAATTACCAGCATCATTTTTCACAGAATTAGAAAAACAATCCTTAAGTTTATATGAAATGAAATTAGAGGCAGACTAGCCAGAGTAATCCTAAGAAAAAATAACCTGGAGGAATAACATTGCCTGACTTCAGATTCTACTACAAGGCTGTAGTTAACAAACAAGGCTAAGTAAAACAAACAGCTTCGTACTGGTACAAAAATAGACACACAGATAAATATAACCCAATAGAGAACCTGAAAAGAAAGCCATATACCTTCAGACAACCAATCTCCATCAAAGTTGACACAAATAAAAAATGGGCAAAGGATACCCTATTTAACAAATGGTAGTGGGAAAATTGGCTTGTTGTATGCAGAAGAAGGGAACTGTACCCATATCTCTCACTACGTGCTATAAAAAAATCAATTCAAGATGGATTAAATACCTGAACAAAACATAAAACTATAAAAATACTAGAAGAAAACCAAGGAAAGTCATTTCTGGATATTGCCATAGGCAAAGAATCTATGTCTAAGACGACAAAAGCAAATGCAACAAAATAAAAAATATGCAAATAGGACTGAATTCACTGAAAAGCTTCTGCATACCAAAATAAATAATCAGCAGAATAAATAGACAACCTACAGAACAGGAGAAATATTTGCTGATTATGCCTCTGACAAATGACTAATATCCAGAAACTACAAGGAAACCAGATAACTCAACAACAACAATAAACAAACAACCTCATTACAAAGGACATGAACAAATATCCTCTCAAAAGAAGACATACAAGCGGCCAACAAATGTATGAAAAGATGTTCAACATCACTAATCATCAGAGAAACACAAATTTAAACCACAATGAGTTACCATCTTATAATAGCCAGTCATAATGGCTATTATAATGGTTAGTGGGAACATAAATTAGTACAACTTTTGTGGAAACCAGCATGGAGATTTCTCAAAGAACCAAAAATGAAACCACCTTTGACAGAGCAATCCCATTTTTGTGCATCTACCCAAAGGAAAAGAAATCATTATATAAAATTATATAAAATATGAACTTGTATGTTTATTGCAGCAACATTCTCAATATGAAAGTCATAGAATCAACCTGTGTTCATCAATGGTTGTTTGGCTAAAGAAAATGTTATCTGTGTGTGTAAATATACATATATATATATACCATGGAAATGGAATTACTATGCAGCCATAAAAAATAATGAAATAATGTCATTTACAGCAACATGGATGGATCTGCAGGCCATTATCCTGAGGTAAATAACTCAGATAAATAAAATCAAATATCACATCTTCGCATTTGTAATAGGGAGCTAAACAATGTGTACACATGCACATAAAGATGGAAATAATAGACACTGAGGACTCCAAAAAGGGGGAAGGTGGGGGGAGGGATGTAAATGTTGAGTACTTACCTGTTGGGCACATTGTATGCAAGAAGCCCAAACTCTACCATTATTCAACATAATCAAGTAACAAACCTACACATGTATCCTCTTAATCTAAAACAGAATACAATTTTTAAAAAATCTCTTGGGACTAAAAGGGATTGTAGCACAGTCTAGGAAACATATAAGCAAATTTATTTCCTATACACCAGTAATGCACAATTTAATGGAACATTTAAAAAGTATTTATAGTAGCACAAAAGTAAATGTTTTCTATGTATATAATAAAATACAGAATATTTATACTTAACAATACAAAGCCTCAAGAAAAATATCAGAAGATATACATATACTGAGAATTATGTCATATTAATTATTGGAAGATTATATGTTAAGATGGAAGTTTTTCTAAAGTTTATATAGAGATTCAACATAATCCCAATGAAAATCCCAGTAAGTTATTTTGTGATATTGACAAGCTGATTTTAAAGTTTACACAGAAAGGTAGAAGACCCAGAGCAAAATATTGAAGAAGAACAAAGTTGGAAGACTGACGTTACCCAACTACAAGACTTACTATAAAATTAGGTTAAGAAAACACAGTGTTGACAAAAATAAACAAATCTATGGAACAGAATAAAGAATCCAGAAATAGATCCATACAAATATAGTCAACTGATTTTTGACAAAGGAGCAAAGCAACAATGGAGAAAAGATAGTGTCTGCAACAATTTGTTGAACAACAGTATTTTGGGGACAAATAGATGTTCACTTCCCAAAAATAAAAATTAAGGTAGACACAGGGCTTAAACTCTTCACAAAAATTAACTTGAAATGGATCACAGACCTAAGTTTAAAACACAAATCTGTGAAACTTTTAGATATAAGAAAATAATTTAGGCAGTCTTAGGTTTAGCAGCAATGGGTTTTTAGATACAACAACAAAATCATTATCTATGAAAGAAAAAAAATTGACCAGTTTTACCTTATTAAAATTTAAAACTTCTGCTCTAGAGACAACAGTGTTACAGAATAAAAAGACAAGCCACAGGCTGGAAGACAATATTTGCAAAACACATATCTAATAAAATACTTGTATCCAACATATGAATTTAAAAAAAATCTCAAAACCCAACAATAAGAAAACAAACAACTCAAGTAAAGAGTGAATAAAATATCCAAATGGACAACTCACCAAAATCTATACAGATGACAGGCATTTGAAAAAATATTTTATATCATATGTAATAAAGGAAATGTAAGTTAAAACAACAGTAAGATGCCACTATGTATCTATTAGAATAACTAAAATCTAAAACACTTTTAACACCAAATGTTGGTAACTATGCGGAGCAATAGGAATTCTCTTTCATCGTTGATGGAATGAAAAATGGCACAGCCACATTATAAGATAGTTTGGCGGTTTTGTACAGAGCTAATGTAGTTTTACTACATGATCCAACAATTCCACACCTTGTTATTTAACAAAGTGAGCTGAAAATCATATACACACACAAACATTTTATGCACATGGGTGTTTATAGCATCTTGATTCATGATTTTCAAATATTAGAAGCAATCAAGAAGTTTCTTAACAGGTAAATGTATAAACATATTCTGAAACATCTGTTCAGTGGCATATTACTCAGTGGAAAAAAAGAATTACCGGGGAGGAGCCAAGATGGCCGAATAGGAACAGCTCCGGTCTACAGCTCCCAGTGCGAGCGACGCAGAAGACGGGTGATTTCTGCATTTCCATCTGAGGTACCGTGTTCATCTCACTAGGGAGTGCCAGACAGTGGGCGCAGGTCAGTGGGTGAGCGCACTGTGCGCCAGCCGAAGCAGGGGCGAGGCATTGCCTCACTCGGGAAGCGCAAGGGGTCAGGGAGTTCCCCTCCCAGGGGTGACAGACGGCACCTGGAAAATCGGGCCACTCCCACCCGAATACTGTGCTTTTCCGACGGGCTTAGGAACCGATGCCCCAGGAGAGTATAGCCCGCACCTGGCTCAGAGGGTCCTACGCCCACGGAGTCTCGCTGATTGCTAGCACAGCAGTCTGAGATCAAACAGCAAGTCGGCAGCGAGGCTGGGGGAGGGGCGCCCGCCATTGCCCAGGCTCGCTTAGGTAAACAAAGCAGCCTGGAAGCTTGAACTGGGTGGAGCCCACCACAGCTCAAGGAGGCCTGCCTGCCTCTGTAGGCTCCACCTCTGGGGGCAGGGCACAGACAAACAAAAAGACAGCAGTAACCTCTGCAGACTTAAATGTCCCTGTCTGACAGCTGTGAGGAGAGCAGTGGTTCTCCCAGCACGCAGCTGGAGATCTGAGAACCAGCTGACTGCCTCCTCAAGTGGGTTCCTGACCCCTGACCCCCGAGTAGCCTAACTGGGAGGCATCCCCCAGCAGGGGCAGACTGACACCTCACACGGCCGGCCAGGTACTCCAACAGACCTGCAGCTGAGGGTTCTGTCTGTTAGAAGGAAAACTAACAGAAAGGACATCCACACCAAAAACCCATCTGTACATCACCATCATCAAAGACCAAAAGTAGATAAAACCACAAAGATGGGGAAAAAACAGAGCAGAAAAACTGGAAACTCTAAAAACCAGAGTACCTCTCCTCCTCCAAAGGAACGCAGTTCCTCACCAGCAACGGAACAAAGCTGGACGGAGAATGACTTTGACGAGCTGAGAGAAGAAGGCTTCAGATGATCAAATTACTCCAAGCTACGGGAGGATATTCAAACCAAAGGCAAAGAAGTTGAAAACTTTGAAAAAAATTTAGAAGAATGTATAACTAGAATAACCAATACAGAGAAGTGCTTAAAGGAGATGATGGAGCTGAAAACCAAGGCTCGAGAACTACGTGAAGAATGCAGAAGCCTCAGGAGCCGATGCGATCAAATGGAAGAAAGGGTATCAGCCCTGGAAGATGAAATGAATGAAATGAAGCGAGAAGGGAAGTTTAGAGAAAAAAGAATAAAAAGAAACAAGCAAAGCCTCCAAGAAATGTGGGACTATGTGAAAAGACCAAATCTACGTCTGATTGGTGTACCTGAAAGTGACGGGGAGAATGGAAACAAGTTGGAAAACACTCTGCAGGATATTATCCAGGAGAACTTCCCCAATCTAGCAAGGCAGGCCAACATTCAGATTCAGGAAATACAGAGAACGCCACAAAGATACTCCTCGAGAAGAGCAACTCCAAGACACATAATTGTCAGATTCACCAAAGTTGAAATGAAGGAAAAAATGTTAAGAGCAGCCAGAGAGAAAGGTCGGGTTACCATCAAAGGGAAGCCCATCAGACTACCAGCGGATCTCTCGGCAGAAACCCTACAAGCCAGAAGAGAGTGGGGGCCAATATTCAACATTCTTAAAGAAAAGAATTTTCAACCCAGAATTTCATATCCTGCCAAACTAAGCTTCATAAGTGAAGGAGAAATAAAATACTTTACAGACAAGCAAATGCTGAGAGATTTTGTCACCACCAGGCCTGCCCTAAAAGAGCTCCTGAAGGAAGCGCTAAACATGGAAAGGCACAACCGGTACCAGCCACTGCAAAATCATACCGAAATGTAAAGACCATCGAGACTAGGAAGAGACTGCATCAACTAACAAGAAAAATATCCAGCTAACATCATAATGACAGGATCAGATTCACACATAACAATATTAACTTTAAATGTAAATGGACTAAATGCTCCAATTAAAAGACACAGACTGGCAAATTGGATAAAGACTCAAGACCCATCAGTGTGCTGTATTCAGGAAACCCATCTCACGTGCAGAGACACACATAGGCTCAAAATAAAAGGATGGAGGAAGATCTACCAAGCAAATGGAAAACAAAAAAAGGCAGGGGTTGCAATCCTAGTCTCTGATAAAACAGACTTTAAACCAACAAAGATCAAAAGAGACAAAGAAGGCCATTACATAATGGTAAAGGGATTAATTCAACAAGAAGAGCTAACTATCCTAAATATATATGCACCCAATACAGGAGCACCCAGATTCATAAAGCAAGTCCTGAGTGACCTACAAAGAGACTTAGACTCCCACACATTAATAATGGGAGACTTTAACACCCCACTGTCAACATTAGACAGATCAACGAGACAGAAAGTCAACAAGGATACCCAGGAATTGAACTCAGCTCTGCACCAAGCGGACCTAATAGACATCTACAGAACTCTCCACCCCAAATCAACAGAATATACATTTTTTTCAGCACCACACCACACCTATTCCAAAATTGACCATATACTTGGAAGTAAAGCTCTCCTCAATAAATGTAAAAGAACAGAAATTGTAACAAACTGTCTCTCAGATCACAGTGCAATCAAGCTAGAACTCAGGATTAAGAATCTCACTCAAAACCGCTCAACTACGTGGAAACTGAACAACCTGCTCCTGAATGACTACTGGGTACATAACGAAATGAAGGCAGAAATAAAGATGTTCTTTGAAACCAACGAGAACCAAGACACAACATACCAGAATCTCTGGGATGCATTCAAAGCAGTGTGTAGAGGGAAATTTATAGCACTAAATGCCCACAAGAGAAAGCAGGAAAGATCCAAAATTGACACCCTAACATCACAATTAAAAGAACTAGAAAAGCAAGAGCAAACACATTCAAAAGCTAGCAGAAGGCAAGAAATAACTAAAATCAGAGCAGAACTGAAGGAAATAGAGACACAAAAAACCCTTCAAAAAATCAATGAATCCAGGAGCTGGTTTTTTGAAAGGATCAACAAAATTGATAGACCGCTAGCAAGATTAATAAAGAAAAAAAGAGAGAAGAATCAAATAGATGCAATAAAAAATGATAAAGGGGATATCACCACCGATCCCACAGAAATACAAACTACCATCAGAGAATATTACAAACACCTCTATGCAAATAAACTAGAAAATCTAGAAGAAATGGATAAATTCCTCAACACATACACCCTCCCAAGACTAAACCAGGAAGAAGTTGAATCTCTGAATAGACCAATAACAGGAGCTGAAATTGTGGCAATAATCAATAGCTTACCAACCAAAAAAAGTCCAGGACCAGATGGGTTCACAGCCGAATTCTACCAGAGGTACAAGGAGGAGCTGGTACCATTCCTTCTGAAACTATTCCAATCAATAGAAAAAGAGGGAATCCTCCCTAACTCATTTTATGAGGCCAGCATCATCCTGATACCAAAGCCTGGCAGAGACACAACAAAAAAAGAGAATTTTAGACCAATATCCTTGATGAACATTGATGCAAAAATCCTCAATAAGATACTGGCAAACAGAATCCAGCAGCACATCAAAAAGCTTATCCACCATGATCAAGTAGGCTTCATCCCTGGGATGCAAGGCTGGTTCAATATACGCAAATGAATAAATGTAATCCAGCATATAAACAGAACCAAAGACAAAAACCACATGATTATCTCAATAGATGCAGAAAAGGCCTTTGACAAAATTCAACAACCCTTCATGCTAAAAACTCTCAATAAATTAGGAATTGATGGGACGTATCTCAAAATAATAAGAGCTATTTATGACAAACCCACAGCCAATATCGTACTGAATGGGCAAAAACTGGAAGCATTCCCTTTGAAAACTGGCACAAGACAGGGATGCCCTCTCTCACCACTTCTATTCAACATAGTGTTGGAAGTTCTGGCCAGGGCAATTAGGCAGGAGAAGGAAATAAAGGGTATTCAATTAGGAAAAGAGGAAGTCAAATTGTCCTTGTTTGCAGATGACATGATACTATATCTAGAAAACCCCATTGTCTCAGCCCAAAATCTCCTTAAGCTGATAAGCAACTTCAGCAAAGTCTCAGGATACAAAATCAATGTGCAAAAATCACAAGCATTCTTATACATCAATAACAGACAAACAGAGAGCCAAATCATGAGTGAACTCCCATTCACAATTGCTTCAAAGAGAATAAAATACCTAGGAATCCAACTTACAAGGGATGTGAAAGACCTCTTCAAGGAGAACTACAAACCACTGCTCAAGGAAATAAAAGAGGATACAAACAAATGGAAGAACATTCCATGCTCATGGGTAGGAAGAATCAATATCATGAAAATGGCCATCCTTCCCAAGGTAATTTACAGATTCAATGCCATCCCCATCAAGCTACCAATGACTTTCTTCACAGAATTGGAAAAAACTACCTTAAAGTTCATATGGAACCAAAAAAGAGCCCGCATCGCCAAGTCAATCCTAAGCCAAAAGAACAAAGCTGGAGGCATCACACTACCTGACTTCAAACTATACTACAAGGCTACAGTAACCAAAACAGCATGGTACTGTTACCAAAACAGAGATATAGATCAATGGAACAGAACAGAGCCGTCAGAAATAATGCCACATATCTACAAGTATCTGATCTTTGACAAACCTGACAAAAACAAGAAATGGGGAAAGGATTCCCTATTTAATAAATGGTGCTGGGAAAACTGGCTAGCCATATGTAGAAAGCTGAAACTGGATCCCTTCCTTCCACCTTATACAAAAATCAATTCAAGATGGATTAAAGACTTAAATGTTAGACCTAAAACCATAAAAACCCTAGAAGAAAACCTAGGCATTACCATTCAGGACATAGGCATGGGCAAGGACTTCATGTCTAAAACACCAAAAGCAATGGCAACAAAAGCCAAAATTGACAAATGGGATCTAATTAAACTAAAGAGCTTCTGCACAGCAAAGGAAACTACCATCAGAGTGAACAGGCAACCTACAAAATGGGAGAACATTTTCGCAACCAACTCATCTGACAAAGGGCTAATATCCAGAATCTACAATGAACTCCAACAAATTTACAAGAAAAAAACAAACAACCCCATCAAAAAGTGGGCGAAGGACATGAACAGACACTTCTCAAAAGAAGACATTTATGCAGCCAAAAAACACATGAAAAAATGCTCACCATCACTGGCCATCAGAGAAATGCAAATTAAAACCACAATGAGATACCATCTCACACCAGTTAGAATGGCAATCATTACAAAGTCAGGAAACAACAGATGCTGGAGAGGATGTGGAGAAATAGGAACACTTTTACACTGTTGGTGGGACTGTAAACTAGTTCAACCCTTGTGGAAGTCAGTGTGGCGATTCCTCAGGGATCTAGAACTAGAAATTCCATTCGACCCAGCCATCCCATTACTGGGTATATACCCAAAGGACTATAAATCATGCTGCTATAAAGACACATGCACACGTATGTTTATTGCGGCATTATTCACAATAGCAAAGACTTGGAACCAACCCAAATGTCCAACAATGATAGACTGGATTAAGAAAATGTGGCACATATACACCATGGAATACTATGCAGCCATAAAAAATGATGAGTTCACGTCCTTTGTAGGGACATGGATGAAACTGGAAATCATCATTCTCTGTAAACTATCGCAAGAACAAAAAACCAAACACCACATATTCTCACTCATAGGTGGGAATTGAACAATGAGAACACATGGACACAGGAAGGGGAACATCACACTTCGGGGACTGTTGTGGGGTGGGGGGAGGGGGGAGGGATAGCATTGGGAGATATACCTAATGCTAGATGACAAGTTGGTGGGTGCAGCGCACCAGCATGGCACATGTATACATATGTAACTTACCTGCACATTGCACACATGTACCATAAAACCTAAAGTATAATAATGATAATAATAATAATAATAATAAAAGAAAGAAAGAAAAATAAATAAATAAAAAAAAAAAAAAAAAGAATTACCAAGGAACGAAAATATATTAAAAAACCTTAAATTTATATTTCTAAGTAAAAGAAAACAATACAAAAATATTACATATTACAAATTATTGATAAAATGATCCCAATTACATGACATTTTAATAAAGGCCAGGGATCTGGGGTGAGGTGGGAAGGGAAATGAATAGGTGAAGTACAAGGAAAGTTTAGGGCAATGAAACTACTCTGTATGATACTGTAATGGTGGATATATGACACTGACCATTTGTCAGAACCTACAGAACTGTAAAACACAAAGACTGATTTTTTAACACAAACTATGGATGTTAGGTAATAATATATATTAAGATAGGTTCATTAATTGTTGCAAATGTACCACACTAATGCAAGATTTTAATCAAACAGAAGCTTCAAGAGGGACAGAGGTTGTATATGGGAACTCTGTACCATCTATTCAATTTTTCTGTAAATATAAAACTTTTCTAAAAATAAAGTTCATTAATAACAAAAAAGGAAAAGTCTGATAACTATGCACATATTCCAAATGTTTTATTGGACATTCACTTGTTAACAACTCTGAGATATCTTTCAATAAACACTTTATTTACTCCAATGTATCCCCAACCTCTCGGACACTAATATCCTTCTTTTAGAAGAATATCCATTTATATGAAGGATGTTATTGTACAACAGAATACCTATGTCATCATATTGCTCCACATTTCTAGGAGAAACCAGCAGGCTCACAAATACGTAGAGATGGTTAATATCCTTTTTATTTCCATTTAGGCATCTCGCTGAGTGATGCATATTTGCATGGAAAGTTACTCTTGCAGTGGTTACTGACATCTCAAGGTCACCAGCTGTCCTAAGACCTATGAATTAATACCTCTTCCTCCTCTGCCCACAAATGTTTAGCTTACAAAAGTACCACATTTATTTACTATTTATTGATTGTCTTTTATTTCCATTTAAAAAAAAATCTGGTCAGCTTTATCTAATGGTAAATGCAGTAGTATCAATATTTCTGAAGATCTTCACCTCATTAGCAGTGACATGAGTTGACAGATTAAACCCACTTGAATCTAGAGGTATTGCCCCGTGAACACTTCTTATCTTCAGCCCTGCCATGACCTCACCAACAGGTAACTTGTATATCACTTATGTCTGTGTATAACGTTTAACCTCATGCCAGTAATTTGTTGAATTCATACGTATGTTTCTCTCTTTAACCCTGAAACATTGTTTACTTGCAAAAGGCTTACCTTAAATTAATGAAATTTCTTTCTCACATTGTATTTTCACAGTGTCAGAAAGTTCTTCCATTAAGCTTAGTAAGGCATTCTATCACCCTTGCATAAATGAGTCGCTTATACCCTGGCCTCCATCCTATGGCAGCCATGTATATTTTGGCACAGGAAATATTCATTAGATTTTCTTTCATTTGGAAGCCAAAATTTATTGATTCAAGAAAACCGAGAGAACTCCTACTTCTAAAGTAACTAGCAGAACGATACAGTGCAATCACCATTAAGATTCAAACCAACCTTAGTTATTATGATTACAGAACTCCACTCCTCAGTGAGCATGCTATCATATTACTATTGCTGTCAAACTTAATTGAATGGCTTCCCCAATATTTAAAGACTGCATACTAAGTTGATCTTTAACAACTGAGATATTAAAAATAAAAAGAAGGAAAAAATAAAGAAAGAAATCCTCTACCATCATTCTAATGAACACATTTAAATTATTTAGGGAAACAGCCTGGTGACTGGAAAAAGAAATTGACTAACCAAATACCTGAATTGGGAATATGAAGGGATATGTATAATTAACAAAAACAAGAGCAGCAATATGATTCAAAACTATCTGGTATGCAATATAATTGTTTCCAGTCCTATCCTACGTGCGTCTACTACAAAATTTCACCCTCTCCTGTTATTTAGTTTGAGTAAATATGTGTATGGAATAGCTAATTAAGTACAGGCAGAAAAAGCCCTTTTGAAGCAGTCAGTTGCATAATGGTTTTGTTTTATCACATGGGTTGCTCACACCAAAAAAAAAAAAAAAAAAAAAAAAAAGATACACATCAGTGGTTATAAAAGAAAGGATATCATAGTTAGGTCATAAAAACACTTAAATAATAACTTAAAATTTGGTCTCTTCTAATACTTCCTAGATAATGACTTTTCAGTCTAAGCAGGACTTCCTTAGTGTAACTTTAAATTTGTATTGCAAATATTCTTTTTCACCAGCATCATTCACACAATTAACTTTTAAGAGTGGACAATATGAATAGTAATTTCCCAAAATACTGTATTTATTTTACCATCTTCATTACCACCTTAATTAAATCCAACAGACTTGCCCAATGTGTTTCATTAAATTCCTATTTTTATAAACTACAGTGGCTGATGTGTTGCCACATTTGAAATATTTTGAGATAAAAGTATCATATTCTTGATAACAGCTGTACTATCTTCAAATGTATTTGAAAAGACACACAGAGACTGCTCTCATTTTTAAGATTGCTCAGCACAACTTTAGAAATGTACAGTTGGCAGAACCAAACTAGGAAGTAGTAATGGTCAAACAGTAACAATAATCTCGTGATATGCTTATATACTTTGCCTACTTTCTCAGTGTTTTTACTTTCGTTTTCACCATCCATCTTCTTTATCCTCATGGTAACACAAGGAATGTAGAGATACATTACGATCAAGTAAATTTTTTTCATGCACATACATAGTTAATAGCAGAATGAGCATAAAAACACATCTTTGCTTCTTTCACAATTCTAAACACAAGTTCAAAAAGTAGATATTAACGTTTATTTTATTGGAAATCACAGGCTTCCCAACTGTAATTAAAAATACAGTGATAAATAGGTCACAAAATTACAAAAGGATAAATATTACTATGTCCACAATATGAATATACTATCTCAGTTTTAAGAAAATCTACCTAATTACATATTGGTTAGAGGCACTGTTTTCAAATCAGAGAAAATGGATTCATAATTTTAAATTTATGAAATAACTTAGTGGGTCAGTAGCGGTGGCTCATGCTTGTAATCCCAGCACTTTGGGAGGCCGAGGCGAACAGTCACTTGAGATCAGGAGTTTAAGACCAGCCTGGCCAACATGAGGAGACCCAGTCTCTACTAAAAATACAGAAACAAAAAAAAAATTAGCCAGGAGTGGTGATGCATGCCTGTAGTCCCAGCTACTCAGGAGGCTGAGGCAGTAGAATCATTTGAACCCAGGAGGCAGAGGTTGCAGTAAGCTGAGATCGCACCACCGTACTCCAGCCTGGGTGACAGAGCGAGACTCAACCTCAAAATAATAATAATAATAATAATAATAATAATAAAATAGCTTAGCAATAACTCAGGTAATGTAATTGAAATTTGTAATTATATTGTTTTAATACAATTTAGTTTTATAATATATCAAATTGATCAATAATTTCTTTCATGTTTGTTTTTGGCCTCAATTTTTTTTTACATGACTGTATCTTCTTCTTGGTGTAATACAACAGGAAAAGTTATTTATACATTTGGAACTTTCAAAATACGTTTATATTATTAAACAGAAGTTTCATTTAATTAGAGAAATTTCATGGTTAGAATTGCCATAATAAGAGCTATAGCAGTGACACATATTTACGGCAGCATTCTAGGTTCAATATAAACATTACCTTAATTAAGCATACAGGTTAGGCCTGTAAAGGTCCCATTATATTGCTATATCATAGATAGCTGTATTATAAATTGCTACTCATGAATTATAATTAATCATATGCTTAATAGTGAAACATGCTGTTTGACCCTGAGAAAGAAGTGAAAACTAAAATGACTTTTTCCAGTTCATCCCAAACTCTTCTTTCTGTAAAGAGTAGCTTTATTGCACTACCTGTGACTGTTCTAGGCCCCATTAAAATGCTTATAATTGGACTTTACTGTGCTATGAAACTAATCAAATCCAATTCTCTGGTCTGCCTTCCTTTCTCTGGACTTATATCCGACTGTATCAATGCTTCACAACTATCCTGTATCTAAGCTGCTACCTCTGACCTATTGCTCAGACTTCCCTTCATATTCTGTGTTGCTTTGCCTCACTGGTAGGTCTTCCACATTTATTTATGATGGTCTCCTACAGTTGGATCTATTTTGTTAAAGCCAAATCTCATCATGCATCCTCATAAGTTATTTAGAGATAGTTATTATTGTAATAACAAAATCATTGGAGAGATCATTTTAGGCAGTGTATTCAGTTTTGAAGAGTAGACCAATGTTAGGAAAACATTTCACTTTGGTGTCAGAAAAAAATGTATTTCACTTTGACACAATGCAATTAAAAACACTATCATGGATTCTTGAGAAAGTGTGAAACAGTTTGGAAAAAGAAAAATGCTGTCTGCATCTCAATCTCGTGAACTTATTTGTTTTCTAAATTTCTTCACCTGTAAAGTGACACTGACAATCTAAATCTTGCCTGTGGAGATCTTGTGAGGTATAACTAATATTGCTAAATCATGCTGAAAAAAAAAAACACCCACAAAGCTTTACATTTAGTATAATTTGTGACAGTAAGACAAAGGCAAAAGCAAAGCCTTTGTTTTTGAGCAAAATCATACATTTGCACTTTAATATTTTTGATAATTGCATGCCTCTCTTTGGACATCTGTAGAATTTGCCAAGAAGAGGGTGACAAGGAGCATTTGCTTGTGCCCCTGTGTTATCCATGTTTAAGTCTGTCTTTTCAGTTTCACAATAGAGAAAATAAAACATTCTTTTTATTCATCAATTTAAAAACAGGACTACAAAAGCTGAATTACTTGACAGATGAGGGAAGAATTTCAGGACACTTTACAGATGTCAGTTCAAAATATTTGGCCCAGTGTGATTTCCTGCTAATACAAAATGCTAGAACTGGAGAAGACCAAAATTAAACTCTAAGGGTTATTAAGAAAGATTAGATTAAATAGGGAATCCTTTCCCCATTTCTTGTTTTTGTCAGGTTTGTCAAAGATCAGATACTTGTAGATATGTGGCATTATTTCTGAGGGCTCTGTTCTGTTCCATTGATCTAAAACACCAAAAGCAATGGCAACAAAAGCCAAAATTGACAAATGGGATCTAATTAAACTCAAGAGCTTCTGCACAGCAAAAGAAACTACCATCAGAGTGAACAGGCAACCTACAAAATGGGAGAAAATTTTCGCAACCTACTCATCTGACAAAGGGCTAATATCCAGAATCTACAATGAACTCCAACAAATTTACAAGAAAAAAACAAACAACCCCATCAAAAAGTGGGCGAAGGACATGAACAGACACTTCTCAAAAGAAGACATTTATGCAGCCAAAAAACACATGAAAAAATGCTCACCATCACTGGCCATCAGAGAAATGCAAATCAAAACCACAATGAGATACCATCTCACACCAGTTAGAATGGCAATCATTACAAAGTCAGGAAACAACAGGTGCTGGAGAGGATGTGGAGAAATAGGAACACTTTTACACTGTTGGTGGGACTGTAAACTAGTTCAACCCTTGTGGAAGTCAGTGTGGCGATTCCTCAGGGATCTAGAACTAGAAATTCCATTCGACCCAGCCATCCCATTACTGGGTATATACCCAAAGGACTATAAATCATGCTGCTATAAAGACACATGCACACGTATGTTTATTGCCGCATTATTCACAATAGCAAAGACATGGAACCAACCCAAATGTCCAACAATGATAGACTGGATTAAGAAAATGTGGCACATATACACCATGGAATACTATGCAGCCATAAAAAATGATGAGTTCATGTCCTTTGTAGGGACATGGATGAAATTGGAAATCATCATTCTCAGTAAACTATCGCAAGAACAGAAAACCAAACACCACATATTCTCACTCATAGGTGGGAATTGAACAATGAGAACACATGGACACAGGAAGGGGAACATCACACTTCGGGGACTGTTGTGGGGTGGGGGAGGGGGGAGGGATAGCATTGGGAGATATACCTAATGCTAGATGACGAGTTGGTGGGTGCAGCGCACCAGCATGGCACATGTATACATATGTAACTTACCTGCACATTGCGCACATGTACCATAAAACCTAAAGTATAATAATAATAATAAAAAAAAAAAAAAGAAAGATTAGAAACCTTTAAGTAAAATGCTTGATGAAAAAAAAATTGTGACAAGATTATTTGACTTTTTCAACACATGTAAGAGAAATGCTGTTTACCTGGAAAATGTTAATTGTATTTTCATTAGCAGGAAGGGACACCGGATGCTTACAATAATGGAATTTATAACAGAAAGCAGTTAATTTTCACTCTAGATAAAAGCCTTTTATTATTCTGGATCTAGAACAAAGTGATTTATGCCATAACATTTCCTCAAGAACTTTTAGGAAATCAGGAAAATAGTATACATTTATGCTGCTTTTAAAAAAGTTACCGATCAGGTTTTCATCTTGGCAGTTCCTTTCAATTTTAACTTTCTCTTACCTCATATTTCCCCATATTTCTATGCAAAATAGGAATTTTAATTTTTAAAAAATTCTATGATCTTTCAGGTGTCAATATTAAATATTTATATTGATTCATCACATGATAATTATTATAGACTCACATTAGCCAACTGGTATGACAAAACCAGACACATAGACAATAAATAAACAGAAACTTCTATGAATTGGTGAATATATAACTTTAAAAGCCAGTATATTCTAACATTATGCATAGTGATATCAGGTTGAATTTCAAATATCTTATTTTATATCAGCATTCTTAGTCCATTATATTATCTATCTATCTATCATCTAATCCATGTATTTTCAGAGCATGATTCAGAGTAAAAATACCATGGTAAAATTGTGTGTATAGGCAGGTTGGGGAGAAGAGATCAGATAGTGCAAAAGAGTAGATTAGATAGAGAAAAAGTATTTATATTTTTATGAGGTCGTTTATTTGCTAGTGAGTAAAAATATTATGGAAACACCAGTGTCACCATCCTAAGAGCAAGAAAGATGTTATATGAATAAGCACAAATATCATGGTATGTGATATTTTTAGGTCAGAAATACAGAGAGAACCCATCTTTATTTCTTATATAGCCTAGGTGCCATTTTTAGAGATAAGACTTAGGCAAATTCATTTCTTCACTCTGTTTTGCTGTTTACTTTGCGTATATATCGTATGTGTTGCCTGAATTCCATAGATCCTTAGAGTATTTTATAGATTATCCTTTATAAAGCTAACATTCTCTTAATATGTCAAAATATAAATAGAAAAACAACTTACAACAGAGTTTTAACTATGTTGCTCAAAATAAATGTTGTGGTTTTTATTAAAAGTGTTTTATTATGTTATTTTTAGAGGGATTCCTGTATTAACATCCTAGGACTACTGTAACAAAGTACCACAAAATGAATAACTAAGAACAACAGAAATTTATTTCCTCACAGTTCTGGAGAATAGAGTTTCAAAATTGAGGTTTCAGCATGACCATGCTCCATTTGAAGGCAGTAGGGAAGGACTCTTTTCTCTCTCTTTCAGTTTCAGGTAGTCTTAAATGTTACTTGGCTTATGGCAACAAAACTCCAATCTTCACATGGCATTCTTTTATGATGATTTATGTAATTTTTCTTCTGTGTACATCTGTCTCTGTGACCAAATTACCTTTTTTTATATATAGACAGTCATATCAAATTCGGGTCCACCTTAATGATCTCACAGTATCCTGATCATCTGCACAGACTCTATTTTCAAATAAGGTCAGGGTAACAGGTACTAGAGATTAGGACTTCAGCATCTTTTGCGGAACACAATTCTACTGATAGTAACTCCTAAAGCCAGTGTTGCAAGCTCCCTTCCTCATGGCTACCTACTTACGTTCATTTATTTAGTTCTTCACTCAGTTTAACATATACTTTCTTAAATGAAGTAGTCCTAGGAAATGCTCATGTTTTAATTGCTAAAGTTACTTTTGAAAGACAGTCAATGTGGTCTTTTGCAAAATCAGGGAAACACTTAAAATGCTATAATCTTTTCTTGGCTCATGGCTTATCTAATTTACAAACTTTCTTCTTTTAAACATCAAGACATACATCCCCCTTTGAATGACTAAAGATAGCTAGAAGTGTCATGTTAATAAGTGTGGGCCATATTTCTCCTTGCATCTGACTTTCTTTCTTCCACAGCAAATACTAACACTGCTGCCAGCATCTGCAGTCCCCTCTGCTGGCTACCCCTAAATACTTCAAGTTGACACTTGCTATGCTTTGGATGTGTCCCCAGAATTTCCTATGTTGGAAACAATTCAACAGTGTTGGGAGGTAGGAGCTAGGAAGAAATGATTAGGTAATTACTTCCTAATGACTTGGAAATGATTAAGTATACAAACATAGACATACACACACACACAAACACACAAACACACATCTTTCCTATCCTTCATAGTGTCTAGAAAATTGTTATGAAAATAGTTGGATAAATGTATCTTCCTGATAACTTGAAATAAATTAAACAAAGAATAGCCCTTTTTTTTCTGTCATCTTTATCTTTTCATATTTGCCTCAACATTTTTTTTTTTTTTTGAGGGCAGAGGCTAGTTGTCCCTTCGCAGCTTTCAGACACATTTCCATTATGCTTATGTTCTATCAGAATCATCAAAGATAGGATAAATGGGTTTACAAGCATAAAAGTTTCAGCTAACTAAAAACAAAAGAAAAAATGTATTGCTCATCTAAATAATTCAGAGTTCTCCTGAGTTTAAAATAAGAAAAATGTATATAGTATGCACATTTGTTTTAGATATAGTTATAGACATAAATTTTTTTAAACATTTAAGTTGTTTCCATTTTAACTCATCCTAATGAAGCTGGGAAAGCTGACCTCATAACCCCTTACTAGAAGATTCCTCATTATTAGATAGTTACAATTTACATCTTCACAGGAGAGTAACACTTCACTGACATTTTTCTTTTACTCACTACAGTTCTCTATTTCTAAAAATAAGCACTATTATATTTCCCTGGGAAATTCTTTACAGATCATTAGGAATAACGTCAAAATAACTAAAGCACATTCAATCTAAACAACTTTAAATAAGTACAAAAGCAAATTTTCTTAATTTGAAAACTTTAGAATTTAGGCCAAGGCCATTTTATTCTGGGAACTAAAAGTTAATCACACAGTTAAGGAGGAAACAATCAAAGAGTTAAAAGTAATTGAGAAAAAAATGTGTTTTTAAAGGTATCTTAATGGACGCCATGCTTCAACTTTAAATTAAAAGTCAAAAATAATGATAGTCCCCAATGCAAATAAACATTTAGCTTAGTTTTCAATTAGTAATAATGCAAATTTTAGAAGTATTTATGCAAGAATTTTGACAATATGTTTCAAAAGCATTAAATGTATTTATAAACTTACCTTAAAATATTATGAGTACTTACCACTAGGTGTTAATCACTTTCATATTCTTTCTATTGTTTATATTTTTTTCCAATTTTTCTGTAATGAACACTTATTAAAGATATTATTAGAGGTTAATGCAATGTTAAGGAGAAACAATGTTATAAAACATTTTTTAAATGTTAATCCTTTTTTTGATGATTTATCTTATCAAAGTCCAAAAGAAGGAAAATAATTTATGCATGAAGATATTTGCCTAAGATTATTTAAAATAGGAATAGTATTAGGAAGACCCTAAATACCATATATTGATAAGATGGTTAAGTAAATTGCAGTACTCTGTTTGGAACAAAAACAAGATTTAGAAGAAAACATGTAAAGTAATATTTATGAATTTTATAGTGATATATATGTAATAATTATTTCTAATATTTTCTATTGCATTTCTCCTTAAGTAGATAAAATAGATATTTTATGTGTGTATTTAAAATTTTAAATTTCTCTTCCAAATAGCATACTCTTACAAAATGACTAGAATCTACCCTCTATTTCAGCCACACTGTCTAGTGCTACTCCGAGCTGCAAGATTAAGTCCTAAAAATTTGATTCCTGAGTTCAAAATGAATTGAATAGCCATCACATTTAAAAAATTATCTAGCACATACAGTTATTGTAAGTTATGGAAAAGTATAGTTATTTATTCAATCTGCATGGGGAAGAACACTAACTCATAATTAACTACTTGTAGACATATCCTTTAGCTAGGTAGCCCTTAAAAATTACAAAATAAAATGTATAGCTAAAGATAATTATCCTAAAGGAAAGTGCATATGACTGTAGTGTTCATCCCTAACAATCTAAATACATATGCTCAAATTAAATGTGACCTCCTAGATTCTACTTTCTACGTAAGACTATAAATGTTATGATAACCTGATATGTTCTGTGTAAAAAATGTTTGTGAAATTTGTCAAAGCATAGTAAAAATTAAGAATAGCAGCAACAACAAAAAGTTGAAGGGAAAAGTGGCTTATTTCAACAAACCAATTATTTAGTAAAGAAATACTAACGGAAGGGTAAGGCTTGTCAAACAGCCAGCCCTGACTTCCAGAAGAGGAAGCACATGATCACCTGCACGGCTGCACAACAGAACTGGAAAGACACCTTGTGCTTATTGAAAACACATTTGAAATTCAAGGCCAGACAAGCAAGTCCTCTTTTCTGAAGTGGCTGCCAAGGAGATTCTGAGGTCATTTTGGTTAACATGTGACACAATATGTGAGCAAAAGTCAGATGAGTCCAGGATAAATATTCAATCCTCCTGACATCCCCCATCTCATTCTATTAGTTTGTAGAGGAACAAGAGTTTCAGCAGGGATGTTGTATCAGAATGAAAGGAACTTGGTCTGAATAAAAAAGAAAAATAAATTGAGTTGTTTAAAAATTTAATATTTTTCATTAATTTTTTAATACATACAAAGTGCCAAAGAAACCTACAAATTGATTTATTTTAAACTCTTATGAGGTAGATATTATGGAGGAAACTGAGATTTTTGAAGAGATAAATTCTTTACCTAGGATTATCACAAATCAGTTGGGTATTGGGGTTAGAAGATAAAGACAGGAATTACAGTCATGTACCACATAATGATATTTTGGTTAACAAAGAACCACATATACAAGAATGGTCCCATAAGATAACACCATATATTTATTTTACCTTTTCTTTATTTCTTTTTCTTTTCTTTTTTTTCTTTTTCTTTTATTTTATTATATTTTTTGAGACAGTCTCGCTCTGTCGCCAGGCTGGAGTGGGAGTGCAGTGGTGCTATCTTGGCTCACTGCAAGCTCCGCCTCCAGGGTTCACGCCATTCTCCTGCCTCAGCCTCCCTAGTAGCTGGGACTACAGGCACCTGCCACCCTGCCCGGCTAATTTTTTGTATTTTTTTAGTAGAGATGGGGTTTCACCTTGTTAGCCAGGATGGTCTCGATCTCCTGATCTCGTCATCTGCTCACCATGGCCTCCCAAAGTGCTGGGATCACAGGCGTAAGCCACAGCGCCTGGCCTACTTATTGTACCTTTTCTAATAAAGATATGTTTAGGTACACACGTACTTAACATTGTTTTCCAATTACCTGCAATATTGAGGGCAGTAACAGGTGTTGCTCAATATTGTAACACAATGGTAACTACGTGTGTATCTAAACATTTCTATATTATACAAACATTATACACAAACCTATATTATAGATATGTTTAGATATTACATGCTATAAAGGTTTGCAGCCTAGGAGCAACAGGCTATATCATAATGGCCTAAGTGTGTAGAAGACTGTGCCACCTGGGTTTGTGTAAGTACACGCTGATGTTCTCACAATGCAGACATCGCCTAATGACACGTTTCTCAGAAGGTCTCCTGGTCATTAAGCGATGCATGGCCCTATGTGTTCTAAAACAACTACTGCTCACTGTTACAGCACATTGTCTCATTACTGAAAACTTTCTTTAACACAAAAATCTTCTACCACATCAATTTTTGTTGCTGTTGTAAGTCTACTTGTAGGTAGATAGGACAAATAGTTAGCAGGGCAATTTTACTCAGCTCTCGCTTAGTTCTGTAGCCATAGAAATAGCCCTTAGCCAAACATTTAATACTAAACTTTCAGGCTCTCATTGTGACCATGTAATGTGATGGGTCATGATGAAACAAGCTGTCAGCATATTTAAGGAAAACATAAAGATTAGTGATAAATTTGGTTCTTGGCTTGAAGTTTGCATCTTTAAGAATTCTGGACTCCAATACTTGGGTGAATCTACTTGGGTGGCAATATCTCACATGAGAAAATTATATTTTATGTTAAGCTCACAGAAAGAGAGGGAGAACTTGAAAGCCTAGGTGTGACTTCTCTAGCTTTTGTCCATGTCTGTTTCCTGCTGTTATTGCACTGTATATTTTGCTATAATAAATATTTACTTGATTATAACTTTATGTTGAAGTATATTAATCCAACCAATAACCAAATTAGTTGTGGGACCCCCCCACTCCTTACCAAACAATAGTGATTAAAATGTATGGTGATGGAGCAACCAAATTATACCCTTAGCTTTTTTGCATAACAACACACCCTCATGCATATTGGTTTTACAGCTAAATATTCAAGTTTAGATATGTGGCTGTTCCAGATTTCCAAATCTTCACAAAGTTAGGAAAGCATTTCCAATTTCAGATCTCTAGCTTAGTTTCAATTACATACATTGATGCCTGTGAATCTCCTGAATTTTGAAAATTTGACCTTCTCACTATTTATTAGCACAGAAATCAGCTGGAATTAGATATTCAGGGTAAGAAAAAAAAGTTTTTCCAGGTGGAAAGAAATCACCTTATGAGCCTTATTTAACATGAAAATAAGAGTAATTAATAAAAAGTAAGTAATGAAAGATCTTATTGTTGTAGGGGATTAAAATGTGCCTCCCAAAAATATGCCAGTCTGGCATAAGGATTATTTTGAGCTGAAGGCAATTAAGAAAAAGCAGGCATAGGGCAAGTTTCTGCCCTCCCCCATCTGCCTGAAAACAAGGTGTAAATTTTCCCTCTGAAGGTGCCTCTCTCTTCCCATCAAGGAAGAAGAGAACAATCCGTATCACCAGAGATGAAGGTGGCTTAAAAACAAACCTTACAGACTAGCCCTTAAATAACACTAGTGTCTGCCAGATATCTACCTTCCCATAATTTGTTGCCCTAAGAAGTCCAGAAACCTCCTTCTTTTCCTTACTTCTCTATAAATGTATCACCCCTTGTCCAGATGGCATAAAAGCCTCAAAGACTAGCTGCTGCTTTGATTTTTTTTCTTCATGAGTGACCCCTCCCACAATGCCATGGAAAATTTACAGCATCAAATACAATTTGTAAAATTTTCTCTTGTTAATCTGCTTTTGTCAGTTAATTTTGAAGACCAGACACTGAATTTTTTTTTCAATTTTTCCCCTCCTTATATATAGTGTAACCAAGAGTGTAGAAAATAATTTTCCCTGTGGTCCAGTTTCCAGAGGGCAGAAAAGATGGTCACAGGCCAGCAAAGCAATCTCATGCTGAAGGGACTCATCAACAAGGGTGGGTACTCCTCAGAAGGAAAATAACAGAACCGTCTTTCAAGCTTCACTGAGCCTTGTATGAAGTACTACAAGATAATCAATGAAGTATGGAGTTAGAAATCTGGGTTGTACGTTTCTTGTCACAAAATTTCTGATACACTTCTCCAAAATTATTGCATTATTTTCTACACATAGTTTTCATGTGTAAAGTACAATTTTCTACCAATGAGAAAAATATATCTATTTCACAGTTATAGTTATTAATATGTATCTTTCTCAAAGGTTCCAAGCCCTTTACAAGACAACTTTATGAAAATACCGTACACAGACACCATACTGCCTCTGGCTCTCAATTTAGGAGTATTCTCACTAAAGTCATCCTATTAATGTCTTTAATGAATGCAGTATCAGCTAATGTCTTTAAAATTGTCTCACAAGCCATGATGTAATATTCTGTAGTAAGATAAGCATGGTTTGTTTGCATTGATTTTATCCAATGTCAGAATTATTTAACTTTTATATTAAATAATATAGTTTGTCTTTTATTATATTTAGTGAATATGTGACATATTTAGAACCTCCTTGCTCTTTAAAAGTATTCCAATGGTTAATTTGTATGATTTAGTTTGATTTTTAGTATAGAGTGTGTTGCTTTTAGCCTAAAGTACTTTACAAATAATTTGTTCATTTTATTTTAATAAAGAGTAGATATTTATCTACTCTTTGAAAGATCTTATTGTGGTAGGAGATTAAAATATGCCTCCACAAAATATGCTAGTCTGACATAAGGATTATTTTGAGCTGAAGGCAATCAAGAAAAAGCAGGCATAGGGCAAGTTTCTGCCCTCCCCCATCTGTCTGAAAACAAGGCATAAATTTTCCCTCTGAAGGAAATCAAAAACCTATAATATGATTTATGAGGAAATAATGCCAGATTAAAAATGAAATAAACTGAAGCCTACACTCTGTTGATATATTCTTAATCTATAATGTTTCTAACCACTATGAAACCCATATAGTAATGCTTAATATAGATTAAAGTAGTATTTGAGTCAGTCACCAATCTAGATGGTTTTGAAAACTTAATTTTCAGGAGAGCATAGAAATCATGATACTTAAGTCTCATATAGTTTTGGTATTAGATAAATGATTTAAAATCTGTATCTGTATCTAAAAATATGGTTAACTTCCCATTAGTATCTAAATTTACAAGGAAACACATACTGCTTTTGTTATTTTTTCTCTTTAGGGACACAGTCTTCCATTTTGAGCAGTAATTGTTCTATGCTTACTGTATATGTGATGATATTTTCAGGCCATGTTTTATGAGGTTAAAAATATCCTATGATTCACAGTACAACTTTCTCATGTTTCAGACTTCTATTAAAACCTATGGCTTATTAATCATAAGTAGAGGCAAATGCCATTGTATGAAATTTTGCCTTGAGAAAAATGTATCTGATTATTCAACACCCATTATGCTCATTTATTATTTCAAATAAATATTTTGAATAATACTTGACACATTATGTAGTGTCTATATGGACAGTCTGCCTATACACAAGATAAATATGCGTGTGTGTGTGTGTGTGTGTGTGTGTGTGTATGTATGTATGAATATATGAAGTTCAAAATTATCAGGAATGTTCCTTTAATTAAAATTTAATTCATAGCTTAAGAAAATCATAATTATTGTTTAACAACTTGTTGGTTTCCTTGGCCATTCTTTGTTAATGGTCATTCTTTGTTAATGGGGTGATTTTTAAATTGTGAACTAAAGTATTAATATCTCAATTTTTTTTCTATTTACTATGTTTTCTGTTTTTAGTTATATGATAGCAATATTTTTTGGTCACTGGACACTAATTTAATATTATTATTTGTATAAATCTTATAAAACAGTTTTAATTATTATAAAACAGTATAAATTGTTAGTACATGTATAGAGCTTACTGTTGTCAGTTAATATGGACAATTCAAAGTCACTGCTTTGTTAAGGAAGAGTTCCTAGAAGTGCGTAATATCTTTGAAGAAATATTTTCCTAGCTGTTTTGTAATTATTTATACTTGTCAAAAGTTCTCAATCTTTTTTATTCTTATTCAGTAATTTACAACTTTGAATCTATAAAAATGAATATGTCTATCTTAAATTCATATTAAATTTAGTAAGAAAGAAAACACCTACTATTTTAATATACACTTTTCCACATAAATTTTACGCTTAAAGAAAAATATAAAATTTGATTGGATATTTACTTATGAATGACTCTATTTGTGTGTATTCAAATATGCACATAAACACATAAACCTTCTAACACTTCTTTTGGTGGTCTATCGTTCCTTGTTTGCATTGTTATTTCTAAGTTTTTAAGACATCCTCACGCCCAAGGATTTCCAATCTGCATAATTTAACTTTTTGTTTAATACACATCATACCATTTTCAGAATGGATATTTATCATTATTTTTATTACGCCTATTGAAACTGTGTTTTTAGTGTGTATGCATCACTTTTTATGTTGCTACAAAATATTCTTGCAAGTAAATGAAAAGGTTAATAGATAAATCCTGAAGACTAGGCTTTTGAACAAAACTGAGTCAAGAAAGCATTCATGAATTTGAAATTTTTAATCTCTAATACTCTCATTAAGCCTCATGCTGGTCATTTACTTCTTTACTTTCATATCCCTTGCCAGATCAACCCTTGTTCTGCTTTGGATTATAAACGACTGACATACTACACATTCCACAGTCCCTCCTAAATGACTTTCAACTAGGTTTAGCTAATGAAACACTGCAAGAATTTTGAAGGGCAGAGGGGAAATGTCAGAGTATTTATCTCCTTCTTTCTTTCCAATACAGCTGCAACAGCACCGTAATTCAGTGGTCTCTAAAGTTCCAGCTCCCTTGGGAGCTTTTGCTCGCAGCATGACCTCCAGGTTGAGGGTTTTTCTTTCTTACACTCCTTTCTCCCTTTCTCTCTTTAGCACTAGGGATGGTATCTAATCTGCTGTTCTAATTTTTTTGTTGTTGTTGACTCAGAGTACACTGTTTGCACTTTTAGTTCTTCCAAACATTTTACCAACTAGTTCCCTATGTTAGATTCTCTCAATTAAGCTACCAGGTTCTGTATTCCAAATTGGTTCTTAACTATACAGGAATATCCACATTCTTCAATATGTATTTTAAATTACATTTTAACTAACCTTTCATAAAAATATATTGCACACAGTACAAAGCTGCAGCCACTAAGTTTTTTTCTCCTTATTGATTATACCAAGCTCTTCCCATCTATGTAGTCTTTTGCATACTGCACATCTACCCATAACCCTATACCTTCTTTTAGTCTTATGTACATACCTCTATTCCCATTGCTGGTCTTTCTCCTTTATTCACATGTCAGGCTAAAAGTCATATTTTTAGAGGTGCTATTCTTGACTATTATATCAAATATATGTGGTTAATTTGTTATTTTCTTTCAAGGCATGATTTTTATTTTCATAATTATTTATAATGATTTTTATCCCTAACTATACTGTACATTCCAGGGTAAAGATTATTTTTAGTTTGTTCATAAGTGAATATTTAGCAATTTTCATAATGCTACTGCATATTATAGAATTATATAAATAATGTAAAAAGAAGGTTAGAATGTCAAAAAGGAAAATGAATAAAATATGATTATTTTCCTTTGGGGATTTACAATCTTGTGAGGTAGATTATGAATTAAAATACAAGATAATTTTTAAAAACCCACATTATAAAGAAAATGTTACTGTAGTACCATGGAAAAAGAGATTTTATTCATTAAGAAACAGAAAAAACTTCAGAGAAGACATAGCTTGTTGTCTAGGAATTAACAGATGGCCATATATATGCTATTAATTGTTTGATAAGTGGAAATAGTATTCTTGGGCTTAAGAGTTACACAAATAGGACAAGAAGGAAGATTGTACCTGATATATCTCTTAAATGGTAAATAGTCCAAAAAGAGATGAAGTTTAGAGTTAAAGAGAAAGAAGAGAATAAAAAGACATACTTGGATCTGCTGCTAGGTCAACTTGAACGAATCAATAGAAGTTTGATATTAGCACTATGTTGGAAGAGTGATGAGTCTGCTATAAATGAGAGAAGGGAGATATACGAAGTTATCATATGGAAAAATCGAAAAAGGAGCCGGAAAAGGAGAATTCATGATTGGACATGTTGAATTTGAGTTGTCACGAAGACATCCAGCCATTTGGAAATTTGAAATGGAACTCATGAGAGAAACAACAACTGGAATACAGATTTGAATATCATTGATTTTGTCAAAGCATAAATTGCACTGGGCAAAGTTAAATATGCTACGGAGACTTTATTCAAGACTATTGGAAAAGGGGAGAGTCTAGAACTCAGTCTGAATTCACCTTTGATGAAACAAATATCAGTAGGATTTGTATAAGAGCTGGAATAAGAGAGAAATGTTGAGCCATCTGTGTTTGCTAATTAGTTTTACCCAATGCAAAAGTAAACTTCCACATATCTTCTTGACAGAAGATAATTTTATAACTTGGAGCAAGGTGCCCATGGAAGTTAGGCTCCTACTCTCTCACAAATAAGATACAGGGGCACTATCTCGCTTAATGTTTACATTTCAAAGGGATGGCCCCCAGGTCCTTTAGAATGATGTTCCTGGGTTGTAAAATTGGCAAAAAATAAATTAAAAAAAAGAAAAGAAAAAGAAAAAAATATTTCAAAAAGATTTATACCTCAGAGTGCAGAGAGTGATGTTTCCTAAAGTAAATGCTCTAAAAAAGAGAGAGCAAGGTTTAAAGTCAGGAATCTGCTTGTTTAGAGTATAGCAAATCTAAGGGGAAAGTTAAGGCCTTCTTTTTCCATGTAAAACTAGTTGTTTAAGCCACACGAGTATATAAAATTATTATCAAGTTAAAAGAGGAAGGAAAACAATCAAGGATATCCACCATTTAAGTAGAAGAATAGTCAAAGGAAATAAAACGCAAGTAGAGGCAAAGCAAAGAGAATGAGGAGGCATAGTCAAGGCTATATTAGGAAAATGGGGAGAATCAGGGATGACAATTTGGAAATTAAGAAGATATTGTGAGGAAAGATATTTTTGTGGAGTCAAAGGAGATGTATTATGTAAATGTTGATTATATCTTCTTCAATATTGGTAGGGTTGGCAGAGAGATAACAAGACGGTAGTGCAAAGAGGAAACATTTAATTTATGATGAGAAAATTTGAACAAATTTGTTGCTCTGGGACAAAAAAAAATCAATGGAAAACCATATTGAATATGCACAAACACAGGGTAGGGTTTGAGATTGTTTATTGTTCATTATTAAGGTTATAGGCTAAAGTGATACAATATAGAGACACAAATATAGTGGTTTAAGTAAAAGAGAACTTTATTCCTCTTTCACAAAATAGACCATAGATAAACAGCCATGAATGAGTGAGCAGCTCTGCTATTCTAAATATGTAGCTTCCATTTATGGGTCCCAGGTAGCTACTGTAATAGGTAAACTCCCAGTCAATGAGGAAAAGGAAAAGAGCCAAAACTGAAACAATTTTTGAGCAAAATCCAGAAATGGCACTTATCACTTTCATTCACGTCATACTCATCATGAAACCTCTGAGGATTAGCAAAATTAAAGTATTATGATTTGTGCAATGCTTGATTGTACTTTGTCTTGATAGTGGGAGTCTATGACTCCCAAGTACAGCCACTGAGATCCTGACAGTCCACCCATCTGCCAGGTTATCCAGTACCTTTAAGGGCCCATCCTGGACAGAGACCCTCATAAAGGCTCCAGGTAGAGCCATCCATTTAAGTCCACATTAGATCCAGAGAACACACATGAATGCTTTCTTTGATTACAGTAAAGGCAGTGCATCCTTCCTCTCTATTCAGCTGGCCTTGGCCAGGATAGCAGCAACCTTCCAACCAGGTCTTATGCTCCTTAAATTCCAGAGAATGGATATTCCCAGTAGTCTCCTGAGGTGCTGTAGTTGACTTCCAATTTTCAAATCAGCTTAGGAGATATAACTCTTTAATTAGAAGTGGGGTTGTTACTTGAAATTTTTTTACTTTAGTGTTATAGATAAAAGTGAAATAGAAATAATCTTATTTAGCATCCTTTTGTGATAGTATATATTAAATAATTGAATAAAATTTATGCTAGTTATGTGACTTGAGAGTGGTAAAGTGTGAGGAAGTTAAAGGACATTTGAAGTATGATACTTCCCCAGCTTTATGTATTAGAGATAAAATATTAAAGCAGTGCTTAAAGTAACTATGCTCACAATATAACATTAATTTATATTAGAAAACTTCAATGAGAGTAACAGGTAAATTTAAAATTGAATATCTGCTTCAAAACAACTGCTTAATATTAGGTCTTCTAGTTTATAGATGAAGATATTAAGCTTAGAGAGAGTAATAATTTGTTCAAGGACATATAACAAGCAGAAAATATTTAAAACTCCCATATTCAAAGAAAAGATTAAATAATTCCATTGTATGATTATGAGATAAACAGCCGGGGGGAGGAGCCAAGATGGCCAAATAGGAACAGCTCCAGTCTACAGCTCCCAGCATGAGCGACGCAGAAGACGGGTGATTTCTGCATTTCCATCTGAGGTACCGTGTTCATCTCACTAGGGAGTGCCAGACAGTGGGCGCAGGTCAGTGGGTGAGTGCACCGTGCGCCAGCCAAAGCAGGGGAGAGGCATTGCCTCACTCGGGAAGCGCAAGCGGTCAGGGAGTTCCCTTTCCAGGGGTGACAGATGGCACCTGGAAAATCGGGCCACTCCCACCCGAATACTGTACTTTTCCGAGGGGCTTAGGAAACTGTGCCACAGGAGATTATAGCCCGCACCTGGCTCAGAGGGTCCTATGCCCACGGAGTCTCGCTGATTGCTAGCACAGCAGTCTGAGATCAAACAGCAAGTCTACAGTGAGGCTGGGGGAGGGGCGCCCGCCATTGCCCAGGCTCGCTTAGGTAAACAAAGCAGCCAGGAAGCTTCAACTGGGTGGAGCCCGCCACAGCTCAAGGAGGCCTGCCTGCCTCTGTAGGCTCCACCTCTGGGGTCAGGGCACAGACAAACAAAAAGACAGCAGAAACCTCTGCAGACTTAAATGTCCCAGTCTGACAGCTTTGAGGAGAGCAGTGGTTCTCCCAGCATGCAGCTGGAGATCTGAGAATGGGCAGACTGCCTCCTCAAGTGGGTCCCTGACCCCTGACCCCTGAGCAGCCTAACTGGGAGGCACCCCCCAGTAGGGGCAGACTGACACCTCACATGGCCGGCCAGGTACTCCAACAGACGTGCAGCTGAGGGTCCTGTCTGTTAGAAGGAAAACTAACAGAAAGGACATCCACACCAAAAACCCATCTGTACATCACCATCATCAAAGACCAAAAGTAGATAAAACCACAAAGATGGGGAAAAAACAGAGCAGAAAAACTGGAAACTCTAAAACGCAGAGTACCTCTCCTCCTCCAAAGGAATGCAGTTCCTCACCAGCAACGGAACAAAGCTGGACGGAGAATGACTTTGACGAGCTGAGAGAAGAAGGCTTCAGACGATCAAACTACTCCGAGCTATGGGAGGATATTCAAACCAAAGGCAAAGAAGGTGAAAACTTTGAAAAAAATTTAGAAGAATGTATAACTAGAATAACCAATACAGAGAAGTGCTTAAAGGAGATGATGGAGCTGAAAACCAAGGCTCGAGAACTACGTGAAGAATGCAGAAGCCTCAGGAGCTGATGCGATCAAATGGAAGAAAGGGTATCAGCCCTGGAAGACGAAATGAATGAAATGAAGTGAGAAGGGAAGTTTAGAGAAAAAAGAATAAAAAGAAACGAGCAAAGCCTCCAAGAAATGTGGGACTATGTGAAAAGACCAAATCTACGTCTGATTGGTGTACCTGAAAGTGACGGGGAGAATGGAAACAAGTTGGAAAACACTCTGCAGGATATTATCCAGGAGAACTTCCACAATCTAGCAAGGCAGGCCAACATTCAGATTCAGGAAATACAGAGAATGCCACAAAGATACTCCTCGAGAAGAGCAACTCCAAGACACATAATTGTCAGATTCACCAAAGTTGAAATGAAGGAAAAAATGTTAAGGGCAGCCAGAGAGAAAGGTCAGGTTACCATCAAAGGGAAGCCCATCAGACTAACAGCGGATCTCTCGGCAGAAACCCTACAAGCCAGAAGAGAGTGGGGGCCAATATTCAACATTCTTAAAGAAAAGAATTTTCAACCCAGAATTTCATATCCAGCCAAACTAAGCTTCATAAGTCAAGGAGAAATAAAATACTTTACAGACAAGCAAATGCTGAGAGATTTTGTCACCACCAGGCCTGCCCTAAAAGAGCTCCTGAAGGAAGCGCTAAACATGGAAAGGCACAACCAGTACCAGCCACTGCAAAATCATGCCAAAATGTAAAGACCATCAAGACTAGGAAGAGACTGCATCAACTAACGAGCAAAATAACCAGCTAACATCATAATGACAGGATCAAATTCATACATAACAATATTAACTTTAAATGTAAATGGACTAAATGCTCCAATTAAATGACACAGACTGGCAAATTGGATAAAGACTCAAGACCCATCAGTGTGCTGTATTCAGGAAACCCATCTCATGTGCAGAGACACACATAGGCTCAAAATAAAAGGATGGAGGAAGATCTACCAAGCAAATGGAAAACAAAAAAAGGCAGGGGTTGCAATCCTAGTCTCTGATAAAACAGACTTTAAACCAACAAAGATCAAAAGACACAAAGAAGGCCATTACATAATGGTAAAGGTATTAATTCAACAAGAAGAGCTAACTATCCTAAATATATACACACCCAATACAGGAGCACCCAGATTCATAAAGCAAGTTCTGAGTGACCTACAAAGAGACTTAGACTCCCACACATTAATAATGGGAGACTTTAACACCCCACTGTCAACATTAGACAGATCAACGAGACAGAAAGTCAACAAGGATAACCAGGAATTGAACTCAGCTCTGCACCAAGCGGACCTAATAGACATCTACAGAACTCTCCACCCCAAATCAACAGAATATACATTTTTTTTCAGCACCACACCACACCTATTCCAAAATTGACCACATACCTGGAAGTAAAGCTCTCCTCAGTAAATGTAAAAGAACAGAAATTATAACAAACTATCTCTCAGATCACAGTGCAATCAAGCTAGAACTCAGGATTAAGAATCTCACTCAAAACTGCCAACTACATGGAAACTGAACAACCTGCTCCTGAATGACTACTGGGTACATAACGAAATGAAGGCAGAAATAAAGATGTTCTTTGAAACCAACGAGAACCAAGACACAACATACCAGAATCTCTGGGATGCATTCAAAGCAGTGTGTAGAGGGAAATATATAGCACTAAATGCCCATAAGAGAAAGCAGGAAAGATCCAAAATTGACACGCTAACATCACAATTAAAAGAACTAGAAAAGCAAGAGCAAACACATTCAAAAGCTAGCAGAAGGCAAGAAATAACTAAAATCAGAGCAGAACTGAAGGAAATAGAGACGCAAAAAACCCTTCAAAAAATTAATGAATCCAGGAGCTGGTTTTTTGAAAGGATCAACAAAATTGATAGACCACTAGCAAGATTAATAAAGAAAAAAAAGAGAGAAGAATCAAATAGATGCAATAAAAAATGATAAAGGGGATATCACCACCAATCCCACAGAAATACAAACTACCATCAGAGAATACTACAAACACCTCTATGCAAATAAACTAGAAAATCTAGAAGAAATGGAAAAATTCCTCAACACATACACCCTCCCAAGATAAACCAGGAAGAAGTTGAATCTCTGAATAGACCAATAACAGGAGCTGAAATTGTGGCAATAATCAATAGCTTACCAACCAAAAAAAGTCCAGGACCAGATGGGTTCACAGCCGAATTCTACCAGAGGTACAAGGAGGAACTGGTACCATTCCTTCTGAAACTATTCCAATCAATAGAAAAAGAGGGAATCCTCCCTAACTCCTTTTATGAGGCCAGCATCATCCTGATACCAAAGCTGGGCAGAGACACAACCAAAAAAGAGAATTTTAGACCAATATCCTTGATGAACATTGATGCAAAAATCCTCAATAAAATACGGGCAAACCAAATCCAGCAGCACATCAAAAAGCTTATCCACCATGATCAAGTGGGCTTCATCCCTGGGATGCAAGGCTGGTTCAATATACGCAAATCAATAAATGTCATCCAGCATATAAACAGAACCAAAGACAAAAACCACATGATTATCTCAATAGATGCAGAAAAGGCCTTTGACAAAATTCAACAACGCTTCATGTTAAACACTCTCAATAAATTAGGTATTGATGGGACGTATCTCAAAATAATAAGAGCTATCTATGACAAACCCACAGCCAATATCATACTGAATGGGCAAAAACTGGAAGCATTCCCTTTGAAAACTGGCACAAGACAGGGATGCCCTCTCTCACCACTTCTATTTAACATAGTGTTGGGCGTTCTGGCTAGGGCAATTAGGCGGGAGAAGGAAATAAAGGGCATTCAATTAGGAAAAGAGGAAGTCAAATTGTCCCTGTTTGCAGATGACATGATAGTATATCTAGAAAACCCCATTGTCTCAGCCCAAAATCTCCTTAAGCTGATAAGCAACTTCAGCAAAGTCTCAGGTTACAAAATCAATGTACAAAAATCACAAGCATTCTTATACATCAATAACAGACAAACAGAGAGCCAAATCATGAGTGAACTCCCATTCACAATTGCTTCAAAGAGAATAAAATACCTAGGAATCCAACTTACAATGGATGTGAAGGACCTTTTCAAGGAGAACTACAAACCACTGCTCAAGGAAATAAAAGAGGATACAAACAAATGGAAGAACATTCCATGCTCATGGGTAGGAAGAATCAATATCGTGAAAATGGCCATCCTTCCCAAGGTAATTTACAGATTGAATGCCATCCCCATCAAGCTACCAATGACTTTCTTCACAGAATTGGAAAAAACTACTTTAAAGTTCATATGGAACCAAAAAAGAGCCCGCATCGCCAAGTCAATCCTAAGCCAAAAGAACAAAGCTGGAGGCATCACACTACCTGACTTCAAAGTATACTACAAGGCTACAGTAACCAAAACAGCATGGTACTGGTACCAAAACAGAGATATAGATCAATGGAACAGAACAGAGCTGTCTGAAATAATGCCACATATCTACAACTATCTGATCTTTGACAAACCTGAGAAAAACAAGAAATGGGGAAAGGATTCCCTATTTAATAAATGGTGCTGGGAAAACTGGCTAGCCATATGTAGAAAGCTGAAACTGGATCCCTTCCTTCCACCTTATACAAAAATCAATTCAAGATGGATTAAAGACTTACATGTTAGACCTAAAACCATAAAAACCCTAGAAGAAAACCTAGGCATTACCATTCAGGACATAGGCATGGGCAAGGACTTCATGTCTAAAACACCAAAAGCAATGGCAACAAAAGCCAAAATTGACAAATGGGATCTAATTAAACTCAAGAGCTTCTGCACAGCAAAAGAAACTACCATCAGAGTGAACAGGCAACCTACAAAATGGGAGAAAATTTTCACAACCTACTCATCTGACAAAGGGCTAATATCCAGAATCTACAATGAACTCCAACAAATTTACAAGAAAAAAACAAACAACCCCATCAAAAAGTGGGCGAAGGACATGAACAGACACTTCTCAAAAGAAGACATTTATGCAGCCAAAAAACACATGAAAAAATGCTCACCATCACTGGCCATCAGAGAAATGCAAATCAAAACCACAATGAGATACCATCTCACACCACTTAGAATGGCAATCATTACAAAGTCAGGAAACAACAGGTGCTGGAGAGGATGTGGAGAAATAGGAACACTTTTACACTGTTGGTGGGACTGTAAACTAGTTCAACCCTTGTGGAAGTCAGTGTGGAGATTCCTCAGGGATCTAGAACTAGAAATTCCATTCGACCCAGCCATCCCATTACTGGGTATATACCCAAAGGACTATAAATCATGCTGCTATAAAGACACATGCACACGTATGTTTATTGTGGCATTATTCACAATAGCAAAGACTTGGAACCAACCCAAATGTCCAACAATGATACTGGATTAAGAAAATGTGGCACATATACACCATGGAATACTATGCAGCCATAAAAAATGATGAGTTCATGTCCTTTGTAGGGACATGGACGAAATTGGAAATCATCATTCTCAGTAAACTATCACAAGAACAAAAAACCAAACACCGCATATTCTCACTCATAGGTGGGAATTGAACAATGAGAACACATGGACACAGGAAGGGGAACATCACACTTCGGGGACTGTTGTGGGGTGGGGGGAGGGGGGAGGGATAGCATTGGGACATATACCTAATGCTAGATGACGAGTTAGTGGGTGCAGCGCACCAGCATGGCACATGTATACATATGTAACTTACCTGCACATTGCGCACATGTACCATAAAACCTAAAGTATAATAATAATAATAATAAAAATAAAAATAAAAAAGAGATAAGTAGCCATATTATCTTTAAATATACATTACCATAAAAATTCAAAGAAAAACAAAACAAGACTTCACTGAATTTTAAATAAATAATTGTATAAATTAAAAAAATAAATTTAAAAGATACTAAGCAGTTTGTTTTAGCTGGAAATAAAAAATGATTCTCATTGAGACTTATCTTTCAGGCTGATAAGTCTCAATCAAAACAATTCCTTGTCTCAATCAAATAGAAAATGAAAAAATACATACTGATAATATTTGAGTAGTAAAATGCATAAACATAGACGTTTATACCTATAACTTATTTGTATAGGTTTGTATGTATTTTATATAAAGACTCAATGTTGTATGTGTTACCATTAAAATTTTATTTATGTTATGACTAGAGCATAAAGTAGACTTTTTAAATTATACAGAAAGTATAATTTGTATAAGCCTCCTTCTTTGACTACAGTGAAATGATAATGTTGCTTATTAATAAGGAATAGAAAAAGCAAAGAAAAAACAAATAAAGAAAACACTTTATTTTAAACACTTCTAAATAACTATTTAGTCAAAGAGGAAATAAAAGTTACAATTATAGACTCTAGAAAATAATAAATCTTGGAACTCTAAGAAAATTAAACCTGAATTAAGAGAAGATTTGAACCTAATAATAATCATATGAGAAAACTTTAGTAAATAAAATTAACAAGGAATCAACAAGAAACAGAGAAACAATAACAAAGAAGGCAAAGTGAAGAACAAATGAAAAACTCTTAAATATTATTATGACTGTTGATTAACACTTCCTAGTGAAACTTAGCAAATAGGCATGTCATAAAAGAGTTATACTTATTGAAAAATGATAAAAATTATGAAAAGTTATGATGGACAAATGATGCAACATATTGGAAATAAAAAGGAGAGAACTATTCAACTACAAATAACCAAATAGTTCAATATATACAAAGACACAAAATCAAACTCTAGCAACCAAAAAACCTATTTATTTAAAACAAAGAAATACTTAAATATGTCACACGTTTCCTAAATACTTCACACATTTTTTTGATAATGGAATATTATCAGATTATATTGCTTTAACTACTTATTTGGTGCTCTCGAAGAAAGCTATATACGTATGTGTGTATACATATATATACATAATAATTCATAAGAGCTCTATGGAATATACTTTAAAATTTTAGAAAGGTGATTAGAAGAATATAGAAACATAATTGAAAGTCACATTATGCTCCTGCATTTTAAAAATAAAATTTAGAAAGATAGGTTATTTTAAATTAATTGACAGAATCATTTTAATTTATATTTTAGTTTTCCAAGTTACCAAGTACATCCAATTAAAACAAACAACAAGTTCTCTTTTTATTATTATTATACTTTCAGTTCTAGGGTACATGTGCACAACATGCAGGTTTGTTACATATGTATACATGTGCCATGTTGGTGTGCTGCACCCATTAACTCGTCATTTACATTAGGTATATTTCCTAATGCTATTCCTCCCCCCCGCCACCCCACAACAGGCCCCAGTGTGTAGTGTTCCCTGTGTCCAAGTGTTCTCCTTGTTCAATTCCCACCCAGAAGTGAGAACATGCAGTGTTTGGTTTTCTGTCCTTGTGATAGTTTGCTCAGAATGATGGTTTCCAGCTTCATCCATGTCCCTACAAAGGACATGAACTCATCATTTTTTATGGCTGCATAGTATTCCATGGCATATATGTGCCACATTTTCTTAATCCAGTCTATCATTGATGGACATTTGGGTTGGTTCCAAGTCTTTGCTATTGTGAATAGTGCCGCAATAAACATACGTGTGCATGTGTCTTTATAGCAGCATGATTTATAAGCCTTTGGGTATATACCCAGTAATGCGATGGCTGGGTCAAATGGTATTTCTACTTCTATATCCTTGAGGAATCACCACACTGTCTTCCACAATGGTTGAACTAGTTTACAGTCCCACCAACAGTGTAAAAGTGTTCCTATTTCTCCACATCCTCTCCAGCATCTGTTGTTTCCTGACTTTTTAATGATCGCCATTCTAACTGGTGTGAGATGGTATCTCATTGTGGTTTTGATTTGCATTTCTCTGATGGCCAGTGATGATGAGCATTTTTCATGTGTTGGCTGCATAAATATCTTCTTTTGAGAAGTGTCTGTTCATATTCTTCGCCCACTTTTTGATGAGGTTGTTTGATTTTTCTTGTAAATTTGCTTAAGTTCTTTGTAGATTCTGGATATTAGCCCTTTGTCAGATGGGTAGATTGTAAAAATTTGATATGTCGGAGCTAAACAATGAGGATCAAAGGCCTAAGAATGATACAATGTGCTTTGGGGACTTGAAGGGAAGAGTGGGAGGGGGGCGAGGGATAAAAGGCAACAAATATGGTGCAGTGGATACTGCTCATGTGATGGGTGCAACCAAGTTCTCACAAATCTCCATGTAATAACTTACTTATGTAACCAAATACCACCTGTACCCCAATAACTTAAGAAAAAAATTTCTATAAATGTTTTGAAGAAGTTTAAGGAATGATTCTCCTGTAGGATACTGGATATTCCTATGTGGAGCTACAAATTTAAATTGAAAAATACTAAGGCGATAACAGGTTCAACATCATAAAAATAAAGTGTATGTAATAACATGGAATACAATGAATGTGTCATCAAAATTTTTGCTGGGGAGAATTTAGAATTATACAAAAGTTGATGGGGCACAGTTAATTATTCAGGAAAAATAATGAAGTAACTTTCTTACTTTCTATATAAATTATAGGTAAATTACAAATTAAATGAATAAAAGAAAGTGAAGCCAGGAGCAGTGGCTTACTCCTCCCAGCACTTTCGGAGGCCAACATGCGGGGCCAACAAGATGACTTGAGGTTAGGAGTTTGAGGCCAGCCTGGCCAACATAATGAAACCCCCTCTCTACTAAAAATACAAAAATTAGGTGTGGTGGCCTAAGCCAGTTACTCCAAAAGCTGAAGCAGGGTAATCACTTGAACCCAGGAGGCAGAGGCTGCAGTGAGTCCAGATCACTCCACTGCACTCCAGCATTGGCAACAGAGTGAGAATCCATCTAAAATAATAATAATAATAATAATAATAATAATAATAGTAATAATAATAAATAAACGTAAAAAAAAGAAATTGAAAAAAAGCAGGTACATATTGATGAAAATCTGCCATATCTGTTAATAGAATTTCAGTGTATCAATGAAACAAATTCCAATGGAAAAATCAACAGAAGTTTAAAACTAATCCTAATATCAATCCAAAAACAACATCAAAAACAAAAAATAAGTTACAAAGAAAAAAAAACATATTAGCCCAAATCTACAAAAAAGCCATACATTAATAAAATTGAATAATAGCTTAATGGAGGTCAAATTTTACAATTAACATTTGCAAATTAAAACACTAAAGATGTAACTGCTGTCTGTTCATGAAGACACATTTTGTAAAAAAAAGACATCAATTTTGATATTCTAGTGAAGGGGAAAATTACCATAACTTTTCTTAGATGACACTTTATATATTGATCTCAGTAGAATTAAAAATGTTCATCCCATTTCAATTCAAATTTCTATTTTTTTTTGGAATGTATGTACAGAAAAATCAGTAATGATAAAAATAATTGTGGGTATAAAATACTGAAAGAAATCATCATAATATTATTAAGTCCATAAACTAAATACCAAATAAGTCATGCAGGCTAAATATTTAATGCCAAAATATATTCATGATAAAAGTTTTAATAAAATATCATCAAAATTTTGTTAAAATATAGTCTAAAGAATTTATTTTCGCTATTGTTACTACTGTTCTCATACACACACAAATAAAATAACTTCTTTGGATAAACACACAAAAAATAAGCTGACTATGAATAATCTTTTCCAAATGTCAGCACTGCATACTTTCAATTATCTGAAGTGGATTTACTCTGCTTATTACAGTACTACATGTCTTCTAACAAAAAAAATATAATGTATTTACTTATCATGTATATAGTTCTTGTTTGCTCTGTCTTGTTAAATGCAAGTTCCATGAGAGCAGAAATCTCTCTCTTTTATTCACAGCTGTAGCCAATAAAGCCAACCAGTTGAGAGGTCAACCAGTTGAGAGGAAAAGACAACATTTTGGTCTTCATTAGCATAGCATAGAGATTTTCTTTCTTTTATTTTTTTTTCGTATATTCCACTCACTTTTTATAATTAAAATAAATAATTTCTATTTTTGTCAATAGCTTCAGCTTTTATTTTTGATTTAGGGGTATATGTGCAGGATTATTATATGGGTAAATTGTATGACACTGAGGTTTGGGGTACAAATAATCCTGTTACCTAGGTAGTGAGCATAGTACCCAATAGGTAATTTTTCAGCCCTTGTTCCCATCCCCCTCTCTCCCTTCTAGTGTCCCAGTGACTACTGTTCCCTTCTTTGGGTCCATGTGTACCCATTGTTTAGCTTCCATTTATCAGTGAGAACATGTGGTATTTGACTTTCTGTTCCTGTGTTAATTCACTTAGGATAATGGTCTCCAGCTGCATCCATGTTGCTGCAAAGGACATAATTTTATTTTTTATGGCTGTGTAATATTCTCTGGTGTATAGGTACCACATTTGCTTTATCCAATCCACTGTTGATGTTGATTCCATGTATTTGCTATTGTGAATAATGCTGCAATAAACATATGAGCGCATGTGTCTTTACGGTAGAACAATTTATTTTTCTTTGGGTATGTACTCAGGAAACAGATTGCTGGGTCAAATGACATTTCTGTTTTAAATATTTGAGAAATTTCCAGACTGTTTTCCACAGTGGCTGAACTAATTTACATTCTCACCAACCATATATAAGTATTCCCCTTTCTCCACAGCTTTGGTAGCATTTGTTTGCTTGTTTGTTGTTGCCTTTTAACAAAAGCCATTTTGACTAGAGTGAGGTGGTATTTCATTGTGATTGTTGTTTGCCTTGCTCTGATGATCAGGGGTATTAAGCATTTCTTCATATGTTTGTTGGACTCTTGTATGTCTTCTTTTAACAGGTGGTGTTTCATGTGCTTTGCCCACTTTTTAGTGGGGTTGTTTTTTGCTTGTTAAATTCCTTATATATTCTGAATATTAAACCTTTGTTGAATGCATACATTGCAAATATTCTTCCCCTTCAGGGGTTGTCTGTTTACTCTGTTGATAGTTTATTTTATTGTGCAAAACATCTTTAGTTTAATTAGGTCCCACTTCTCAATTTTTTTTTCATTGCAATTGCTTTTGAAGTCTTAGTCATAAATTAATTGCCAAGGCTGATGTCCAGAATAGTATTTACCAGGATTCTTCTACAATTTTTATAGTTTGAGGTTTTACATATAAATTCTTCATCCATCTTAAGTTAATTTTTGTATATGGTGAAATGTAGGGGTCCAGTTTCATTCATTGGGATATGGCTAGCCAGTTCTCACAGCACCAGGTATTGAATAGAGAGTACTTTTTCCATTGCTTATTTTTGTCAACTTTGTTGAAGATCAGATGGTTGTAGGTGTGCAACTTTATTTCAAGGTTCTCTTTTCTGTTCCAATGGTCTATGTGTCTGTTTTTGTGGCAGTATCAGGCTGTTTTGATTACTGTAGCTTTATAGCATAGTTTGAAGGCAGGTAATTTGATGCCCTTGGCTTTGTTCTTTTTTTACTGAGGATTGCTTTGGCTATTTGGGCTCTTTTTTAAGTTCCATATAAATTTTAGAATAGTTTTTCCAATTTTGTGGAAAATTACTTTGGTAGTTTTATAGGCATGGGATTGAATCAATAGGTTTTTTTAAGCAGTATGGCCATTTAAAAAATACTGATTCTCCCATTCATGAGCATGGAATGTTTCTCCATTTGTTTCTGTCATTTATGATTTCTTACAGCAGTATTTTGTAGTTCATTTTGTAGAGATCTTTCACTTCCTTGGGTAGATATATTCTTAGGTATTCTATTTTTTGTGTGTGGCTATGTAAATGGGATTGCATTCTTGATTTCACTGTCAGTTTCAACATTATTGTTGTATAGAAATGCTACTGATGTTTGTATGTATATTTTGTATCCTGAAAATTTACTGAAGCCATTTATCAGGTCTTGGAGGCCTTTGTCAAAGTCTTTAGTATTTTCTTAGTGTAGAATCATATCACTATTGAAGAAAAAATAGTATGACTTCTTTTCTTATATGGATGCCTTTAATCTTGCTCAATTGCTCTGGCTAGAACTTCTAGTACCATGGTGAAGAGGAGCGGTGAGAGTGGGCATACTTGTCTTGTTCCTGTCCTTATGTGAATGCTTCCAGCTTTTGCCCATTCAGTCTGGTGTTAGCTGTGGGTTTGTCGAAGTAGATCTTATTATTTTGAAGTATGTTCCTTCAATGCCTAGTTTGTTAAAGGTTTTTTATCATGAAAGGTTGTTGGATTTTAAGAACTCTTTCTCTACATCTATTGAGATGATCAGGTGGTTTTTGTTTTTAATTCTGTTTATGTGGCGAATCACATTTATTGATTTGCATATGTTGAACCAACCTTGCATCCCAGGAATAAAGCCTACTTGATCATGATGAATTACTGGAATTGGTTTGCTAGCATTTTGATGAGGATTTTTCATCTGTGTTCATCAGGGATATTGGCCTGTAGTTTCCTTTTGTGTGTGTGTGTCTTTGCCATTTTTGGTATCACTGTGATGCTGGCTTTGGAGAATGAATTACAGAGGAATCCCTCCTCCTTAATCTTTTCTAATACTTCTCATAGACGTGGTACTAGACTTTCTCCATATGTCTTGTAAAATTTGGCTGTGAATTTATCTTACCCAAAGCTTTTTCTTGGTTGGTAGGTTTTTGTTTTTGTTTTCAGTGATGAAAAAATTCCGTTTTTAATAAAAATATGTTTTTCAAAGAAGGAAAAAGTATCAATAATGCTTAAAATCAACTGATAAAATAATCTTGCACATTCTTTTGGCATTCTTAAATAAATAAAGATAAAAAATATAAAGGAAGTACATGGCAGTCAGTTTAAGGAAAGGGAATAGAGTTATTCTGATAAAGAAAAGCCTTAATGCTCTACAGTAAAGCACGGGTCTAGAGATATTTTCTGGAACCAATTAGTATAATGAATATGCTCATTATACCAGTTAGTATAATTATACCATTTTAACTGGTATAATGTATACCATATACCATATACATTATACCAGTTAGTATATATTCATTATACCAGTTAGCATAATGAATATATACTAACTGCACTTGTGATGGCTTCTTGATGTGTCACCTTGGCTAAGTTCAACTACAATGCCCAGATTTCCCTTCCTTATGTTATTTTGGTTAGAGTGAGCTAGAAGAAATATTCTTTATTAAAATTTGGAGAATATAAAGAAGCAGCAGCCATTTGGTAACATACACATACCTTTCCTCAATTATTTAATCAAATACAAATCAAGATGCTGCTGTGAAAGGATTTTGCAGAAGTAATGAAAGCCTCTGATCAATGGGCCTTAAGTTAATCAAAAGGTAGATTTTCATGGTGGTGTGAAAATCTGTCAACAGAGAGCCAAATCATGAGTGAACTCCCATTCACAATTGCTTCAAAGAGAATAAAATACTTAGGAATCCAACTTACAAGTGACAAGAAGGATCTCTTCAAGGAGAACTACAAACCACTGCTCAATGAAATAAAAGAGGATACAAACAAATGGAAGAACATTCCATGCTCATGCGTAGGAAGAATCAATATCATGAAAATGGCCATACTGCCCAAGGTAATTTATAGATTCAATGCCATCCCCATCAAGCTACCAATGACTTTCTTCACAGAATTGGAAAAAACTATTTTAAAATTCACATGGAACCAAAAAAGAGCCCACATCGCCAAGTCAATCCTAAGCCAAAAGAACAAAGCTGGAGGCATCACGCTACCTGACTTCAAACTATACTACAAGGCTACAGTAACCAAAACAGCATGGTACTGGTAACAAAACAGAGATATAGATCAATGGAACAGAACACAGCCCTCAGAAATAACGCCACATATCTACAACTATCTGATCTTTGACAAATCTGACAAAAACAAGCAATGGGGAAAGGATTCCCTATTTAATAAATGGTGCTGGGAAAACTGGCTAGCCATATGGAGAAAGCTGAAACTGGATCCCTTCCTTACACTTTACACTAAAATTAATTCAAGATGGATTAAAGACTTACATGTTAGACCTAAAACCATAAAAACCCTAGAAGAAAACCTAGGCATTACCATTCAGGACATAGGCATGGGCAAGGACTTCATGTCTAAAACACCAAAAGCAATGGCAACAAAAGCCAAAATTAACAAATGGGATCTAATTAAACTAAAGAGCTTCTGCACAGCAAAAGAAACTATGATCAGAGTGAACAGGCAACCTACAAAATGGGAGAAAATTTTTGCAACCTACTCATCTGACAAAGGGCTAATATCCAGAATCTACAATGAACTCCAACAAATTTAAAAGAAAAAAACAAACAACCCCATCAAAAAGTGGGCAAAGGATATGAACAGACACTTCTCAAAAGAAGACATTTATGCAGCCAAACGACACATGAAAAAATGCTCATCATCACTGGCCATCAGAGAAATGCAAATCAAAACCACATTGAGATACCATCTCACACCAGTTAGAATGGCAATCATTAAAAAGTCAGGAAACAACAGGTGCTGGAGAGGATGTGGAGAAATAGGAACACTTTCACACTGTTGGTGGGACTGTAAACTAGTTCAACCCTTGTGGAAGTCAGTGTGGCGATTCCTCAGGGATCTTGAACTAGAAATACCATTTGACCCAGCCATCCCATTACTGGGTATACACCCAAAGGACTATAAATCATGCTGCTATAAAGACACATGCACACGTATGTTTATTGTGGCACTATTCACAATAGCAAAGACTTGGAACCAACCCAAATGTCCAACAATGATAGACCGGATTAAGAAAATGAGGCATATATACACCATGGAATACTATGCAGCCATAAAAAATGATGAGTTCATGTCCTTTGTAGGGACATGGATGAAATTGGAAATCATCATTGTCAGTAAACTATCGCAAGGACAAAAAACCAAACACCGCATGTTCTCACTCATAGGTGGGAATTGAACAATGAGAACACATGGACACAGGAAAGGGCACATCACACTCTGGGGACTGTTGTGGGGTGGGGGAAGGGGGGAGGAATAGCATTAAGAGATATACCTAATGCTAAATGATGAGTTAATGGGTGCAGCACACCAGCATGGCACATGTATACATATGTAACTAACCTGCACATTGTGCACAAGTACCCTAAAACTTAAAGTATAAAAAAAAAAAATCTGTCACAAGCACTTTTAAAAAGAGTTTAACTCTTCCCTGAGCTCAGAGATTGGCAACTTGCAGTTTGGTTTGCAATCGTTCTCCATCTCCCCTGAATCTTCCTTCTTGATTGTCTGTTCATGCTTATGTGGTCATAGCCTGCTCTTGATCTTCTCTTCCTGACTGCTTGCCTGTGAATTCTAAGCATCAGCTCACTTGTGCTTTGGGGGCTCTAGCCATCATGTGTTGATCACTGCCTGCCCTATGGACTTCAAACTTGCTGAGCCAGGTACCTCACTTAATCATGTAAGCCAATCCATTATGATAAATCAGATAGATAGACAGGTAGATAGGTAGATAGATGATAGAGATAGGTAGATGATAGATAGATAGATAGATAGATAGATAGATAGATAGATAGATAGACAGACAGGATTGTCAGGCTGCAAACTTTCCAAACTTTTATGCTCTGCTTCTCTTATAAAACTGAATGCCTTTAACAGTACCCAAATCACCTCTTGAATGCTTTGCTGCTTAGAAATTTATTCCACCAGACACACTAAACAATCTCCCTCAAGTTCAACTTTCCACAAATCTCTAGGGCAGGCGCAAAATGCCACCAGTCTCTTTGCTAAAACATAATAAGTCACCTTTGCTCCAGTTCCCAACAAGTTCCTTATTTCCATCTGAGACCGCCTTAACCTGGAATTTATTGTCCATATCACTATCAGCATTTTAGGCAAACCCAATCAACAAGTCTCGAGGAAGTTCCAAACTTTCCCACATTTTCCTGTTTTCTTCTGAGCCCTTCAAACTGTTCCAACCTCCACCTGTTAACCAGTTCCAAAGCTGCTTCTGCATTTTTGGGTATCTTTTCAGCAGTACCCCACTCTCCTGGTACCAATTTAATATATTAGTCTGTTTTCACACTGCTGATAAAGACATACCCAAGATTGAGCAATTTACAAAAGAAAGAGGTTTAATGGACTCACAGTTCCACTTGGCTGGGGAGGCCTCATAATCATGTTGAAAGGCAAAAGGCACATCTCACATGGCGGCAGATAAGAGAAGAGAATGAGAACCAAGCAAAAGGGGTTTCTCCTTATGAAACCATCTGATCTCATGATTCACTACCACGAGAACAATATGGGGGAAATCGTCCCCATGATTCAATTATCTCTCACTGGGTCCCTCCCACAATATGAGGGAATTATGGGAGCTACCATTCAAGATGAGATTTAGGTGGGGACACAGCCAAACTATATCAAATTTAAAATGGCAGAGCTAAATCAATCTACTGTTATTGATACCTACATGCATTTATATCAAGTTTTGAAGTATCTTTCCCCTTTCTTTCACATAATTAAGTCAATAAAATTTGCATGGGGATTTTGAGGAACAAAGTATTTGGTTCCTTTGACATTTGGAAATATTATAATTTTTATAAAAATTATAATTTTTACAGGAGAGGATGTAGTTCCTCATCTGTGGTTACCATTTGATATTAATGGTAGCAACAACAACAAAAAAGATTAATTATGTGCTTTACTTACTTACGTAAATTGATACAAAAGGTGTAAACTGTCACATGTCATCTTTCCAGGCTAGAAAAACCTATTCCTCTTCCCACCTAGAGAATGTAATGCTGAAATTAATACAACCTCAAGGATGAACAGGTGGTTGAAACAAATGTCAATGTGCTGCATTAAAAAGGGAGTAATTATTCAATTTACATATCACAGTACAAGTGACAAACTTATTATTAAGTTATTTTTTCCTAAAACCCAAAGGATGATTATAATATAAATATCAAAATGGCATTGAAGAGTGAACTAAACTAAATCTGAAGAGATGAATTTATCCCTGTTTTTCATGATTTAGCAATATTTTAAGCAACAGAACAGAAAGGGAGATGCTGTCAAAGTTCTACACTAGGGCTTTCTGAGGTATTATCAATTATTCCCACTGAGAGTGGGGCAAAACATGTTAAGATAACCTATATGATCAAGATCCAGAGAGCTGATGCTGAGATGGAGTTAGTAGCCAGAGAAAAAGTGTAGAAGTCATACCAGTAAAACAGATAATTTGGTGGGATGAAGGAATGTACAATTAGAGAGCCAATATAAAGCAGTTATGAGTAGTTTTGTGTTTTTGCATGCTCACTAGTAAGAGTATAAATTAGCCATGCTATCTTTGGAGATTAAACCTGAAAAACCTAACATATATATTCACATACTGGCACAAATATATATGTATAAAGTATATTCATTTTATGATTAGTTGTAAAAGCAAATAAACAAGAAATTGTCGAAGCTATTCATCTACTCACCCATATGGTACTGGTTGAAAAAGTTATAATATATCCATATATGATATAACAGAAAATCATTAAAATGTGAAACTGCTCTATTTGTACAGTTATGGGATTAATTTCAAATTACATTGTTAAATGAAGAATAAAAGTATGATAATGTAATAAAAGAATCAAAATGGGTGCTATTATTTATATAACAAGATTATATTTGCATATGCATTGAAGATCTTTTGCAGGATGCATCAAAATGATACAAGTGGTTATGGTGGAAGGGAACTGAGGAACAGGAAACAGAATGAAGGGGAGACTTTTTACCATATTCCACTTATCATAGAATTAGTTTTTGGTGGTGGTGGTTGTGTGTGTTTGTGTATTCCACTTTGAAAATAATCTGAAAACTAACCTATAATAACTATTTGTAGGCAGTTTTCAGGATAGGGTTACGTATGGGTATGCACATCAAAGTTTTACAATATTTGCTGAGGGGTATGTTATAATACTGACAAATTTTAGTAAGTGACTTGTGGTGATTCTGCTAATGGGTATGAAGAACTCTAGAAGAGTTTGGAATATTTTTCTGTCTCTTCTGATGCAGATAAGCAAATTGCTGAAAATGACGAACATAAACCAAACTCACTTATCCATTCTCATTCCTGCATGTTCAATGATTTGCCTCACAGGTCAAATATTTACTCAGCTGACAATCCAGATTTAAAGAAAATTGACAAAAAGAAACAAGTTCCAAGTCGCCCACCTCCATTGCCAGCACATGGTGCTATTTAGTAACGCTTGGCTCCGCGAATCACACAGAGAAAAGCCTCCATGTTGGCTTTATTCTGCTTTGTTAACAGCCCCAAACAACACTGAGCAGTGGGTGATACAGCAATCTTCACCCCTTGTCACCAATGAGAAAGCTGGAGTTTCAATCTTCTGTCTTTCATGAAGCACCTGTCTTTTTTTTTTTTATTGTCAAATTGGTCTTCTCCTCTTCCCTCTCTTACTGTTTCACTCTGTATTTGGAGACTTTTAAATCAAAAACAGGAAAGGAAATCAATTTGAGACTCTGATTTGATGTTTGTGCTATTAGTCAATTTCCTATATTGTATATGTGTAGGTAAATTTGCTAGTTTATATTGTGTTCAATTGTCTATGGATAAGGAATTTCTATTGAACTATGGATGAAAACTAAATACAGCTTCTCAGCGTTTACACGTTTTATTAAACCAAAGAAATTGACTCCAGAAGCCCAGGAAAGAACTAAACATTTTACAAATTATTTACAAAAAAAATTATCCACAGTTTTTTGAAAATACTTCCTTTATTCCTGATTTTAACACATAAAATAATGCATAATAACATCAAAGGTCTAGTTTTAATATTGCTTTTGAAGAACTGTAAAACGAGTTCCAAGTCTGTTAATGATAATTAAGGATGAAATTGAGATTCTTTTTTCCAGTGCCACAAACCTCACTCATTGGAATCTCAATTTTACCTGGTCAAGTCAACTTAAGCTATTACAAGTAAATGTCATCTACCAGCCTGATGTATATTTCTGAAAAGTTTTAAATTAAGCTCATCTGTTATGCTTCAAATCAAAAGAATTGTCATTGAAGATATATGAGTCCTGAAATGAGTTTCTCTTGAGTAGTTCTTGAGTAGTTTGTAGGCTTGAATGCAGCACAAATATATAGGGCCACTATCTGCTCCACAACAAAGAACACTTAGGTCCTCCCAGATCATAGACCAAATATCTAACCTTTCCTAAAGTCATTTATTTCATTTCAACCTCCACTAAATCATAATTTGAGTGACAGCTATGTCTGCTCTTACCTGCTTACCAAAACTTTCTGACAATTCTAAGCCTTGGAAGCTTCTCTCTATTCTTGTTTAAATTTATATTGCACACATTTTTATGTCACACAATTTGGCAAATTAGATACTCTTTGTTTTCTGGATTGCTTCTTAGTATCTTGAAAATACTGCTTCTTTTGGGAACAGGAGCCATAACTTTGGTTTTTATGGTACCCTTAGAACTCTAGCATAGTGCTAGTATCTAAAAAAAAAAAGAAAAAAAAACTTAATATAAGGTCTGACCATTTGATGGTAGGATAGTGATTAAAGAAATAGTGACTCAATTTTTGGATCATGCTCCAAATATTATTTAAAACATTTAATTTCAGTAATTAAATTACATATATTATCTTCTGACTATCATGTGAACCTTGTATTAAATTTCTACTTTTGTGAATAGTGCAGAAGAGGCTGTGGGAAAATGGGTTTGTGGTTAGCTGCTGTGAGAAAGGTTTATTATTTTCATACAATAAAATGCACTTTTCCAATGAACACAGACTTGAAAAACAACTCCCAAAAAAATATTTTCATGAAACTGTTTTATCCCCCAAGAGAAGCAATGTTCAACTAGAAACTCTTATGTCATGCTTGATCCCTATATCTGCACTTCACCTAAATACATTTACTTGCCTCCTTCAATTGGATAAAGCTGAACTCATAGTCTGAAGAAAATTGCATAATTTAATACAATTCTCTTTCAGCTTGTATGTTGGTATTTCACATTACAAATATGAAAATGTTTTCAAGACACTTTAAAAAAGTTTTCTTGATAGTTGCAAGAAACACACTGCCCACTTTCACTTACATGACTGCTCTCCAAACTATTGTAGATGCACGCAGTTCTATAGTAAATTTAGGAAACCTCAAGAGGCTAACTTGACTAATTTGCTTGTATTTATATACTGATTTGAGAAGTCTGTGTATTATACATTTTAAGTAAGCTCTAATTTTAACGGTTCCATTTATAATATTTGGATTAAATATTTTTTGGCACATTTTTATTTAATGGATATTTTTCTAGCCAAGCTACATGAGGGTACGGTCTATACTTATTTTTCTACATATGTATCCTCAGTGCTTAAAAGTTACTTGCAAATAAAGGTACTATTATATTTGTTAAAAAATAATGAACAGATAATAAAAAAGATATAATACATTTTCTATGGCTTGCACTTTACAAATTAGAATCTCTCAGAAAATGTTTAGTACCAGTCATGATAGACTAACAAATATTAGACATAGTCTCCTGCTGTAACTAACTACAATAGCTAGACAAAATATTGTTAACAATTCCTTGCACGTATTAGCACACAACACAGGGAAGCATTCATTCTCCTTTGCTGTTTCCTTGAGGACATTTTCAAAACCATAATTCATGGAAATAGAGCCCAATCAGAGATTAGCATGTGGAAAAATATGTGTGCATGGGTTACAGAAGTTATTGGGACTTGGAGGTAGAGTGCTGAGAATAAACATATAGGGAAGGAACATCGACAATCTGAATGAAAGCTCACTTTGAATCCTGGACCAACTTCTAAACTGTTAACACGTAAAGCGTATCTCTGGAAGTCTTAGCAGAGAATAGTGCTGAGAGGCTAAAAGCAGAAAAATGCCTCAGAGTGTTGGGGAGACACTGAAGTTTCAACCCAATCAAAGTAGAGAAATCTCTGTGAACACTACTGGCTTTAAGATGAGACTCCAGAAAGACCATGCCCTAAGCATAAGGTTAACACCTTGAGATAACGTCTGTACCCTCCAATAAGAACAAAGCTCATATGGAACCACCCTAATGAAACCTAACACCAAGCCTATGACAGAAGCAGAATAAAGTACTAATAATCAGAAATGATCCAGGTTTGGAATAAGTCAAAAAGGGCCTTAAGATAACTATGAAAGAGCAAATGGTACATTAAAAATGGAGGAATGCAAAGGAGAGCATAACCCACTCAACCACCAACACCCCCCCACACACAATCAAACATTTAGAAATGTAATATGCAACATGTAAATTTAAGACCTCAATAGATGAATTTAACTGCAGCCTACACAGAGTAGGAAGTAGGATTAGTAATTTCTAAGACAGGTTAATAGAAAATATTCAATCAAATTTCTGCCAAAAGGCAGAAAAAGAGTAAAAAGCATGGATTTGAGGAAAGATAGGTAACATAGTTAAAATATCTAATATGTATGTCTAAAACTGAAAAATGTAAAGAAATTATGAAAAGCATGCAGATTAAAATGGTATGTACAAGGACATTCATAGCAGCTTTACTCAAAATATCCCTAAACTGTGAAACACATAAGTTTATCTACATACAATGGATACACAAAATATGGAAAATTCAGAAGTTGGAATACTATTAAGCTGTAACAAAGAATAGACCACTGATACTCAAAACAATATTGTTTAATCTCAAAAACATTATCTTCAACAAAAGTAGTTAGACTCAAAAACTTGATATTTTATAATTCGGTTTACAAAAAGTTCAAAATCAGTATAAACTAATATCTGTTTATGGAAGTTAGAATAATAGTTACTTCTGAGGAGTACTGACCGGGAAAGGGCACTAGGAAAATATCTGAGGGGATGTAAACATTTAGATTTTTATTTGAAGTATGTGACTTAAGTGTATTATACTTTTTTTTAAAAAATGCATATTATTAAAAAGTCTCTGTGGGTAAAGAAGTAAATTCAACATCATTTAGTATATTCACAGTTTAATGAATATTTGTTTTCCAGCAATATTCCATTTTCTAAGGTCATTTTGCAGGAATAATTTGTAGAGGAGCTTCATCTTTACCTGGGAAGGACAATCCTTACATTCCAGCTCCAAGCTTCATAAATAACTAACTGAAAAACACAGTCGCTGAATGGTGTCCTCTAGAGGTCTAATATCTAGTGGGGGGAAGGAAAAAAAACGAAACTGCAAAAATAAGTGAGAAAATTACTCAGTGTCATAGGTAGTAAGAGAAATGAGTAGGGTGGTATGAGAGAAAGAGTGAACTACTTAAGATGGGGTTGTTAATGAATGGCTCTCTAAGAGTTTAAAATATGAGACTGGAAAAAAATTTAAAAAGAAGTTATATGCTGAATTGTATAATGGTTTGTGAAAGGAACGTGAGGACTCTACCTTATGTAATATACTTACTCCCCTGGCTTGCCATGGAATCAACCTTCTTAATACTAGAAGGCTTAAATTGTCCCTATGTCCTCTTCTATTACTCCCTTCTTCATTTACCCACTTATTTGGTCTTTCATTAGAAATTTAGATATGGAATGTCTACCACAGGCATCAGGTGAAGCCAATGAAGCCCCAATTCTAACTCAGTTGATTCTGACACAGGAAATACATCAGTCACTTTGGACTTCTATAACAGACTATCACAGACTGGGTGGCTTAAACAAGAAACATTTATTTCTCACAGTTCTGGAGGCTGGAAGTCTATGATATCAGGGTGCAGGCATGGTCAAGTTCTGGTAAGGGCCCTCTTCCTGGTTAAGTCCTCCTCTTTTCATAAAGACATTCGTTAATTCTGCCAGGAGGGCCTCACCCTCATGGCCTAATCTAACACTAATTACCTACCAAAGGTCCCATCTCCAAATGCCATCACACTGAGGATTCGGTTTTTGACATATGAATTTGGGGGTGGGGGGTGGTGGTGCATGCACATTTAGTTCACAGCAGAGGGCTTTCACACACTCTGAGAAAAAGTGAGCTATACTTTTTTTACGTAATAATGCTATAGCAAGATTTCCAAACACTTCTCATTCATTTTGGTTTATGAGACACCTAAGTTTGTAAGGTATTTCTCTACAGAATTCAACTTTGTTTTTATTTTATCAGTACAACTCTCAGGATCATAACCTTATTTAAAATATTTGATAAATGATCACTGTCTCTCCCATGTTCTCATCCTATTTTCCAAACAAACACTTAAAATATTTTTACCTGAAGAAATACACCTCACATTTAATGTAAATTGCCAAAGGTCCATGTCAGAACTTAGGTTTGACAAGCATTTTTTTCTTTTCTCTTCCCCGATCCAAATATTGCCTATTCTTCAGAACTTTACATTTTCAAATATGAAGTACATTTTAAGAAACAGTGATGATAATTTTTCTATTATGGCCTAAAATTATATTTTAAGTTATTCCTATAGCATTGTAAAAATCATATTATATTCGATTTCAGTGACACCAGAGATTACTCCATCCAACACGCACACATTTGAAAACAGGAAAAATTAAAAAAATGTTTCAAGAAACACAGCAAATTAATGACACACTACATTAAAGAGCTGTATCTCTAATTCATCATATAGAGTTCTACATATCCGATCACATTTACCAAGAACAGCTCCAATTCAATATACAAGCAAATGTTTCCTGATATTGCTAGTTTATTTTGTTTTTTTTCACTTGTCCTATATTATGTCTTAACCTAGATCGTAGATTCTGTCAATGACAAATAGCATGGCTTAAACTTCCTTTTTAATCCCCCTTAGAAGCTACATGCATAGGACATTACACATAGAGATGCTGAAGGTAGCCAGTGCATTTCTTATTTATTTTTCCATTGGCACAATGTATAACCATGTGCATAAAACAGTTAATTCACGTATTTAGAAAGGACGGAGAGGGGAAAAATGACCTAGGGAAAAACAACCACAACAAGCCAAGCAGGTCACCATGGTAACGCAAGATTCCCAATTGTCATTCTCCTAGTTTCTGACATTTCTCGTGTTCAGGATACATGGCACCATCTAGTGGTTGCATTCACATTCCAAATGTTCCACTTCTTTCCAAGCTGAAGTTAGCTCTGAACAAACAAGCAACCCTATCTATCTATCTATCTATCTATCTATCTATCTATCTATCTATCTATCTATACACACACATATATGTGTGTGCATATATACATATTTAGGGTACACCCTTGCATTTGTGAAATAGAGTCAGAGTATGCTTTTCAAAATGTGTACTTCAAAGATTACAAATCTTTGTAATTTGTTTAGTGAAATACTGCTTGTTTCTCGATTTAAAAAACATGTATTCTGTGTATCTTTGCTGAAGTGAGAAGGTAGATTGGTCTAATACCTATATTTCTAAGATCACTAACTCAAATGATTTTTAAAATAAAAATGAGGTATTTTTACAAAATGAAAAAATACTAACAACGTTGGACTCAGGATGAAGAGTCCCAGAGAACTAGTCCCAATTTAAAATTGAAAGGGTTACTTAAAATATGAGCTTAATTATTTTCACATATTTAACAAATAAATTTGGGGGTAGTTATTAGTGATAGAGTGAATTAATATGCTATGAAATCTAATTTAAAAAATTGACTTGCTTAGCACTTTTTAAAGCTGTAATTAATTTAGTTTGACAATCTATTTCAATCTAGTTCAACAGAGAACATAAAAAATAATAATGACACCATGTCATTCTAGAAAGAGCAAAACTACAATAAATATGTTATATCTATTAGTCAATCAGCCATAGCAATCCTGATGTCTTTGATAATATTATTTTAAAAATTAGAAATTGTAAAATGCCATCTTTCAGGCCATGCTAAGAATTTTATTTAAAAATCATACGATTTAACAGTGATAAAACCCAGGGAGGGTAAGTACTATTGTTATATTGTATTCCACATATATTAGAGTACAATATTACATTATTAATATGTATGTTACATATATCTATATCTATATTCTATATATAGGTGTGTGTGTGTGTGTGTGTATGTGTATATATATGTATATATATATATATGGAAATGAAAGTCTCAGAAAGATTAGAAAATTTTTATAAGGTCACATGTATGATACATTCATTTAGGAATAATTATTATTGAGAAATTACTGTGCACCAGTATTTTTACAGAACTGAGGATATAGTAGTGATCAAGATACAAAAGGTACTTGTACTGATGAAGCTTACTTAATGATTTCAGTGGAGATTAAAAAAAGGAAATATACTGTAGGCTTTGAAATACACCAACACAGAAATAACAAATGGTGATAAGATCTGTATGAAGAATTAAAACATGCTAATTGAAATTTTAACATATCATTAAGCACAGCATTGAAATGTGAAACTCTTAGAAATAATTTAATAAAATATATGTAAGACCTGTACACTCAGAACCATGACAGCATTGAACTTCAATATAAATTATAAGACCTAAATAAATGAAGATATATACCATCCTCCTGGATCAGAATACTCAGTATTGCTAAGATGTCAATTCCACCCAACTTGATTTATCTATTTAATAAAATTCCAATAAAAAACCCCAAAAGGGTTTTCATAAAAATTTACAAGCTGAATGAAATATTTATATGGAAGTGTAAAGGGTCTAGAATAGCAAAAATAAATTTAGAAAATAAGTACTAAAATGAAGACACACAATATGTGCTTTTGAGACTCACTATTAAAGTATATTACTAAAGAAAAGATAAACATACAGAGCAATGAACAGAACACAGAATCTACAAATAGGCCTGCACATATGTGGATAATTGTTTCTTCACAATGGTAGCAAGGTAATTCAGAGGCTATATATGTGTATATATATATATATATATATATATATATATATATATATATATATATACACATATCTCCAAAATATGAGTTCCCATATCCTTATGGGAAATAATGTATCTGCGCAATTTTCACATACCATGCACAAATTTTAACATGAAATGGAATATATGACATATTGGCAGATTCTTTCAAAGCTACATATATATTTAATCAAACTTGTGTCACATGACAATGACTAAAATGTTCATAGCAATTTTAATCATAGTAGCCCAAAACAGAAAACAAGTAAAATGACCATCACTTCATGAATGAACAAACAAATTCATGGTATATTCAAACAATAAATGAAAAGCAACAAAATAAAATGTACCCCAGCTTTATTTCCACATGATAGATGAATATCTAAAAAATAATAATGTATAAAAGAAGCTAGACACAAATGACAACATACAGTATGATTTCATATATTTGAAGGCAGATCAGTGATTGCCATGAGCTCAAGGTAGGGGAAGTTTTAAAAACTATTTTAGTTTTTTTTTATTATTTAGATTTTAAATGACAAATAATTAAATATATTTATGAAGTACAATGTGATGTTTTAATATGGGCATGCTTTGTGGAATAACTAAATGAAGCTAATTAACATATCTATGACCCCACATACGTATCATTTCTTTGTTGTGAGAATACTTAAAATCTATTCTTTTAGCAATTTTGAAATTTATAATACATTATTATTAATTACAGTCATCATACTATACAACAGAGCTCTAAAAAGGTATTCCTCTTGTTTAACTGAAATTTTTTACCCTTTAACCAACATTCTGTATTCTTTTTCTATGAATTTGACTATTTTGGATACTTCATATAAGTGAGGTTATACAGTAGTCTTTCTGCTCCTGGCTTATTTCACTTAGGATAATGTCCTCCAAGTTTATGCATGTTTTCAAAAATGGCAGAATTCTTTTTTTAATGGCTTAATGATATTCTTATGTGTATATATATATATATATAAAATATTTTTAATCCACTAATCCCTTTATGGACACTTAGGTTGACTCCACATATTGACTATTGTGACTAATGCTTCAATGAACATGTGAGTGCAAATATCTCTTTGAGATAATGATTTTATTTACCTTAGATATATATCCAGAAATGGGATTGCTGGATTACATGGTAATTCTGTTTTGAATTTATTGAGGAACATTTATGCTGTTTGCCATAATGGCTGTACTAATTTACATTTCCACCAACAGCACGCAGGGGTTCCCTTTTCTTTACAATTGTTGAAGCAAACTAAATACAGCCTGAGAAAGACTCTATACCTCCATATTTGAGTCCTTGTGGATGAACTGTAACCTAGTTTAATAGGCAGACAAGATTGACAACCTAACTTAGGAGTATGCGCCTGTAACAATAGCTGAGTCTTGGTCAATCCCAGTGGCCATACTTCAACCACTCATAGACTGACAAGTGTTTAAACTGTTTTCAAATAAGGCAAACGCCAACCTGTAACCAATCCAGTCGTTTCTGTACCTCACTTCTGATTTCTGTACATCACTTCCCTTTCCTTGTCTATAAATTTGTTCTGACCATGAGGCATCCCTGGAGTCTCTCTGAATCTGCTGTGATTCTGGGGGCTGCCCAATTCATGAATCATTCATTGCTCAATTAAACTATTTTACATTTAATTTGGCTGAAGTTTTCTTTTAACAGATGATGTCAGAAACGGGGTCTGAAGTAGACCTTCTAAAGACCTCCAGGAGCACTGAGTGAACAAGCAAGGAAACTGCTAGACCCACTTGTGTCGTTTGATGTCTCAGAGCAGCTGGGGATCATGGGAAGTTGTTCTCGAATTTCAGAGCTCCAAGAATTTGTGTTTTGAGCTCTCCAAGTTTTTTTTGAGCAAATTTCTGTTCCAAACTGGATTTGGAAGTTGTGACAGGAAGTGGACTGTGTCCAAGATGAGATTTGATCCTGTAATTAACTGTCTTAGATCCAGTTAGAGGCCTCCTTCATCTGACTGGGTTTGAAATAAACTGGTAGTAAACGGTAATATTGCAGGGGATATAAATTTGGCTTTTAGGAATTCACGGGGATTTTTGTATTCTACCCCTTTGTTTCATTTCTCTTGCCCGCTTACCTAGAAAAAAAAAATCACTGGTTAAGTTCATCAAGGAAACGTGAAAGCAAAGCCAATATTTTAGGTAAAAATGGGATCCTTAATTTCCGGAAAACTGAGTTCCTTCCAGCTTATACATTAGGCCAGGGAAGCAGCAAAGTCTTACAGAAATAGTGAAATGTTACTAAACAAGGTAACTTACAGTGGAACATTCCAAATGAACAACAACACACTGAAGTGCATTAAAAAAAACAAAAGAAAGAAGGAAAGGAAAACTTGGCTTTTGTATTGCGGCTTTGCCTTCATGGCTATGGTATGGTGAACTGGGTCACTAGGGCTGCTCAGGGAAAGGGAACCGGGAAAGTCTGGCATGCTGACAAAAGGATAAGAATTTCTTACCAGTCAGACTTCTGGCCTCTCCCTCTCTGTGCAAACCTGTTGAACAAATGGTAAAAATCACTGTTTATCTCCTCTCTAAAGTTTTGATTGATGAGAAAAAGAATTCTGAGGCCAGTCTTAAGCTCTAGCAAATCTGGGGTATTTTGTGCTATGAATTTGTTTTTCTGTGTTGAGGGGTACCTTAGGAATAGAACATGGATTTAGGAACCCCATAAGCTTGGGGCTCAAGAAGGCCCAGCAATCTGGTCAGTAACAAACTTTGATATAGGTCCCTGAAACAAACAAATAAACAAACAAACTGGATGAGATGTCCATCTTGCTTTATGTCCTTGGGAGCTTGACCTTGTAACCATGTGGTGGTACTTTCTTGTGGTCTCCACCTTCCAAAGAACAGGAATTTTAGGATTCATGCCAGAGTTAGCTCTAAAAATTATCTTGAATAGGTAAAAGCCTTTCAAGCTCAAAATTAGCTACTCTAGACTCCTTCTGGGAAGGGAAATGAAGACTGCCCAGTGCTGTAGCTCAGTAGCTAAGCTTTTGCCTTTTCACAGTGGCCATCCAGGTTCAATTCCTGGCTTAAGGAATGAGTCCTTTCTGGTTCGATATCTGTGTGACCTTTACTATTTGTTGATTCTCTTCCCCTCCACGAACTCTCTTGAATATTCCTTTCTCTGAGCACCTGGGAGGTTACCTTCGGTAAAGTTCAAAAGCCAGTAATATTGGCTGCTTGGCATGGCGAAAGTCAGGTAATAAGAGATTTAAAAGGATTTTTTAAAGAGAACTATGGTTAAAAGTCAGCTTAATTAAAAGTGGATATCCAAGCTACACAAATATTTAAAAGGCCTTTATGTTTTTTTTTTTTTCCCTTCTTGAATCTTGTTAGAAAAAAATATTTTTTTCTTCTCAGTCCACTGAATTATTTCTATCCATTTCATCTTGCCGGTCTTCATGCTCACATGAGAGGACCTACGATAACTTCTGATAGCCTAGGACTCCTTGAGAAAAACAGAGGAGGCACCACAGAACCTGTCTTCTAACAAACAAACAAACAAAAACTAGTCTGTTTTCCTCATGAAACCCCAGGAATTAAAAGCAGATAGATTCCTTTAAAAATCTAAGGCTTTGTTCTGTTTTGCATTGTGTTATCTGATGGTTTTGTGAAGTAATCAAAATTACTTCACATTATGAGAGAGCTTTGATGTGTAATAACTGGGTAGGAAATGTACTTTTAGTGATGGCTGGTGGCAGTTATGGGGAAATAGTAGCTCTTTGCATGTTTGGATTAGAGAAGCATGCTCTTGGCCACCTGGACATTATGGAAATGTCCCCACTCCACACTGAGGGAGAAGACTCCCATAGGGATGGGCTGATTCCCTCTTTCTGGGATCCAGGATCTGGTACAAAAATGGGACGTTTGATTTTTGGAGATCTGTTTTGCCTTCCAGCTGTGCCTGCTTGTTAGGCCCTAGAAACTGAATATTTTCCTAGCCATTTATTCTCCAGACTGCACCCTAAGGTCAGTAATCCAATTAAGAAACTTAGAAACTGGTAAATGAAATATCTTACAACTACTGGACCTTCTTCTGTCTGTCTGTATATTTATATGTGTTTTGCTGTGTGATGTTTATATAAAAGAGCTCTAATTAATTGGCTTAAAGAAAAATAAGTGCTTATATCAAATATATTGAAAGAAAAATTAATACTGTAATGTTCTATAGCCCACATAACTTTAGTAATCTTTGGAAAATTAAAATAGTTTTAAAGATTATTAGCAAAATAAAAACATTTGGTCTAAATTATGCAGGCCAGACATTAGGTTTGCTAATTGCTTTAAGGTCATAAACTGCTTCTTTGACTTTTAAAAATTGTCCAATTTATTCTGGAGCATTAGATTCTAAAGAAAGCCTGGGGACATCTGGAATTAGTCATGTGCCCTAGCTATGCAAAGAAGATTATAAATAAAAGAGATTTTATGTAAGAGAGAATCTTGTATGGCAAATTCATGTCCTAAAGTAAAATAACTGGTTGTTTAAAAAGAGGGATGTTTAGGACAAGTCAGAAAGTCCAAGCATGTCATGTCTGTGGAAGTCATGAGAGAATTCATGAAAGGAAATGTATGCCCTGAAAGTAAAAGTTGCTCAGAGTTACCATTGTAACATGTAATTGAGACTACTGAAAACATAATTTTACATGCAAGGTGTGTGAGGAAGGTGTGTGTGTCTATAAATTTGTTCTGACCGCGAGGCATCCCTGGAGTCTCTCTGAATCTGCTGTGATTCTGGGAACTGTCCAATTAACAAATCATTCATTGTTCAAATAAACTTTTAAAAATTTAATTTGGCTGAAGTTTTTCTTTTGACACATCCTTGCTAACATTATTTTCCCCCTTTTGGTAATGGTCATTCTAACCTGTGTTAAGTGATATCTCACAGTGGTTTCTGTATGCACTTCCATGATGATTAGTGATGCTGAACATTTTTTTTCATATATTTGTTTGTCATTTGAATGTCTTCTTTTGAGAAATGTCTGTTCAGGAAAGCAGAGGGTGAGCAGCTTATTGGTAGCAAGTGTCCTAAAGGAATATTCTGGGGGTGATGGAAATGTTCTCTATCTTGACTATGGTGGTGTTTACATGCCCTTATATATTTGTCAAAAGTAATTAAATTGATAACATAATTTAAGTAAATTATACCTCAATGAAGCAGGTTAAAAAAATAAAACATGCCATTCTTTAATGAGTAACTAGGGGACTGAAGGGGAAGACAGGTCTGAGAAAATAATGTTTAAACTAACAATATACTAAAATGTTTGTGCATAAATCCAGCAAGGTGGTGCAAAAGCTAAACCTATTGTTATCTCCACATCAAAAATAATAGTAGTATTTCTCCAGTCTCATTTAAACTCTTTAGAAAGAACACATACAGCAAAGATCACAAGAAAGGAAATCCTCAGAGAAAAGAATAAAAAGTAGAAATGAGTGAGTCACCTTGCAGGAAGAAAGGGAAGGCCAGAATCTCTGGTGTGGGCCAAGGGAGAAGGTGTATCAGATGAAATCAGGAGAGCAGACACAGTTCAGATCACCAAAGCTTCGTAGTTCAGAACAACATCTTCATTTTTTATTTTAATTGTGAAGGTGGAGAGAGGGGTTATAAACTCGACTGAGTTGTATAATTTGTGTTTCAAAAAAATCATTGCATTAGAGACAGCAGATTGTGTGAAAGCAAAGGTGTAAACATGGAGAGCCATTGGGAGACAATCATAGTAGACCAAGAAAGATGTGATAAAAGTGTTGGATAAAAGTAGTAGTAGTGGTTAATTGTTTAGGAGGTAAATTGATAGGGCTTATGATAGACTGCATGTGGAAAGCAAGATAAATTAAAGATGCTGCCGAACTTTTTGTCCTGAGTGACTGGGTAGATACAGTTGCTAATTGCTCAGCTGAGAACACAAGGAGTGGGAATAGGCTTTAAGGGAAGGGGGTACAGTTAAGAACTTAGACCTGAGCACTTATCCTCTTATGTAGGAAATCATACCACTTTAGGTCAGAAGAAAATCCTCTTTATGGATAGCATTTTGTTTTGGTTTTTCTGTAACTTAGATATATCCTTGCTCTCAATTTATATTGCCTTTTTCCCCTTTCCTCTTATTTCCACTTAAATACAGAAATAACCAGTGACAGAAATTATTCAAAATACATAATTTATTTTACAATTTAACACTTTTATCTCAATAAAAGGAAGGCAAAATAAATTACAAGAAAAAGGATAAAATGAATATCTAGAAATCCCCACAGGATAAACCTGAATGCCTATTTTAAAGATTCTTAACCTGAAAACATCTAAAAGATATTTTAAAAATATATGGTAAACCTAAAGAGAAAGAAAAGAGTTAATTCACCTCTTCTTGATAAACCCTTGTCAATACTATACATTTAACTAATAATTATGATGTAATGTATACATTGTATATATGTAACTACTACATATATACAATGTATGCCCTTAAATTCAACAAATACAAATCCTAGAGAAAAAAAATTCTATTGCCACCCCAAGAGAAAGAATCATATCATTCCTCCTGTACATATGTGGTGCATAATATGTGCTCAATTTGTGTTGATCTTAACTATATCCTTTATTAACATCATTACTGTCATTATCAGCATCATCAAAACAAATATTTACTGAGTACTTAAAGTTTTAAGTCACTGATTTTAAACTCTGTAAAAGTTTCATTAGATTATGCAGATAGACTTGGAGACATTTCAAGAGAAGAAGGGTCTATTGTAGCTTCAAACCTATTGCTTTGCACTTCCTGTGGCCACAAGAACTCACTTTAGTATTTAGAAATCATTGCTCTACAACAGGAGTTGACATTTTTTTTTTTTTTGGAAAAGGCCAGAGGTAAGATTTTAAACTTTGTGAGCTATATAGTTTCTGCTGCAACTACTCAAATGCATTGTAGCACAAAAGTAGCCATGGGAAGTACATAAAAAATAGAACTTAGCTGTTTTACAAACTACTTACAAACCACCAATCTACCCTTTATCTTTATGAGATACACTTTTAAGCTCCTTCATATGAGTGAAAACATGCAATATTTGTATTTCTATGCTTGACTTATTTCATTTGGCATAATGACCTCCAGTTCTATCCATGTTGCTGCAAAGGACAGGATTTTATTCTTTTTTATGGCTGAATAATATTCGATTGTGTATACATAGAAATTTTCTTAATCCATTCATGCATTGGTGGGCACTTAGGTTGATTCCATGTTCTGGCTATTGTGAATAGTGTTTCAATAAACATGGGAATGCAGATATCCCTTTGATATATTGATTTCCTTTCTTTTTTGTATACTAAGTAGTGAATTGGCTGGATAACATGGTAGTTCTACTTTTATTCTTTTGAGGAACCATCGTACTGTTTTGCATAGTGGCTGTACTAATTGACATACACACCTACAGTGTTCAAGGGTTTCCCATTCTCCACATTTTCACCAGCATTCGTTATTCCTTGTATTTTTTTTTTCATAATGACCATTTAAACTGGAGTGAGGTGATATCTCATTGTTTTGATTTTCATTTCTCTGATGATAGCAATTTTGAGCATTCTTTCATATAACTGTTGGCCATTTATGTATCTTCTTTGGTGAAATGTCTTCAGATCTTTAGTCCATTTTTTAAATTAAATTATCTGTTTGTTTTTCACTATTGATCTGTGTTAGCTCCTCATATATTATGGTTATTAATCCCTTATCAGATGGATAGTTTGAAAAACATTCTCCCAATCTGTGGGTTGTCTTTTCACATTGTTGATTGTTTCATTTGCTGTGCAGAAGTTTTTTTAGCTTGATGTGATCTCATTTGCCTATTTTTGCTTTATTGCCTGTGCTTTCGAGGTCTACACAAAAACTATTTGCCAAGACTATTGTCCTAAAACATTTTCCCAATGTTATGTTGTAGTATTTTCATAATTTCAGGACTTAGATTTAAGTATTCAATACAAAATCAGATTGGCTGGCTGAACTTGGTCTGTGGGTTGTAGTTTGCCAACCCCTGCTCTAAGACAAGAATTTCGTTTTTATCTAAATCTTGGCCAACCTGGCTGCTTCAGTCTTGAAGTTGATGTAATGTAGAGTGACTAGAAAATTGCATGAAAATATTGACCTTTAAGCAACACTCAATCTCATAGATTCTCACTCTCATTTAATATAGCAAGAGCAATAAAGAACATTCAGCAATAAAATGAATGTTTAATTAAATTAAAATGTTTTAATAATCCTTCATATGTGATCAGTTTATCTCATTCTTAAAAATGCAGTATTGAAGACAAAACAAAATAAAATAAAATAAGTATGAGTGTATGAATATATGAGAGATACATGAGCAGGTGGGAAATGGCTTAAGATTACTTTTTTTTACATTTATGACTGGGGTTTGAGTACCTTTGGAACAAATATATATATATGTGTGTGTGTATATATGTATGTGTGTGTATGTGTGTGTGTGTGTATATATATATATATATAATATATATATATATCTCACAGCTCATTGTATATAATACAGATTTTTTTTTTGTTTCTTGACCACAAGGACTGAGGACTAAAGCTTGGTTATAGGTACAAGACAGAGACATCCACAAAAGGAGGCAAAGGGCTGATAGACATTAAACCAGTGTTTCTCAACCTTGGCACTATTGACATTTGGGGCCAGATAATTCTTTGTTGTGCATGTTTATGTGGTGCATTATAGAATACTTGGCAGCAATTCTCACCTCTGCCCATTAAATGCCAGTAGCAGTATCCACTTGTGACAACAAATTATATCCACAGATATTGCCAGTTGTCATCTAGGATACAAAACTGCTGCTGGTAGAGAATCGATGGGCTAAAAGCATAAAAAAAGACCTAACTCTTGACACTTTTCCTCCACTTCAAGCAGAAATTACACTTTCTTGTTCTTTGCAATCGTAATATATTCTCCCTTGGCATAAAAGATAAACAAAATGTATGTACAAATGATGCGTTTGGTTTTGTTTGTGTTTTAGAGATGTGTTCTCACTATGTTGCCTAGGATGGCCTTGAATTCCAGGGCTTAAGTGAGCCTCCCACCTCAGCCTCACAAGTAACTACAACTAGAGGCATATACCACTGCCCTGGCTAATTTTTTAAAATTATTTTATTTTAATGTTCGTGGAAAATATTTTGAAAAGAAAATTATAAGACTAAATATATTAAATTATTACTAAAATGACTCCATTTGCTTCTGAATGTTTGTATGGACCATTCACATCACACAATTTATTAAAAAATCAAGGGTGGATGTGTTTATTGTGCATTTATTTTTTGACTACTTTGGACACCTGCCTTATCAAATGAGAAGAGTGTATTTGGTAGCTCAATTTTTAGTTTTTTGAGGAACCTCCAAAATAAAGTATGTAACTGGATTATTTGTAACTCAAAGAATAAATGCTCAAGGGGATGGATACCCTACTTTCCATGATGTGCTTATTTCACACTGCATGCCTATATCAAAACATCTCATGTACCCCATAAATATATACACCTACTATGTACCCACAAACATTTTTTAATTAAATTTTAGAAAAGACTGTATTTGGTAAAATTCCATTTTCAAAACAAAGCACAATGGGAAAATTATACTTGAAACCACCAAAAAGTTTAAAACAGCTCTGTTTAAGTAATTGCTGTGAAGATCTGTCACAAATTTATATTTATATTGCTGAAATCACTGTTAGGCCTGAATAAAAATCTTATAGATATTTAATCAAATATTTTTAAAACGACACTTGCTTCTCATAAAAAGATGTATCCAGTGTATTGTGTGAGAATATAATGTTTTTAACATTAGGTCTCATTCTATGTAATCTGGAGTAAAGTATATAAAACATTTTGTTGCATACAACACTAACATTACTATAGATTTTCAAAGTTCTGAACATTTTAATGAATTTTGAACTATTAAATCCTCATGTATCTCTATAAAAATTCTATGCAATTACTTATATTTATGGAACATTTAAAATGTATTAGTATTAAGGACAAATGAAAGAGTATGAAATGAAGGTTGATAATTAAAAATTTCACTAATTTAAATATTGGCCCTAAACTCAATTAAAATGTTGTTCAGAATTCAATAGTGAGTCAGATTTTCTGGGGAATGTTTGAGCAATAGACAGCTCTCTAATACATGGGTGCACATGGCCATCATCCATGCCAGAAAGATTTAATATTCCCACTTTGCTTTTCACTATCAGAATTCATCTTTACTGTAGATATTTAAAACACTTTATGATATAATACCTAGTGTATACCACAAACATCTAAGCTGTGCTGAAAAATGTAGAAGCTACACTTATTATATAAGATATCTAATATAATACAAATCACGTATTGTTGTTCTTTTGAGCAAGGTATTTTAGTATATACAAACATAACTGAAATATACTCTACCTTAAGCCACTTGCTAGGCATAATGGTCAAAATCAAGATACAGTCACACACACTTTTATTACACGAAGGTTCATCCACAGTATATATTAGAGACACATAATACCATGAAATGCACAAAGGGGAGAAAAACTGTTATCCAAGGAGACACAGATGTTTCACACTACAGGTGTCTTTATATAGGATATCAAAAATCCTAACATTCAAGGCTGAAAAGAAGCATGAATACATGTTGTCAAAAATACAAAAATAGAGACAAATTAATTGTCCATTAGAAGAACAGTTAAAGAAGTTACCATACAGCTATTAAAACGTTGATGAATATGTGAACTAACTGACATGAGAAGATTGGCCCATGACAGACTGTTAAGGAGGAAGGCTACAGGCAGCGTAACAGCGTTGGAACCAATCCCGTTTTTATAATTGCATGTTGTACATGAGAATGTGTGCATAGAAAAAGGGACACAACTCTATATACCAAAATTAGAGAAAAGATAAAGTTATTTTAAGTCTGTGTTCAAACAATTGGAACAGGACAAAAGGAGTCGAAAGCTGACTGTGGATAAATCCAGTTCTCAGAGAAATTGTTATTTTTTTCCATGTTCTCTAATCTCTCCCCCCCCAAAAACTTGGTCCTTTCCCTCAGCTGGTTTTTACATGTTCCCCTTCCCTCAAAAAGAGGGGCTTCATATTTCTCTTTACAGAATCTCTCATCTCTCTCCTCTTTTTGAAAAACTTGCTTCTGAGAAATTACCCAACAAATAAACAAAGAGGAAATGTAAAAAACAAAAACAACTCTGACATGTTTAAACAAGAGGCAGAAATATGCACTTGAATCAAAACAACCAAATGGGTTTACTATAGTTAGAGTGTAGCTGTGTGAGTGGGTGCAATTTTAGCAGGCCAAAAAACTAGAATAGATAATGACTATTTAAAACCAAATGGTTGAAAGCTTCAAACATCGTGCTAATGAGTGTGAGATCTCTCTGCAGGAAATGAAAAGTAGAACAGGTCTCTGCACAGTGCATATCAAATGCCACAATAGATGCTCACCCTTACCAATCCACTTTTAGGAATAGATACGGAAATACTAGCAGAAAGATTTAGTGAAATTGATAATCTTAGGCATACTGTTTGTAGTGATGAGAAATTATGAATAGTTTATAAGCTTATCAATAGGAAAGACTTCAATAAATTATGGTCTGTCCAGTTAATGGAATATTATGTTACTAGTATAAAAACAAATTTTAAGTTAAATAAACATAATTTTAAAATGAAGAGATTGTGGTTCCTCTTAACTAGGTAACAACAAAAAATGGGGAGAGACTGTTTTGGAAGAGTAATTAATGCAATGAAACATATATTTACATGACATTGAAATCTAGGTTAAACAAAATACATACAATGATTTCTATTTTGTAAATTATATGCATTAATGTGAATATTAAATATTATATTGCATATTATATATAATATATATGCACAATAAAATAGTAATGGTAATTCTCTCCAGTATATAGGATTATGAGTAAGTATTAACTTAATTTTTAGATTTGTCTACATTTCCTAAATCTTATATAATGAATATATAATACTTTTGTAAGAAAAAAACCTATTGAAATTATTTGTTAGAGTTTCTCAGAAGCTGAATGAAATAATTGATATGAATTATTAAGAAGATGTCTAGAGTAACAATAGGAAATCGAGGTCTCAAAGATGATGTTAAAATTTGAAGTATAAGATGTAGGCATGTTGGTGATGTCATTATCTGGGACTGACAAAAATGAGAACATTTTGAAGAAAATAATTATTTTGGTTTGGTTAATTAATTGGGTTCTAGGTAGAAATATTATATGGAAATGTTAGTAATGAACTAAAGATGCTGCTTCAGAGCTTAATACAGAATGAGTTTCGCTTGAAAATGCTTGAGTAATAGACAGCTTGCAGATGCATGGGTGCACAGACTGAGTTATGCCAAAGCTTGTTTTAGTAAACTCAATCTGTTACTCTCATTTAAAAATCTTTATTTCTTTTGTGGAAAGCACTGAAATGTGATCATCCTAAATACAATTCTTGGAGATTTGATTTAAAAAATCCAAAATAATACTTGAAAGTCTCTGCTACTTTAAGTATTATAATCAGTAAACTGAAGTGAAAGTGATGTCTTCTAATCTCAGAGGTTTTATAATCAAAATGTACTGTATTTTTAGTACAAAAGTGAACCAATTCACACAACTAGGGAAAAATGAAAGTCTTACATATCACATGTAGCTTATAACTTCTTTATTAACCAAATACTGTGACATGTTCCTATCCTTTTACAATTAAATATTGTTAAAATTTTAGCAATTAATTTTAAGACAAAATATTTTAACTGTTGTATACTTTAAAAGTTTACCTTTTAAAATATCAATATTTATTACAGTATTGGTATTATATATCTTGACTAGTACAAATAGCATTCTAATTTAAATCAGAATAATCAATAATAATCCTATTTATAAAACATATCTAAGGAAGAGAAAATAATAGGATGAGAAACAAGAGTACTAGAGTGTGTAAAAATTAAATTTATATATTAACTAAACTACCACTGCCCATCATCTGCTGTATAAATTACGGCCTACAGTTACCAAGGGAACAGTTACTTTCTTGATACTTCTTAATTAACTGTTTTTGATAATCAATAACTGTTCTGCATGCTAGGTTGTATTGGCACATCAAAGGAAATATGTTGTGAGTTTTAAGGAAGATACCGTGTTTTCGTTCTGCATCAAATTCTGCAGATTGCTCCTCTTGTTTGTCCAATGTCATTGATAAAATTATCGCCAGCCATCCTGTTACTTAGAAATAGAAAATTCGACAAAAATTTTCACTCTCCTCTCACCACCCATGTTTTTGACTGCTAAGAAACATTACTTTTTTCTGTCTTTCTCAACTCAGTATTTATTTTTTCTTTCTTTTCCCTGTGCTAATTTCTCCCAAAATTTCTTCCAAAATTTTCTGTTTCCCATGCTAATTTCTTTCAAGAATCTGTTCTTGGATAGACTTTGTCTTCATTCACTGCTTGGGTTATCATATCCGGTTTCCTGTTTTCAAACGTAATTCATTTGCTGCTGATTATAAAATTATGTTTTCATTTTATTCTCTACATTGAAAAACCACTCACAAACCTGCTAGCTTACCTGGAATCTCCATTGAGTGTTGCATAGAAAACTCACATGTCACAAGTTTTCAATGAAATATTTTATGCCACACTCCCCATCCCCCAAATTCTCGTTATATGCTGATGTTGTTGCTCATCTCAAAAACTGGTAACTCCCTTCTGTGAGATGTTCCAAGCAAAATTATTGGACACATTTTTCCTTTGTCTCCACATCTAATTCCTCAGCAATATTTTTTAAAATAATAGTGTTAAATCTCAATATTACTGTGGAATGTCAATGGCCTAAAAGCTCCACTTAAAAATAGAGAATGGCGGAATGGATTTAAAAAAACATCAAGTAACTGTCTGCTGTCTGTAAGAAACTCACCTAACACATAAGGATTCGTACAAACACCAGGTTAAAGGGTAAAAAAAAATATTCCATGCAAATTTAAACCAAAGCAAGCAGGAGTCACTATTCTTAGATCAGACAAAACAGACCTTAAAGCTTTAAAGGAAAAAAGACAGAGAAGACATTACATAATGATAAAAGGACCAGTCCAACAATAAGATATTACAATCTGAAACTTATATGCAGCTAACACTGGAGCTCCCCGATTTATAAAACAATTACTACTAGACTTAAGAGATGAGACAGCAACACAATAATAGTGGGGGACTTCAATACTCCACTGACAGCTCTAGACAGATCATCAAGACAGAAAGTCAATAAAGAAAAAAATGGACTTAAACTATACGCTATAACAAATGGACTTAACACATATTTACAGATCCTTCTTCTCAAAAGCTTCTGAATATACACTCTTCTCATCAGCACATGGAACGTTCTCCAAGATAGACCACATGATAGGCCATGAAACAAGTCTCAACAAATTTAAGAAAATGAACACTGTATCAAGTATCTTCTCAGATCACAGTGGAATAAAACTGGAAATCACTCCAAAAGGAACCCTCAAAAATATACAAATACATGGAAATTAAATAATCTGTTCTTGAATTAACTTTTGCATTAACGATGAAATCAAGATGGTAATTTAAAATTCTTTAAAATGAAAAATAATAGGTATCAAAACTGCTCAAATATATCAAAAGCAGTGCTAAGAGGAAAGTTCATAGCATTAAATGTCTACATCAAAAAGTTTGAAAAGCACAAATTGGCAATTTAATGTCATACCTCAAGGAACTAGAGAAACTGGAACGAACTAAACCCAAAGCCAGAAGAATAAAAGAAATAACAAAGATCAGAGCAGAATTAAATTAAATTGAAACAAAGAAAATACAAAAGGTAAATGAAACAAATAGATTTTATCTGAAAAGACAAACAAAATTGATAGACTATCAGTGAAATTAACCAGGAAAGGAAGAGAGATGATCCAAACAAGTTTGATTATAAATGAAACTGGAAATGTTATATCCAATACCACAGAAATACAAAAGGTCACTCAAAGATACTATGAACACCTTTACATGCACAAACTAGAAAATCTAGAAGAAATGGATAAATTCCTGGAAATATACTACCCTGATAGATTAAATCAGGAAGAAACAGAAACCCTGACCAGACCAACAACAAGCAGTGAGACTGAATCAGTAATTAAAAAAAAAAAAAAAAATTGCCAACAAACAAAGTCCAGGACCAGAAGGATTCAGAAGAATTGGCACCAATCCTACTAAAACTATTCCAAAAACACAGAAAGGGAATTCTCCCTAAATCATTCTATGAAGTTAGTATCACCCTAATACTGAAAGCAGGAAAGGGCATAATAAAAAAAAAAGAAAACCACAGAACAGTATCCCTGATGAATACAAATGCACAAATCTCCATCAAAATACTAGCTAATTGAATCCAACAGCAGAGCAAAAAGATAATATATCATGATACATTACATAAACAACATTAAAACAAAACCTATATGATCATCTCACTAGACACAGAAAAAGCATTTGATAAAATACAGCATCCCTTTATGATAAAAAAAAAAAAAACCCTCAACAAAACAGGCATAGAAGGGACTTACCTCAAAGTAAAAACAAAAAAGCCAATATGACCATCCCACAGCCAACATCATACTGAATGGAGAAAGTTAAAAGCATTCCCTCTGAGAACTGGAATAAGAGAAGAATGCCCACTTTTTCCACTTCTATTCAACATAGTACTGGAAGTCCTAGCCAGAGCAATCAGGCAAGAGAAATAAATAAAGGACATCCAAATTGGAAAAGAGGAAATCAAATGGTCAGTTTTCACTGATGGTGGAACTGAATACCTAGAAAACCCTAAAGATTCATCCAAAAGGATCCTAGATTTGATAAACAAATTCAGTAAATTCTCAGGTTAAAAAATCAATATACACAAATCAGTAACACTGCTATACACCAACATCAACCAAGTTGAGAACCAAATCAAGAACTCAACCTCTTTTACAACAGCTGGAAAAAATGCCCAGGAGTATATTTAACCAAAGAGGAAAAAGAACTACAAAACACTGCTGAAAGAAATCATAGATGACACAAACAAATGAAAACTCATCCCATGTCCATGGATGAAAAGAATAAATATTGTGAAAACAATCAAACTGCCCAAAGCAATCTATAGATTCAATTCAATTCCCATCAAAATACCATCATTTTTCATAGAACTAGAGAAAAAAATCCTAAAATTCATATGGAACCAAAAGAGTATCTGCATAGCCAAAGCGATATTAAGCATAAAGAACATATCTGGAGGCATCACATTACCAGATTTTAAATTGTACTACAAGCCTATGGTTACTGAAACAGCATAGTACTGGTATAGAATAGACACTTCAAGAACACTGAAATAAAGCCAAATACTTATAGCCAACTGGTCTTCAACAAAGCAAACAAAAACGTAAATTGGGAAAGGACATCCTATGCAATAAATGGTGCTGGGAAAACTGGCAAGCCACATGTAAAAGAATGAAACTGGATCCCTATCTCTCAGCTTATACAAAAATCAACTCAAGATGGATAAAAGACTTAAATCTAAGACCTGAAACCATAAAAAATCTGGAAAATAACATTTGAAAATCTTTTGTGCACATAGGTATAGGCAAAGAATTTATAACTAAGATTCCAAAAGCAAATGCAACAAAAAACAAAATAAATAAATGAGACCCAATTAAAGCAAAAAGCTTCTGCACAGGAAAATAAATAATCACCAGAGCAACAGACAACTGACAGAGTTGGAGAAAATATTCACAAACTATTCATTGGACAAAGGACTAGTATACAGAATATACAAAGAATTCAAACAAATCAGTAAGCAAAAAGCAAATAATCCCATCACAAAGGGGGCAAAGGACATGGATATACATTTCTCAAAAGATATACAAACAGCCAACAAACAAATAAAAAATGCTCAAAATCGCTAATCAACAGGGAACGCAAATTTAAACCACAATTAGATACCATCTTACTTTCCCAAGAATGGCCATAATCAAAAAGTCAAGAAACAAGAGATGTTGGTGTGGATGTGGTGAAAACAGAACACTGTAAGAATGTAATCTGCTGGTGAGAATGTAAGTTAGTACAACCTATATGGAAAACAGCATGGAAATTCCTCAAAGAACTAAAACTAGATCTACCATTCATTCCAGCAATCCCACTACTGGGTATCTACCCAAAGGAAAACAAGTCATTATATGAAAAAGACACATGGACATGCATGTTTATAGCAACATACTTTGCAGTTGCAAGGATATGGATTCAACCCAGTGCTCATCAACAAATAAATGGATGAAGAAAATGTGGTATGGAATACTACTCAGTTATAAAAAGAATAAAAAAAACTAACATATTTTGCAGAAACTTGGATGAAGCTGGAGTCTATTATACTAACTGAAGTAACTCAGGAATGGAAAAACAAATACTGTGTTCTCATTACAAGTGGAAGCTATGCTAAGAGGATACAAAAGGATACAGAGTGATGTAATTGACTCTGGGAACTTGCTGTGGGGATTGGCAGTGTACATATTGGATACAGTGTACACTGCTCATTTGACATGTACACTTAAACTTCAGAATTCATCACTGAAGAACTCATCCATGTTTAACCAAAAAACACCTGTACCCCAAAAACTATAGAAATAAATACCCAATCATTTTCTACGAGTTTCCACTTTAACCATTCTCATGTGAGCCAGCATCATCTCTAGCATGAGGTATTTCAATATTCTTATAACAGGTCTCCCTACTTCCTTCGTTGGACTTCTGTAGGCTATTCTCTACTCAGGTATCAAAGAAGTACTTTCAAAAAGATATCTAATTTATAATATTGACACTTGCCCCACATTTTCCGTTGGCTTTCCATCTCACACAGAAAAATAAAAGTTAATTATTGTGTAAACTGGTCTCCTGTAACCTCCCTAACTTTGTGACCTTCTTCTCTACCCTCCTACTCACCTAGCTCTAGCCACACTGACCCCCTTGTTGTTCTGCATTCATGCTTGAAAGGTCCTGTTTCATAGCTTTTACTCTTGTGTTTGAAATGCGCTTTCTCCTGTAGTCACATGATCCCATCCCTCACTTCTTTAAGGTCACTACTCAAAGTAGCCTCATCAGGAGTAGCCTAAACCCCATTTGGTATTTCCTTTTTGTTTTAGTATATAATATGAGTCTCCTCCTATAAATATGCAGTCAATTAATTGTTTAATGCCTACATTTTTCTAACTAGAATGCAAACTCTATTGGTATAGGGTCTTTTTGGAGAGTTGTTACTATATATATATCTCACTTCTAGAACTGAGACATATGCTTAACAAGTGTTTTCCAATGGGTAAATAATTGAACTAATTTTCTCAATATTAAATATATGGATGATCCCCTAGTTTCTTGCATAATACACTTTTTGAAGAAAAAGATATATGAAATTAATTTATCCAAAAGTAAAATAAAAGAAAAGCATTTTCCAATACCAAGAACTTAAATGCTTTTGGAATTCATCAAATATATCGCTTTTTAGACATTGGCATGAAAGTTATATTTTAGGTATGCATTTATATCACTGATTTTTATTTTTCAACAAATACAATATTCAGAACAAGGTTAAAATGCCACTACTTTTCATGGATACTGTTCTATTTTAATATTTTCAAGTACAGCACTTTTCTCAAATATCAGCTTTTACTTTTTTTTGTATTATTTTACCAAATAAGAGAGAAAAGAAAAGAAAAATTCAAGTACATATTGAATACATTTCAATACATTCACACAAAGACAAAGATGTTGATGCTACTGGAGCAGAATTCTTCCTCATAAGCAATCTCATCATGTAATCACTTTTAATTTCCATCAGTAGATGCAGAAAAGACCAAATTTGGTTTCTAAAGGACAGAACTTTACTACCAGGGTGTGAGAATGTGGGCTCTATATAAGTTGAAGGTAACGTTCGTATAAAACTGGGGCAATACAGCTGACTGAGGCACCTCTAAGATCTAAGTCAATAAAATAAGAATTTTGTTAAGAGTACATAACAATAATTGATGTTCCTCTACCCTTAGATACTGAGTCACTGTATTCACAATAGACCAAAATTTAGAGTTTTTAGTAAAAAACTTACATGCTCCTGCTATATGATGCCTGATACTTTAAGAAACACATCATGTATGAGAAAAAATATATGATAAAGCATATATTTTGGGTTTCTGATTGTCTCAGGGCATTATTTATATTCCATTTTCATTGGTGCTTCAAGCTTATTGACATAATTCAAAGACTTTTGCTTCATCATTGAACAGAAACTTCATTCAAAGATATCCACTTCCTCAGCTTTACCTCCTTAATCTTCTGAAATGAGGAGCATGAATAATCTTTTGCCTTTATACTTATTTTTGGAGGGTGTAGATAATAGGAATTTGTCTAGCACTGACTTTTTTAGCCTTAGGCTACCCGGTACCAACTTATAACTATTCCTTCCATTAGTGTGTCAGTTTCTTTCCATCTCATGGAAAAGACCCAGATGAGGGCTGCAGAGGATGTGTTTCCTTTGAAGCTGAAACACCTACAGCAGTTAAATTATGGGGAAAATATTGTCTTGGCAGGACTAAAGTACTATTTCAAGTTCAATGTTAAATAAAAGTTCTCTGTAGCTGGAAGTTTTAATATAATTAGCTGTAGCTCAACTTATGTCATATTATAATAAAAATGTTATTTTTCAAGACAGAAAAAATCAATCAGAGTCATTCCTCTGGAGACTGCATATGAAATGTTAATATTTCACCAGCTATGTTGTATACATCTCTCTTTTTTTTAGTATTCTTCCACATAAAAGTAAAACCTTACCAAACAAGCTCATATATTTTAGAAATAAATAACTGACCTCAGAATATTCCATAGAATAGAATTTTTATTTTTTATTAGTTTAAGTACAATACAACTTAAATCCACCAGTAAACCAATTTATTTGCTGATCAATATTAATATTTGTATTTTTTAAAATTTGCTTAATTCATTTGATGTTTTATTAAACTATTCTACACCAAATGACCTGAAAAATATAAAAATGTCTTAGTAACAATATACTGTGTGTATTTTTGTTATTTTTTGTTTTGTTTTGTTTTCTTTGAATAGAGGCAGGGTCTTGCTCTGTTGCCCAGGCTGATCTTGAACTCCTGGCCTCAAGCAATTCTCCTGCCTTGGCCTCTCAAAGTGTTAGCCAGCATGCCCAACTGAACTTTTTTTTTTTATATGACTTCAGTAACAGTGTAATCATAAGAGCCATTGGAATGTTTACTTACTTGACAATAATTAACACAATCAAAGCAAGATCAATAAGATCAAAACAACACAAAACAAGGACAAAGATATGAAGTTGTAAATATCAGTAATTTAAAGCGATTAGTGAAGACTTTTATTTGTAAACCAATAGCACAACTCTACTTAAATTAGTGTATGAAAAGAAAGCTTATTTCTCTGTTTAATTAAGAAGTCCAAGCCTAGCTGGGCTGTACTTCATCTTTAGGCAAGTTATTATCACCTCCTAGAGGAAGCTGGCTGTAGCCCACTTTTTATATCCTATTTTTATCTTATTTATATCCTATTTTCCAGCAATCCATGTGGAAAATATATTTTGCTTTACCAAAAGTTTCAGTGCAATAGTGAGTCTGATAACAGGTGGCCCAAATTAGATCATGCACTGTATTAGTTTGTTTTCATGCTGCTAGTAAAGACATAACCGAGACTGGGAAATTTATGAAAGAAAGAGGTTTATTGGACTTACAGTTCCCCGTGGCTTGTGAGGCATCACAATCACAGCAGAAGGCAAGGAGGAGCAAGTCATGTCTGACATGGACGGCAGCAGGCAAAGAGAGAACTTGTGCAGGGAAACTCCCCCTTATAAAGCCATCAGATCTCATGAGACTTATTCATTATCACAAGAACAGCACGGGGAAGACATGCCACTATGATTGAATTACCTCTTACTGGGTTCATCCAACAACATGTGAGAATTCAAATTGAGATTTTGGTGGGGACACAGCCAAATTGTATCATGCACCTATTCATGAATCAGGGCAACAAGGATAAGCCATTGGCCCAGATCTGGCTCTTTATCCCAAACTTGGAGGTGAAGTTGGAGTCAATGTCATTTCTACAAGCAACATTGGACTCTGAGTGAGGAGGATGGTTCCTCTGACCTATGATAGGTTTTTTTGTCAAAGGTGAAATGGAAACTGAGTAGGAAGAGAAAAACAGACATCCAGTACTATGAAAATTGTTCTAGCATTCGTCTAAGTTTAAAGAATACACGATTAATTTACTCTTTGTTTTTAATCAGTTTACAAATGATATGACTTTGACTCCTTCCCACAATCTGTTGCTTGCTATTTGGAACATCTGAATGGCAGCTAGCTTTGTACATTAATGTAGGCCATTCTGTAAGAAAGAGGTGAGAAAAAGGGTGAGAGAGATACACTCCCTTATTATTGTTTATATTCTTATCTTGTCTTAATTATAGTGATTTTAAAAATATTTTTTTCAAAGCATCATTATTAACCCCTAGCAGTGCTACAGTAATATTTCCAAAGCTATTTCCAGCCCAAAGCAGTGGCTCATGTCTTCAATCCAAACCCTTTGGGTGGCCAAGGTGGGAGGACCAATTGAGGCCATTAGTTTGAAACTAGACTGGCCAACACAGGGAGACCCTGTCTTTCAAAAAATATCATATTAAATTACCCAGGTGTGGTGGTCCACATGTAGTCTCAGCTCTTCAGGTGGCTGAGGTGGGAGGATCACTTGAGCTCAGGAGTAAAGGTTGTAGTGAGCTACGACCTCACCATTGCTCTCCAGTCTGGGCTACAGAGCAAGACCTGGTCAGAAGGAAAAATTCTAACACTTCCAGAGCTAGAATGACTGCCTTAAATTTTTTTTTGCCCACTCAGGAAAGAAAATTAGGCTTAATTTGTTTTTAATGAACAAAACCACTCGTGTAAACTCATCTGTATATAATTACAAAAACCATTTTACTGCATTATTTTCTTATTATTTACAATACTCTTTTGCTACTTTCTTACCAACATTGCATTTCTGTTAACATTGTGTCTTCCATAGCAGTCAACCAATAACCTTTGGAGAACATTTTGTACCAAAAAAAAAAAAAGCTTAGGTTTGTTATCATGGAGCCTTTCATTGTCTTGATCAAGTGTAGTTACAATGGACTTGGGAAATCAGACTATCAATAAATTCAATTACAGAAAAAAACTCAATATTTATATTTCATCAAGCCTTATGAAACTAGACAATGATGCAAATCTATCAATTAAATGGGGTTGTAGAATTACATGTATTAAAAATTGGCCAAGAATTTTGTAAAAGAACACAAATCTCTTACTATAGTGATGAAAATCCTTGTTGTCTTATGTGTTGAACATACCATTGATATTCAAATAAGAGGAAAACTGAAAAGTCATCTAGTTTACACCCTTTTCTCTTATAAATGTGTTATTTAAGGTGCATAGAGATTAAATGTCTTGCCCAATGGTGACAGCTACAACCTAGCATGAAAATAAAACAAAGACCTCAGCATCATAGACCGGTGGTCTACCAAGTATTTCATGATTTATGGACATGTAATGCCCTAAGCCAAATCAATTATAGTGTCTTTTGTTAAATTGTTATTATTTTTAATACTGGATCAATATACAATAATATCTAAACTTTATAACACTAAGAGGATAAAGAGATACATGTTGAATGAGTTGAATAAAAGGATCAGGATAATATTATCCTTTAGGGTTATGTTTACTGTACAAGTCCTGCCATTTGTTATTTAGTATTGTTCATTTTATTATAATTGCAGTGAAATGATAAGTACTATTTGCTTTGACTCTAACAATTCAAGGTTAAGTCTACTTTCAATTTCAGAATAGTTTAACACAAACTGTTCATGTCAGTACAAATAACAACAAAAACCGCACACAGGCATACAAATTCATTGTCCACAATCTTGCCTGTCCCATGACTCACTGATCAATAAAAACATAGTAATTGTGGTTCATATCTATAGAATTAACGTTGCATGGGCAATTACAGAGAAAAATATTATAGTCCCTGTCCAGAAAGCTCTATAAAGGTGGATCAGAGAGAAAAGACTTCCATTAAGATAAGATTTCAGAAAATTACAGAGCAGTGTATAATGAAGGAATAAACACAGTAATTCAAACTGCAGTATCATAAAACTTCTCATAAATTTGAGAAAGGTAGGCAAATTAAAAAATTCAGTTTTATAACATTTGCTTATCATATCTTAATCATTTTTTTCCAGGCTCCTCCTTCAGCTATATTTTCTAATCCACACATCATAATACAGTGTATTACAACTTCAAAACCCTCGAGCAAAAGCTCCATATAGAAGGAAGGTCAAATTTCTTGACATAGCATATAAAGGATCACTGTTTGGCCTTTGCTAAACTGAAATAAACTATACCCTTTTCCACATTGTATGTGACTGGTATACTGAATGACTTGAAGTTTTTGAATGTGCCAAATTATTTACAGCCTCCAAGGAATGCTCCTGCTTCAACCATTCCATATTTTTTACTCCATCTCTAACCTTTTCTTATATACCCCTCCTTCACTTTATCACTTCTGCAATTACAATTTCCAAGAAGTCTACTTATTCTACTCTCTGCATGTTAATAAGATAGGTCCCTTCTGTGTGTCTTTAGTGTATCAATGTATGTTTCTATCATAGTGTCTGTGATACCCTTGAGAAGAAACAATAAAAGCAGTCTCTGATATCTGAAAACTAATCTGATGCTTGTAACTGTTAACGTTATTGCAAACTGATCTTGTGCTTACAGCTAAACAATTTTGTTCTCTTTTTGGAAATACAATAGGAAAAACAACAGAAAGAAAAAGAAACAAATTCAAAGCTGGTTATTTGAAGAGATTAATAAAATTAAATTAGCTGGGAAGAAAAGATGATAGCCTAAGTGATTTGGAAATGAGTGGAGTCTGTAATTCTAAACGTAAAATGAACTAAACATAAACAATATAGTGGACAAAGTTGTTTCCAATGGGGATATAGTTTAAAAATTCTAATATTGCTACACATGTATAGTAGAACTGAAAAACTATTAAACGATGTCAAATATTTGGAACCAGGTTTCTCACTGTTACAGTGGGCATTAACAACTATGCAATGGGAGATGGCTGAAATGATTCATGTGGTAACACATTAGAGTTGGAGACCTCAATATGAACTAATACTTAATATAGGTACAGATGCTTACATATCAAGATATGGATAAAGATGTATACGTATCTACATAGGTTAACATACACACTTTTATTTTAGTATCTGACTTAGTCTGTTCAGGCTGGTACAACTAAATACCATAAACTGAGTCACTTTTAAATAACAGAAATTTATTTCTTACTTTTCTGGGTGCTGGGAAATGCAAAGTCAAGGGGCTGACAGATTTGGTGTGTGGTGAGGGCTTTCTGGCTCATAAATGACACCTTCTTGCTGTGTCTTCATATGGTGTGATGGGCAAGAAAGCTCTCTGGAGTTCTTTTTATACGGGACTAATCCCATTCATGATGGCCCTGTCCTCATGACCTAATCACAACCCCAAGTCCCCTCCTTCTAATACTATTACCTTGGTGATGAGGTTTCAACATATACATTTTGGAGGGATACAAACATTCAGATCATAGTCATGTTTCAGGTGAGGGGGCCTAGAAATCATGATATCTAGGAGCAACAAGCAGATTTAATTCCAGAATATTGGTTTTGAACATTATTCTCCAGTAATAGAAACCAAAGCTCCTTGGAGAAAGGGCTGTTTCTACTACTGAGGCATGAAATATACCAGATAAGCCTAAAGCATCTTATAGAACCAGAAGCTAAGAAAATGCTAAAAAAAAAAATCCTCACAAAATGATGAGAGTCTGCTAAACGGACAAAGGGACTAACAAAAAGAACACACCATAGTCAAACTTAGTCAACTGAAGCAAAAAAAAATCAAATTTTATTGGATCATAACTGTTTATAAAATAAATATTCATGAGTTCATACTGATATAAATAAATTATTTAATAAATAGTGAAGGATGGAAGAATGAATGAACTTCCCATACAGAGGAATTCCAAATAATTTAGGTGGCTACTCCATCCTTATGGGCTGTCAGTTGTTAGATTTTTCCATATCAGTAAAGTATGAAAAAAGAGAAAAAAACATGAATAACCACAGTACAAAAATTTGACAAACACTATCTTAGCCAGGTCACCAAAGTTAATATAAACAGTATTAAGTAATATTGATTATATATACCCTTTATATTATATAATAAATATGGCACTTTACCTCCATGGCTTTCCTTTCAAAAGTAAATTCCCCAGTCTAATAATGAGAAAAACATCAGCCACATCCCTCTTGAGGAACATTCCACAAAATAAATGATCATGACTCCTTAAAATGGTTAAGGCTATTAGAACAAGGGAAGTTTGAGAACCTGCCACACCAATGTAATGGAATATCCTGAGGGGGATTCTGGAACATAGAAAGGACAGCAGAGAAAACTGAGGAAATCTGAATAAGTTATGTATTTTAGTTAATAGTAATGCATTAACATTTGTTCATTGTAGTAACATTTGTTCAAAAGTGTGTATCATACTACCATAAGAAATTTACAAAGGAGAAATTAGGAGTCACACAAGGTCTCTGTATCCTCTTTGCAATGCTTCTATGATTCTAAACTACCATAATAAATATTTTGCTACTGATATGCCCACTAAAGGCATTCTTTATTTCTGTCAAAATGATTTTAGTTTCTGGTATTTTCTTTTGGTTCTTTTTTAGAGTTTCTTTCTGTTTACACTGCCCATCTATTCTTGTGTGTGGTCTCCTTATCCCATTAGTTCCCTTAACATATTAATCAGAGTCATTTTCAACTCGTGGTATGATTCTTCTGTGTCTGATAATTGGATTGTGTCTTTATGTTATGTATTTTCTTGCCTTTTGGCAGGTCTTGTCATTTTTGCTTAAAGCTGAATATGTGGGATCAGGCAATAAGAAATGAGGTCAAACATCCTTTAGTATGTGTGTGTGTTTAGTATATGTTAATATCACTAGGAGTTAGCTGTGCTTAATGTTTGTTGTAGCTACAGTTGCCAAAGGCTTCACTTTGTCCTCGTGTCCCTGGTTTGTTTTGTTTTTTTCCTCTTCTTATGCTTTAGACTTTCTTATTTCTCCTTGGAGAATCTGACAGGCAGTTCTTTAATCAGTAATTTGTTGTTAACATACTAGAGACTTGATGCGGTGGTAAGCTGTGGAGGAAAGGAATATTCTGTTATCTCATAATTGAAACCTGGTGTTTCAATGGGTCTGTGTTTCTGGAATGTGACCTTCTCAAGTGTTTCTTCAAGGTTACAGCATTGTTTATTTTGCTCTCAACTTTCTTTTCAGCATTTCCAGTTCATTTCCTTGAAACTCTAACCCTTCTTGACTATGTTGTGTTCCCTTGCTTTATTTATTTATTTTTTATTATTTTTACAGGAAGACCGGATGGGGCTGAATCAAAAGAAATTTCACTCCCCTCTTTGGGAATTTTTGAGCTGATTTTGTCTGCTTGTTTGTTTAGGATTTTATTTGACAAAGCATTTTTTTTTCATTTTTATTGAAGTATAATTGACAAAAAAATTGAGGTATTTTAGGTGTACTACTTAATGTTTTAACAGACTTATACATTTCGAAATAATCACCATAATTAGGCTAACATATCTAACACCTAACGTAGTGTGTGTTCAGAACACTTAATATCTACCTTCTAAGAAAATCTGAATTAGATAATACAGTATTGTTCATTACATTCACATCGCTCTACCTTAGATATCCAGAATTTACTTATCTTCGTCGTTGAAACTCCAGTATTTAACACTCTTTCTGCCTCTTTCTTTTCTCTTCTCCTCTATTATTTCAATGGAATATGTTTCATTGCTTGAAATTTTTCCTACAATATCTGAGGCTCTATTTTTCTCAATTTTCTTTCATCTATTCTTCATATTGAATAGCTTCTATCAATCTAACTTAAATTTATTAATTATTTACTTGGGCATCATTGGTATTCTGAGGAACCCATCTAGTGATGTTTTTATTTTAGTTATTGGAAGTTTAAGCTCTAGAATTTACATTATTAATAATTTTCTTATGTTGTAGATATTTTGTGTTTATTTAAAAAGCAGCATGTTTTTTTCTTAGTTTTTGAACATGCATTTAATAACTTCTTTAAAGGTTTGGTCAGTTAAATCCAAAATCCAGAAACTCTAAAGATAGATAGTTTCTATTGTTTACCTAATTGTTATTTTTTAGTATAGGTCACAGGTTTCTGACTTTTTCTTTCTTTGAATGTCCAATAATTTTTGGTTGAAAACTGGGCAGTTCGTATAATAAAATGTAATGACTCTGATATATTCTTCTGAGGATGTTTTAAATTTTAATTCTATTAATAGTTGAAATTATACTTCCTTGGACTCAAGTGTAAACTTCATTTCCTTTATACTGTGCAACCACTTATATCTAAATTCTGTTAGTATGGCCTCTACTATTGCATTTTTAGCTTGGCCACCTGGCGGTTTCCCTAATTCTGTGTAATAAGCTGACTCAAACTTATTTTGAGAGTCGCTTTTTATGCTCTTTGATGAGGAGTTCAGATTAGGTTGATCTATGAAAAATAAGGTACGCTAAATCAAGATGATGTCTTCTAAAAAAAGATTAATCTTTTTTTTTTCTGCCAGAGTATCACATGTGCTAACACCCTTAGTCTAATTTAGCACTCTTCTACATTTGCTAGATGTTGCAGGTCCAAAATTGAAAATTCATTATGCTACTTGAAACACTGATTCTCATTTTACCTCCAGGTTAATTCTGATCTTTCCTTTTCCTACAGCTTCTAACTCTGTTTATCTCTTAAACACTCAAGCCATCATATGCCATCAAGACTGTATGTGTGTGTGTGTGTGTGTGTGTGTACACAGAAACATAAATATTATATATATACTTAAATATTTTATATATACATAAATATGTATACATAAATATTTTATATATACATATGTGTGTATATATGTATATATTAATATATACATATACTATATATAGCCTGTGTGTGTGTATATATATATACACATATTGTCTTGATGGCATATGATTGTATGTGTATATATATATATATATACACAAACATACACACATATATACATACACACACATATATAACACTTGTATATAAGTGTATACATGAACTTTTAATTTTAATTAATTAATTCTGTGACAAAAATATGTGTGCGTGTGTGTTTGTATGAACTACATGAATATATTGCTATTCTATCTTGCACCAGCTACTTCCAGAATTTCCTGTGGGACAGTGGAAAGAGGAGAGGACTCTAGAAACTAAAAATCTTTCTCCATCTGTTCTGCCACTGACACAAATTTCTTTCCACATGTACAGCTAACCTGTAAAATTGTTTATATAACTTTACCTTATTTCCTTCCTTGAACCTAATTGCATATGCCTTGTTCACTGTTCACTTTAGGACCCATATCTAGTGTTTTAAACAAGATATATCCTTTTTTTCTTCATGGTGAGTCTCTATTCTTTATGAATTTTGTTTTATTCTGGCACTTCATGATATCTGATAAGAGTTGGACCCTCTCACCACTCCCTACATTTATTCTCTTTATTGTTTTTCTATACAGACTCTGCTGATCTGAGTTGTTTTGGTCAACACAACACATATTCCACATTATGGATTTAGTTTCCTTGGAGTACATTTTTTATTTTTTCTTTAATTTTCTTTGTGACAATTTGATAATTTATGAGAGGACAAGAAGGAAAATTCTGACACTCAGCAATGTTCAAAATTGAATACATTATTAGTCTTAAATATTATTTGGGAGTTTCTTCCTCTTAAATAATTTCACCTCCAAAGATTTTTTGATACTATTTCTTACTGTTCTTTCTTCTCTTTTGGTGGTTCTTTGATTTTCACTCTCTCAAATATTTTTTTCAAATATTGCAGAACCCATGATTTTATTGTTTCCGTGGGACAAACTGAGTAACTTCTCCAAGTTCCAGAGAAAAGTGACTTGGAACAAATTATCTTACTGTTCTTCTATCTGTGAAAGTTTGGTTTGACCTAATGAAGACAATATTAATTTTCTAATTTTTGTAAATTTAATATGTTTACCACATATGTGGACTAGAGTTAACACAATTTTGAGATTAAAAATGTGTATCATGTCCTTGAATTAGGGTTTATGTTTTATTTTTTCTTATCATTATATAGGTGTTTTCTCTCCTGGGGGATGGAGACCACAGCGGTGAAATTTATTTTTTATCATATATTATGGGTAAATAATATCAGCATGTCTTATTATCACTGACGTCAACCTTGATCACCTGGTGAAGGTAGTATTTGTCAGGCTTCTCCACTGAAAAGATGCACTTTTTCCCTTTCCACATTGTTCTTTTTGAGCAGAAGTCACTATGTGCAGCCTATATTTAGGAGGTAGAACATTATATCCCATCCTCTTGACGGGTGGAATAGCTACATATATAACAGAATTACTCTGCTTGCAGATTTGTCTGAAGCTCAATTTATTTATTTATTTATTTAATAATTTATTGATGTAAATATAGAATTCTGGATATATATTTTGTACTTTGTGTAATTAAGAAGATATTTAACTTTATAACGTGAAAAATACATTCAAAGAATTTGCATAAATTATGATTTTTAAAAGTTATATGGGTATTACTATCATTGTAGAAGTTTTATCTTAAATATTGCATATAGTTTAACACACCAAAAAAAAACTATAAATTCAACTTCTAATCAGAAAATTTAGAATAAAAATAAAATACCAAGAGCCAGGTTTCTGACTGTGTTCTTTTTTCAAGAGCTGCAAGGAAAGACTAAGAATTCATGTTCTAGAGATAAGTCTGCTTGTTTCTATGCCACTTTCTATGCCCCATTAGAATATTAAACGATCAGATAAGGTTGGAAGGGAAAGGAAAACAGCCAAATGATTTTTTGGGGTTGGTGCATACCAACACAAAAGTGCTCGTTTCTCATTTCCAGGACATAATTTGGGGGAAATTCAAGTGAATTATTGAGGCTCTTTATGTACAAGGTATCTAAACAGATAAACTGAAAAATAAACCCTTGTATCTTATGATCAAGGCAGGGTACAAGTGGGATCAGAATTTTTCTGCCTATCCTAGAGTGGGATATAGAAGGTCTAAGAGCACCAATAGAGTGGAAGGGATTACAGTGGAGCTGAGAAAGCCACATAGTAAGAAGACCTCAATTACAGGAACAATCGACTTTAGTGTGTTATGTAAGCAGAATATCCAAGGAGACAATTTAACCAGAAGCCTTTTAGTAGATTTGTAAAAAAGCCCAATGGATAGATGAAAGAAGCTAAAAGTAGGTCACAGCTAGGGACAGCCAGGCACACCTAGTCCAATACTCGGAAGCATGTAAGACATTTGGGACTTCAGATAAAAGCTATTGCTGAAAGAAAAGAGAAAAATAATTTGAGGAAAACCTGCAAGAATATGTACTTATATTAGGGATAATTAATTAATATGGTAGTAGACTAAAATTGGACATTGAAAATGACAGCAATTCTGAGGTAGCAAAATTGGGAGTTTCCCTTCATCAAAAAGATTAAGAAATATCAGCTAAATTGCTGATTTTTAAATTTTATTTTAATTAAAAATCAAAATAATCTACATATATCATAAACTGGGATTTTCATACTTGAAGTTAGATGACTAGAAACAACTGGACCCTCTGAGATTAAATGATGCACCTATCAAAAGAAAGAATGAGTCAGGTGACCTTAATCCTAGGGCTTAAATTGTTTTGAGGGACTCATGGTTCTATGTAGCCAATGGCTGATGCTAAAAATCACTTTTACCCACTTGCATGTGTGAGCATCAGTAAAATTAATGTTCATGAGACTACTCAGCGATGTGTGACAATAAAAATGTTTTTATTAAAGAATCCCCAGACCGAGGGGAATTATCATAGAACTATGTTAGCTTAGATTGGTGAGCATCACTAGGAGATAGTCCATATATCGGCCACCAGGGTGACACAAAGGTTACTTTAGGAAGTAGCAAGTGAAGAGTCTGGTTCAGAAAAATCAATGACATGGCCCAGCCTTTTCTATATGGGATCCCATGATCTTCACATGTATTTTGCAGAACATTCAGAGAAGAGGTAGAAGAAATAAAGACCAGGATGTCGGGCCATCTAAAAATTCGTAATGAAATTTTGTTTCAGAGGGTGCGTTTGTGATGACCTGACTTTCCTGGGAGGTGGCCACTGGCAGAGATAAAGTGAATATACAATTCATATTCGAATGTGAGAAACCCAGGACATTCTTTGAGATGATTTCAAGATTGACACCTAAAGACATGATAAGACTTTCTGGTAATTTTGTAGGAAATGGGGATCTATTTTGTAATCACAGGCAGATATGTTTAAATATGTTTATTGTATAGATACTCTTTTAAGATTTGCGACTATAACAGAATCAATAAATTCCTGTTTCCTGCCCTCATTACAAAATTCTCTACTCATTTTTTTTCCCAGCAACCAGCCAATCTTATCATTCTCAATGTGTAAAAACTATAAAGAGAGAATTCAGGAAAAGAAATGAATCATTAGACTCCCACAAAACAACTTTACAAGCTAACAATTTTACAAGTTAAACACGTATTTGCAAAATGCTAAAATTTCAAATGATCTGTTATTTATGAAACTATATAATTATCATCAGATAATCTCTCTCTTAGGCTGTGCCTCACCTATTCTGGCATCTTTTATTCTTTATTAATCTTACTAGTGTGGGGATTAAAGTTGAATTTTCTGAACATAACTGTGGGGAGTGTATTCTTCTAAGACTATAAAAATAATCATTGTACTCTTATTGTGTGATAGGCAGATAATGCAATAAGCAGTAATCTGAATCATTCACACACACACACTCACAATAGTTATATTTTATCAAGTGAGTGCTACTCTAAATTAATCACTCTGGTCAAGTTTAAACGACACACACCTATACCCAAATGCTAAATGAAATTGTTAACAAATACTGCATAGAACAATTTCTCCCAGAGATATGTTTACAAATGACTGGAAAAAGAGAGACACTTTTATTACTATGGTTATCAAGACACTTTCCTTTAACAGTGTTTTTGAAATATCTGACTAATGTGTTCGATAGATGAAGTACCTTTTTATAAATACTCTCAAGTATTCCTTTTTAAAACTGATTGATGCCAATAAGTAGTCAGATGGTTAGCTCCGGGAACAAGAGCCATTTATTCAGCACGATACATAGTGAGTCAGGAATTCCAAGAAATCAAGTGGGTGGTAATGGCTTAAGAAAAAAAATGTTCTATTTAGAACAACATTAACATTTTGGAAATCAACATTATATATTGCTCTGCCTTACTTACTAATCCTCAATTCATCAATATTGAGAAAAGTTTCTCCAGTAAAGTTTAAACTATGGATATACTAAATTAGGCATCTGTTTATGAGACTTGTTTTTAAGGGCATCAAGAATTTCCCTGAATATTCCCCTAGCCCAATTTCCCTCACCAATGTACATCCAATGTCTGAATTTTTTCCATCGTAAGTCAATTATTTTATGTACTGTAAAAGGAAGTTTTAGTACCAAGATAAAAATGCCCAGTAAAAAAATACTATAAAATAATTTATTTATGGCAAAAATAGCAGAAACAGAGAAAACTCATCAGGAAATAGTGTTTGTATACAAATCTCTGTGTTGAAGTAGGAAGTGGGATGGAACTCTATTCTTTGTGAATGCCAGCTACTCTCAGCTGTCATCATGTTCAATTACCCAAACTCTTCTGAATTTATGGCTGAACATGTGACACAATTCTAAGAAATGCTATATACAGGAAAATTTCTGGGAAAGCATTTTACTTCAAAATGAAAACAGTGGAAGAAGAAAAGAGATTGCTCATGACTGCCTCTGCCCTTTCTGCCTTGTGGACCCCTGGGAAAACTAGTCCTGACAATCTCTCTGTCCCTTGGCCGAAATTCTTCAAATTATAATAATTATAATACTAGTCTCCATAACCCAAAATAATATCATCATGTTTACACTAAAGTGTGCTGTTTATCCTTATTTCCTGCATTTTGAAGGAGAAAATGCTCCAGTGGAAAAAAGTGACCATAAATACGGACTCTCTTCATTGCAATGTCCTGCTCTCTGGGACTGTGGCCTCTGAAGTTTTAGGTACCCCAGAAAAAACACTCTCTTTAAAATGGATGCTTGTATTTAATATGGATTTAACTGTTATTCTCAAAGAGTGGGTGGGTATGACTTCAGCTACATAAGTTCCAGTGCAACTCAAAGGAATATTCAGAAACATATTGTTCAATCATATGTATTGTTTTGAACATTTTATTATTCTATTAAATTTACCTAATTAATGGGGTTTTAAGACATAGTATGTGAATGTGCAATAAGCATTTGACCATTTTCCTTTTGTCAGGATTTTTGTGTGTTTTTTTCTTTTGGTATAATTATAATTAAAGTTGTAGTAAATATAATATCTGCACACATGTCTATTCTCATGAAGAATATTTGTAATATGTACATATCCTAATGTTTCTTATATTTATAAAATTGCTTTATTGTTACAAATATTTTCTAAACATAAGTGCTTTTATTTTTTTTTATTTTAATGACTGGTTAGTGGACATGAGGCAACTTTCCACATTATTGCTACATTTTTCTTTCCTTTTTTCTTTTTTTTTAACCTCCAAGTCCTAACAAATTGAATGGAGAAAAAGAATGGTTTTGCCTCCTGAGCAAACTTCTCAATCTAAAAAGTTAAAGGATTGTTTGTGCTTCCCTCATTGACTGCATTCTTGGTTAGACCCAAGATCTAAAATAAAAAACAGGATATTCTGTCAATTCTCTCTGAGATTTGGTAGTGATTTATACAAAACGGAAAGATGCTTCTGCCCTATCCCTGTTTTAACTAGTCCTCAATTAGGTCCAATGACTAAGCCCGGCCTCTGGAGTTGAGTTCTGCCTCCTACCCTACTTTGTTGTAATGAAATGCACCTAACCAATTCTCTGCTTAGGCCTTTAACCTGAGTACGACACAATCACACACACACACACACACACACATTCAGGCAGGCAGAGTTTTCTTAGAGTTTTACTTGATGTAGAAGAAATAATAGGACTCTATACAGCTTCTGAACTATGAACTGTTGGTGTTAAAACTGCTGTTGTGCTAATGGTACATTCAAGATTTTGATAAAGAATCAATTAAAAATGTATTGCTTTTCTCATTACAAATTATTTAAGGGGTTTCAATGTATAAAAATTATTTTCATCATGACCAAAAACAGAGTAAACTACTTATAATGATCAGAGAGTTGCAATAGATAACCCCCTTTTCAAACTGGATGTGACATAGTATAATTTTTAGCAGAAACAAACAATAATTTGCAAAAGTAAGCAAGGAATCATCTTGTGTAGAAAGTGAAAATTTAATTACTTTTATCATAATGGACCAGAATAATAGTTTTTTATGTTATTAAATAAAACTTCTAATTCTTGGTGTTTTTATATCAAACATATGGATAATACTAAGCTATTAGGTAATAATTTTCCACTAAAAGTCCAAGTGATTAAAATAATTATTTCAGAGATTAATTTTAATAATAATCATGTATCAATTTAAAATAACTCTTATGAAGATTTATTATCCTTTTCTGGTTATAAGTTCTTTTGTGACGAAACTACAGGAATACTTAAAAATTACATGTATATCAGTTGACGTTTTGTAAAATAAAATGTCCCCATTACTGTTCAATCACTTAACAAAAAAGGGAAACTGTAACTTCAATGAGACTTCTTGAAGTAACGTATTTTGCTATGCGTTTATGTATTTACAAAAACTCTACTGTAGCTCTGTCACATTTTTATGAGAAGAATATGAGAGACACAATATAAAAACTGTTGATTTCATAGTCTGTTAACGGTAGAATGTTTGATATTATTAAAAAGTGCAAGCATTTGTAATTTCCCCTAAAAAGTGGCAAACAATGATCTACTTTACTTCTTTATTTTCTCCTCAACTTTGTCTTAAACTATTCTACAAACTACACTAAATTGATATAAAGTGGTGTGAAATTAATAAATAAATCAAGAATCAGTGAGTCTCCTGGAGTCTGCTTGGTAGAAATTCAATAGAATGATAAAGGAAAAATGCCTAAAACAGTATCGTAACTTAATAATCAACAGCCTGAGCTATTGTTTTTATTATTGATATCAGGATGTGTGGATTTACCTCCAAACATACAGTTTTTAACCGAGAATCTAAAGAGTCACATCCTTGAAAGGCATAGGGATGCCCAGAGTCATAAAAATGGGTTTTCCAGAGTCCCTTAATTGTGAGAAAGTTTGTATTGCCTCTCACTGTGCGACAATAAAAAACTTGAATGGGATGATGTGACAGAAATAATATTTCTAATGCATAGGGGAATAGATAGTGTTTTTCACTCAATGGCATAAAACAATGCAATAGTTTTCTATGTAAGAGATGTAGGCAGTTTGTCTTTGTCAAAAGGACTTTCCTAAGCGATTTGCACAGATCACAAAAAGAAGTGGGAAATATATGGCAAAGTAGATGCTGGACGTGATGGATGTACCAGCCAAACCTAGTAGAGTGTAAAAGAACAAAAGCAAAATAATAACAATAAGAATAATCATAATCATAATAAAAGAGAAAAAAGGAAAAGAAGTGTTGTCAACTAGAAATGAAGAACTGAAACCTTTTTTATGGATTCTGGGAACAAAGTCAGCTGTATAATTACCTCTGCTAACATGAATGATATTGCAACATAGGTTTGATAGAAATGATTAGTTGATACAAAAAGTAATAAATATAAAATGAAATTCGATCATTCCTCAATACAACGTAGTTTCAGCTTCATTTCTTATATTCCAAGGATTTGTTTCTTATTATATTAATTGCTTGAAAAAAAAGATACGTGATTAATCATAATAAGCTGAACATAGTAGCTAATTCTCATTAATAATACATATTAATGTGTTTAATAATTGAAATAAGTAATAAACAGCAAAATAGTTTTATATCTGGAACATAATGAGGTCTAGCTTATGTGACACAAAATTTTTAAAATAGAAACTATTTTTGTAAATTTTACAAAAAGGACGTAAAGTCTAGTTATTTACTGGGGTTTACTGAGTAGCTAGGGAAATGGCTAGGATCAGAAACTTGGTGATGATTCTTGTTAAATATGTGTGCATCTGTGTGTGTGTGTGTGTGTGTCTGTGTGTGTGTGTGTGTGACAGAGAGAGAGAGAAGAGAGAAAAACAGAGAGGAAGAGAGAAAGACTCATAAAGCCTACTTTAATGTTTTGCTTTTACTTTAAAAATGTACCTTTTCATAGCCAGTGTATGATATGTTCAGGTGACATCCAGAATCTTTCATTTCAATTGCCAATGAGCTCCAATTACCCTATTTAAAACTAGTTTCTAAGGGACATTAATAATAGTTAATATAGACTGATTGTAAAGTTGCTGAGCAATTAAACTATAAATATGTATTAGACAACTGCTGTAAATTTATCAGTGGAATATTTGCCGTGACCCCATTTTACGTTTTCAGGTAAATATCTAACCACACATTCTTTAACATTGTATGATCCAACTATAAAACTATTTGCAATTTTCTTATTTACTTCACAGTCTTTATTGCCTCCAGATCTCCACAAATGCCAGTTCCTCTACTGTTTTTTTTTTTCCCTTGCTAAGTTTAGTGGATGATTAAGGTCTTAGTGTACATGCTGCTTTTCAGACCCTCAAAATTTGGGCTAAGCATATTCTCCTATAAGGATCAATAGTATGATGTGTTAACCCCTTTATAACAATTGTCTATGCGCTTTCTTGTCTCTCTTGTCAGGCTGTGAGTTCTTTCTAGAACAGGCACATTTTCTGCAATGTCAAAGTCCCACTGTCTAGTAATATAGAACCCAATACAAAACAAGTGTTCAATAGAGAAATGTTATATAAATGAATTGGTGAGGAGATGAAACAGATATGTATGTGGCACATACATTAATGTTAGGAAAAGAAAGTACTATTTACATTAGTACCACATATTTATTAAACAATTTTATATTCTTTTTTCTATTAAATTATATCAACATTTTACAAATGAACTTCAGAGAGATTAACTCCTCTCATATTTAGCTAGTATATTGGGATTGACACATACATACAACAGAACAATAAACGTCAAATGTAACCATGTGTAAAATGAATCTTCTGATCAAATGTTTTATATATGCGTATATATTTGTGTGTGTATATATGTGTGTGTGTGTGTGTGTATATATATATATATATATACACAAAAAAAATAGATGTGAGAGGGAAGTTTAGATTAGGGAGAGAAAGTTCCATGTCACTGATCATTAGAGAAATGCAAATTAAAACCGCAATGAGAGACCATCTCTCACTAGTCAGAATGGTTATTACTAAAAAGTAAAAAAAACAACAGATGTTGGTGAAGTTGCAGGATAAAGAGAACACTTATATGTTGTTGGTGGGATTATAAATTAGTTCAACAATTGTGGAAAGCATTGTAGCAATTCCTCCAACAGCTAAAAGCAGAACTACCACTCAACCCCGCAACCCCATTATTAGGTATATACCCAAATAAAAATAAATCATTCTACCCTAAAGACATACACACGAATGCTTATTCCAGTACTATTCATAATAGCAGAGACATGGAATCAACTTAAATGCCCATCAATGACAGATCGTATAAAGAAAATATGGTACATATACACCATGGAATACTATGCAGCCATAAATAGAATGAGGTTATGTCTTATTTGGGAACATGGATGGAGTTGGGGCCATTATCCTTAGCAAAATAACACAGGAACAGAAAACCAAACACTGCATGTTCTAACTTATAAGTAAGAGCTAAGTTATGAGAACTCATGGACAGAAAGAAAGGAACAACAGACACTGGAGCCTACTTGAGGATGGAAGGTAGGAGGAAGGAGAGGAACAGAAAAAATAGTTACTAGGCTTAGCACCTGGGTGAGAAAATAATCTGTACAACAAACCTCCATGATACAAGTTTACCTATATAACAAACCTGCACATGTACACCTGAACCTAAAATAAAAGTTAAAGAAAAAGAAAAAAAAGATCGAATGATGTAACATTATCCAGACAGAGTAGTAAAATATTGTAGACAGCAATGAGACAGTACACTTAACAAACTAGAACAGGGTGAACAAACCTTTTGTAAAACGCCACATAATAAATAATACGAAAGTAGCCATAGACAACATGTAAGTAAATGAATATGGTTGTGTTCCTATAAAGCTTTTTTAAGAAACAAAAACAGGCAATGGGCTGAATTGTGCCTGCATGATGTAATTTGCAGACACCTGGACTGGAGGAAACTGCATAAATAGAGGTACTCTCTGGGAAAAAGGAGAGATTCTACATGAATCCTCAAGGATTAGATAAACCAACAGCAGATAGTAATTAACTAGCTCCATCTGGTTTCTAAAGAGAACTATCATCTGGCCACCTCTCCTCCTGACCCACCTAATGAAACATAATTCGTGTATCAATCTGTAAGAACATTTACCCTACTCACAGACATTTTTAAAACTCCTAAACCAACCGCTCAAAGTCCCACAAAAATGCAAGACCTGAGAAATAAGTATTTATGCACTGTATGGTACTATTGTATGATTTTAATTATGACTGTAAAATGAATATTTAATAGATCCTTTGCATTTCTGAGAGAAATTAGGCAAACCTATTTTATTCCTTGTCTTTCAGTAATTTTGTTTTAATTTCCCTATAGAGAATGTAGAAATAACTGTATTTGATGAAATTTTATCTCAGCATAGTCAAAAGAATTGTAAAATTATATGCTTTATGTGCTTTCATAATCTCTGTTAACTATCAAAACCCAGTATATTATTAAATAATAACACAGTAGAGAACTGTGTGTTTTCATGTAATTTTATTTTATATATTTTAATTGTATACTTTAAAATTTTGTGATATAGAATTATAAATCATAACACATACTCAAATCAATATCGGTCATTACTAAATACTTATCTTAAGTTGCTTTCCTAATAGCTGATAAAATAATTATCTTTATTATGAAACCAAAATTGAAAAGTGATAAAATTCTAAAGAATGATATAAATTATGAAATACTCCTATATTATCTAATTGAATAAAATGAATAAGGGAATTTCTGATTTCCATCATCAGTGCATGACTTCTTGCTATCTGATGCTTAAAGAATTTTCTGTTAAATACAGCTAAAGCTGTACTAGACATATATAATATCCTTTGAAAATAAAGTCCGAAAACATCAAGGAAGCCCCCAAACCACTGCAATACTTACCAATTTAATTATAAAATACATAAAAACTTAAGGTCTTAAACAGACTTATGTTAAAATAATTACACAGTCATAAAGATAAAATTTTAATATTATAATTTTATCCTGGTGAAATTCTCATCACTTTATTATCTCAACAATTAAATTTTATATAAAATATTTAAAAATTACTTTTAACTTTCAACAATGTATTGACATAAGCTAGATGTCAATATGTTTTTCTTCTTTTACAATTTACTAGATTGGATTAAAATGAATCCTAAAGAAGTGTATTAAGTAGATACGTATATATCAACCAAAATAATAGTGGACATTAACAAAAAAACACACATATATTACATTTTAAAGAAATTATAGCATTTGTTCTAAATTGCACCCAAACAGTCATGGGAATCCAGAATCCAAGAAGTTGAAGACAAACGAAATTAATTCATGTACATACTCCGTATTCAGGATGTAAACAACCAAAATATTTGCACACAAGCTTTTATTTGGGGAGAAAACTGGTCTCACTGCTGTTAGGAACTAGAATCTTTTCCTCACTCCTCAGTGTACTCCTAAAATACCATCCACTAGAAATCAACAGACTCCTGTAAAAACAACGCTGACTTGCAGGATAACTGCAGAATGGCAAATTGCATAATCAATGAATTTTTGTCAGTGTGCTTATGAGTATAAATATTGTGAATTTAATTAAATTAATGTCCAAGATATTGCATTACTAAAGCAACTGTTCCAAGCTACAGTCCTCCTGTAACAACTGTCACAGCCACCCTGTGTAATGTCCTGGGTCCTGTGAACTAGGGATAAAGAGGTAGTTATCGCAGATGAGCCCTTTGACACTGTCTGACCTGGATCATAATTATCGGTGCCTGCATCTTCAGAGGACATATTTCTAGATGATTTCTAGTCACTTTATCTGTGTTCTTATTTATATACTGTGATTTGATGTACTAATTCAGTTTCCTGTGGACCACTGTATAATTTTACAGGAGGCACAGCATGAAAATCAAACCTTGTTTTTGTAGTATTGCTGTGAAATAAAAAAGAATGCCACTCTTATTTGAAAAAAAAAAAGATTATTGGAAACAAGGAATCAAAACTGTGGACTTTTTATAACCTGATGGTAATTGGCTACAATTTGCTATTAATTTATATGCATCTACCATCTTAGAACTGGCCACTCTATGAGTGGCCATGAGCAAATGGCAGTGGCATCACCTGGTAGCTTTTTAAGAACAGTAGAATCTCAGGCTGCACCCCAAAACTACAACTTTTCTAGAATATTTTACTGCCACCCATAAGCTATTCACATTTCCTGAGCAACAACTCTATTTCATACCCTGTACTAAATGATGGGAACAAGGTAAATTATCTCTGGTGCCTGCAATTGAAGGAGCTCATGGCCCAGTGAAAAAGACAGCAGGAACTTAGGGTGATATTTGATGGAAAAAATGTGAAATAAAGAATAAAGAAGAATTACATTTGTTCCCTTCTGGTGGTCAGAAAACCGGAGATATTGTGTCACCTTATTGTTCTTCAAACAGGGTGTATCTTTATGAGATTACAGTAAGGTATTTATTAAACTCCTTGCTTTCAGGGAAAGTACACCAAAGCTGAGCCTTTATTTATCAGGAAATGAACATAGTTTCTTTACTGGATGACATATCACCACAATAATTTCCTACAGTTTTTGATTGATCAATATATTCAATTTTATATATTTATATATTTTTTACTTTTTAAACTTTTTATTTTGAAATAATTTTAAACACAAAGGAAAGTTAAGATTTGTCAAATATTAACAGTTGTCCTATTTTTCCATGCATTTTTCTTTTTATTTTGTGTGTATTTTTGATATTTGTTATTATTTGCAAAGCCATTTGAAAATAAGCTGCAGACATGCTTAAGAACATCAATAAGTTCAGGGTGATTTCCTAAAGAAAAAATATTGCATAATCATTGTAAAATTAATTATTAAAATAAGGCCCATTTTAGAGCAATAAAATATTAATGTCTGATATGTAGACATTAAAATTTTGACATATATATCTCTGTAACATCCTTTACAGCTATTTTGTTGAGCTCCAGATCCTACGATCTAGATCACACGTTGTGTTTGGTTGTCTTATCTCTTTGTCTTTATTTGGAGGAGTTCCTTTGTCTTTATCTTTAAAGTCATTGAAATTGTAGAAGAACAAACACAAGTTAGTGTGTAGAATGTAGCCTAATGTGATTTTACTTTATATTTTATCATGAAGGATCCAGGTTATAAATTTTGGTCAGGAATAAGAAATATGCAACATGCCTTCTCAGTGCATCTCATCAGGAGGCATATAATGTCTATTTGTCCAATTGTTACTGATGTTAACTTTGATTTTTGGTTATAGATGTGTCCACCAGCTTTTGCCATTATGAAGTCCCTCTTTTTCTCTTTGTAATTAATGAAGAACTGTTAGTTTATAATGGCATTTGTGTATGTTTCTTGGAATAAATACTAAAAGAATTTATTTATAAGAAAATTCAATATGATTATTAAATAATCTCCTTGGTCTATGGTTATCTAGTTTGACTTTATTAAACAAAATTATTCTGTAGATGTAAAAATGTCATATATAAATTTTTATTATTACTACATTTTTATAACTTGTAAAAATTTCAAAAATCTAAGGTTCATGTTATTTGTTATCATATAATTTAATAACCAAAAGTCATGAGTCATCCTAGGTAATTTTGCTTTAAAAAAAGATAATTATTTATTTATTTATTTATTTATTATTCATTTATTTTTTGAGACAGAGTCTTGCTCTGTCGCCAGGCTGGAGTGCAGTGGCATAATCTTGGCTCACTGCAACCTCTGCCTCCCAGGTTCAAGCGATTCTCTTGTCTCAGTCTCCCAAGTAGCTGGGACTACAGGCACTTGCCACCACACCCAGCTAATTTTTGTATTTTTAGTAGAGATGGGGTTTCACCATGTTGGCCAGGATGGTCTTGATCTCTTGACCTTGTGATCCACCTCCTCGGCCTCTCAAAGTGTGGGGATGTCAGGCGTGCGCCACTGTGCCCGTCCAGAAAAGATAATTTATAAAAATACCAGATAACTTAATCTGAAAAGACTTGAAATCAATGTATTTGTTATGTCATTTATATTTGTATGACTTCATTATTTTAATAACCATATAAAATATAAGCATTAGAATTCTTAGGTTCTGAAAACTATCAATTAAAATTTCATAGACAATATATTAAAAAGTAAAAATAGGTATTTAGAAACATATTTATTAAGATTTTTTAAAAACTATATTGGAAAATAATAACTTGCATTCCCTTATACTTTAAGTGAAGTACTTCAACTTAGAAAAATAAGAATGTTTTAACTTGTGCAATTTTACCTTGAGTTTAAAAAGTTTCTCAGGCTATGGCTGGTCCCAGCTTATTATAAGACAGAGATGAGTGCAAAAAATTAGCCAGAATTCACTGGTAAAACTCCATGTTGTTTCGTTGCAATTTAGGAAATCATTGAGCTTTGTATCACTTTGAATAGACTGTCATTCTTCCTTCCTAACAGTGCATGAACAGGAATAATCATTTATAATAAGTGGGCCATTCTTCAATAAAAGATTTCTCCAATGGGGGCTAGGATAGAGAGCTCTGCTCCACTGAAGCAATCACAGCTGTCCTTGGATGTCCTCAGCACTCCACACACAGTCTCAGTAGAAGGAGCAGAGGAATTACACTGATCAAATTTCAATTTTTTATCTCCTTCCTGTTAAGCAAGGCAGCAAAATATTATTAACCCTCCAGTACCACTTATTCAGTAGCTTAGGGTATTCCTGTTGAAGAGACATTTCTCTGTTTATAAACCTAAACACTTCTTTTTATGCACATGAGTCTTCTAATACCAAATTAATAACTTCTCAACACTTCCATTCTTGCTTTCCTGTATATGTTCCAACTTAAAAAGCTAAGATAAAGTTTCAGGTCATATACTGAATAAGCATTGTTTACTAAAGATTAATCTTAGCAGCACTTGAAGATTAGAAAATATAACAAAATCAAAGAAATAATTCTATCAATGTTAAACTTTCGTCACATGAAAACTTAATTTCAATCCTAATTTCTCAAGCATTGTGATCCTAAATTTACAAATGTTTCTCCATTCATCTTTAGACATATTGAAATTTCCTTTTAAAGATTAGATTCTTCTCCATTTTCTTTTTGTTCCTTTGCAATCTTTGTGCTTGTTCAGAAGAATCAGGAATGCTATGTTCAAAGTTCTATTTCTGAAATAGAGCTAATTAGCAAGTGGAGTCAGTATTAGAACACACAGAGACAGAGAGGGTCTAGAGTCGTTCACTTTACTACCTGATTATTCAGCCTTCTTATTTGACAGCTCTAGAGAAAAGTTATTCTCAAGCTTTATGAGGAATTAACACACCAGACTAAGATAAGTGGATATTCTTGAGCTATTTATCTTTATAATATAGCAAAATATTTTCTGTTGGTTTATTTGCGTTTTGCCTCATTAGACTCTATATTTTAGTTTTCATTTTCATGAGCTTAACATTCTAGCTATTAATTTTACATATTATTAATTTTAATTGGACATAAGTAGTTTAGCTAGTGAAAGAAAGCAAGTATTTTGAAAAATTAGTACTACATCCTACAAATTATCATTATGATTCTTTAATAGAATAAAGATCAACTTTCTGTATTTCAAATCTTTCTTCAGTTTACAAAATTAGACACAAACATAGGTGATTTAGTCATAGTTCAATTATGAATGAATATTTAATTTAAATAGTGTCGGATAATTTTATGTTACCCATGTATTGGTAACTCTTCAACTACAGCCTGTGAGATATAAATTCAAATAGTTTCAAGATCTTTGACAATGTAAACTCTCCCAGAATAGGCATAGGCATTATTGTACACATGTGCATATATATATATATACAAAATAGGAAACATATATTTGGTGATATTTATATATGTGGATAGATGGTTGTATACAGTTTATTTCATGTTAAATATATTGCTAAATATTATATATTTTTGAAACATTTACTAGTGTTGCATCAGTTACCTGATTACTGATCAACAAAATACCTCCAAATTCAATGGATGAAAAAGAACTAACCTTTTATCACCTCCTGAATCATAAGCCAATAATTCAGAATGAGGTCAACTAGTCCTTCTAGTGTCCACAGATCTTCCTTACATCTGTCTACATCTATCATTAGCAGCTAGTTCTTTGATCTGTTTCTGGACATTGGCTAGCAGTGAGCTGGGGTGCAGTTTCTCACCATTTTATAGGCTAGACTAAGTTTTTTTTTTTTCTTATAAAGGAGGCTGAGTTCAAAGAGAAAAAATGAAACCACAAAAGACTTTTCAATGTTTAGAATTCAAACTGTCTAATGCTAGTCTTACCATGCTCATTTGTTGAAAGTAAGTCACACAGCCAGAACAGATTTAAGAAGTGAGAAAATAGTGCAGACTATTGCAGGTCCTCTTGTTGGGAGAACCTACAAAGGCAAATTGTAAATGATGTACAAATGAGAAAACCATTGATCCTGACAAATGCTGCTATCAAACTACCACAAAAGTGGTACTTAGTAATTACTAAAATGTAATTACAAATGGCTGTTGTAAAAATAGACACCTTACAACAGTATTTTCTTTTTTACTTGTTAAAGTTGTATTAACTGACAAATACAAATTATAAATATTGATTAGTAACAGGATGTTTTGAAATACATATACACATTGTGAATGGCTGAATCAAGCTATTTAATATATGCATTAACTCACATACTTAGCCATGTTTTTTGTGGTGAACACTTAACTTTAGTCACCGTCATGTACAAGAGATCTCTTGAACTTATTTCTTCTGTCTAAATGAAATTGTATGCCCTTTGACCAACATTTCCCATATTACCTTCCCTCAACACCTGACCCCAGCCCCTGCTAACCACCAATTTACTGTTTCTATGGGTTTCACTTTTTTAAGTTACACATATATAAGTGAGATCACAGGGTCTTTGGCTTTCTGTGCTTGGCTTATTTCACTTAACATAATGTCCTCCAGGTTCATTTATGTAATTGCACATGACAAATTTTCCCTCTTTTTAAAGGCACAATGACATTCCATTGTGTATATGTTAATTTTTTATTTTCATTTTATCAATCTAATCATTCATTGATGGACACTTAGTGTGATACCATATCTTGGCTATTGTGAGTAATGCTGCAATAAACATAGGAGTGCTAACATTTTATCTACATATTAATCATGTCCTTTAGATATACACCCAGTAGTGGGATTGCTGGATCTTACTATATTCTATATTTAATTTTTGCAGAGATTTTAGATTTTTTACTATGCTTTAGATATGTTTGAATATATCATCTAAAAATGCATATAACTTTTTCTAGTATTTTGTAATAGTTTTACTTCTAATGTTTTTTCTTTTTCTATTGCAAAAGCCAGAAGTTTCAAAACAATATTGAAAAACACTGGTTGCAGCAGGTCTCCTCAAAGTTTTCCTTAGGAATTTCATGGATTAAATGGCAAATATGTGTTATTTGGATTGTATTTGCTTTCTATATAATTTCCGAGTACAAAAATCAACTTAATAACAAAGATGATTACATGTACATTATGAATATGATTATTTCAATATGCTGAAAATAGTTCTTTTTTTCTTTCAAATAGCCTTTGAATAGTGTACTTTATTATACAGGGTTCCAACGAGGGACAAAATACACTCTGAATCAGCATAATTCAAAGAGTATTACAAAAATAAATCACAAAGGGTACTATAGAAACCTTGGACTAGTAGCAGGCAAACACTCACTACTCTTAAGCCTGTGGTGAAAAGGATTTTTCCCAAAAAATCCATAGCAATATCTGGGGGTCTTGAAATACTTTCACATGGTTTGGCTCTGTGTTCCCACCCAAATCTCACCTTGAATTGCAATCCCCATGTGTTGGAGGAGGGGTCTGGTTGGGGGTGTTGGATCATGGGGGCAGTTTCCATTGGTTTAACACCATCCTCCTAGTGCTGTCTTGTGACGGAATTCTCATAAGATCTGTTTGTTAAGAAGAAAGTATATAGCACCTCCTCCTTCACTCTGTCTCTCCTGCTGCACATTCTACCATATGAAGCACATTCTACCATATGAAGATGTGCTTGCTTCCTTTTCCACCTTCCACCATGATTGCAAGTCTTCTGAGGCCTCTCAGCCATGCTTCCTCTACGGCCTGCAGAACTGGAACTGTGAGTCAATTAAACCTCATTTCTTCATAAATTACCCAGTCTCAGGTAGTTCTTTGTAACACTGTGAGAAGAGACTAATACACACTTCTAGCATCTCCTCACTCCCCAGTTAAAATAATCCATTTTCTCTCTTAAAACTGGCCAAGACTTGGCTTCAAAAAATAAAATGGAGTAGGTGATGCTTCAAGATTTCTGAGGCTAGATTATAAAAGGCACTGGGGCTTCTGTCTAATCTCTATCTCTATTTTTCTCTGTCTCTCTCTGTGTGTGTCTGTCTGTCTATCTGTCTCTCTCTCTGTCTTTCAGTCAGGGTACTCACATTTGAATCCAAGAACCATGATGTGAGAAAGCTCAGGCTATTTGGAGGGCTTCATGAAGGTGTTCTTGTGTAAAGTTAAAGTTCCAGCTGGGAGCCAGCATCAAACATCAGAGTATAAAAGCTTTCAGATAATTCCAGACCCTGGTGATTTACTCTTCCTGAGTTTTAAAATATTTCATCAGAGGCCTTAGACGTCATGAACCAGAGACAACCTAAACCTACTCTGCCATGTCTGGATCAATGGCTCACAGGATCTGTGAACCTAGTAAATGGTTATTTTACATTAGTAAGTGTTGAAGTAATTCAATATGCAACTAATGGAGACCAAAGGAAAGGAGAGGGGTTGTTTTTAGAACTAGAGAAAAAGAAAATTACATAGGGTCATCCATATTGAATGGAAGATAACAGCCAACCCACGACAAACACATTGGGAGAGAGTCGAGGTAATCAGCACTCTGACCTCAATCTGGTATCTCTTCTTTCAGTTTCTGATGGGGATCATCATTATTTTAACCTAGACAGAAGACAAACGCCATGGGAACCTTGTTGATATAGTTCATACAGCTCAGCTTCTTAGGCAGAAGGCAAGGTGGAGAAGTATGCAGAATGTATCTTGAGCCACAAATTAATGATTCCAAACACATGTACCACATGCAACTTTCCAAAGAAATTTTCCCTGAAGCAAAGCAGTCTAAAAGGCAAACACAATAGGAGAGATGAATACTGTTTATTGTGAATGGAAACCTTAATTCTATGCCACATTGATATTTATGCTGGCATTCTGAGATCAGGGAAAAAAAGACAAATTGAAATGTGTTCTGTGACTTCATGAGAATAAGAAACTCCTTACTAACAAAGGTAATGAAAAAATTATAATTGTCTAACATTAAAAAAGACTATTTTTTACTTCAATTTTTACTAGGAGTTTATGATGAAAGTTAAAAAATAATTTTAGTTTATATTTATCTATTGACATGATGAGCAATATAAATTGGCAAATATGGTTAGAAATTAGAGGTAGTATTATATGTATGGCAGCATCAATGCCATATTATGAGTCACATAGAATTGTTATATTAGAAATATTTTTCAAGGCATTATACACTGTGCTATGGTTCAGCAATGTATCCTAGGATAAAGAATGTATTCTGTAGCTACTAACTCACCTTTTGTGTCCTTCTATTCTCCCTAGAATTTGTAATAGTATAAAGAGATCATTCCTACACAAATGTTTGCAGTGCAAATGATTCAACATTCTGTATTGGTTGGTTAAATAGCAAAGAACAGAAGCATGCTATTTCTGTTCTGATTGGTCCAAAACAGAAAAATATAGTAATCTTTGTTTTTGTTTTGTTAGAAGAAGATGGCAATCTTTGTTTATTTTTCTTGTTTATTTTGTTATGATTTCAAATACCATAGGTATGCTTGCCTTTATAGCTTTTAATTTCTGTTTAGATCCTCTCTCCTTCTCTCTCCCACACACATAACCCTACATACACATACATAGAAAAGACTATGCCCTAATAACACTTTTTAGCTGTTTCTTTAAATAACACATTTACAAGTATAGAAAAAAAATTATAAAGGAAGGTGCATGTGAAAAACAAAAGTCTTTTCCCACTATATCCAAAATTGTTAGCCACAAAAGTAGTCATTGTTAATTTTATTTTGCAAAAATTGTTACTTTTGTCTATATATGTATGCATCTGTCATGTTATTTTCCTTACACATTCCACTGCAATTTTCTTTCATCAATTTTGCAATACATCTGAAATATCACCTAATTTGAAAAAACTAATTGCTTAAAATGACTATATATTATCTAGTTTAAGGTTATGTCATAATGTAGCAGACCTCTAACTCTTTGCTTAATATGTTAATGAGAAATGATCTGTATTAAAATACAATATCTATTATTGAAATTTAAAATACAGACTCATATAATTTATATGTAACATCAAAAACTGATAATTAAAATAATGTTTATTAAGATGCTACGTTAAAACCGAGATTGTCTTTGTAACTGTGGGATAGGCCAAGATTTTTTAGAGCACGAAAAGGAGGAACTGTAAAACAAAAGATAATTTGATATTTTGGACTCTGATATAATACGGTAATATTTTTAGTTTATCAAAGGATGCAGTAGTAAACATTGTTAATACAGATTAGAACAAAAATCTTCAGGAGCCAAGATGGCCGAATAGGAACAGCTCCAGTCTACAGCTCCCAGCGTGAGCCATGCAGAAGATGCGTGATTTCTGCATTTCCAACTGAGGTACTGGGTTCATCACATGGGGGAGTGCCGGACAGTGGGTGCAGGACAATGGGTGCAGCACACCGTGTGTGAGCCAAAGCAGGGCGAGGCATCGCCTCACCTGGGAAGCACAAGGGGTCAGGGAATTCCCTTTCCTAGTCAAAGAAAGGGGTGACAGACAGCACCTGGAAAATTGGGTCACTCCCACCCTAATACTGCACTTTTCCAATGGACCTAACAAACGGCACACCAGAAGATTATATCCCGCACCTGGCTCAGAGAGTCCTATGCCCACAGACCCTCTCTCATTGCTAGCACAGCAGTCTGAGATCAAACTGCAAGGCGGCAGCGAGGCTGGGGGAGGGGCGCCCGCCATTGCCCGGGCTTGAGTAAGTAAACAGAGCAGCTGGGAAGCTTGAACTGGGTGGAGCCCACCACAGCTCAAGGAGGCCTGCCTGCCTCTATAGGCTCCACCTCTGGGGGCAGGGCACAGACAAACAAAAGATAGCAATAACCTCTGCAGACTTAAATGTCCCTGTCTGACAGCTTTGAAGAGAGTAGTGGTTCTCTCAGCATGCAGCTTGATATCTGAAAACGGGCGGACTGCCTCCTCAAGTGGGTCCCTGACCCCTGAGTAGCCTAACTGGGAGGCACCCCCCAGTAGGGGAGGACTGACACCTCAGCCGGGTACTCCTCTGAGACAAAACTTCCAGAGGAATGATCAGGCAACAGCATTTGTGGTTCACCAATATCCACTGTTCTGCAGCCACCACTGCTGATACCCAGGCAAACAGGGTCTGGAGTGGACCTCCAGCAAAATCCAACAGACCTGCAGCTGAGGGTCCTGACTGTTAGAAGGAAAACTAACAAACAGAAAGGACATCCACACCAAAAACCCATCTGTACGTCACCATCATCAAAGACCAAAGGTAGATAAAACCACAAAGATGGGGAAAAAGCAGAGCAGAAAAACTGGAAACTCTAAAAATCAGAGCACATCTCCTCCTCCAAAGGAATGCAGATCCTCACCAGTAACGGAACAAAGCTGGACGGAGAATGACTTTGATGAGTTGAGAGAAAAACGGTTCAGAAGATCAAACTACTCCGAGCTAAAGGAGGAAGTTCAAACCCATCGCAAAGAAGTTAAAAACTTTGAAAAAAAATTGGACGAATGGATAACTAGAATAACCAAGGCAGAGAAGTCCTTAAAGGACCTGACGGAGCTGAAAACCATGGCACGAGAACTACATGACGAATGCAAAAGCCTCAGTAACTGATGCGATCAACTGGAAGAAAGGGTATCAGCGATGGAAGATGAAATGAATGAAATGAAGCGTGAAGAGAAGTTTAGAGAAAAAAGAATAAAAAGAAATGAACAAAGCCTCCAAGAAATATGGAACTATGTGAAAAGACCAAATCTACGTCTAACTGGTGTACCTGAAAGTGATGGGGAGAATGGAACCAAGTTGGAAAACACTCTGTAGGATATTATCCAGGAGAACTTCCCCAATCTAGAAAGGCAGGCCAACATTCAAATTCAGGAAATACAGAGAACGCCACGAAGATACTCCTCGAGAAGAGCAACTCCAAGACACATAATTGTCAGATTCACCAAAGTTGAAATGAAGGAAAAAATGTTAAGGGCAGCCAGAGAGAAAGGTCGGGTTACCCTCAAAGGGAAGCCCATCAGACTAACAGCAGATCTCTCGGCAGAAACCCTACAAGCCAGAAGAGAGTGGGGGCCAATATTCAACATTCTTAAAGAAAAGAATTTTCAACCCAGAATTTCATATCCAGCCAAACTAAGCTTCATAAGTGAAGGAGAAATAAAATACTTTACAGACAAGCAAATGCTGAGAGATTTTGTCACCGCCAGACCTGCCCTAAAAGAGCTCCTGAAGGAAGCGCTAAACATGGAAAGGCACAACCGGTACCAGCCACTACAAAATCATGCCAAAATGTAAAGACCATCAAGACTGGGAAGAGACTGCATCAACTAACGAAAAAAATAACCAGCTAACATCATAATGACAGGATCAAATTCACACATAACAATATTAACTTTAAATGTAAATGGACTAAATCCTCCAATTAAAAGACACAGACTGGCAAATTGGATAAAGACTCAAGACCCATCAGTGTACTGTATTCAGGAAACCCATCTCACGTGCAGAGACACACATAGGCTCAAAATAAAAGGATGGAGGAAGATCTACCAAGCAAATGGAAAACAAAAACAGGCAGGGGTTGCAATCCTAGTCTCTGATAAAACAGACTTTAAACCAACAAAGATCAAAAGAGACAAAGAAGGCCATTACATAATGGTAAAGGGATCAATTCAACAAGAAGAGCTAACTAACCTGAATAGATATGCACCCAATACAGGAGCACCCAGATTCATAAAGCAAGTCCTGAGTGACCTACAAAGAGACTTAGACTCCCACACAATAATAATGGGAGACTTTAACACCCCACTGTCAACATTGGACAGATCAATGAGACAGAAAGTTAAAAAGGATATCCAGGAATTGAACTCAGCTCTGCACCAAGCAGACCTAATAGACATCCACAGAACTCTCCACCCCAAATCAACAGAATATACATTTTTTTCAGCACCACACCACACCTATTCCAAAATTGACCACATACTTGGAAATAAAGCTCTCCTCAGCAAATGTAAAAGAACAGAAATTATAACAAACTGTCTCTCAGACCACAGTGCAATCAAACCAGAACTCAGGATTAAGAAACTCACTCAAAACCGCCAACTACATGGAAACTGAACAACCTGCTCTTGAATGACTACTGAGTACATAACGAAATGAAGGCAGAAATAAAGATGTTCTTTGAATCCAACGAGAACAAAGATACAACATACCAGAATCTCTGGGACACATTCAAAGCAGTATGTAGAGGGAAATTTATAGCACTAAATGCCCACAAGAGAAAGCAGGAAAAATCCAAAATTGACACCCTAACATCACAATTAAAAGAACTAGAAAAGCAAGAGCAAACACATTCAAAAGCTAGCAGGAGGCAAGAAATAACTAAGATCAGAGCAGAACTGAAAGAAACAGAGACACAAAAAACCCTTCAAAAAATCAATGAATCCAGGAGACGGTTTTCTGAAAAGATCAACAAAATTGATAGACCACTAGCAAGACTAATAAAGAAGAAAAGAGAGAAGAATCAAATAGATGCAATAAAAAATGACAAAGGGGATATCACCACCGATCCCACAGAAATACAAACTACCACCAGAGAATACTATAAACAACTCTACACAAATAAACTAGAAAATCTAGAAGAAATGGATAAATTCCTCAACACATACACCCTCCCAAGACTAAACCAGGAAGAAGGTGAATTTCTGAATAGATCAATAACAGGCTCTGAAATTGAGGCAATAATTAACAGCTTACCCACCAAAAAAAGTCCAGGACCAGAGGGATTCACAGCCGAATTCTACCAGAGGTACAAGGAGGAGCTGGTACCATTCCTTCTGAAACTATTCCAATCAATAGAAAAAGAGGGAATCCTCCCTAACTCATTTTATGAGGCCAGCATCATCCTGATTCCAAAGCCGGGCAGAGATACAACCAAAAAAGAGAATTTTAGACCAATATCCTTGATGAACATTGATGAAAAATCCTCAACAAAATACTGGCAAACCGAATATAGCAACACATCAAAAAGCTTATCCACCATGATCAAGTGGGCTTCATCCCTGGTATGCAAGGCTGGTTCAACACACAAAAATCAATAAATGTAATCCAGCATATAAACAGAACCAAAGACAAAAACCACATGATTATCTCAATAGGTGCAGAAAAGGCCTTTGACAAAATTCAACAACCCTTCATGTTAAAAACTCTCAATAAATTAGGTATTGCTGGGACATATCTCAAAATAATAAGAGCTATCTATGACAAACCCACAGCCAATATCATACTGAATGGACAAAAACCGTAAGCATTCCCTTTGAAAACTGGCACAAGACTGGGATGCCCTCTCTCACCACTCCTATTCAACATAGTGTTGGAAGTTCTGGCCAGGGCAATCAGGCAGGAGAAGAAAATAAAGGGCATTCAATTAGGAAAAGAGGAAGTCAAATTGTCCCTGTTTGCAGATGACATGATTATATATCTAGAAAACCCCATCGTCTCAGCCCAAAATCTCCTTAAGCTGATAAGCAACTTCAGCAAAGTCTCAGGATACAAAATCAATGTGCAAAAATCACAAGCATTCTTATACACCAGTAACAGACAAACAGAGAGCCAAATCATGAATGAACTCCCATTCACAATTGCTTCAAAGAGAATAAAATACCTAGGAATCCAACTTACAAGGGATGTGAAGGACCTCTTCAAGAACTACAAACCACTGCTCAATGAAATAAAAGAGGATACAAACAAATGGAAGAACATTCCATGCTCATGGGTAGGAAGAATCAATATCGTGAAAATGGCCATACTGCCCAAGGTAATTTATAGATTCAATGCCATTCCCATCAAGCTACCAATGACTTTCTTCACAGAATTGGAAAAAACTACTTTAAAGTTCATATGGAACCAAAAAAGAGCCCGCATTGCCAAGTCAATCCTAAGCCAAAAGAACAAAGCTGGAGGCATCACGCTACCTGACTTCAAACTATACTACAAGGCTACAGTAACCAAAACAGCATTGTACTGGTACCAAAACACAGATACAGACCAATGGAACAGAATAGAGCCCGCAGAAATAATGCCGCATATCTACAACTATCTGATCTTTGACAAACCTGAGAAAAACAAGAAATGGGGAAAGGATTCCCTATTTAATAAATGGTGCTGGGAAAACTGGCTAGCCATATGGAGAAAGCTGAAACTGGATCACTTCCTTACACCTTATACTAAAATTAATTCAAGATGGATTAAAGACTTAAATGTTAGACCTAAAACCATAAAAACCCTAGAAGAAAACCTAGGCAATATCATTCAGGACATAGGCATGGGCAAGGACTTCATGTCTAAAACACCAAAAGCAATGGCAACAAAAGCCAAAATTGACAAATGGGATCTAATTAAACTCAAGAGCTTCTGCACAGCAAAAGAAACCACCATCAGAGTGAACAGGCAACCTACAGAATGGGAGAAAATTTTCACAACCTACTCATTTGACAAAGGGCTAATATCCAGAATCTACAATGAACTCCAACAAATTTACAAGAAAAAAACAAACAACTGCATCAAAAAGTGGGCAAAGAATATGAACAGACACTTCTCAAAAGAAGACATTTATGCAGCCAACAGACACATGAAAAAATGCTCATCATCACTGGCCATCAGAGAAATGCAAATCAAAACCACAATGAGATACCATCTCACACCAGTTAGAATGGCAATCATTACAAAGTCAGGAAACAACAGGTTCTGGAGAGGATGTGGAGAAATAGGAACACTTTTCCACTGTTGGTGGGACTGTAAACTAGTTCAACCATTGTGGAAGTCAGTGTGGCGATTCCTCAGGGATCTAGAACTAGAAATACCATTTGACCCAGCCATCCCATTACTGGGTATATACCCAGAGGACTGTAAATCACGCTCCTATAAAGACACGTGCACATGTATGTTTATTGCGGCACTATTCACAATAGCAAAGACTTGGAACCAACCCAAATGTCCAACAATGATAGACTGGATTAAGAAAATGTGGCACATACACACCATGGAATACTATGCAGCCATAAAAAATGATGAGTTCATGTCCTTTGTAGGGCCATGGATGAAGCTGGAAACCATCTTTCTCAGCAAACTATCGCAAGGACAAAAAACCAAACACCACATGTTCTCACTCATAGGTGGGAATTGAACAATGAGAACACATGGACACAGGAAGGGAGACATCACACACCGGGGACTGTTGTGGGGTGGGGGGAAGGGAGAGGGATAGCACTGGGAGATATACCTAATGCTAAATGACGAGTTGATGGGTGCAGCACACCAACATGGCACATGTATACATATGTAACTAACGTGCACGTTGTGCACATGTACCCTAAAACTTAAAGTATAATAATAATAATAAACAATCTTCAACACATGAATCTGAATATCTGACAAAAGACCTGTATTCATACAAATAACTCCTACAATTTCATATTAAGATGACAAACAACCCAATAGAAGAATGGGCAAACTATTTGAAACGTCACATCAGAAAGAAGATATGAAAATGTCCAATAAGCCCATAAAAATTACCTACATCATTAGTCATCTGGAAAATGAAAGTTAAATCTATCAGAAGATACAACTATATGAAAAAAGAATGAACAAAAACATTTAAAGGTGGAGAGGATGTGGAGCAGCCAAAACTTTATATGTTGTTGAGAGAAATACAAACATAGTGTAGTCTCTTTGGAAAACTGCTTGACATTTTATTTACTTATACATACCACCCTATGATCCAGCAGTTCTGCTTGTAGCTATTTATTTAAAGTAAATGAAAATATGTGACCTCAAAATTCTTGAAAAGAATAGTCATAACAGTTTTATTCATTATAGAAAAAATCGGGACAGAATCCCAATATTCTTCAACAGGAGAACAAACACTGTGCTGTATGCTACCCAGTAATAAAGGAACGAGTTATTGATACATACAATAACATGGATGAATCTCAATAATATTATGCTGAATGAAAGAAGCTAGACAAATGATATAATGTATGATCTCATTAATATGAAATTCAAGGTTATGCAAAACTAATCAATGTTAATAGAAATCAAGTCAATTGTTGCTTTTGGTTGGGAGTACGGCATGAGAGAATATTCTGATGTAATCAAAAGAATTGATGTCCTAATATGCATTTATCAAAACTGATTGAATGTTACATTGAAGAGCTGAACATTTCATTGAATGCAAATTTAAATAAGAGAGGGAGAAAGAGAAAGCCCTGAGTAAATAATAAGTAATGCAAAACAAACTAAAATATTAAGAAATTAGCACTTAGGAAATCCACCTAGCAAAGAGCAAAACATTATAGACCAAATATTTTATTTAATTTTAATTTAATTTTATTTTATTTTAAAAATGTCTATGACAAATTCTTTCTCAGTTTAACTTAGGCTGAATCATTGAGAAAATATTACTTGGTAGAAGCAGTAAAATCATAATTTTATATATAAATTTATTTGTGACAGCTAAATCTGACTTTGAATCAAACTGTTGTGAATAGGCTATAAGTTAAAAATATGTGGTTTACATCTCATACCAGTCAGAATGGCTATTACTAAAAATTCAAAAAATAACATTGTGACGAAGTTGCGGAGAAAAGTGAGCCCTTATACACTGCTGGTGAGAGTGTACATTAGTTCAATCATTGTGGAAAGCAATGTGTCCATTCCTCAAAAAACTAAAAACAGAATTACCATTCAACCAGCAGTCCCATTACTGGGTGTATACACAAAGGAAAACAAATCATTCTACCATAAATACACATGCACACATATGTTCATTGCAGCACTATTCAAAATAGCAAAGACATAGAATCAACCTAAGTGCCCATCAATGGTCGATTGGATACAGAAAATGTGGTACATATACACCACGGAATACTACACAATCATAAAACAAACTGAGATCTTGTCCTTTGCTGCAACACGGATGGAGCTAGAGGCCATTATCCTTAGCAAACTAACACGAGAACAGAAAAATAAACACACATGTTCTCACTTTTAAGTTGGGGCTAAATAATGAGAACACATAGACACAAAGAGGGGGACAACAGACACTGACTTACTTGAGGTTAGAGGGTATCGTGCACTTGAGAGGTCGAGGGAGGAGGGAAAAAATCAGAAAAAAATAACTATTGGCTATTTTGCTTAGTACCTGGGTGACAATCCCCCATGACACAAGTTTAGTTATATAACAAACTACACATGTAGCCCTGAACCTAAAATAAAAGTTAAAGAAAATTAGTGGTTTAAATGTCCTTATGCTTTCACTGCAGACCTCACCACCGTCTGTAACCCATAAATGGATCAATGCAGGGCACACAGCACATTCTAATGGTTCAACTCAGTTTATTTTGTTGCCAACAGTAAATTATGATTGTCACTGTTTTTAAAGTGATTTAATTATCAAAAGGAAAGTTACTTTGCTGCCACCTAACACCCTTGGCAGATACAGCAAGTTACTTACTCAAAAATTCTGAAGCTGAAAGACGTATAAAACAATGCAGAGTTGACATACTTTCCAGTTTTTTCTCTGATAGTTAACAGAGCCCCTGCTTTTTAATGTATAATAATATTGTTTTAATTTTTTTTTTTAAGAATGAAAGGAAGGCTTTGGTTTACATAGTTGAAGCTCCGATTTTGTCTTTTGCCAATCACAAATGATATCAGCTGGGTTTTTTTAGAAGCAAATATGCTGCAGGCAGGACGGTTACACAGTTTGTCACAGCCGGAATAATAGTGTTGCAAGCATCCCCTGGTGTGTAACTGAGCTTTTAATGTCTGAACTAAAACTGTAAACCTCTGGGGGCAGAGGCTGAAATGGGGCTTTGGCTTTTATCTCAGGTGACTTTCTGAGTTTCATATTTGAGATTGTTTTCTACCTTGAAGATTAAAATGTGGTGAGAAAAAAAAGTCCATCAAAATATTTCATGTAATAAAATTAACTTATTTTCGTCATGTAGGAAGTAAGAAATAAGATACTGCATGAACGCAGAGACTGTACTTATGCTCACTCATCCATCCTAAACTACGGGAGACACTGAAATTTTTCCCTCTTTGTTCCTCTTCCTTATATAATATAACAATTCATAGCAATGTTTTTGGTTTATTTTATACATAATAAAATGCTTAATGTGGACATACCCTAAATTACTCTTCTTTTAGATAGAAAAACAACAACAACAACAACAAAAAACATGCAAATTCTACTTATAACAAGGAAAGATACTTTAGGAGCCTGTGATATACATAGATATTTGCATTACAAAAGCGTGTATTCCAATTCTGGCTTTACCAGTTAATAGCTGTGTAAAATCGGGTGGTTTTCGCTTAGGTATTCTGAGGTTTAGTTTTCTCCCATGTAATTTATCAGGTAATAATAATAAGTTGATAACATATAAAAATGTCTACCATATAAAGTACCAGTCTTTATCTGAAGTTGTGTACAAATGATAATTCTTTTGTTTTTGCACTATATTATCTCATACTATGGCTTTTGAACAGGAGAAGATGGTATTAGAAAATTCCACTTAATGGTGAGTATATGCACTTGAAATGATGATGACACAACTTATTATTATTTTCGTTTTCCTTTCTTGAATTTCTTCTACTGGGAAAGCTGAAAGAGAAATGTAATAAAAAGGAGACATGTGCTCACTAGGCAGAATTTATTTTTAAATAGTCAACAAACAAAAATTTAAATTTTCAGGCTTCAACCTATGTACTGAGATTGAAAAATACATTTTATTTTATACCTCCATATCAGTTCACGTTGATAAGAAAAAAAATAGACTAACATCATCCAAAACAGGTGCATCCAAATACAGATGTAGAAATTTTATTACCTATCATTATTTATGTACCTCTATTCGCCTTTCCTGCTATACTGTAGAGTCATATACACTACCTGTCAATTAGGGTGCAGACATGTCATTTGTTCTTTGGATTTCTTTGTCAAAAATGGCACTGCCATCCTTTTTTGGTTTGAAAGCTTGTTTCAGTCAGCCACTTTCCTGAGCTAAACTCTAGTCTTTATTACACAGAGTAATGTGTCTATATTCTTGTTTAAAGTGGCTGCAAACTTCATATAGAAGTTATAGTCTAGCATGCAAATAAGAAAGAAAGAAGTAAAATCATCTCTGTCTGCAGATGATATGATTTTCTCTGCAGAAAACCCTGAAGACTCCACTAAAAAACTGTTAGAGAAAATGAACAAAGTCAATAAAGTTGCAGAATACAAAGTCAACATACAAAAATCAGTTGCATTTCTATACAATAACAATAACTATCTTAAAAAAAGAAAAATCTCATTCACAGTAGCATAAAAGAACAAAAGAATTAATACCTTAAAAATGTTCTTATTACCCAAAGTTATCTATAGATTCAATGCAATCAAAATTCCAATATCATTATTCACAAAAAATAGAAAAAAAAATCTTAAAATTTGTATGGGATCATAAGAGATTCTGAATAGCAAAGCAATTTTGAGCAAGAAAAACATAGCTAAGGGTCTCATAGCACCTGATTTTAAATTATGTTAAAAAGCTATAGTAGTAAAAATAGTATGATACTGACCTAAAAAGAGACACATAGACTCTATCAATAGAACAGGATAGAAAGCTGAGAAATAAACCTATACATATGCAGTTAACTGATCTTCACAAAGGCAATAATATATGATGGGAAAAACATAATCTCTTATAAATGCTTTTGGGAAAACTGGTTATCCACATGCAAAAGAATAAAATTGGATTCTTATCTTACATCATGCATAAAAATCAACCTAAAATTATTAGGCTTAAATGTAAGACCTGAAACCTAAAAACCCTATAAAAACACATAGGAGAAAAACACTTAGATATTGAAATTGGCAATAATTTATTCTGATATGTTGCTAAAAGCACAGGCAACAAAAGTAAAAACAGCAAGTGGGACTACATCAAACTAGAAAGTTACTATACAGCAAAGAACACGATCAGCAAAATAAAAAGGCAATCTATGGAATGAGAGAAAATATTTGCAAAACATATATCTGACAGGGGCAAAAATCCAAAACATATAAGGAACTCACACAACTCAATAAAAAAAAAAAAGTTTAAAAAATTGTCAAAAGACTCGAATATACCTTTTCCCAAAGAAGCCATACAAATGACCAGCAGATAAACAAAAAGGGACTTCTTAGCATCACTATTCATCACGGAAACCCAAATCAAAACCACAATGAGGTATCATCTCCCACGTATTAGAATGTCTATTATCAAAAAGACAAAACATAACAAGTCACGGTGAGAATGTGAAATAACAGGGAATCCTTATACACTGTTGGTGGGATTGTAAATTGCTACAGCCTTTATGAAAAACTGTACGGAGTTTCCTCACAAAAGTAAAAATAAAACTACCGTTTGATCCAGCAACCTCACTACTACCCAAGGGAAATTAAATCATTATTTCAAAGAGATAGCTGCACTCCCATGCTCACTGCAGCATAGTCATAATTATCAAGATATGGAAACAACGTGTCTATTGACAGGTATGGATAAAGAAAATGTGATACACACACACACACACACACACACACACACACACACACACACACAGGAATATTATTCAACCTTAAAAAGAAGGAAATCCTGTCATTTGTGTCAACATAGATGAATCTAGAGGAGACTATTGTAAGTGGAATAGACCAGACATAGGATATTACTGCATGATCTCATTTTGATGCAGAATCTAAAAAGGTCAAATTCATATAAACAGGAAGAGGAGTAGTGTTTGCCAGGGTTGCCAGAGCTTGGAGTGTAGGGAAATGGAGTGAAGCGGTTCAAAGACTGCAAACCTTCAGTTATAAGGAGATTAAATTCTGTAGGTCAAATGTGAAGCACTGTGACTACAGTTAATAATAATGTATTATAAATTGAAATTCAGTAAGAGATGAAGTCTTAGGTATTCTCACCAAATAAATAAATACACACATACATGCATACATACATACATAAGTTAATTAGCTTGATGGGTGAATCATTTTACACCTTGTATGCCCTTCAAAACATCCTCGCTGTTGTAGTGAGAACACATGGACTCAAGGAGGGGAACATCACACACTGGGGTCTGTAGGGGGCTGGGGGGAAAGGGGAGGGAGAGCATTAGGACATATACCTAATGCATGTGAGGCTTAAAACCTAGACGACGGGTTGATAGGTGCAACAAATCACCATGGTACATGTATACCGATGTAACAAACCTGCACGTTCTGCACATGTATCCCGGAACTTAAAGTAAAATAAAAAATAAAAACAAACATAAACATCCTGTTGCATACCATAAATATATAGAATGTTTGTTTGTCAATTATACCTTTAAAAAGCTGGAAAAAAGTAAAGACCACAAAAAGAAGAAGGAAAAGAAGGTAAAGACTTTCATATCATATTGAATAAAGGAGTTAGTGTCTTTCCTAATACTGTGGTAGGGTAATTAGATTCTCTGACTGCCTGTGAAATTGTAAGGGGAAAAAAGTATATTTTAACAAAGACATTTGAATACTTAATATAAAATCTGACTTATCTTTTTTCTTTTTCATTTCCAACAAGTTGATTTTTTTACTGGGTCTCAGTTTTTTCATAGGTGCATTAAGTATTATAATAATACAATAATAAGACTTGCTTTATAGAGATATGCTCAGGATCATTAAACATTATGATACCCCCTTCTCTTTGTGCACGTAATTAGAAAATTGTATGAAATATAAACTTCAAACTTCTTAGCAATCAATGATCAGATATATTATAGAATCTCTTTAGATGACACGAATTGTATATATTGTGAGCTTAGAAATATGTAACCTATATAGGATTATGAGAGGCCAAATAACGTTGTAGTTCAGAACCTTGCCTTTGAAGTCAAAATAGCTGTCACTTAGACATAGTGAGGAAAGCTGTGTAACTTCTCTTTGCTTTGATTTCTTCCCTTATAAATTTGAGCCAAAAAATAGTTTTGTTAGCCAAGTTAATTAAGAATTACAAAATATTATGAATAGCACGTGAGGCATAGTAAACATTAAATACATTTATTTACTATTATTTGTTATATTACTAAACTGCATGGTCTCACACTTACATTATATGGATTTGGATGGTACAGAAAAGAGCCATTCTGTTTCCCTTTCATTGGAAAGGCTAGTTGACCAGCTGATGGGACTGCTGTTAACAAACAAACTTTAAGTGTCAGCCCTTTCAGGGACTGCTTCAGTTTTGGAGAAATGCCCTGAGATATTCAGTAGACTTCATCTGAATGGAAATTCCAGATATTGTGTGCCACCCATTGCCATTAGGAAGCACTGTCCCCTCACCCGGCCAACACTACTAGGTAGGAGGTTATTCCCAGCTACTCTTGTGGACATCCTATTCAGCGTATTGCATAACACCTTCCCAATCCAAAAATGTTACTATCGACCTAAAGTTGACAGGAAATATTAGCAATGTGACATTCCATATTATTCTTTCAACCAAAATACATTAAGAAACTATAAAGTGTTATGGTTTATCTAGGTTCCAGAATATAAAAAATTAAAATAAAACAAAATAAAATAAATTATGTTCCTTAATATTATGAGTATCTGTTAACTTCCCACCATATCAAATGACATGATTATCTCTCTGAAGAGTATCTTACAAGGATGCATCTCCACGGCTGCAGTTTCAAGTAGACTCTCACCGCAAATTGCACTGTCTGACCAAATGTGCTCTAAAAACAGTGGTATTTACAATGGGGCAGAATTAGCTTAGCATATGCAATGAATCTCCCAGGAAATAAGTGAGATTCCCAAATTCAATATGCAATTTTGACTAAAACTGAACTAACTTCCTAAGTATAACCCACTCATAGTTATTCTTACACTGCTTTAAAAAATTATGTGTCTCCCACCTGGTACAAATATTATCATTGCTTAGAGCTAGAAAATGTCTGGGGTTCTAAAAGTACAATTTAAAAGACTGATGTTGCTGTTAAGGAAGTAAATTAATTTAATTAATAGGTACAGATTTCTTTAGGCAAATCAGAAAATTTCTATTTTCTTACTTTCAACAAATTTAAAGGAGAATCTAAATGAGTTCTGAGTTGATCAATAATTAAAAATATTTTTTATGACAGATAATACCAAGACTTTCTTTCATTTTTCTCACTTAGAAGTAAAGTAGGAAGTGACATCGTTAAAATGGAATCTGCTTTTATCTGAATCTACTTTTCAACATGAACTTATTTCCTAAGCAATTACTTTTAAGGTTCAAATCAAGAAAATGTTAATCTATACATATCTGAAAAATTAAAAAGAAGCCTCTTCCACCCCTGAAATTGATGCAATCTCAATAAAGTTTTGTATTTCATTATGTTTTTTTTATTTTTAAATATTAATATGTTTATGTGGTTTGGCTCAATTGCATATTAACCGTAGTTGAATAAGCTCAATCAAGGATAAACTGTTTAGCACTTAGTGCCTTGCATTCTTAATATAATACATAAACTTAATTTCAATTTATATACATACTTTTATTACATAGAATTATGACAGGGTTACAAATCTTAGACATTCAAATGTAATACTGTATGTTACAACAAAATTTCTGCAGGAAAATAGAATGAAAATAAAAATTCAAATGTAAAAAGATATAAAGAACAATTTCTCATTCTTAAAGAAGAGCTAATGCCTATATTCTTTAAATAGTGTTGATGAGAGAGTATAGATGTGTCGAAAATCTTCTAGAGGATCCAAAAGCAGAAATTTTAGAATTCCCACATTAAAATATTTATTTTCTGTTTTCCTGTACATATTAAATTCTAATCTCATTACCTAAGAGTGACATTAGTTGTAACACCAATGGTGTAAAACATCCCTTGTCTTATAGGACTTTTACTGTAAAAAAAAAGTTAAAACACTCAAATATCTGTATAAAATCTAATGAAACACTATTCAATCTATCAATGTAAATAAATTCCATCTGTCTCAAACATATATCAACTTCAGCAAAATCAAAGGCAGATTATTTTTTTACCCACATTTATTTCCCTAATTTTTCAACTCAAAATTAAGCCATTTAAAAACATTATTTTAGCAAAATACATATAAAGTAAGATAAATCACTGTTACAATAAACTTGTTTTGGAAACAGTGGTAATTATCACAGATATAGGCAGAATAATGCGTGAAAAGTATTGCCAACAACGCAGAGACAGAAGAGGTATATTTACCTACATTAATAGTTAGGGGACACATGAAAGAAGTTTCCTCAGACTTACACTTTTGCCCTCAGTTATTATTAGAAATATACTTGATGATACAATATTGTTTGTAATAAAAAATGTTATTTGGATTATTGCTAACTTTGACTTATAGACACTTGTAAAATTATATTTTCAGTAAAATGATACAAAATAACTATTATAGGATAGATTTCTGTTTTACAGTTGTATAATCATAATGTATTTATCTTAAAAAATAAATTTGTGTTGAGAACTGGATGACCTAATTCTTAGAGATCATTTGCTTCAGGAAGCCTTTACAGACAAGACTGTAAAGAAATATATCACATCATTCTTCATGAATTCATGCAGATCAATTTATTTGAGACAATGGTCAACTTACTTGAGCAAACAAGCTTCCTTATCAGACAACTGTGTAGTTAGCAAGATTCACTACAAACCTTTCTCTGTTTATAACCACTAATAACCAATTATTATTTCTCCAAATTTTACTCAACCACAGCTATTTCCATGCTTAAGATATACCTCAAACGACTTAAGCCCACGCCTCAAACCTATGATATCTTTTCCTCTCAGAAAATACTAAGATTGTCAAGATGGTGCTCTTTCTTACTACCGTGAGTCCTAATAAGCGTAGTTGTACTTTACCAATACATTTTGTTTGTAACAGGTTATTAACAAGTTGTTAATTCAGGAAGTTCCTAAGTATACAATTTCTTATTCACATTTTCCATCATATTTTCTACTTGTCACTACCAATGGTTTTCTAATTATTTAATGTTTATGAGCTCACAAGTGAGACCACTTAGCAATACAGAAAGATGCAGTTTGTACATATAACATTTTAAATTGTTAAAAAAGTAATATTTGAAAACAAAATTAATCTGACAAATGTTATAATCAGGCATTCTTAATATGATCCCACATGATAAATTAGTACAAATACTCAATATTTACCCTAACGGAAACAGTAAGTTTTTTCTTTATTACGAAGTCATTTTAAAGTTCTAATTTTCCTATTCTCACATTAGTGATTTAGCTTCTAAATCTACACAACATTAAGTGCTGCTCAGCACCACAAATGCCTCTGAAAATTGACAGCTCTGTCACATCTCACTGCCTCTCCTACAACATGGATCCATGTGATGCACACGTCGTCTTTCTTTTTAAATGTTGGTATAAAAACTTTTTGTTCTTTTAATTAGATTAAGGTGAGTAGGCAGGTTGAATAGTGTTCCTGCAGATTGTCACTAGATTACTCAAGCTAGGGTATTCATATAGATATAAAACCTAAGGAAGAAACTTGAAACTACATTTTTATTTTTGAAGCATTACATCAAAATCTCTATCTGTGATCATTAACGTCTACAAATTTATACAAAGGAGAAATTTATATACATTGAGGAAAATGTTCAGCAGTAGATTTCTACATTTTTGTCCTAGGCTAACACAAATATATTTTAGAAACTTATTTGTGTCTCATAGCCAATAAATCTAAGGGATAGTTCTGAAAGATGTTAGCCAGGACACTCCACTTGAGGTAGTAGGTGCAAAAGTAATTGCGGTTTTTGCCATTACTTTCAATGGCAAAAACCGCAATTACTTTTGCACCAACCTAATAGTAGTTGAAATAATAATATCAAACTTTATGGATACTTTGATGACATTGATATTTATGCTGTGATATTCAAGGAAAAAGAAAAAAGATTGAAATTGCTCACAATAGTATCTTTACCAAGCCCTACCCAAGAACATGAGCAGGGTTTACATCAACCACAAGTTGGCCAAATCCATGGTAGTCACCGAAAAAGCCCGCCTTGTTTCTTATTTCTTCTGTCTGTGTGTGTGTGTGTGTGTGTCTGAATGTGTGTGTGTGTACCTGTGTGTCTGTGTCCAGCTGAACCACAGTCTTGCAAATAAAAGACCATAATTGGATTTATTTTTTGCCATAATCTGTACATTTAATGATATTGAAAACTCCCCATCATTTTGGTTAACAATTTTATGAATTGGTGATTCAGGATAAAGCAGCATATTAAACTTTTGTAGCACATTATTTCAGTTGGTTACTTTCAATTGTATCCCTGACTCATTTGAGAATATATGTTCCAGGACATTTTGGCTTGAGAGCATTAAATTGTTTTCCTTTTCTATATTTGAATCTTCCTAAAACCTGTTTCTTGGAATATACATATATATATGTGTGTGTGTATATATTTTTATATATGTGTGTGTGTGTATATATGTATAAGAGTGTGTACCTATGTATGTGTACAGATGTCTTGGCTAAATGGTAGTATAAATGGCAAGAATTATATGTTACCCAAGCTGCCCGAAGTTTTCTAGTTACAAATAAACTCTAAAATTTCTAAACCATTAGGAGCATCACTACTATAAAATCATCTGTTCATGTGCATTTGCTTAATATTCTTGTATTTTTCATGTCCCTTAGTGAATCTAAAAGATAAAACTTTTTCTGTGACGTAAGTTTTTGAACTTAATGAATTAGAAAGAAGAATGTAAAACCCAATTAAGCTATATTTAGAAAAATGTAATTTGACCAGCATGTGATGGACAAGTGACTAGGTTACTAGTAAGAAAGACTGTATTACTATTAATTCCTAAAGTTAGCTACTTGGTCAAATAAACTAGTTTATTCTTAATTACAATTACAAAAATGATGCCAGTTTTCATTTGTCTAGTGAGTGATGATGACAATAACAATAATAATAATGTAATTTTAAAGCTAGCTTCGCTAGTCTCTCTCTGTCACAGCTGTTATATCTTCTTTTTCTCTTATGAATCCAGCTCCTGATAGTTTCAATAGGAAAAACTATAATTATTGTAATTATAAAATGGCATCAACTGTTTTGACTATAACTATGTCTTATACATGCTCACATATTTTTCCCATGTCATTTTTAACTGCAGTCCTTAAAATAAAAGTATCTATTTCAGCTTTCTAATGAGACTGTCAATCTGAAGCATTTTATTTATTCTTTATCTAAGGTTAACGATAAAACTCACTATGACTTTAAAAAAAAATAAATCTACCTCTTGGCTGTCCATATTACATACTACTACACCCAAGAATGTTAGCTATTTTTCAATGATTTACTCGGGAAGCAGCAAAAATTTTATTATTTTGTGATTAACTTGTAGCTTTCTTTGAATTACATTTGCAAAATGTAGGATCCAAAATAAATGATCTAGTTCTTATTTTAGCAAAATTATGAGGAACAAAAATATAAATATTAGATATCTAGAGGATAAATATATATAGGCATGAATATGAACATCAGACATCAAAGACAGGTTTTTAACAGATTTGATTAAAACGGGGATAGTTTAATCTTCTGTTTATATGATTGCTTTGAAGTTCAGTAAAACATTACTTCAAATAGCTCCGATATGTATTTTCCTAACAAAAAGGGACAACAGCATAATGATAAAATGTGCCAAAAATTTTAACAATGTGACTTTACATTTACATTTAATAGTAGTTAATATTAATATTTAATAATGTGTCCTTTATATGAATGGATAGAACAAAAGAAATCACTAATCAATAGAATTATTCAGTAATAATAAGTACATACTGTGGTTCGTGTATATATATATATATATATATATATATATATATATATATATATATATACATATATATTTTTTTTTTTTTTTGAGACAGAGTCTCTCTCTGTTGCCCAAGCTGGAGTGCAGTGGCGCAATCTGGGCTCACTGCAAGCTCCGCCTCCCAGGTTCATGCCATTCTCCTGCCTCAGCCTCCCGAGTAGCTGGGACTACAGGCGCCCGCAACCATGTCCGGCTGCTATTTTTTTTTATATTTTTAGTAGAGACGGGGTTTCACCGTGTTAGCCAGGACGGTCTTGATCTCCTGACCTCGTGATCCGCCTGCCTTGGCCTTCCAAAATGCTGGGATTACAGGCATGAGCCACCGCTCTCGGCCAGTTCATTTATATTTTTATAAACTTTTTAATGACAGCTGATTTTACAGTTCAATGCCTTATTTTGGGGGAACCGTAGGCATAGAGGAAAGATAAACGTTCACCCAATAGCTTAAACTAGGTCATATAACAGATATAATACAAAAAATATATTTAAAAGTTAATGTTAAAATAATTGTAAAAGTTTTCTATACTAGCTGGGGGACCAGTGATTTAAGAGGGAGGAAAAAGTAAAAGAAAGCTTATTTCATTTTTTTACAGGCTTATATATTGGCATGCAGGTCCATTTAATAAATAAAGTTGTAAGAAAATGATCAAACTAAGGCTTTAGGGCCACATGTGTCCCTTTGGAGCTTTTAACAGCCATCATTCTGCAAAAAACTTACTAGATATGCCTGTTAAGTGCCATAGGGTACATAGATTCTTTAAGCATGTTGGTATCTTAAAGTATTTACAATCTGGTTGAACAGATAAGACTTGTACAAACAAAATTACAATTCAGGGAAGTATAAGATAAGTGTCAAGTGCCAGGTGAAAAATGTTTCTATTGAAATTCAAAGGGAAAAATAACTTCTGATTAGAGTTTCACTTAAAACCTCCATGCAATCTCAAAGAAAAGAATAAAAATGAAATGTTCTGATTCTGGTTAAGGTAATATTGTTTTCTTAAAAATCTTAACTTGATACTGCAAGATCAGGGCCTCTAAATGCCTTATATACAATCTAGAAAATAATTTTAGAAAGATACATTTAAAGTGATAAAAAATGACTCAGTAGCAATGAGCATAATAAATTCTAGTTTGTATCCACCTGAATAACTTTATATTATATATTAGGAAGCATACCTCATATTTTAAAAATGGAAATTCAGACAAAGTAACAGTTGTTGAGTCTTATGTACATAATCAAGGCAATTTGGTTTACTGGAGACAGAGAAAGAAAGGAAAAGAAAGAAAAAGAGAGTTTCCATGAGTGAAAGGCCATGTTCATTACTTAAATTCCAAATATAATTATTTTCATGTATTGGTTAAAATAAGAAACAGAAGTCAGTGACTTAACTCAATAAAGACTGGTTCCTGATAGCATGACAGTCAGATGCTGGTCAGATAGTTTTCTTAAGTGTTTTCCTCCAGGAGTTAGGATGCATCTTCTTCTATTATTTGTATCTGTTATCTCCTGGTCTTTCACTTCCAACTCCTTGTATAAGGAAAAGAGACAGGATGGACAATCATGGCAGATAACTTAGTATTCAGACCTGGAATATTTGATATTTTTACCCACATTCCAGTATTTGGTAGTATTTAGATGCAAAGTAGGGAGTAGATGTTAGACAGCGTAGTATCCTTATGTGTCCAGGAAAAAATAAAACACGCAGCACTCCCTTTGTTAAATTTTATTTTCAATAAATGTCAATAGAGTGAATAATTTTTTTTATTCTAATGTCTTTTTTGTTCATTTTTAAAGTGGGGTACTGCATCCAATTCATTGCCTATCATCTTTGTAGGATGATAAATCAAAGTGTTCTATTTTGCCAGCACAAAACCCTAAAGTCTGCCAGATAGTCCCACTATTAAATCCATTCTCATCCTGCCATGATAGAGTGACAAAGTGGATGTGGTTATCTAAATTCTGCCAACTGAATTATTTTTATATATTTTTGAATTATAAGAAGAATTGTTCAAGAAGAACTGTGATTTATATACTTATCTTAGTAATAATACTGAGAAATATGGTTAAGTATCAGTTGCTCTCTAGATGCTTTAAATTGGCTGATTCCCATCTTGATTGCCGTGTTTGTTTCTAGCCAAAATACCCTGACACAGTAATCCATTATGTGAGCAACCCAATATTGTATAAATAATTTCCTCTTTTTTTCTCTTAAGTAAAACCTTAGTTGTTTTTTTATCTCTTGCAACTAACAAACCCTAGTTAGTACATTAATACTTTCATTTAAAAATGAAAGATTATAATTGCTGTTGGCCATGAATGATTAATAATAAATTTTAAAATGATAATCAATTGGATTATGATCTAAATTTGAAAGAAGTTGGCTTTCATGATTTAATTTAATGAAGAAAAAAACTTTGGCCAAAGATGAAAAATAATAAATCAGTATATATCAGCATCTTCTGCTGACTTTTGCTGTTACTTTATAAAAATGATGATTTATTCAGTTATAATGCCAATTTATTGAAATGATGGGGTTTCTCAGTTAGCATCCATGTACAGTTTTATGACATGCAAATATACTTAAAGTTTTCAATGTTATACAAATGAGTGCAAAAGATAAATGAATATAAGTTTTACAGCAAATAATTATTTTTTAAATGTAATACTCCAGTTCAGAGATGGCAAGGTCCTGTAACAGGCCATGTATCTTTAGCTTTGGGAGCCGTATGCCACTGTTAAACCTACTCAACTTTGTGTTGTGGCACAAAAGCAGCTTTTGATAATACATGTATGAATGAGTGTGGTGGGGTACCAGTAAAACTTTATAAAAACTGATGGACATCGAGATTTGGTCTGTAGGCGGTAGTTTTTAGACCCCTGCCTTAATTTGTCAAAAATTTCTTTTTCATATTTTCATAATGAAATATGTTTGTAATAATAATGTAATAATCTCATGCAAATAGTCATCAGGACGGGTAACTGAAGTAAATAATCATTTCTGCTTTTCTGTCTATATTAATGATTGCAAATAACCATAATACTAAAATAATGGTCAAAGGAGTCTCATATGTGCACATACAGTACAAACATTATGAGTGTTCTGTTCCTCTGGATTGTAGAAATAATATTCATTTTAATTGTACTCAAAGTATTATTGTACTAAATCTAATTACAACTTAAATATGTGTAATCTTAATATTTTCTCATACACTGTGAGAAAATTTTTTCAAAGTGCTTGCTTTTGTTCATATACAAGGCTACATGTTGCACAAATTATTTAGAAAAATGATTTGATATAATTGATCACTTTATTCTTTATGCTTAGTTTTTTAAAAGGAAAGACTGCAAAACGAAAGACCGTAAAAGGAAGAGATTTCATATATTTCAGAAATAAATAATAAGTCATCCATTTTTATTGCTCACTGATTATAATCTCTTTTACTGGGAAAGTGTGAGTACTGGCATGCATATAAGATAAAAAATAAATTGATAAGATATCAGTAAAACAAGTAATGAAATATGGATTATATACATAATACCACCTACTGGGGAAAACAAAGATTAAGAAGAAGGGAAAAATTCTATTTTTAAAGAAGAAAACAGTTACAATTTTACCTAATAAACCATAGCATATCCAAGACAATTCATACCAAATTTTAAAAATATGTGACAAGTATGTTGCCATTTTAACCAATTCCTTGAAGGTCAAGTAGAACTCTCATCTTATTTTCTTGTAAGTGTGAAACTTTTGAGATGTTGGCATACTATTTTACACAGACAATAGAAAAAAAAAATGTGCCTGTAATCCCAGCACCTTGGGAGGCTGAGGCAGGCAGATCACTTGAGGTCAGGAGTTCGAGACCAGCCTGGCCAATATGGTGAAACCTCGTCTCTATTACAAACACAAAAATTAGCCAAGCATGGTGGTGGGTGACTATAATCTCACCTACTTGGGAGGCTGAGGCAGGAGAATCACTTGAACCTGGGAGATAAGTTGCAGTGAGCCGAGATTGTGCTACTCCACTCCAGCCTGTATGACAGAGTGAAACTCTCTCAAAAAAATAAATAAATAAAAATAAAAATTGTACACAAAACACCTCAAATTTAGAAAAAGAAGAAAGGAAAGTGAAAATAGAAAGAAGGAAGGATGGAAAAGTAATAGGGTAAGAAATTGGCTGTCATCAAAATGACAAATGTTTACTTTATAGGAAGAGGAAAAATAGTGAAAATGAATAAACCCGATCTGTGGAGATTTAAATCAGTAACACAGATTGGCAGGTGGAGACTAAGTCAAACACCGAATCTTCGTCATCCTCCTTTGTAATGTTTTTAAAATTTCAACTTTTATTTTAGATACAGTGGGTACACGTGCAGTTTTGTTACATGGGAATACTGCATGATGCTGAGGTTTGAAGTATGGATCCCATCACACTGTACCTGACAGGTAATCCATACACATATTTGGAGAGAAAAAGAACATGTGCTAATAAAAAAATATAGTTTGTCAGAGGAAAAATCAACCACTTAAATGTAGAAGATCTCAGAAAAAAATATTTATAAACAATTCTATATAAAATAATAAAATTGTATAATTCATAATATCTAGTAAATAATTATAAATATTGAAGCAAATTGAAAGAAAACCAAAAGAGGTACCCTGACAGGGACCCACTGCTCCCCCTCCCTCCACTCTCTAGCCATCCACAGTGTCTATTCCCACATTTATGTCTGTGCAAACTAAATGTTAAGCTCTCATTTATAAGTAAGAGCCATATTTGGATTTCTATTCCTGTTTTAATTTGTTTAGGATTATGGCCTAAACTCCATACATGTTGTGTCAAAGAACATGATTTTATTCCTTTTTGTAGCTGCGTAGCATTCCGTGGTGTATATATACCCCCTTTTCTTTATCCAGTGTACCGTTGATGGGCATCTGTGTTGATGCCATGTCTTTGATATTGTAAATAGTGCAGCAATAAACATGTAATTGCATGTGTCTTTTTGATAGAATGATTTATTTTATTTTGGATATATATACCCAGTAAGAGGATTGCTGGGTTGAATGACAGCTCTGTTTTTAGTTATTTGAGAAATATTCAGACTACTTTCCACAGCAGCTGGACTAATTCTCATTCCCACCGTGTATGGTCATTCTCTTTTCTCTACAGCCTTGCCGGCATCTGCTGTTTTTTTTTTGACTTTTTATTAATAGCCAGTCTGACTAGTGTGAGACAGTATCTCATTGAGGTTTTGGTTTGCATTTCTCCAATCATTAGTGATGCTGAGCATGGTTTCATATGTTTGTTGACCATTTGCGTGTCTTCTTTTGAAAAGTGTCTGCTCATGTCCTTTGCTCATTTTTAATGGGGCTATTTGTTTTTTCTTGTTGATTTATTTAAGTTCCCTATAGATTTTGGATATTAAGACCTTGTCAGATGCCCAATGTAGCCCCAGCAATCCTAAGAAAAAAACAGCAAAGCTGGAGGCATCACACTACCCATCCTGAAACTACATTATAAAGTCACAGAAACAAAAACAGCTTTGTACTTGTACAAAAATAGACACATAGAGCAACGGGATACAACAGAAAACTCAAAAATAAAGCTGCACACCTACAACCATCTAGCCTTTCACAAGGCCAATTAAAGTAATGGAGAAAGGACTTCCTATTTAATAAATTTTGCTGGGATAACTGGCTAGCCACATGCAGAAGATGGAAGGTAGACCACTACCGCTCACCATATATAAAAATTAACTTAAAATGGATTCAAGGTTTAAATATAAGACCTCAAACTATAACGATTCTGGAAGGTAACCTAGAAAATACTCTTTTCAACATGAGCCTTGGCAAAGAATTTTTGGCTATATCTCCGAAAGAAATTGCAACATAAACAAAAATAAAGTGGGACCCAATTACGCCAAAGAGCTTCTGCACAGCAAAAGAAACTATGAACAAGTTGACAGCCTGTAAAATGGAAGAAGGTATTTGAAAACTATGCTTTCTTTCTAATATGTGCAGCCTAGATTCCCCACAGGGATCCACTGCCAGAGTTGAAGCAAAGTAGAGTCAGAGAGGGGATGCAGAGATAAGTTTTGCTTACAGAGCCTATAATGTAAAGACTTAAAATAGAGTCACATTGAGTCATTAAGCACTGAAACTGAGGACAAGTCCACACAAATGGCAAAACAAATAACCAACTGGTAGTTAATACATTTGAGAAAACCATATTCAAAGCTTTTCTTTACTACCTTGCCATCCCTAACCTTTTTAAAAAGTAAAAAGATGTCTCCCTTCAACTATTGACAACAATTAGAAAGGAATACAAAGTCTATACATATATTTGGAGACCAAAAAAACATGAGTTAATAAAAAATATAATTTTTATTGTATTTTAATAAAATATAAGGAAAAACCAAACACTTAAGTGTAGAAGATCTCTAAAAATTTCTTAACAAACAATACTATATAAAATAACAAAATTATAGAAGTCATAATATCTATCAAATAATTATAAATACTGAAGCAAATGGTAAGAAAACCAAGAGGTAAAAAGTGAAGCTGCTAATTTTAATAAGCAAAAATTAATATATGTATATGTATTACAGAAATGAAGCCCATTCTGAAAGAAATGATAACAAAAATGAGTTAAAATGACCAAAATGAGCAGTCCAGACAACATAAGATAAAATTTAATAGAAAAGGATATTTCTTTTTCTTTAAGGTACTTAGTAGGGTGGAAAAAAAATCTTTTCCAACCTATTAATAATTTTTCTAGACAAAGTTAGCATAATAAACAGAAAAATATTTGAAGAAATGCTTCTAAAATCCTTAACTGACTCTGCATTTCTCAGGTTAATTTAAAAAAATAACTAACACAATGACAAATTTACTAAACTTTGTGACTAACAAGAGAAATTATGTGTATCTCCACACAAGTAAACAACAACAAACAGATTGTGAATATAGAAATCATTTATTTGGAAATAGAAAAGAATGTATTATACACTTAGGCAATATAAAAGTGATATTTTAACTTATTACAGGAGATGAGGCAGGGTAAATAGGAGAATGTGAAATGTTCCCTCCATAATCTTCTATATTTTATTAAATAAAATTTATAGATGTAGCTACATTTTAAACATATAACACTTTGAGAAATCAAATGTCTTGTTATTTTTATCTTTTTCCACTTTTTAAGAGGTATATTGTATACATACACATTTGTTTATTAAAAAAACTTGTTAATTTCAGTAATTTCTACAAATTCCATTTTGTTTCATAAAGAAATATGTACTTAAAACATTCTTAATTTTTTTATACACAAGTATAACCCAATTGTATTTTATTACATTATATCTAATATAACTCTATAGGCAAAGAGAAATGGCTATGACGGTGCTCATACAAAATTAATTGTAGTTATTTGTAAGAAAAAAGATTTTAAGTAATACAGTAATTCTATTTTCATTTTTTTGAAGTTGCTTGGTATTTTTCTAAATAACACATATTTTCTAAATAGCACATTTTTTAAAGTTTTTTTTTAACTTTTATCTTAGGTTCAGGAGTACATGTGCAGGTTTGTTATACAGGTAAACTCATGTCACGGGAGTTTGTTGTATAGGTTTTTTAGTCACCCAGGTGCTAATACTAATACTCAACAGTAATTTTTTTTTTCAATTCTCTCACTCCTCCCAAACTCCATTCTCAAGTAGGCCTTAGTGTTTGTTGCTCCACTCTTTGTGTCCCTGTATTCTCATCATTTAGCTCCCACTTGTAAGTGAGAACATGTAGTATTTGGTTTTCTGTACCTGAGTTAGTTTACTTAGATAATGGCCTCCAGCTCCATCCATGGTCCTGCAAAGGACATAGTATCATTCTTTTTAGGGATGCATAATATTCCATGGTGTATATATACCAGAAGTCTACCATTGGTGGGCATTTGGGTTGATTCCATGTCTTTGCTATTGTGAATAGTGCTGCAGTGAACACATATGTGCATGTCTCCTTTATGGTATGACAATTTTCATCCCTTTCAAAATACACCCAGTAAAAGGATTTCTGGGTCGAATGGTAGTTTTTTTTTTTTAGCTCTTTGAGAAATTACCACACTGCTTTCTACAATGGTTGAACTAATTTACGCTCCAACCAACAGTGTATAAGTATTCTCTTCTCCACAGCGTTGCTAATAATATCTGTTGTTTTTTGACTTTTTAATAACAGCCATTCTGACTGGTGTGAGATAGTATCTAATCGTGGTTTCAATTTGAATTTCTCTAATGATCAGTGATGTTGAGCTTTTTTTCGTATACTTGTTGGCTCCTTGTGTGTCTTCTTTTGAAAAGTGTTTGTTTATGTCCTTTGCCCACTTTTTAATAGGGTTGTTTTTTGCTCGTAAATTTGTTTAATTTCCTTATAGATGCTGGATATTAGACCTTTGTCAGAGGCACAGTTTACAAATATTTTTTCCCATTCTGTAGGTTGTCTGCTTACTCTTTTTATAGTTTCTTTTGCTGTGCAGAAGCTCTTAAGTTTAATTAAGTGTAATTAGATCCTATTGCCAATTTTTGCTTTTGTTTGATTGCTTTTGGCATCTTCATCACGAACTCTTTGTCAATGCCTATCTCCAAATGACAATGCCTGGGTTTTCTTCCATGGTTTTTATAGTTTTGGGTTTTATATTTATGTTTTTAATCCATCTTGAGTTGAGTTGATTTTACATATATATATATATTTCTTATATATATATATATATATACAGTAAGAAAGGGGTCCAGTTTCCATTTTCTGCATCTGGCTAGCCAGTTATCCCAGCACAATTTATTAAGTAGGTAATCATTTCCCCATTGCTTGTTTCAGACAGCTTTGCTGAAGATAAGATGGTTGTGGTTGTGCGACCTTATTTCTGGGCTCTTTATTCTGTTCCATTGGTATATGCGTCCGTTTTTATACAGGTACCATGCTCCTTTGGTTACTCTAGCCCTATAGCATCGTTTGAAGTATGGTAACATGATACCTCCAGCTTTGTTCTCTTTGCCTATGATTTCCTTGGCTATTTGGACTATTTTTTGGTTCCATATAAATTTCAGTATAGTTTTTTGCTAGTTCTGAAAAGAGTCTCAATGGTAGTTTAATAAGAATAGCATTGAATCTATAAATTGTCTGGGGCAGTACAGCCATTTGAAAAATATTGATTCTTCCCATCCGTGAACATGGCATGTTTTTACATTTGTTTGTGTCATTGCTGATTTCTTTGAGTAGTCTTTTGTAACTGTCATTGCAGAGATGTTTCACCTTCCTGGTTAGATATATTTCTAGGTATTCTAGTCTTTTTGTGAATCTTTGTGAATAAGATTTCATTCTTGCCTTGGCTGTCAGCTTGGCTGTTGTTGGTATGTAGGAATGCGAGCGAATTTTGTACATTGATTTTGTACCTGAAATTTTGCTTAAGTTGTTTATCAGCTGCAAGAGCTTTTGGACCAAGACTATGGGGTTTTCTAGATATAAAATCATGTTTTCTGCAAACAGGGATAATTTGACTTCCCTTCTTCCTATTTGAATGCCCTGTATTTATTTCTATTTAAATGACACATGTTTTCTAAATGGCACTTAAATTTATTTAAAAATAAAAATAAATCTCTTTTGAAAAACTAAGAATTCAATAGGTATATAAAAGTACTTTCATACAAGATAAAATGTTGAAAATATTAGGCCAACATTTTTGAGTATATGTCCTTGATATAATTTTAGTGATATTTACAAGAAACAAGCAAAAACTACCTTATAAAAAATTCACATTGAATAAAAGCTCATACATAATTTGAATAAAATTAAATTCAAATTATTATCATCAACAATATTACCTCTAAAAGTGTTTTTTTCTTGTTACTTCGGTGGGCTTGTGTGTTATTTTTCACACACTTCTCTGTTATTTTATGAGAAAAAATAAGAAAAAATAGGAAACAACATAATTTCTGGGACTTGAATGTTATAATTGTGGAAATAACAACCAGTCCTTTTAAAACTTCAAAACATTAAATTGATGAATCTTTTAAAAACTACAAAACATTCTAGGACAGAAAACATTATCCTATTTCAAATCAATTGCATATATACTCATATTATGTGTCCAGCATTAATAATTAAGCTTATGAAACAAAAATATTTATTGAGTCACTATTAATATAACAAACATCTGACTTGAACTCCATAAAGCTCAGTCATACATATAATTAATTATGACTCATTTCAACTGCTTCAGAGCAAAATTTAAACTTATAAAAATGTACAGATTCATTGAAATTAAATTTAGGTTGTTAAAATGAACTGATTAACAATTAATGGATCACAATTTTACACCTGATCGAGATTTGGAATATATAAAACATAAAATTAAAAAATAACTTAATATGTGAAATGCTGGTGAAGGAAGAAAGGGAGGAAGGGAGGAAGAGAGGGAGGGAGGGAGGGAGGGATGAAGTAAGGAAGGAAGAAAGAAAGGAAGGATGGGTGGAAAGAAGAAGGAAAGAAAAAACAAAAGAAGATTAACACAGATGCACTGCAAAATGTGTGTACTATGAAAAGAGCAATAACACAGTGACTGCCTGGAGGGCAAGTCTAATCTGCTGTAATAAACATCAAGGTAAGATGCCAAGATGAATTTGAACAATTTTCTTGCTGTAGCAAAGAAATTGAACAAAGAAGCTCTTAATCACAACTGGTCACCTTCCCTGCTGTTATATCAAATTGTTCTAAAGACCTTCTGCTTAAAAAGCTATTGTAGTTTGAGATTTACGTAACGTGTAAATTGGAATAGAGGCAGACATATTCTCCAAAGGTGTTTTGAGGTAAGCTCTGAAGAAAGGTATTTTGTAAATTTTATGAGTATTTTAGCTTTCTGTCTCTCAGATTCAGTATAACAGATACCTAACTTTCATCTTCCGTTAAGCCAATCAAGAAGCAAATTGGAAAGAAATTTATTATTAAAGATGAAGATAGTTGTTGATGATTGCTATTTGATTTGAAGCTAGTAGTATGCAGATTACAGAAGTGAAGCATTTCACATAGAAGTAATAAATGGCAGGTCTAGAGAGGAGGGGAATTAAAGAAAAAGTAATAGTCTCAAATGAGAAATGAGAAGACCTTATTTTCTCTTTTTTCCTTTAGATATTTGGATGCCCTCATTTGGTCACTTCATTGAAATCAAGACAAGCAGCCTCAAAGTTAATAGAAAACCAGCCCCAAAGGCACTGTGTTATGTTGCTCCTGTATTCCAATCATCTAGCTTTTCAAATAACATAAAATAATCTGTAGTATGAAGGGGATTCCATTTTCCAGTATCAGAATTATCTGAAGATTTTTACAAGTATACCTTTTCCGACCTTGTCTTGCACATATATTTTACATTTCAAATAATGCATTAAATTTAAAACATATTCAGAAACTACCATTTTCCCCTCTTGTTATCTTGCTTCCTTTTCACTTTTCAATACAAGTGATTATGTTCTATAATCAGATTTGACTTGTACATGGCATCTTGGCTGTTAAGAGAATGGCAGAATCACAGAGGGCAGAGTTCCTGCCCTTAAGTTTAAAGCATCTGCCTCAAAAACTGACTCTTCAACTGATGTTTATCAGAGGGCCTACACCGCTTAGTATTTTTAACCTAATTTTGTAGCAAAAGGAAACATTTAAACAGTCCCTGGTGTCTGGAATTTTGCACGGTATTACTTTGAATTTAAGTTTAAAATAACATTGGCTATATAAACTAGAAATATTTTGAATAGGCACCATCCCACTGGACCTAAAGCAAAAGAATCATGATGCTGTTGGTGGGTATTGTTAAAGATGATATTACCTAATAAACAGATAAATTAAACAATAAAGAAAACAATTGATATATAATGGAGTAAAAAAGTATGCTTTAATTGAAAACAGATCCAAAAATCTGCCATGATCTCAAAGCCAGTGCTTCAGACAATATAAAGCTTTTTTTCTCTTTTTATTTTTTATATTCTCTTCTTTTTCTACATTTTCAGATTTTTGGGCAAGCTATTTGGCAAAAGAGGATCAAAATGTTTGAATTTGCACACAGATTTTTTAGCAGTGTGATTAAAACAAATCATCTAAACTCTCAAGTTTCAGCTTCTCAACTGTAAGTAATGATAATATGTCCTCTATGATTTTCTTCTATATAGACATACAGATTAAATGAGAAACTATATAAAATATTTTATTATATAAATAGCTATATTATAATAATTCATATAGTTTTTCAATATTGTAATTTTAAAAACTACTTTTTTAAAATAATGCAAGGACCTGGTTATATGTTTCAGTGATTATTTTAATCAACTAATTATATTTAAAATTGAATTTGAATGATTTGTAGCAATGGTCAAGGAATTATGGATTTCCAACTAGGTTGACATATGTATCAATTTGAAATGCTAATTTTTTTCTCTTGAAATTATTAAAATACTAAGCATTGAGGGCTAATTTCATCTTTCAATCACAAAACATTTATTTTGTATATTCTAGATGGGGCAATATTTGGTTGTGGAGAAAATAGGAAATATTTCATAAATTTGTTTATTTATATCAATATTTGTTACAATATATGAATTGAAAATAACTGAACTTTTAGGTTTGGAAAATAATTTTTAAAATGATAAAGGTGAAAAAATGAGAAAATGATGCTTCAATTTGTATTCTTAAATTTCAGTTTTTAAGAACCTGTGTCTTAGGCTGGAGCTCTTTAAATGGTCATTTTGATAAGTATCAACTTCTCCCAAACTTGTTTCATTTGTTTCCATATTTGTAAGTGGAAGCAGTCATGCGTGTTCCTATGTGTCCATGAGTCACTTATGCACACCCACATAGAACAGGAAGTGGTAAGGAGCTTCATGATATTTAGTATTTTGGGGTATTATTTTTCTGTTTCATAAATAAAACTAAAGGATAATCCACAGTATCAAATAAGAAAACTATCAAACCCAGATTTTATATGTAGCAAAAACTTCAAGACTGAAAGTGAAATAAATGCATTCAAATGAAAAGGTAAAATGATTTCATTTCAGTAGAATTGCCAAAGTAAGTACTTTAAGTTAATGGGAAAATACAGCAGTTAGAAATTCCAATCCTTCAGGAAAACAAGAGAGAAGAATAACAGAAGTAATAAATAACTGAAAATTATAAAATATTATATTTAGCCTTTTTTATATTAATTTGTTATAAGCCATATTGATGTTTAAATAAAACATTAGAGAATAGTCTAAAAGTTTTTACACGTAGATAGATTTAAATATGTAACACTCAGGTATTATGCATAGTATCCATTCGTTACTTTTCCTGATCCTCTTGCTCCTCTCACCCTCCACTCTCTGGTAAGCCCCAGTGTGTGCTGTTCCCTTCTATGTGTCCATGCGTTCTCATCATTTAGCTCCTACTTAAAAGTGAGAACATTCAGTGTCTGGTTTTCTTTCCCTGTGTGAGTTTGCTAAGGATAATGGCCTCCAGCTCCATTCATGTTTTGGCGAAGGACATATTCTCATATTTTATGGCTGCATAGTATTTTATGGTGTATATGTACGACATTTTCTTTAGGCAGTCTTTCATTGATGGGCATTTAGGTTTATTCGTGTCTTTGTCATGACACATTTACCTATCGTATTAGTCTGTTCTCACACTGCTATAAAGAACTATCTGAGACTGGGTAATCTATAAAGTAAAGAGGTTTAACTGGCTCATGTTTCTGCAGGCTGTACAGGAAGCATGACTGGGGAGGCTTCAGAAAACTTACAATCATGGCAAAAGGCAAAGAAGTAGGAGGCACGTCTTCACATGTCCACAGCAGGAGGAAAAGAGAGAGAAAGTGGAGGTGCTACACACTTTTAAACAACCAGATCTTGTGAGAACTCTATCACAAAACAACATTTGGGGATGGTGCTAAACCATTAGCAACCACCACCATTATCCAATCACCTCCCATCGTGCCCCTCCTCCAACACTGGGAATTCTGATTTGATGTGAGATTTGGGTGGGAACACAAATCCAAACCATATCAGCTATGTAATAAACCTGTACATGTAACCCTGAGTTTAAAATAACAGTTAAATCAAAAATTGAAAAAAAATGCATATACATATATGTGTGTGAATACACACACACACACCCCCCCATATGACACGTATAACATGAGAGAGAAGGGGAATATGGAACTAAAAATTTGCATGATTTTTTTGTATTAGAAAATTCATTATGGTTAAGCCATCAATACTACTCAAATCCCAATCAGAATTCAGAAAGAATTATTTTGTGTAGAAATTCACAGGTTGATTCAATACTTACATGGAAATGTAAAGGTGCTAGAATAACAAAAAATGACTTTAAAAAGAACAACAACGGAAGACTTAAACTACTGTATTGAAAGCATTACTCCAAAACTACAATAATCACACAGCATGTGACTGATATTAAGGACAGGACTAGACATCAGTAGAACAGTTTAGGAAGTTTAAAAATAGAGTTATGCATATATGGTCACTCATTTTTAACAAGAGTGCCAAAACAATTCAATGGAAAAACTAGGTGTTTACACAAAAATAATGCTGAAACAAGTAGATGTCATACGGAGAAAAAAAAAAAAAAACTTAACCCATATGCCAAGCTCTTTTTAAAAAATTAACCAAGAAATGAAATAGAGATCTATTGATATATGTAAGAGTCAACATTTTGAAATTACCAGAGAATAATTATGATGAAATATGGATGCCCCTGATTTAGGCAAACATATCTTAGCAGAACATTAAACTTAGGCAAGAATCATATAAAAATTAGATACTTGAACTTCATCAAAATTAAAATTTCTCTTTGAAAGACACTGTGAGGAAAATGAAAGCATAGGAAATAGAATGAGATAAGTTATTTGCAAAACATATATCTAGTAAAAGATTTATATTTATAAAAATTTCTGAAAACTCAATCATGAGAAGCCAAAAGAATGAATCTAAGTAGGCTATATATTTAAGCAGGCACTATTGGAAAAGTTATACAGATATACACATGTAAGAAATATTAAAATGACTAGCCATTAGTCAAATGCAAACAAAAACCACAATGAGGTACAACTAGACTTTCATAAGAATACCTAAAACCAGAACTACTAATAATTCTAAATGTTGAACAGAATGTGGAGCAATTAGACCTTTCATATATCACTGATATATACTAAAAAAATGCAAACATGTCCTAACACAAAAATGTTTAAGCAAATATTCTACATTTTTCATAATAGACAGAAATTGGAAGCCACCAAAATGTTTATTAATCATGGATAAATATAAAAAGGGTGGTATATAAATACCACAAAACACTACTCGACAACAAAACAGAACAAATCACTGATACCACCACCACTAATGAATCTCAAACGCACTATGTTAAGTGAAAGGAGGCAGACACAAAGTACAATTGTATGACTATATTTTTATGATTTTTCTAAAAATTCAAACCTATAGCTCCAGTAAGTAGACCATTGGTTGCTTGACACTGGGGGTACTGGGAAGGTATTGACTATCTACAAGATAAGATGGAAATTTGGGGGGAGATGAATCATTCTACATCTTGATTTTGGTGATAATTATACAAAAGCATATATTTCTCAGAACGCTTCAAACTCTAAAGTTACAATTGTTAAACTTTATTTTATGTAAATCATATCTTTATGAAGTTGATTAACCAACTAACAAACAAATCAATACTATAATTTTTTAAACTAAGAATATACATTTAAGCAATCTGGTAAAGTATCTCATTTATTTTTCTTTTTAATATATATCTGGTTATTATACGGTGTTATAAAGAACAATAGTTCTCAGTCTTGGTTGATCATCAGAAAATCTGCGGACTTTTGAAGAAATGCATATTCCCAAGCTCTTCTCCAAACTCAATGGATCAGAATCACCAGAAACGAAGCTCAGTAATTAATATATTTAAAAGATTTTCCATGGACATCTACTGCTTGCTAAGTAAAACCATCAAACTAACGAACAACAACAACAATAACAACAACAACAAACCTTCTTTTTGGAAGGGTCACTGTAAAAAATAAGACAATTTAGAGACTAGGAAAAATATTTACAAATCATATGTATGATAAAGAATTTGTATCCTAAATATATATACATATATGTATATAATTAAAATCCCTCAAAATTCACTTATAAGAAAACAAAGTATCCAATTTTTTAAGTGCAAATATTTGAATAGGCTGTACCAGAAAACATCCTTAAATGACAAATAAGTATAGGAAAAGATGTTCAATATCAGTAATTATTAGGAAAATACAAACAAAAACCAAAATGACATAACACTACACACCCTAAACATCAATCGAAATAGTTGAAAGCAAAAAGAGTGGTAATAAAAGAGTTTTGGTGATCATATGGAGAAACTGGAAATTTCACACCTAGTCATGAGAATGTAAAATACTATTGGGAGAATAATTTGTCCATTTCTAAAATGTGAATACACTTCTCTCAAGATCCAGCCATTGCACTCCTGAGCATTTATCCAAGGGAAATGAAAGCATCAATTCACACGAAGACTTTTACACAAAGGTACATAGCAGCTTTATTTGTAATCGCCAAAATTGTTCAGATGAAAGTGAATAGATGACAAACTAAAGTACAGCAATATAATGGTATAATAGTTGACAATATAAAAAATGTATTATTCATATGTAGTACAACATAGAGGAATCTCAAAATAATTATGCTGAGTGAAAAAAAAGAAAAAAGAAAACATACTGTATTATTTAATTTATGTAACATTTTGGAAAATGCAAACTAAACACAAGTCAGCAGTGCCTGGGGAAGGAAAGTTCAGGAAAAGATAATAAAGAAAGCTTTACAAAGTGGTACCAGGATACTTTTGAGGGTGATAGTTATGTTCCGCATGTTGATTGTGGTGATGGTTTCATGCGTATATACATATGTAAAAACTTATCAAATTGTACACTTTAAATATGTGCAATTTGTTGTGTATAAATCATACCTCAATAAAAATAATATTTTAAGATGCAAGAGAAAAAGTCCCAAGTTTTCTGATTGTTTGATGATTTAGAAACCAATAATACAGTAGTAGTCTAATCTGCTGGACTCCCTTCTAAGAAATAATAATGATTTTAAAATAGATTATTTCCTCCACATATTCCCAGCATGTCACTTGTATCTTAATTATTTTTATAGCTATGAATTCAGCTGAAATAGCTTTGGAAGAGAAATAAATTGGTTTCAAAAGCAATCAGTGATTCATTAGCAGGTGGTGACTTTTAGTATCTGATCATTTTCTTAAAATCCTATCTAAACAGTGATGTCAAGTTATTAAAGTTTGCACATTTAAAATGTTAACCAGTATAATCATTATCTGAACTATATAACTTTGTTAACTGCCATAAAACCAAAGCATTTTTTTATTTAATTTTTTTTTTATTATTATACTTTAGGTTTTATGGTACATGTGTGCAATGTGCAGGTTAGTTACATATGTACACATGTGCCATGCTGGTGCGCTGCACCCATTAACTCGTCATCTAGCATTAGGTATATCTCCCAGTGCTATCCCTCCCCCCTCCCCCCACCCCACAACAGTCCCCAGAGTGTGATGTTCCCCTTCCTGTGTCCATGTGTTCTCATTGTTCAATTCCCACCTATGAGTGAGAATATGCAATGTTTGGTTTTTTGTTCTTGCGATAGTTTACTGAGAATGATGATTTCCAATTTCATCCATGTCCCTACAAAGGACATGAACTCATCATTTTTTATGGCTGCATAGTATTCCATGGTGTATATGTGCCACATTTTCTTAATTCACTCTATCATTGTTGGACATTTGGGTTGGTTCCAAGTCTTTGCTATTGTGAATAATGCCACAATAAACATACGTCTGCATGTGTCTTCATAGCAGCAGGATTCATAGTCCTTTGGGTGTATACCCAGTAATGGGATGGCTGGGTCAAATGGAATTTCTAGTTCTAGATCCCTGAGGAATCGCCACACTGACTTCCACAAGGGTTGAACTAGTTTACAGTCCCACCAACAGTGTAAAAGTGTTCCTATTTCTCCACATCCTCTCCAGCACCTGTTGTTTCCTGACTTTGTAATGATTGCCATTCTAACTGGTGTGAGATGGTATCTCATTGTGGTTTTGATTTGCATTTCTCTGATGGCCAGTGATGGTGAGCATTTTTTCATGTGTTTTTTGGCTGCATAAGTGTCTTCTTTTGAGAAGTGTCTGTTCATGTCCTTCGCCCACTTTTTGATGGGGTTGTTTTTTTCTTGTAAATTTGTTGGAGTTCATTGTAGATTCTGGATATTAGCCCTTTGTCAGATGAGTAGGTTGCGAAAATTTTCTCCCATTTTTTAGGTTGCCTGTTCACTCTGATGGTAGTTCCTTTTTCTGTGCAGAAGCTCTTGAGTTTAATTAGATCGCATTTGTCAATTTTGGCTTTTGTTGCCATTGCTTTTGGTGTTTTCGACATGAAGTCCTTGCCCATGCCTATGTCCTGAATGGTAATGCCGAGGTTTTCTTCTAGGGTTTTTATGGTTTTAGGTCTAATGTTTAAGTCTTTGATCCATCTTGAATTGATTTTTGTATAAGGTGTAAGGAAGGGATCCAGTTTCAGCTTTCTGCATATGGCTAGCCAGTTTTCCCAGCACCATTTATTAAATAGGGAATCCTTCCCCATTTCTTGTTTTTGTCAGAGATCAGATAGTTGTAGATATGTGGCATTATTTCTGACGGCTCTGTTCTGTCCATTGGTCTATATCTCTGTATTGGTACCAGTACCATGCTGTTTTGGTTACTGTAGCCTTGTAGTATACTTTGAAGTCAGGTAGTGTGATGCCTCCAGCTTTGTTCTTTTGGCTTAGGATTGACTTGGCGATGCGGGCTCTTTTTTGGTTCCATATGAACTTTAAAGTAGTTTTTTCCAATTCTGTGAAGAAAGTCATTGGTAGCTTGATGGGGATGGCATTGAATCTATAAATTACCTTGGGCAGTATGGCCATTTTTACGATATTGATTCTTCCTACCCATGAGCATGGAATGTTCTTCCATTTGTTTGTATCCTCTTTTATTTCCTTGAGCAGTGGTTTGTAGTTCTCCTTGAAGAGGTCCTTCACATCCCTTGTAAGTTGGATTCCTAAGTATTTTATTCTCTTTGAAGCAATTGTGAATGGGAGTTCACTCATGATTTGGCTCTCTGTTTGTCTGTTATTGGTGTATAAGAATGCTTGTGATTTTTGCACATGGATTTTGTATCCTGAGACTTTGCTGAAGTTGCTTATCAGCTTAAGGAGATTTTGGGCTGAGACAATGGGGTTTTCTAGATATACAATCATGTTGTCTGCAAACAGGGACAATTTGACTTCCTCTTTTCCTAATTGAATACCCTTTATTTCCTTCTCCTGCCTAATTGCCCTGGCCAGAACTTCCAACACTATATTGAATAGAAGTGGTGAGAGAGGGCATCCCTGTCTTGTGCCAGTTTTCAAAGGGAATGCTTACGGTTTTTGCCCATTCAGTATGATATTTGCTGTGGGTCTGTCATAGATAGCTCTTATTATTTTGAGATACGTCCCATCAATATCTAATTTATTGAGAGTTTTTAATATGAAGGGTTGTTGAATTTTGTCAAAGGCCTTTTCTGCATCTATTGAGATAATCATGTGGTTTTTGTCTTTGGTTCTGTTTATATGCTGGATTACATTTATTGATTTGCGTATATTGAACCAGCCTTGCATCCCAGGGATGAAGCCCACTTGATCATGGTGGATAAGCTTTTTGATGTGCTGCTGGATTTGGTTTGCCGGTATTTTATTGAGGATTTTTGCATCAATGTTCATCAAGGATATTGGTCTAAAATTCTCTTTTTTGGTTGTGTCTCTGCCCAGCTTTGGTATCAGGATGATGCTGGCCTCATAAAATGAGTTAGGGAGGATTCCCTCTTTTTCTATTGATTGGAATAGTTTCAGAAGGAATGGTACCAGCTCCTCCTTGTACCTCTGGTAGAATTCGGCTGTGAACCCATCTGGTCCTGGACTTTTTTGGTTGGTAAGCTATTGATTACTGCCACAATTTCAGCTCCTGTTATTGGTCTATTCAGAGATTTAACTTCTTCCTGGTTTAGTCTTGGGAGGGTGTATGTGTTGAGGAATTTATCCATTTCTTCCAGATTTTCTAGTTTATTTGTGTAGAGGTGTTTGTAGTATTCTCTGATGGTAGTTTGTATTTCTGTGGGATTGGTGGTGATATCTCCTTTATCATTTTTCGTTGCATCCATTTGATTCTTCTCTGTTTTTTTCTTTATTAATCTTGCTAGCAGTCTATCTATTTTGTTGATCCTTTCAAAAAACCAGCTCCTGGATTCATTAATTTTTTGAAGGGTTTTTTGTGTCTCTATTTCCTTCAGTTCTGCTCTGATTTTAGTTATTTCTTGCCTTCTGCTAGCTTTTGAATGTGTTTGCCCTTGCTTTTCTAGTTCTTTTAATAGTGATGTTAGGGTGTCAATTTTGGATCTTTCCTGCTTTCTCTTATGGGCATTTAGTGCTATAAATTTCCCTCTACACACTGCTTTGAATGCATCCCAGAGATTCTGGTATGTTGTGTCTTGGTTCTCGTTGGTTTCAAAGAACATCTTTATTTCTGCTTTCATTTTGTTATGTACCCAGTAGTCATTCAGGAGCCGGTTGTTCAGTTTCCATGTAGTTGGCGGTTTTGAGTGAGATTCTTAATCCTGAGTTCTAGCTTGATTGCACTGTGATCTGAGAGATAGTTTGTTATAATTTCTGTTCTTTTACATTTATTGAGGAGAGCTTTACTTCCAAGTATGTGGTCAATTTTGGAATAGGTGTAGTGTGGTGCTGAAAAAAATGTATATTCTGTTGATTTGGGGTGGAGAGTTCTGTAGATGTCTATTAGGTCCGCTTGGTGCAGAGCTGAGTTCAATTCCTGGGTATCCTTGTTGACTTTCTGTCTCGTTGATCTGTCTAATGTTGACAGTGGGGTGTTAAAGTCTCCCATTATTAATGTGTGGGAGTCTAAGTCTCTTTGTAGGTCACTCAGGACTTGCTTTATGAATCTGGGTGCTCCTGTATTGGGTGCATATATATTTAGGATAGTTAGCTCTTCTTGTTGAATTAATCCCTTTACCATTATGTAATGGCCTTCTTTGTCTCTTTGGATCTTTGTTGGTTTAAAGTCTGTTTTATCAGAGACTAGGATTGCAACCCCTGCCATTTTTTGTTTTCCATTTGCTTGGTAGATCTTCCTCCATCCTTTTATTTTGAGCCTATGTGTGTCTCTGCACATGAGATGGGTTTCCTGAATACAGCACACTGATGGGTCTTGAATCTTTATCCAATTTGCCAGTCTGTGTCTTTTAATTGGAGGATTTAGTCCATTTACATTTAAAGTTAATATTGTTATGTGTGAATTTGATCCTGTCATTATGATGTTAGCTGGTTATTTTGCTCATTAGTTGATGCAGTTTCTTCCCAGTCTCGATGGTCTTTACATTTTGGCATGATTTTGTAGTGGCTGGTACCGGTTGTGCCTTTCCATGTTTAGTGCTTCCTTCAGGAGCTCTTTTAGGGCAGGCCTAGTGGTGACAAAATCTCTCAGCATTTGCTTGTCTGTAAAGTATTTTATTTCTCCTTCACTTATGAAGCTTAGTTTGGCTGGATATGAAATTCTGTGTTGAAAATTCTTTTCTTTAAGAATGTTGAATATTGGCCCCCTCTCTCTTCTGGCCTGTAGGGTTTCTGCCGAGAGATCTGCTGTTAGTCTGATAGGCTTCCCTTTGAGGGTAACCCGACCTTTCTCTCTGGCTGCCCTTAACATTTTTTCCTTCATTTCAACTTTGGTGAATCTGACAATTATGTGTCTTGGAGTTGCTCTTCTCGAGGAGTATCTTTGTGGCGTTCTCTGTATTTCCTGAATCTGAATGTTGGCCTGCCTTGCTAGATTGGGGAAGTTCTCCTGGATAATATCCTGCAGAGTGTTTTCCAACTTGGTTCCATTCTCCCCGTCACTTTCAGGTACACCGATCAGATGTAGATTTGGTCTTTTCACATAGTCCCACGTTTCTTGGAGGCTTTGCTCATTTCTTTTTATTCTTTTTTCTCTAAACTTCCCTTCTCGCTTCACTTCATTCATTTCATCTTCCATGGCTGATACCCTTTCTTCCATTTGATCACATCGGCTCCTGAGGCTTCTGCATTCTTCACGTAGTTCTCGAGCCTTGGTTTTCAGCTCCATCAGCTCCTTTAAGCACTTCTCTGTATTGGTTATTCTAGTTATACATTCTTCTAAATTTTTTTCAAAGTTTTCAACTTCTTTGCCTTTGGTTTGAATATCCTCCCATAGCTCGGAGTAATTTGATCGTCTGAAGCCTTCTTCTCTCAGCTCGTCAAAGTCATTCTCTGTCCAGCTTTGTTCCGTTGCTGGTGAGGAACTGCGTTCCTTTGGAGGAGGAGAGGCACTCTGCTTTTTAGAGTTTCCAGTTTTTCTGCTCTGTTTTTTCCCCATCTTTGTGGTTTTATCTACTTTTGGTCTTTGATGATGGTGATGTACAGATGGGTTTTTGGTGTGGATGTCCTTTCTGTTAGTTTTCCTTCTAACAGACAGGACCCTCAGCTGCAGGTCTGTTGGAGTATCCGGCCGGCCGTGTGAGGTGTCAGTCTGCCCCTGCTGGGGGGTGCCTCCCAATTAGGCTGCTCGGGGGTTGGGGGTCAGGGGTCAGGGACCCACTTGAGGAGGCAGTCTGACCGATCTCAGATCTCCAGCCGCATGCTGGGAGAACCACTGCTCTCCTCAAAGCTGTCAGACAGGGACATTTAAGTCTGCAGAGGTTACTGCTGTCTTTTTGTTTGTCTGTGCCCTGCCTCCAGAGGTGGAGCCTACAGAGGCAGGCAGGCCTCCTTGAGCTGTGGTGGGCTCCACCCAGTTCAAGCTTCCTGGCTGCTTTGTTTACCTAAGCGAGCCTGGGCAATGGCGGGCGCCCCTCCCCCAGCCTCGCTGCTGCCTTGCTGTTTGATCTCAGACTGCTGTGCTAGCAATCAGCGAGACTCCGTGGGCGTAGGACTGTCTGAGCCAGTTGTGGGCTATAATCTCCTGGTGCACCGTTTCCTAAGCCCCTCAGAAAAGCACAGTATTTGGGTTGGAGTGGCCCGATTTTCCAGGTGCCGTCTGTCACCCCTGGAAAGGGAACTCCCTGACCCCTTGCACTTCCTGAGTGAGGCAATGCCTCGCCCCTGCTTTGGCTGGCGCACAGTGCGCTCACCCACTGACCTGCGCCCACTGTCTGGCACTCCCTAGTGAGATGAACACGGTACCTCAGATGGAAATGCAGAAATCACCGGTCTTCTGCGTCGCTCACGCTGGGAGCTGTAGACCAGAGCTGTTCCTATTCGGCCATCTTGGCTCCTCCCCCGTCAAAACCAAAGCATTTTAAGGTCCTGACCTATAAAACGAATAGTCTGCTATTGTGTCTCCTGAAATTATATGGTCTTTATCTGGTTTCTGTCTCTAAGGACCTATGTTATTTTCTTGTTACCTTTGCGGGGAATGGAACTTTTCAATTTGCCATCATATTCTCTCTTTACATATTATTTCTAATTTTCAGTATGCCTTTTAAAATCATGTAAATTTGCCATTTTTGAGATATAATTTTCCCCTCGACTCAGTTATATACGAAAATGAAGTTTAAATTTAATAGGAAAAAAACAGCAGGCAGGCAGAAAAGCAAATTTTAAGAAGAATCTATGTGCTAAGAACATATTCTGGTTTTTAAGCTTCAAGATTTCTGCTAATATCTCACACCAACTAATAATAGGTTTGGTCTCTTGTGATTGGGAGAAGAGCAAAATTAAAAGAAGAAAAGCCTACCATACTTGACATATTATAATTAATTCATTATATTTCCATTAACAATTAGTTTTTACAGATTAACTGCTATTGATAGCAGAACCTTACTTCTAAATTTTTATATAAATAAAAGAGAACTCAAGATGAATTATAAAAGATAAGGTATGTGTACAGGTGACTATATCTTCATTCATTGTCTGCCTGCAACCAGGTTTTGTGTGTCTAATATAACCAGGGAAGTGGTTGTGATAAATTGAAAAAAAATATGTACCTTTTCACTTCATCAGAAAACCACCTGCAATGCATTGTGAAAACAATTGCTACAGAAATTTCCACATTTCATATACACATATTCCTGAGTTGCATTTTGTCAACATAAGTATGAATAATTTATCTGAATTATTATATTCTTCAATCACATCACATTTTATCTCTGTGCCCCATCCAACTTATTTTAGAAAATCGGAAACACTGTGTTGCAAGTGGTTGGCGCTAAAGTTGATGCTTGAATCTGTTGGAAAAGTCTTGTTTGCAAATCTGCCACAGCAGCCAATGCTGAAGATCCTCTCATCTGTGGAGATTGCTGTGTTGCTGGTGGAATCCACAATCCTACACTGTCTGTGAATTTTGGCATTAATTGGAGATTCTGTCTCCAATGCAATCCTAGTTCTTTCCTATGTATCACTGTCTAGATGAATTCCTCCTTAATAAAAGTATCTTAGCAAATGAAAGTTGAATTGCACTGCAGACTTTACATATAACACAGTTACTCTTCTAACTGTACCTAGCAGCGAGTGGCAGATGGACGTGTGGCATCATAACAGGGGAATAAAGCTATAAATAAAAATAAAACCACCTAGATAAATATTTGCTGGAAATGTATTCATTATGGAAGAAGAAAACCTTTTAATTTTCCCAATAATGTTGTGGAAAACATTCTAATTTGTTGATGGAAATTTATATTTTGAGTCTGAATTTTTAAATCAGGTTCAGTTAAAATTGCTCTCTTGACGGGTCATAAATATGAAAACTGTTTTGTAATACCAATATGTATGCATCTTCTACATCTTTATTTTTTGCCTGTTTTAGATAAAATTGGCTGTAAATATAAACCAGAAACTTAAGCAAACAGCAAGTGAAAAAAGATTATTTTGTAAGAAATTCTATGATCTTGTTTATGATTATCATTCAGCCCAAACTGTATGATAACAATCAATTATTGATTATAAATCATCTTCTAGGTCACTGCTACATTCAATCACTTGGCTTGGAGGTAGTTTTTACTTTCATTTCTTTTCTGGACTGTTGGTCAAAGTATTAAAACACCGTATGGGATGCAATCTAACCCCCCTCACCCCCAGCCATTCAATAGAATAGCTTCAATAATTTTCTATATAATCCTATATCAGGGACAATAATATGAACTGCAGAAGAGTGAAAATAGCATTTATTTAACAGAAATGACAAATTAAACAAGTACTATATATATGAGGAACTTCAGATGTATCTCTTTCTTTTTTACCACTGTCTTCTATGATGGAAGTTGATGGAGTCATGCATACTTCTTAGGCTCTCTAAATTAATTCTTCCTGTCATTATTAGCCCCACATTATTTCTCCTATGTGTACACACCAATCAATCATCTAAAATTACAACTATTTAACCACTTTGATCAGATATTTTGTCATCCTACTACTGAAGGGGAATTTAAGTTCCATAAAAAGAGCCATAGGAAAGTTTGCTTTCTGGAAGTTGATTTTTATACTGTATAATAGTATAGGCAATTTCTTACATTATTTGTATCTTTAAAGGCAGAGAAATATATGTATATAAACAATGTATCATAACTTCACTTGTAAATTCAAGGTAACTTAGTTACACTTGACATATAAAAGTACCAAAAGGAGTTTTGTCTGCCTACCTGAAATTCTTTTAGTCTATTCTTATAAGAGGCTTCCTCTGACTACCTTATAAAAATTAAATTTTAATAGTATATTTACTTATTTGCTTGAATCACAGTAATTCTCACAATTTCTTTTCTTCATAATGCATCTGCTTAGTTTATTATCTGTCTCTTCTTCTAGGAAGTATAAGATTTTTCATAAATGATAAGACATTTTCTTTTTTATTTATACCATAAAACGAAGGCTAAAATCTATATCCAGTATATATTTATTACTAAATGAATTAATAAATAATTTGGATTCATATTATAATTTTTCTTCATATCAGCATCTTAGAATGTAGTGACCATATACATAAGTTATACATTTGCCATTCTCTTAGACTACTATCATTCACTTTATGATAAATATGCCACCAAATTCATCTTTTGAATATGCTACACAATTATGTAGAGAAAAAATTAGAGATATCACATACTCATTTGTGAAATATGAGATCATAATGGCAATGAAAACTTATCAAAAATAGAGAAATGCATACAAAGTTGACTACTTAAAGAAAGTCGTAATTGAAATCTGTATTATGACCCAATTTTCTAATTTTATAAAAGAAAAAATAAGATTATCTCATGACCAGAACTTTCTGGCACATTCAATATATAATCATATTCTTGAACAACAGGAAATGCCTTCCTTACATTATGATACATCCTTTTATTTATACTCAAATTGTCAGGACCAAAAATGTGCAACCATTATAATAAGGCACGGAAGCTATAATGATAAACAATATTGATACATTCTATGTTTATAGAAAGAAAATGGACTTTTTATTTTTGTTTTTGTTTTTGTTTTAAGACAGAGGCTCTGTCACCCAGGCTGGAGTGCAGTGGTGCGATCTCAGCTTACTGCAACCTTCCCCTCCAGGTTCAAGTGATTCTCCTGCCTCAGCTGTCCCAGTAGCTGAGATTACAGGCACCCACCACCATGCCCGGCTAATTTTGTATTTTTAATAGAGACGGGATTTCGTCATGATGGCCAGGCTGGCCTGGAACTTCTAACTTTTTGTCTCACTGCTCTTAAAATTCTTTCTGTCATGTTAACATTAGATAACCTGATGACAATGTGCATAGGTGATGATCTTTCTGTGATTAATTTCCCAGGTGTTCTTTGTGCTTCTTGTATTTGGATGTTTAGGTATCTAGCAAGGCCGGGGAAGTTTTCCTCGATTATTCCCCCAAATATGTTTTCCAAACTTTTAGATTTATCTTCTTCCTCAGGAACGCCAATTTTTCTTAGGTTTGGTCATTTAACATAATGCCAGACTTCTCAGGGGCTTTGTTCATATTTTCTTATTCTTTTTTATTTGTCTTTGTTGGATTGGGTTCATTCAAAGACCTTGTTTTCGAGCTCTGAATTTATTTCTCTGCTTATTCAATTCTATTACTGAGACTTTCCAGAGCATTTTGCATTTCTATAAGTGTGTCTGATGGTTTCCTGAAGGTTTGATTGTTTTTTTCTTTATGCTATCTATTTCCTTGAATATTTCTCCCTTCACTTCTTGTATTGTTTTTCGGATTTCGTTGCATTGGGCCTTGCCTTTCTCTGGTGCCTCCCTGATGAGCTTAATAACTAACCTCCTGAATTATTTTTCAGGTAAATCAGGGATTTTTTCTTGGTTTGGATCCATTGCTGGTGAGCTAGTGTGATTTTTTGGGGGGTGTTAAAGAGCCTTGTTTTGTTATATTACTAGGGTTGGTTTTCTGGTTCCTTCTTATTTGGGTAGCCTCTGTCAGAGGGAAGGCCTAGGGCTGAAGGCTATTGTTCAGATTCTTTTGTCCCACAAGCTGTTCCCTTGATGTAGTATTCTCCCCCTTTTCCTGTGGATGTGGCTTCCTGAGAGCCAAGCTGTAGTAATTGTTATCTGTCTTCTGGATCTAGCCACCCAGTACATCTACCAGGCTCTGGGCTTGTACTGGGGGTTGTCTGCACAGAGTCCTATGATATGAACCATCTGTGGGTCTCTCAGCCATGGATAGCAGCACCTGTTCAAGTGAAGGTGGCCAGAGGGTGCAATGGACTCTGTGAGGATTCTTAGCTTTAGTGGTTTAATGTTCTATTTATGTGCTGGTTGGCCTCCTGCTGGGAGGTGGTGCTTTCCAGAGAGTATCAGCTGTGGTAGCATGGGGAGGAACTGGCGGTGAGTGAACTCTAGAACTCTCAAGAGTATATGCCCTTTGTCTTCCACTACCTGGGTGGGAAGCAAAGGACCATGAGGTGGGGGTATGGTTAGGCATGTCTGAGCTCAGAATCTCCTTGGGCGAGTCTTGCTGTGGCTGCTGTAGGGGATGGGGGTAAGGTTCCCAGGTTAATGGTGTTGTGTACCCAGGAGGATTGTGGCTGTCTCTGCTGAGTCATGCAGGTTTTCAGGGAAGTGGGGGAAAGCCAGGAGTCACAGGCCTTGCCCAGCTCCCAGGGCAATCCAAGGGGCTGGTCTCAGTCCCACACCGCTAACAGCACCAAGTCTGTTTCCAGACAGAGGGCAAGCAGGGATGAGAACTTGCCCCAGGCTGCCTGCCTCCCAGCTGTGAAAGAAAAGGGCTTTAGTTCCCTTGCCTGTGGGGCCTGCATGCCAGATTCAGCCCTCCCCTGAGTTCTGGCCAGGAGTATTCTCACACGGTTCAAATTGTTACGAAGTTTAGCTGGAGACTTCCTTCTCCTGTGGCATTCTCCCCCCACCTCTGGCTGCCCTCCCAAAGGATCCCTATGGTGCCAGGCAGGAATGGCCTGCTTGGGAATCCAGTGAGCTCCCAGGGCTTTTCCCGCTGGTTCCTCTACCTCTGTATTTTGCTTGGCTTTCCAAATTGACTCAGCTCCAGGTGAGACTGGAAAATTCTCCTGCAATCCAGAACTTCAGTTTCCCCAGTGGGGGTGTGTGTTTGGGGTTCGGGGGCAGAGGCTCTAGCTCCCTCTCCCACTTCTACAGTTTGGGCACTCACAGTATTTGGTGTGTTCCTGTTCCTGGTTTATTCCTGCAGTCATTCTGGAGCTAAAATTTATGATACAATCCTCCACACACTGTTCTGTCCATCCAAGCCAGAGCTGCAATCTAGTCCTGCCTCCTGTCTGCCATGATGAGCCCCCTTCTACAAATTATTGCATCTTTTGGCTCCTACCATAAGAAAGAAGCACAAGGTCTAAGAGATCTCTTTGGGTATTACTCTGTCTTATGTACTAGAGGATATGAAAGCCTGTGAATTTGAGTTGGGCTCAGACAAGACTAAGTTTCAGGCTGTGGTACAGGCAACACTGCTACTTGGAGACCAGGTAGTGTTGGAGAGATTGGTGATGGTAAATGATGCAATATAGAGTTTGTGGCAAATCCCAGGGGGGAAAGGAGAATACCATTCCATGGTTTTCTGGAGTGAGATGATGGTACCTGCACTGATGAATTACATACATTCTGAAAAACCTCTTCTAGCATGCACCCAGTCCTTGATGGAGAAGGAATACATAATAAACCAAGTAACCCTCTATCTAAAACTGCTTATCAGAAGATGGATCTTATCAGAACCACCACATTAAGAATTTCAGCAAGCTCAAAATAAAATTGATCAAAAATGAAAGTGTCACAAATGAGATTGAGCATTAACAAAAACAGAAGGCACAAACAAGTTGCATAAATCATAATCCCAGACCAGTGATATCCACCACTGTTCCTCATCTCTCACCTCTGACACTTGGAAATTATTTGCAAGCATGAAAAACAGGAGGAAGAAGTCAGAGCTTGGTTTACTGATGGAACAGCTAGTTTTGTTGGGAAAAGATGAAATATACACCCTAGAGGTACTGCAGTTTTATTTCAGGTGTCCTTGAAATAGTTTGAAATGGAAAAGTCTTCTCAATGGACTGAACATGGTGAACACAGCCACCCATTTTATGTGGAGAACCATATAGAACAATTTTAGAATATATACAAACTGTTGGGAAGTTTCAAAATGTTTGGTTGGCTAACTGAAATGGAGGATATAGGTGAAACCCCATCTCTACTAAAAATACAAAAATAAACCAGGCCTGGTGGCTAATGCCTGTAATCCCAGCTACTCAGGAGACGGAGGTAGGAGAATCGCTTGAACCCAGGAGGCAGAGGTTGTAGTGAGCCATGATCCCACCACTGCACTCCAGCCTGGGCAACAAGAACGAAACTCCATCACTCCGTCTCAAAAAAAAAGAAAAAAGAAATGAAGGATATATATAGGCTCAACAGAATGCATTCACATTTATACAGGTTATTCTAGTTATTGCTGCCATTAACTGTCCTCTGCCACCAACAGAGATGGTATATTAGTTCGTTTTCACACTGCTATAAAGATACTACCTGAGACTGGGTAATTATTCATAAAAAAGGTTTACTCACAGTTCCATATGGTGGAAGATAAGGGGAAGCAAGACACGTTTTACATGGCAGTAGGAGAGACAGCCAGAGAGCGAGGAAGTGCCACACTTGAAAACCATCGCCACTCATGAGCACTCACTCACTATCAGGAGAACAGCCTGAGGGAAAACATCTCCACGATCCAATTGCCTCCCACCAGGTCCCTGCCCTGACATGTGAGGATTACAAATAGAGATAAAATTTGGGACACAGAGCCAAACCATATCACATGGTGATTTGACAACATTTTTCAAGAAGGCCAATTAGCAACTTGGTGGAAATTTGACCATGTCATGCCCCTTTCCTTCCTAGAAAGACAAGCTTGGTTGACTGATTGATTGATTGATTCTCACAGAAATAAACAGGTATTCTGTCAATGAGTTTGCTTTTCTCACTTGCAGGACTTTAACCGGCACTACTGCTGAGGGTGTAAGGAGTGTTTGATCCCTGGCATGGGATCCCACATGATATCACATCAAATAACAGGAAATATTTTAAAATAAGTATTTTAAAGGGAATGAGCCTATGGTAATGGGATTAGGTAGTATCATGATCAGGTATTGTACTACTCCAAAGCTGCCAACCTGTTGAATGTACAGCTGAAGCACTGGTCCAGAAGCTATTTGTGTGTGTGTGTGTGTGTGTGTGTGTGTGTGTGTGTGTGTGAGGATGGATAGTCACCTTGCAAGATTCAATATAGGTGATAAATCAAAGATTTTTTTTTTTTTTGAGATGCAGTCTCGTTCTGTTACCAGGCTGGAGTGCAGTGGCGCAATCTCGGCTCACTGCAATCTCCACCTCCCGGGTTCAAGCGATTCTCTTGTCTTAGCCTCCTGAGTAGCTGGGATTACAATTGCGCACCACCATGCCTGGCTAATTTTTGTATTTTTAGTAGAGATGGGGTTTGACCATGTTGGTCAGGCTGGTCTCGAACTCCTGACGTTGTGATCTGCCCACCTCGGACTCCCAAAGTGCTGTGATCAGAATACTTGCATTCAAGATGCTAGGGGTGGTAGCAAGAGTGGCCATACATACCATTACCCCCAAAAAACCACTCACAGACTCTGGGCTTCCTGTTCTCACAATTCTGGCCTCAAAAGAGTTAGAGGAACTTGACATCAAAGGGGCTATATTTTGATCAAGAATGAACCTCTTTAAATTTTAACATGTTGCTCTTGGCATCCTATGTTCAGGGACCAGAAGAAAAATTGTATTACTATGCTAGCAGTGATAATTGACCCTGATCATCAGGAGACACTAGAGCATTAATATACAATGAGGGCAAGGAGAAAAATGTGAGGAACCCAGATGATATATTTGAATACTTCTTGGTACTTCCTTGCTTAACTATGATGACTGTAAATGGATAGACACATTAACTCTGGATTGTGAGGTGACAAGGCCATGCCTTTAACAAAGCCACTTAGGTAATGTAGTAGTCAAGGGTAAGAGTAATCTAGAATGAATAATGGAGCAGGGAGTGCATAAGATTCAATTAAGCTCTAGGCCAGCTGCAGAGCAAGATCTGCTGTTTGTCCCACTAGCCTCCTCTAATTTCTCTTGAGAAAGAAATGTTCATAAGAATTTTAGAGTAGCTGCTTCCAGAGCATATAAGAGGATTCAGAAAACACAAAAAGTGGACTGTGAGAGAGACAGAGGTAACTCACATCCCAATGCAAAACAAACTTGCTGCCCAGCTAGGGAAGTGCAGACAGCAGACATGCTTTTAAATGTCGCTGCTTCAAGGTCTGCTTCAGCTGTAGAGGCCAAAATCATGCTCTCACAGGGGCAACTCCCATGTTGGTCCAGAACACAGGGATGAAAGAATGGCCATTTCAGATTATTTCAGGAAAACTCAGATAGGCAGCAGTCCTTCCATATATTTTCACTGGATTGGTCAAGGCTTCATGTGGTATGAATAGCTTTCCTTTCAAACCTGCAGTATTGAAATTTCTAGACAACTTAAAAAAAACTTAGTACCTGAGATACGGAGATGTGGATTAAACTGACTTTTTAATTCTGCCCTCAGAAATAGAGATGTTTTATTACTTCCATACCCCAGAGAAATTCAGAATAAGAACAGGGCTCTAGGTCTTGTACCTTTTTAAGTCTTTCTAATAGGATAACATGCAAAATTGTTTGTCTGGATATTAGTAAAAAACTGGTAGATTGATATTTCTCTCTCCCTCTTCCCCACTTCATCACCTTTCTTCCCTAACATACACATTTCCCAGATATGTAAAAATGATCCTGAGAGACACAACATTCTAGGCTATAAAAAAGAAAAACTTATTTCCTTCTAACCATGCTATAATTTGCAAATTGCTTCATTTACAACGAACATAGCACTTAACATTATTTTGTAGAACAATGTTAGTTCATTTTCCTCATGGGAAACATCACTCCACTATTTTTTAATAAATGTTCTTCACGGCAATAAAAAAAAGAGAGACTTCCAAGTAAAATATTTTTCTCTCCACAGCTACTTCTTTTGTTATATAAAGACCTGATCTGAGCAAGGAAATTACTACTAGTTTTGGTCTGCTTAATTATTCAACTACACATCCCTCTCCTCAGCTTTTAAGTCATGGGTGTGAGAACTGGAAGGGAGGTGGTTAGAGTTTAAGGTTGATGAGGTGTTTGGAGATGATACTTGATATCTAAAACATGGAAAATGCCACTTTTTAATTCAATTCAGCAGCAATTTGAAAGACAAAAAATTGTTTTTGCAAGGAAAGCATGACATAGTGAAATGTGCTTTAGAAATATTTATTGAAGATGAACTTGTGTGCATGTGTGTATACATTTGTGCATGCATACACATATGTGCACACGTGTAGGCATGAAATGAGAGTGATTACAGGTAGGAAAGGCAGTTGAAAGTTATTGGCAGTTACATAGGCTATAGGGAAAGGGATGTGAATAATTGTGACAGCAGTGGAATAGATTTATAGAATTTCATCATGCAACTTATAAATAAAGAAAATAAGGCAAAGAAAAAATAGTGTTTTACATTTATCCAAATATTTATCATTTCCAATTCACCTCACTCTTTTCTGAGAATTTGAGTTTCCATTAGCTATAACTTCCTTTAGCCCAAAGAATTCCCCTTGGAATTTTTTTTATAGTGCAGGTTGGCTTGCAAAAATTAATTTGCTATTATTTAAAACTATCTTTCATTACCTTCATGTTTAAAAGGTATTTTTGACGGTAATATAATTCTGAATTGATTTACATAAATATATAGGTTCACCCTCTTCTGATCTTTGGTTTTCTGAGAAGCCAATTGTTAATTGAATTGTTACTCCTTATGTGAAATATATTGTTTTTCTATTGCTGTTTATGGATTTGCTTTTTATGTTTGGCTTTTAGCCACTTAACTACTATGTGCTGCTACAGTTTGGATGTTTGTTCCTGGTAAATCTCATGTTGATCTTCAATGTTGGAGGTGGGGCCTACTGGGAGATATTTGGTTCATGGGGTGGATCCCTACTGAATGGCTTGGCATAGTCTGAGTGCTAGTGAGTTCCCAGTGTAGTAGTTCCTGTAAGAGTTGGTTGTTTAAAAAAGCCTGGCATCTTTGCACTCTCTCCTTTGCTTTCTCTCTTGCTGTGTGTTCTACGCACACAACAGCTCACCTTCACCTTCTGCCATGAACGGAAGCAGGCTGTGGCCCTTGCTAGATGGAGGTGCTCAGATCTTAGTCTTTTCCAGACATCAGAATTGTGAGCCAAATAATCATCTTCTTTTTAGAAATTTTGCAGCCTTGTGTATTCCTTCACAGCAACACAAAAGAATTAAGATGTGCCTTGGCATAAACTTTTTTTGTGTTTAGTCCACTTGGTTTTTCTTAGCATCCTGTATCTGCAAACTTCTGGATTTCATTACATTTGCGAAATGAGGGATCATTATTTTTTCAAACATGTTGATTCTTATTCTCTCCTGTTTCCTAGTTTTCTAATGAAACATAATTGGGCTTTCTGTTATTATCTAACAGGCCCTAATACTGTGTTCTTGAGTTACAATTAATTTTTCATTTTTGTTCTTTACCTTGAATTTCTGTTGTCCTAAGCTCAAATTCATACACTCTTTCACTCTGTCATCTCCATTCTGTGGCACAATCCATCCAATGAATTCTTGGTTTCAGAAATTTATTTTTCAGGTTTTGGAATTTCTATTTGGTTCTCTTTTATTCTTTCTACTTATTTGATACAATTTCTATTTTTCTGCTAAAATGTTCTCCCACTGAGAGCACATTGTGTTTTTCCTCCTTTTTAAAGGCTGAATAATATTCCATTATTATTAATATTACTGTTGGTGAGAATGTAATTTGGTATAGACATTGTGAAAAACAGTATGGAGGGTTCGCAAAAAAATTAGAAAATAACCTACACATGATGCAGCAAAATTAGAAAATAACCATCACATTATGCCGCAATTCTGCTGCTGGGTATCAAAGAAGGAATTGAAATCACTATGTCAAAAGGGATATCTGCATTGTCATGTTAATTGCATCATTATTCACAACAGTCAAAATATAAAATGCAATTTTTATTTTGCCTATTCCTCCTTAATAGTTACTATAAAATCTTCTATATTTCTGTTGTAGTCTTCAAAGTTATGATTCCAATACTTGAATAAAAATTTCCTCAGGGGTCTCTAACTTATCTAAATATGTTCTTCTACTTTTTCATTTTAGATTTTGTGATTCTTAGTTCTGTGTATACACTTGATTGAGTTAGGGGATGCCCAGATATTTGGTGAAGAATTATTTCAGTGTGTGTTAGGGAAGGTGTTATTGGAATAAGTTAGCATTTAAATCAGTCGGCTGAACAAAGAAGATCTGCCCTTACCAATGTGGGTGGGCATCAGCCAATATATTGTGGGTCCACATAAGAACTTAAAGGAAGAGAATGGGTGAATTCTGTTTCTGTCTTTTTGAGCTGAAATACTCATCTTCTTCTGCCCTAGGACATCAGGGATCCTGTTTCTCTGACCTTCAGACTCAGATTAAATTACAACAGCTGCCTTCCTGGTTTTTCAGCTTGCAGAAGGCACATAGTGGGACTTCTCAGCCTTCATAATTGTGTGAGCCAATTCCCATAATAAATTTTCTTTTATCTATCTATCTACCTACCTACCTACCTATCTATCTATGTATCATTTATCTATCTGTCTGTCTTATTGGTTCTGTTTTTCTGGACATTCCTCACTCATATAGATGGTTTTGGATGTTGTCATTTTATATAAAGTGTGAATAAGTGTATTTATGCATATACCTATTTTCTTTATATATTTATTTTGAAGATATTACTTTATTTTGATTAATTCCAAGTAATAGAGTCAGAAAATAATGATTCAGGGTAAATAGTAAAATTCTGTTGTCTAAATCTAATAGTAATATATATAATTATTATCAATTACATAGAATCACACCAGTTTCATCACAATTGAGCTATGTCTTATGTTTTTCTTTATTGAATACCTGCACAGTGTGAAACACTGAAAACATTTTAAAATATAAAATTACACATTAAATATAATGTGAATTGTATAGATTTTAAAATGCCAAGTTGCAATTTTAGAACTTTATTATTTTAATTTATTACATGCTGTTAAGATGATCATTTTAATTCAAATAGACTTATAGGAGGAATTTTCTCTTCCAAAAGAAGACACAACTTTTAGTGGAAAATCCAAGGTTGAAATAGGGAGTTAAATAGAATTTAAAGCCTGTAGTATAATTTTCGATGAAACTTTTCATTATAAGAGTCACTCAAGACCTTTATAAGGAAAAGAAAACAAAAAGTAAAGCTGAATTTTTGAAAACTGGGTTAAATACACTGTATTAATTTCCTAAGGCTGCCATAACAAGATAACACAAACTTAGTGGCTTAAAACGACAGAAGTTTATTCTGTAATGGTTTTGGAGTCTAGAAGTCCAAAATCAAGGTGTCACCAGGATCACGCTCCCTCTGAAGGCACTAATGAAAAATTCTTCCTTGCCTCTTTCTATGTTCTGGTGGTTGCCAGTATTTTCTGGCATGCCTTGGCACGTAGCTGTATCATTTCAATCTCTGCCTCCATCTTCACATGGGCTTTCTCTGTGTTCCGTCCTCATTCTATAAGGATACCAGTCATTGAATTTAGGGCCTACTGTAATCCAGTGCAATATCATCCTAACTTAATTAATTACATCTGCAAAGGCCCTAATGCCACATGAGTCACATTCTGAAATTCCAAGTAGATATGCATTTTGGGGACACAATAGAAAATGTACAAAATATATTGAAGAAATAGAATGTTATAATTAGGAATCATTCCAATTATATTTAGTAAGTTCAAATGCTATATCTAGGGTAAATATGATTAGTGCTTACAACCATCTGGCTCTCCTTTGGGGCTCACAGAGAAAACCAGCTTTTCTAATACCTTTTCATTATGATAGAGAATTATGATTTGTTCTTGTACTAGTGATGTGGGCGGAGTGATGTACCTTGCTTCTAGGCTAAGTCATTTAATTGCAAAACTCTTTATAGTCTTCACCTGTTTCAAAGAGATCTCATCTTTACAGAGAGTAAGTTAACATAAAAGACAATGCAGTCTCCATTATCTTGGGCCCCTTTTAATTTTGTGAAGCTGAACCAACCAAAACACGAATTGGATACTGGGTGAGAAAAAATTAGTGATTTTGTAGAACTAATCTAATGTGGTTTTTTTGTTTGTTCCTGCAACATACCCTTTCCTACAATTACCAGTACTTTCTGTCTAGATACTTCCTGTTCTAGGCTACCATACACCCATTATTAATCACATACTATGGTATTTAATTATCTCCCTCATCTACTGTTTGGTAGCATAAACAACCAATTATCAAGTGTTCTATATTACTAAAAATATAATTATAAATTATACTGAATGTTGCTGGGCGCCGTGGCTCATGCCTCTAATTCCAGCACTTTGGGAGGCCGAGGTGGGTGGATCACCTGAGGCCAGGAGTTAGAGACCAGCCTGGCCAATGTGGTGAAATCCCATCTCTATTAAAATACAAAAATTAGCCAGGCGTGTTGGTGCACGCCTGTAATTCCAGCTACTCAGGAGGCTGAGGCAGGATAATTGCTTGAACCTGGGAGGTGGAGGTTACAGTTAGCCAAGATCGTGCCATTGCACTCCAGCCTGGGCGACAGAATGAGACTATGTCTCAAAAAAATAAATAAATGAAACAAAATAAAATAAAATATACTGAATCTGGTACTTTGTAAATCCCTAAACTTCAATAATATTTTTTTCTCATTTATGGTCTCCCTCGAAGGCAGCAAACATTCCTCTCTCAGAAATTTTAGTTCCTTAAAACCATTATATTTAGAAATGTAAAATAATTCAAAGTATAGATGTATCAATGTAAAAATATCTAAATGTCTCAAGAAATTAAAATTATTACAAATTGTCTCCTCTTTCTATTTGAATATACTCTATTATTTTAGTGTTTGTAATAAAAAGGGTTACAAATCATAAGAAAGTGTCCTAAAATGTTTTATTAGTTTATAATCAAAGTTATTTCCTTTTAGATGATACTATTTTAGTGGCATTGAACAAATGAGTTGATGTTGTAACACATTGTATAGTTCTTCAAATGAAGAATTTCTAGGGTAATATGGATTATAAAGAGACTACAAGACAGAGATACATCACAATAATATGTAAATTACAAGTACATTACCTGTAGAAATTAATTTATGTTTGACAATTTAGGGATATAAGTGTATGAAACGTACTTCTTTCGATTTCAGCTTCCATAATAGAAGATATTCAATTACAGTGTGTTCCAAATGAAAAGGCTAATTAGCTGCTCAAAACTGGCATCTTTGTGATGCAAATTATGATATTTCAGATCTCAACTTTTAAAATTTCAAGTGAGTATGCTTTAATTTATGGTGTCAGGGGCTATATGTCTATACTTATGTATATGTGTTTGCATGTGTTTGAATGCATGTGTATACACACATATTGTACCCTAGATAATTATTCAATTACTCCATTAGGAGTATAGTTTGTTAGGTCAGTCAACCAAACAAATACTTAGCTGCATAGGAGTAGTAAAACATACAAAGGAAAACATTATCTTCTTGGACTCCAAACGATTTTTCAGAGAGAAACTTTCTCACCTGATTTATATAACAATTATATTTGATGTGTTTTCCTAAGAATTATTTATACCCAGTCACAATATTAAAGCATATTGCATTTCACAGAAAATTGATTGTATAATTAAACTTATAAGATTAAAGAAAGGGAAAAAATAAAACACACATGCTGATAGAGGAATGAGTGAAAGGGAAGGCAATGAGTAGAAGGATGTGTCTATCTGCTGCATTGCTAATATAAAAATTATTAATGCCAGTAAAGCTTATCTAATAGAATATGAAAGCATAAATACTCAGTTCATAACAACAAGGAATTATTGGACAAAGGTTGAGTCATATTAAATATCAGCTAATAAATGCAAGATAGTAACTGATGAAGATCCATTGACATCTTTATAGATGTTATTTATGATGAAATAAATGTTATTGAAAAATGTTAAAGGTTTATTTCATTATTAATTGACACATTATAATTATACATATATTTTTTAATAATGAGATAACAATGTAATTGTAGTTGGATTTGCTAATTATTTTCTCCCAAATTTATGATAAATTCAACTTTTTATAAATAAGTTAACCATAAATCTGTACATCACATATAACCGCATTTTGAAAAATAAGGCATAGGCATGCAATATTTATACATATGCCAAATATATATACATGTCATCGATAATAGATTGTATTTTCATTAATGTAGATTTACCTTTTATGACATAGCATAACATGGATCTGAAAATAAGATTGTCCTTTATACTTGAACACCTGAGAATACTCTTTTGTGGGAAAAATTAATTAGTTATTCAACTCATATTAGATCACTTAATATGTGCCAGACTCTATATCAGTAAAGAAGCTTGAGTTTTTTGTTAATTTTGGTAATTAAATACAATTATTGCTTCAGATAACTGAAATCTTCCCAGTTAAAAACAGAATTCTTTATGTCACTCTCAAATCTCTCTGGAAAAGAATAACATCAATTATAACAATACAAATATTAGAAGAGGGAGGAAGAAAAGTGATTTAATTAGAAAGACCCAAAGTTATTTGTGCTTTCTGATTATAGAGCTAATATATATCTAGATTTAGATTTTTTTTAAGATGTTAAAATCCACACTACTCATCTTTTGTTCATGTTCTTTCAAGTAAACAAAACTGACAAGGAAGTAGGCTGAATTTAGAAGCCTATTTTTCACAGCTTGTTTCCAAGACATGAAATAAGATTAATACAGATTGAAAATAATTTCTTGACTCTTCCAGTTTTAGGATCATAGCACATAATGAGAACCCTGAAACTTTTCAATATCCTGAAGTGACTTATGAATTAATAAAGACTCTGGCACATATTTGGCATATATTTTGTGTTCATCTTTCCCCCTTTGCAGTTGATACTTCATTTGTATAAGCAATTAAGCAAAACATTCCTAGTCATATAGTAGGCAATCTACCTCGTACTTAATTCATAACATCTAAGCTTTGTTTTTATTGTGTGTAGGACTATAAACAGATATTGTTTTCAAAACAATATTATCAAATTGGGGATTCTAGTTAAATATGTTCATTGTAGGAATTCCCATAATCTTAATGGACAAATATTTATGTGGTAATTATACAGAGAAATGTTTAGGTGCAATATTTTCCAATGTTATTTGATCATGAGTAATGTTTCTATAGGAAGAGAATTACCACGCCACTGAACTAGGGTTGCATATAATTATATTTCTGAAGAATCTTTCAAGCTACAACCACAAATTTGTCAATGAAATTCTTTCTTCTTACTTTCACTCCTACTATTGACCAAATTCAGGCAATGTTGCATGTTACCCTTCCTCTTTATGCCATTGTCCTTCATTTTGACTGTTACCATTTGGATTTTCAAAGATCGTTCCATCCATTCTTGCTATTCTCTAGTCTACCCTTCACGCTATGATGACTGTCCACTCTATTTAACATGGGTAGGTGGCTCATATACCTTTGTGGCTGCTTCCTGCTTTTGCAGGTCCAGCTCAAATACTACATCCATGGAACCTTCTGAAACAATCCTACTCAAAACAATTTTTCTATTATTCCAGTTGTTCTTAAGTCTATTACTGCATTAATTACATATGTTTACTTTGCAGTGTATATATCATTGTCAAATCTGAAATTTTAGTGTTTTTTTTTTTTCTTAAAGACAGGTAGATATTAGTACAACTTACCAAATACTTCCAATTTTCCTTAAGGGTGCATGATGGGGTATCTCTTCACTGACTCTTAGAATTAAGTGTGGCCATGTGAATTAGTCAATTAAACATGAATAGAAGAAATATTTATTCCTTTGGGTAAAACCTTAAGAGTCAGTGCATGACTCACCATGCTGTCTCTTTTTACTTTTTCAATAAAAGCTAACAATATTTCAGGCAGACAGCCTAATCCCAGGGTACAAACAATATAGGGATGAGTCCTAAAAGACAGGCAGTGATGATGCAGTATGATAGGAAAATATATTCCTATTGAGATTATGGGTTTGTTTGCTAGCACAACATAATCAAGCTTATTCTATTGCTATGCACTCTAAATGTAAAATATGCCAAAAAATATATGTTTAATAGAGACAGAAATGGTCCTGAAAGTTATCAATGTTTATTTAAATAATGAGCCCAACTCACCTAAGTTTTTTGCTGCTTATCAGTTTTCAGAAATATGATAACAGAATAGAAACATCAAATCAATTAATTTTAGCTAAAAAGCACTCTTAAAATAAACAAAAGTTTTATTATACTGTATTCCTATCCAGAGTTTCCCAAACTGTTCTCTGCAATTTGTTGACCTGTATTCAGTGACTGTTCATGGCAAAACCATTCCAGACTTTAAAAAGCAAGCAGCAAAAGACCAAAAATATCTAACACAGTATTGAAGGAGAAGAACAAAGTTGGAGAACTGACACTACCTGACTTCAAGACTTATGATAAAGCTACAGTGATAATGACAGTGTGGTATTAGTTAAAAAAAAAAAAAAAAAAAAGACCAATAGATCAATGGGACAGAGTAGAGAGCCTAGAAATAGATCTACATACATATAACCAGCTGATCTTTGACAAAGAAGCAAAGGCAATGCAAAGATAGTCTTTTCAATAAATAATGGAATAATTAAACACCCACATTCAAAAAAAAATCTTGAATATATCTTACATTCCTCAAAAATTAACTCAAAATGAATTACAGACATAAATACAAAATGCAAAACTATAAAACTTTTAAAAGATAACATGAGAGAAATCCTAGATGAACTTGAGTATAGTGATGGCTTTCTAATTACAATACCAATGGTACAATTTATGAAACTAATAATTGATAAGCTGGACTTCATTAAAATTAAAAACTTCTGCTCTGCAAAAGACGACATCAAGAGACCAAGAAGACAAACCACAGTCTGGGAGAAAATATACGCAAGAGACACATCTGATAAAGGAATTATTCAAAATAAACAAAGAACTCTTAAAACTCAACAACAACAAAAAAATGATTAAAATAGCCAAAGACTTTAACAGACACCTCACCAAAGAAGACATAGACATAGCAAATAAGCATGTGAAAATATGCTCCATATCATATATCATCAGGAAAATGCAAAGTAAAACCACAGTGAGAAGCCGCTACATACCTATTAGAATGGCAAGAAATCAGAACCCTAACAACATCAATTGTTAGTGAAGATGTGGAGTGATATGGTTTGGCTCTGTGTCCCCTCCCAAATCTCATATTGAATTGTGATTCCGATTCCACGTGCTGGAGGTGGGGCCTGATGGGGGGTGATTGGATCATGGGGTGGTTTCTAATGGTTTAGCACCATTCCGCTAGTGTTGTCTCATGACAGAGTTCTCATGAGATCTGATTGTTTAAAACTCTGATACATGCAACAATGTGAATGAACCTCAACATAATTATGCAGAGCAAAAGTCAGAAAAAAAAACCCCTGTGATTTATTTATATTAAATTCTAGAAAATGGAAGTGTAGTCTCCAGTGGTTACCTAGGAACAGTTAGGGAGGAGGAAGATGGTATTACAAAGGAATGTGATAAAACTGTTCAAGGTGATAGAAAATGTTCATCATCTTGATTGTGATGGAAGATTTCAAGGATATAGCTCTATCTCAGAACTTTTCAAATGGTATACTTTAAATATATACCTGTTTTGAATGTCAATTATATTTTAATAAAGAAGTTAAAAATAAAAGACCAGAAAAGGACTATGACTGTGGGAGGAACAGCAACTAAAACAAATTTTAAAAAGAGAATAACAAAATGATCATAAATCCTGGCTATATACCACACAGTATTCAAAAATGTTTTTCATGTATTATCTCATTTAAACCTCAAAACAACCCTATGAACTCAACATCATAGTTATGTAATTTTACAAATAAAGAAAATGAGGCACAGAGAGGTTAAATAATTTACATATGGATATTCACACAATAAGGAATAAAGGCTAGATTAAATACTGACATTTTACTACCCGAGCCCACATTCCTAATGATTTTTCTGCTCTCAACTACAAACCGAGTAAGGCTGTTTCATTGAAAATAACAAGATTATGTTAACAATAATGTACACGTTATGAATAATAAGTTGTTAAAAATTATTTCACTGTAAACCATATTTTGTTTTATTTTGTTATTATTTAATATCATTTTACTTGACAAACAATTATATGTATTGCAGGGTATAATGTAATATTTTGATGTTTGTTTACAATGTGGAATGATTATTTTTATCTTTAAGGTATTTATTTTAGAAACAGGGTCTTGCTATATTGTCTAGCCTGTAGTGCAGTGACTATTCACAAACGTCACCATCACCCACTACAACCTCAAACTCTTGGCCTCAAGTGATCCTCCTGCCTCAGCCTCCAGAGTAGCTGGGACTACAAGAGCATAACATCATGCCCTGCTACACTGTGGAATTATTGAATCATACTAATTAATAAATTCATCACCTCACATACTTTTCTTTTTTGTGTGTAGAAAACATTTAAAATATGATATTTTAGCAATTTTGATATATGCAATGCATTATTCTTTATGACAGTCACTATTCTGTGTAATAGATTACTACAGCTTATTTCTTCTAACTGAAACCCTGTACCCTTTGGTCAACATCTCTTTTCCCATTCACTCTCTTCCTGCAGCTGCTGGAATCCACACTTCACATAAACAGGACTATGCTTTGTTTCCTTCTGCATTTTCATGCATAGAAAACACTGTCTAGCATATAGTAGAGGCTCATTAATCACGTTTAAAAATTTGTTAAATAAAAAGAAAAATGATGATCTGATACTGTCAAAACTTGGATGCTATTTTTTTTTTAATTTGGATAGATTGATTCGGTCTTCTGTATATAAAGATGTGGTAGAAGTAAGGTAAGGTAAAGTTTGCTGTATACAAATAAAGACTCTTCAATGTCTTCCATGCAGAATGATTTCTGACAAAATGGATATTACATCCCTCTTCCAAGAAGTCATTTCATGTTTGGTAAAATTGAACAGTTAGAAATGACTACTGGCACCAAAATTTAATTTTTTTAAGAAAAATATTCTCCCCTTTGTTTCCATCTCCTAGAGATACTTCTACTTTTAGGGTAACAAGAAATGTGATTTGAAGACCCACAAAATAAATTAACTCCAACATAGTTTCCAGGTATGAAATTCTGAATCCTTACAATTTAAATTAAGGAGACTTGTTCTAATTTTTTCAGCATTATCCCTGATTCTTAGCCTTGAATTTCTTCTCCTTGAAAGTTCCAGGAAAGTCCCCTTGCACCCACCCTTTAAGGTCAATCTTAATCCCTATCTCCCACAGATTTCCTAAGCATATAGTCAAAACTAATCTTATGATCCTTGGACTTTCTTAGCCCATTGCCTTTACCAAACCAGTAGAGTTTGCCACTTTAGTCCCAAACTGTGCTAAAAGGGTTTGTTTCCTTCACCAGAATGCACCTACTGGAAGGAAAAAGCTACGCCTTATTCATCTATGAATTCTTAACAGGTCTTTGCTCATAGTTGGCTTTCAAAGTTTGATAAATTTACCATTCATTTCACACCTTCTTCTTTGGAAGTAGTAGCAATAAATTAGTTGAACTTTCAACTTGGCCTTTTAAACTTAATCCCTGGCCCTTGTCAAGAGGTGAATTAGTTCTCTGGAAGAGAAACAGCAGTAGTTTAATTGCAGAGACTACGGCAGGTATCTTTCTGCCTCAAGTCATAAGCTTTCCTGAGGAAAAAAATGTATTCCTTAAGAAATATGTATTAAATAGAAAAGTCCATCTTCATAATGACCTTCTTTATCTATCTTCTTCTATTCTGACTAAGAGATAGCGTTGGACATTTCAGCATGCTTGAACTACCTGCACTCATTTCACTGGAATCCACATTATATGAAAGTCCAGCTGTAATAAATCTAGACTTGTGCTAAATTTCCCTTTTGGCTTAATGTTCCATTTTGTGTTAGACAAGAACCCAGTAGAGATGAGATACAGAATTCTGATTTTGCTGTGTTATGCCTTATAGCAAGCCAACTGCCAAAATAGGGCAATAAAACTGAAGTGTGTATATCATGAAACAAACATGACTAACGGGTAGATATTTGCCTTAAATACTCAGAAGGTTTTATGATGATAAACAACATAATGTGGATAGAAGAGGCTTATAGTTCCTCAAGCTCATGAGTAAAATGATTTCAACCACTTTCTAGCATCTGTTTATCTTCAGGAAGTATAGTGAGGCTAATGGCAAATAACTAAAATGTTTATTTAAAATAATTAAGGACTTGATTCAGTGTGGATTTATTATAAAAGAATATACGCTATTTCAATCATTTGTTTGGGTTACTGTGAACATTTTAAGATTGAAAGTGGAATTGTAGTGTTCCATGGAAGGCTTTAATGTCTTATGTAAACTATTGTAATGATTTCTCTTCATACACATACTAGCATACATAAAACAGTTTGGAAGTTCAACTTTTCAATTACAGAAAGCATTTTTTGCTACCCTATTTTAACTATGAACAGAGTATTCTACAAGGTGTTTTTCTAGATTTATTGAAATATTGACATGCTACAACAACTATAAGGTCATAAAATTTAAAAAGTAAATGAACCATAGAGATGATGTACAAACTTCTATTTATTTCTAATTTTATTTTGAGCCGAAAAGAAAATTTAAGGTGTTATTTTCATTATATAATGATAATTCTGCCTTGTGTGTTTGTAAGATGTAGAATCAGAATTCAATAGTTGTTTTTTTCTGTCATTGCTCATATTTTATCAGAAGTACATTATCTCACTTATTTGTATTATTCTTATCAATCTTTCTCCACATAAAAAGTGTCTTCCATATGCAAGTTGTTTTGCTAGATACCGGGTTACAACGGTGAGTAAGAGCCCCTCCCTTGAAGGAACTTGATATGTCCACTTTAAACCTACAGAAGCAAAATCTAGTGTATATAGGTATACATGTATATATATAGTAATTGCAGATTAATTGATAAATTTCATAGCACATGATAAGTTATTTTGTGGCAAATATTATGCTAAGCAATTTGCATATATTGAGCAGTATAAATTACCAGCAGAAATAAACAAAGTTGTCATATACAGTTGATTGTTGAACGACATTGGTTTGACCTGTGTGGGTACACTTATATGCAAATTTTTTACAAGAAGTATATTGGAAAATATTTTTAACCTATGTGAAATTTAAAATTTAAAATTTCACAGTGAATCACATAGACTGGAAATATTTTAAAAATCAAATCAAAAAAATCAAAAAATCAAATCAAAAAAAGTTATGTCAAAAATACAAGAGATATATGTAGATAATAATCTATTTCATTATTTACTACCATAAAAGACACCATATAAACTGTATATGTGTCTATTATAAAAGATTAAATTTTATCAAAACATATGCACAAAAAATTTATCGACCATACGTGGTGCCATTTGCAGATGAGGAAAATGTAAGCAAATGTAAGGATGCAATGTTAAATCATAGTTGCAAAAAATTAACTGTAGTACATACTTCACGACTGTAATAATCTCATAGTCACCTCCTGTTGCTACTGTAGTGAGCTCAAGTCTTGCGTGTTTCTGCTTAACACATCTTATGACGCTAATCATCCACCAGTTAGCAGTTTGTCTCTCCAGTAAATTGCATATTGCATTAAAAATGATCTCTTGGAATTCTTGAGTATTTTTATCATGTTTTGTGCCATATCATAAACCTTGAATAACACTATGTGAGCCATATACACTGTGACTAGTGATGCTGGAAGTGCTTCCAAAAAGCAGAGAAATGGGTCTGGCATGGTGTCTCATGCCTGTAATCCCAGCACTTTGGGAGGCCGAGGTGGGTGGATCACCTGAGGTCAGGAATTCAAGACCAGCCTGGCCAACATGGTGAAACCCTGTCTGTACTAAAAATACAAATATTAGCTGGGCATGATGACACATTCCTGCAATCCCAAATACTCAGAGGTTGAGGCAAGAGCATCGCTTGAACCCAGAAGGCAGAGGTTGCAGTGAGCTGAGATAAAGCCACTGCTCTCCAGCCTGGATGACAGTGTGTGACACAGTCTCAAAAAAAAAAGAGAAAAAAGAAAAAAGCAGAGACAGAGAAACATCATGACATTAAAGAGGAAGTTGAATTGCTTGAAGTTTGCAGCTGAGGTTGTCCACTAATTCAAGATAAATAAAATTTGTGAAGTCATTGATACACTTATTCCAGCAGGCAAGAAAACTTCGTAATTTTTGCAAAATACCTTTTTTTGCATTAAAAATGCAGATTTTATGTGGTTGCAGTATTGCTACAAGAAAGGCATAACTATTGACTCTGATATAATTTGAGAAAAAGTAAAGTAATTATATGACAACTTAAAGATATGGGAAGGTGAAAGATCTAAAGCTTCCAAAAAAGGGGGGTTTGATAATATTAGAATGAGATTTGGCTTAAAAAGGTGTCAAAATAACAGGAGAAGCAGCTTCTGCTGACCAAGGAAGACAAGATGAGTTCCCAGACACCATTAAGAAAATAATTGAGTGGGCCAGGCGCGGTAGCTCACGCCTGTAATCCCAGCACTTTGGGAGGCCAAGGCGGGCAGATCATGAGGTCAGGAGATCGAGACCACCACGGCTAACACAGTGAAACCACGTCTCTACTAAAAACACAAAAAATTAGCCAGGCGTGGTGGTGGGCGCCTGTAGTCCCAGCTACTCTAGAGACTGAGGCAGGAGAATGGCATGAACCCGGGAGGTGGAGCTTGCAGTGAGCCGAGATCGTGTCACTGCACCCCAGCCTGTGCAATGGAGCAAGACTCCATCTCAAAAAAAAAAAAGAAGAAGAAGAAAAAAAGAAAAAATCATTGAGGGTTGGGCATGGTGGCTCACACATGTAATCCCATGTAATCCCAACAGTTTGGGAGGCCAAGGAGGGAGGATCACCTGAGGTCAGGATTTTGAGACCAGCCTGACCAACATAGTGACACTCCATCTCTACTAATAATACAAAAAAAAAAAAAAAAAAGCCAGGTATGGTGATGCATGCCTATAATCACAGTACTCAGGAGGCTGAGGCAGGAGAATCCCTTGAACCCAGGAGGCAGAGCTTGCAGTGAGCCAAGATGGCGCCATTGCACTTCAGCCTGGGCAACACACCAAGACTCTGTCAAAAAAAAGAAAGAAAGAAAAAGAAAATCATTGAGGAGAATGTATAGCCTGAATGGGTTTTTAATGTAGACAAAAATGCTCTATTCTGAAAAAAAAAAAAGTCAAAAACGATGTTTATTAATAAGGAAGAGAAGGAAGCACCAGGAAGGGATAGGCTAACTCTATAGCTTTGTGCAAATGCAGTAGGATTTCTGATCAGGACCACCCTTATCTACAAAGCTGCTAATTTTTGAGTGTTGAGGGGAAAATATAAACTCCAGCTGTCTGTTTTTCGATTGTACAAGAGGAAGGTTTGTATAATAAAAACCATTTTTTTTCTGGATTGGTTCCATCTATGCTTTGTCCCTGAAATTAGGAAGCACCTTACCAGTAATGTATTTACTTGTAGAGTTCTTTTGATATTGGGCAGTACTTCTGGCCACACAGAACCCAAGAGTTCAACATCAAAGGTGTCAAAATGGTCTGTTTGCCCCAAAAACAATGTCTGTAATTCAGTCTCTATATCCGAAGATCATCAGGAACTTAAGGTTCATTAAATGCGGTGGTACTCTACGGAAATAATGCTACAGAAAACAAGCCCAACAGAGAGAACACCATGAAAGTCTGGAAGGATTACACCATTGAAGATGCAATGACTGTTATAGAAAAAGCCTTTAGAGCTATCAAACCTGAGACATGAAATTCCTGCTGGAGCAAATGAGCCCAGATGTTGTACATAACTTCACAGGATTAAAGACAGAGCCAATCATAGAGATCATGAAAGACACTCTGGACTGGTAAAAAAGGTGAACGGGTCAAGGTTTTCAACATATGGAACTTGGAGGAATTCAAAGTAATAATAGATACTTGATATGGTTTGAACATTTGTCACCTCTAAATCTCATAATGAATGCAATCACCAATGCTGGAAGTAGGACCGGGTGGAAGGTAATTGGATAATGGGGGCAGGTCTATCATGAGTGACTTAACACAATCCTCTTGGTTATGAGTGATTTATTGCTGTGAGTTCACATGAGATCTGTTTGTTTAAAAGTGTATGGCACCTCCTCCCTCTTTCTCTTGCTCCTGTTCTCACCATGTGAGATGCCAACTCCCCTTATGCCTTCCATCATGATTTTAAGCTGCCAGATGCCTCACCAGATGCCAAGCAGATACCAGCACCATGCTTCCTGTACAGCCTGCAGAACCATGAGCCAAATAAACCTGTTTATGTTATAAATTACCCAGTCTCAGGTATGTCTTTATATCTTCAATAACAACCTAATACAGAAAACTGATGCTGAAGAGTAGAGCATTGCTATAAATATACGTGAAGATGTGGAAGTGGCTTTGCAAATGGGTAATGGGTAGAGGTTGGAAGAGTTTGGAGAGCTCAGAAGAAGACAGAAAGATGAGGGGAAGTTTGGAACTTCATAGAGACTGTCTACCTGATTGTGACCAAAATGCTGATAGAGATATGGAAAGTGAAGGTCAGGCTGATGAGGTCTCAGATGGAAATGAACAAATTATTTGTAATGAAAGCAATTAAATTACCAGTGTTATGCCCTATCAAAGAACTTGGCTGCATTGTATTCATGTTCTAGGTATCTGTGGAAGTTTGCAATTAAGAAAGATGACTCAGGGTATCTGGTGGAAAAAAAAATTCAAAGCAGCAAAGTGTTCAAGATGTGGCATGGCTGGCAGGGAGCGGTGGCTCATGCCTGTAATCCCAGCACTTTGGGAGGCTGAGGTGGGCAGATCACCTGAGGTCGGGAGTTTGAGACCAGCCTGACCAACATGGAGAAAACCTGTCTCTACTAAAAATACAAAAAATTAGCTGGGCGTGGTGGTGCATGCCTGTAATCCCAGCTACTTGGGAGGCTGAGGCAGGAGAATCGCTTGAACCTGGGAAGCAGATGTCATGGTGAGCCGAGATTGCACCATTGCACTCCAGCCTGGGCAACAAGAGAGAAACTCCATTGGAAAAAAAAAAAAAAAAAAAAAAAGATGTGGCATGGCTGCTTCAAACAACCTATAGTCAGATATGAGTACACAGAAATGACTTAAAGTTGGAACTTGTATTTAAAAGGGAAGCAGAGCATAAAAGTTTGAAAATTTTGCAGACTGGCAATGTGGCAAAGAAAGAAAAGGCATTTTCGGGTGAGGAATTCAAGTAGACTATGGAACAACAACTTGCTAAAGAGATTAGCATGATTAAAAGGGAACCAAGTGGTATTTTCTAAGATAATTTTTAAAAAGGCCCCAAAGGCAGTTCAGAAATCTTGAAGACAGCCCTTCTCATCACAGGCTCAGAGGCCTAGCAGGAAATGAAAAATGGTGTGGGGAGTCAGGTCTGGGGTGCCAATGCATTGTGCCACCTCAGTACATTACTCTTCACAACCTGACTGCTTGGCTCCAGTTGTGACTCGAAAAAGGCCCCAGGTATAGCTCAGACTGCCATTTTGGAGAGTGCAAGATTCCATAGCACTGGCAGCTTCATTGTGGTGTTAAGCCTGTAGGCACACAGAATGCAAGAGTGAAGGAAGGTTGGAAGGTACCACCTAGATTTCCAAGGATATATGGGAAAGCCTTGCTGCCCAGGTAAAAACTTGCCACAGAGAAATTGTACAAAGGCAATGCCAATAGAAGATGTGGAATTGGAGCCCCCACACAGATTGCCAACTAGGGAAGGGGGCCACTGCCCTCCAGACTCAAGAGTGGTAGACACAGTGGCAGGTTGCATCCTCAGCCTGGAAAAGCTGTAGCCAACAAACCCACAAGGATGGAGCTGCCAAGGCCTTGGGAGTCCACCCCTCACATCAGTGTGTCTTGGATGTGGAACATAGAGACAAAGGGGATCATTTTGGAGTGTTGAGATTTAATGACTGCCTTCCAGCTTTCAGACTTGTGTGGGGCCTATTGCTCCTTTCTTTTGGCCAATTTATCCCTTTTGGAATAAAAATATTTACCCAATGCCTGTACCATCATTGTATATTGGAAGTAAATAACTTGTTTTTATTTCCAGGCTCATAGGTGGAAGGAGATGAGTCTCAGATGGGACTTAGTGAGAGGTGACAATGTGCTAGCAGCCCTCGCTTGCTCTCGGTGCCTCCTCGGCCTTGGCATCCACTCTGGCCGCTCTTGAGGAGCCCTTCAGCCCACCGCTGCACTGTGGGAACCCCTCTCTGGGCTGGCCAAGGCCGGAGCCAGCTCCCTCTGCTTGCGGGGAGGTGTGGCGGGCAGAGGCGTGGGTGGGACCAGGGCTGCATGCAGCGCTCGCAGGCCAGCGTGGGTTCCAAGTGGGTGTGGGCTCGCCAGGCCCCGCACTTACAGTGGCCAGCCGGCACCACCAGCCCTGAGCAGTGAGGGGCTTAGGACCCGGGCCAGTAGCTGCGGAGGGTGCGCCAGGTCCCCCAGCACTGCCAGCCTGCCCATGACACCCTTGAATTCTTGCCAGGCCTCAGCTGCCTCCCCAAGGGGCAGAGCTTGGGACCTGCAGCCCACCATGCCCAAACCATCCTCCCTCCCTGGTAGGTTCCCGGGCAGCCTGAGCCTCCCCGACAGGGCGCTGCCCCCTGCTCCACAGCACCCGGTCCCATTGACTGCCCAAGGGCTGAGGATTGCGGGCATGTAGTGCTGGGCTGGTGGGCAGCTCCGCCCGCGGCCCTTGCACAGGATGCACTAGGTGAAGCCAGCTGGGCTCCTGAGTTGGGTGGGGACTTGGAGAACTTTTATGTCTAGCTGGAAGATTGCATATGCAACAATCAGCACTCTGTGTCTAGCTCAGGGTTCATGGATGCACCAATCAGCACTCTGTATCTAGCTAATCTGGTGGGGTCTTGGAGAACTTTTATGTCTAGCTAAAGGATTATAAATACACCAGTCAGCACTCTGTGTCTAGCTCAAGGTTTATAAACACACCAATCAGCACTCTGTGTCTAGCTCAAGGTTTGTAAACGGACCAATCAGTGCTCTGTGTCTAGTTAATCTAGTGGGGACTTGGAGAATTTTTACATCTAGCTAGAGGTTTGTAAATACAGCAATCAGCACTCTGTGTCTAGCTCAGGGATTGTAAATGCACCAGTCAGCATCCTGTCAAAACGAACCAGTCAGCTCTCTGTAAAATGGACCAATCAGCTCTCTGTAAAACGGGCCAATCAGCAGGATGTGGGTGGAGCCAGATAAGGGAATAAAAGCAGGCTGCCTCAGCCAGCAGCAGCAACCCACTCAGGTCCCCTTCCACGTTGTGGAAGCATTGTTCTTTCGCTCTTTGCAATAAATCTTGCCTGCTGCTCACTCTTTGGGTCCGCACTGCTTTTATGAGCTGTAACACTCACTGCGAAGGTCTGCAGCTTCACTCCTGAGGCCAGTGAGACCACGAACCCACTGGGGGGAATGAACAACTCTGGACAGGAGGAACGAACAACTCCAGACGCGCCACCTTAAGAGCTGTAACACTCACCGTGAGGGTCCACGGCTTCATTCTTGAAGTTAGTGAGACCAAGAACCCACCAATTTTGGACACATTAGGACTTTGGACTTGATGCTGGAATGAGTTAAGGCTTTGGAGGATGATTGAGAAGGGATGATTGTATTCGCAAGGTGAAAAGAACAGGATATTTGGTGGGGCAGAAGCAGGATGATATAGTTTGGGTATTTATTCCCTCCATACCTCTGATGAAATGTAATCCCTAATAATCCAGGTGGAGCCTGGTGGAAGGTGACTGGATCATGGGAAAGATCCTTCTTGATTGGCTTAGTGCCATCCTCTTGGTGATGAGTGAATTCTTGGTCTGAGTTCACATGAAATCTGAGTGCTGAAAAGTGTTTGGCACCTCCCCATTCTCTCTTTTGCTACTGCTGTCACCACATGATACTCTAGCTTCCCCTTTGCCTTCTGCCATGATTGTAGGTTTCCCAAGACCTCACTGGAAGCTGAGCAGATGCTAACACCTTGATTCCTGTACAGCCTGCAGAACCATGAACCAATTAAAACCATTTTCTTTAAAAATTACTCAGCCTCAGGTTTTTTTTTTTTTTTTTTTTTTTTTTTTTTTTTGAGACACAGTCTCACTCTGTTGCCCAGGCTGGAATGCATTGATGCTATCTCGGCTCAGGGCAAGCTCTGCCTCCCGGGTTCATGCCATTCTCCTACCTTAGCCTCCCGAGTAGCTGGGACTACAGGCGCCCGCCACCATGCCCGGCTAATTTTTTGTATGTTTTTAGTAGAGACGGGGTTTCACTGTGTTCACCAGGATGGTCTTGATCTCCTGACCTCGTGATCCACCCGCCTCAGCCTCCCAAAGTGCTGGGATTATAGGCATGAGCCAGCGCGCCCTGCCAGCCTCAGGTATTTTTTAATAGCAACACTAGAATTGCCTAATACCACACCAGAAGTATTAACAGATGATGACTTGAGAGAGGTAAGTGCTTCAAAACCAGTGCCAGACAATCAGGAAAAAGATATAGAAAAAAAAAGTGTCAGAAAACAAATTCACATTAGATAATCTCAAAGAAGGGTGCCTATTAGTCTAGACTGCTTTTGACTACTATTAAGACATGGATGCTTCTATAATATGGGCATTGAAACTAAAGTAAACGGTGAAAGAAGAATTGGTATCATATAGAAACATTTTTAGAGAAATTAAAAGGTTAAAAAAAAGTCTGACAGAAATTACAAGGTATTTCTCTAAAGTTACACCAAGTGTGCCTGCTTCACCTGCCTCCCCTTCCACCTCCTTCTTCCCTTTAGCCTCTGACACCCCTGAGACAGCAAGAGCACCCCCCACCTTCAGCCTACTCAATGTGAAGATGAAGAGGATGAAAAGCTTTATGATGACCCATTTCCACTTGAGGAATAGTAAATATATTTTTTCTTCCTTATGATTTTCTTAATAACATTTTTTCTCTAGTTTCATTGTAAGAATATAGTATATAATACATACAGCATACAAAATATGTGTTAATTAATTATGTTATCAGCAAGGCTTCCTGTCAAGATTGGGCTATTAGTAATTAATGTTTAGGGGAATCAAAAGTAATTTGTGGGCTGGGCACAGTGACTCACACCTATAGTTCTAGCCCCTTTGGAGGCCAAGGCAACAGTATCACTTGAGACCAGGAGTTCAAGCCCAGACTGGGCAATATAGTAAGAGTCTATCTCTATAGAAAATGAAGAACTTAGCCAGGCATGGTGGTGTGTGCTATAGTCCCAGCTACTCAGAAGGCTGAGGAAGAAAGATCACTTGAGCCCAGGAGTTTGAGGCCACAGTGAGCTATGATCACATCACTGAACTCCATCTTGGATGGAGTGAGACCCTGTCTATACTAAATAAATACACAAATAAATAAATAAGTCCTATATGGAATTTTGATTTTGTGGTGGATTGGCACCCCAATTCCCTCATCGTTCAAGTATCAACTGTATGTACAAAAAGTAATGTTCAAAGAAAATATATAATAAAATAGAGATTTTTATATTAATTATTTTGCATTCCTTTTATCAAAGTGCTAATCTATGTGATGCATTAACAAATTTAAAGTCTCTTTGCTTAAAAATTTGTAAAACAATATAATGTATTTTTATGTTAAGTACACTTAAAATATATTTAACCATTTGTGTGGCACCAGAAGCTTTACAGAATAATCAACATTTTTCTTGAATTTTAGCATACATGAAGTGTGCTAAACTAAATTTTAGAGAACCACCATATTCCTATTAAGTGTAATTTCATGTTTTGATTAGTGAGAAAAGAAATAATTTGACTCATAACATTTTACTCTATTATTCAGAGGTTGTGTCTTGTGCGTGTGTGTGTGTGTGTTAGTAATGGAAACAGTTGCATAAATATATTTTTAGTAACTTTTTCAGTAATTTTTTTTAGTAACTGAACATGGCTTTGGTAACATGAGTTTAGGAACTCACAACTAATACTTTTTAATTCCAAAATGCTAATTTTTGTAGCTTTTAGTAAATAAACACATAAAATTATCTTTATTGAAACACAGACTTCCCACTCAATGAAAAGTTTTCTCTAAGCAGAAGTTATTAATTTTGAACTCCTTCCTTGTAGTTTGCTTATCTATTTTAAAAACACATTCCTATTATAGAGTTTCTTCTCCCATTTTTTTAAATTAAAAAATAATTCCAACAGTTTTCATCCCCTAAACAAATATGGCAAGGTTTTTATCCATGGTGTTGACATTCACTTTATAGGGTTTCTCTATGTGCTTATTGCTTTCTAACTTTGTCCCATAACATAGTCACTATTTAATACTTAACCATTGAAAACCAATAATATTTGAAATCCATGTTGAATATCCAAAAATGCCATCAAACAAATTTTATAATTCATGTTTCTCTCAAAGAAATTAACAAAATAATAGAGTAGAAAACTGATGTAGAGAAAAAAGGCAGTAATTTTTTGACAGATATTTATTTATTTTTAATTGACTTTGTTATTATACTTTAAGTTCTGGCATACATATGCAGAATGTGCAGGTTTGTTACATAGGTATACATGTTCTATGGTTGTTTGCTGCACCCATCAACCTGTCATCTACATTAGGTATTTCTCCTAATGCTATCCCTCCCCTAGCCCCCAACCCCCAACAGGCCCTGGTGTGTGATGTTCCTCTCCCTGCGTCCATGTGTTCTCATTGTTCAATTACCACTTATGAGTGAGAACATGCGGTGTTTGGCTTTCTGTTCTTGTGTTAGTTTACTGAGAATGAAGGTTTCCCGCTTCATCCATGTCCCTGCAAAGGACATGAACTCATCAGTTTTTATGGCTGCACTCCATGGAGTACATGTGCCACATTTTCTTTATCCGATCTATCATTGATGGGCATTTGGATTGGTTCCAAGTCTTTGCTATTGTGAACAGTGCCACAATAAACATTTGTGTGCATGTGTCTTTATAGTAGAATGATTTATAATCCTTCGGGTGTACACCCAGTAATGGGATTACTGGGTCAAATGGTATTTCTCATTCTAGATCCTTGAGGAATCACCACACTGCCTTCCACAATTGTTGAACTAAAATTACACTCCCACCAACAGTATAAGAGCATTCCTATTTCTCCACATCCTCTCCAGCATCTGTTGTTTCCTGATTTTTAATGATTGCTATTTCAACTGGTGTGAGATGGTAGCTCATTGTAGTTTTAATATGCATTTCTCTAATGACCAGTGATGATGAGCTTTTTTTCATGTGTTTGTTGGCTGCATAAATGTCTTCTTTTGAGAAGTGTCTGTTCATATCCTTCGCCCACTTGTTGATGGTGTTGTTTGTTTTTTTCTTGTAAATTTGTTTAAGTTATTTGTAGATTCTGGATATTAGCAGTAATTTTAAAGTGAAACATGAATTGCCTAATGAAATTTTTCAGGTTTAGAAGACAGATGATTCCCAGTTTTAGTAAAGAAAGATGAGTAAGGATATATTATAAAGGTTGGAGCACATTTAAAATTAATCTTGTATATTTTTATGTCCGCAACCAAGATGAAAGAACTAAAGATACAATCTTTAAGTGTATCAAACTGGTTGTGGGAATGTCAGTAGGTCAGGTAACTCCATTCAGAGCAATCTGATAAACAGAAAGCTTGGTGCTACAATGAAGCCACAATGGAGATACATGAAATTAACATGTCTTCATGGGTTATAAGCCCAGCAACACTGAAAAATAAAAAGCTTGGAGAAAAAGAAAAATGATATTACTGAAGTACAGCATCTAATGAAAGTTTCTTGGGGTATTTTCTTAGAAACTAACAAATGATTTACGGATATTTTCTGCTTGAGTCTTTCAACTAAAGGATCATTAATCTCCACAATTTTCACATATTGAAAGCTAAGAAAGGATTTCTTGTAAGAACAATAACATTGTTTTGCATTTTAGCTCAAGGCTGCAGACTTTGATGCGTTGCTTTCTTTTCACCTAATTAACTTTTTCTCTTATTTCCCCAAGTTATTTTCATCAGCATTAGTTTCAGAAAACATTGTAAAAGAAGGAAAAATGAACACAACAGAGTTGGAATGGCCTCCTGTCCCTGAGAGCAGGCACATACCTGTGCTGTCAGTGTGCTGGAGGTACTATTCAGAAAAACAGAATTGTCGCTGATTTTTCCATTGTGAAAAATGTGTATTACTCTATAGGTTATTGGGCAAATAGTCTGTTGTACTCAGGGTTATATTGCCTCAGAGAACCAAACATAAAACTAAACTTAAAACACAAATCAAAGTAGAAAAAGCTATAAAATGTGACATATTACATTTATGAATTTTATTAAAATATACATGATAAAAGATAAAAGAACTAAGTTGTTATTTTCAAGTTTCAGAAAGATGAGGTAAACTCTTCTCTATGTATCTTGCCATTTAACCAATAGCAGATTGCTTCTTAACCGCAATTGCTTATGATTAAATTAGGAAAATAATGCTTTGCATTTTTTAATTAAAAAATATGAACTTTAAGTGACTTCTTCTTGGATAAACCAAGTCATACTATCTTCATGGTTTTGAGTTTCAGTTCAGTATGACTCTGTAAGACTTTCATGTATATAAAATCACATTTGCAAAATGCTTCCAATAAAATTTTTCAGGTTCAGAAGACAAATGATTTCCAGTTTTCGTAAAGAATCTTCTCACATTCAAGTGGATTTTTTTTTTCCAATTTCTACCAAAAGAACAACTCACATAATTTTTAGAGCAAATAATAGGCATATGAAATACCCAACATAATAGGAAGTCATCTTTCAGATCTCAAATGAGAATTTATTTCTTTTGTGAGGTCTTCCCTTCACCATTCTAGGTTGTTGCGGGAAGTCAGGGACCCTGAACAGAGGGATCTGCTGAAGCCGCAACAGAAAAACATAAATTGTGAAGATTTCATGGACATTTATTAGTTCCCCAGATTAATACTTTTATTATTTCTTATGCCTGTCTTTACTACAATCTCTGAACATAAATTGTGAAAATTTCATGGACATTTATCACTTTCCTAATCAATACTCTTGTGATTTCCTATGCCTGTCTTTACTTTAATCTCTTAATCCCATCATCTTCATAAGCTGAGGATGTATGTCACCTCAGGACCATGTGATGATTGCATTAACTGCACAAATTGTTCGTAAAGCATGTGTGTTTAAACAGTATGAAATCTGGGCACCTTGAAAAAGAACAGGATAACAGCGATGTTCAGGGAACAAGGGAGATAACCATCAGGTCTGACTGCCTGGGAGCTAGGCGGAACAGAGTCATATTTCTCTTCTTACAAAAGCAAATAGGAGAAATATCGTTGAATTATTTTTCTCAGCAAGGAACAGCCCTGAGAAAGAGAATGCATTCCTAGGGGGAGGTCTCTAAAATGGCTGCTCTGGGAATGTCTGTCTTATACGGTTATAGATAAGGGATGAAATAAGCCCCAGTCTCCCATAGCACCCCCAGGCCAATTAAGGATGAGGAAATTCCTGCCTAGTAAATTTTAGTCAGACCGGTTATCTGCTCTCAAACCCTGTCTCCTGACAAGACGCTATCAATGACAATGCTTGCCCAGTGGGACATGAAATTTCATTATCAATTTTAATTTCACTCTGGTCCTGTGACCATACTTTCATACATACACTGATGTATATATACTTTCATACATCAGGACATCTGGTAGATAGTGTGGCATGTACTGAAAGGAGAACAATCTCAGGGTGGGGGTAGCTTTAGAAGAAAAGCAAAGAATCTTTTATCTCTGGTCATTTCTCTCTAGAAATTCCATTACCAAATATTTTATACATTTACTATTTCATACTATTTTTTATTTGTTTTCTCCCTTTTCTGCTTTCTTTCTCTATCATATGGATCACAAGTTTAGTGGTATAACATAACAAAAATTTATTATTTTTACAGTTCTGAAGCTCAGAAGTCCATAATGGGTCTCATTGGCCTGGATGCATTTATTTCTGGAGGCTCGAGAATCCATTTTCTTGCCTTTCCATTTTCTAGAGGCTGTTTATATTGCTTGACTTATGGCCCTTTTCCTTCTTTTGGGCTTTTGCATCACTGACACTCACACCTCTCCCTCTCTGTTTTACATATAGCCATTAATAAAGAATAATATCTTTACTTAAGGTCAGCTAATTAGCAACCTTCATTCTCCATGCTACCCAAATTCCTCTTTGCTATGTAACATATCATATTCAATTAAGTTGTGTATATCTTGATAGTACCATTTTTTCTGCTTATTGCACCTTCATTTCTAATTCATTTATAATTTCATGAGATGTTATCTTCTTCATATTATTACATTTTATTTGTTTTTACTTTTAACTTTACTCATGATGTGTAATCATGATAATTTCAGTTTTTTATAGTTCCAATAATGTCAATTGTTCAGCTTAATGACTTGTTCCATGCTGGACTAACCCATGGCTAAAGCAATATTTTTCTATAGTCTCTTCCTAAATGTGAATGGAGGCTCATGCCAGCATGTTCTTAAATTGTTTCTTAATTGTCTAAATAGAAGCTCATTTAAGATTGCTAAGGAGAAGTATCTTGCCATAGGACAGACTGAGTCCATAACAGTAAAACAAATCTGCTATAGAGTTGTTGTATTTCCCCAATGATGGGCAAAAGGATCTACAGAGAGTCAAATAATTTATGTTAAGAAGTATACCTTTTAATCCTTTAGTCTTTGTAATGTGCACTCAGATTATTTCATTGAATTAATACTTTCCGTAAATGTAAGCTGTTGACATATTTTACTTACTTGCAAAAACTAAAAGGCTTACTAGTGGTGATTTCTGTAAAACAAGCAATAATGTGTGACAACACCAATTCAATTCAGATAAAAAGGAATACAAATGTTTATTTTAGTTTCAGATTTAAACCAAACCTATCCATCAAGTGTTGCTTCAGATGATGCTCTACTACTCATCTGAGTTTTTGTTCCTCTTTTTACTTGGGTTTAGAACAAAAAATTAAGAGAATTATAGTTATCATTTCTCTAAATCATTAAGAATATAGGAGAATTCTGGAAAAGGGATATACATTTCAATATGAGGATCAAATAAATAAGTTTAATTCAAGGGTCAAGTAATTAATCTAAAACTGTTAAATTTAAGGTAACTGTATTTGGAATGGAGGATCTGCCTTCACTCTGCTTGTTCAGAAATAACTACAAGATGAGCCTCATCTTCAAATCAGTTATTGGGTACCATAATAACCAAAAGTTTGCCCAAGAGTGTTCAAGCAAATTATATGGCCACCCTCAATAATCCTTAATGAAAAGGGGTCAAAAACTAAATGCATACTTTACTTATTTTGATCCTATGCATCTGATCCGGTAAAGGATATTATCATTTCAGAGGATAGAAAAATAAGTGAAGAATTATTATCAATGAATATATCCATAGTAACTATGTTCTCACTATCCAGTGCAGAGCTGAATTTGTAACTACTCGGTTCCAGGAACAAAGTCACAGTCCCTGCCCTCTCACCATACAATGTATATGCAATATCATCCTAAACTGCTCGCTGCATTGGAAATGGAACAGAACCTGGAGGATAGAAAATAGAAGACTCCAACCAAGTATTCTTACTTTTTATTCTTTACTACTCTCAAAAGTAGATAGAGATTTTCTACAGGAACTTAGATTTGTGATGAAATCCTAATAGCTTCATAGACTAGAGCCTGAGGGAAATGTGATAGCCTAATTTAAAGTCTTCACATTCAGCCAAACGTGAGCACTCCATTGAGTCCCCATAGCCATAGTTTTGAATATAGCTGGGCTAGATGTCACCATTAGAACACATACAACTCTCCATGTATCACAATGCCCTATGAATAGATAAAGGTGAAGTAAATATGAGAACTGTTATGGGTTGAATTGTGTCCCCCCAAAATGTTGAAGTCCTAAACCCCAGTATCTCAGAATGTGAACTCACTTGGAAATGGCATCATAGCTGATATAATTAGGTAAGATATCATCATCACAGAGTAGAGTGGACCCTTGATATTCAGTATGACTGCAGTCCTCATAAGAGGGAAATTTAGACACAGACAGAGGGGAGAATGTCATGTGATGATAGAGGCAGAGACTAAAGTCCTGCAGTTGCACGCTAAGGAATGCCAAGGACTTCTGGCAAATCACCAGAAGCTAGGAAAGTGTAAGAAAAGATTTTTTGCTCCAAGGTTTATAGCCCCACTAATAACTAGATTTTGAATTTTAGCCTCCTGAATTGTGAGACAGTAAATCTCTGTTGTTTTAAGCCACACCGTTTGTGTTACTTTGTTTGCAATCCCAGCAAACTAGTACAAGAATCCTTCTTTAAAATTTTCTGGGCATATAGACTAATCAAAAAAAGACTAAAATTAAAGCCGAAAAACTTTTCTTTAATGGTCAAGCTTACATAATTCTATATACTATCTCCAGCCATCAGCAAAAATAACTCTTTATAAAAACACAAGAACCAGATATAATAAAAAAATGTAAATAATGCTGCTTTTTTAACCTAAAATTTTATTGTGTATAATTTGCAAACCATCTGCAAAGTATAGGTGTCTCCCAAAGAGTCCTTACTTCTGGCACAACTGCAAATTGATGTTCCCCAAGACCACCCTCAGGTTTAGTAATTTGCTAGATTGACTCACATTATTCAATGAAAACTGTTTTACTCAAAGTTACAGTTTATTACCTTGACATGATACATATTAAAATCAGAAAAGAAAGAGGCATATGGGCTGGGAACCAGAAGGTTTCCCAGTGTGGAGCTTCACATTGTCTTCTCCCAGTGAGGTTGTACACACAGAATTTACTTCTCTCAGAAACTATGTGAGACAATATGCATCATAGAATGTTGCCAACTGGTGACGATCACCTGGTGATCGTTACATAGACATGGTTGACTGCTCACATGGCTGACATTAGTTTCAAGGCCCTCCAGAGGTTCCAGCCTCTCCAAGGCCCCACCATAAATTACATTGTTTGCATAGACCACATGGCATGGGCCACGACCCCCTGGTAAAAAGAGTTATTCATTAAAGGAAGGATTTTACAAAGATTTTGAGATTAGGCCTCCCAGAGGCTGAAGGCAAAATGTCAAACCTTTTGTCAAGGTTAAACCCTTACTGCACAACATCATATATTTGAATTCTTAAAACGCACTATGCTACACTGCTGCCTGGGAGGAACTGCTCTTTCTTTTTAATTAATCCTTATTGATCTTTCAGGTCTATGTCACTCCTTGGAGATGTTTTTCCTAACCTAATTAGGTTTAGGTTAATTAGAATTAATTTAGAGGTTAGATCAGACTTTACTTAGTGCTTCAATGATATTGTCAACCCATTCTGTCTTCTTCACTCTCTTCAAACTGTTGGCTTGTCATCTTTGTCTTTCATTATCACAAAAAGGTGGTTGCCACAGTTACACGTAACATCTTCATACTCCAGCAACCTAGCAGAAAGAAAGGGTTGGAGCAATACATTCTCCTTGAGAGGGTACAATTATTCGTCAAAGAAACAATGCTTCACAAAAGTCTCCTTGCCCATAACTGGGTTACATGGCTGCTTATAGCTGCAAGGAAAGTAGGAAAAGTATGTAGCCACCAAAGAGGAGTGGGGTTATTATGACTCCAGGAAAACATTCCCTGGGGATGCCTTAAATGACATTGGCCCTCTGTTAGCAATAGAATGTGAGACAAGAGCTCCTGGAAGGGTGCTTATTGTAACTGTCACATAAATTTTTTCACTTAGCTCAGAGCTGAATACTCAGTTAGTCTTCAGCAAATAGTCAATGTATGAATAAATGGAAGGATTAGGTTATAAAGGAAAGAGAGCCAACTTTGGCATCTTTATTAATATAACAACTCTTCCTCTTTTTTCTTATTAATTTTAATGATTTGGGTCGAATTGTTTAATTTGAGCCTAATTTAGCTTCATCTGTAAAATGGTAATATTCCTTTGGAGGATAGCAAGGGTTGAAAGATAATACTGATGTGTGAAAGTGTTGTTTACATATTTGGTATATACTTGATATTTTACAATAAGAAGAAAAATGTAGAACTTATGCTTTTCAATGTACAGCAGTTAAATAAGCAGTATACAAATAAACATGTCTGGGCAGGGCCTGTGTGCTCTCTGTTTACATGTTAGTTTGCTTTCTGGTGTACACTGATAGGAACAGCCAATCCCACACTAAGATCAAAGCTGCAGGTGCTGGCAGGCAGGTGCTACACTCACCATCTGGAACTTCATTCCTGTTTTAGCTCTTCCTGTCCTTGAACTCATTTAGGTTTAGTAAATCCACTCAGACTATTCCATTTAAAAAATACATTAAATTGATGATAGAAAAATAGGGCAGAGCATAGCTAAATTTTGCTTCACTCACACTGTTGCCACTTTTAATTTTGTCTTCTTTTCATCCAAGATAAACATCTATTCAGAACTATCTTTGGTTAATGTATATGCAGCACTGTTCTGGGCTAATAATGGCTGATTTTCTCAGGAAAACAATTGTATTCAAAATATAAAGCAATTTGACAAAAGTCCTTTATAAAATATTAGACATAATGTTAGCAATTACTCAGTGTGGTGGGCCATAGCCAAACTGTTGCTTGCAAAGCCCTTACCTTAGAAACCTGTGTATGTGAGAAATCCTATGTAATGTGCAAGAGTTTATGTCAAGTTGAAAAATTACAAAACATGTGGCACGGTTATAAATCTAACACCAGGAACACAGAAATGAGGTCTCTGGAACATGGTTTCACTGTTATGGAGAGCCATATGATCTAGCTTACTGAATAAAAGTACTGAGGACAAGCTGATTCCATTTTCCTGACAGGGTATGATGCCCACACTGAACTGTCCTAAGGCCCATAAAACTAGATGTACTGAAGAAGTTAAAGAAGTCACAGAAGAGTTTTTACTACTAAGGATTAAAACTTTTGGCCTATCTTCCTGTATTTAGTATTTTACTTTAAATAACTAAATGTTTGCTGTCGTGGTGAATACAAGTCGAAACACCTGATTCTTGCTGAGTCATTAATCTCCTGAAAGTTACTAGGCAGATAATAAAAACTACCTTTACTATAATCACAGTAACAAAACACCGACTCCTAGCTCATATTCAAATGCTTTGAAAACAAATTTTCTCTGAAATCATACACTGTTTTCATTTACACAAAATCCTTCTTCTCATAAGCCTGTTGTGTAAACCTGATGCCCTTATAATCACACGCTGAGCATTTGAAGTATTCAGATAAAGAACATTATGGAATTGCAAATCCAAAACAAGTATTACTTTTTGCTTTTAGAGAGGGAGAAAATGTTATTTCTCTTTAATGTAACTTCCAATTAGATTCCTGATGCTATTATAATGTATTTCTAGAAAAAGTCTTAACTTTGGTAAATTTTAAAAATCTTAGTCTGGCATAATATAATATATACTTTTAGAGCAAGCAATTTTTACTGTTATGGATCTCAAATAAATCATAAATCAGAAGATAAATTATTCTTTATTATATATTCTATGTACATTAAGCTCTGTAAAATGTACATTGGAGCATAAAGTGAATTTTAGTACTGAATGCTATATTAGAAAAAAAACAGGTAAACTGCATTGTATGCAGTTTCTCTTTTTATTAAAAATTTCCTTTAAAAATTTTCTTAAATAAAGTTTTATAGCTAGGTTGATGCCAATGCAATCCTACAAGCATCCTGAGCACTCTGCACACCACAAAACTTTCTTTCAATCTCAGAAATGGTAGAAATATAAGTTGCAAAGTGTGTTATTAATCTGATTCTTAGAATACTGTGCCTTCTGTGCAATAAATGAAAACAATTTTATAAAGTGCATTTTGCAAAAATATAGTTCCTCAAGATTCTCAAAGTAGAACACAATTCTGTGGTTCATTAATACCTTTGAAGATTCAACATATATGAAATTATTAAAGCCTCAATAAACTCTGAAACAAAATATAAAAATTGAAGTTAGTTTAACTTACAGTTTTCCATCTTTAATTTATCCTAGAAACCTTGTTCTCTACCTCAAGTTTAATATTATTCAGCATAATTAAGGTTTCCTAGAATCTTTTCAGAAAAACTAAAGCAAGGTGAATATTAATGAAGCTAAAGTTCAAACCAGTTTTATATGCCTGGAAGAACATCAGATAAAAATCCTGTAAGGCTCCATGGGGTAAAGTGTGCTGTATAAGTGTGTCCCTATTTCTGACAGGAAGAAAGATCAGGAACATGAAACCTCTCACTAGTTGTGAGATACTGTGAAAATTTCACCATGCTATTTTACTGCATTTGTTTAATTTTGTCTTAAAAGGTGGTTACTAACTTATTGTTGAGTTCTCTAGTTGTTTTGATTTCTATAATATAATGAAGGTGTAAACTCCTGACATACTCGGTTTTATTATATTATATATTTTGCTAATTTTATGTGATTTTGAAACCCAGTCAGTTGTCCCATAGAACTAATGTTTATGGTTTAATAAAAAAAGCAGAAATTAATCTTCCAGTCTTAACGCTTGAAACATACATTTGTTTTACATGAGTTCCTTTCACAGGAAACCAACCTCAGCCTTCCCTGATACTATCAAGGAACTGAAAGTTCTTGTAATTCCTGTTTTCCTAACTGACCACTGGCTTCCTGTTGATCAATTCTTCTTCCTTATTCCTTGCTAAATTTTGTTTTCCCACAGGTAGCTACATTCCTTCCCTGTTATATACTCCCAGTTTTAGTCAGTTAATCAGATAGATTTGAGACTGATCTCCCATCTCTTCAGCTGCAGCACCCAAATAAAGCCTTCTTCCCTGGAAATACACATTGTCTCAGGAATTGGTTTTCTGTGATGTGAGCAATGGGACCTAGACTGAACCCCTGATGTTTTGGTAAAAAAAATTTATGGCATCTATGATATTGATGCTATAGTATTAATTTATTAGACTCTTTGATATGGCTCCATGTATTCTTACAATTTTTATTAACATTAACAAGCAATATAAATATCTTAAAATGTTACCTTTATTATGTATTTTCTCAGAATTGCCATATACCCTGAATATTCTCAACCAGGTAATAACAAAAACTTAAATAGCCTACTTACATAATTTATTTTAATCATATAGCAATATTTAAAAATATATACTTAGGAAAATTCTGTGTGATTCATCATTAGTAAATTTTAAGGTATTTGTCTTTTGTGAGTGTCATCATGGACTTAGATCCTTATAAAGAATCAACTTGATACAATTGACTGAAATTATTATTTCTTTTCATGAAGCTCAAATTATTATTATTAGGTTGGCAGGGACTCTGATACTCTGACATCCTCATTCTTATTGGTAGTATCTTAGACTTATTTGAAATTATCTTTTCATTCTTTCAGTAATGAGATATCCCTGGATTATCTTGACTTCTTTTGTCTGAAGCATTAATTTTGCTGTCTCATAGTAAGGACAATATTAAAGGTAAAAATTTGAGTGCTATGGTTTGTTGAAAATAGTCCTATCTAAGTACAGGTGACAGGCAGAGGGAACATCAGAAGTTTCAGAATTTCTTTTGTGTCTCATAAAAACATTATTTTATATCATGTTATATTTTATATCTCTAATTTAATTTTAAATTTATATACTTATTACACCATCCTGCTATAAACTTCATTTAATGCATTTTCCATTTTGTTGAGCTATCTACTTTAAAAAATTAACTTTTTATATCATGTTATCTATTTATCTAGAACTCATTTTTCTAAATATAAAATAATACTAATTAAGTAATTGTTCTTTTTTTTAAATTTGTATCACTCAAATATTTATATGATTACATAGCCAACATGTAGCAATTTTTCAAATTGCTATGGGCTATTTGACATTGAAAATAACTCACAATGCAATTATTTACTAACTTAAAAAACAATTTGTGTAGATGAGTGGCACAATGTAGTTTCAGTCTAACTATGGTATTAGGGTTAGGCCTAATGTTAAAATAAGTAGCATTTTAAGTTCAGTTAGGCAGGATTTCTGGGGCACTTAACAAGGTGCAGACTTGAGGCAGCTCCTGCCCATAGTTGTAATGTGTAGTTGGTTGGATACAACCGGAAGTATAAGCATAAGGAAGTGATATTAATGATCATACTGAATGATCCAAAATTTCTTCTTCAATTATAATGTCTCTAGAACAAGAAGATAAAAATTCTGGAAAATGGGTGAGAAAACTGATGTTATATAAAAAACAAAGAATTTGGAGGCACATGAAATGGGCCTTGGAATACATCCTAGGCTTGTTTCCAGTTGACCTTTGATAAAGTGCATATTTGAAATCCTGAAAAAGTCATCACAGACTGGACATGAAGAAACTAGAGAAGAACCACACTGTGGTCTTTCTTTAGCAGGCACGATGATGTGAATAATGAGGACTTTCCTTTGTGAATACTAATGGGAAAGAATGGTCAGCATGTAAGTAAATAAATAAATGAAATACATTTGATAACTACTATTAAAGTGAAAAATAGGTGCTAAAAACACACACAGATACACAGAAACAGGAAGATAAATATCAACTTAAATTTAGACAAAAATCCATGACACTCTGATATATACAGACCCAATTAAACTAAAATCATGATCAAACATCCTATAATGTTAGACGAAGATGAAAGATTTTATTTTGCTAATAAATACTTAACTTGGATAATATTCATTATTGCTATGATTAGACTAATTTGAATATTGCTAAAACTCATAAATTCATACAGTGATAAGAATGTGTTGAATTTATGTAATAGTTTGAAATTGCATATTTTACAAATAGGTAATCATCAAGCTTTTTCAAATGCATAAGGTTATTAAAAGTAAACTATTAAATCTCTTGTATATGAATGCAACTTTTTCTACAACTATATGAGCTCACTGACAGTTTTGTTTGTTTCCAATTGCTTCTTATGTTGATAAATTATTCCTAAAATAGAATTTTCTTAGGTCATGGGTCTTTTCCTCATGAAATGATTTGAAATTTTTATACAATATTAAAGATTGTTTTTGATTAGTTAGCTCCTAGTTGTGTTAGCATTAAATTTGTTTCAAAGGAGAGATATTTTAAAACTTGATTATCTTTCCTATAAAGCCTCTGTGAGTAATGAAAACTGGTACCCAGTTTTATTTCAAAGCAAAATTTTTCATTTCCAATATTACAGCCTATATTGATTTAGAAAAAAAAAAAAGTACTTTGAGTTAAGTGAAAACAGGCAGATAATATCTAAATACAGACAAGATTTTGGCACTTTACTTTTATTTGGAGAAAAATGTGTCATTCCAGGAAAGCTTTAATAATGGAATAAACATATTATGTGAAATTAGAAAAGGCTGGCAAGAAAATAATACGCCAAAAATAGTATTTTTATATTGACCTGACTACAAAATAACAGATGTTTTCCTGAGAAGAAAAGCTAGCTCCTCTTAAGATGATGTAATCACACTTTTGAATAAAACGCCAGATATATTTAAAGGGGAAAGTGACACATTTGTAATAAAATAAAAATCTGATCTTTCCATTTGAGAGGGAAAAGAGCAGAGTGCAGTGAGGCTGGGAGGCCTTCCTAACTAGTTGTATTCAGATTTATTCAGATCTAAATTTCGAAAATGAAAGGTAATTCAGGGAATGGTTTTCACCATCACTTTGCAAGATGTAATTTATATAAGGTGCTAGATATCAAAAGTTAACGATATGTTGATTTTAGCCTCTTCAGTGTTAATTTGTATTAGTTGAGTGGCTAGGTCTACTCCTAGAAGACATTTATTTCCACACACCCCTTTGATTTTAATGAATCCTCAGAAATTTTTCCAGGTGCTTAATTTAGAGGTGGGTGGGCTGTTCTTTTAAGATGGTAGTTGTGAAGCTATTATAACAGCTGTTTTTACTGAAATACTTTAAAAATTATGTTTCCGACACCTATCATATTGAATATTTAGGGAGCAAAGTTTGGAGGAAATAAAATGAGTACTTCTTGGCAAAGTGAAACAACCTCACAAAATTTATTTGATCTGAGAGATAATGCCAACCTAAGATAAAATACTAAAAAATAGAGGATGAATTTATGGATGAAAGAGCCAAAGCATAACATCGAAAAGTACCAGGGCCTTTATGAGGGCACTTTTACCTGAATTTTGCTGTTGAATAGGCTACATATAAGGTCAGAGTATGGGGATAGAAAATAAACAGTAATAAAAATAGCTTTCTTTAAGCAGTAATGGTGTCAAATGCCTACCAAGCACATAAGGCGTATTTCACAGATAGGAAAATTGGCCTTAGGGAATGTAGGTAACTTGGCCAAGGAGCAAAGTGGTTGAGGCAGTAAAGGAAAAGTTTATAACTTCTTAGGTTGGCATGATTTCCACAAAATATAATTTATTTTATACCTGATTAAATTTTGAAAGCAGGATAGGAATTTCCAGATTTTCTTCACATAACCTCAACCTTACATGAGATAGCTATAAGAATTTCATGATCTGGCCTATAGCCTCTGCCATTCTTAATAGATCTTTATGTTCAAAGTCATAGATTATTCGCCAGAAACAAATAGCCTGCTGTACCCTTAAAAAAATGACAATGAGAATGACAGTCCTTCCCTTCTGAAACCACACAGCCAAATAAGTAACTATGCTGATGATGCCAGTCTATCTTGTACTACCATATGTTGACTTTTACGTCTCATGCATTATGCTAAAAATAAATATTTATATACATCATTTTAATCTTCATAGTGACCTTGCAAAAAGGCACACATTTTAGTATTTCATGAAGAAATTGAGGTTCCGAAACATAACACTTTCTTTTTTTCTTTTCATTTTTGTTGTGTTTATTTATATATATATATATATTTTATTATACTTTAAGTTCTAGGGTTTATGTGCACAACGTTCAGGTTAGTTACATATGTATACATGTGCTATGTTGGTGTGCTGCACCCATTAACTCACCATTTACATTAGGTATATCTCCTAATGCTATCCCTCCCACCTCCCTCCACCCCACAACAGGCCCCGGTGTGTGATGTACCCCTTCCTGTGTCCAAGTGTTCTCACTGTTCAATTTCCACCTATGAGTGAGAACATGCGGTGTTTGGTTTTTTGTCCTTGCAATAGTTTGCTGAGAATGATGGTTTCCAGCTTCATCCATGTCCCTACAAAGGACATGAACTCATCCTTTTTTATGGCTGCATAGTATTCCATGGTGTATATGTGCCACATTTTCTTAATCCAGTCTATCATTGTTGGACATTTGGGTTGGTTCCAAGTCTTTGCTATTGTGAGTAGTGCCGCAATAAACATACGTGTGCATGTGTCTTTATAGCAGCATGATTTATAATCCTTTGGGTATATACCCAGTAATGGGATGACTGGATCAAATGGAATTTCTAATTCTAGATCCTTGAGGAATCGCCACACTGTCTTCCACAATGGTTGAACTAGTTGACAGTCCCACCAACACTGTAAAAGAGTTCCTATTTCTCCACATCCTCTCCACACCTATTGTTTCCTGAATTTTTAATGATCGCCATTCTAACTGGTGTGAGATGGTATCTCATTGTGGTTTTGATTTGCATTTCTCTGATGGCCAGTGATGATGAGCATTTTTTCATGTGTCTCTTGGCTGCATAAAGTCTTCTTTTGAGAAGTGTCTGTTCATATCCTTCACCCACTTTTTGATGGGGTTGTTTGTTTTGTCTTATAAATTTGTTAGAGTTCTTTGTAGATTCTGAATATTAGCCCTTTGTCAGATGAGTAGATTGCAAAAATTTTCTCCCAATTCTGTAGTTGCCTGTTCACTCTGATGGTAGTTTCTTTTGCTGTGCAGAAGCTCTTTAGTTGAATTAGATCCCATTTGTCAATTTTGGCTTTTGTTGCCATTGCTTTTGGTGTTTTAGACATGAAGTCCTTGCCCATGCCTATGTCCTGAATGGTATTGCCTAGGTTTTCTTCTAGGGTTTTTATGGTTTTAGGTCTAACGTTTAAGTCTTTAATCCATCTTGAATTAATTTTACTATAAGGTGTAAGGAAGTGATCCAGTTTCAGCTTTCATATGGCTAGCCAGTTTTCCCAGCACCATTTATTAAATAGGGAATCCTTTCCCCATTTCTTGTTTTTGTCAGGTTTATCAAAAATCAGATGGTTGTACATGTGTGGTATTATTTCTGAGGGCTCTGTTCTGTTCCATTGGTCTATACCTCTGTTGTGGTACCAGTACCATGCTGTTTTGGTTACTGTAGCCTTGTAGTATAGTTTGAAGTCAGGTAATGTGATGCCTCCAGCTTTGTTCTTTTGGCTTAGGATTGTCTTGGCTATGCGGGCTCTTTTTTTGGTTCCATGTGAACTTTAAAGTAGTTTTTTCCAATTCTGTGAAGAAAGTCATTGGTAGCTTGATGGGGATGGCATTGAATCTATCAATTACCTTGGGCAGTATGGCCATTTTCACGATATTGATTCTTCCTATCCATGAGCATGGAATGTTCTTTCATTTGTTTGTGTCCTCTTTTATTTCAGTGAGCAGTGGTTTGTAGTTCTCCTTGAAGAGGTCCTTCATGTCCCTTGTAAGTTGGATTCCTAGGTATTTTATTCTCTTTGAAGCAATTGTGAATGGGAGTTCACTCATGATTTGGCTCTCTGTTTCTCTGTTATTGGAGTATAAGAATACTTGTGATTTTTGCACGTTGATTTTGTAGCCAGAGACTTTGCTGAAGTTGCTTATCAGCTTAAGGAGATTTTGGGCTGAGACGATGGGGTTTTCTAGATATACATTCATGTCATCTGCAAACAGGGACAATTTGACTTCCTCTTTTCCTAATTGAATACCCTTTATTTCTTTCTCCTGCCTGATTGCCCTTGCCAGAACTTCCAACCCTATGTTGAATAGGAGTGGTGAGAGAGGGCATCCCTGTCTTGTGCCAGTTTTCAAAGGGAATGCTTCCAGTTTTTGTCCATTCAGTATGATATTGGCTGTGGGTTTGTCATAAATAGCTCTTATTATTTTGAGATACATCCCATAAATACCTAATTTATTGAGAGTTTTTAGCATGAAGGGCTGTTGAATTTTGTCAAAGGCCTTTTCTGCATCTATTGAGATAATCATGTGGTTTTTGTCTTTGGTTCTGTTTGTATGCTGGATTATGTTTATTGATTTGCATATGTTGAACCAGCCTTGCATCCCAGGGATGAAGCCCACTTTATCATGGTGGATAAGCTTTTGATGTGCTGTTGGATTCAGTTTGCCAGTATTTTATTGAGAATTTTTGCATCGATGTTCATCAGGGATATTGGTGTAAAATTCTCTTTTTTTATTGTGTCTCTGTCAGGCTTTGGTATCAGGATGATCCTGGCCTCATAAAATGAGTTAGGGAGGATTCCCTCTTTTTCTATTGATTAGAATAGTTTCAGAAGGAATGGTACCAGCTCCTCCTTGTACCTCTGGTAGAATGCGGCTGTGAATCTCTCTGGTCCTGGACTTTTTTTGGTTGGTAAGCCATTAATTATTGCCTCAATTTCAGAGCCTGTTATTGGTCTATGCAGGGATTCAACTTCTTCCTGGTTTAGTCTTGGGAGAGTGTATGTTTTGAGGAATTTATCCATTTCCTCTAGATTTTCTAGTTTATTTGCATAGAGGTGTTTATAGTATTCTCTGATGGTAGTTTGTATTTCTGCTGGATCAGTGGTGATATCCCCTTTATCATTTTTTATTGCATCTATTTGATTCTTCTCTCTTTTCTTCTTTATTAGTCTTGCTAGCGGTCTATCAATTTTGTTGATATTTTCAAAAAACCAGCTCCTGAGTTCATTGATTTTTTGAAAGATTTTTTGTGTCTCTACCTCCTTCAATTCTGCTCTGATCTTAGTTATTTCTTCCCTTCTGGTAGCTTTTGAATGTGTTTGCTCTTGCTTCTCTAGTTCTTTCAATTGTGATGTTAGTGTGTCAATTTTAGATCTTTTTTGCTTTCTCTTGTGGGCATTTAGTGCTATAAATTTCCTTCTATACATTGCTTTAAATGTGTCCCAGAGATTCTGGTAGGTTGTGCCTTTGTTCTCATTGGTTTCAAAGAACATCTTTATTTCTGCCTTCATTTCATTATGTACCCAGTAGTCATTCAGGAGCAGGTTGTTCAGTTTCCATGTAGTTGAGCGGTATTGAGTTGGTTTCTTAATTCTGAGTTCTAGTTTGATTGCACTGTGGTCTGAGAGACAGTTTGTTACAATTTCTGTTGTTTTACATTTGCTGGGTAGTGCTTTACTTCCAAGTATGTGGTCAATTTTGGAATAGGTGTGGTGTGGTGCTGAGAAGAGTGTATATTCTGTTGATTTGGGGTGGAGAGTTCTGTAGATGTCTGTTAGGTCTGCTTGGTGCAGAGCTGAGTTCAATTCCTGGATATCCTTGTTAACTTTCTGTCTCGTTGATCTGTCTAATGTTGACAGTGGGGCATTAAAGTCTCCCATTATATTGTGTGGGAGTCTAAGTCTCTTTGTAGGTCTCTAAGGACTTGCTTTATGAATCTGGGTGCTCCTGTATTGGGTGCATATATATTTAGGATAGTTAGCTCTTCTTGTTGATCTGATCCCTTTACCATTATGTGATGGCCTTCTTTGTCTCTTTTGATCTTTGTTGGTTTAAAGTCTGCTTTATCAGAGACTAGGATTGCAACCCCTGCTTTTTTTTTTTTTTTTTGCTTTCCATTTACTTGATAGATCTTCTTCCATCCCTTTATTTTGAGCCTATGTGTGTCTCTGCACGTGAGATGGGTTTCCTGAATACAGCACACTGATGGGTCTTGACTCTTTATCCCATTTGCTATTCTGTGTCTTTTAATTGGAGCAATTAGCCCATTTACATTTAAGGTTAGTATTGTTATGTGTGAATTTGATCCTGTCATTATGATATTAGCTGTTTATTTTGCTCGTTAGTTGATGCAGTTTCTTCCTAGCATCGATGGTTTTTACAATTTGGCATGTTTTTGCACTAGCTGGGACCAGTTTGGGGGGGTGGTTCCAAGATGGCCGAATAGGAACAGCTCCAGCCTACAGCTCCCAGTGTGAGTGACACAGAAGATGAGTGATTTCCGCATTTCCAAGTGAGGTACCCGGTTCATCTCACTGGGGCTTGTCGGACTGTGGGTGTAGGACTCTGGGTGCAGCGCACCAAGCATGAGCCAAAGCAGGGCGAGGCATTGCCTCACCTGCGAAGTGTAAGGGGTCAGGGAATTCCCTTTCATAGCCAAGCAAAGCTGTGACAGACGGCACCTGGAAAATCGGGTCCCTCCCACCCTAATACTGAGCTTTTCCAACGGTCTTAGCAAATGGCACACCAGGAGATTATATCCCGTGCCTGGCTCAGAGGGTCCCACGCCCATGGAGCCTCACTCATTACTAGCACTGCGGTCTGAGATCAAACTGCAAGGCAGCAGTTAGACTGGGGAAGGGGCACCCACCATTTCTGAGGCTTGAGTATGTAAACAAAGTGGCTGGGAAGCTCGAACTGGGTGGAGCCCACCACAGCTCAAGGAGGCCTGCCTGCCTCTGTAGACTCCACCTCTGGGGACAGGGCATAGCCAAACAAAAGGCAGCAGAAACCTCTGCAGGCTTAAATGTCCCTGTCTGACAGTTTGAAGAGAGTAGTGGTTCTCCCAGCACAGAGATTGAGATCTGAGAATGGACAGACTGCCTCCTCCAGTGGGTTCCTGACCCCCGAGTAGCCTATCTGGGAGGCACCCCCCAGTAGGGGCAGACTGACACCTCATATGGCCGGGTACCCCTCTGAGATGAAACCTCCAGAGGAACGATCAGACATCAACATTTGCTATTCAGCAATATTCGCTGTTCTGCAGCCTCCGCTGCTGATACCCAGGCAAACAGGGTCTGGAGAGGACCTCCAGCAAACTCCAACAGACCTGCAGCTGAGGGTCCTGAGTATTAAAAGGAAAACTAACAAACAGAAAGTACATCCACACCAAAACCCCATCTGTACATCATCATCATCAAAGACCAAAGGTAGATAAAACCACAAAGATGGGGAAAAAACAGAACAGAAAGACTGAAAATTCTAAAAATCACAGCACCTCTCCTCTTCCAAAGGAACACAGCTCTTCACCAGTAATGGAACAAAGCTGGATGGAGAATGACCTTGACAAGTTGAGAGATGAAGTCTTCAGATGATCAAACTTCTCTGAGCTAAAGGAAGCAGTTTGAACCCATCGCAAAGACGTTAAAAACCTTGAAAAAAGATTTGGCAATAGCTAAGTAGAATAACCAATGCAGAGAAGCCCTTAAAGGACCTGATGGAGCTGAAAACCAAGGCACAAGAACTACGTGACGAATGCACAAGCTTCAGTAGCTGATTCGATCAACTGGAAGAAAGGGTATCAGTGGTTGAAGATCAAATGAATGAAATGAAGTGAGAAGAGAAGTTTAGAGAAAAAAGAATAAAAAGAAAGGAACAAAGCCTCCAAGAAATATGGGACTATGTGAAAAGACCAAATCTATGTTTGATTGGTGTACCTGAAAGTGACGGAGAGTATGGAACCAAGTTGGAAAACACTGCAGGATATTATCCTGGAGAACTTCCCCAATCTAGCAAGGTAGGCCAACATTCAAATTCAAGAAATACAGAGAACGCCACAAAGATATTCCTAGAGAAGAGCAACTCCAAGACACATAATTGTCAGATTCACCAAAGTTGAAATGAAGGAAAAAATGTTAAGGGCAGCCAGAGAGAAAGGTCACGTTACCCACAAAGGGAAGCCCATCAGACTAACAGCTGATCTCTCGGCAGAAACTCTACAAGCCGGAAGAGAGTGGGGGCCAATATTCAACATTCTTAAAGAAAAGAATTTTCAACCCAGAATTTCATATCCAGCCAAACTAAGCTTCCTAAGTGAAGGAGAAATAAAATCCTTTACAGACGAGCAAATGCTGAGAGATTTTGTCACCACCAGGCCTGCCCTACAAGAGCTCCTGAAGGAAGAAACGTTAACACTTTCAAAGTCACATGGCAAATCAGTGGCAGAGCTATCATGATTTATCCACAAGCTGGGAAAGAAAAAGAAATAATGAAGTAAACCAACTGTATTGTCCATTTTCACACTGCTATAAATAAATACCCAATACTGGGCAATTTATAAGTAAAAAGGTTTAATTTACTCACAGTTTTGCAGGCTTAACAGGAAACATGTTTAACAGAAAACTTACAATCATGGCAGAAGGTGAAGGGGAAGCAAGGCATGTCTTCTCATGGTGGCTGGAGACTGAAAGAGTAAAGGGGGAAGTATCATACAATTTCAAAATATCAGATCTTGTAAGAACTGACTCACTGCCACAGAAGAACAAGGGGAAGTCTGCCCCATGGTTCAGTCATCTCTCACCAGGCTCTTCCCCCAACATGTGGGGATTACAATTTGGGATGAGATTTTGTTGGAGACACAGAGCGAAACGATATCACTAGCATTATTCCTTTTATGAATACAAAGTTGGTCTAATTATGCTCTGTGTCTAGCTTCTGTCTTTTTGTTTAGATAAGAACTACAACCTATGTTCTTACAATCATTGTACAATTCTCAGTTGATCAATTAAAATATGCTTACTATACCAACTTCTGTATAATATTTTCTTTTTGCTTTAATTTTTCACTCATATAAAAGATTATTTAAAATAGTATGCACTTCCACATCCCTGGATATGTCTGAAATTGATATACTTTTACTCTATATTTAAATAATATGGAGTATACATGAAATATATATTTACTTTTTTTTTTTATACTTTATTTTTTTTTTCTTTTATTATTATTATTATTATTATACTTTAGGTTTTATGGTACATGTGCGCAATGTGCAGGTAAGTTACATATGTATACATGTGCCATGCAGGTGCGCTGCACCCACCAACTCGTCATCTCGCGTTAGGTATATCTCCCAATGCTATCCCTCCCCCCTCCCCCCACCCCACAACAGTCCCCAGAGTGTGATGTTCCCCTTCCTGTGTCCATGTGTTCTCATTGTTCAATTCCCACCTATGAGTGAGAATATGCGGTGTTTGGTTTTTTGTTCTTGCGATAGTTTACTGAGAATGATGATTTCCAATTTCATCCATGTCCCTACAAAGGACGTGAACTCATCATTTTTTATGGCTGCATAGTATTCCATGGTGTATATGTGCCACATTTTCTTAATCCAGTCTATCATTGTTGGACATTTGGGTTGGTTCCAAGTCTTTGCTATTGTGAATAATGCGGCAATAAACATACGTGTGCATGTGTCTTTATAGCAGCATGATTTATAGTCCTTTGGGTATATACCCAGTAATGGGATGGCTGGGTCGAATGGAATTTGTAGTTCTAGATCCCTGAGGAATCTCCAAACTTCTCTCTCATCTTCAAACCCCTTTCTTATTCTGTACATTCAGTTTGACTCTTAAGATTTTTGTGATTGTTTCATTAAGCAGTTAAATTGACAGAAATATGTAAATGTTATAATGCAGTTTCAACAATATCCTATAGTAATTACAGAGAACAATTCATAAATCACTGCATTCTAGTCTGTGTAGTTTTCTGATATCATGATGCTGTATTTCTTATTAATCTAGAGTAAAATATACTACCTTGGCTCTGACAACATTATATTTGAAATATTTTTCTTTACTTTGTAGAAAAACTAATAGTGTGCTGGTAACAAAGAAGTTTAATTATCTCAAGTGGTAATTGTTATTTCAATTAGTACTTAAAGGAGTAAAGAGAGGAAGATTTACCTTTCTTGGAAATCATGTAAAGCAGTGATTTGATGTGCAATTGTTAATTCTGAAATTGATCCTTAAGAAAGATACTATAGAGCTGCCAAAGGAGCAATAAAGAAGTAGTAATCAGTCATTAGTAGGGATCATTTAAAATATTAATGGAATTAACCATCGTGGACAGTTTATAACAAGACTACTGATAATATGGAATACAGAAAAGACACTAACCAGCCAAATAGAACTAATCAAAATACAAAAAGACAATCAGAACTCATCAAAAATATAAAAAATGTTCACAAATGTGACCATTCCAAAATTACCTTTATAAAACAGGCATGTGATTTTGATACAGATGTCGGGAAGTATGTTACTAACTGGTTCTACCTGTCAAGTCATATTCTTTTTTGCAAAAGATCACTGAATCTATTTTCCCAAAGAAAGATGCTAAGCTTTTCCACAATTATGTTAATAAGGCAAACTATTTAAAAATAACATTTTAACATGAGATTGAGCAAGATAAAACTTTCAAAGAGAGAGAGTTTCCTTTAAACAATACTTTACATGTTAAATATATTTTATTTGCATTGCACTGTTTTCAGAAAAAAATATCTGAGGAAAACTTAGAAAACTCTGACTGGATTTTCTTTATGGACAAAAGTCCGTGAGATTGGGGCAAAACAAGACATCCTGTTCCAGACATCTCTGGGAATGATTAATCTCCAAACATAATTCTTCTTTTTTGTATAAATGCCATTGCAACTGGAGACATAACAGATGTCTCAAAAGGCTGTAATGGTTGGGCTCTTTGCCTCCTTTCTGCGGAGACAACATAGAAGCAAACATCTGTCTAGATAGGCTTTCTTCTTCCTCCCTATGATACAGTAAATTTTCCATTTGCAAATGTGACAAGGGACTTGGTCTCTGATGGGCTTCTAGAGGAGGGTGTGTAATTGGAAAACTAAGGGTTTGGAGAAGAGGGCTGAGAGGGCCCCCCAGGGAAAGAAATCCTACCTCATCTGGTGGTTTGATAAGGATTGAAATGTTAAGCTGTAACTTTTTCTCCAAATACTTTCTAGGCAGAGGTTGGAAAGAGAGGTTTGGGGCTTGATAAACTGTCCCCACAATATGCCTCCTAGCAGAAGAAAATTAATTTGTCTTATAGAAGGGCTGCTTAAATTCACTGGACAGTGCTGAGTTCTCACATGAAGAAAGAAACAGCCTAAATGGAGAGGAGGGTACCTACTCAGGGTGAAATATCCCCCTATTCATTCCCACGTATAGACATCATAGGGGGACACAGAAGCCCTTAGACTGAAATCTTGAAATCCCCATGTCTCAGGGAAATCACAAAAACAACAACGCTTTGAGCTGCATTGCTGATTGCTAAGGCACCTGCTGACTTTAGCCAACAAAATTGTATCTCCAGGTTTACAAACAAAGTAGCAAGTCTGTACATTTTTATCTTTTTTTGTTTTGATGATATTTAAAATCTTGACATTTTAATCCTGAATGATTAAAGGAGCCTTGAGATAATATCACTGGGGATTGTGTTTACTAATAAGATGTGTATTGTATGGAAATTCAAAATGTGTCTTCTAGGTAGTGGTGGTATTGGCCATTTTCTAAATATTATAATAATTCTGAATATTGATAATTCTGAGTTTTGAGTGAAGAAACATAACAATGAATTTTAAAGTGCATATTAAATATAAATCCATACTTTTTGTTTAATAGATATTATTTTAACTATCTTGGTAAAAAAGAGTACATGTAACAAACAGGGGAGATTTCCCCTTTTGTTTCCATATGTATTTTTTTCTGGTAATATTTACTAAACACCTGTCAGGTACTGTTGTTCACATATTTACTTATTCACCAAATACTTACTGGACACTGTTTTAAGGTAGTATGCTCTTATAGGATAGACAGTGACTCAAGATATGCTTCTTTCCCACAAAAAATCTTACAAAGTAATTGAGTGGCGAGACAAATAAAGCAATAATAATGTATAGTAAAATGTTTTATCCTTTATTAAATGATATATTAAAATGTTACAGTTCATCTACAATGTTTTATGGAAGTAGACAGGAGACAGAAGGACTCAGATAAGGGCTTATTCTAACTTAGAACAATCGATATGTATGATTAGATAAAGAAAATATAAGTTCACTACTGATAGGCATTGCACACAGCGATATATGTTTCAACATTATGCATGACTACTTCAAAGGATAAATGTGGAGAATTAGTAAAGGATGAGGGCAGTCAGGAAATAAATATCCAAGGTCCTTCAGTGAAATGGTAAGTGATACTCATTTTAGATTAAGGCAAACGAGAAAAAATGATCGAATTGGATTTTAGAAAGAACATCCTGGCTTCTGATGCCAGCAACTTAGACAATTTAGGTAATTATTCTTATCTATTGTGTATAGAATGACAACAGGTAAAATTTCCAAGCTAGTTCTCAATATTATATTCCCAAAACTAATGGTTTTAAAGGTCTCTTAAAGCCAATTTGTATGCTGTATATATTTATTTAATTCAAGAAAAAGAAATTTGTTTATGTTAGAATTTTGATCTACCTCAAATTGTACATTTTTTATTAAAAGTGGGTAATTTTCTCGTGTCATTACTTAAACTAAAAACATTTCATATTTCATCTTGAAAGAAAAAAACAATACTTTCAATGCAAAGTTGAGACCCATTTTGGAGCAAAACTATCAATAAAATATTAAATATATCTTTTGTTGTAATACTAAAAACCAAAAACCAAACAAAAACCATCCTCCCCAGTGTAAACATCTGGTGCACTCTCACTAGGCCTAATAGTCTACTGAAATGCAAAGTTAATCTGTCAGTTTTGCCTGAAATTAAAAGAATTAACTTGTCTTGGAAAACGACAAGGGCAACACACATGCAAATATTATTGAATGTTTAAATAATTCCTTTACCCTTCTTATACATTTGAAACACATTTTCAATACATTAACTGGATTATAATACCTGGCATATTTAGGATCTATGTAATAATTCTGAAACATAAAGAACTGGACATAAAATATGGTAATTTCTCATATGATACACAAGTTTAACATGAAAGAAACTAACAGGGAGGACTAGATTAATGTCATTTAATTAGATACATCAAAATAGATTGAACCCATCTTGGGCCAACAGGTCTACTCCATGAGCAGGCAATGGCAGTTCTAGAATCAATCATATCAGCATACAGCACCACGTGCCATTGTATGTCTTGGTGGAAATTAATGTGAGAAATGCATTTTTAATGAATACAAATATCAGTATGATAAATGTAATCCCTTTAATTGAAATTTATGGGAACCAAACATTAATTTATTTAACAACAAAAGCAAGAATATTACTATGTTTTTCAAAAACAGTTTTTAAAATTATTTTTGATGCACTAATAATGTTCAATCACTAAAAAAGCATTTATTTTAAAATATTCAAATGAAATAAAATTGTTCTGAAAAATTTACTTGAAATGATAATTTCTCAGTTCCCAAAATTTGGGTTATTACCATTTCCCAATCCCAATTATGAACTCTGGCTTAGGAATTTTCTGTGTAATCATATCAATATCAAAAACTTTGTATTGTGTTAAAAATAAAGTAGCACTCCCAGGCTCTGAGAGTGGGGCTCATGGAAAGCCACTCCTGCAAAACCCTAGGCTAAGCCCCCTGCACAGAACTGTGTGCCCAGGAACACCACTGTTGGCTTCTCAGTACACGAAAACAGGAAAGGCAGCCCCACTCAGTAAAAACCTGGGTGCAAATGTGTGTGACAGTAGGATGTTGAGTGAATGGGAAAGTCTGTGCATGCAAGAGTTCTTCATGTATCGAGATTAATTCATTCATAGATTCACCATTTATTGGATGGTATCTGTGTAACAGGCACAATCCTAGATCCTTGGGATATAGCAGTGAACAAAAGAGAAAAACTCCCTACTACTATGGTACTTACATTATTGTGGGCCAAGTAATAAACAAGTTTTAGTATGATATGTCTACATGTGAATTTTTTGCTATTTTTCCCACTTAGTGTTCTTTTTGAGCTTCCTCAATCTGTGGCTTGATGTCTGTTATTAATTTGAAATATTAATGGAAATTATTACTGGAAATATTTATCTCATTCAGCCCCCCTAATGTGGCCGCCACTGCCAGCAGCAGGAACGTGCACACGGAGGCTAGCAGCCCTGCCTGCCAGTGCCCCGCCCCAGCCAATGAGCATGCACCCTGTGGCACTGCCGCCACTACTGGCACATGTGAATAAGCACAGATTCAGCTGCCACCACTCTGACGAAACACTTTGGCTGAAACCAACCATTGAAGTGTTGTGGCCAGTGCTTGGGAACTCTTGGCCCCTCCAGCATAGCAGGTTCCTAACTTCAAGGGGCCAAAGGACAAAGCCATGAGCTGATACTACCCGTCCCCCGCACTCCCGTGCCCAGAATTAGAGCATGCTGCTCAGGAGTGCTGAGTTGACTCTTTCCCCCCTAAAATCTTCCAGAAACGAAGCTAGACAACTGAACCCACTTTATACCACAATCAAACCCCAAAGGGCCTCAAAGAAGATAAAAGCATAAAGCCCATCCAAAGTACAACAACTTCAAAGACTGAAGGAACATCAGCCCACATATATGAGAAAGAACCGGCACAAGAAGTCTGGCAACTCAAAAAGCCAGTTTCTTCTTACCTCCAAATGACTGCACTAGTTCCCCAGCAATGGATAACAGGGCTGAAATGGCTGAAATGTTAGAAATAGAATTCAGAATATGGATAGAAACGAAGATCATTGTGATTCAGGAGAAAGTCAAAACCCAGTCCAAGGATTCTAAGAAATATAATAAAATGACACAGAAGATAAAAGATGAAACAGCCATTTTTGTAAAGAACCAAACTGATCTGACAGAGCTGAAAGCTTACGTCAATACTTTCAGAATGAAATTGCAAGTATTAATAGCAGAATTAACCAAGCTGAGGAAAAAAATCTCAGAGCTCTAAGACTGATTCTCCAAAACAACTCAGTCAGACAAAAATAAAGAGAAAACAATAAAGAAGCATGAACAAAACCTCCAAGAAATATGTGATTATGTAAAAAAACAAAACAAAACAAAAACACAAATTTGTGACTCATTGACTTCCCAGAAAGAAAGAGAGAGAAAGCAGACAACTTGGAAAACACATTTCAGGATATCATCTAAGAAAATTTACCCAACCTCACTAGAGAGGACAACATTCAAATTCCAGAAAGGCAGAGAAGCCTTGTGGATACTGCACAAGATTATCATCTCCAAAACACACAGTTATCAGGTTTTCCAAGGTCAAAGTAAAAAAAAAGAAGAAGAAAGGAAAACTAGAGAGAAGGGACAAGTAACCTACAAAGGAAACCCCCTCAGGCTAATAGTGTTCTTTTCAACAGAAACCCTAGAAGCCAGAAGAGACTGGGAGCCTATATTCAGCATTCTTAAAGAAAAGAAATTCCAACCAAGAATTTCATATTCAGCCAAACTATACTTCATAATAGAAGGAGAAATAAGATTCTTTTTAGACAAGCAAATGCTAAGGGAAATTGTTTTTACCACACCTGCCTTACAAGAGGTCCTGAAGAGAGTGCTAAATATGGAAAGGAAAGACTTTCTCCAGCCACAAAGCTAAAAGCAATTGCAACAAAAACAAAAATTGGCAAATGGTATCTAATTAAACTGAAGAGCTTCTTCACAGCAAAAGAAATTATCAACAGAGTAAACAGACAACCTACAAACTGGGAAAAATTTTCCATGAATTATGTATCCAACAAAGGCCAAATATCCAGAATCCATAAATGACTTAAACAAATTAAGCAAAATACAATCAACTACATTAAAAAGTAAGCAAAGGACACACACGGACACTATTCCAAAGAAGATGTACATATGGTGAACAAGCAGATGAAAAAAAATGCTCAACAACATTAATCATTACATAAATACAAATCAAAACCACAATGAGATACCATCTCACACCAGTCAGATGGCTATTACTAAAAAGCCAAATGATAACAGATGCTGGCAAGGTTGTGGAGAAAAGGGAATGCTTATACACTGCTAGTGGGAATCTAAATTAGTTAAGCCATTGTGGAAAGTAGTTTTGCAATTTCTCAAAGAACTTAAAACAGAATTATCATTTTACTCAACAATCCCATTATTGGGTATATACCCAAAGGAATATAAATCATTCCACCATAAAGATAAATGCATGTGTATGTTCATCGCAGCACTATTCACAATAGCAAAGACATGGAATCAACCTAACTATTCATTAATGGTAGACTGGATAAAGAAAATGAGATACATATACATCATAAAATACTACAAGCCATTAAAAAAGAATGAGATCATGTACTCCGTAGCAACATGAATGGAGCTAGATGCCATTACCCTTAGTGAATTAACACAGAAACAGAAAACCAAATGCCACATGTTCTGACTTATAAATAGGAGCTAAGCAGTGAGTACACATGGACACAAAGAAGGGAACAATAGACACTGTCGGCCTACTTAAGGGTGAAGAGTGAGAGGAGGGTGAAGACTGAAAAACTTCCTATTGGATACTATGTTTATTACCCAGGTAATGAATTAATCTGTACACCAAACCCCCTGACATGGAATTTTTCCTGTATAGCAAACCTGTACGTGTATCCCTTAACCTAAAATAAAGGTTAAAAAAAAACAAAATTATGTATATATTTTGGTGTCCTCTGCAATATTGATTTTTAAGGTGGTGGTTAGAACTTCAAAACACCATTAAATATCAGTTGAATATCAGTTATAACGTAACAGTTAATTTCTTAGTAATTCTGGCTATGAATAACCTAATTTACCTCGGTAGTTGATAAGCACAAAGATGAGTGTGATGATTATTTGCATAGAAAAATCTCAGGAAATGTAATATACAAAAAAGAAAGCAAACTATTGACTGTATCAAGTTAACAGGACATAGTTTAGCATAAAAATTAATTGTAATAATATTTGTATATGTAGCAGAAAAAATAGAAAATTGATATTTAAAAAATAATTCCATTTATGATAGTAAAATTATACAGGGTAAATCTAAAAATATGCATGTATTCTACATTGAGAACTAAAAATTCTTCTGAAAGACATTACATAGGTGAAAAGTTATGCTGTGTTTATGGATTAGAATATCAACAGTGTTATAATGGCTATTTTCCCATATTGAATTCTAGTTTCAACAAATTCCTAGTGAAAATTTTAGCAAGATTTATATATCTATATAAACAAGGTGACTGTAAAATGTATTAAAAAACTTAAAGGACCTAAAATATCCAAAGGAGTATTTAAAAAGGGGAATAAATTTGGAAAAGTTACCTCATTGTATTTCAAGATTTAGAATAAAAATACTATAACCAAAAAGTATTGTATTCAGGAAAAAGGAGATATTTGAAGAATTGGGAATATAATCAATTGATTTTTGTCAAATTGACATAACTACTCAATGGGAAAAGGAAAATGTTTTCATCAAATGACACAGATTCAGCCAGATATATATAAAAAGAATAAGTAAATATTATGCCTCATATGTATGTAAATATTATGCCTTATGATGTATTTTGCTCTTAAACATGTATCATTTAGGAAATGAAAAGGCAAGTCACAGAGTGGGGGAAAGCATTTGCAGAACATATATCAAAATACTTGTAACTAAGCTATGTAATGGACTTCACAAGTTAAGAAATAGACAACAGGATAAGCAATTAAACATGAAAAATTATATTAATGGAAATTTTATTTAAAAAGAAATAGACCAAATAAGGAAATTAAGACATCCACAGAACAGGAGAAAAAAACTTGCAAATCATAAATCTTAAAAGGAATTTGTATCTAAGATATATAATGACTCTTACAGCTCAGTAATAAGGCAAATTGCCCAATTTAAAATGAGCAATAGATAATTCCCCAAAGAAAATATACAATGACCAATAAGCACATAAAAAGTTTCTAGTTATTGGCCAGGCACGGTGGCTTACGCCTGTAATCCCAGCACTTTGGGAGGCCGAGGCAGGTGGATCACGAGGTCAGGAAATGGAGACCATCCTGGCTAACATGGTGAAATCCCATCTCTACTAAAAATACAAAAAATTAGTCAGGCGTGGTGGCGGGCGCCTGTAGTCCTAGCTACTCGGGAGGCAGAGGCAGGAGAATGGTGTGAACCCAGGAGGAGGAGCTTGCAGTGAGCCAAGATCGTGCCACTGCACTCCAGCCTGGGTGACAGAGCAAGACTCTGTCTCCAAAAAAAAAAAAAAAAAAAAGTTTCTCATTATCAAATTGCAAATTGCAAAAAAAACTTTCTCATTATCAAATTGCAAATGCATAACACCACCACAATGAGATATCACTTCACACTCATTAAGATGGTTATTATCAGAAAGACAGATAATAATAAGTGTTGACAAGGATGTGGAGAAATCCAAATCCTTGTACATTGCTGGTAGAAATGTATATGGTGCAGCTAATTTGAAGAACAGTTTGGAAGTTCTTCCAGTGGTTAGATGTAGAGCTACCATATGTCTCACCAATTCCATCCCTAAATATATACCACTATCTAGAGAGAAATGAAAACACTAAAACTTATATATGAATGCTTATAGCAGCATTATACATAATAGCTAAAATGTGGAAATAATCAAATGTCCCTCAATTGCTGAATAGGAGAACCAAATGTAATATATTCATACAATGGAATATTACTCAGACATAAATAGAAATGAAGTAATGAATATTACTCAAATATAAACAGAAATGAAGTAATGATATATTCAACAATATAAATCAATCTTATGAAACTATAGTAAATTTTTAAAATATCAGCCACAAAAGGCCACATATTATGTGACTGAATTCATATGAAATACTCAGATTAGACAAATCTGTAGAGAATAAAAGTACAACAGCGGTTATCTAGGGCTGGGTGTGGGAAGGTGGGATTGAAGGCTAAGTACAGGGTTTCTTATCGGAGTGCTATGAATATTTTAAAATTGATTGTAGTGATGGCTGCAAAACTCTGGAAATATGCTTAATCCCTTGAATTATATACTTTAAACGAATAAGTTATATGGTATATGAATTATTTCTCAATAATGCTGTCAAAAATATAAACGAGAAAGGAAAAAGGAAGCATGTTAAAACATTTTGTGATGATGGAAATAATTTACATTTTGCTGTTGGTGATATTCATGATTGTATGCATTTGAACAAACTCATCTATCTGTACACCGAAATGATAAAATAGATAAGTAGCATAAGGGTTCAAAGACAAATTTACATAACAGAATAATTAGCAAGCCAGCAGATCACAGGGAATTAAAGAGTAAGTAGAAACTTTACAAAAAGAAATATTATTATAGGAGCAGCAAAATTCTGAATTAAAAGCCTGTAAACAGTATGATGTACTGTAGACAGACTAGAGAACAATAAAAGTTTAAAAGAAAAATATACGACTGTTTTGGCAGATTTAGTAATTGTTTTTTTTGAAGGAGAGAACAGAGAAAACAAATGCAAAAGTATTTCAGATGAAAGAAAACATTCTCAAAAGAAAAACTTGAATTTTCACATAAAAGTGGCAGTTATGAGTCAGAAAATTTGATACAGAAGAATCAACAATATTCTGTTCTGATCCTATCTTCTCCTCCTTCTTTCTAAGGCTTCCAATCTGGAACTCATAGTCCATCACCTGCCTACCCTTGATCTTGCTCTGTATCATTCTTACCCGATTGTCTTAGTTAAAACTGTCCTCAAGGAAGCTTCTTCCTTGCACCCCTCTCAAGAGGTGACTAGTTTGTCTCCCACATAGTACTAACACTGGACCTATGTGATTAGGGAAGATTCCCTTTTTACTTCTCATTAGCACTTACAGGCCATTGTCCCTGACTCCATGGTAAGCCCTCTAGCTTATGCCTTTAGATTATTCTACTTACTCTCCATCCTTGTTTCAATCAGTTGCAGATATCTGGGTTACTGTGGCTCATTCCTTGAAGGTTTTAGCATTTTGTTAACTTGTATACTTTTCAATGACATCCTGTTGTTATAAGTGAAGAGGAGCTGATATATTTGTTAACTTATCCTATTATTACAGAATTTCTTTCAATGTCCCTTACATTTCTAATAATTCATTTGGGGAGGCCAAAAATATTTATGCTAGCTATATATTATTTGTAAATTTTATAATAGGAAAAATATGTTATCAAATCTATTTACACTTATATTCTGCTGTTTGCAGTTTTGGGTGAAAAATATAACTTGCCATAGCAAAATATATTTAAGTTTCCATCTATTTTCTCCTAGATGCCTGAGTATTTTAGAGGTCGTACTTCTAACTTGGTAACTGCATCCTCCTGGCGTGTTAGTGTTTAGTTGGGTCAAAGATTAGCAAGCATAAAACTTGGTTAGGTAACAGTGAAATGAGTCAGACATAGAAAATACATGTAGCTCACTTTATAATGGAAAAAAAATTCCAAATATACACAACTCTAAGTAAAACCTGATAGGGAAATTATTATAAAACAGTAGTTTAAATTATATATGTACTTAGGTACTTAAACACCAGAATTAATGTATTCACTCAATGGGTCTGTGATCACCCACTAATCAAAAAATATATTATTGTTTTCCAGATAGACCAATAGATCAAAGAAACAGGAAAGACAGTCATGAAATAGACCCATGAGTATATGAAGAGTTAATTTTTTCTCATGGTGCAAAGAAAGAAATATTATCATTTTAACAAATGGGGTTGAAATGATTGTATATTTGTATATTCATATACAAAAAGTAGTAATTTTAATTTATTCTTACACCATGTAAAACTGAACTAATTAGTTAACATATATAATAGTCTAAATGTAACACCAAGTACTGTAAAACTCCTGAAAAAAATCAGAAAAATATTTGTAACTTTACTTAGGCAAAGATGTCTTAGATGTGACACCAAAAGCATGAAACAAAAAATGATAATTGGGACTTCATAAAACTTAAAATGTTGTGGCATTTGAAAGGCACTATTAAGAGAATGAAGAACAAATTACAGACTGCGATATAATATATAAAAGTAATACAGCTGATGAAAAGTTTGAATTCAAAATATGTTTAAAAACATTAAAAACTTAGTAACAAGATAGTGAATCCTCAAATTATAGGCAAAAATTTTCAAATAGAATTTCACCAGTGAAAATATATGAACAGCTAATCGGCACATAAAAGATGCTCAATATAATTTATAATAAGAGAAATAAAAATTAAAAATTAGATACTACTATACAAATATTGCCAGTGGCTAAAATGGAAAGAACTGACCATACCAAATGTTGCTCAGGATGTGGAGGAGCTGAAATCCTCATATACTAATTGGGTGAATGTAAAACAATTTGGCCATTTTGAAAAAGAGCCTGATAAGTTCATAAAAAGTTGAACATACACCTACCATATAATTTAGCTGTTCAACTGCTAGATATTTACCCAAGGAAAAAAAAATAAGCAAATCAAATGTCCATAGAAAGACTTGTACGCAAAAGTCCCAAGCTCAAAACTGGAAAGAGTCCAAAAGTCAATCATCAGATGAATGTATACTCAGCAGTAAAACAGATTGAGCTATTTATACACATAACAACAAGAATGAATCTAAAATGATTATATCAAATGAAAGAAACTACAGAAAGATAGTTACATATTTTATTATTTACATTAAACTTTATATATTGCAAGTTAATCTATAGTGTCAGAAAATAGATCAGTGGTTTATCCAATGCTTTGTAGTTCTCAGAATACAAGTCTTTCACCTCCTGAGTTGTTTATTAAGTATTTTATTCTTTTTGGTGCTATTTTACATAAGATTGTTTCCTAATTTTCTTTTCAGATAGTTCATTGTTAGTGTTTAGAAACATAACTGAGTTTGTGTATTCATTTTGTATCTTGAAACTTTACTAAAAGTTTGTTTATTAATTCTAAGATTTTTCACGGAATTGTTAGGGTTTTCTAAAAGATCATGTCACCTGCAAACAGGGACAGTCTTACATCTTCCTTTTCAATTACGATGTTTTTATTTTTATTTTTTTTTTGTTCTGGATAGAACTTCCAGTACTCTGTTAAATGGAAATGGTAATAGTGGGCATCCTTTCCTTGTACCTCATCTTAGAAGAAAAGCGTTCATTTTTTCACTGTTAAGATGCTAGCTGTGGGTTTTTCATATATAGTCTTTATTACATTGATATCCTTTTCTTCTATTCCTAGTTTGTTGAAATTTTTTATCATGAAAAAGTGTTGAATTTTGACAAATGCTTATTCTACATCTGTTGAGATGAGCATGTGATTTTTATCCTTCATTTTTTTACTGTGGTGTGTTTTATATATATATATATTGATTTTACTATATTGAATTATCTTTGCATCCCCAAGGATAAATAACACTTATTCAAGTTGTGTGATCCTTTACATGTGCTGTTGGATTTGATTTGCTAGTATTTGTTAAGGACTTTTCGCTCTGTATCTACCAGAGATATTGGCCTATAGTTTTCTTTTCTTATGTCGTGTTTAGCTTTGCTACCAGAATAATGCTGGGCTTATGAATGAGTTTGTATTTGGAAGTCTTCCCTCATCTTCAATTTCTTGAAAGAGTTTGAGAACTGGCATTATTTATTTTATTTTATTTTTTTCAGAGAGAGGGGCTTCCTCTGTCACCCATTTTGGAGGGCAGTGATATGATCATTGCTCACTGCAGCCTCAAACTCCTAGACTCAAGCCATCCTCTCACTTCATGCTTCTGAGTAACTAGGACTACAGGCATTCACCACCATGCCCAGCTATTTTTTTAAAATTTTTTTGTAGAGATGAGGGCTCACTTTGTTGCCCAGGTTGGTCTCAAACTTCTGCCTTCAAGCAATCCTCTCACCTCAGCTTCCCAAAGCACTGAGATTACAGGTGTGAGCCACCATGCCCATGCCCAGCCTAATGCTTCCTTAAATGCTTGGTAGAATTTAACAGGGAAGCTATCCGTCTTAGGCTTTTCTTCGCTGAAAGGTTTTTACTTAATGATTCAATTGCCATACTAGTTGTAGATCTTTTAAGACTATTTCTTAATAACTTAGTTACAGCGTCTCTAGAAATGTGTCTATTTCTTCAAGGTTATCCAGTTGATTGGCATGTGATTGTTCATAGTGGTCTTTGGTGATCCTTTTTATTTCTGTAGCATCTATTGTAATTTCTCTTCTGTCATTTCTCATTTTATTTATTTGAGACTTCTCTCTTTTTTTCTTACTGTAGGTACAGGTTTGTCAAATTTGTTTATGGTGCGTTAAACCAACTCAGTTTTGTTTACATTTTTTATTGTTTCTCTATTTTCTATTTTGTTTATTTCTGTTCTAATCTTTGTTACTTACACACCTCTAACTTTCAGCTTAATTTGTTCTTTTTATAACTCCTTGAGGTTTAGGTAAATTGTTTATTTGAAATCTTTTTTTAATGTAGATGTTTATCTCTGTGAAATATCCCCTTAATATTGCTTTTCCTGCATTCCATAAAATTCAGGATGTTGTGGATGTTGTGTTTTCATTTCCATTTGTATTTAAATATTTTCATATATCCTTTTTGACCCACTGGTTTTTTAGAAGTGTGTTGTTCAATTTCAAAATATTTCTAAATTTTCAGGTTTTTCTTCTGCTATTAATTCATAGAAATTAAAAAAGACAAAAAGGCATCTTGTGTTCATGGATTAGAGTAAAAAATATCATTAATATGTTCATATTACCCAAAGACAGCTACATATGCAATGCAATCCTTATTAAGATCTGAATAACATTTTTTTACAGAAATACAAAACAAAATTCTAAAATTTGTATACAACTACAAAAAACCCTGATTAGTCAAAACATTCTTAAGCAAAAAGAGCAAAGCTGGAGGTATAACACTTCCTGATTTCAAAATATATTACAAAGGTATAGAAATCAAAAAGGTATTTTACTGGCATAAACACAGACACCTAGACTAATGGAACAGAAGAGAAAGCCCAGAAATAAACCTCACATATGAAATCAACTGATCTTTGACAGTGTTGTCAAAAAGGCACAATGGGGAAAGTATAATCTCTTATATAAATATCCATATATAAGAAAATGTGGTGTATATATATATACACATCACATTTCATATATCCATATATAAAATATATGGATATATAAGCTATGTATATATATACACACACAAAATGGAATATATATACACACAATGAAATGCTCTTCAGCCCTAATAAAAAAGGAAATCTTGTCATTTGTGACAACACAGATGAACTTTGAATTCATTGTGCTAAGTGAAATATGACAGTCACATAAATATAAATGCTGCATGATTCCACTTAAATGAGGTATATAAGATGATTGAGTTCATAGAATCAAGGTGTGAAATGGTGGTTGCCAGAGGCTGGGGATTGGAGGAGAGGAGGGGTTACCGAACCCTGGGCATATATTTTCAGTTAAGCAAGATGAATAAGCATAGAGATATGCTGTACATTGTACCTATAACCAACAATAATGTAATGTACACTTAAAAATTGTGAAGAAGGTAGATCTCATGTTAAGTGTCTTTATCACAAAACTTTTCAAAAAGAACATAAATAATGAATAAATAGGAATAAAGGAAGAAGATCAGTGGTTTTCAGGGGTCAGAAAGAGCACAGGAAGGGACAGCAGTGGAGGATTGTAAATGGGTATGAGGCAACCAACTTCTAGAAGTGGTGGATTTGTTCAAAATACTTTTGGGGTTGTTGGTGTCATGGAGATATATATGTATGCATGTACATATGTGTGTGTGTGTGCATTTACTTAAATAAGTGCACTTTTCTGCATGTCCTTTTTATCTCAACAAAGATGCTGTAAATAAATAACTAGAAAAATATTTTGGTAGTTATGGGTCAAGAAGTACTAAGTTGAAACTAGAATTATAGTTAACTTACAAATTAACATAAAAATTATGGTATATTTAACCATTGATTCATTGAAAAACATCTATTCTTTCCATTAGTGTTTATTATGGATAGAGCAGTAATAAACATTAATATACGTTTTCTGTGAATCTATTCTTTATTTCTCTAAGACAAATGCCCAGGTGTGGAACTGCTGTATGATATGGTAATTATATGTCTAGTTTTACAAGAAATTTCCAAAATCTTTACCAGACTGTTTATAGCATTCTGCATTCGCACCAAAAATGTTCTACATATTCTCCACCATGTTTTTTATTTGCCTATTCACTATTTTTTATTTGCCTATTCTGGTAGTTGCAGAGTGATATTCCATTGTGGTTTTAATTTGCATTTCCTTGATGGTTAATAATGTTATATCCTCTTCTCATGCTTTTGTCATCTGTATACAGTTTTTGGTGAAATAAATGGACTATTGATAGATGCAACAACTTGAATGACTCTCCAGGAAATTATAGTAAATTAAAAAAAAAACGCTAACCCAAAATATATATACAATATGATCCAACTTATAAAGCATTTTAGAAATCAAGCATAAGGTAGTGGTTGTCCTGAATCAGAAACGAGTGAGGTGGAGAGAAGAAAGGAAACCTACAAATGGAAAATATGAAGGATTCTCATGACAACTTTGTATCCTGATTGTGGAAGTTTCTCATGAATATATGCATGGTAAAATGACAAAGAACTAAATATATTCACACACTGACAAAAATATAAGTAATTCTGATAAAATATCTCAATACCATTTGTGGATGGTATCAATATCAATACCACAATATACTGGTTGTAATATTTACTATAGTTTCAGTTTGTACTAAAGTTTTGAAAGCTATTACCATGACAAGAAATTGGGTAAAGAGTACCAAGGATGTCACTGCATTATTTTATACAACTGCATTTGAATATACAATTATCCCTAAAATAATTATTCAAGTAAAAGTATTCATGACATGTGACCAACAATACACTCAGAATAAAATGCATAACTTAAATGATTTAATCAAGAATAATTCATACTAAATTTTGAAATAAAAATAAAAGAAGTGATTAAACTAGCATGGTTTATATCAGGAATAAGAGAATATCTCCAATGTTAGTAAGTTTAACAATATAACCATCATTTATTTCTCAGTTCATGTGGCCTTGAGGATCACTAAAATGTATGCAATATTGTTTTATATTCATTTCCACCTTTAAAAAATCCCTTTTGGTTTTATCCAAAAAGAAAAAATATTTCCTTTATTTAGTAATTATAATCAGTAGTAGAAGAAACTACTGTTTTTTCTTACAGTAGCCAGGTGGCTGATAGAATTAATTATATGTAGAGTATAAATATGACAATATCTTAATCAAAATTAAGATATTATATATGTGTATATCTATCTATGCTTATATCAGCAAGGGAAATTTGAGGTAGAACATGCACTAGGACTTTTTTTAAGTTACTTCAGGTACAGCATGAGTAGGGGATAAAAAGAAGTTATAATTTATATTTGTATGTGTATCTTTTGTTCATACAAACACACATGCTTGTAATATATATTTATTGTATAATGTAGCATACCTTGCTTATTGTTACTGTAACAAAATAAAAATACTAAAGAAAATATTACATTATAACTAATAAAATAATTATAAAATACTAAATGTCAACATAATTTAGATAATTAAAGTAATAGATAAAGACAACAAACAAAAAATAAATACTACAAAACCTAAGAAGAGACTTAGTTAAACGGAGACAAACTGTGTTCTAGGTTAAGAAGTCTCAGTATTTCATTATGGCATTTCTCCAGCAATTTATTTATAAAATTGTTTCAATTTAACAACAATACATTCTGAGAATAGACAGAGTCTTCAGTTGTGTTTTAGAAAAAAAAAAAATATATATATATATATAAATCAAACCTTTTTTTACTAATTTATGAAAACTTTCATGAAGACAGGGTAACTTAAAGAATGTGGCACTGGCTTAGTTACAGACAAACACTTGTATGTCAAAATAATATGCCTAGAAACAATTCTACCCTAAAAATGTGTGTATATGTGTAATATATATGTATTATATGCGAGAAATTTAGTCCTACACATGATTAAGAATGATGTTTTACTTAACACACAGCATGAAAATGGTGCTAAGTCTGCAAAGAAAAGTTTGTACTCATATGGATAGTAAAATTTAACTAAAATAATTGTCAGGTAAAATTTAGAATATATTTTCATTGAGCATACAAGTCAAATTGAAATGCTGGACATATATTATGTCAAACTGGAATGCTAGACATATGAAAGTCAAATTAAAATGCTGAACATATAAAAATGTAATATTAGTAAAATAATTTACAAATTCAGTATCACATTTTGTAAAGATTTTTGTGTCTATGTTTATGAGAGATACTTGTCTATAATCATTTTTTTTTTGTAATGTCTTCCTATGGTTTTCCTGTAAGTATAATGCCGACCCTTTAAAATGAGTTGGGAAGTGGTCTCTCTTCTTCTGTTTTCGGTATTGTTAATATTTTGTATGATTTTATCTTTAAATGTTTAGTATAACTTACTAGATAAAAAACAGCTGGGACTAAATTATCCTATCTTGGAAGTTTTGTTTGTTTATTTTAATTACAAATTAACTTATTTAATACATACAGACTACATGTGTTATTGCCGATAACTGTTAATTTTTAGGAGATTTTGGTTTGTGTCTTTCATGTAAGTGTCCATATTATTTTATTTATAAAACATAAGAGCATAGGATGATTTACATTAACTCATTTTCATTTAATGTATCTGAGATTAATATGGAAGTAACCTCTTTCATTCATGATGCAAAATTTGCATTCTATCTCTCTCATTTTCTCTTTGGTTAATCTGGTTAGAATTTAATCAATTTTACTAATATTTTTAAACAGTTAAACTTTGAATAGTGTATTTGCCTATTACTTTCCTATGTTTATTTTTATTAATTTCTCCTCTAATTTTTATTAATCCCTGTCTTCTGATAACTTTAGGTTTAAGTTGCTATTATTTCTTTAGTTTCCTAAAGCAGAAGCTTAATTTATTATTTTTAATGATTTTTAGTCCTTTCTAATTAAAAAATACAGTATTACAGTCTGTAATGACACAGAATAATACCTAACATATATATTGACTTAGAAGAAAAAGCAAGAAACATAGCAGTATTTTGAGTAGAAATTCATTTTTGTAAAAAAAAAACAGTGTATACATGTGCACACTGAACACGCAGTAAGAAGTATACAAGCATATGCAAAAAGTCTGAAGCAATTTATGGTATGGCTAAGTTTAAGATGTCAAGAACATTTTATTTTCCACATATAATTTATTATTGTATGTTTTATATAATAAAATTTATTATATGTATTACATCAATGACAATGTATGAATAAACTAGTCAGTGGGAATTTGAGGAAAGATGTTGAGAAATAATTTAGTGATGTTTAGTCAATTAACTAACACTTTGTTATATAAAACTTTTTGAAATATAAAACATAAAAGCTAAATCCTGACATCCAAAATTGCATGAAAATAAGTTTCTGATAAAAATAAATGTATAAAAAGGTAAATGAAATAAAAAAGTAGAAAATATTATTTTTTCACATTTTTGTGATAGAAAAAATTGTAAATTATAACTGCAAAAGCATGAATAACAAGGCAATGGGTCTACATAAAAACATTGAACATTTCTATACGATTTAAAAAATTTTTTTAATCTTTGTTGGTTTAAAGTCTATTTTATCAGAGACTAGGATTGCAACCCCTGCCTTTTTTTGTTTTCCATTTGCTTGGTAGATCTGCCTCCATCCCTTTATTTTGAGCCTATGTGTGTCTCTGCATGTGAGATGGGTTTCCTGAATACAGCACACTGATGGGTCTTGACCCTTTATCCAGTTTGCTAGTCTGTGTGTTTCAATTGGAGCATTTAGCCCATTTACATTTAAGTTTAATATTGTTATGTGTGAATTTGATTCTGTCATTATGATGTTAGCTGATTATTTTGCTCATTAGTTGATGCAGTTTCTTCCTAGCCTTGATGGTCTTTACAATTTGGCATGTTTTTGCAGTGGCTGGGACCCGTTTTTCCTTTCCATGTTTAGTGCTTCCTTCAGGAGCTCTTTTAGGGCAGGCCTGGTGGTGACAAAATCTCTCAGCATTTGCTTGTCTGTAAAGTATTTTATTTCTCTTTCACTTATGAAGCTTAGTTTGTCTGGATATGAAATTCTGGGTTGAAAATTCTTTTCTTTAAGAATGTTGAATATTGGCCCCCACTCTCTTCTGGCTTGTGGGGTTTCTGCCGAGAGATCAGCTGTTAGTCTGATGGGGTTCCCTGTGTGGCTAACCCAAACCTTCTCTTTGCCCTTAACATTTTTTCCTTCATTTCAACTTTGGTGAATCTGACGGTTATGTGTCTTGGAGTTGTTCTTCTCGAGGAATGTCTTTGTGGCATTCTCTGTATTTCCTGAATTTGAATGTTGGCCTGCCTTGCTAGATTGGGGAAGTTCTCCTGGATAATATCCTGCAGAGTGTTTTCCAACTTGGTTCCATTCTCCCCGTCACTTTCCAACTTGGTTCCATTCTCCCCATCACTGATTGGTACACCAATCAGACATAGATTTGGTCTTTTCACATAGTCCCATATTTCTTGGAGGCTTTGTTCATTGCTTTTTATTCTTTTTTCTCTAAACTTCCCTTCTCACTTTATTTCATTCATTTCATCTTCCATCACTGATACCCTTTCTTCCAGTTGATCAAATCGGCTGCTGAGGCTTGTGCATTCGTCACGTAGCTCTCGTGCCTTGGTTTTCAGCTCCATCAGGTCCTTTAAGGACTTCTCTGCATTGGTTATTCTAGTTAGCCATTTGTCTAATTTTTTTTCAAGGTTTTTAACTTCTTTGCCATGGGTTTGAACTTCTTGCTTTAGCTCGGAGTAGTTTAATCGCCTAAGCCTTCTTCCCTCAACTCGTCAAAGTCATTCTCCGTCCAGCTTTGTTCCGTTGCTGGTGAGGAACTACATTCCTTTGGAGGAGGAGAGATGCTCTAATTTTTAGAGTTTCCAGTTTTTCTGCTCTGTCTTTTCCCCCATGTTTGTGGTTTTATCTACCTTTCGTCTTTGATGATGGTGACATACAGATGGGGTTTTGATGTGGATGTCCCTTCTGTTTGTTAGTTTTCCTTCCAACGGTCAGGACCCGCAGCTGCGGGTCTGTTGGAGTTTGCTGGAGGTCCACTCCAGACCCTGTTTGCCTGGGTATCAGCAGTAGAGGCTGCAGAACAGTGGATACTGGTGAGCAGCAAATGTTGCCGCCTGATCGTTCCTCTGAAAGGTTTGTCTCAGAGGAGTACGCGGCCTTGTGAGGTGTCAGTCTGCCCCTGCTGGGGGGTACCTCCCAGTTAGGCTACTCAGGGGTCAGGGACCCACTTAAACCAACAAAGATCAAAAGAGACAAAGAAGGCCATTACATAATGGTAAAGGGATCAATTCAACAGGAAGAGCTAACTATCCTAAATATGTATACACCCAATACAGGAGCACCCAGATTCATAAAGCAAGTCCTTAGAGACCTACAAAGAGACTTAGACTCCCACGCAATAATAATGGGAGACTTTAACACCCCACTATCAACATTAGACAGACCAACGAGACAGAAAGTTAACAAGGATATCCAGGAATTGAACTCAGCTCTACACCAAGCGGACCTAATAGACATCTACAGAACTCTCTACCCTAAATCAACAGAATATACATTCTTCTCAGCACCACACCACACCTATTCCAAAATTCACCACATACTTGGAAGTAAAGCACTCCTCAGCAAACGTAAAACAACAGAAATTATAAAAAACTGTCTCTCAGACCACACTGCAATCAAACTAGAACACAGGATTAAGAAACTAACTCAAAACCACTCAACTACATGGAAACTGAACAACCTGCTCCTGAATGACTACTGGGTACATAACAAAATGAAGACAGAAATAAAGATGTTCTTTGAAACCAACGAGAATGAAGACACAACATACCAGAATCTCTGGGACACATTCAAAGCAGTGTGTAGAGGGAAATTTATAGCACTAAATGCCCACAAGAGAAAGCAGGAAAGATCTAAAATTGACACCCTAACATCACAATTAAAAGAACTAGAGAAGCAAGAGCAAACACATTAAAAGCTAGCAGAAGGCAAGAAATAACTAAGATCAGAGCAGAACTGAAGGAAATAGAGACACAAAAAACCTTCAAAAAAATCAATGAATCCAGGAGACGGTTTTTTGAAAAGATCAACAAAATTGATAGACCGCTAGCAAGACTAATAAAGAAGAAAAGAGAGAAGAATCAAACAGATGCAATAAAAAATGTTAAGGGGGATATCTCCACCGATCCCACAGAAATACAAATTACCATCAGAGAATACTATAAACACCTCTATGCAAATAAACTAGAAAATCTAGAAGAAATGGATAAATTCCTTGACACATACACCCTCCCAAGACTAAACCAGGAAGAAGTTAAATCTCTGAATAGACCAATAACAGGCTCTGAAATTGAGGCAATAATTAAAATCGCTTACCAACCAAAAAAAGTCCAGGACCAGATGGAATCACAGCCGAATTCTACCAGAGGCACAAGCAGAAGCTGGTACCATTCCTTCTGAAACTATTCCAATCCATAGAAAAAGAGGGAATCCTCCCTAACTCATTTTACGAGGCCAGGATCACCCTGATACCAAAGCCTGGCAAAGACACAATAAAAAAAAGAGAATTTTACACTAATATCCCTGATGAACATCGATGGAAAAATCCTCAATAAAATACTGGCAAACCGAATCCAGCAGCACATCAAAAAGCTTATTCACCATGATCAAGTGGGCTTCATCCCTGGGATGTAAGGCTGGTTCAACATATGCAAATCGATAAACGTAATCCAGCATATAAACAGAACCAACGACAAAAACCACATGATTACCTGAATAGATGCAGAAAAGGCCTTTGACAAAATTCAACAACCCTTCATGATAAAAACTCTCAATAAATTAGGTATTGATGGGACGTATCTTAAAGTAATAAGAGCTATCTATGACAAAACCACAGCCAATATCATACTGAATGGGCAAAACCTGGAAGCATTCCCTTTGAAAACTGGCGCAAGACGGGGATGCCCTCTCTCACCACTCCTATTCAATATAGGGTTGGAAGTTCTGGCCAGGGCAATCAGGCAGGAGAAAGAAATAAAGGGTATTCAATTAGGAAAAGAGGAAGTCAAATTGTCCCTGTTTGCAGATGACATGATTGTATATCTAGAAAACCCCATTGTCTCAGCCCAAAATCTCCTTAAGCTGACAGGCAACTTCAGCAAAGTCTCAGGATACAAAATCAACGTGCAAAAATCACAAGCATTCTTATATACCAATAACAGACAAACAGAGAGCCAAATCATGAGTGAACTCCCATTCACAATTACTTCAAAGAGAATAAAATACCTAGGAATCCAACTTATAAGGGACATGAAGGACCTCTTTGAGGAGAACTACAAACCACTGCTCAGTGAAATAAAAGAGGATACAAACAAATGGAAGAACATTCCATGCTCATGGGTAGGAAGAATTAATATCGTGAAAATGGCCATACTGCCCAAGGTAATTTACAGATTCAATGCCATCCCCATCAAACTACCAATGACTTTCTTCACAGAATTGGAAAAAACGACTTTAAAGTTCATATGGAACCAAAAAAGGGCCCGCATTGCCAAGTCAATCCTAAGCCAAAAGAACAAAGCCAGAGGCATCACGCTACCTGACTTCAAACTATACTACAAGGCTACAGTAACCAAAACAGCATGGTACTGGTACCAATACAGAGATATAGACCAATGGACAGAACGGAGCCCTCAGAAATAATGCCACATATCTACAACAATCTGATCTTTGACAAACCTGACAAAAACAAGAAATGGGGAAAGGATTCCCTATTTAATAAATGGTGCTGGGAAAACTGGCTAGCCATATGGAGAAAGCTGAAACTGGATCCCTTCCTTCCACCTTATACAAAAATTGATTCCAGGTGGATTACAGACTTAAATGTTAGATGTAAAACCATAAAAATCCTAGAAGAAAACCTAGGCAATACCATTCAGGACATAGGCATGGGCAAGGACTTCATGTCTAAAACACCAAAAGCAATGGCAACAAAAGCCAAAATTGACAAATGGGATCTAATTAAACTCAAGAGCTTCTGCACAGCAAAAGAAACTACCATCAGAGTGAACAGGCAACCTACAAAATGGGAGAAAATTTTTGCAATCTACTCATCTGACAAAGGGCTAATATCCAGAATCTACAAAGAACTCAAACAAATTTACAAAAAAACCCACAAACAACCCCATCAAAAAGTGGGCGAAGGACATGAACAGACACTTCTCAAAAGAAGACATTTATGCAGCCAAAAAACACATGAAAAAATGCTCACCATCACTGGCCATCAGAGAAATGCAAATCAAAACCACAATGAGATACCATCTCACACCAGTTAGAATGGGGATCATTAAAAAGTCAGGAAACAACAGGTGCTGGAGAGAATGTGGAGAAATAGGAGCACTTTTACACTGTTGGTGGGACTGTAAACTAGTTCAACCCTTGTGGAAGTCAGTGTGGCGATTCCTCAGGGATCTAGAACTAGAAATACCATTTGACCCAGCCATCCCATTACTGGGTATATACCCAAAGGATTATAAATCATGCTGCTATAAAGACACATGCACACGTATGTTTATTGTGGCACTATTCACAATAGCAAAGACTTGGAACCAACCCAAATGTCCAACAATGATAGACTGGATTAAAAAAATGTGGCACATATACACCATGGAATACTATGCAGCCATAAAAAATGATGAGTTCATGTCCTTTGTAGGGACATAGATGAAGCTGGAAACCATCATTCTCAGCAAACCATCGCAAGGACAAAAAACCAAACACTGCATGTTTTCACTCATAGGTGAGAATTGAACAACGAGAGCACATGGACACAGGAAGGGGAACATCACACACTGGGGCCTGTTGTGGGGTAGGGGGAGGGGGGAGGGATAGCACTAGGAGATATACCTAATATTAAATGATGAGTTAATGGGTGCAGCACACCAACATGGCACATGTGTACATATGTAACTAACCTACACGTTGTGCACATGTACCCTAAAACTTAAGTATAATAAAAAAAAATTAAATTTAGGCAAATTGGAGAGATTAAATTATTCCCATATATTGAACATTAGAAACATAAATTGGATGATAATGTTGAAAGATAATTTACATATAAGGAAGAAATTGTTTTAAAATTATATACTTATTTAGATCTAATAATTTTACATTTAATTTTTTTCTAAGGAAATAATCAAGTATCTGTAAAAGTGTGTAGACAAAAGATATTTACATTAACAAATTACAGTACAACTTACTCTTCCAAAACAGAATATGTCTAAACAAATACTCTTTCAAAAGCTTTATAAAGCTTGTAGTATAATGTTGTAATTATTTAGTGATTTCAAAAAATGTTTATAACGTAATATTAAGACAAAATATTGGGTTGTAGTTCTAAATATGGTAGACATTAGTCTAGCTATATCAATCATCATTTTAAAAGTAGAAGGCATTCAAAAATTAAAAGCAGAAACGTTCCAAGGGATAAAAATGTCAACTATATTACCTATTAAAAATTACATTAAATATGATGACACAAATAGGTTAAATGTAACTGAGAAAGATATACCATGCTATCACAAATCAAAAGAAACTGGAATGGCCGGTAATATGATTTCAGGAAAAGCAGATTTCAGAGCAAGAAAAATTATCAGAATGATTTTAAATACAAAACAATAATTACACAGATCATGAAACAGTGTACTCACTTAGGACCAATTGAGTATACAGAATCATTTAGAGTCATTTTTTATATATAACCAATTGAGAATTGCTATTAGTAGAGGAAACATACCATGAATTAATATTTCTTAAACAATATTTTCTCTTCCTCTTCAAGACCAGATAACAATAGTTTATTCAGTGCTTTTGTGGCTTGGAGTTTAATTAGGAAATTTTTGCAGTTGTGTATTTTGGGATATTTTTTAAGAAATCTAAAGTTGTCCTCAGAAACATTTTTTAATTGGTTCCTATTTTAAATAGACTTTAAAAATATTTACTCATGTAGACTTATTTTTATCTCTGAACTTATTTAGGACAAAGCCTGTATCTACCAGTTAGCACCAAGCCTGGCACGTAGAAATTCTTAAATAAATGTATACAGAGTGAATGAGTAGTAAGTTAGTCATTAGGTGAAGGAAGCAACAATATTATCATCATCGACAACAGTTTCTTCTATTGGGAAATACAATTAATAGGAACGTTTTATTCTTTCTTAATTTAAAACTACATGTAAAAAGTTTTAATTTCAATAATATGTTCATTAAAATTTTAAGAAAGGTAATTTCAAAACTCCTTGTTAAATTAATCCATAGATCCAAATCATAAAAACTAAATGCTTTGCATCTCATAAGAAAATAATTTCACTACGTAGTTGTAGCAGGGATAAGAATAACTTTTCTAGGAAAATATGGTATGGAAAAGTCATGGAACTCTCAAAGAAAATATATGACTCCATAGCTTTCAGCCTGGAAATTTATAGTCTCCAAACATAGGTCGAAGTAACTATATTTTTGTTTGGAATTATAACTAAAAGCACTGGCCAAATATGGCTGTTCCTTTAGACACCAACTTTATTTCAAGTGTTATTTTAATTTCTATTTTTATTTTATTTGTCCTTTCCCTAAAGTTTTACCTTGAGTAGACAGAAACATTGTTTATATTTCTTACTGTAATGCTTTAACTTAGCTATTCCACTGGCTTACCAAGAATTCAGATAGCAGTAGAATGAAGATAACTGTCAGCCTTAGAAAAACATGAGCTTCTAAAGGAGTTTCTCTCCTTCAGCCTTGTGTTTCATGGTACAGGATCTAATACATCATTCTGATATCAGAAAGCATGACATACAGTCATCCATTTTGTTTTATTCTATGTATTTAATCAAAATGGATGATCTAGGCAGCTTTTTCTGGGCATATGCTTATCCACATTTTAAGCCAATAATTTTGACCAAGATAACCAGATTTTAAAGAAAAACTAATCTATTTCAATAGTTATACACTCATCTTGAACCCATTAAACTTTATCATTTCACCTTTATTGTACCTTTTTTATAAGTTTGAAGACACTTTCCTTTTATATTATTTGTATTATGGAAAATAATTATTTTACCCAAATGTAGTATCACAACATTAATTCTATTATTTCATTATTTGATATAAATGCTAGTATTTTTATAATGACTTTATTAAGATATAGTTCATGTTCTATATAATTCAACTGTATCATGTAATATATAGTCATTAATTCAGTATCATGATTTAGGACACAGCTGACGTTATTCTACTCTGAATTTGATATTATTTTACTCTGGTTGCATATAAATTCATGAGAAAAATATAATGGGGAATATCTTAACATACAAATAATTAAGTTCTCTGATTTCTATACAATAGTACCAACATATAGTTCATGTTATATTCAGAAATCTTGGTTTAAAATTCAATTTCATTCAAATAAGAATATATTACAATTTTATTAAAATGCTTTCATCAATATTCATACTGTGACACAGCCCTATAGATTAAATAAAGTAATAATACAATCTAACATTGCTACAATAATTTATACTTGGTTTCCAAAATATTTTATAGGCATTATTGCTGAACAAAGATAATAATAATAATATTTTGCATAAATGTAGTAATTTACATTTGTTTCCATAAGGTTCAAAGCTTATTTATTTATCTGAACCTTGTGAGATAAGAAGGGGAGTATTTATCATCACTATTTTATCACTGTGAACTGATGGCTAGAGAGCAGCTAAAGCATGTCTCAAATGGATATACTTTTCAGAGAACTTAGCTACAACAAAGGTGGAAAAGATAGAATGACTCTGAAGTAAAGGCAAATTTCAAAATAGTTTCTATCTTACAAAGACATGAAAATTTTCTGAGAATAAGAATGAATGCATTTTCCCTATTGTCTTTTCTTGCATCTACTTCTCTTTACTCACCCCTATTAATCAACTTAAATGTATGTTTCATGTTTTTTTCCTGATCTTTTGAGAGCAAGAGGTGTGTATTTTGTCCTTTTTATCCTCAGCATCTAGAAAAGTGATTGCAATACAGAAGATATTTAATAAATACTAATTCAATGACTGAATGCTTCTTTCTAGAAAGAGCCTGCTTGGCTTCTTTCCTCTTTTTCCAGTGGAAATCTATTCAATGAAGAAACCGTACTTGATATATATTTCTTAATTTTATTACATGGGAAACAGGAATTACCATGCCATCACAATTCTCTGTTCAGTCTAGTGTTTGTTGATTGACTGAGTGATTCATTTATTCACTAACTCATTCATTCATTCGTTTCACTTTATTACATCCACCAAATATCTATTGATTATCTACCATGTATTTGGTACAATGCTGGATACTAGGAATTCAAAAGCAAGCAAAGCATATATAATCGTTACCATCCTAGACTGGGAAGTGAGAAATTAAATAATACTTAAAATGTAAAAAAAGGCAAAACAGAAAAAAGTGTGACAGAATAGCACAGAGGAGTGAGAACTGGTTTAACTGGTTTACTCCACAGACACCAGAGAAGGCTTTTCAGATAATGTGAAAGAGTTGCTGTTGTCTAAAAAGTAAGTAAGATTTTAATAAGGCAAAAAAAAAAAAAAAAGAAAACACTATTGTAGGTGGGGAGAACAACACATGTAAGAGCCCAATTGTAGGAGGGAAGGTAGTCCATTTCAGGAAAAGAAAGAAGTCTGGTGTGGATCACAGTGAACAAATAGAAGAGTGATATTAGATGAGGGATTAAATATGAGTAAAGGCCAGATAAGTGAGAAATTGCATAACATGTTAACAGTTTAGGTTGATAATCTCAAAATTAAATCCACAGAAGAGGCTTAATTTGTAGGTGCATAGTCAGAATTAAGGTTTCCATAATGATAATCAAAATTATAACTCTAGCTTTATTTTGAAGACTGAATGTAAGAATGAAAAATGCAGACACAAAAAATCATTTACATCTCTATGTCATAGTTTAAGGAATGACACACTAGATGATATTAAATGCACTATAATATTTTTTGAGAAATTGGGTGAAACTCAAGCTGTTTAGGAGGCAAAAATGAACAGGTTCTAATGACCAGTTGAATTTTGATGAGCAACGGAAGAAGGAGGGTATTAAGAAAGTTCATATCTATCTGGATTGGAAACCAAAAGTAAAAACAGTAGTAAAAAATACAGACATAGAGAAAGCACAAACAAGAAAAATTGAGTGAAAGCTAATACTCAGATTTCTGTTTAAAACTTGTTGTATGTGAGATATCTATTAAATATCTAAGTATATGACTTTAGTGGACAGCTGAGTAAGCATGCTTTGAGATAAAGATCTGGGACAAGACATGTGAATGTGAAGGTCATATAGGTGCATATATATGATAATTATTACTTTGAGCATGAAATTTCTCTGTGAAAATATAGATAATAAAAAAGTAGGGTGATTTGGACAAAATCACGAGGCTCTCCAATATCAAAAGGCTGAAGATAAGATGATGAACCAGTAAAAAACAAATCAGGAGAATATAGAAAGGCAATTGTTAAGAAGAAATCAGGAGAGAGTGAGGTGATGAAAGCCAAAGAGTACTCAAAACTTGTTTAGACGTCATCGATATTTAGGACTGAAAATGACCAGGGAACTTAATGGCGTAGAGTTGAACAATGACCATATCAATAGCCATTTTGGTGAACCAACAGGGTTAGTTGTATTAGAGTGTGTTAAACTGTAAGTGGACAGTGAGGAAAAGAAAACAACAAGTATAAACAAGTACTCTTAACTATTTTATGAAGATTGTAGTAAAAAAGAGAAATAGAAAGAAAAAATAGAGATAGATTTGTTTTAAGTTCGAGAAGATAAAGATTTTAACAAGTATAATTCCCAAAAGAAATCATTTAAGAGGAGGAAAAATTTGAAGATAAAGATGAGAGAAATAAGTATCAATAGATATTAGATTCCCAAGAGGGTAGGACAGGATTATATCCAGAACCCAAGAGTAAATTATTACAAAATGAGGATTAAGAGAAGAGGGGCTCAGAACCAGGACTAGCTGAACATCTGGTAACTTCACTTCCGGGAAATCTAACCACTGGTTTCTATTCTCTGTGGGCACAGAATGTAAGAAAAATAATCGGATAGTGATGAAATGAGTTAGAAGTAGAAGCAAAATGGAGGAAGATGGAAATAGTCCTCGTTGAAAGTAGGAGAAAGAAACCAAGAAAGTCTTTCACTCCACTTGTCTCCCCTTTGAATAGTCAAATAACAGTTCTTAGACTGGTCCTCATTTTTGCTTTTAATTTACATTGCTTTTGATTTTTTTTTTTTCATTTACACAACTAATGTATTTTTTTCCAAGTGGAAGAGAAAAATGTAAATACTCCTCGATAAAAACACAATACCACTCCATTGTTACTTTAGATATATTATAACCGATCATTTTCTGTTTATTTAATTTTCATCCAAATGTATACACTTAATGAAAAATAGAGTTTTCCTTTGTCTTTATGAGAAACTTTATCAGATGTAAATAAGGGAACAACTAATAGGGCGAAGCAAGGCTTTCAACCCTTTCTAGGGCAGTAAAGATGGATGGAGACAGAGGAGTTAAAGGAAGCCAGGGGTAAAGAAAAGTATGAGGGCTTGTGGTGAGGTATCAGAGATGAGTGAGTAGGGAGGGGATTAAAGAAGAAGAAGAGAAGGAAAGAATAGAAAAAGTAAATAAACAGAAAAGTGCACAAATCTTTTGGCCAGTGTCTGAAATAGCAGTATACCAACAAAGTAAAATGTTTTGATGCTAAAATAATAAATTCAAAATAATTTTAAAAAATTGAATACTGGAATGCTCAGGCCCAGTACTGCTGTTATTACATACAAAATCTTAAGTAGCACTGCTATTGCCCAGCTTAAGTGATGCCAGGGCCAGCATTTCTGTGATTTTCTTGGCCTTCACTGTAAGAAAATGGCTGAAAGCTCCAGGCATAATATCCATTTTAATGTCATGAAGAAAGATATAAAAGAAGTATTCAGCTGCATTGTGGAAAAACAAAGTTGGAAGCAATATCACTCACTGCGGAATGACACTTGGCTTGAGCATTGTCTCCTACCAGGATAAAAATACAGAAACTCTTCAGCAACATTCAACGTAATATACTTTTATAATTTTCTTTGGACAAAAATCAAGTTGGTACCCTGTGACTCACTTTGATCTAAGGTTTTTTGACTTGAAATGAATTAGACATTTTCCAGCAAACTTTTAAAAAAGAGATTTCATAGTAAGGAAAAAAAAGTCTTGTATTTTCACATTATTTCCATTTACATTTATTTTCATTCCATTGGGTAGATCCACATTTCCATCAAATGTAGTTTCCCTTGTGATTGAATGACTTTTTTTTCTTCTTTTAATATTACCTCCCTCTTTTTTTTCCCCTTTCTGGCACTCATAATATAAAGATGCTTACAATTCTATTTCTATTTTCCAAATCACTTTACTTATTATTAAGTCTTTTTCTTTTCTTTGTTTTTTGTCTTGATGTCTTCTGGGATAATTCCTTATCCTGGATTTGAGCTCATTAATTTGTAGTTTATTCACTATTTTATGTCTAGTATTTCCAGTGAGTTATTAAATTTTATTAAATATTTATTTACAAAATAATTGTTTTTTCTTTGTTCTTGCTCCATGTTATTAGTATCCATCTTGTCTCTCTAAAAATGTTTAAAATCATATTTTGGCTGGTCTATACATGTCATTTTAGTTTATGTGGACTACAAACAGAAGCTCTTCAGTTTAATTAGATCCTATTTGTCAATTTTGACTTTTGTTGTCATTGCTTTTGGCGTTTTAGTCATGATGTCTTTGCCCATGCCTGTGTCCTGAATGATACTGCCTAGGTTTTCTTCTAGGGTTTTTGTGGTTTTAGATCTTATGTTTAAGTCTTTAATCCATCTTGAATTAATTTTTGTATAAGGTGTAAGGAAGGGATCCAGTTTCAGTTTTCTGCATATGGCTAGCCATTTTTCCCAACATCATTTTTTAAATAGGGAATCCTTTCCCCATTGCTTTTTGTCAGGTTTTTCAAAGATCAGATGGTTGTAGATGACTGGTGTTATTTCTGAGGTCTCTGTTCTGTTCCATTGGTCTATATATATGTTTTGGTACCAGTACCATGCTGTTTTGTTATTGTAGCTTTGTAGTATAGTTTGAAGTCAGGTAGTGTGATGACTCTAGCTTTGTTCTTTTTGCTTAGAATTTTCTTGGCCATATGGGCTCTTTTTTGGTTCCATATGAAATTTAAAGTAGTTTTTTTCTAATTCTGTGAAGAAAGTCAATGGTAGCTTGATGGTGATAGCATTGAATCTATAAATTACTTTGGGCAATATGGCCATTTGCACAATATTGATTCTTCCTATCCATGAGCATGGAATGTTTTTCCACTTGTTTGTATCCTCTCTTATTTCCCTGAGCAATGGTTTGTAGTTCTCCTTGAAGAGGGCCTTGATATCCCTTGTAAGTTGGATTCCTAGGTATTTTATTATCTTTGTAGCACTTGTGAATGGGAGTTCACTCATGATTTGGCTCTCTGTTTGTCTGTTATTGGTGTATAGGAATGCTTGTGATTTTTGCACATTGATTTTGTATCCTGAGACTTTGCTGAAGTTGCTTATCCGCTTGAGGAGATTTTGGGCTGAGATGATGAGGTTTTCTATATATACAATCATGTCATCTGCAAACACAGACAATTTGACTTCCTCTCTCCTTATTTGAATGCCCTTTATTTCTTTCTCTTCCCTGATTGCCCTGGCCAGAACTTCCAATACTATGTTGAATAGGAGTGGTAAGAGAGGGCATCCTTGTCTTGTGCTGGTTTTCAAAGGGAATGCTTACAGCTTTTGCCCATTCAGTATGACATTGGTTGGGTGTTTGTCATAAATAGTTCTTACTATTTTGAGATACATTCCATCAATACCTAGTTTATTGAGAGTTTTTAGCATGAAATGGTGTTGAATTTTACCGATGGCCTTTTCTGCATCTATTTAGATAATCATGTGGTTTTTGCCATTGGTTGTGTTTATGTGATGGATTATGTTTCTTGATTTGCATATGTTGAACCAACCTTGCATCCCAGAGATGAAGCCAATTTGAACGTGATGGATAAGCTTTTTGATGTGCTGCTGGATTCGGTTTGCCAGTATTTTATTGAGGATTTTCGCATCAATGTTCATCAGGGATATTGGCCTGAAGTACTCTTTTTTTGTGTCTCTGCCAGGTTTTGGTATCAGGATGATGCTGGTCTCATGAAAAGAGTTAGGGAGGAACCTCTCTTTTTCTATTGTTTGGAATAGTTTCAGAAGGAATGGTACCAGCTTCCCTTTTTACCTCTGGTAGAATTTGGCTGTGAATCCATCTGTTCCTGGGCTTTTTTTGGTTGGTAGGCTGTTAATTACTGCCTCAATTTCAGAACTTTTTATTGGTCTATTCAGATATTTGACTTCTTCCTGGTTTTGTCTTGGAAGGGTGTATGTGTCCAGGAACTTATCCATTTCTTCTAGATTTTCTAGTTTATTTGCGTAGAGGTGTTTATAGTATTCTCTGATTGCAGTTTGTATTTCTGTGGGATCAGTGGTGATATCTCCTTTATCATTTTTTATTGGGTCTATTTGATTCTTCTCTCTTTCCTTTTTTTAATAGTCTGGCTAGAGGTCTATTTTGTTAATCTTTTCAAAAAACCAGCTCCTGGATTCATTTATTTTTTGAAGGGTTTTTCATGTCTCTATCTCCTTCAGTTCTGCTCTGATCTTAGTTATTTCTTGCCTTCTGATAGCTTTTGAATTTTTTTGCTCTTGCTCCTCTAATTCTTTTAATTGTGATGTTAGGGTGCCGATTTTAGATCTTTCCCACTTTCTCCTGTGGGCATTTAGTGCCATAAATTTCCCTCTAAACACTGCTGTAGCCATGTTCCAGAGATTCTAGTACATTGTGTCTTTGTTCTCATTCATTTCAAAGAACTTATTTATTTCTGATTTAATTTTGTTATTTATCCTGTAGTCCATTCAGGAGCTGGTTGTTCGGTTTCCATGTAGTTGTGCAGTTTTGAGTGGGTTTTTAAATTTTGAGTTCTAATTTAATTGCACTGTGGTCTGAGAAACTGTTTGTTAGGATTTCCACTCTTTTGCATTTGCTGAGGAGTTTTACTTCCAATTGTGTGGTCAGTTTTAGAATAAGTGCGATGTGGTACTGAGAATTTATATTCTGTTGATTTGGGGTGGAGAGCCCTGTAGATGTCTGTTAGGTCTGCTAGGTCTAGAGCTGAGTTCCAGTCCTGAATGTCCTTGTTAATTTTCTGTCGCGTTGATCTGTCTAATATTGACAGTGGGGTTTTAAAGTATCCCATTATTATTGTGTGGGAGTCTGAGTCTCTTTGAAGGTCTCTTAAAAACTTGCTTTATGAATTTGGGTGCTCCCAGATTGGGTGCATATATATATTTAGGATAGTTAGCTAGCTCAGCATCTGCCCAAACAGGCACCCAGTTTTGTGCTTGAAACCCAGGGTCCTGGTGATGTAGGCACCCGAGGGAATCTCCTGGTCTGTGGATTGTGAAGACCATGGGAAAAGCATAGTATCTGGGCAGGAATTCACCATCCCTCACGGCACAGACCCTTATGGCTTCCCTTGGCTAGGGGAGGGAGTTCCCTGACCCCTTGCACTTCCCGGGTGAGGCGACACCCCACCCTGCTTTGGTTTGCCTTCTGTGGGCTGCACTCACTGTCTAACCAGTTCCAATGAGATGAGCTGGGTACCTCAGTTGGAAATGCAGAAATCCCCCACCTTCTGTGTTGATCTCATTGGGAGCTGCAGACTGGAGCTGTTCTTATTCGGCCATCTTGCCAGCCACTATGTCTACTTAGAAATTTCAGGGGCTAATCTTGAGACAGACAGATGAAGTCTGAAGACCCAGTGGCAAAATTTCAGAGACCAATTGAAGACATCTAATCAACCACCCAGCCATTGCTGAGATAAAGTCAGCTCGGTGGATTGGGAGCCAAGACAGCCACCAGAACAAGACACAAAGGCATTGTCCTCAGCTTGCGATCCAGATAGACTGGAACCCAACATAGCTGCTAGAACAAGACACATGGATTTGTGCTCAGCCCAATTCTTACATGTCTTCCTTACCAAGTTTTCCCTTTTTAAACCCATACTTCCCTCCCGACCCCACGGAAATTCAAGCAGTTAGTTTGGGTAGGAATCTGGCTGCTTACCCATTTACTAGTTTTAGTTAATAAATTCACTTTCTTTCTACCATACCTCGTTCTTGTTAATTGGACTCTGCAGGGGGTGAGCATCTGGACCTGTGTTCAGTTACAAGACCAGTGTTTTAATCAAAATTCCCATAAATTTTCCGGGGGGAGCAAATTTTCCCCAGATAAGTCCGCTAGCTTAGGTGATGTTATTTCAAAGTGTGGGTTAAAGATTGTGATATAGCTTGTACCCTCTTCTATTTAGAGAGTAGGTGATATAGCATTCACGACATAGATGATTATTTTGATTTGTTCTAAATTGTTCTGACACTTTTTTCTCTGACCACCTCTACAAGCAGGCAACTCTCTCCATATAGAACCAACCATTTGATGATATCACCTTGCCCTTGGGTATGGAGGATGAAGAGGAACTTTTAGTTTATTCCTGTACTTGTTTTTATCTACTTCTTACCCTACCGCTTTTTTTCCAAGCTTTGTGTTATAGTAACACCTTTTATTTCCATATCCTAAAAATCCCAATATATATTATATCCATTTTGTTTGAAAAGTCAATGATCTTTTGTTGAATTATAGCTAGTTAGCTAACAAATGAATAATGTATAAACACTTCAGTAAAGAAGATATGTTTATTGCAAAATAGCATTTATTCAGTATCATAAGGCATTAGAGAAATAAAATTTAAAATGAAATTAGGTACTACTACATACTTAAGAGACTGTCTTAAATTAAAAATTCTAACCATACCAATTGTTGGTAAGGATTCAGAACAATTGGATTTCTCATATAGTACTGATGGGAATCTAAAATTATACAACCACTTTGGAAACCTGTATGGTAGTTTGTTAAAAAGTTAAACATACACCTACCATACAACCTACTCACTTCACACTTAAGTATTTGCTCCAAAGAAATAAAAGCATATGTCTACACAAAGATGTGTATATGAATGTCTGTAGTAGCTCTATTGTAATAATCCTAAACTGAAAAAATCCAAACGTCATACAACCACAGGTGAATGGCTAAGCAAACTGTGGTATGTCTATACAATGGGATACTACTCAGCAATTGAGAGGAATTGTGTAGTGAGGCATGCAACAACATGAATCCATCTCAAAACAATTATGCTGAATGAAAGAAAGCAGACATAAAATAGCATATCCTTTATGATTTTATTTATATAACTTTTTGGAAAATGTACAAAAATATTTGAAGACAGAAGATAAGTGGTTGTCTGGGAATGGAACACATAGGTATAGATAGGAAGAAGAGTGTACAAAAGAAATTAAGGAAACAATGACATTTTGGGGAATGATTCATATGTACATTATCTTTATTGTAGTGGATATATTATATATGTTTATATATATGTGTGTGCGTGTGAGAGTATGTGTGTGTGTGTGTGTGTGTGTATCTGTCACCTGGCCTGAGATCCCTTGGGAAAAGGAGAGTGAAAAAGTGAATGAAATACATAAATAACATCAGAATGAGAAAAAAAGCAAAGACTCGCTCTAGTCGGTGACCATCACTTACATCTAGTAGAGACTCAAAGACTGGGAAAGCTTTCTATATATAAATTAAACATAATATGAATATAATACATAAAAAATATATATAACATGTAAATCTTGCACCTAGAGAGGCAAATAAATTGAGAGAGACAGAAAGAAATAAAGAGCAAGAGATACAGAACAAAATAGCTCATTTTAATTTATTTTAGATTAGTATTATACTTCAAAACTTTTTGTCCTAACATACAACTTTGCTCAAAATATTGTCTCTTAAATTAGAAAATTTATAAAAGTGCCATATTTTCTAACATTCTTCAAAGTAATCTTTTTACTCTAGACTCTTAACTTTTAAACTCAAAATAGCATTTGAATTTCTGACAGTTGCTCAGAATGCATTTGTTTGCCTTTAACTCTTTTTGCTGTTGTTATTAAACACATTGTGATTTTAAAATTATATTTGCTCTTCATTTCATTTCCATGGGATACTGGAAGATATATAAGGAGGTTAATGCCTCTTTTTATGAGGTGTTAAAAAAAAAGCTTATGGTGTTTAAATTTAAATGAAATAAAAATAGGCAGTGGAGAAGAAAACTGGGTTTTTGACACAAAGATTAGAGGAAATAGAGGTGACAGAATGATAAAAGTAAAGTCACAGGACAGTTGTACTAGGCATTTGGGAATGGGTTAGGGGTTGGGGAGAAACTGTATATTCAGAGAGTATTTCAAAGAATTTCTTTGCTTTCAAGATTCCCATTAACATGCTGAGAAGTAAAATACAGTGCAGGATTTATGTGATAGAACAACATAATATAAAACAAGTAGGTCGAGAGACTCAAATCTTTATTTTAAAAATACATTTTTTATGATTTCTATACATCTGAAAAAAAACCTAGTTAGATGAATAATACTAAAAACCACATTTATTTAAAAAAGTGGATAATGAGCAGTTAACAATTCCTTATTTTCAAATATTTATGAATTTAACACATAAAAATTTTTCAATGATATTAAGCATATGTCATTTATTTTCTAGTTATTAAACAAACAGTGTAAAGTGTTACAACTATATGAAACTCCAAATTAGCATAAATCTGTAAATTTTGAGTGAAATAAGAGAAATATTGATTGGCTGGAACAACAAAGGCTATTTATTTGATGAGACATATTTTGTTTCACAATAGAATGAATAATATAGCTAAGGAAGATGTTTCTGAAAAATCTGTATTAGGACTGTCAATGGAAGAGTTCACCAGCAGTGAGAGAGACCAGAGGAATCCATAAGAACTCTGGTTTTAAAATCAGGTTTATCTGTGTTACAATCCCAACTTCATAATCTATTGCCTGTGTGCTCATGGAAACATTCTTGAAAGTCGTGCTTATTTTCTTCATCCATAAAATGTGATAATGATAACAATTATATCATTTCAATAGTAACATTTCTAAAGGGCTTACTCAGTGTTAGACCCTTAAGTATTTCATATGACTTTATCACAGTTTATTCTCACAGCTGCCCTATGAATAGGTACAATTATCATCATTCCGATTTTATGGACAAGAAAATGGAGTCACAGAAAGGTGAAGTGATTCCCCAAGAGTCACACAGCTGGTGAGTGTGAGAAACAAGCTGTGAACTCAGGCAATCTGCTTTTCTTATCTTGGCTTGGTACTTTTGCGAAGATCATATGAGATAATGCATGTTTCATGCTTTATATAATTTACTAAATATGCACTCAGAAAAGATAATATTAGAGGTGATTATGAAAAGAAAATCTTCTACATTACATGTGTATCCATAAATATAAAATGAACTTTTTCACTTTTCATTAGCCACCTTTAGGGAATTGATTCAAATATAGTGACAGCAAAATAAGATTGAATTTTGCATACATTGTCTTTTTGATTGATTGAAATAGTATATTTTTTTTTGTAACATACTTTAGTCATCTGAGCTTCATAGAATTAATTAAAATTTTAGCTTTGGAATCATTTATTTGCTAATGTAATTGTTATATAATGTCTGTCTAGAAAAAAAAAACATAACCCAGAAAGCAATCTGAGAGCCATGTGACATTTGTCTTATCTGAACCTATAAGACCAAATAAATTTGATAATTGCCAAATAGGTACTTTGTATTATATCAGCATTGTTGTCACTGTAATTTTAGGGAATGCTAATAAACATGTACTGAAAAAGTCAATAAGAGATTTACAAAAAAAAGCGTGTTTCCCCACACAAACTATTTCTACTTCACTTTCTGAAAAATGTCGAGACATACTTTGATCTTTGGGAAATATTTAAAGTCTTATTATAATTAAATCATGTTGAAAATGCAGTAAAGATGGTTAGTTCCTATAGAAAAATACTAGTTATATAGTAATAAAGGAGCTGATTGTGGTAAAACTATGGCCACAGATTCTAGGTGGAATTGAAAATTTTTTCAATGATATTTGTAGTTGTAGCTTACAAATTCAACAATGAGTGCCTTGGAAACTATAGTACATAAGATTAGAACAAGACCCAAGTCTGAGACCTGTAAAACATCAGTAGTATTGATTGGAGCAAAGATGCATTTTAAAAGATCTCCAAACCAAATCAGTAATACTGGACTAATGCATCTAGCGTCTTATATAATTTCTGGTGCTGGTGAGAGAGACATTTTTAATAAACTATTGTGAAAGACTAGAAAGTCTGCAAACATTTAAAAAGATACAGAGGAATAGCCTTTATCTGTTCCCTATTGTTTCCTCCTACCTCCCTCTAAGCATCTCCACAGAGACCATGTTCAAACAGCATTTGGAGATAAATGAGGCTGTGGACATGGGGACACAGTTGAAAACTATTTTTCTGAGAATAAGAAAAAAAATAATGCTCAAAGACTTAGAAAGTTAGTGCTCCTTTGTTCACTCTTACACATAAATATCACAAAGTAAATAGGCAACACAGATATATAGCAAAATTTGTGTATGAAAGACCAAGTAAACTTTGCTTTCATTGGTGGTTAAAAAACTCCAACAAAACACAGAGGATGATTGTGGTCACTAGTGATAGACAAATTTTCACTTAAAAAAAAAAAAGATTAGTAATTTACCATAAACTCAGAGCAAAATAATCCAATGTCAATTATTTAAAAATAAATAATATGTGTGTTTAGAAAAATACCATTATTTTGATAGCAATAAGAAGCTAAAGCATAAAAGTGGGTAGTCCATCAATTTTAAGAGGACAAAATAATGGTCAGAGGCTTTTGTGTTGTTGTTTTGATTTGTGTGTGTGTGTGTGTGTGTTTAAATGTTCAGTAACTTGATATGAAAATGTGTGTCCATCTTTGACTTTAAACAATAATCATGTTTTGAGAACAGGTCAAGGTAAAGTATTCTCTGTAATGCATCTCCACGGAGGTGGCAGACCAAACTCATGTGGCCTTTCTCAGCTGCAGAGAGCTGACAAGGCAGTAGAGCCAGGTTTTAGAATTACTTTAGAGTTACTTATTTCACCTTGGCTATAATTACCGTGGTAGCTGTTAATCATGACTAATTGAGAGCAGAGGAAAAAAAAAATGTCACTTGTAGAGGGAAAGCAGTATTTCAGAATTCTTGTAAACAAAGCTTTGGCTAAAAGCTTGAATAGAGAGCGCAAAAATGAGAAAGAAGGTGTTTTGGGCCTGGGCCCCAACGATATTAAACTATTGTAACTGTTTTGAATTGAGCTGGAATGGCTAGATTGAAGAAGATTGAAAAAGAAAGCTTGAAAGTTTGTCCTGTGAAGGCATTGGAACCTCCTGGCAGATGCCAAAATATCTTTGGGTATAGATGTCTCCAGGATGTTAGTGCCAAGGCTCCAGAGAACTCTCCACTGCATCAGCCTTTAGCTTGAATGCCTGCTGTCAACTCCCGTGGACACCTTCACAGATCTTAGGACTCATCTATTTAACATGGGATCTGTGCCCGGGACCAAGACGCTGATTTATCTATAAACTTCTAGTGCTGTGACACTGCAGCAACCCTCAGGCAACAGAAGCATGAAATGGCTCAAGCAGAACCAAACCCAGGTTTGGTAAGTAACACGTGGATTTTTCAAAAGTCTAACAAACTAGAATAGAAAAAACCATCACAGGAATCTTACATTTCACCCTATTTTTAAAGCAACATAGATCAGCTAAACGGTTTATATTTTAAAAGCACTTTCCATCTACATTATGTAATCTTTAAAACAACAATATAAACTATGTATTGTAAAAAAAAAAAAAAACTTATTTTGCAAATAAGAATTTATAGTATCTCGAACAAGATGACAAAGATAGTGAGGGCAAGGGCAGGGACTCAAATCCTGACCCTGATTACATATTGTATGTTTCTTCCTCGGAAATATTGTGGTTTGAATGTAAAATATAAGCAGATCTAAACAAATGCTGAGTTAGAAAAAGACCAAGGCTAAAAACTATCATGAAAATGAAACATAAACATGTATTTTATAACACCAAAGTAAATACTTCAATATTTATTTATTTATTTTATGTATTTTTGAGACGGAGTCTCACTCTGTCGCCCAGGCTGGGGTGCAGTGGCATTATCTAGGCTCACTGCAAGCTCTGCCTCCCAGGTTCACCCCATTCTTCTGCCTCAGCCTCCTGAGTAGTTGAGACTACAGGCACATGCCACCACGCCCGGCTAATTTTTTTGTATTTTTTAGTAGAGATAGGGTTTCACCGTGTTAGCCAGGATGGTCTTGATCTCCTGACCTCCTGATCCGCCCACCTCGGCCTCCCAAAGTGCTGGGACTAAGGCGTGAGCCACCATACCCGTTAAATGACTTCCACTGTGTCTGTTCCCAGTATCATTTTGCCTTCCTTTCCATCACAAATAACTCCTTTCCATCACAAATCCAGTAACCTCCCTGGTAGGATACTTTCACCTTAAGCTTTCATCCTTCCTTTCTTCTCTGTCCTGTGTCCAATCCCCTGTTGATCTCAAATGATCTTCATTTGCCTTATCAATTGCATTTTTCCCCATTTTATTCCTTCTTTTGATTCAATATATCCTCCAAACTGTCCTGTATATAGAGTTATATACAGATACAGAACAGAAGGCTTTACCTGGATGTTTTAGCATTGACGGTAGTCATGGTCTCACATATTTCCCACTGGAATTCCAGTATTAGGGAGCAAAGACCTAAGACTGCTAGCATAATTACTTTCCATCACCTTTGAGAAACACTCAAAACCTCATCCCTGTCCTAGCCCACCCCTTTCCATCACCCAGTTATCAGTAAGGGTATGAACAGGGAGATTAATTATCCCATATAAAACCAGAGAATTTTCTAATTCTAGCATTTTGACTGTCTCTCCCAAGAAGATGGACTTCAAAAAAAGAAAAAGGGCTTTAACTTTCCTGTGCTGAACTTCCCAGGCATTATTGAAAAGAAATGACTGCTATTTGGTAAGCAGTGGTCCTACAAGCAAAGGCGAAGAATACCTATAATAGAGCAATGTTAGTTTTTGTGGAAAAGAACAGTGGGAACTTTAGCCATCAGCACAATTACTTATGGTTATACATACTGTATATAGAAGGGAGACTAAGATCAACTATTGTTCTGAGAGGACAAGAAACATTGAATTCCTTATCTATCATGAAAAGAGATGATTAGGCCAGGAACATTGAGCTATTGAAAAGAAAGCAAGTGAGATATAATGTTGAGAATGTGCTTAGAGCACATGTCATATTCACTAAATTTATTCTTTATGTTTTGATCTCAGAAAGCATTTTAAAGTTCTTCGTCACTTTGACTGATGTGATGTTTTTACTTATGGCAACTTTCAGTCATTTTATAAATGTTGATGCTTCTCTTTAGTTTCTTAAAGATTACTGCTAAAAGAGTATTAGATCACTATGTTAGAACTTGATTCTGGTCAATTTTATTCAATTGGATCAAAAAATTGATTTAAAGATGACAGAAATACTAACTTTATGAATCTAGGCTTAAGTGTGTCTGATTCATTTACAAACAAATTAGTACAGTAATTTCTTCCATTTGCCAAAGTACCATTCAGTTGATATCTGAAGTGTGAGGAAGCCAGGCAGAAGGGGCAGTCCTATAATTGTTTGATTCTGCTGCCCTATTCCTTTCTTGCTGAAAATCAAGTAGTAGTATAGGTCTCCTCTCACCTACCCCTCTCCTACAGAACACAAGCCACTTAAAGGAGATGGGCTATGTCTTACCTCTGGATGTGGCTTTGTGATGCATGAAACAGAAGGTATCAGTTCTCGTTCCACTCACTCCTTCCACAAACATTTAATGAATTACTTAAAGAAATATGTTTCTAAGTAGTATCTACAAGTACTAACCCTGGTTTTTACTTAAGGCAAATTAACTGTGCAGCCCTCCATTAATAAGCATAGCAACAATAGCAAAAGAGAATTTATCACATACCAGCTACTCTTCTGTGCATTTTACATATATTACCTCATTTAATTCTCGCGATATCAGACATTATCCCCTTTTCATTAATGAGAAAGCTGAGGCAAGGATAATTTAAATAACTACCCTAAGGTTCTCATGACTTTCCTATGGTCTTCAGGAAGTCTAGCCCCCGAAACAGTGGTGTTCACTGTTGTGTTAAATGACCTTGAATATTGAGCTATTAAATATGAGGGTATATTAGGAGAGTTCTTATGGAAATTTCTATAGTGTTCTAAAATGTAAACTTTATTGTATTCTATTCTATAGTGGGTATGAATACTTCATAGTATTCTATAGTAGGTATAAATGACTAATAATCCAAATGAATACACACACTAAGACATTTAGATTTAAAAAAAGAAACTTGCTAAACCAAATTGGTCAGTGTTTAAGCAATGTAATTAAATGAAGACCATCTCAAGCAGAAACATTTTCCTAAAAGGCTGCCTTCTCTCAGTTTCTTAAGATATTTATCATGGGAAGCAGCCAATGCTAAAGATAGCTCTAAATCCTACTTAGTTTAAATGTGGTTTTATTTATAAATGAAAACCTAGTCTTTCCATAGCCCTTTCTAAATTGGCTATGGCTTCCAAAATTGTTTCTGAAATATCATGTAGATAGACTCATTTTAGAAGGTTTTTATTTAATGTACAAGTGGTGAGACACTTGATGTTATTGCCACACTACCACATGTACAGGATATGCTCCTGTGTCATGAAACTGTTTTGTTCATGGCAACAGAAAATACAAAATCCTACTACAGCACTAAGTATATCCATCACATCAGTCATCTAATGGGTAGGAGAGGACAGTTTATGGAACAACTTTATGAATGTTACTTTATACTTCAGCTAGATTATTTCATTTTTCATATCTGTGTCATATTATGGAAAGGAGTTAAGAACCAGATGATTAAGAGAAGTTGCTCTAAATGTCTAAGAAAGTTCCATGAAAAGTAAGAATCTTGACTAGTTTCATGTTAGTCAAAGGTATATGTTAAATTATGAATGAGTAATTAGATATATGGAATGAGGCAAATTTTTATCTGATTGTATAAATATATTAGTGAGATGAAAAATTTAGCTTCTACAAAAAATGCAAATGTAATATAAATTGTACATAAATGTATAATTATATATTCTATTGTCTCATAAAGTAAAAGTTTTATTTCAGCTACTCAACTGTATTACTAAATTTTTAGTCTATTTATATTCAAAATTCCCTGACTTCTTAGCTGAGAGAGCAGATTCCCAGGCTTCTACCAAATAAAAAATATTACATTGCTTTTTGCCAGAAGCTCACAATTTGCTAATTTTTATGCTGTCCAACATACCACTTAAATGTACTTATTTATAGGTTAAATTGAGCTGCATGACTTAGAGGGGTAGAAGACATATAAGAGTGTTTCTCATATATGAGTTAACTGAGGGCCTTTATAAAGAAATAAAACCAAAGTTAAATTACAAACTATTAAAAATCAAATTTTTTAAAAGCTTCGTAGAGGTGGAAAGGAATGATACATTTCCTTCCCATCGTAAGGATCTTAGCTACATTCTTCAAACAAAAGACAAGTTAACAAGAAAAAAGCATAATACATTTATTTGATGAAACTTATATATGACACAGGAGCCTTGAGAAATGAAGACCTAAAGACTCAAGGGAAGACTGTGCATTTTTATGCTTGAATTCAATAACAAGTGAACAGCCATGGAGACAATGTGATTAGACAAAAACAAAATAATGTAATAGTACTAGATTGAGCGGGGAAACCCAGCAAGGCCTGTCTGATCGGATTCTTCTTGGCTTCTGTGTGACATTTCTTCTTCCCAAGTATAAGGCCGGACCCTTTCTGGAATGAGGGTATTATGATCTGCTCTCAGACAAGGCAAGTTCATTTCTTTATGGCCAGCTCTTACACAGAAAGGTGAAGGAGGGCTGAAGTAATATTTCTGGGGTTCATGGCTAACTATGGAGGAGAGGAGTTCTAGTTGCTATGATCCACATTAGGGAAGAGGAATTCTAGATTCTATGACTTGCCTTGGGAGAGAAAGAGGAGCAAGGAGAATGAAGGGCAGGAGAAGGTCAGAGTGACTCTGCTTCTGAGTTCTCTCCAACATGTTTTAGTTCACAGCGCTTAGCATGTCCAAGTGCCGAAGTTTATGGTATCATTTTCAGAGCTCCAGCAGCTTCAAACTGAATAAAATTCAAGCTAATATCTTTAATGTAATATGAGTATTCTTTTGCTACAGTGTACTGGAGTTTATGACATAGGCTATTTTGAGTTTGCTATATTTATACTATTATTTAAAGCTAACATTGATTTAAAATTATGAGTCAGGTACTGTTTTACATGACTTGTGTTTATAGAGGTTTTTAAAAATTATTACAACAATCCTATGAAGAAATAAATTTGTTTTCATATTTAGAAAAACTGTAAGGTAAGATGACTTTATTTCTCAAAATCAGGCAGTAAGTGATGGAGTAAGTTTAAAAGTTGGCAGTCTGACAACAGAACTCTCTTCAATAGTACATACACTGTCTCTAAAATAAAATGTTCACAACACTATTCCTCTCCACAACTGAGTACTCAAAAGAATCATATAGGGAAATAGTGTTATTGGCACTTAAAATATAAAATATGATATTTCTAACATGTCTACCCTTTAAGGGTACGTAGCTACAAACTGTGAATTAAACTAAACAATACATCAAAAAGAGAAAGGTATACAATTTTTATTTAATGTTAATATTTAAAAGTTTTATGTGCATAGTCACAGAATAGAAGTCAATATCCAAAGAGTTGATTAAAGTTGTATTACTTATATATAATCTTAGCAGAGGATGACAAATTGAGAAGATGTGATAAGAAAAAGAAAAAAGGGGTCCATGCTTCTATGGGCAGTAAATTGTGGAAGGCAAGAATATGTGGTTGGAAGGTAGGAGCTATCTAGTAAGATTTTGTTTACTTAGATTCATCTTAGGACTCTCTCCATGTGCATGGATAACTGGTGTTCCTTCCTTCCTGGTATGAAAGAGGAAGATATCTTGATATGGCTTGAATCTGTGTCCCCGTGCAAATCTCATGTTTAATTACAATCCCCAATGTTGGAGGTAGGGCACAGTGGGAGGTGATTAGATCACGGAGGCTCAATTCTCACTGATGGATCAGCAACATGCCCCTTGGTACTGTCCTCGCCATAGTCAGTGATCTTCCTGAGATCTGGTCATTTAAAAGTGTGTGGCACCTCCTCCCTCTCTCTCTTTCTCTTGCTCCTGTTCTTGCCAGGAAGACACCTGCTCCTGTCACAAGTAAAATCTCCCTGATGCCTTCCCAGAAGCTGATGCCGCCATGCTTCCTGTACAGCCTGCGAACCCTGAACCAATTAAACCTCTTTTCTTTATCAATTACCCAGTGTCAAATATTTCTTTATAGCAATGTGATGATGGACTAACACATACCTTCACAAGGAAAAGTTATATCCTGCTTTTAGGCACACAGGAGAAGGTGGAGAGCTTTTTCTCAATTGCCTTTAACTTAAATAATTCTTATGCCAAAGCAGCATATTTTTGGAGTGGCATGTTCTTTTGCCCTTCAAATGGAAAAAATGAGTTGCTTAACAATAGTTAAAAATGTCAGAGTCATTCTTAGCCATGTAGAAACCTAAAGAGTCCTAGTTCTTAAGAGTTGTTTCCTGCTCTTCTGAGTATATTACATGCTTGATGCAAGGAGGAAAAGAATAGGTTACTAGATATTATTACTATTTAGGATTATGATTATAACATGAGTAAGACAGGATAAAGAGAGAAAACCATCTGAGCATAATAATATACAACTGAAACATTTAAGTGCACAAAAATTTCTTACTAAAGAGGAGTAATAAAACCCACACCACCAGTCACCATTATAGATCCAATCATCTGGAAGAACAGTTGGTACAGAAAATATACCAACCCACAAGCATTAGTCACAACTAGCTTCACATTGTAGTCAGAATGTGGCTCACGGTATTTGCATTTGTTAGAGGTGGCACAAGTGGTGGTTAGAAAGAGAGCTATTCCAAGCCCTTTGCGAGGAATAGAAGACATTTCCTGGACTGTCACTCTTCAGGTATGATAAGGGAATGTAAAACAAAGGCAATGAATGGTTTTACCTATTTCCAGTTAACTGACTTGTGGGTTTAATCAGTACTCCCTAGACCAATGTCTATGGAACACTGATTCTTTAGAATGCCCAGAAAACTATCTGCCCAACAGTAGAATTGAATACTTCCAACATAAGTAATTTTTTTCTTCTAAAATCTGTTTATGCCATGGTTATTATGATAGTTACTTTAATTAAGTTTAATGCTGTCAATATTATATAAAGGGTTTTAGATTAAATGTGACATGACTGAGTGATTGGAGAAAATGATAAAATTAAAATTTGTTGCTGAGTCCTTTTAAATATAAGTTCATATTCTAATTCATATAAATCCAAACTGAAAATATAGATGCCCTGTGACTACAGGTTAGATTAAAAAAATATATATCTTGCTGGGCATGTTGGTGTGTGCTTGTACTCCCAGCTACTTGGGAGACCGAGGCAGGAACATTGATTGAGTCCAGGAGTTCTGGGATATAGTACACTATGCTGATCCAACATTCACACTAACTGCGGCATCACTATGGTGACTTCCTGCGAGAGGGGAACCACCAGGTTGCCAAAGGAGAAGTGAACCTGCCCAGGTCAGAAATAGAGCAGGTAAAAATTCCCGCAGTGATCTGTAGTGGGATTGTGCCTATGAATAGCTACCACACTCCAGCCTGGGCAGCTTATCAATACCCCATCTCTAAAATAAATTTTTTGAATAAATAAATAATTTTTTTAAAGATTGAAATGAAAGCAGTCTTAGGAATACACTGGTATTTTAGCAAATAAATAAATATTGTATGTTTTAGGTTAAATATGTATATTATATCTGTATGTATATATTTAATTTAAAATGTGTAATGTTTATACATTATAAGATAATGTTGGAAAGCATAAATAGGTTAATCATTTCGAGTTACTGTTGTGTCTGTCAACTTAATTTAGTGAAATAAGTGCAGTAAATATACCCATCATGTGACTTGCATGTTTTGAATTTCAAGTAAAAATTCACAAAATGCCCTTCTACACCAGCTTACAATATTCTTTTTTAAAAATATATATTTATTTACTTATTTATTTATTGAGACAGAGTCTCACTCTGTCACCCAGCTGGAGTGCAGTGGCACAATCTTGTCTAACTGCAACCTCTGCCTCCCAGGTTCAAGCGATTCTTGTGTGTCAGCCTCCACAGTAGCTGGGATTGCAGCCACGCGCCACCATGCCTGGCTAATTTTTGTATTTTTCAGTAGAGATGGTATTTTGCCATGTTGGCCAGGCTAGTCTTGAACTCCTGGCCTCAAGTGATCTGTCCAACTCGGCCTCCCAAAGTTCTGGAATTGCAGATGTGAGCTACCATGCTGTGCCGAGTTTAAAATGTTCTTTGCCCCACAATCACAGTCATCGTAATTAGAGACCACATTCTATCTTTGTTGAGCTGCAGGAGTGTCCAGTCTTTTTGCCTCCCTAGGCTACTTTGGAAGAATTGTCTTGGACAATACTTAAAATACAGCAACGCTAATGATAGCTGATGAGCTAAAATCATTTGCAAAAAAAAACTCATAATGTTTTAAGAAAGTTTATGAATTTGTGTTGGGCCTCATTCAAAGTGGTCCTGGGCCACCTTGCTCACAGGCTGCAGGTTGAACAAGTTTGAGTTACAGTCTACCACAATTTATTCTCATTTATTTTTAGACCTAGAAAGGAAAGACACAGTTATTCGGTTACATAAAATAGAATTTGCGGCCGGGCGTGGTGGCTCACGCCTGTAATCCCAGCACTTTGGGAGGCCGAGGTGGGCAGATCACGAGGTCAGGAGATCGAGACCATCCTGGCTAACACGGTGAAACCCTGTCTCTACTAAAAATACAAAAAAAATTAGCTGGGCATGGTGGCGGGCGCCTGTAGTCCCAGCTACTCGGGAGGCTGAGGCAGGAGAATGGCCTGAACCTGGGAGGTGGAGGTTGTGGTGAGAGGAGATCACGCCACTGCACTCCAGCCTGGGCGACAAAGCGAGACTCCATCTCAAAAAAAACAGAATTTGCAAAGCAGATTTCTAATAAGTCCACAAATTATTCTTTATTATCTTTTGAAATGAAAGAAAACATGTATTTTTCTCAACAAAATTGAGATATTCGGTATTATTTGGTGTGAGAAGTGAGAATAATAATGTCAGGACACTGAGCTCAGTGTTAGATTTCTCTTTTTAATTTTTATTTTAGATTTGGGGGTATAAACGCAGGTTTGTTATATAAGTAAAGTCATGTCTTGGGGGCTTGTTGTACAGATTATTTTATCACTAAGCCTAGTACCCATGAGTTATTTTTTCTGATCCTCTCTCTCCTTTCATCTTCCACCCTCACGTAGGCCCCAGTGTCTGTTGTTTACGGTTTTGTGTAGCATCAAATATTCTTTTTCAAGTATACGCAGGTAACACTTCCATGTGAATTATTCTTTCAAAGTGGAAGATACGTATGGGCTTTGTCATCTGAAAGCACAGGTTCAAATTCTATGCCTTGTCTCTCACTGGCTGCTCATTTCAAAAAAAGTTACATAACCTCTCTAGTTCTTATCATAAAAATGTAATCCATACATCTTAAGGGTTTTTTACTTTGAATGTGCAATAGTATGTTTGAGAGTACCTATTCTGGTATGCAGCAGATATTAACGATTCAAGAAACTTGTTTTTTCTTCCTTTCTCAACCACTTCATCTTGTTCCTTCTATGTAAAATTGCATTACAAATTATAGTTTTTATTTTTCAAGCCTAACATGTTATTATTGGTGTCATGGTTTATTTTTTTCTTTTGTCTCTTTTATCTCATTTAAAAAGCTCAGACTATAGTTTTAAAAAGAAGTTATCTGTTTCAATATTTTTTTTTCTCTGTCAAAGGAGTGGGGTACTAGTATCCACATCAGAATACAAGACCAAGAGATAAGACTCAACTTGGAAAATAAAATCTTCTACCTATCCAGGTTTCCAAGTGAGAATCTAATATTTTTATTATAACCTGCAAGGGATTGTTTAGAAAACATTCCCCTTTGAATGCCTTTCAATAGTTACCAAATATTAAAAAAATGTATATTTAAAAATATATATTTTATTTTCTATATATATATATACACACACACACAAACACACATATACATATACTTCTAACACATACAGGGTTCAAATGTTTTTAAAGGTCGTTTTCATGCTAGATGTTTTCAGTGTTATATTATTCTTATTATCATATTTTTCATTTGGTATGTTTAAAGTATAGAAAACAATTTTATTGTGATTTTTAAAAACTCAGACACTTTGTAGAGAGCTCGTATTTGGTCAGTTCCCAGGATTTGTTATTCCATATCAATTTTTAATACCTTCACCTCCTAAACAATGTAGCTCTCTTATACATTTTACTCAGTCGAAGTTCTCCCCTACTGTACAATTATAGAATGACAAAATAAAATGAAATTTTAATGAGTTGAGGTTACCAAAATATATATAAATATTAATGACCAAATATTGAAACAAAGTTTTTACTGAACATGGTAAGTTTACCTCCTCTTAAGTGATCCTATGGTACCCATGATAGCAAGAGGTAGCAAAGGGATTTCAAAAAAATTAAACAGATAACTGAGAACAGACTGCGTTTCCATAGATACTGTGATTAATTACTGGGTATATTTCACTGTTCTACTTCTCTAAATGTAGTCGTTGTTTATAAATTGGTACCAGCAGAGTGGGGCATTGCTGAAAAGATACCCAAAAATGTGGAAGTGATTTTGGAACTGGGTAACAGGCAGAGGTTGAAACAATTTGGAGGGTTCAGAAGAAGACAGGAAAATGTGGGAAAGTTTGCAACTTCCTGGAGACTTGTTGAATGCTTCGGCCCAAATTGCCAATAGTGATATGGACAATAATGTCCAGGCTGAGGTGGTCTCAGATGGAGATGAGGAACTTGTTGGAAACTGGAGCAAAGGTGACTCTTGTTATATTTTAGCAAAGAGACTGGCACCATTTTGCCTCTGCCCTAGAGATTTTTGGAACTTTAAACTTCAGAGAGATGATTTAGTTTATCTGACAGAAGAAATTTCTAAGCAGCAAAGCATTCAAGAGTTGACTTGGGTGCTGTTGTAAGCATTCAGTTTTAACAGGGAAGCAGAGCAAAAAAGTTTGAAAAATTTGCAGCCTGACAAATTGAGAGAAAAGAAAACCCCATTTTCTGAGGAGAAATTCAAGCTGGCTGCAGAAATTTGCATAAGTAATGAGGAGTCAAATGATAACCCCCAAGACAATGGGGAATATGTCTCCAGGGCATGTCAGAGGTCTTCATGGCAGATGTTCCCATCACAATCCCAGAGACCTAGGAGGAATAAGTGGTTTCATGGGCCAGGCCTAGGTCCTCAAGCTGTGTGCAGCCTTGGGACTTGCTGCCCTGTGTCCAGGCTGCTCCAGTCATGGCCGAAAAAGGCCAATGCAGAGCTCAGGGTGTGACTTCAGATGGTGCAAGACCCAAGTCTTGGCAGCTTCCACATGGTGTTGAGCCTGCAGTTGCACAGAAGTCAAGAATTGAGGTTTGAGAACCTCCACCTAGATTTCCGAAGATGTGCCTGGATGTCCAGGCAGAAGTTTATTGCAGGGTCAGGGCTCTCATGGAGAACCTCTGCTAGGGCAGTACAGAAGGGAAATGTGGGGTTGGAGCCCCCACACAGAGTGCCTACTGAGGCACTGCCTAATGGAGCTGTGAGAAAAGGGCCGTTGTCCTCCAGACCCCAGAATGGTAGATTTACTGACAGCTTGAATCGTGCACCTGGAAGAGCCACAGACACTCAATGACAGCCTGTGAAAGCAGTTGGGAGGGAGGCTGTATCCTGCAAAGCCACAGGGGTGGTGCTACCCAAGACCATGAGAACCCACCTTTTGTATCAGTGTGACCTGGATGTGAGAACCTGGAGTCAAAGGAGATCATTTTGGAGTTTCAAGATTTGACTGCCCCACTGGATTTCAGACTTGCATGGGCCCAGTAGCCCATTTGTTTTGGTCAATTTCTCCCATTTGGAATGGTTGTATCTACCCAATGTCTGTATCCACATTGTATCTAGGAAATAAGTAGCTTGCTTTTGATTTTACAGGCTCATAGGTGGAAGGGACTTGCCTTGTTTCAGATGAGACTTTGGACTGTGGACTTTTGAGTTAATGCTGGAATGAATTAAGACTTTGGGGGACTGTTGGGAAGGCATGATTGATTTTGAAATGTGAGGACATGATATTTGGCAGAGGCTGGGATGGAATGATATGGTTTGGCTCTGTGTCCCCACCCAGATCTCATCTTGAACTGTACTCTCATAATTCCCATGTGTTGTGGGAAGGAACTGCTAGGAGATAATTGAATCAGGGGGACTGTTTCCCATAATTCTTGTGATAGTGAATAAGTCTCACTAGATCTGATTGTTTTATCAGGGGTTTCTGCTTTTGCATCTTCCTCATTCTCTCTGCCTGCTGCCATCCAGGTAAGATGTGACTTACTCCTCCTTGCCTTCCACCATGATTGTGAGGCTTCCCCAGCCATGTGGAACTGTAAATCCAATTAAACCTTTTTTTTCTTTGTAAATTGCCCAGTCTCAGATATGTCTTTATCAGCAGCATGAAAATGGACTAATACAGTTTCTATCATATTGCTTCATAGATATAAAGGCATATTCTTATAGATTGGTAAAAGAAAACTACATAAGTTAGCATATCATGACCTGAATGAATGTAGGCAAGATCACAAGAAATTTTAAACAGTGTTTGAAATTAAAAGAACAGAAACAACAACAAAACAAAAAACAAACAAACAAAAAAACCATAGACTTATGCTTCCAGAAAGGTACTTCTGGAAATAGATGTACTTTTAAATGTCCTTCTCCACAATCCTCTTGCTAAGGCCAACTAAAATCCCTGGACATAATACATAAAACAAACATGTGAGCCCCTGAAAGGTGAAGAGAAGAAGGCAGACCAGCAAGAAACTCTGGAGACACAGTAGTGCTTTTACTGGGTTTTCATTTAGCTTCATATATCCTAGAGTTGGAACCAAAGAAGGTTGGAATCCAGAAACACAACAGCAGACAAAATAATTCCTCAACAAAGACTAATCTCACTAGCCAAGTAACTGATCTCTCTTCCCAAGTAAAAGACAGCCTAGAGAGATAGAAATTGCATGAGTCAATTTTCATATACTGTATAGAACTGCCTGAGACTGGGTAATTTATAAAGGAAAGAGGTTTAATTGACTCACAGTTCAGCATGGCTGGGAAGGCCACAGGAAACTTACAGTTTTGATGGAAGTTGAAGAGGAAGCAAGGCACCTTCTTCACAAGGTGGCGAGAGGGAGAATTAACGCAGGAGGAAGTACGAAACACTAATAAAACCATCAGATCTCATGAGAACTCACTCACTATCATGAGAACAGCATGGAGGAAACCACTCAAATTATTTAATTACCTCCACCTGGTCTCTCCCTTCACACATAGGGATTATGGAGATTACAGTTCAAGATGAGATTTTGGAGGACTCAGCCAAACCATATCAGAAATCATTTAGATAATTAGCACTCTACTCCTGCCAAACATCAAAGAAAAATATTGTGGCCCAACCCCACCCATGCCAAAACACACTGAACAAGTTTCCATGCCCACAAGGCTACAATGAGGTTTCTAATCACAGCACCTGGTTGATGTCCAAGGAAGAAGCCTACGTTTTCATCCATACTGGGGCATAATAACCCCCTCCTCATGGTCTCAGTGGAAACCACTGGTGCAGCCTGGACTTCCACCACCACCTGGTGGTAAAAAGAATAGTACCAAAATTGGCCACCTGGAAAGTCAAAATTTCCAAAATGTTCCTCTGGCTGTGAGATAATTCCCCTTCTCTGTTGTGTTCATTAAAGCCACTTGGAAAGAAATAACGAAGCAGCACTACGCATCCTAGCCAGGAAGGCATCAAAAAGGCTTATTGTAGAGCCAGAACTCCCAACCTAGCTCAAATATAAAGAGCTCTCACCTTCATCAGGTGTAAATGGAGGCCTAGTGAGAAATCTGGACTTCTATCCTCATCTGAAAATAATTAGGCAATTCCCTCCATCACATCTAAGTGAGACTGCAGTGGGGACAGAGAGAGCCGACTAAAATAGGAGTAGAATGCAGTCTTATAACTTAATATCCATAATGTCTAGGTTTTAATTTTTAATAAATTACTCCTCCTAACAAGAATCAGGAAAACCTCAAACTGGATGAGAAAAAATAGTTAATCAACAGATGTCAACACAGATATGAGATGTTAGAATTATTTAACAAATATTTTACCACTGCCATTATAAAAATACTTCAACATGCAATTACTAACACCTTTGAACAAATGGAAAAAAAATCAGCAAAGACATAGAAGATATGAGTAAGAAACAAAGGAAAATTTTTGAACTTAAAAATTCAATAATTGAAAACTCAACAGAAGGGCTTAGCAGCAGGGTAGAGAGAACAGAATCCAAAACCCAGTAAATACTGAAAAAATAAAGTAGGAAGAGCCTCTGGCACTTTTGGGACTACAAAAAAAAAAAAAAAGGTCTAACATTCACATCACTGGAATCCTAAAAGGACAGGAGAAAAGAGGCAGAACAAAAATGTACTGAAAAATGGATGAAAACTTCCCAAATTTTGCAAAAGACATAAAACTTCAGATTTAAGAAGCTAAATGAACGCAAAACAGGATAATCTTAAATAAGTCCGTGACAAGTTATATCATGTTCAAACTTCTGTAAACTAAAGAAAAAAAATAAATCTTGAAATCTATAGAGAGAAATGGCACCTTACCTGTGAGAGCAAATAATTTGAAGGACAGTGAATTTCTTATCAGAAATGATGGAGGCCAAAAGAAAATGTCATAGTCTTTTAAGTCCTGAAAGGAAAACAAAAACAAAAAGAAAAATAAAACACAACAATCATGTACATCCACAATTCTATATCTACCAACAATATTCTTCAGGAGCAAAAGGGAAATCAAGATATTCTTAGATTAAGGAAAAGTCCCTTTCCTTATGAATTGTGGCAAAGTTCCTTTTGCCATATAACTTAACATATTCTTAGATCTTAAAAAAATAGCTAAAGGAGAAAGTCTCTAAACAAAAAATTATATAAGGAGAGATCTTGTAACATTAGAAAGGATGGAAGAACATAGTAGGCAAATAAAATTGAGTTTTATTCTTTTTGAGTTTTCTAAATTATATTTGACATTTGAAGTCAAAATTATAACACTGACTGATAATATTCAAAATGTAAATACAGGAAATATTTAAAACAGTTTTAAACAGGAGGATAAGTAAGATTTCTAGATGTCACCAAAACATGTAAAATGATGTCACTATTAGAAAAACTATATAAACATAATGCAATACCTTGGTCAACCATTAAAATAAGTTATAAAAACTTATATATAACTTTATAACTTATTTATAACTTATTTTGAAACATTTTAAAAACATTTTAAAACATTATAGATAGAACCTAGAACCTCTAGAATAGTGGCAGGAGGAGTTCCATAGACCCTGTACTCAGAAAAACAATCACAATTGGTGAATATCATTTTTAAAAAATATATATTTTTTAAAAATTAAAATCTATAAAATTGAGTGCACACAATAAATAAAGAATCACTTATTTTTTAGAAAAACTATTAAATTATATAAAGAACAGCAAAAGCTGGGCACGGTGGCTCATGCCTCTAATCCCATTGTTTTGGGAGGTTGAAGCAGAAGGATTATTTGAAGCCAGAAGTTTAAGAGCAGCCTGGGCAGCATAACAAGACCACATCCAAACAAATAAAAAGGTACAGATATGGTGGTGCACGCTTGGTAGTAGTTTAATCTACTTAGAAGACTGAGGTGGGAGGATTGCTTGAGCCCAGGATTTTGAGGCTACAGTGAGCTATGATCATGCCGTTGCACTTCAGCCTGAGCAACAGAGATCCTGTCTCCAAAAAACAAACATACGGCTGGGCGCAATGGCTCACGTCTATAATCCCAGCACTGTGGGTGGCCGAGGTGGGTGGATCACAAGATCAGGAGCTCGAGACCAGCCTGGCTAATATGGTGAAACCCCGTCTCTACTAAAAATACAAAAATTAGCCAGGCGTGGTGTTGGGTGCCTGTAGTCCCAGCTACTCGGGAGGCTGAGGCAGGAGAATTGCTTGAACCCAGGAGGTGGAGGTTGCAGTGAGCGGAGATCACGCCACTGCACTCTGGCCTGGGTGACAGACGGAGTCTCTCTCTCTCTCTCTCTCTCTGTATATATATAAAAAATTTCTAAGTATTTTTTTCTATTTGATGCCATTAAAAATGAAACTGATTTTTAAATTTTATTTTCAGATTTGTATTGCTAAGATACAGAAATTATGAATTTTAAATATTGATCTTTCATATATATATACACACGCACGCATATATATATTATATATATAGCAAAAGTCCTTGACATGTGTGTAGAGACTCATTCTTTTCTACCTCTCTAGCTCTACATAATAAATATTTTAAGCCACGTAGGTAGAATGCAGAAGGCATGGTTCCGTCTTTCACCTGCTACCAGGTTTGGGCTATAGTTTCTTACCAGGAAAGGCTGGTCATTAGCATTTGCCCTCTACCACCAGCCCCTGTCACATACACCAGCTCTGTTTTGCAGAAGTTTTATTCCAGGTAAGAAAGCTAAGAGTACCAGGCCTCTATTTCTTCCTTTGAGTATCCTCTCATTGGGTGGAATATAGATCCTATGTTCAGCCAGTAAGAAACACTGGACCCCATTTTCATGGTCCTCAATTGTTCAGAGGTGAAACTGGTAAGCAGAAGGAGACAAGATGAGAACACCAGTTGTCACCACCACACCCAGTGCCCTATTCTGAAAGCAAAAGTGTTATAGTAAGAGGATGCTCTCTACCTAAGATCAATAAGAGGAAAATAATATTTACTCTTGCCACCTTTTAAAAACAATGTCATAGAAAATCTAGTGAGGACAATAAAGCAAGTACTAAAATGCACTGAGAATAAAAAGAAAGAAATACAAATATCTATCTTGCAGATGAAATAATTATGTATAGTGAAAATCTTCAGGAATCCACTATACTAATATAAAAAATAATAAATTCAATAAAGTTTCTGAATGAAAGATCAATATTTAAAATTCATAAATTTCTATGTCTTAGCAATACAAATCTGAAAATAAAATTTAAAAATCAGTTTCATTTTTAGTAGCATCAAATAGAAAAAAAAACACTTAGAAATAAATTTAACAAATAAGTGAAAGAATTGTAATCTGAAAGCAACAAAATATTGTTGAGATAATTTAAAACCTACATAAACAAAAAGATATTCCATACATATTGATTGGAAGATTTAATATAGTTAAGAGAGCAATATCTCCAAAATTGATTGGCAAATTCAACAATATCTCTATAAAATTCCCAGCTACTTTTGTGAACAAATTGTAAGATGATGCAAAAGTAATATATAAATGTGAATAATCCATAGTATTCAAAAAATTATGATAAAGATGTGATATCACCAAGATGACAGAGTAGGAGATATCAGCTTTCATCCCTTCACAAACAAAAAAATAGAAATAAAAAAGAGACAGTTATTTACAAATCAAAATAGGCCAGAGAGGGCTCAAGGGCCCATTAGAAAATCTGCAGCAACACAGTGGAACAAAAAAAAAAAAAAAGAAAAGATGGAGAATATCCACATAGAAAGGATCTCTAGTGATATTGACATATGTAAGACACCAGATGATGACTAAGTGGGAATAAGAAAGATGGAAGCTATTGGTATCAGCCACGTGATGGGAGCCACCATGTGATGGGAGCCTCCATGCTCCCTAGCAACCTGCTACACAGAAGACACTGGCATCTCTTGTCACTGAGGTAACCAACAGCTAATCCTGCCAGGAAATCCTAGAGAAGAAAACATGGCTGCACACCCCTATTCCCCAAAGAAACATCTGCCTGGGAAAGGAGCCACTACCTAGCCCAACTTTTAATGTACCCCAACCCTGTATACATGGCTGCTCTCTGAGTCTCCAAAGTACAGACCCATGCTCAGTGGCAATACTGGACGGATCCATGTTTCAGACATCAGAGCCAATAGCAGAGCAAGCTAGTTTTCATTCTGGGCCATGGAGCCAAGCACTTGCTATGGGCACCAGCTCTGCTGCTATGGAGAGCTAGGCACCATATGCCCATGCTCTGGGGCACCAGCTCTACTGCTATGGAGGGCTGGAACCTGCCCTAATCCCAGAGTCACTCTACCCTGTGCATTCCTGTGCTCTCATGCTTGGTTTCTCAGATAATTCACAAGAATCTGCACCTTGCATACTGTTACCAAAATGGAGGCAGAGAGTGCCTTCATCATGGGCACCAGTTCCCCAAATCTCAGAGCTATAGTCCCTCTGTGTGTGCCCATGCTTCAGGCCTTAGCACCATGGTCACTCCATAAACACCACTCATGAAATACCAGTGCCACAACCACTGCAAGCAAGCCTATAAGCCATACCCAGTGCCAATAAAAATTTCTTCACCCACAATTTTTCCAATTGGAGATAGAGATATTGGGAAGATCTTTGCCAACAAAGAACCAGTGACCCTTGCCGCCATTGTAGATATCCACAGCACTGAACACTGAAGATGCCTATAATCTTCATCAACATGGACCTCAGCTTACAAAGCCACACTGATAATACAAACCTGGCACTATTACTGGTTCTAGAATCACTATGCCCCAATAAGCAAGCAACCGTGCACTCCTTAAAGTCTTTTCACAATGAACCTAGCCCATAAAGTCTGCAAGAGGTGACTACTCTGCCAAATACATAAATATAAATGTAAGGCAATAAGCAACATTTGAAAAGAGGACATATAATGCCACCAAAAGTACAAAATAATCTCTCCATAGCTGACAGCAAAGAAATGGAGACATACAAATTTCCTGTCAAAGAATTAAAAATAATTGTTTTAGGGAAGCTCAGTGAAACTGAAGAAAATACAGAGAATTTCAATGAATTCAGGATATCAATCAATGCCTGAAGTGAAAAATTTACCAGAGAGATTGGAAATTTTTTTTTAATATTTCAGTTGAAAAATATAATGAATGAAATGAAAAATACAGTAGAGAACATCAACAGCAGAATTGATCAATCTTTCAACTTGAGGATAGGTTATTTGAAAATACATAGTAAGAAGAGAAAAAAGAAATAAGAATAAAAAGGAATAAAGGAAGCTCACAGGATTTACAGAACAGTATCAAAAGAGCAAATATTTGAGTTGCAGAAAGTCAAAAAGGAGAAGAGACAATGGAATAGCAAATTTATTTAAAGAATTTAAAAGCAGAATCCTTTTCAAATCCGGGAAAAGATCTAAGTGTCCACATACATGAAGGTTAAAGGTCTGTAACCAAATTCAACCAAAACAAGACTACATTGCTATAATCAGACTTTCAAAAATAAAATATAAAGTAAAGATCCTGAAAGCAGCAATAAAATAGAAGTAAATCATAAAGACGGGAATTTCAGAAGGCTATCATAAGATTTCTCATCAGAAAGCTTATAGGCCAAGAGACAGTGTGATGATATATTCAACATGCCAAAAAACAAACTACCAATGAATGAATAATTTTGTAACCAGAAAAGCTGTCCCTCAGAAATTAAAGATAGATGAAACAAAAGCTGAAGGAGTTCATTACCACCAGACTTGTCTTCCAACAAATACTAACAGAAATTATTCAAGCTAAAAGAAAAGGTTGCTAATTGGTAATAGAAAAACATTTGAAAGTATAAAACTTACTGGTAAAAGAAAATACACTATCAAATTTAGAACACTCTAATACTGTAATGGTGACATGAAAACTATTTATCTCTTTAGTATAAAGGTTAAAAGACAAATCTATTAACAATCATAAACTGTAATTTTCCCAATACAAAGAAAAGATAAATGTTTGAGGGGAGGGATATACTGATTACCCATCCACCATGTGAGGACATGGCAACAAGGAGCCATCTATAAGGTAGAGAATAAAACCCTACTGGAAACAAATTTCTGCTATGCCTTCACCTTGGACTTCCCAGCTACCATAACTATGAGAAATAAATGTCTGTTTTTTTATAAAATACCCAGCCTAAGATATTTTCTTATACTAGCGCAAAAGGACTAAGAAGGGAATGTAAAGCAAAAATGCATCATGTTTATTATGCAATCAAAATTAAGTTGTTATCAGCTTAAAATAACCTGTTAGAAGATATTTTATCCAAGCCACATGGTCACCACAAAACCAAAACCTACAGTAAATACACAAAAGATAAACAGTAAGGAATCAGTGAATTCTACTAGAGAAAATAATCTAATCACAAAGAAAACCATCGAGAGGGAAAGAAGGAAACAAAGGTCCTACACAACAACCAGAAAACAATTAACAAAGTAGCAATTGTAAGTCCTTACCTATCAAATATTACCTTGAATGTTAATGGATTAAAATTTCCAATTAAAAAACAGTGGCTGAATAAATGGAAAAAATAAAGGTAAAACAAAGAAAGCAAAACAAAACAAAAGAAGAGACTCGCTTGCTGCCTACAAGAGACTCACTTCACCTTCAAGGACACACAAAGACTGAAGTGAAAGAATGCAAAATGATATTCGATGCAAATTAAAATAAAAAAGAACATGACTAGCTACAGTTCGACAAAATGGACTTTAGGCCAACAACTGTACTAAGGGAAAAAAGAGGCCATTATATAATGATAATGAAATAAATTCTTGAAAACTATACAACAAATGTAAATATATATGCACTCAATATTGGAGGAGCTAAATATATAAAGCAGATATTAATAGAACTGAAGAAAAAGATAGACTGTGATAAAATAGTAGTGTGGGGTTTCAAAACTTAACTTCCAATAGTGGACAGATGATCCAGAGAAAAAATTAATATGCAAAGATTTGAATTGAACTGCACTCTAGGCAAAATGGGCTTAATAGAAATATACAGAACATATCATCCAATAGCAGCATTCTTCTCAAGAATTCTTCTCAAGCACACATTCTTCTCAACACACATTCTTCTCAAGCACACATGGAACGATCTCTGTGGCAGATCATATGTTAGGCCACAAAATATCTTTTAACAAATTGAAGAAGACTAATAGCATATTAAGTATTTTTTGATAACTGATATGAAACTAGAAATCAATAATAGAAGAAAATTTGAAAAAGTCACAAACATGGAAATTAAACATGCTTCTAAAGAACCAATAGGTCAAATAGGAAATTAAAGGGAAATTTTAAAATACCTCAAGACAAATGAAAATGGAAACATAGCATAGCAAAATTTACAGAATGCTGCAAAAGCAGTCTTAAGATGGAACTTTACAACAATAAATGTCTACATAAAAAAGTCCCAAATAAAATCCTAATATTATCCCTCAAGAAACCAGAAACTAGAAAAAATACTACAGTAAGCCAAAAGTTAATAGAAGAAAGGGAATAATAAAGATCAGAACACTGATAAATAAGAGAGAACAGAAAAACAATGGAGAGGATTAAGAAAATGAAAAGTTGGGTTTTTTCCTGAAAAGATAAATAAAATCCACCTAACTTTAGCTAGATTAAGAAAATAAAAGAACAGAAAGGAAAGAGGACACATTACAACTAATATAACAGAAATAAAAGAATAAGAGACTACTATGAATAATTATATGCCAATGAATTGGATAATCTGTAATAAATAGTTAAATTTTTAAACACATACAATCTAACAAGACTAAGTCAAGAAAACATAAAAAATCTGAACAGACCAATAACAAGTAAAGACATTGAAGAACTCATCAAACATCTCCAAGCAAAGAAAATCATAGTACTAGACAGCTTCACTGCTGAATTCTACCAAACATCTAAAATGAATTAAAGACAATTATTTTCACTCTTCCAAAAAAGTTAGAGGAAAGAACATTTCCAAATTCATGTTACGAAGTGAGCATTACTCTAGTATCAAAACCATAAAAAGATGCTACAAGAAAAGTATAGGCAAATATTCCCAATGAACAAAAATGCAAAAATCCTCAACAACAACAACAAAATTAGCAAACTGAATTCAGCAGCTTAGTAAAAAAATCATACATAATGATCAAGTGGAACTTATCCCTGTGATAGAGGATTTTTTATCATACACAAATCAATAAAATATGATATGCCATATTAACAGAATCAAAGATAAACATCATGAAAATCTCAATATATGCAGAAAATTCATTATTTTATGAAAAAAACTCTCAACCAATTAGAATTAGAAGGAATAGACTTAATTATTATAAAGTCTATATACAACAATCCCATCGCTAACCATATTCATCAGTGAAAAATAAAATTTTTTCTTTAAAATTATGGTGAGTATATGCCTACTCACCACTTCTATTCATCATAGTATTGGAATTGCTAGTCAGAGTAATTAAGCAAAAGGAAGAGAAAAAGGCATCTAAATTAGAAAAACAAAAGAAGTTAAATTGTATCTATTTGGCAGAGGTCAAAATCTTATATATAGAAAACCCTAAAGACTACCAAAACTCATTATAACTAATAGACAAATTCAGTAAATTTGCAGAATACAAAATCAAGAGAAAAATCAGTAAGCTTTCTATAAACTAACAATGAAGTGTCCAAAATTCAAGAAAATAATCCATTCTCAAAATGTACAAAACTATAAAATACTTAGAAATATACTCACTTAAGGGAGCGAAACACATATACACTGAAAACAATAAAACATTGATGAAAGAAATTGAAGACACAAATAAATGGAAAGGTATTCCATGTTCATAGGTAAGAAGAATTTGTGTTGTTAAAAGGCCCATACCACCCAAGACAATTCGAGGTTCAGTGCAGTTCTTATCAAAATTCCAATGACATTTTTCACTGAAACTGAAAAAAAAAAATCTGAAATTCATGTGGAACCACAAAAAGCCCAGAATAGATAAAGCAATCTTGTGCCAAAGGAACAAGGCTAGGGGTACCATATTACATGATTTGAAGATCTAGTATGAAACTATAGTAACCAAAACCTAGTACTAGCATAAAAATGGACATTAAGACCAATAAAACAGAATAGAGGTCCAGAAATAAATCCATGCATTTATGGTCCATAATTTTTGACAGAGATGCCAAGAACATACAAGAGGGAAAGGAAAATCTCTTTAATAGAGAGTGCTGGAAAAACTGGATATCCACATGTAGAATGAAATTAGATGCTAATATCAGACTATATGCAAAAATCAACTCCAAATGAATTAAAACCTTAAACATAAAACTTGAAACTGTGAAATTACTGAAAGAAAACATAGGGGAAGAGCTCCATGACATTGTACTGGGCAATAAGTTTTGTTTTTGGAGAGGAACCCAAAAGCACAGGCAACACAATAAAAAATAAACAAATAGGATTACATCCAGCTTAAAAGGTTCTGCATAGCAGAGGAAACAGCCAATAGAATGAAGAGACAATATATGGAATAGGATAATGTATTTGCAAACCATACATCTGATAATGGGTTAATATGCAAAATACATAAAGATTTCAAACAAGTCAATAGTTAGAAAACAAGTAACCCAATTAAAAAATGGTCAAAAAACTGTATAGACATTTCTCAAAAGAAGACATGCAAATTGTCAACAAGTATGTGACAAAAGGGAAATGCACACCAAAACCACAATGAGGCATTTTCTCATACATATTAGAATTTCTATTTTCAAAAAGAAAAATGACAACAAGTGTGGAAAAAATGTTTAGAAAGGGTAACATTTGTACACTGTTGGAGGGAAAATAAATTAGTATAGCCATTATACTACATATTGAAAAACAGTACGTAGGTTCTTCAGAAAATTAAAAATAGAATTATCATATGATCCAGCAATCCTACTACTGAGTACATATTCAAAGGAAATGAATTGCATATATCAAAGAGACATCTGCACTTGTGAAACATGCAGATGTTCATTGCAGCATTATTCATAATAGCCAAACATGGAATCAACTTCAGTCTCCAGCAATGGATAATGAGAAAGTGAAAATGTTATATATATAAACTGGAAAACTATTCAGTATGATAAAAAGGAAGAAATTTTTTCATTTGTAACAACGTGGATGAACCTGGAGAAAATTATGCTAAGCAAAATAATCAGGCACAGAAAGACAAATACTACATGATCTCATTTACAGAGAGAGCATAAAAAAGTCAGACTCACAGGACCAGAGAGTAAGATTGAATTACTAGAGTCTAGCTTGTGGGGAAAATAAGTAGATGTTGGTTAAAGGACACAAAATTTCTGTTAGGCAGGAAGAATAAGTTCAGGAGATGTATTATACATAATAGTGACTACAGTTAAGAACGATATACTGTACATTTGAAAACTGCTTACAGAGTAGATCCTATTTTATTATTATTTATTTACTTATTTATTTAGAGACAGGGCCTCACTTGGTCACCCAGGCTGGAGCACAGTGGCATTATCACAGCTTACTGCAGCCTTGACCTCCTGGGTTCAAGTGATCCTCTCACTTCAGCCTACTGAGTAGCTGGGACTGCAAGCACATGCCACCACACCCAGCTAATTTAAAAAAAATTTTTTTTGTACAGATAGGGTCTTGCTATGCTGCCCAGGCTGGTCTCAAACTCCTGGGCTCAAGCAATCCTCCTGCCTCAACCTCCGAAAGTGCTGGAATTACAGACATAAGCCACCATGCTCTGCCTGGAGTAGATTTTAAATGTTCTCACCACATACAGAAATAAGTACCTAATGATAGGTAATACATATGTTAAATGTCTTGATTTAGCCATTTCATATTGATGTATATTTTAAAACATCATCTTGTACATGATAAATATATATAACTTTTACCTATAAAAAAAGCAAAAAAAATATAAAGATCTAAATTTCTAGATTCATACTTTCTGTTTTCAAAACTTAACCCAAGTCTCCTGCAATCAATACAGTGTGATATTGGCAATAGGATAGATATAAAGATTAACAGGATAAACATTCAAGGTTTATAAATAAACCCTTGCATTTATGTTCAATTGACTTTTTATAAATAATACCAGAACAATTGGATATCCATATGCAAAATAATACAGTGTCACTTTCCTCACTCTCTAAATAAACATTGATTCTAAATAAATCTAAATCTAAATACCAAAGCAAAATCTATGAAAATTTAAAATAAATACAATATCTCTGTGACATGTCAAGCAAACTCCTCCTAGATATCAAATCCAAACCACAAGTAGCAAAAAATGAAAATAGATAAATTGGGCTTAACTGAAATTAAAAACTTTTGTGCTACAAACAATACCATCAACAATTTGAAAATACGATTCACAGAATTTGCAATTCATGTAAGAGATTTATTTCCAGAATATATAAAGATACTTACACTAAATTTTAATTCAAATAACACAATTACAAAATGAACAAGGGATCTTCATAGAATTCTTTACAAGTATACATATATTATATATATTATATATATATTATATATATTATATATATTATATATATAATATATTATATATATATTATATATATAATATATTATATATATTATATATATATATACTTGATATATATATATATATCCAGTAAACACCTATAAAGGTGCTGAACACTATTACTCATTAGGGAAATGCAAATCAAAACCACCATTAGGTGCAATGCTGGTTCAGTATTCAAAATCAGTTAATGCAATTCATCATATAAATGATTAAAAAAACCCATATGATCATAAAAAAAGGTTCAGAAAAACCATTTGACAAAATTCAACACTGAGTCTTGACAAAATTTTTCAAAAATAGAAACAGAGGGGTCTAATAAAGGAAATCCACCAAAAAGAAAAAAAACCCTATAGCTAACACATTTTGTTTAGCAAGGCTGATTGCTTTCTCCTAAGGTTGGAAAAAAAGCAGTCTGTTCTCACAATCTTATTCAATATAGTATTGGAATTTCTAACCAGTGAAATACAGAGAGAAAAGGTAATAAATACCATATACATCAGAAGGAAATGTAACTATCCCTTCTTGCATATGGCATGATAGTCTACATTAAAAAAAAAAAAGAATCAAACAAAACATCCTAAAAGTAATAAGTGAGCTCAGGAAGTTTGAAAGATAAGAAAGAATACAAAAACTCAATTCTATTTCTTTCTACTAACAATGAACAAGTAAGGAATAAAATTTAAAATACAATACCATTTATAATTGCACAGAAGATGGAATATTTAAGTTTAAATCTAAAAAAGAAGATTCATGGTTTGTATGCTGAAAACTATAAAATAAGTCAAGAAAAATTTTTAATGGAGATCGATAAAATGGACTGCAAATCTCAACATAAATAATTCAATTCTCCCCCTATTGATATATAGACTAAGCAAGATTCCCAACTCAACAAAAATATTTGCAAATATAGAAAATATTGTTCTAAAAATTGTATGAAAAAAGAATAGAGCTAAAAAAGCTAAAATAGTGTTTTTACAAATGAAGAATAATGTGGAAAAATAATTCTAGATGTCAAGATTTAGCATATAGCCATAGTGGTTTCAAGATTTAACATATAGCCATATTAGTCAAGTCTGTGTGGTACTGGCAGAGGAATAAATATATAGAACAATACAGGAACTAGATAACCAAGAAACAGACCCACACAAATAATGTGGAACTGATACTTCGCAAAGTTGACAAAGCAATGCGGTGGAAAAAATATAGCTTTTTCAAAAATGGTGCTGGAGCAATTAGACATCCATAATAAATTAAAAAAATAAAAATAAAAGTTAACCTCGACTTAAGTCTCACACTATGAAATTTAACTCAGAATAGATCATGGACTTAAATGTAGAAAGTAAAGGAATACTTGTTAAAATAAATTACACATAGAAGAAAATGTTTAGTATCCATGATTAAACAACCAAAAACATGATTCATAAAAGGAAAACTGATAAATTGGACTTCATAAAAAATATTAAAAAATGCTCTCTGAAATACCTTGTTATGATGAATAGAAGGAAAACTACACACTGGGAAAAAATTTTTGCAGTTGTATTGCCAAAGAGCTAGTATCTGAAATAGATCAAGAACTTTCAAAACTCAACAATATAAAACAAACAAACAAGCAAACAATCCAATTGGAAAATCACCAAAAGACATGAGCAGATATTTCACTGAAGATGTACAGATGGCAAACAAGCACATAAAAAAATGTTCAACATCATTAGTCAAAAGGTAAATAGAAATTAAAACCACAATAAGATATCACTAACCACCTATCAGAATGACCAAATAGATAGACAGATAGATTGATGATAGACAGATAATTCATAGATAGATAGATGTAGATATAGTGATAACATCTGTAATACTATGATATAATAATAGACATGTATTTGTTCTTTATCCCTAGTTCCTGGCACACAGCTCCTGAAATCCTTGGAATTTCTGAGTAATAGGTTTAAGTAAAACATATTTTGCTATTCACAGTAAGCCCCTTTCAGATATTCTTGAGCTTATGCAAATGAAGTGACTCTTGATGGGCCTCTAGGTAGCTTCAGGATGAGGCCTGTTGCCAGAGGAAGCAACCATGTGGTCCAGAGTTGGAATTTTCAGCCCCATTCATCTAACATCTGGGGAGGGATGAGGGACTGGAGATTGAACTAATCACCAATAGTAAATGATTCAATCACTAATGTCTACATAAAAGAATCTTCATTAAAACTCTAATTTTTTATTATGTTCTTTATAATAAGCCACTAAACATGAATAAATGTTTTCGTGAGTTTTGCAAGCCATTCTAGGAAATTATCAAGCCTGTCGAAGGGATTTTGTGACTACCCAAATATATGCTTGGTTGGTCAGAAGTATGGATGGACCAGGCTTGCAATTGGAATGTTTACTGAGGGTAATCTTGTGGAGCTGAGTCCTTAACCTGTGGGGTCTGTGTTAACTCTAGGTAGGTAGTTTAAGATTGAATTGAATTGAATTATTGGACTCAATAGAATCACCCAGTTGATGTGTCAAAAGTTGGAGAATTGGTTGCAGGTGAGAAATAAAAAAACACACTTTTGATTCAGAAGTATTGGAAATAGAGGTAAAAGAACTGTTTTTTGTTGTTGCTGCTTTGTTTTTTTTGTTGTTGTTGTTGCTGTTGTTTTTTACACCAAATGTTGGCAAGGATGCAGAGAAAGTAGCTCATTCATACTTTTCTAGTGGCAAATAAAATGGCATGGCCAATCTGGAAATAACTTTGGCATTAAAAAAAAAACTAAACTAAACATGAAACTACCATATGACTTCAGTAGTTGCAACCTTGTGCATTTATCCCAAAGAAATGAACATGTATTTTACATGCACACAAGCACACACACTCACACACACAAACTATATAAGAATATTAATAGCAGCTTTATTTGTAATAGCAAAAAAATGGTGAAAAAAGATGCCTTTCAATGGGTGAATGGTTAAACTATGATACATTTACATTTATACCAAAAGATACCAGTCAGAAATTAAAAAAAGATGAACTACAGGTATATGCAACAATCTGCTTGAAACTTCAGAGAATTTTGGTGAATGAAATAAATTTCATTGGCTATATACTATATGACATTTATACGACATTCCATCCATTGATTTTCATAAGAATAGACTGGAAGAGCACAATATTCTTCTGTTCATTTTATTATGATCTCTGTTTACGGATAGTATTGCCTTGAGCTCAGAGGAACATGGTTAGCTAGGCATCCTTGAAATCACTGAGTGCCTGATGTTGTTCAGGAAAAAAATAATCAAAGAGAAGTAAGTGAAACAGTAGTTAGCTCAGTCATTTTGATCAGACAGAACAGGAGTTTAAGTTTCTTTTTTTTTTTTTTTTTAAGCAGTGAGACATTGACATTTATTAATCTACATAAAATGACAATCAAGATAAAATTTCACTGGGTATTTTTTATTTTATTTTTATTATTTTATTTTTATTTTATTTATCATTATTATTATTATTATACTTTAGGTTTTATGGTACATGTGCGCAATGTGCAGGTAAGTTACATATGTATACATGTGCCATGCTGGTGCGCTGCACCCACTAACTCGTCATCTAGCATTAGGTATATCTCCCAATGCTATCCCTCCCCGCTCCCTCCACCCCACAACAGTCCCCGAAGTGTGATGTTCCCCTTCCTGTGTCCATGTGTTCTCATTGTTCAATTCCCACCTATGAGTGAGAATACGCGGTGTTTGGTTTTTGGTTCTTGTGATAGTTTACTGAGAATGATGATTTCCAATTTCATCCATGTCCCTACAAAGGACATTAACTCATCATTTTTTATGGCTGCATAGTATTCCATGGTGTATATGTGCCACATTTTCTTAATCCAGTCTATCATTGTTGGACATTTGGGTTGGCTCCAAGCCTTTGTTATTGTGAATAATGCCACAATAAACATACGTGTGCATGTGTCTTTATAGCAGCATGATTTATACTCCTTTGGGTATATACCCAGTAATGGGATGGCTGGGTCGAATGGAATTTCTAGTTCTAGATCCCTGAGGAATCACCACACTGACTTCCACAAGGGTTGAACTAGTTTACAGTCCCACCAACAGTGTAAAAGTGTTCCTATTTCTCCACATCCTCTCCAGCACCTGTTGTTTCCTGACTTCTTAATGATTGCCCTTCTAACTGGTGTGAGATGGTATCTCATTGTGGTTTTGATTTGCATTTCTCTGATGGCCAGTGATGGTGAGCATTTTTTCATGTGTTTTTTGGCTGCATAAATGTCTTCTTTTGAGAAGTGTCTGTTCATGTCCTTCGCCCACTTTTTGATGGAGTTGTTTGTTTTTTTCTTGTAAATTTGTTGGAGTTCATTGTAGATTCTGGATATTAGCCATTTGTCAGATGACTAGGTTGTGAAAATTTTCTCCCATTTTGTAGCTTGCCTGTTCACTCTGATAGTAGTTTCCTTTGCTGTGCAGAAGCTCTTTAGTTTAATTAGATCCCATTTGTCAATTTTGGCTTTTGTTGCCATTGCTTTTGGTGTTTTCGACATGAAGTCCTTGCCCATGCCTATGTCCTGAATGGTAATGCCTAGGTTTTCTTCTAGGGTTTTTATGGTTTTAGGTCTAACATTTAAGTCTTTAATCCATCTTGAATTGATTTTTGTATAAGGTGTAAGGAAGGGATCCAGTTTCAGCTTTCTACATATGGCTAGCCAGTTTTCCCAGCACCATTTATTAAATAGGGAATCCTTTCCCCATTTCTTGTTTTTGTCAGGTTTGTCAAAGATCAGATAGTTGTAGATATGTGGCATTATTTCTGAGGGCTCTGTTCTGTTCCATTGATCTATATCTCTGTTTTGGTACCAGTACCATGCTGTTTTGGTTACTGTAGCCTTGTAGTATAGTTTGAAGTCAGGTAGCGTGATGCCTCCAGCTTTGTTCTTTTGGCTTAGGATTGACTTGGCGATGCGGGCTCTTTTTTGGTTCCATATGAACTTTAAAGTAGTTTTTTCCAATTCTGTGAAGAAAGTCATTGATAGCTTGATGGGGATGGCATTGAATCTATCAATTACCTTGGGAAGGATGGCCATTTTCACGATATTGATTCTTCCTACCCATGAGCATGGAATGTTCTTCCATTTGTTTGTATCCTCTTTTATTTCCTTGAGCAGTGGTTTGTAGTTCTCCTTGAAAAGTTCCTTCACGTCCCTTGTAAGTTGGATTCCTAGGTATTTTATTCTCTTTGAAGCAATTGTGAATGGGAGTTCACTCATGATTTGGCTCTCTGTTTGTCTGTTATTGATGTATAAGAATGCTTGTGATTTTTGTACATTGATTTTGTATCCTGAGACTCTGCTGAAGTTGCTTATCAGCTTAAGGAGATTTTGGTCTGAGACGATGGGGTTTTCTAGATATACAATCATGTCATCTGCAAACAGGGACAATTTGACTTCCTCTTTTCCTAATTGAATACCCTTTATTTCCTTCTCCTGCCTAATTGCCCTGGCCAGAACTTCCAACACTATGTTGAATAGAAGTGGTGAGAGAGGGCATCCCTGTCTTGTGCCAGTTTTCAAAGGGAATGCTTCCAGTTTTTGCACATTCAGTATGATATTGGCTGTGGGTTTGTCATAGATAGCTCTTATTATTTTGAGATACGTCCCATCAATTCCTAATTTATTGAGAGTTTTTAGCATGAAGGGTTGTTGAATTTTGTCAAAGGCCTTTTCTGCATCTATTGAGATAATCATGTGGTTTTTGTCTTTGGTTCTGTTCATATGCTGGATTACACTTATTGATTTGCGTATATTGAACCAGCCTTGCATCCCAGGGATGAAGCCCACTTGATCATGGTGGATAAGCTTTTTGATGTGCTGCTGGATTTGGTTTGCCAGTATTTTATTGAGGATTTTTGCATCAATGTTCATCAAGGATATTGGTCTAAAATTCTCTTTTTTGGTTGTGTCTCTGCCTGGCTTTGGTATCAGGATGATGCTGGCGTCATAAAATGAGTTAGGGAGGATTCCCTCTTTTTCTATTGATTGGAATAGTTTCAGAAGGAATGGTACCAGCTCCTCCTTGTACCTCTGGTAGAATTCGGCTGTGAACCCGTCTGGTCCTGGACTTTTTTTGGTTGGTAAGCTATTGATTATTGCCACAATTTCAGCTCCTGTTATTGGTCTATTCAGAGATTCAACTTCTTCCTGTTTTAGTCTTGGGAGGGTGTATGTGTTGAGTAATTTATCCATTTCTTCTAGATTTTCTAGTTTATTTGCGTAGAGGTGTTTGTAATATTCTCTGATGGTAGTTTGTATTTCTGTGGGATCGGTGGTGATATCCCCTTTATCATTTTTTATTGCATCCGTTTGATTCTTCTCTCTTTTTTTCTTTATTAATCTTGCTAGCGGTCTATCAATTTTGTTGATCCTTTCAAAAAACCAGCTCCTGGATTCATTTATTTTTTGAAGGGTTTTTTGTGTCTCTATTTCCTTCAGTTCTGCTCTGATTTTAGTTATTTCTTGCCTTCTGCTAGCTTTTGAATGTGTTTGCTCTTGCTTTTCTAGTTCTTTTAATTGTGATGTTAGGGTGTCAATTTTGGATCTTTCCTGCTTTCTCTTGTGGGCATTTAGTGCTATAAATTTCCCTCTACACACTGCTTTGAATGCATCCCAGAGATTCTGGTATGTTGTGTCTTGGTTCTCGTTGGTTTCAAAGAACATCTTTATTTCTGCCTTCATTTTGTTATGTACCCAGTAGTCATTCAGGAGCAGGTTTTTCAGTTTCCATGTAGTTGAGTGGTTTTGAGTGAGATTCTCAATCCTGAGTTCTAGCTTGATTGCACTGTGATCTGAGAGATAGTTAGTTATAATTTTTGTTCTTTTACATTTATTGAGGAGAGCTTTACGTCCAAGTATGTGGTCAATTGTGGAACAGGTGTGGTGTGGTGCTGAAAAAAATGTATATTCTGTTGATTTGGGGTGGAGAGTTCTGTAGATGTCTATTAGGTCCGCTTGGTGCAGAGCTGAGTTCAATTCCTGGGTATCCTTGTTGACTTTCTGTCTCGTTGATCTGTCTAATGTTGACAGTGGGGTGTTAAAGTCTCCCATTATTAGTGTGTGGGAGTCTAAGTCTCTGTGTAGGTCACTCAGGACTTGCTTTATGAATCTGGGTGCTCCTGTATTGGGTGCATATATATTTAGGATAGTTAGCTCTTCTTGTTGAATTAATTCCTTTACCATTATGTAATGGCCTTCTTTGTCTCTTTTGATCTTTGTTGGTTTAAAGTCTGTTTTATCAGAGACTAGGATTGCAACCCCTGCCTTTTTTTGTTTTCCATTTGTTTGGTAGATCTTCCTCCATCCTTTTATTTTGAGCCTATGTGTGTCTCTGCACGTGAGATGGGTTTCCTCAATACAGCACACTGATGGGTCTTGAGTCTTTATCCAATTTGCCAGTCTGTGTCTTTTAATTGGAGCATTTAGTCCATTTACATTTAAAGTTAATATTGTTATGTGTGAATTTGATCCTGTCATTATGATGTTAGCTGGTTATTTTGCTCCTTAGTTGATGCAGTCTCTTCATAGTCTCGATGGTCTTTACATTTTGGCATGATTTTGCAGTGGCTGGTACGGGTTGTGCCTTTCCATATTTAGCACTTCCTTCAGGAGCTCTTTTAGGGCAGGCCTGGTGGTGACAAAATCTCTCAGCATTTGCTTGTCTGTAAAGTATTTTATTTCTCTTTCACTTATGAAGCTTAGTTTGGCTGGATATGAAATTCTGGGTTGAAAATTCTTTTCTTTAAGAATGTTGAATATTGGCCCCCACTCTCTTCTGGCTTGTAGGGTTTCTGCCGAGAGATCTGCTGTTAGTCTGATGGGCTTCCCTTTGATGGTAACCCAACCTTTCTCTCTGGCTGCCCTTAACATTTTTTCCTTCATTTCAACTTTGGTGAATCTGACAATTATGTGTCTTGGAGTTGCTCTTCTCGAGGAGTATCTTTGTGGCGTTCTCTGTATTTCCTGAATCTGAATGTTGGCCTGCCTTGCTAGACTGGGGAAGTTCTCCTGGATAATATCCTGCAGAGTGTTTTCCAACTTGTTTCCATTCTCCTCGTCACTTTCAGGTACACCAATCAGACGTAGATTTGGTCTTTTCACATAGTCCCACATTTCTTGGAGGCTTTGCTCATTTGTTTTTATTCTTTTTTCTCTAAACTTCCCTTCTCGCTTCATTTCATTCATTTCATCTTCCAGGGCTGATACCCTTTCTTCCATTTGATCGCATCGGCTCCTGAGGCTTCTGCATTCTTCACGTAGTTCCCGAGCCTTGGTTTTCAGCTCCATCAGCTCCTTTAAGCACTTCTCTGTATTGGTTATTCTGGTTATACATTCTTCTAAATTTTTTTCAAAGTTTTCAACTTCTTTGCCTTTGGTTTGAATATCCTCCCATAGCTCGGAGTAATTTGATCGTCTGAAGCCTTCTTCTCTCAGCTCATCAAAGTCATTCTCTGTCCAGCTTTGTTCCGTTGCTGGTGAAGAACTGCGTTCCTTTGGAGGAGGAGAGGTAGTCTGCTTTTTAGAGTTTCCAGTTTTTCTGCTCTGTTTTTTCCCCATCTTTGTGGTTTTATCTACTTTTGGTCTTTGATGATGGTGATGTACAGATGGGTTTTTGGTGTGGATGTCCTTTCTGTTAGTTTTCCTTCTAACAGACAGGACCCTCAGCTGCAAGTCTGTTGGAGTACTTGGCCGGCCTTGTGAGGTGTCAGTCTGCCCCTGCTGGGGGGTGCCTCCCAGTTAGGCTGCTCGGGGGTCAGGGGTCAGGGACCCACTTGAGGAGGCAGTCTGTCGGTTCTCAGATCTCCAGCTGCGTGCTGGGAGAACCACTGCTCTCCTCAAAGCTGTCAGACAGGGACATTTAAGTCTGCAGAGGTTACTGCTGTCTTTTTGTTTGTCTGTGCCCTGCCCTCAGAGGTGGAGCCTACAGAGGCAGGCAGGCCTCCTTGAGCTGTGGTGGGCTCAACCTAGTTCAAGCTTTGTTTACGGAGCGAGCCTGGGCAATGGCGGGTGCCCCTCCCCCAGCCTCGCTGCTGACTTGCTGTTTGATCTCAGACTGCTGTGCTAGCAATCAGTGAGACTCTGTGGGCATAGGACCCTCTGAGCCAGGTGTGGGCTATACTCTCCTGGGGCACCGTTTCCTAAGCCCGTCTGAAAAGCACAGTATTCGGGTGGGAGTGGCCCAATTTTCCAGGTGCCGTCTGTCACCCCTGGAAAGGGAACTCCCTGACCCCTTGCTCTTCCCGAGTGAGGCAATGCCTCGCCCCTGCTTTGGCTGGCGCACGGTGCACTCACCCACTGACCTGCACCCACTGTCTGGCACTCCCTAGTGAGATGAACACGGTACCTCAGATGGAAATGCAGAAATCACCCGTCTTCTGTGTCGCTCACGCTGGGAGCTGTAGACCGGAGCTGTTCCTATTCGGCCATCTTGGCTCCTCCCCCAGGAGTTTAAGTTTCTGCTTTTCGCTGCTCTCCACTATTTCCAATGCCCCCATTTCATACACACACACACACCCCTTTCATATCTGCTATGCTTAATAAGAGATACTCTCCTGGTTGATATAACTCAGATATGAAAATGTACTTGTAGTGAATTTGTATAAGTTTATGTTGTCTTGGCTTCAATTTAAATATGTCTGGCTTTCTCGTGCCAGAAACGGGTTCAGTCATGCTTCACATAGTTTTCGGTTCTACACTCCTTCTACTTCCTCACTGTGGTCAGTCTAGATATTTACCTTACACAACTTCCTCCTGGTGACCAACTCACTGCAGGACAACTGCTTATAGCCGACTTCACTGGTTCCAATGACTGTCATACTCTATATAGACTATGAAGATATGCCACAGCAACTAACTCTCAGTAACAGCGTGACCTACTGTAACTCATGACTGCTTGGTTTAAACCACCAAGTAAAACTCCCTATAGGAAACCTGTTTGCAAAACACCCTGGACACAATAAAGTGTCCCTTTCTCTCTGTACATGTTCCCTGACCTCCGTGTGTTTGGGGCCTCCTGAGATGGTGTGTAGCTCCTGGAATTTGGAAGTATTAAAATCTTTATTTCCATCTTGTGTTTCTTCTACTCATAGGAGGGATGTTCTCCATCTTAAAAATCCTAAATCAAAACTATGTAATCAAACAAGGGTCTCACTTAAAAAAATATCAATTATCAAAATGGCTCAAAAACCAAGTGTGTGTTTCTTCAAGGTAGAGTTTTCTCTTAAACTCAGAATAATTTTTCCTGAAGTCCACTTAATGTAAGCCTATGTAATAAAACGTTTGTGTTAAAAAGTTTATTGAAGAAAATACTGACATAGAACTCAGTAAGTTTCTGTCAATCTGCTAAACACTTTAATAATGTTATTCTCATACCAAATCTATGAGGTAGGCCCTATTTTATCCTCATTTTATAAATGAGAAAATTGATGCAGAGAGAAGTTAAGTAACTTATCCAAGTCTTTCAAGTAGTGAGATGTAGAAATGAGATTTTATCCAGGTTGTCAGGCTTCATTATCTGTTCCTTAAACCACTTCATTAAATTGATTGGAAATTCACTGTGGGTAATAAGGAGACTAATATATCTGTCCTTTATCATATTTAGTTGCTTTAAGTTTAAAAATTCTAAAAACAATATCCACCAAAAAATTTTATTAGATTCCAAAATACTGTTACATGGTACATACAATGACTCATATTTTGGCTTAGAGACTGTCCTCCTTATAATTTCATATCAATAATAACAGTACAGCAACAGTTCATCATCGAGTATCTATTATATGCAAACATGTTCTAGACACATCACATACATTATGTCTTTAATCCCCATCATAAATGAATGAGGTAATTATTAATATCTCTATTTTATCTCTTAGTAAATTGAGATGAAATAAAGGTATCTGGAAATTAAACCGAATTCTGCCTTATTTCAAAGCTCATGTGCTTTTCTTTATAATACATGCATTAAACCTTCCACAAGCAATGATTCTGATGGTTCTACTTTGTTATTTGAAAAACTAGAAGCAGAAAATATTCACATACATTTTTCATTTTTGAATAATCTCTTTATATCTTATTTTGAATAAAGCCTATCAATAGTTCTTGCACTTAAATCTACATACTTCTGATCAGAAAAAAATGTATATATTTCATTTGTTACTGTGTGGAGGCAAAAGTGACTCCATCTTGGATGTTAATCTACCATGTTGATTTCTGATGAATCTCAGTCCTGGGATTGCCGCCTATTTTCCCCTAGTGTCAGAACATGTAGTTACCATAAATCTTGCCCTTAGATTACAGTAACTGTGATGTTATCACACAAATTACAGTGACATGCATAGCATTCTTGCCTGTTCTGGAGAGTTTCCTTGAATTGTCTCTATAAAAAATATACACTCTTCCCTATGGTATATAAGTCCTGGGTCTAGAGGACAATGGTGCAGAAATCTATCTGTCTTACTGCCACCTAAGACTACATATCTTTCTATAAGTTCCCCAGTAGATCACCCTATACTGAAAAACTAAATTTGTCTCTCTCATTCTGTGATTTTTCAGCTTCTTCTGTGTTTGAGTGTCATTTTGTATATACTGCCTTTTCATGGGAGAGTTTGTGAGCTAGTCGAAGGAGTCCAAGAACCAAAATATGGGCAAAGGGAAGCACACATTAGCAGGGAGAATCCTGAGGTGGCCCTCCTTATCCATGTGAGGTGGGCTTTTCTATCCACTACACGCCTGTGGATCACCACATGAGTATAGTAGAAAGTTGTATGACCCACTGAAGTAAGGAAGATCACCAAGTTATGGCAACAGTGGGTTGGCCACTGTCATGTGCTGTGGGGGTGACCACAGAGGCACAGTTTGTTGCTCAGGCAATGATACGAATACTAGCAGAAGAATTACAGTTAGAAAAGGATATGAGTACCCCTATGTCTGTATTTGTTTCTAGTCATGGATAAGCTCAAAACTCAGGAGATGCAGTTAGAAACCCTTGCCTGCCACTCCACTTTGTATGTCTGGGAGAAAGGAAACAGTGCTGGCTGAAAATGTGAGCTATCCTTGCTAAATTGACCTGAGATGCTAAGATGTGAAATCTTTGGGAATCAGCTAGCGAGTCAGATGAAGACAGAAGTTATCTTGCAGGACTGGGATAATTATCTTCCCCTTTTGAGAGCAAGACCACTAGTGTAGTGGAAAACAAAAGCCCAGCACATGCACCTGGGCAATAATGGATGACATTTTCAGGAAATCTTAACTGTCCAAGAGAGCCTCAGCAGAATTTTTATTGGACATAGCAAAAACTTTTCAACAGCTGCTGAGAGGAAGCTTAGCCACACTGTTGGTGTGGCTATGTGACAGTGATTTGGAATGACATTTCCCCAGCAGGGAGTGAAGCTGAATAAAATGAGTAATATGACCACTCATCTGGCTTTGAGATAGCATTTGCATCACGCTAGAACTCTCTAGGAAAATCATAGTCTTATGGACTCGGTTTTCCTGGCCATGAGAAAAGCTTGGCCCAAGAAAGGGTCAGATGATGGCATGACAATCTCTGAAGGAAGCACAGAGTGATTTAGGAGTTGGACATGTGTCAGGCCATCTATACCCAACAATTTGAGAGATGAGATAAGGCTGTGCTTACCATGAGCATGAAAAATAAATTGTTGTAAGGTGCCCACTGGGAGTGGCCTGGCCCCCTCCTATTCCATCTGAGCCCTCTCCTGAGACAAGATGTGTAAGACATGGGGGAAACTATAGCTGATCTTGAAGAAACTAAAAAGGGAAGAGTTAAAGTCGGTGGGTTACTAAAGGAAAAGGAAAAAAAAAAGGGAGCCATGTCTGCCAGACTAAGAAAGCAAGGCCTAAACGTCCCAGATAGGACTGCCAGGAAACAAATGTGGTTTTATCTGATCTCAGCTGGGGTAGACAAAGAAATAATAGATTGGCAATCCCATGCTTTATTAGTGGGGCTTTGGAAAGACCTGACTCCTGATCAAGGATTCAGATACCTTCCCAGAACCCTGCCAGAGGAGGGAAAAGGAGAAAAAATAAACTCCACATAAGAGAATTCCAATTGCTATGCCTCAGGAGTTGATGCCTCCCCAGCCTACAGACTAGAAGTGTGGCCAAGGTCGCCTCCCTGTATGAATAATAGGGGGTGACCAGAGGCCCTAAATGGAGCTCATAATCTATTAGTATCCAAAACCAAGCAGAGAACGTTAGCTTTAATGGATACGGGAGCAGAATGTACTTTAATTCATGGAAATTCAGAAAGATGCCCTGGTAAGTAAGCAGCTATAGATGGTCCATAGTTGAAAAATCCAAGTGAAACAAACTCCTCTCCTCCTTAGTATTAAACAGAGTGCCCCCCACCCCCTGAGTCCTCATCTTGCTTACTATACTGTATTTAACCTATTCCAGAAAACATCTTGGGTATGGATGTCCTTTTAAGATGCACAACACAAACATCTGTGGGGAAATTCTACCTACAAGTTTGGGCTGTGAGATGTATTTTAAGAAGGGAAGCAAAATGGAATCTGTACAACTCCCTCCTGCACAACATATTGTTAGTGTGAAACAATTCCATCTTTCTGGTGGGATGGAAGAAATTACAACCATCATACAGGAACTGACCAAAGTAAATTTTCTTTGGCCAGCCCAGAGCCATTTCAACAGCCCTTTATGGAGGGAAGAAAAATCAGGTGCTACCTGGGGCATGACAATGAACTACCGGAAACTAAATAATGTGGTTCCTGAGATACACGCCGTTGTGCCTAATACAACTCAAGTGATAGAACAAATAATAGAGAATACAGGCATTTATCATGCAGTGTTTGATTTGACTAATGCCTCCTTCAGTGTTCCTTTACACATTGACTGACAAGGGCAATTTGCTGTTATTTGGAATGGCCAACAATGAGCATTCCAAGTGTTGTCCCAGGAATATCTACAGAGTCCCACTATTTGTCATAAAATGATTTCTAAAGATTCAACTTTATGTCCAATGTCACTTGCTGAGAAACAGTTTCGTAACATTGATGATATTGTGCTAACCTCTGAAGGCTTGTCATTGCTACAGCAACACCTCAATGCATTGAGCACCCTACTTCAATCTAGAAAATGGGCCATCAACCCACAAAAGATATAAGGACAAGGACTGGCTATAAATTCTCTAGGGGTTGCTTGGTTAGGTAAGACATACTGACTCAGGATTCTTTTGGTGCTGCTTCACCAGCTGGGTGCCTCTGCCTGAGCTTCCCTCAGCTCTAGGCTCTCCACTGGGCTTGCTCTGCCCACTTGGCCCAGTGGGCTGAACTCAGCTTGTGCTACTAGCCCAGATCCCACGTGTATTAGTCCATTCTCATGCTGCTAATAAAGACATACACAAGACTGGGTAATTTATAAACGAAAGAAGTTTAATTGACTCACAGTTCAGCATGGCTGGGGAGGCCTCAGGAAACTTACAATCATGGTGGAAGGGGAAGCAAACACGTCCTTCTTCACATGGTGGCAGCATGGAGAAGTGCTCAGCAAAGGTGGGGAAAAGCCCCTTGTAAAACCATCAGATCTTGTGACAACTCACTCACTATCACGAGAACAGCATGGAAGTAACCACTCCCACGATTCATTTACCTCCCATTGGGTCCCTCTTACAACATGTGGGGGGTATGGGAACTACAACTTCAGATGAGATTTGGGTGGGGACGCAGCCAAACCATATCACCACTCGGGCACAGGGACTCCATGCTCAGCGCATGGCTGAGCCCAGCTTGCCGCAGTTTTCACATTGGGTGCTGGAGTCCGGACAAGGAGGAGGCAGCAGCACCTAAAAACTTGGAGACAAGAGCAGCCATGGAGCCCCACCGGGTGTTACGACCCTTGCCTGGGGATTCCCGAAATTTGAGACCCCAGGAAGCATTACAGCTTATCTGTATTATAGCTTGTTCATGTTACAGCTCATTTGTGTTACAGCTCTTTCGTTCCTGCCGTCCACATGCTTTGGCAAACATGGGTGTGTCACAGCTCATTTGGTCCTGCCACCCTGCTCTAGTCTGTGGCTCCTGGGCTGGCCTGGCCCTGCTGCTGCTGCTTTTCATTCTGTGGGGCAGCCACCCAGCACAGCAGAAGGCTGAAAGGTTACAGTGTTACAAATCCTTTCACACCCCCGCATTTGTTGGGTTCCAGGTTCTTGTCCTGCATCCAGGTGGAATGAGGCACATGGACACTGGAGAGTGAGCAAGGCAGAGAAGGGTTTTATTGAGCAACAGAAAAGCTCTCAATATGAGAGTGGACCCAAAGTGGATAGCCCTTTGTGTGAGAGGGGGCCTGAAAGCAGGTAGTCCAAACGTGTGACTGAGTCCAGGGTTTTCATGGGCTCAAAATATGGGAGTGTTTGCTGATTGGTCCGTGTGTGGGCCTGGAAAAAGCACCATTTCATTGACTAAACGGCATCGAGGAAGTTCTCACTCCAGTCGTGGACTTACCCGGAACTAGCAGCTCAGTTTTCAGGCTTTAAGTTGTCTTTGGCTTGAAGGTTGTGTTTCACTATGGACCATCCCTGTCTGCGTAGGAATTTGTCTGTCTCCTGCTATTATCAATACCTTACCCTAGAAGCAGTCATTGAGAAAATACAATTTTTCATGTTTAAAACAGTTAAACAGGCCGGTCACCTGTAATCTCAGCACTTTGGGAGATGGAAGTGGGTGGATCATGTGAGGTCAGGAGTTCAAAACGATCCTGGTCAACACGGTGAAACCCCTCCTCTACTAAAAATACAAAAATTAGCTGGAAATGGTGGCAGGCACCTTTAGTCCCAGCTACTTGGGAGACTGAGGAAGGAGAATCACTTGAACCCGGGAGTCAGGGGTTGCAGTGAGCTGAGATTACACCACTGCACTCCAGCCTGGGCGACAGAGCAAGACTATAAAATAAAATAAAATAAAATAAAATAATAAAATAAATAAAATAAAATAAAATAATAAAATAAAATATAAAATAAAATAAAATATAAAATATAAAATAAAATAAAATAAAAAATAAAATAAAATAAATTAAAATAAAATAAAATAAAACAGTTAAACAGTTACAAAGTTTCCTAGGTCTTTTGGAATATTGGCCGGCTTTTATTCCATATTTAGCTCAATGTTTGTATCACTTATATAAGAAGGAATCTAGTTGGTGCTTGGATAAAGAACAAGAGGAAGCCTTTGAGAAGGCTAAAATACTAGCAGCTTAGACAGATTTAGGTTTCCCTCTTCCTGGGATACCAATGTCTTTGGATGTGATCATAATCTCTGAGGAAACCAGTTGGGACCTCTGGCAAGTACAGCATAGGAAAGCAGTCCACCCTTCACTACTATGGACGAGTGCTTAAACCTACCATGGGTCCTGGGACTATACAAGTTTTGCTGCAAGTTGAAACCATAACTGATGTTTCGCTGGTAATAGTGAGAACAGGCATCTCTATTAAAGGCTGGATAAAAGGTTTGTTTATCAGGCCTATATTGGGTATTCCCTAGGCCTCCACTTTACAAAGGTGTCATGCATACATGCAACAACATAGCACCCTCTCCATGAGCCCCCTGAGAGATGAACTGCATGCTGTCTTAGGGCCAGCACTCTATGAGACCAGTGCTGCTTCTACTGTGGAAACCCCACAGAAGATACTTTTAATGAAATATAAAGGCACAGCCTCTATTCTTGTAAACACATAATTCTCAAATGGGTTGAGCTGAGATAATCCTGGTATATGGATGGCAGTAGTTGGCCAACCACAGACAGATACTATATTGTTTGAAATGGCAATGCAACAGAGCAGTTAATGGGCAGAACTCTGAACTGTATGGTCTGTTTGTACACATACGCAATGGCCTACAGTTTTCTGTATAACCAGTTGGGCAGTATTTAAGGGTCTTACAGCTTGGCTTGACCAGTGGACTCAAGATGATTTATATGTGCTTAAAAATCCCTGATGGAGAGCTGCCATTTGGAAAGACATTTGGGAGAGGCTACAAGAATCCACTGCTGATTGTGTATCATATTTTAATATGCTGGTCAGATTCACCTCCCAGTAATATGAAGGAGATACCTTAGCAAAAATTAGAACACTACTGGCTGGGTGCAGTGGCTCACACCTGTAATCCCAGCACTTTGGGAGGCCGAGGTGAGTGGATCACGAGGTCAAGAGATCAAGACCATCCTGGCCAACATGGTGAAACCCCGTCTCTACTAAAAATACAAAAATTAGCTGGGTGTGGTGGCGTGCACCTGAAATCCCAGCTACTCAGGAGGCTGAGGCAGGAGAATCGCTTGAATCCGGGAGGCAGAGGCTGCAGTGAGCTGATATCGTGCTTCTGCACTCCAGCCTGGTGACAGAGCAAGACTCCGTCTCAAAAAAAAAAAAAAAAAAAAAAAAAATTATAACACTACCTCCCTCCAAATCATCTGAGCTAGCTGATTTGGTACACAAACATAGTGGGCATTGGTGCATGATTGATCTGGCAAATAGCAAGAAGAGTAGGAGTGCCCCTCCACTTTACAGATTTAGTGGCAGCAATAGCCAACTGCTTAGTTTGCTCCTACATGTGCCCCTGCAACATCACAAACACACACCAGAACACATATTTAAGAGCTGCCTTCACGAGAGACTGGCAAAGAGACTATATCAAACCCCTGTCAGTAAGCTTAAGATAAAAGTATGCACTAGAATGCATTGATACTACCATGAAAATGTTGCAGGCCTTCTCTTGCAAAAGGACAAACCAAACAGCTACCATTAAGGGCTTGTAGCAACTCAGTGTCATGTATGGATATCTTCAGCAATCAAGGCACACATTTCAACGGACATGATACCTAAGACTGGGCACATGAAAAAGATATATACTGGAGATTTCACTTGCTACATAATCTCCAAATGGCAGGATTGATTGAAAGAAAAAAATAACATTTTGAACACTTTACAATTGTGTTCACTTTACAATCTAATACTTTGCATGGGTGGGCAAAGTTTTTGTCTCAAGCCATTAGGAACCTTCTTTTGATTGAAGTGAACCAATGACATGGGACCATTGTGGAGAAGGGTCTATTAACCATAATTGTAAAAAAAGTTCACCCAGATGCCTTTCTACTGGAACTAATAAAAGGCCAATGACAAATGTTATTCAGGACTCCCCAAGACCTTGAACCATGTGAAGGAACACCTAAATGGGGGTTGGACTGACAACTTCTCCCAGGTTAAATAGGGTATTAATTACCACAAAGCAAGGAATTCTCTGGCTAACTAAAGTGGTCTCTGTTGATCCTGTGGGCGTCTGAACCAAGATGTTCCATGTACCAACACACTGGAATATAGCCCCTTTTAAAAGACTCTCTAGTTGCCCATTTGACATGGTCCTCTGCCATCCTTGTAACCTTATAGATAATGCCACAGGCACCTTTGCCCCTCAGGCAACATATTTGGCATGCATGCCCAGTACATACTCCTCTGGCTGCCTATGTCCTGACTAAGATGAAGCTACCACAATCATTTTGCTTGATGATGAAGAGCTGCCTCGCCAAGTACCTACCAATCCCTTCTATTTCTGCCCATAGTCTTCTATTCATATGGCTGTTCTCCTCTATACCTCTTGATTTGGATCCTGGGGAACATGGTGGCAAAAGGCATCATTGATTCTGTGTTTTATACTTGGCGTAAGTGTCATTGTCTGCTGTTGTCTGTATTGTTGCTGTCACCTCTGCTTTTGAGTAGAAAGCAAATTGGAGCAGCTTGTCACCCACATTGGCCTCCCCACTAGAGGCTCAGGGAACATTGCAGAAGAGGTGGGTATGTGAGATTTTCAGAACCAAATTAGAGGAGTGGAATGTGGAGGCCAAAGCCTTTTGATTAATTTCAGTCCTGGGAATGCCTTCTAATTTCAACTTTATTTACTATCCTCAGTGTAAGAACATGTACTTACCATAAATCTTGTCCTTACATCAAATCAATCTTGATGTTATTGCACAAATTAGGGACTGTAACACATACAGCATTCTTGCCTGTTCTGGAAGCTTGCTGTTAATTTTCTTCATAGAGCATGTACCCTCTTTCTGTATGGTATGCAAGTCCTGGGTCTGGGGAGTAATGGTACAGAGATCTACCTGCTTTGCTGTCATCTAGTACTATGCTTCTGCCTGTAAGTTCCCCAATGAATTACCCTCTACCACAAAAATAGATTTATCTATCTCATTTTTTGGTTTCTTGGCTCCTTCTACATTTGGGGTTCATTTTGCATATATGATCTTTTCACAAAACATACTAGTATTTTTCTTGCCAGTAAAACCTGTAAATGGCAACTTGGTAAATGCACAAGAAATTACAGTACCAGAAGCAAGAGTTGAGAGAAATTTTTTTTAAATCTAACCATTCAAACACAGAAATTATCGGATATAGAGTAAAAACTAATGTATTTCATAAAAATGAAAGAGCTTAAATATGAAAGGAAAAACTACATTGAAAAATGAGAATCAAGCAAAACTACTAGATATAAAAATACAGCAGTAGAAATTTAAGCTTTCTGTATGCTTTTTAACAAAGTATTATTAATATTTTCTCTTGAAGAGAAAATTAAGAAGAAAATAGACTGAAAAAACCATATCTAAAAGTTACCCCAGATAGATAAACACATGTGCATACAATAAGAAGGTAAAAGATATAGAGGGTAAAGTGAGAAAATCTAATTGAAGTTTCAAAACAAGAGGTAAGGCAAACTTGTAAGAGATAATAAGTAAGGCTTTCCCAGTACCAATTAAGACACTATCCAAATTTTATAGAAACCTACAAACAGCAAAGCAAGGCTGGGCATAGTGAAAGTGCAGAACACCATCCTGGCTGAGCTGCCTTCTATACTGATTGTTCAATCCTTTTGTGATTTCATTGCCAAATGTTTCAGATATCATCTCTGAGCATAATGGTAATAACGTTTTGATGAAACAGACCTGGGAAAAAATTCTAGTTGTTGTAATGAATTTGTGCTATGTTGAAGGTTATTCTCAACATTAAATGTGTTAGTCTTAAAATATGTCCACTAATTATATGACACTATTACCTTCAAAATGTAAAGCCAAATTTCCTATCCCTTGACTGTTGGTTGTTAGATTTTGGGACTAAAAATAATACATGGCCAAGGTAATTTTATGTGACTTCTGAGACTAGGTCATAAATTAGGTATACCTTTTGCTTGGCACCTTCTATCTCAAATTGCTTGTTCTGAAGAAGGCAGGCTGCTATGTTGTGAAGATATCCAAACAGCTCTATGAAAATCCCTGTGGGAAAAATTGAGACATTTTGCCAGCTTGCTAGCACCAACTTTCCTGCCCATGAATGAGCCACCTTGGAAGTGGATCTTCTATCCCCAAACATTCAAACTGACATCCCTGCGGACATTTTAATTACAACCTTATCAGAAGGGATTAGACGTGACTTCTCAGCAAAGCTACTGAAAAATTACTCTCCACAAACACTGTGAGAGATAATAAATATTCATTGTGATTTTGAGCCACTAGGTTTTGTAGTAAGTTGCTACACAGCAATAGCTAATTAATATAATAAAGTATATGACTCTATGAAAGAAGCTGGTTGAAAACAATGTGTTAGTTTATCCAACAAAACAGAGTGGAGGGTTGGTGAAAAGGGTTTTAACAGAAATGGAAAAATAATTATTATTATTAACACTATGAATAAAATATTAACAGTAAACTTTGTTTTAAAAATCATTAGAGATCCCAGGGAACTTAGAAAAGAGAACAAGTTCTGATCTACTCTCATGTTTAGATACAAATTATTGTCCAACTTAAATATTATCACAGTTCATACAGAATCTATTTTGGGAAACAAGGTTATTAATCAGTTGCCTTATGTCTATTTAATCTCTTTAACCAGAGGAAAAACAAAGAAAGAAAGTAACCCAATCTAACCTTCTTCTCATAAAGAGATTAGTGATATTTTCTAGGAGCAACAGTCCTTATTTCTGAAATGGTCTTAGGAGGATGTACTTGGCTAAAGATTACGTATAATAAATAAAATCTTTGGCTTCTGAGGCATAGCTCCCTGGAAAATGTCACATGATCTGGGGTATAAAATGAAGAAATTTCATAAATGAATCCCCTCCTTTGAAGTTATTAGTGATTTCTCACTTTGTAATCTCACTTATTGTTGTGGACCGGATTGCTGGTGCCAAAGAAGAGAAAAAAAAAAAAAAAGACCTGGATAACTGTGCGATTTTTTAGACATGCTTTGTGTCAGCAGCTTTACTATCTGTATTTTGAAATTATTAGCAAAGCTTAATATTGACAAATATTTATGATTTTTATAAGTCTGAACCTAGAGTGCATTTCCTTATGCTGGTTCAGCCTAGAAGAAAAAATTATATGTCCTATGTGTTTAGGCATCCTCAAGGCCACCCCCAGTTCACTGACTTGTTAGAAGAATTCTCTGAACTCAGAAAAATTGTTATAATCACAATTATGTTTTATTACAGTGAAAAGACACAGACTAAAGTCAGCAATGAGAAAGTCACATAGGGCAGGAAAGACCAGACACAAGCTTCCGATTGTCTTCATCCAATGAAAAAATGTAGAAAATGTTTCATTCTCCCATCAAAATGATGATGACATGAAAGGAGTATTCGCCAATAAGGGAAGATTACTTGAGGCTCAGTGTCCAGGAATTTTTTTTTTTTTTTTTTTTTTTTAATAAGACGGTGTCTTGCTCTGTCACCCAGGCTGGAGTGCAGTGGTGTGATCTCGGCTCACTGCAACCTCCACCTCCCAGGTTCAAGCAATTCCCCTGCCTCAGCCTCCCGAGTAGCTGGGACTACATGCGCAAGCCACCACGCCTGGCTAACGTTTTGTATTTTTAGTAGAGACGGGGTTTCACCATGTTAGCCAGGATGGTCTCGATCTCCTGACCTCGTGATCCGCCTGCCTCAGCCTCCCAAAGTGCTGGGATTACAGGCGCGAGTCACCGCACCTGGCCCAGAGGTTTTTACTGGGGGTTTGTCACATAGGCATGGCTGACTAGATGAGTGGCTGACCTTTAGTTTCCATCCTTTCTGGAGGTAAGCTGATACTACATGGCCCAAGGACCATACCATAAATCACATGGTTAGCACAAGTCATATGGTGTGGCTCAAGGACTCAGGTAAATAAACACACTCTTCACAGGCAGGATATTCCAAGGGCTTACTGGTTCCCTGTCCATGTTTGGAATGTGCAAAATTTGGACAAACCAGGCCTGCTGAGTTAATTCTTTACTCTATAACATGTATGTAATATAACTATTGTTTCTTATTTATTAAACTTGAAATATTACAATAGATAAAAATAATAGATGGGTACATAGATCGATAGATAGATAGATAGGAAGTATTTAAGAAGAGAGAGATATATAGAGAGAGTCTAAAATCAACAGAACAGAACATCAATAGAGAATGTCCTAAGTGTTTTTCTTTTAAGAGAAAAAAGAATAATCACAGCTGGAAGATTTGCTACATAAAAAATGAAAAGACAAAAATATACTCAGGTATATTTAAACAAGTGACTATAGCAAATAAAAGAAATAAATATTTTGGAGTTAAAATGAGTGAGAACCAAAATACATGACAATAATAGTTTAAGGGCTTGAGATAATAGAAATGTGAGTGTTCTATGTCCTCAGTTTTTTTTTTTTTTTTTTTTTTTTTTTTTTTTTTTTTTTTGAGGAAGCAAGAATATCCATCAATTTTTATTTTAAAAGTATCTGGGATTAAATAAATTTGTAAACATCTCAACTAAAATGGAACGTAATATAAAGGAATCAATCAACTTCAAAGAAATATAAAAGAAGGAAAGAACATAGAATAGACAGATCTCTTATTCATTCTCTTTTTCTCCTTCTTTCTCTTTGGACTCCTGATGTGCAAAATTGGATCAATCATTACTACTTGTTTTGACACATAATTTTCATTACAGATTTATGAATTCTTCACTGTTAATCATTCACATAGCCATCTTAAACTGCAAAAGTGCCAAAATCTGAGACATACACAGCAATCAACTAATGACATGATTCTCACCTCACCTCCACCCACCTCTACCAGAAACAAAATAACTACTTTCCTAAACTTCTTAATATTTTCTTGTTTTCTTTGCTATCTTCCCTTATAATGCTTAAAAATAATCTCCATAATTTATTTATAAACTTATTTATGCTCCAGAACATAATCTCTTTATAAATAGAAATGTGCCAATCTTGTTCACTTCTGATTTATTAGCACCTAGAGCAACACCACGTACATCATGAATTTAATTTTTTTATTGCTAAACAAATGATGGATAAATGTATACTTCTTTTTTTAATTTCTAGCACTTAACACAATGCTTATTATACATATTCTAAATGTTTGCTAAAATAAACACATACATATTCACTAAAGCATGCATCTTTATCCTATAGTAGATAAAACTCCTACATGCCAGTGAGTAAATGCTGTATTTTTTTTCTGTCACCACATCATATTTTACAGATAGATCAATACTCTACACAGAGTAGTTATTGTATAAAAATAATAAAAAGGAAAATGTCTCATTTTGAAAACAAGAGTGATGTTGGCGTTTTAAAAACATCAAATATTTTTAAAATATACAGAAAGAAGTGGCCTATTCAGAGCACTGCTTATGGATATATTTCACTGTAAACTGCTCATTTCTGTTCCAGTCTCTAGTAAGAGTCAATTAGGTCTTTCAATCTTCCTAATCCTCTTCTAAAGCAAGTGGCACAGCTGGTATAGTTGCAAAAAAAAGATAATAACTTGTATTCTAATATTTAGCTTTGTTGTATACAAATGTGCTATAGAATTTCATCTTAGCTAGCCCATGCAGAAGTTATTTTCATCCATTTACTTCTAGGTACTTATTATTACTGAATCTAGAATGATGAATATATGCTATTCACATTTTGTAGATAGACTCTCTAGGAAATATCTGATGATACATACAATATTGTCTTCTCTTAGAAGGAATCCATATAATGGTCTTTCGGGCTATTTTTATACACAGACTTTAAAAATTTTAAAAACCACCAAGAAGTTTTGTCCTGTGAATGAACAAAAATTAATAATCTTAGCTTGTAAATGTAAGCTACCACTTGTAAATACTTCAGAATATAAGGCATGCCAAAGGCTCAGTACCAGGCCTCGAGGAGGCTTTAGGAAGACTGTACTGTACACACAGAAGGATGATAGCGAAGTTGCTGATTTCTCAGGTTCTACAGTCAGCAGATGGGTATTCACCTCAGGACCCAGCTTCATCCTATTATTCATTGAGTAGAATGACCTTTTCACTGCCGATACTCTTAATTTCATGTTACCCTCACTACCCACCTTAAGTTTTGCAGTCCATCATTATCACTATTCTCTTGCATACAACCTCAACTGCCAGACATTTTTTTTTTCGTTTGTGATACTAGCCTGGCAAACCCCATCCTGCTTTAAGCCAATTGTCCACCTATAACACCGATCTACAAGTGGTCCTTACTTGAGAAAAACACAAAACTGCTAACCTCATCTTATATCTTCATCTCTTTAAATACATCTCTACTCACTTCAAGTGTGATTCTAGTGCTACACAGAAATCACATCTCATTTCTATGGTCCACTCACTCTTACTTCTTCCCAATTCAGCTCCAACGCATTCACACTGACCCTCATCCTCAACTGATCTCCTTGCTTTCTATTTCATTGAAAAAAAAAAAAAAGGAAGCAATCAGAGGATTGTTTTCATACCTTCACATATACCTATATCCCACAAATTTAGTGCATACAGCATAAATGTACTAGGAATAATTCTTTTCTTATAGTGGTTATGCCACTGACTTGCAATTCACTTAGGTTCTGTAGCTTTAGTTTGTTCTCAACATTTAGTAACTCTATTGTATATTTTATACAGTTTTTTTAATATAATTTTTATTTTTATATAGAGTAATTGTGGATACACAAGCAGTTGTAAAAAATACTACAAAAACATCCCATGGACCTATCATCTAGTTCCCCACGATGGTAACAGCTTACAAATCTATACTACAATATTACAATTGGAGTATGGATATTAATAGAGTCAAGATTCAGAACAATTTCCTGACTGGTTTCTTCTGTTGCTCTTTTACAGCCACACACACCCTTCTCTGATCACTGGTAACAAACAATTTATTCTACATTTCAATCAGCATAATTTCCCTGTGATTCATTCAATTTGTGTGTGTATGGTAATTTGTTCCTTTTTATTCCTTGCTGTAGATGTACCAGTTTTTTTTTCAGCAATTAATTTCATTATTTGCAGGAAAATATCCAAAAAGATATTTTAACGGCTAGACTTTAATATACTTTTTAAATGGCAAAATAGATTCTTTTAAAATAAATTTAAGAAAATTAGAATAGTTTAGATTTACAGAAAGCTTAAGAATATACACTGAGAATCACTTTATACAGCACATCTACTCTATTATTAATGTGAATTAATATGGTGTATCTATCACAGTGAAGGAAACAATATTAATTGATTATTATTAACTAAAGTCCAAACTTTGTTCATATTTCTTTAGTTTTTATCTCGTTCTTTTGCTGTTCCAGGATTCCATCCAGGATGTTACATTACATTTAGTTGTGAAATCTCCTGACGTTTCTCTAGACTGACAGTTTCTTAGACTCTCCTTGTTTTGATGTCCTTGACAATTTTGAGGAGTATTGGTTAGATATTTTGTAGAATGTCTCTTAACCGAAATTTGCCTGATGCTTTCTTCATGATCCCACTGGAGTTATGTTTTTTTAGGAGAAAGACCACAGAAGTAAGATGCCATTCTTACCACATCATGTCTAGGGTACATACAATCAATATGATTTACCACTATTGTTGCTTACCTTGATCACCTGACTGAGAGTATTCTCCACTGTAAAATTACTCATTCACTAAATCTCTTTCCCCTGTTTAATAATGTACTCTTCGGAAAGAAGTCAGTATGAGCAGTTTATACTTAAAGAGTGAGATGTGAGAGTCTACCTACTTAAGGGGGGAGTATCTACATAAATTGATTCAATTTTGTGTGGAAAATTTGTCTTTTTTCTCTATTTACTTATTTTCCAATTATGTCAGTATAGACTTATGGATATGGATTATATAATTTGGGGTATAATCCAATATTTATTTATTTTGTGGTTTAAAATGTTCCAGCATTGGGTTTTTCTGTTTGCTTTTGCATACAAACTTGTTAACTCAGTCCTTCTTATCACTGAATGGTATTTCACTCTGTGGATTTAATTAACAATTTAATCATGCATTAATCTTTTGAAGAACATCTTCCTTGTCTGAAGATTTTGGCAATTGTTAATAAATCTTCTTTAAATGCATTCTTTTGCAAGATTGCGTGTGAACATAGTTTATCCAGTGAGTTTGGAAAATTTTTTAGGGTGGTGATTGCTGGATTGTATGGCAAGATTACATTTAGCTTTGTAAGAAACTGATTTTTGAAGTGGTTATACCTTTTGCATTCCTCCTAGCAACAAATGAAAGTTTCTGTTGCACCACATTCTCACCATCTATTAGTTTTCAGGTTTTTGTTAATTTAATTCTAAGCATTGTACTACCTACGTAGTAGTATCTCATTGTTGTTCTAATTTGCATTTCTCTAATAACAAACAAGGTTGAGCATCTTTTCCTATGTTTGTTTGCCATCTAAAAAATCTTCCTTGGTGAGTTATGTGCTTATATACTTGATTAATTTTTAAACTAGGTTGTATGTTTTGTGATAAAGAGTACTTTGTTCATTTTGGATATAAGTCTTCTATCAAATACATAATTTAGAAATATTTCCTCCTGGTCTGGGGCTTTTGTTTCTATTCACTTGATCGTGTCAGAGCAAAGGGTATTAATTCTAATAAAGCCTAGCTTATCATTTTTATTCAAGGATAGCACTCTTAATCGTATCTAAAAATCTAATCCACAAAACCAACGTCATATAGATTTTACCCCTACGCTTGTTTTCTTCTAGATGATTTAGTTTTGCATTTTACATTTAGGTATATAATGCACTTTTGAGTTAATATTTGCATAAGCTGCAAAGTTGTCATCTAAGTTCATTTTTTGCATGTAAATGCCCAATTGCTTCAACTCCATTTGTTAAATCAAAAAGTATCCATTTTTCATTGAAGTGTATTTGCACCTATGTTAAAAATTAGCAGACTATATTTCTGTTGGTTTTGGGTCTCTGTGTTTCACTGATCTATATATCTATTCCTACATCAATATCAAACTCCCTTGATTACTGAAGCATTTACCAAGTCTTGAAATAACATAGTACAATTCCTTCAACTTTGTTGTCTTTTTTGTTTATTTCCTTATGCTTCTTCAATATTTTGTTGGATAATATATTTCCTTTGCATTTATATTTAAACTATAGAACCTGTAAGTCACTAAACATAAAATAAGTTGCTGGGCTTTTGTTTGAGATTGTATTAAATCTATCAATCAGGTTAGAAATCATTGAAATCTTCACAATAGCGAGTCTTCCAATCCATGAATATAAATTATCTCTTCATTTACTTAGCTCTTCTTTGATTTATTCATCACTCTTTTATAGTTATTCCCATACAAATCCTGTATATATTATAAAATTTATATTTAATTATCTAAATTTCTGGTATATAGTAATATTTTTAAGTAATATCAAATTCCAAATTTGTACTCCTTACATATATAAAAGCAATTTATTTTTGCCTAATAACCTTATATCCTGTGATGTTGTTCTACTTGATTAAAAGTTTCAGGATTTCTTTGTGTGTGGGTGGGTTCTTTGAAGTTTTGTACAAAGAATAGCATGTCATTTGTGAATAAAAGCATTTTTATTTATTTCTTTCCAGTCTTTACATTTTTGTATTAATTTTTCTTATTAGAAAGGACATGCTTGCTTTCTTCACAATCTTAGAAAGTGACTATGTTTAGTCACCATTAAGTATGATGTTAGCTGGAGAATTTTCATATTTATGATTTATTAGATTAAGAACGTTCCCTTCTATTTTGTAGGGATTTTTGGTGAGTTTTATCATAAATACGTTTTAAATTTTGTTACTTTTTTTCTGAATCCATTAATATTATATATATACACATATATATATATTCTTATTCAGTCTACTAATATCATGAAATGCACTCCTGATCTTTGAATGTTAAATCAGCCTTGCATTTCTTTTGTGAAGCCAAATTGGTCAGCATGCATTTTCCTTTTTATATATTACCAGATTGATTTTTAAATAATTGCCGAGTATTTTTGCAATTGTGGTCATAAGACATATTGATCTATAGTTTCCTTTTTCTATGATAACTTTATGTGGCTTTCATATTAGGGTAATTTTGGCCTCATAAAATTAATTAGGGAGTCTTCTTTCTATTTCCATTACCTGAAATACATTGAGGAGAATTAGTATTACTTCATCCTTAACACTTTGATAGAATTTACCATTTTAGCCCAGTACTTTCTTGTTTGGAAGATTAATTACTAACTCAATTTCTTTTATAGACATAAGACTATTCAGGTTACCCTATTTCTGTTTGAGTCAGTTGGTAGTTTACATCTTTCAAAGATCTGGACGATTTCATCTACATTATGGAATTTGTGAGTATAGAGTTGTTTGTATTATTTACTTATTATCCTTTCAATGTCTGTTGATGACATTAGTGATGATTCCCTTTTCATCTCTGATATTGGTAACCTGTTTAATCTCTCTTTTTATTTGGTTAGCCTTGATATAGGTTGATCAATCTTATTGATCTTTTTGAAGAACTAGCTTTTGGTTTTATTGATTTTCTCTATTATTTTCCTGTTTTACTCTGTCAACATCTGCTCTAGTTTTATTATTTCTACTAGTGCTATTTCTCTTTTCTCTCTATTTTCCTAAGGTAGAAGCTAAGGTTACTAATTTTAGATCTTCCTTACTTTAAAACATATAAATTTAATGATATAAATATCCCTCTAACCACAGTTATAGCTGAATAACAAAAATTTTGATAAGTTCTATTTTCATATTGATTTAATTAAAAATATTTAAAATTACTTTTCATATTTCTGACCAGGTGTGGTGGATCATGACTGTAATATCAGCACTTAGGAAGGCAGAGGCAGGAGGGTAACTTGAACCCAAGAGTTTGAGACCTGCCTGGGCAACATAGCAAGTCCCCGTTCTCCATAAAAAGAGAAAAAAAAAAGTGCAACTGCAGATTTCTTCTTTAAACCATAGTCATTTAGAAATGTTTTACTTAATGTCTACGTATTTAAGGGTTTTCCAATATTCTGTTACTAATTTCTAGCTTAATTTGACTTTGATCTGAGAATATACTTTGTATGATTTCTAGTCATTTTGTCAAACTGTGTTTTATGGTAAAGAATATAGTATTTCACCATACATTTTCCTTGTGATTTTGACAAGAATATGGTTTCTGTTGTTGTTAGAATCAGTATTTTAGCAATACCAATTAAATTAAGGGTCAGCAACCATGTTGTTACTGATTTTTTTGCCTGCTTTCTCTAATCATTACTGACAAAGTAATGTTGATATCCAAATTGAATAGCATAGTTGTCTATTTTTCTCATCCTCCTGGTAGGCCACAAGAAGAACTTAAAGGACACCTGAAAAGGGGCTCAGTAAAGTGTGGGTGCACCCAGAAATTCATCACAATAACGAGTATTTTTTTTCTTTTTCTTTTTTCAATTCTTGTCTCCAGCAGCTTTTGCTCTAAATAAGCAGATATTGGTTCCTGTGTCCCTCTGTGTCTTTTTCCAGATTTTCAGGTGGTGGTTTGTTCTTTGACGTTAATTCTCTTTAGTTCATTGATTTTCCATTTTCCAGCCTTTCTTTGTTTTAAGAAAATGAGTGGTGACAAGTTCTTTACATATTGGATCTGAATATACTTTTATGTTTGAACTTCTAAATAGTTTAGTATTGTGAAAAGTATCACACCACTTCAAAAACTTGCTATAGGTTTTCCCTATGTGAATATTCTACAGTTGACATTGTACTTGCATCCAGCAAGTTTCTATACAGAAAGAGAGAAAAATTTTTAAAAGACATGACTTCAATATTTGTTATTTATGGATGAGAATAATGTCAAATATTACCTTTTAGAATCATGCAATTTTATAATTGAAAACTGACTCAAAGGTAATCTAATCTAACAACCTTGTCTTGTAAATAAACCTTAACCTATAAAGAAAATGCTTGCATCCTTAGTACAATTTTCAATATCTCGGAAAGTAATTTATTAAATTGATTATGGTGACAGATTAATTATCTTACCTTCAAAAAATAAACAGATATGTTTCCCCAAATCTATCTATACAATGAAACTCAACCCTATCCGTTAAATTCCGCAGAAAAAAAAATCTCTTATACTTTCCACATATATTTTCACAATTATAATATGTTTTTCAAGAAGCATTTCAAGTAGTATAATTAATCAGAAACCACGTGAACATAAAATGATAAACAATAGAAGCCTTAGCACTTGTAGGTAAGTGTGTCTGGAAATCACAGGAAATTTTAGAATGTTTTGGGTTCTGAAATCCTGTTATGCTTGGTCTCCAGCTGTGTCATGCAAGAGCCTGCTTTTCATAGTAAGTTGTTCACAGCAGGAAGGCTAGCCAAGTAAGGAATTAATGAGCAAAAATGGCCTAACATTTAAGGAAGTAATGTTCTGCAAGCATTACAAACAATCACTGTTTCTATCCTAGGTTTTCTGTTTATTTTTAGAATTTTAAACATTTGTTAAATGACAATTGAGCCATTGATGACTACTTCCAGTCAATCAGAAAGCGCACAGCTTTAGCTTGTAAAGCAAGCCTCTCCCCACACAAACTCCAGCTTTTTGCCTACCTTGAGAGTAGTGATATTCACGTTGATATTAACTGTATACACTGTGACAAATGGTTTTAGATATTAGCAATTTTGTTTCTTGCTCTGCTTACTTGTTTAGTCTATAATTACAAATATATACCTTTCTTTGACCTGTTCTTTAACATATCTGAAAGGATCTTTGTGTAGAAAAAGAGATGTGAGTGCCATCTTTATGTCTATAAAACAAATTAAGAAAAAAAGTCAAATTTAAACACATTTTATATTACAAATAAGAAAATATTTTGAAGCTTTGGAAAAATCTAGGAATCTGCTATTTTCAAAATCCAGAAACTTGCATTTTTAAAATAATACAAAGTAAATTAAGACAGAAAATAGACATAAAATGTCAAAAACATAAGCAACTCATTATTTTTCAAAAAAGAGGAAAAAGAAACATAAATAGGAACTGTTTACTCATGCTGAACTTTGAAAGAAGACTATGGAATTCTGAGCTAAAGAATAATGACCCTTGGTTACAATTAGGAAACAATGAAAAAACAATCATAGCTATAAAAAGTGAATGTAGAAGTTTCAAGTCTTTAAGTAAACAAAGAAACAAGACACCTAGTGTCATGAATATTAGAAAAATATGTTAAACTATTTGATTCCAACTGCAAATTTAGTTAATTAAATGCTGTGATATCTCCACCAATTGAAGGTCCACATTCTGTATAAATTACTTCTTTAATGGGAATCTCACTATTAATTAATCAAACCAATTGAGGCTCTCAGACATCTTGCTGAAATTCAGAACTACCTGAGACTGGGTAATTTATGAAGAAAAGAAGTTTAATTGACTCACAGTTCTGCAGGCTTAATAGAAAGCATGGCTGGGAGGCCTCAGGAAACTTAAAATCATGGCAGAAGGTGGAGGGGAAGCAAGCAAGTCTTACCACAGTGGAGAAGGAGGAAGAGAAAGAGAAGGGGGAAGTGCCACACACTTTTAAACCACCAGATTTCATGAGAACTCACTCACTGTCACAAGAACAGCATGAGGGAACTGCCCCCATGTTCCAGTCACCTCAGACCAGGCCTCTCTTCCAATTTGACATGAGATTTGGGCAGGGACACAAATCCAACCATATCAAGTGTATTTTGACTATATCAAACAGTCTTTAAGATCTTTGGGCTTATCTTTAAATTTCAAGGGTATTTGCATTGTACCACAGAATGTGTCTATATTTGGTTTCGTACCAATCTTTCAGTGAGTGAGATACACCTATAAAATTAAAAAAAAAAAAAAAACTGCATTGTACAACACCAGACCACATTGCTTGCTTCAGTTTCCTAGGAAATACTCTCCTTTGTCAACAGGTCAGAGCATTCTTACAAAAAGGTTCAGGTGATAACATGCATTTAAATGGCTACTGTACTTGTACTATATAATGGGCTATCTCAAGATAATCTTTAAGGAGAAGCTCTGAAAATGCTATTAAATAGGTGATGATTGAATACAGTTTTTAAAAAGTATTGAGTACGATATACCACAATTACTGTATATGGAAATTTTGCAAGTTTTTCTTCCTGGTGAGAAGGCAAATTGTTTGTGTCAGACAAAGGACTGAAAAAGTCTCTGAACGATTGGTATGTCTTTTTTTTAACGTGTTAAATAAATGCTTATTTAAAGAGAGTAAAAAAAAAAAAGACTTAGTTGTTTTCTTATTTTTAAACCAAGAATTCTTTAATTTTTCATAATGTAATTATCTAAATTCTAAAGGGATACATAATCCTTACTCATTTTATCCAATTCTAAGATCTTATTTTCTCTGCATCAATTTTGTCATAGTTTGCCATCGCCATTGCTGCTTCAGAATGAGACAGGGAGGCTGCTTAGTTTCCAATTTTGATGTGATTTAGAGAAAACGGCAAAAGCTCTTTATTCAAGCCGTAGCTTTCCTAACTTCCAGCCATTCCGCAACAAAAGATAAAGGAAGCGGTTAAGCACAAGTTATTGCTTTAGGGGGCTAGCGACTTCCTCGGCGACCCATATGTGCAGTTAGACTTAAATTTCAACATAGAATCACCCCTTCCCAAGGGTGGAGATTTAAAGTGTTACATGTGATGCATAAAGAGGCATGTAAAACCACTGCACAAGCACTAGAGAAATTCCTTCTATAAATGCCCTGATGAAACCCTTCCCTATGCAAGGGCCCTGTAAAACTAATCTACCCTTAGAGAGCAGTCCATTTTTCTTTCACGGTGCTGACTTTCCTTGTGCACAAGCTAAACGAAACTCTCTGTTTCTCTTTGCTGGCTATGTCTGGTGATCTGTCTTTTCCACCATGGGAGATCACAACCTAGGGTACCAATTACAGGAGTGCCCAACCTTGAATGAAAAACATCTGCTAAGTGAGTAACTTTGGTAATTCGTTCTTTATCACCAAGAGGATGATGGCATTTAGTTACCGTATTTGGCTTTCCATTCCTTGTCATAACATCTTTCTACCCCGTGAAAATAAAAAGTAAATACTTATTTTCTGTGTTCATAAGAATTTGACCAACAGTTTACCCTACAAAAACTGGAATACATCCATTTAATAAGGTAATGTAATAAGTGAAGTGCAAAAGCACTTCTATATCATTAAACGTTTGTACATTAAAAATGTGCTTCAACCCGGGAGGCGTAGCTTGCAGTGGGCCGAGATCGTACCACTGCACTCCAGCCTGGGCAACAGAGCGAGGCTCTTGTCACAAAAAGAAAAAAAAAAAAAAATGGGAGGCTGAGGCGGGAGAATCACGGGGTCAGGAGATCAAGACCATCCTGGCTAACACGTTGAAACCCCGTCTGCACTAAAAAATACAAAAAAATTAGCCGGGCGTGGTGGCGGGCGCCTGTAGTCCCAGCTACTTCGGAGGCTGAGGCAGGAGAATGGCGTGAACCCAGGAGGCAGAGCTTGCAGTGACCGAGATCGCGCCACTGCACTCCAGCCTGGGCGACAGAGCGAGACTCCCTCTCAAAAAAAAAAAAAAAAAAAAGAAAAGAAAAGAAAGTGCTTCAAGCAAAATTAAAACAAAACTTAAGTGTACCCAAGTAAAGGAGTATAAGAGGAATACACTGGTGCAGAAAATAAGTGGCTATATGATGACAACTGGTTCTCAATGTCCTTAATCTTCTATGTGTGTGCTCACCTACCATTTTGCCGAGAACAGAATTGGCCCCATCTCTAGTCTGTCTGTACAAGTATTTTTCCCAGTAAATTTTGTACATACACATACATATGTGGCACACACTCATACTTTTAAAAATTTCTTTCCAAAAAATTTTATTAGGCTCTTGATTAAGATGAATGCAAAGTTCTTATTATTAATATAAAGACACATAAAGTAACCATATCCTTAATGGTTATGTTTTATACAACCCTAGAAGTACACAGATTCACCTCAGCCTTTTAACCAAATTTTCAAATGTTTCTTAGTATTTTAATATGCTTTGTGGAATGGTATTATTCAAAGTTCTCTCTCTCTCTCTCTTTTTCTGTGTCTGTGTGTATGTGTTGAGTGTGTGTGTGTGTTCTCTTAAAGAGCCTCAGATGTATATATTTGACATGCAGGACTTACAAAATTGTCTTCTTTTATATAATATTTACGTTCCATGAATTTTCAGGTCTGAACTTGAAGACTGCTTTGAGTAATTTTTTTTTTGCCAGACAAAAGATAGTCTTTAATAATCTAATATTGGAAGTGACATTCCCTCATTTTTACTGTATTCTATTCATCAGAACAAAGTCACTAGGTCCAGCCCCAAGGGGTTGTGATTACACAGGATGTGAATACCAGGAGGAGAAGATAATTAGGGGGTTATCACAGAAGTTCATCTACCAATATAATAAATATGCTATTTTATTAAAGCAACAGACCAGTGCCATTGGCCAAAGAACTGTTATAATAAATACATAGATTGACAATGTATATTATATAAATAATACCCACTAGACTTATGTGCTATACAACATGCCAATTATATAAGGTTGTTTAGGAAAGATGCTTTAAAATCTTTTTCAAACTTATATAAGTTTTGAGTAATTTTTATTTGCTTGTTTATTCTGTCAACTCCTAAACAATTATTTGGCACATCTGTGTTTTGAATATGAGTGCGTGTGTGTACACACGTTTGCACATGCAGGCATATGCATAAACGTGTATGTATGTTTTTCTTCCAAAAGGAACACATTTACCTTTTAAATAAGTTAACAGAAATGCTTGTTTTATGAGTCAGAATGTTCTCACACAAAGGATGTCAAGGAGAAGATTCATTTGTAAATCCAGTAATAGCATGTACATTTTAAATAAGAATTTAAGAATACCCTAATGATGTTTAGATTATTTGCCTTTTCTCACTACTGATTTCACTGAGGGGAATCTCAGGGTAAAGTCGATGTCAAGGCAACCATAAAGTTTTCAAGTTGTGTTAAAAATATTTTCTCACTCCCTTTGCTTATTGTTTCCTCTCCACCAAAACTATGTACTTACTGTGCCACAGCGCTCACCCATGGGTCATTTCCCCTGAAAACGCAATCTTCCTATGCCAGTGGCCCACACATTTTTTCTGCAAAAAGGTAGATAGTAAATATTTTAAGGTTTATGTAGCATAAGATCTCTTGCAACTACTCAAGTCTGCTGTTGTAGTGCACCGTGGCCATAGACAATAGTTAAATGACTGTGACTAATACAAGTTTATTTACAAAAGCTTTATTTACAAAAATAGTAGGACAAATTTCAGATTTGCCTTTAAGTCTTAGTTTGCCTAATCATGTACTAAGTGATCGCTTTCAGTACTATGGCAATATTTATTTGTTTCTTTCTTTTTACCAACATAAAAACCATGACATATGTATGTAATTATATTACACTTATTACTATGCAATTGCAAACTGTAGCTTTGTATATAAATATGTGCATATATACATATATATTGTATTTATATGTACTGTAGCTTTGTATATATATTATATAGAGACTATATATATATTCTCTCTTCCCTTTTCTACCTAATTTATATACATATTTTATATCTATATAAAATATATGATGTACATGATATGTATCATATTAGTCCATTCCATAATCTTAACAGGGAACATAACTGCAAGGCCTCGGGAAACACAGTCATGGTCTTTCACCATGAAAGGCAAAGAGGAAGCGAGCGACTTCTTAACATAGTGGCAGGAGAGAGAGAGAGAGCAAAGCTGGAGATGTCACACACATTCAAACACCAGATCTCATGAGAAGTCACTCACTATTATGAGAACAGTGTGGGGGAAGTCCACTCTCATGATTCAGTCACCTCTCACTAGACCCCTCCCTTGATATATGGGGATTACAATTAAAGATTGGATTTGAGTGGAAACACAGAGCCAAAGCATTTCATTCCACCCCTAACCCCTCCCAAATCTTATGTCCTACTCAAAGTTCAAAACAGACACGCCTTCCCAACAGTCCCCACAAAGTCTTAACTCATTTCAGCATTAACCCAAAAATCCAAATCCAAAGTGTCATCTGAGACAAGACAAGTCCCTTCCACATATAAGCCTGTAAAATCATAAGCAAGTGAGTTACTTCCAAGATACAACGTGGGTATAGGCATTGGGTAAATGCTCCCATTGCAAAAAGGATAAATTGGCCAAAACCAAGGGGCTACAGACTCCATACAAGTACAAAACCCAGCAGAACAGTCAGTAAATCCTACAGCTCCAAAATAATCTTCTTCGACTCCATGTCTCACACACAGGGCATGCTGATGCAAGGAGTGGGCTCCCAAAGCCTTGAGAAGCTCCACCCCTGTGGCTGTGTAGTATACAGCCCTTGCAGCTGCCTTCACAGGATGGCATTTAGGGCCTGCAGCTTCACCAGAAGCATGGTGCAAACTATCAGTGGATCTATCATTCTGGGGTCTGGAGGATAGTGGCCTTCTTCTCACAGCTCCACTAGGTAGTGCCCAGTGGGGACTCAGTGTGGAGGCTCCTACAACCTATTTTTCTCCTATATTGGCCTAGTAGTAATTCTCTATGAGGGCTCTGCTCCTGCAGCAGACTTCTGCCTTGACATCCATTCATTTCCATACATCTTCTGAAATCTAGGCAGAGGTTTCCAAACCTCAACTCTTGTCTTCTGTGCATGTGCAGGCTGAACACCTTGTAGAAGCCACCAAGGCTTCGGGCTTGCACCCTCTGAAGCAATGGCCCAAGCTACACCTTGACCCTTTTTAGATATTGCTGAAGCTAGAGGGGTTGGGACACAGAGCATCATGTCCCAAGGTTGCACAGAGTAGTCGGACCCTGAGCCTGTCCCATGAAACCATTTTTCCTTCCTAGGCCTCCAGGCCTGTGATGGGAGGGGCTGCTGTGAAGATCTCTGGTATGACTTAGAGACATTTTCTTTATTGTCTTAGCTATTAACACTTGACTCCTCTTTACTTACTCAAATATTTGCAGCCAGCCAGCTTGAATTTCTCCACAGAAAATGTTATTTTCTTTTCTACCACATAGTCAGGCTGCAAATTTACAAAATTGTTATGCTCTGCTTCCCTCTTAAACATAAATTCCAATTTCAGACCATCTCTTTGTGAATGTATATGACTGTATGCTGTGAGAACCTGGCAGGTTAAATCTTGCATGCTTTTCTGGTTAGAAATTTCTTCTGCTAGATACCCTAAATCACCTCTCTCATGTTCAAAGTTCCACAGATCCCTAGAGCAAGGGCACAATGCCATCAGTCTCTTTGCTAAAGCATAGCAAGGGTGACCTATGCTCCAGTTCTCAAGAAGATCCTCATTTCCATCTGAAACCACCTCAGCCCGGACTTTACTGTCATATCACTATCAGAATTTTGGTCAAAACTATTAAACAAATCTCTAGGAAGTTCCCAACTTTCCCACATCTTACTGTCTTCTTCTGAGTCCTACAAACTACTCCAACCTCTGCCTGTTACCCTGTTCCAAAGTCACTTCCACATTTTCAGGTATCTTTAGAGCAGTGCCTCATTCTTCTGGTATCAATTTTCTATATTAGTCTGTTCTGACACTGCTATAAAGAGCTACTTGAGACTGAGTAATTTATAAAGAAAAGAGGTTTAATTGACTCTCAGTTCCACAGGCTTAACAGGAAACATGACTGGGAGGCCTCAGTAAACTTACAATCACGGCAGAAGGTCAAGGGGAAGCAAGGCACCTTCTTCACGTAGCAGCAGGAGAGAGAAAGAGCAAAGTGACAAGTGCCACACATTTTCAAACAACCAGATCTCATGAGAACTCACTCACTATCATGAGAACAGCAAGAGGGAAGTCTGTCTTATGATGCAATTACCTCCCACCAGGACCCTCCTCTGACACATGGCGATTACAATTTGACATGAGATTTGGGTGGGGAAACAGAGCCAACCCATATCATATCATAAACACACAAACACACACATGTGCACACACACACACACACACACACACACAGAAGAGGGATAATATGTATATCGTATATATAGACACCCATATGTATCTATGTGTATATATAAAGAGATCTATATGTATTTATGTGCATATATATGTATGTATATATATAGAGAAAAAAACACAAAGAGAAAGAAAGAGAAAGAGACAGTCATTTTTAATAACTTCATTTAATTTTATGTTATGAGTGAATCACAATTTAGGTGATACCTGAAAGATTTCTCCACTGTAAAGTTAGTATAATCCTTTGACAAATAAGTATCTAATAGAGAGGCATTTTGAGAACATGTAAATAGTCTGTACTCTTGCAATTTTCACTCATTAATTTTATTTTCCATTGATTGTATTTGCCTGTACCAATTATTATTATGGGGGATGCTACCCTGAAAAGTTCTTACTCTATTTTTATCATTTATACATTGTTTTTCTACTCTATGAAAGAGACTTTCTTTGTAATTACTTATTAGTTAATTAATTATATCAGTATAGACTCATAGACTCCTATTATATTTAATGAGATATCACATCTGTTCACCTGTTTTACAGCTTTTCATCTTGTTTTGTATTTTTAAACTCATGTATAATAGTAGTTTTAAACTCCTTGTTTAATCATCCAGCATGTGGCTTATCTCAGAATATATTCTTTTTTTTTTTTTTTTTTTGTCACGACTCATATGTTTGTGCTTCTTTACCCATTTGGTATTTTTTGTCGCATGTTGGTCCTGTGAATACTATATTGTTGAGTTTCTGGATTTTGCTGTCTTTCTCTAAAAGGGGGCAAATTTTATTCATTTAAAAAAATAGTATATGGTGGCCGGGCGCGGTGGCTCATGCCTGTAATCCCAGCACTTTGGGAGGCCAAGACGGGTGGATCACGAGGTCAAGAGATAGAGACCATCTTGGCTAAAACGGTGAAACTCCGTCTCTACTAAAAATATGAAAATATTAGCCAGGCGTAGTGGCGGGCACCTGTAGTCCCAGCTACTAGGGTGGCTGAGGCAGAATGGTGTGAACCCGGGAGGCGGAGCTTGCAGAGCCGAGATCGCGCCACTGCACTCCAGCCTGGGTGAGTGAGCGAGACTCTGTCTCAAAAAAAAAAAAAAAAAAAAAATAGTATATGGGAAACAGATTTATCCTCTTAAAATCTGTTTTTAGGCTTTATTGAGTACCTCTAGGGGTATTCAAAAGCATCTTTGCACTCTCAATGGCCAGATTCTAAGGTCCCACAGCGCTGTGTTATCACTGGAATTTTTATTTGGCTCATAGGCTCCAAGGACCTCATCCCTGCAAAACCTTGTAGTCTTATTCTGTGTATGTGCAGTTTAGGAACTGACCAAAGACTCAAGGATGAACCTGGGAATATCACTGGCTCTCTTTCTCTGCTCTCTCTCCTTCTCTCATTCTTTGGCATGCCTTTTCTTATGTACCTTGCCTCTCAAATTTCAATTTAACAGCCTCAAACTTCAATCTGTTTTTTCGTTACTCATCGTGTGATATATTTTGGAGAATGTCCAAAGACAGAAAGCTTGGGTGAACATGTAGTTTATCATGTCTGTTTCCCTACTCTAAAGATACCAGTCCTGTCTTCTCTGTTGTCCAATTTTAAAATCACTTATTAAATATTGTCCGCTTATCTATTTGTTTAAGTCAAATACACATTAATTTATTATAAATAGACTTGAAAGTCAGCCTTTCTTTGAAGTTGAGTAAAATTTAGAAATAATTTTATAAAAATAAATAAAAACTGGATCTGAATATAAAGATAAAGGAAGAAAAGTTAGAAGAAAAATACATATTACAAGAAGAAAGACAGGAAAGTATAGAGTTCTTTTTAGTTTTAGAACATCTTAGGCAATACAATCTTTGCCTAAATGAGAAAAAAATCTCAGAGTAGAGATTTTAAAAATTGCAAAAGTCATTAAATAGCATTGAAAAACAATTAAGGTGAGTTAGGAAGAGCTTAAGAAAAGTTAAATAGAGGAAATTGTTACAAATTGCAAGGGTCCTTTCTGAAACAAAAAAAATAAAAAGTGATTAAACATACCTGAACAAAAGAATAAAAACAAAATAAAAACAAGAGAGTCTCAAAATGTACTTTATTGTTCACATGTATTTAATGTTCCTTACAAAACAAATGGGAAAACGATAAAAAGGAAAATATAATGCAATAATACATTTTCTGGAATAAAATTTTGAATGTAGAAATTGTAAGCATATAGTTTGTTATGGTCTAAGAATTAAAAGAAATAGGCCAGGCATGGTGGCTTACACCTGTAATCCTAGCACTTTGGGAGGCCAAGGCAGGCAGATCACCTGAGGTCAGGAGTTCCAGACTAGCCTTGCCAACATGGTGAAACGCCGTCTCTACTAAAAATACAAAAATTAGCCTGGCATGGTGGCAGGCACCTGTAATTGCAGCTAGTCAGGAGGCTAAGGCAGGAGAATCACTTGAACCTGGGAGGTGGAGGTTGCAGTGAGCCATTGCACTCCAGCTTGGGCAACAAGAGCAAAACCATCTAAAAAATGAATTAAAAGGAATATCACCAATATATATTCTGGAGAAATTAAAGATAAGACAAGTAACATAGAGGAATGCAGAAACAAACAATTGTCTATGAAGATCTGATTTGAAGACAACTTAATCTAAAAATTTCAACTTATCTTATTTTCCTTTCAGAAACACATATTCCACATAGATTTACATTGAAGCATATAAGAACAAAAAGCACATGCATCTCTTGAGTGTATTTCAGATATACTATTACATAATAAAGCTTAGCTGGAGTCAAGAACTCCAGCATGCAGAAGTATTCATAAAATTAAAAGTTTTGAACACGTAATTTATTTTGTACAATGAGGAGAAAACATTTGGGGCTTTAATTACGTAATAGACTAGATATAATAAGCTTTGAAAATATAAATGAAAAATATTTTATGTGAATATAAAATGTAAAATTTATGACACCTTTCAAGTCATTATGGTAAAATTAGGTTTTAATTGGTGTATAATCAAATAATAAAATACTAGGCAAAGGAGTAAGTATTGATATTGAACAATGCCCATAATTTATTAAATGAAAATAATAATTTATGATACAGCATATACAATTCCAATGCACCTTGGTAAAGTATGATTGTGTGTGTGTGTGTGTGTGTATGTGTGTGTGTGATATGAATATGAATGTGTAGAATTATGTCTAGAAATACATAAAACAAAACATTAAGGAGATCTCTGGCTGATAAGATTATACACGTTTTTTAGTCAAACCTTTCTGTATTGCTTATTTAGAATGTACATGCATTAATTTTTATAAACATGGAAGAAAAAAGTATATATTTATATTTTAAAGGCAAGTCAACATTGCTGGACAGTTCTCCAGGTGGCCTTGAACTAATTCAATTCTCTTCCCTTTCTTGCTTGTAGCTCCCAAGAATGTAACTGCAGGATGTACTGGGAATGCAATATGGTGAGATAAGCGAGCAGCTGGCCAGAACAGCCCAGGTTCTGTTCCAGTCCCTTCTTAGAAAAGAATGCCCTTCAATGCTTTTGCCCAATGATTCACATAACCCTGGGCTGTATAAGTCAGAGTGATTTGCAGGGTCCCTTAGCTAGGATGCAAGTGGGGCACATGCAATCAAGACACCATCTCCAAGCTGGGCAGCTTTCCTGAGCCCTAGGAGACCAGCTCACAGTGAATCCTAGGCTTCTGTTGTCCCTCGCTGCTATCTGTAATAAACTCACTTTGTGAAACTTGTGCACATGGGTGTTATGTCTCACCACACAAGATAAGTTGGTAACTAGTCACAGTGAAACTGCTTAACAAATATAGCACACACCCTTTATATATAAAAATAGATTATAAGATATAGATTGCCTAACAGTGTCAAAGCAAAAAACATTTAAACATTTAATATTTAATGAATCATAAATTTGGAGATGGAACACAGTAATAAGAAAAATCATGATATAGCAAATCATAAAGAACAGTTTGGAGGATGTTATATGGGATAATCAATTTCAAAATAATATTATCCAGGTAATCTGAGAGAACACCGTGTGTTTGTGGTGCAACTCTTCCAATAAGAACATTTCTGTGCATGTTTCAAGCTGAGGGAAACTTTCAGCAAATTGTTCAATGCATTCTATCTAAGCCTATTTTCTTGGATTTAAGAGATAAATAGCCTCAAAGAAAATCAATTATTGTCAGTTAACCTTAGGTTTGAAAATAAAAACATATATAATTGTGACAATTTGTTTAATTCTGTGGTGCTGGCATAGCCTCAGTAGTAAATGGAGATTTAGAAGTGCAACTGGGGCCATTGGTACCCATTACATTAAGAAAGGAAGGAGATTCTGAATGCTCCTTTAGGTATAAAGATTATTTGATTTGATATCCCTGTGGGTGGTATGTGTCAAGAGAGAAAAACGGATTCCATTTCAGATGTGAGCTAACTTTGGATGTTAAGAGAAGTAAGTTATAGGAAGAAGTTTGGAGACCATAGTTTAGGGACTTATTCAGTCCCTAAATAATTCAGAATGTTTAGTTCTATGTGTTTCGTTGTTCATAATAACTTATGATGAACAACGAAACACATATTTAGTGTTTAACTAAAAGTAATAACTTTATTAGAACAACCAAACACAGAGAGGAAAAAAATTGTAATACATTATTATACATATCTGAAGTAGGTGAAAAATAAAGTAATATAATTGAAGACACCAATGAAAGCAATAAACTTTTACACTTTAGTTCTATGGATCATTAATGTAAGTTAATATCTTACATTTCCTGCAATGTATCCTGATACATCAATGTGTTTTTCACAGGAGCAAGGGGTGCTTTTGCTTCTGTTGCCCACTTGAGTACTGTACTAGGATGGGCCTGAGGATTCTGTTCATTGCCTTGGGCCTGATGCTGTGTCACAGGTCTAGGCCAGGTCACCTTTCTCCAACCTCTTTCCTGAGAATCAACACAAGGGCTATCACACCTCTTAAGACTGTCTTTCTTACTAGCCCCTTTACTTTTTTCTGCTTTAACAAACACATTAACTGCAAGCCAAAATATACTTTTGTGAAATTAAGAAAATGGGAAGGGAGGACCTAATGTCCTTTTCTGTGTAGATAAAATTCTTATACTGAACATTCCTCTTAAGAGAAAAAACCCCTTTCAAAAAGTTAGATATAGCCTAAGCCATATGGGAAAAAGGGATTTTTTATTTATTTATTTATTTATTTTTTTTGTGGTGGAGTCTTGTTCTGTCACCCAGGCTGGAGTGCAGTGGAGCGATCTCGGGTCACCGCAAGCTCCGCCTCCCGGGTTCACACCATTCTCCTGCCTCAGCCTCCCGAGTAGCTGGGACTACAGGCGCCCGCCACCACGCCTGGTCTATTTTTTGTATTTTTAGTAGAGACAGGGTTTCACCATGTTAGCCAGGATGGTCTCGATCTCCTGACCTCGTGATCCACCCGCCTCGGCCTCCCAAAGTGCTGGGATTACAGGTGTGAGCCACCGCACCCAGCCAAAAGGGAATATTTTATAAATGAAGCCTGTAAGAACTCTGTTTATTGACCAAAACGTTATCCCAAATTAACCTGGGTAAAATAATTCTGCTAAAATATTATCCATGTAATGTTTAAATACCTTTCCTTCTCTCCCTGGCCACTGCCTGACAAACTCTGTTAGGACAACTCTTTTGGGGAATTTTGGCATATGTCCTTGAAAATTTGATGAGGCAGGAACTCAGGACTTCCTTCCATTGAAGGTGCCTGTGAGCTGAGCTACAATGGAAGCTCATGGAAGTGCAGATATGGTGGAGAAACTCACACTGCATTATACTTAAACTTCCAAAAGCAAGTAGCCTTTAAAATAAGTAGTCTTATTACTCCAATTCTGCATGGGAGACCTTAGGTGAGACATGTTTAAAATAAATAGCATGTAATTAGAGCCCCATGACAAAAGAATGCTTTGCTAGCAAACATGGAAGAAGACAGACTCAAGAAGTACTGGCCAAACAATGAAAAAGAAGTTCTCCTTCATGGCTTTTTTTCTTTTTAAACAGAACATTAAGTAATTATATTTTAAAATCCTATCATAAGAGCAATAAAATCAGTACAGTAAACTTAGGAAGGAGTAAATGCATGGAAGGTTATCAGCACCAAATTAGATTTTCATATAATTGAGCTAATCATACATAAGACAAATTTATAAGTGAAAACTGACATTCTTTTCTCCAAATTCACATATCTCCACATTTTCATGGGTGAGAAACATATTATATTAGTGCTAACTTTTTCATTAATAAGATGCATCTTAAATATATTATAGCTTATTATAGCTTGCTATACTTATCTTAGTTCTTTTAAACTTTAAATCAATGGAGTTTTTCCCTTGATCAATATGCTGCTTAATAAAAAGCAAGCATTCACATTAAAAACAAAAAATATCTTCATAGGGTATTCCACAATAAATACAAGAATTTTAGTATTTTATTATTATTTATTATTACTTTTATTATTTAACAGCTAATAAAATTATTTTTAACTAAGATTTGGAAACTTTAAAAAATGCTAAACACCAATTCAGATCCATATAATACAAAATGTTCTAACCATGCAGCAAAACAAAGTATCTAAATAGAAGCACGTGTTCAAATAAAAACAAAACTTTCCCTGATTTAAAAATATAAGGTTAACATTGCCCTCTTCTGGCTTCTTATTCAAATAAGAATACCTACCATGATGTCAAATATCACATTCCATGTCATAAAGCAGCAAGTATGGACCTGGAAAACAATCTATAATACTATATGCAGGCAGGTATAGGATGAGGACATATTTCACCTGAGGGAGCTGCTTGGTCAGAGTTAGAGAGAACTTGACTAGTATTTGGCTCACAGGGACAAGTTGATGAAGGCCTAATGTTCAACAAGGATATATAATAGTAAGATTATTAACACATAATTTTATTTCTAGCTACTTCTTCTTTATCTGCCTCTCTGACAGCCCCTCTCCCTTCCATAAACACAGATCTTCTTAAGGAACTCAAGAAAAGAGCAAATTTAACCATACTCATTGGAAAAATAAACTCTCACCATGCAGACTAGAAGGAAGGTTTCTCAGAGATTTCCACCATTGCTGCTTCCCTATACTTGGTCATGGTCCCTAGAAAATTCAACCAAGGGCAGATGAACCCAGAGACCAAGCCACAAGTTCATCTTTGGATGCTCAGAGGCTTGATGTTATGTTAGCTTTCATGTACTGCTTATCAAACAATAGAAAACACACACACACCGGTGGCTATAATCCCAGCACTTTGGGAGAGGCCAAGGTGGGTGGATCGCTTGAGGTCATGAGCTGGAGACCAGCCTGGACAACATGGTGAAACACCGTCTCTACTACATGCACAAAAAATTAGCCAGGTTTGATGGCGCAATCCTGTAGTCCTAGCTACTCAGGAGGCTGAGGCAGGAGAATCACTTGAACCTGGGAGGCGGAGGTTGCAGTCAGCCAAGATAGCATCACTGCACTCTAGCCTGGGAGACTAAGCGAGATTCTATCTCAAAAAAAAAAAAAAGGAGTAAAGGAAACACACACACACACACACACACACACACACACCTGTTTGAGTAAAATTCTAACTGACTTATAACATTCCAATCTTGTGGTCCCTCAATTCCTAGAAAAGAAGTCAGAATGGCTCTTTCTCCTTAAATTTCTAAATAAATAAAATAAATAAACAGGGAAACAAATTCTAGGTTCATTATTAAATATTATTTCTGAGACTAGTTCTAGTAGGGCTGAGGTATAACAATCAATATAAATATGGCAGTCCAGTTTTTTTTCATACTGTAAGATACCTAAGGTCAATCTGAACACTTTTGTATATATACGTTTTATTTATTGCTACTCTAGCATCTTGGAACAGCATAAGTTTTGCCACTGGAGGGTCTCTCTTCACCCCAAGGGACAGAACTTGCTGCAGAATTGTATTTAGGGTGATATTCCTGAACAACTACATCATTATCTGAAGGTGGCTCCTATCCTGGAATACCGCTGGTGAGCCTCTGTTAGGGTCATGAGAACATCACATCTTGTGCAACATGAGCTTATTTCCCGACTGGTTCTCAAAATAGTCATCAGGGAGGTATTTAGAAAGTAGCAAGATACCAATCATTGTTATTTCTCTGTGTCCTCCCCCTACCCTGCATTCTCTCTTTCTACCCTCTTTTAAGTAAAAGAACCTTGACTCCACTACTCCTTAAAAATAAATAGAATTTATCCAACTACAGGTAAGGTTAATTTGTTGCAACAGGAAATTTTAGAAATTACTGGATGACACACTGTCAAATTTTGGAGGCTAACTTAAGTTACTGGATGACATACTGTCAAAAGTTCATTCTCTGTTTTTATCTCTTTGAGGCATGCACATAATTAAAAGCATTGTATAGCCAGGAGCAGTGTCTCACGCCTGTAATCCCAACACTTGGGGAGGCCAAGGTGGGCAGATCACTTGAGGTCAGGAGTTTGAGACCAGCCTTGCCAACATGGCAAAACACCATCTCTGCTGAAAATTAAAAAAAAAAAAATAGCCAGGCATGGTGGCATGTGCCTGTAATCTCAGCTACTCAGGAGGCCGGGGCACAAGAATTCCTTGAATCCAGGAGGTGGAGGTTGAAGTTAGTGAGATCGCACCACTGCACTCCAGCCTGGGCGACAGAGCAAGACTCTGTCTCAAACAAACAAACAAAAAAGCATCGTGCATATATTCAGATCATATGCTACTAGAACATACATTCCACCTTACAGTTCACATACACTGAACTATCATAACTTACTGAAACATAGTTTCAGTATAATCCCTATATAATACATAACCTCAGCCATGAAGATATAAGCTGCTTCTAGCAGGTAAAATTTATTTTTGTTTTGCTGCTGTTAGGGAAAGGGAGCAGGGCTAGACTTCCCTTGTCCTGATCAGCATTCCACATCATCAGTCTTGACAGTAGGAAATGTACACACTTCCTGTGATTTCCTGGTATGCGTTTCGCAAAATGCTCAGCATGAGGGTTCCTGGAACTCTTAAAACACATTTAGAATTCCCTAACCAGGCAGGCATGAACAGCACTCATCCTGCAAGCTTTGAGGTAAGAAGAGAAATAATAAAAAGCAAGGGATAGTTACTATTTAGAATGTATACTCAACCCTGTAAAACAGACTTCCCTTTTCTAACACCAGATACATTTAGCATAAGGGGGTATAAAGCCCAGGAATATAGCACTTAGAGTGATACCTTATGTGTAAACACAAGCTTTTTAAAAAGAGTATGCTGATAAGGTGTTTACTCTGATGAGAAGTAAATCTAGCCTGTATATAGGATGACAGATAACAATTCACTTTTGAGAATTTTAGAGTTTGCTGAATGAGAAATTATTTGGAGTTTCTTGACAATCTCCATACAATGAAATCCAAAAGTATGAAAAGGGAGAAAGACAACAGAATTGCCTGCATTGCACAAACTCAGAGCAATAGAAACAGTGATGGCTTTAGGGAAAAAAGAACAGCAGTGCGACATCAATCACAATATTCCTCTGAACAAAAGGGCTTGTGAATTAAATAGAATAGAATATTATGCTCTCTTTTTGCTAAGAAAATGCATTTTCTTACACAATGTCTTATATAAGAAAATAGATACAAGGATGCAGAAACTGTAAACACTGCACTTCTCTTCACCCAGCAGAGAGACTGAAATACCTAATTACAATGTGAATTAAATTTCTATATGAGAGCTTCAGTTTTCTGTATGCAATTTCATTTGTCATAAAGCAATCAGAAATACCAGCTGACCTCTGTGATGACCAATAAAGTCTATGACATCATCATCTTTTGCTCATGAAATAATTAAGGAAATAGAACATATGCAGGAAAATTGCTGACTTTGATATAACAGCTACTTCATGTTTATGACAGTTATTCATACGTTTTGTATCACAGATTTCTTCCAAAATATTCATAAACAAAACTAGTTTCCAAAGTATCATTTTCTGTAATAGCAATAAGAAAAAATAGAAGAACACTTTTTAGAAAACTATTAAGAAGTCTTTAAATCTCTGCAAAGTATAAATATAAAATAAAATAAGATAGCAATAACTTAATTTTATTTCTTATCGATATGGTCCAAGTACAAACATTATCAACTATGTGGGATATTCTAGTGAGTCAAAGGTATAGTTTCCTGACATTAAGTCAACTTGTACCCTCTAAACCTTAGCTTTAGAGAGTTCTAGGATTTCCAAAGGAGGAAAGTGGGCTCAGGTACATTATGTAGAACATTCTGATTTGTGTACATTTCTGGTTTCTCCTCATATATTTGCTCATTATTGTAATGGTTTAAATTTGTACCATTCAAAGTTCTTTCAAAGATGGGACACTATGCATATTTAAAGAAACAATGAGAACATGCCAAAGACCCATATCCCCTGATCCCAGTGCTATCACAAAAATGGCATTACTAGCTATCACTAATTCTAGTGAGCCATCTAATGGTCTTAGCCAAATAACTTTATTTGGGTTTTATTACTTAATCTATACTGGATAGATTAGATAGATTAATATTTGAGTTGCTCATTTATTGTTTATGATTATCCATTTTATTATTTGATAATTGTCTTTTCTTGGGGGGGAAGAAACCATCCTTTCCCCATACTTATTTCATGTAGGTTTGGCAGGGACAGTGCTGACATCCCCAAACCTCTCAACACATTCCCCACCTTGTAGTAGACACAGAACTCTGGCCTGACCAGTCAGTATCTTCCATTCTTTGGGCTGAAACAATTATCCCAGGGATGGAAATGTAACCCAAGTCATCCCAATAAAAGTCAAACTCAAGAATTATGCTAATATTATTCATTATGTCACTTTCTGTAAGTTGTTAGGCAGTGGAATGCTAAAACAAAACTTTTGATGACAATATCAGACACTGTATGAAGTCAACTATCTCAAACAGAAGGAGAATAAAAGAAAAGTAGAGCTACAGAATGAAAAGAGATCATGTTTGGATATTGTTATTTGAGACCCTGAATCCAGATTGACAGAAGCTAGCTAGATTGAATATTATGAACTCTGTAGTTACATAAGCCCCCCAAATTCCAACTGAAAATTAGAATTTAAATTAGTATTTTATTATTTGTAGTACACTAGCCCTAAATAAAATAATCCAAAGAAGTAGAAGCAAAGGAATTATATTATTCATATAATATGGATAATTAAATTCCACTGACATACTTTGCTTAGTTCTTGGACAAAAAATACTACTACTAACTTGTAATTCATATATTTTATAAAAGGGCTATATAATAAACATGAAATTATATCCATATTTTAAAGGTCCACTTGTTAAATTGATTTTGTTTATATTTACATCTGATCTTGCAATAATTCAACTCATCTAAATCATTCCTCTATATTCAGTAATGATTATCATACAACTAAGTCTTTAAATGCCAGTTTATCAGAAACTAAAAGAACTTAGCATCTTTCTCTAAATTTCTAATTTACTTTCTCAATTAACTTATATGCAAATTATCCTCACTTATTAATATTTGCTCTAATTATTTGTTGGAGATCTTTTATGCATTCAAGAAATTAGTACTGTGCACCAAGTTCAATCCTAGTTCAAGATCTACATCCCTCAAGAACTCACATTCATTAGACAATTTAAAAATAAACCATTTTAAAAATTTCTTTTGAATGGACTAAACATAAAAAGGTTTCTGAGATAAAAGGATAGAACTTAAATGAGCTGAAGATATAAAAAGTAGATTTGGAGAGGTGGAAGTTTTGGGACAGTAAAATAAAGCATATAGGAGCACCTGTAGGAAGTGAAGAAAGTATCTAAAGAGGAAAAAATAAACTGTAGAAAGTGGAAAAACGATTTAAACAGGAAAAAATAAAAGAATGCCTTATTCACTTTGAGAGACATCAAACTCTTTATCCAAATATCTTTAAAATACTCTCAACCTGAGTTCAAATTTGATTGCACTGTGGTCTGAGAGAGAGTTTGTTGTGATTTCTGTTCTTTTACATTTGCTGAGGAGTGCTTTACTTCCAATTATGTGGTCAACTTTGGAATATGTGGTCAACTTTGGAATAAGTGTGATATGGTGCTGAGAAGAATGTATATTCTGTTCATTTGGGGTGGAGAGTTCTGTAGATGTCTATTAGGACTGCTTGGTGCAGAGCTGAGTTCAAGTCCTGGATATCCTTGTTAACCTTCTGTCTCGTTGATCTGTCTAATATTGACAGTGGGGTGTTAAAATCTCCCATTATTATTGTGTGGGAGTCTAAGTCTCTGTATAGGTATCTCAGGACTTGCTTTATGAATCTGGGTGCTCCTGTATTGGGTGCATATATATTTAGGATAGTTAGCTTTTCTTGTTGAATTGATCCCTTTACCATTGTGTAATAGCCTTCTTTGTCTCTTTTGATCTTTATTGGTTTAAAATCTGCTTAATCAGAGACTAGGACTGCAACCCCTGCTTTTTTTTTTTGCTTTCCATTTACTTAGTAGATTTTCCTCCATCCCTTTATTTTGAGCCTATGTGTGTCTCTGCATGTGAGATGGGTCTCCTGAATACAGCACACTGATGAGTCTTGACTCTTTATTCAATTTGCCAGTCTGTGTCTTTTAACTGGAGCATTTAGCCCATTTACATTTAAGGTTAATATTGTTATGTGTGAATTTGATCCTGTCATTATGATGTTAGCAGTTTATTTTGCCCATTAGTTCATGCAGTTTCTTCCTAGCATCAATGGTCTTTACAATTTGGCATGTTTTTGCAGTGGCTGTTACCAGTTGTTCCTTTCCACGTTTAGTGCTTCCTTCAGAATGTAAATGACAAGTTGATGGGTGCAGCAAACCAACACGGCACATGTATACATATGTAACAAACCTGCGTGTTGTGCACATGTACCCTAGAACTTAAAGTATAATTTAAAAAAATAAATAAATAAGTAAAATAAAATACTCTCATAATCTTAATTAGAATTGAATAACAGTGCTTTCAAAATATCTATGGGGAAACACACACCACATTTTAAAACTCAGCTTCAAGATGATACTGCATGGAACCATTTCTCCCCAGCAATTGCTTTGTAAATAAATGTTTCCAGATAGAAGACAGAAGAATAATGTTCTTATGTATGCCCATTCTCAAATCAAGAAGAGCTGAGCCATTTACTACAATTTCTATAAATATAAACTTTACAATTAACCTTAACTTTTAAAAAGTAATATCTGAAGTCTACAACTCTGGTTTGTCTAGATCAGTGTTTTTCCCAATACTTCAGATAAATTATTCAGAAAATGTGAAAACAAATCTAATGAATTTTGGACAGGACATTTTCTATGTCTAAGGGATTTTTCCCTTAGATGTAGACATATAAAATGGAGGATGATTTTCCACACATAAAAGTATACCCCTTCAAGGCTTACTAAGTGGTATCATAAAATAATCCCAACATCCATATGCAGGCTAGATAAAAGGCCATAGATTCACTTAGGAGAGAAAACAATCATTTAAGGCAATTTGCAAGAGTAGAGAGAACTGAGGCATATTCCCTTATCCACTTCCAGCCAAGTAAAATGAGCAGCAAGTGAATTCCTTGGAGAGACTATAACAGTGATTTTGAAATAGGATTCGTTTCCAGACAGGAGACCAAACATTTGTTTCTAGATGGATAGTTGCTAATCTGTAAAACAGATATGGCCTTACTATAATATTATCACTGAGCATGATGAAAGAATATTTGCAAAATTTGACATAGTGCTCTGGAGTTATAGTAGGACATAATGATTTGGACTTGACTGTCCCCTGAATTCTCAAGTAGAGCAGTTGATTGTAGCTGCTAATGGATTAGGACAAGGAAAGGGGAGAATAATGAGTGTGGTCTGTGCCTCCAGTTTGTTGGAACAACACTGCAGGAATCCCAATGGCTTTATGCTTTCTGACATTTGGATTTACTTTAAAGAGATTTGTCCCAGGATTTCTGCCTTCCAGCTGCAGCTATTTTAGTTCAGCAGTCCTAACTATTTTGGAACCAGGGACTGGTTTAGTGGAAGATAATTTTTCCACAGACGCGGGGGGAGAAGGCGAATGATTTGTGGATGAAACTGCACCACTTCATATCATCAGGCATTTGTTAGATTCTCATAAGGAGTGCACAACCTGGATCCTCACATGCGTGGTTCACAATAGGGTTCATGCTCTTAAGAGAATTTAACGCCATGGCTGATCTGACCAGAGGCAGAACTCAGCCCGCCACCCATCTCCTATTGTGCAGCCTGGTTCCCTACAGGCAATGAGCAGGTACTGGTCTGGGGCCTCAGGGTTGGGGACCCCTGTTCTAACAGAAATGCTGAAGCTATAGTGCTAGTGGTTAGGAATATAGGAGGCCATATGAGAAGTTATTTAAATAGAGCATTACTTACAACAGGTAATAGTTCAGTGCAGCAGCCCTCAAAGAAAGCATTTCAAAAAATAAGCAAAAGAGTTTCATGCAAGAGATAGACAAAATCTGGTCATATAACACACAGTGCCAAATTACATCAGCTCCAAACAAAGAGGAATTTAATTCACCCTGACTCTAGGTGACTCTGCCCCGATCCCTTTCTGGAGGTGGCAGAAACAGCAGAGCAAATGGGGAAGTAAGAATAATAAGAATAAAAAGAACAGACCATGGTCCCTCTCCCACTGCTGTTATGAAAATTCTAACGGTGGCCTGAGTTGCTAAGCGTGGTAAGTTTGAATTGAATGAGAGGTTAATATTTTGATTCAAATTTATCAGCACTTTATAATAACTGAAATAAAACTGTTCTAATAGCCAAAAATAAACAGAAAACTTTGGGAACATGCTTAAGATGTTGAGAAATAATAGGGAAGAGAAATTTTGGAAAATGGGTTTGAAGTATATAGAGGAAACAAACAAAGCTATTTCCATATTGTATCCTACTGAGAGTAGCATAATAGATATTTCCTGATCACTCAGGTTGTAACATGATTTTAAATTATTAATCTGAATGAGGTGATTCCAGTCCCATCCACAAACCAGAGTTAGTCACTGATAACATTTTGCTTGTCCATCAGAGTGTAATAAAAATAAGAAAAATGTAGCAAGAATATTCGATTTAATTCATTCAATTTCATGACAACCCTTTATTGTAAGATTGTGTACTTCCTACTTTACATTTAAATATTCTGCATGCTAAAAAAAAATTGAGAAGATATAGTGGCAGTATTTTGCTTTTATTATATATCCTTCCTGGAAAAAAATTAAAGATTGCCAACCTTATGTCCATATCCATATTATTTCTTAGCATCCATAGACTGCATTGATATAGGACATGTTATTTAATCTGAAATTATCTAGGTAATTTTTTTTTCTATTCGACTTCACTGACTTAAAAACAACTTGAAAAAATTTGGTTTCATATTTGTCAAAAAGGAGGCATACATCTATTTAGGGATATATGTGGTACAATAAAAAGTTAACATCTAAAGATGAACCTGAGGTTTTTAATCTCACCTTGAGTAGAACTCTTCTACACTGAATTGGTTCTCCTGTTTCATTATACTGCCTAATATTACTTTCTTTACCTTTGAAGAAGCAACTGAAGTGGACAGTATATTGTGCCTTATTTAGAGTGGTCACTCCAGAAAATAACATTTTGCATTATGGAAAAATTCTCATTGAAAATACCCACATCTTTGTCCTAGTGCCCACTGCATTTTGTCATTATTTCCCAGATCTAAAGATTTTTTATTCTTTGAATGTGTAGAGCTATTCAAGCCATGCAGCCAATCACTGGAGAATAAGAAAACAAAATCATACAGAGTTGAATGAGTCATTTTCAAGAATAAACTCCAAATAGCTACTTTATTTTGTTTCTACCGCAATTTACTTCACAATACTGTGATTTTTTGCCAAAATATCTTCTTGGGTTGTGCTATGAAGAAGGTGAGGGGGCATAAAAAGCAATTTTGAATTGAATTAAATTCTGCAAAAGGATACTCTTTATTCAAATTCTGTTTTATGAGTACATTATGTTCCCTGCTATGTTTCATGTATTTTCCTAAATGAGAATTCTTTCTCCACCATCCCCATTACCTTTATAAACAATAATGAAATGTTGTCCCTTCTTCAATGGTCAGCTCAAAATACCTACCAGAAAAGCTTTTACCGGTCAGTCTAGTGTTCACTGACCTCCTTCTTCCATATAATTCCACTGCATAACCCGTCATATAAAGATCTGTACTTAATCATTTATTGTTGTGTATTTTGAGGTTATTATCACAAGGGATCTAAGATTTATACTTTACTTAACCTCATTAACACACTTTAGAGTATGGATTAGAACATAGGTTTTAAATTCAGTCGGCCTCCATTAGGGACTCTGCCACCACACGTTGGACAAGAGACTCAACCTTTCTCTCTTCAATTTTTCTAAAAATTAAACTGGGGATAAACCTGGTTTTTATTTCATATGTTAGTGAGAGATTTAAAAGTGGTAACTTGTATTTAATAGACAGCTTGGCAAATAGGAAGCAACAATAAATGCTTGTTGCTGCTGCTGTGGTTGTCAAATAGTTTTCATGTAGTTAATCTAAATAATATTAATCCTTTGCTAGAAACCTAATAGACAATTGTTACTTTTATGAAAATTGTATTTTTTTTTTTTTTGAGACAAGAGTCTCGCTCTGTCGCCCAGGTTGGAGTGCAGTGGCGCGATCTCGGCTCACTGCAAGCTTCGCCTCCCGGGTTCACGCCATTCTCCTGCCTCAGCCTCCCGAGTAGCTGGGACTACAGGCGCCCGCCACCACGCCCGGCTAATTTTTTGTATTTTTAGTAGAGATGGGGTTTCACCGTGTTAGCCAGGATGTTCTCCATCTCCTGACCTCGTGATCCGCCTGCCTCGGCCTCCCAAAGTGCTGAGATTACAGGCCTGAGCCACCGCGCCCGCCCGAAAACTTTATTCTTTAATTTATGCAATATCTGTTTCCCTATCAGAACTACTAACATTTTTACATAGCCATATCTTTGAAAATAGAGGTGAGTCTTCATTAATGTAGCCCTGTTAGTACAGAGCTCTGTGGACTTTCTTCACTCATTCAAAAATTTTTATAAAATCATATTTTAAATTTTTATGTGGTTACATATTTTAAATCTACATGTGTGCTTTTTCAATAATATGAACTCATTAACAATAGATACTAGAAGACCATGTTGACTGTGCTGGCTTAATTAACAAATTTCAAAAATGTTTACATAAGAGCTGTAATGCCAAATCTTAAAAAGAAAATGATAGTCAATACATAATTGAATTTTAACATTTGTATAGCCTACTCAGTCTTAGGATGCAAACACCCATCTTCTGCTATTTTTTTCCATCAGAATTTATTTATCTTTTTAACAGTAAGATGAACTTTTAAATAAATAATTGTAATTAATAGGATTTTTAGGCAGCATTTTTAAATAAAAAGGTGTTAAAATTGTACATTCGGAACAATAAGAAATAGGTAAAGCAGCTCATGTTAAACATAAACATTAGCTCTCAAGGGCAAAAGAGGTTTCTTTTAAGGATTCATAGTCCTAGAGATGGAGAACACAAAACATAACAAGAAAATCAGGTCTCATTTTCTCAGCAAGATCAGTTCTACCTGGTGCTCAGAGACTCTCTTTTATCTGGCTTCCTTTCATGTCTTTCTTCTTCTCCAATTTGTTTGATCACCCTTTCAAATAGTTTTTCTCATCCTAACAGGGATAATGCAACCAACTTTTCTGAAGCTCAAACTCCTGCTCTGAAATAAGAATAAAAGAAAAAATGTATACACATTTCTTTCTTTCTCTTTTTGTGCATGTGGATTAAAAGAACAGAAGGCTTATAGTGTGGGAGATATTTTCCCCTATTTCCATGCATCATTTGCCACATGAGCTCTGCTAGATGGCTTCCAGGATGAGCCTGGCACCCACTGGCCCTGACACAATGCAGTCATCCTTCTTCTGCAGCACACTCCTCCTAAGTCCCATGAAACTGCCAAGCACCTACTGTCAGGGGCAGATGCTCCTAAGGTTAGAAAACATGAGGCTAAAGTACAAACTGGCTGGTCCTGTCTTCCTTAGAGGAAGTGCATTTCTTATTTATTTTATTTTCAGAAACAGAACAGATCCAGTGAATACATAATAAGCAAACTAGTCGGTAAGTATAAGGGCACATGAAGTCCTATTTTTAAAGATAAAGTCACCAATTGATTTCATTGCAACATCTGTAGAAATTATTCTCAATTATTACCTTGTGTTTCTACATAGTTTTAAATATTCACAGACAGATGATTTTTGTTATTCCAATGGTAAGAGATTTCTATTGTCACATTTTTAACGGAGAAAACACACACACAGAGAATGGGAAATAGCAGCAGCATAATATGGCCTTTTATAATAAATCTGTTCACATATTATCAGCTCCAAACTTTAAATCTTTTTCATTATCTGTAGACATAGGAAAGTGTGACTTTAAAAACCCTTCCTATTTTAATGACTCATAAGAAAACAGGAACATAAGCACTCCACTAATATTAAAAACAAAAAGGAATAAAAAACATTGAAGAAGCCTTTCGTACTACTGCAAACAAAAGCTTTCTGTGTAGTGAATAACAACAGAAATGTACCTGATAAAAACCGTCATCATAAGCATACGGCTCCCACTCCTCTTGGGGATATGGTAACTGCCAGAGCAAAAACTTCATCCAGCAAACCTAAAAACAATTTACCTTAACCTCTAGCATGGTTAGTGCTAAAAACTCGGAAATAAATATTGAAGACATTAATTAAACTATAGACACTAAGCTAGTTGTGAAAATGATGTATAATTTAACACATATTAAAAATATGGCATAGGTACAATTTAATTTCCTCAATAACAAAACAGTCTTCACATACATCTGACATTGCAGTACCAGTAAATCCTCCCAACCTACAAGCCACACCCACAGATCACATACACTTTTTATTTTAATAGACTAATTCAAATATATTACACAAATCCTCTATTTCATACAGATACCAATGCCAAGCTAAAAATACAAATAGTACTTGCATTTGAAGAGCACAGATGTCTTTAATGAATATTTTTGCCAGAAAACATGAAATTAAATCTGAACAGAAGCCTAAAATCATAAACATCAGCTGAATAACACAAACTGTACATTATCAAATTTTAGTATACTGAGCTTTTATTGTTATTTCTTCTCTTTCTTGCATTTTGAAAGCAGAGCTCTTACTGTGACTATTCATTCATTAAAAACTTTTCTGGACTATTATATGTCCTCTTTGAATCGTGCCAGAAAATACAGTTTTAATTCAGATTTCTTCTTATTCAGGCTCAAAGTAAATGTGATGTCTACAAATATGATGGCCGTGAGTGAGCCAGCCATCAGAATTAAATGCTGTTCCAGCAATATTCATTTATTTACCAAACTTTAAAAAAGCACCTACTGTATGCCAGGTTGCATGTCGATGCAGTCATGGCACAGAAATAAATACACCTCTCTTTAATCCTTAAGGAAACACAGACTAGTGGAGGCACTAGACATGTTAAGAGATAATTATAATATAGTAATGCTACTCTAGAGAGGCACATATTTGCAAACATGACTCAAAGAAGGTGCAGCAAATCAGTGGAGGAGACAGTTAAATTGGGCGTCAGTGCGTAATCAAAATATTACCAGACAAATAAAAGTGCCCTAGGCACAGGGATCAACAAATATAAAAGATGTGACACACTTGTATATCTTAAGAAACTGCCAGAAATGTGCTATGTCAGGGATGTAGTAGGAGAGGTGAGAAGATAGATATTTAGAAAAGCAGAAGTAGGTAAGGTCCAGATTGTGGAGATTATAAAGAAAGCAAAGAATAATAAAGAAGTGTCCATTTTTTACAGGCACCAAAAGGAGTGGCGAAATCAGATGCAGAGAGGGGACATAATCAGATGATCTCATCAGCTTTTTAGAAAGATTTTTTAGAGGAGATATTTTTAGTAGAAAGAGGAGGACAAGGAAGCCATTTGGGAAATCATTGTGATAATGCATGTGCAAGATGTGGAATGCTCAAAGTAGGAAAGTTAGAGCTGATATCGAAGGTGGCAATGAATTCAAGACACACCTGATCTAAACTTAAACTTATTTATAAACCCAGGTCTTTAATTAAATAAAGATTTTAGGGTATACTAATTCATGGAGTATCCTAAAAACTTTAGATGTATGACCTTGAGTAAAGTAAGGGTAAAACAAACAAACAAACAAAAACACTTCCTGATAATTCATATATTCAATATTTTAACTATAAAGTGATCTATTGTCTCATAAAGTTTGTGAAGGCTTACAGTGCAAGCTAAAATTAGGAGAGTAATATGTGCAGAAGGCTTATAGTGCAAGCTAAAATTAGGAGAGTAATGTAGTATTGATCCTACGGCAATTTGTGTTAAGTTCCTTGAATAGTAATAACAGAATTATAAATAAAAATCTCTTGGGTACATGTAGTAAGATAACCTCGGTTTGGTAAACTCTCTTGTCAATTTGTTAGTAGCGAAGAGAAGAATACAATGTAGACATAAAAAATATTATTTTTTCCAAGTCATTTAAAGTAATAATGATTATTAATCTGCATTTCAGAAAGTGTTAGTCTTTGAGCAAATGTTTTGATAAAGAGCAAAAAAGGTACTATAAATACTTAGCATGTGTATTGTGTGAGAAATACATGTTGCATATCAATTTGAAAATCATCTTATATTTAAAAGAATGTCAACCTTTGAAATGTGTATATTTTGGTAATTGTTTTAGTGGTTGAGCTGCTTGAAGTTTTTATATCTGCAGACATTTTTAAATCTTGTACTGTTATATTAAAACAATTGCATTTTAATTTTTAAATAATTAATTAAAATATTCTTCTCCCATTTCTACTGCTACCACCACCACCATCTGCACCATCATGTTTCTCTTACAGTGGTAAGAATGCTGTGGATGTTTTGAGGTAGGCAGTTGAGTCTGATTAAAAGTACTAGAGGTGATCCTAAATTACTTTTTTTTTTTTTGGAGAGAGTTTCATTCTTGTTGCTCAGGCTGGAGTGCAATGGCACATCTCAGCTCACTGCAACCTCCGCCTCCCAGGTTCAAGCGATTCTTCTGCCTCAGCCTCCCAAGTAGCTGGGATTACATGTTCCCACCACCATGCTCAGCTAATTTTTGTATTTTTAGTAGAGACGGGTTCTGTCATGTTGGCCAGGCTGGTCTCCAACTCCTGACCTCAGGTGATCCACCTGCCTCGGCCTCCCAAAATGCTGGCATTACAGGCGTAAGCCACCATGCCCGGCTTCTAAATTATCTCTTAAATGCAATTCATAGGGTCAAATTTTGAGCTTTTTCAATTAAATTAGCATGTAAGTGAACATTTCATAAGTTAGACAGCATATCCTTTACTTTTGTTAACATGCAAACTATATTACTAAATAATCGCATGCATTTAGTTTTTAAAGAAATACATTTGGCAGTTTTCTGAAATAATATCAAGGCTTTGTGAAAGTTCTGGCGTGTGTCCTCTACATCCTTAATCTGTCCCAGTACACAAGAACTAATAATCAGCTTTCAATCTTCATACAGTTGTACAGAGTGGTCAATTTTTAGGTTTTTCTAGTGTGACAAAATGGAGTTCCCATCCCCTTTATAGCAAGGTATAAATATAAGGGATATAAGATAAAATTTGTAGTTGGTGACATGTGTCATCTACTGCAAACTACTAAAAAGCATTTGCCTCTAATGTGGAGACCTATGTAGTGAGACTCTTCTAATCAAAGCATCAGCTCATTCTCAGTACAATGATACCAGGATTCATTTTCACAAAGAACAAGTAAAATCTATGTTAATAAAATGAATATATTTATATTGTTGTAACTCAACCAGTCTTATTCTCGAAGAATAGTAATCTGTTTAAAGTGAATGTTTGTTTGCCCTTGGAGAAAGAGGAAAACAACTTGTTATATCAGCATTTTCAAGATGGAAAGAGGGAGGAGGTTCTTTGTCTTGGGAAAAGCAAGAAAGTTTCCTGAGAAAGACTAGTGGAGCATAAGAGGGCTGCTGGGAATAGATCAAGACAAATTAAAGAGATTAGAATGATTAGAATCAAATGGTAGCAGTAGTCACATGGCACAACCCTCAAAAGTAGGAACCCTGAGGCTTTTTGCCTGCTCTTCTCTGCCCCTATATTTCTTAGAAGGAAACATATTTGTTGGTTAAAGTTTCAGTTCCCATTCTACCTACTCTTAATACTTTAGGTTGCTTGTTGCCCATTTAATAAAGAACTTTCTGATTTTAAAGAAGGAAAGAACCAAAATGAATGGAGCCCAAGACACAAAATGACAATCTGAAGGGGAGTTGCTCAACTAGGAATATCTGTGATTGATAATTACTTAAGCAAATAAAATAAAATTGTATTATGTTAGGTTTCTTATGCGATAGATTGTTATGGCAATTAGCCTACTTTGACAAAAACAGTGGTTAAAATTATATATATTTAAATTGTATGTATATAAATATAATTGTACATAATATATATCAGATGGAATATATAGATTTTTTAAAAACACAGTTAATCTTCTAATTAATAGCATTCATGTTGGCTTCCAATGAGTCTATTTACTTCCTATTGACCTAACATTGATGTTATCTTGTAGACTGCTAAAGTGAAAAAAAGAATACTGCCCATCGTTGAAGTTTTTTATGTTAAGTCACAAAACTCAGGATTCTAGAAAAACACTAAAACAAAATGGTAATACCTTCAACTATTTTTTACCAAACATAGGGTTGGTGATGATGAAATAAACTATTTCAAAAATCTTGGAAAGCAGGTGCCTTTATTTATTGTATTTTAATGCCTGATTGTAGAATACCAAGAGCTATTATATAATTTACCTGTATAAGTACTGCTTTACCTTTGCTTATTTTTTAAATTATTTTTGAGAATCATTTGAAGTGCACAAGGAGAAGCTGATGCCAAATACCAAAACTGCATAATTTTCAAAGCTAGAAAGTTGTCTTGCCTCCCAAAACCAGGGACTTGAAAAAACACTGTTGTATCCTGGAAGCATAGCTGCTGAATGATACATGGACATATTTGATGTATTCTTAGGCATTTGTTTGTTTTAGTTTTATACTGACTTTATAATCAAAGCAGTTTGACTTAAAAATTTAAAGTATACATTTAATTTAGCAAAACTCAGTTGATGTATTTCATTTTTATAGAATCCATATTGCAGCACAAGTTGTAACAAAGTTTAAGAGAATCTGTTCATAAGCTTTACCACAGATCTTAGAAATAAATGTTGCAATTATTTTCTGTTGGGGTATGTAATATTGTTCACCCCCCTTGGGTTATTCATTCCTGATTGCTGCTCAACTGTCATAAGTCTCTTGAAAGAGGAAATAGTGAGTTACTCCTTGTGAGCAATTACCAGTCACATCTGAGAAAGCAAATTTTAGAAATCAAACTCACTTGTAATGTATTTCTAACTTTACATTGATGCAAATTTATTTATACAAATAACCCATCAATTATGTTGTTTTCCAAATCCATAGAATTACACTAAATCTTTTAAAACATCAAAGATGCACAAAGAAAAAGGAAATAGGAAATTGAAAGGGTATAATTTGTTTAGGAAAAATTCAATGGCTGAACCCCAAGGAGTATCCATACCCATGATTTATGCCTTATCTTTGATCCTCAATTTCTATCTGTAGGAATCTCATTATGGCAAAATTATATTTTTCTAACTTCAGAAAATGTTGCATTTTGCTTATGTATTTGTTTCTTTATATTTTCAAAAATAATTTTAGCTTTTCAAAGTGAAAAAGCAGATATAAGAGGGATCAAAATACCTGAAAATACTACTGACAAGAGTTTGTAATGCAGGCATTGAGAAACATTTTGTTTATACTTTGGCCAAGTGTTGAAAACGAAATCTGAGTAACTCGAAGCTGAGTGTGATAGGACGCAGAGAAGTGCTGAGTGGGATGGAAATGGTGCGGGTGGTCAGCAATGGGAAAGGAAGCCCCTGTCCTTGAGGCTGAGTCAGAGGACATGCACTCTCTTACTTGTCCTGACTGTGCCACTAACAGGCTGAGTCATTGCTCACCAGGACACAGCTGCATTTTTTTGTACACTACCTCCACATACACACAGACATACCCACACACCCACACAACTTTTTTTTTTTTTTTTTTTTTTTTTTAATAGATGGAGTCTCACTCTGTCACTCAGGCTGGAGTGCAGTGGCTCGATCTCGGCTCACTGCAATCTCTACCTCCTGAGTTCAAGTGATTCTCCTGTCTCAGACTCCCGAGTAGCTGGGATTACAGGTGCCTGCCACGCGCCTGGCTAATTTTTGTATTTTTAGTAGAGACCGGCTTTCGCCATGCTAGCCAGGCTAGTCTGTAATTCCTGACCTCGGGTGATCCCCTCTCCACCTCCCAAAGTGCTGGGATTACAGGCGTGAGACACCACACCTGGCCTCACACAACTTTTTGCTGGACATGTAATGCATCCGCAGGGTCCATCTCTCTCTGAAAGAGCACACTTTTCAACTTTCAGAAATGGGGCATAATCATAAGAAGAGGCAGTGAGACTAGTTAAGTGACCCTAGAACAATTCCCGTTTTAAAAGTCTAGGATTGGCACGTGCGCAGTGTGAGGGTGATGGGCTGTGCAGCCAAAATGTGAAGAGCACTGAAATTGTTTACTAGATATGGGTTCTAGTTTCAGTGCTACCACTCACTAGCCATTCTGGACATGAGCCTCTGCATCTACAACAGAGAGATGCTGCCCCTTTACCAGGCACAAGGGTGGTTGTGCACCTAAAATGGGGTGATGTTATCACTTCATAATGTGGAAAGTACAAGAGACATGTGGACAGATTGTAATGGGTGTTACCATAGAAGAGGAAAGCATGGTGAACTTGGAAGGTAAAAGTAGACTTTTCTTGGCAATGCAATATTTATACCAAGATAATTTTTAAAAGGGGGTGAGGACTGAAAAAACAAAGCTTTTGCTTCATGCATCTCACAAGCCTCATATTGCCAATTTTGTGACTGTGTCTAAAGAATTCTTGATGGTGAAAAAGGCTTAGGCTAAATGAGAAGGTCTTATAATTTTTAAGACTCAGCATCCATACATTAAATTTACATATTCAAGACAGAGAAAAAGGCAGAGAGAGAGAGAGAGAATAGCAGAGAACAACTTAAACCATACGTGAGACTTAGCCAACCGGAAAATATAGAAGGTTTGTTTTTAACAAGCCTTTTGTACTTTAATCCCTAAACCATTATCTCAAGTTATCAATAACTCACACAATTTTATTTTATAATTCATACTTAAAGTAGAGATATTTTAAAATAACACCATTTTAAACACACCTACAATACTCTGCACCTAAAAACCATTGTTAATGAAGCTACTTTTTTTCTTCTAATTGACTGTTCAATTGGCCTCTTTGATTAGAACATAGTACGGCCAGGTTTAGCCACATTGTGGTTTTGATCCAACAGCTGCCTATCTAGAAAACATAAAACAAGGCAACTAGAATTTTAATTGGGTATATATTCACAAATTATGCTACATGAGAGAAGTTCTAAAGTTACCATGGTAAGAAAAATACAGTTATGAGGAAAATAATGTTAATAAACTGTAAGCTATATTGTTGTTCAACAGCAGTAACATTAAGCATGTGCCAGTATTGTATTACTGTGTCTCTGAATCAGTCTGGTATAGACAGTCATTTACCATTCCTCATTATCTGTTCTTACAAACTAAATGCTTAGAAGCCATGAAGCAGAAGAGCAGAAGAGAGTGGGACACAGTCACAAATTTATAGTGACTCTCCTAACCTTTAAGTCAGTGTTTTATTAAAAGCTCTGTAGGATGTGCTTATAGAATATGCAAAAAGCATTTAGGATCTTTTTAAAGCAAAAAAGCATGCATATTTTCAAGGCATGAACAATACTCAAGCGACCCAATTTTAAATGAGAACATGCCCATGCATAACATAGCTACAGTAGTACATCATAAAAATAATTTATGTGACAACAAGTTATTTTATGTTTTAATTTTCCCCACTTAAATGCTGATTGTTTCCCTAAATCACAGCTGTTAGCACCAATTCTAAAGACCACTGTAAGCATGTTTACTGGATTCGTTATCTTACATGAAAAATGTAAATTCCCACTGGTTTAGAAGATATTTTTGTAGGAATGAAATAGAAATTTGGTAATAGAACTACTAAGTAAGTTACCCAAACATGGCCATGTGCCTGAGATTGCTCATTCTTAACCTTATCCCACATTCATGATCACTTCTCAGTAGACTACTCTAAATCCCAACCATCAAAACTGTGTTTCAAACACCTCCATAGACACCAAATCATAAATAAGTACATAAATAAGTAAATTGTAAGCACAAAGCCTTAATGATATGTAAGTTTCTTCAGTGTCTTTGGTCACATATTACTTATAATTCCTACAGAAGACTCTGAAATATTATAGGCACTTTGCTCAAGTCTCCCATGTAAGTGGATCAACATAGTTTATCAGTCATGGTTCTGATATGGTTCTTTTGTGCAGAGATTTCCACATCACTGATTCAACCATCAAAAGAATTTGGAATTTCAAATATTCCGGTCCTTCATAAAAAAGAGATAAGCCATGTTCCACAGAGAGTTTGTTTTTGAGAAATCGTTATCTGCCACTCTCTCAAATAAACATATCACGATTTAATTTTTATAAGGGCCATGAATATAGGATTTAAATAAATTCATAAACTGTTTTCAATCTATATGCTATTAATCCAAGAAAGTTAGCCTATGCAAAAAAAAAAAAAAAAAAAAAAACAAAATCTGAAATAGGAGGGTGTTTTGTTGGTTATTATTTTTTTAAATTTTAGTTTCATATTTGCTTGCTTTTTAACAAATAATTAGAATGTGATTTTTTCTTGTCCACAGACTGACAGGATGAAGCTAGCACAGACATTCTCTCTACATAATAGTATACATATCAATTTCAAGCAAATAAACAAACCAATGATTCCCTCAAGTATCAAATCTACCTTGAAGGATAACAGTCATGCAGGGATCAGGGTATCTGCATATATAGATGTCTATTCAATGATCTTCTCTTCTACGAAATAGTCTGAAAGAAGAGAAGGAAAAGTGGACTATCCTTTAGTATCTTCAGATATTTATTTTAGACTTTAAGGCATACTTTTCGTTTTTGTTAAGTGCATATAGAGCACTTCAGCGTATTATGTGGATACAAGAGGGAATTAAAGTGGTGAATATTAATCACAATACAGAAAAATTTTGTTATAGAAATTTTTAAACATAATGTATCAAACTATGAAGGTGATTATAAATTAAATATTAATTTAAATCACTAACAAATATCAAGAATATATAGAGCATATTCTCTTCTGCGTCATTCCCACAGCTCCTTAGAATTAGAAAAAAAGCCTAACAGAATACATATTAAAATAATACAATAAGTTAGATAAAAAGGTGATTTATGTTTACTCTGCTACCATGGAGAGAATTATCTTTGCCCTAGACCTTTAAATTAGTCACATTTTAGAAATTTCTGGATGCTAGTATTATCAACTTAATTTCATAATTTCTAATTCTCTGTTTAAAAGTAGTCATTTCTCTGTATTGTCTATAATACCACTTTGTTAATCTGTCACAACTACTTCTGAACATTTTTATTATGATGTAGGCATTTTTTCCCCTACTTACTGAATTAGAAGTAGTACATGACAGGGGCCACATGGTATTTCATTTTTGTACACTTGGCACTAAGCCTATTCCTTAGCCTGAAGCAAGAGTCTGATAGATGTTTACTGAACAAAACAGACCTCTTTCCTCATCTTATTCTCTCTAAATTCATGACTAGGTGTAATTACCCCAAATTGCTGATAACTGAAAAATATAATGGGTTTAGGGAATAAAGACTGGGCAGAAATGGGAAAACATCTATTTCTAGACATTACATATAAATATTTATTTTTAAATTATATTAGAAATTAAATATTCAAGGTGTGTCCTTTATGTTTATTTGCAATGACAGTTTTTATTCTTACCCAAACTCATGTAGGCTGGCTTTCTTCTTTCTTTCCTGAAGTTTGGATGAAGAAAGAAAATGTGTTTGTTACCCACAGGAAAAAGCTAATGCTTCTAAAAATATTAAATATTGGTATTAAAATACCTTAAATTCAAATTTGCAAAATATGCAGCATTTCTTAATGATGCTAATCCATATGTATGTGGATATGTTTAAGAAATATATATATATATATTTATATCTCCATGGATATGTATAAGAATTTGCTTCTATTTCAATGAAGGCAGAATCTCAACATACAAAGCCTCAGCTTACAGTAAATTCTAAAACAAGATTTCCCAACTATAAACAAAACCTAAGAGTTTTTCATGTCTTCGTATATACTGACAAAAATTGTTTTCCAAAAGGAAAGGCATATAAATAATTTCTGCTGTATCTCAAAATGCTAATACTTTCAATAGAATATTTCATGAAGTATTTATAGAGCACTGCTGCAGACTCCAGTGAATTGTAAATCATGATACACTTCAGTACAAGACTCAAAAATAAGCTCCATGATTTTAGAAACACATCTACTAGATCACCTTTAGATTTCTCTGCCTAGGATTTGTCACTTGTTTGTGTACACATGTACAGGAATAAATACACACCAAAGATCTTGTGGTTCATGTTAAACTTTTTCCAATATGTCCTGTTTAAAATATACTATAGTATTTTGCAACTATTAAACTACTATGACAATGTAATAAAGAGCTAAGATAACTAGGTTCACTAAAAAAAATGAACTTATTATTTTCTCTCCAGATCATCCTTGCAAATTTTTAAATGATTTGTGCTATACTTCCTTGCTAGGGGCTGAAGACATATGTGGAACTGGTTCTGACATGTTCCTGGAGAAAGCAGAAGTTCAAAAAGAATCGGGAAGAAAGAGCTAAAAGAAGGGAGAAGAAAATATATAAATACACAGAAACTAAAAAGAGTGAGCTTATTGTGACCTTTCTTATAGGAGCTCATAGCAGTTGGCTGCATGCATTTATGAAGTCAGGAAAAGGGAATCAAAGATCTATGTGCGTGTGAAGATCCAGTGAAGGAAGTCCTTGCTGAGTAAGGTCAAGTAAAATTTACTTAGTTCCTAGGTATGTTGACTTGTTAGATGAGTATCTGAATGAGTGAGTCAAATAGACAGAGTAAATTTTCTGAACACAATTTCCACCCTCCTTTATATCAATTTACTAGATAATAAACCCTGCTGTAAAATACTGAGAATCTGGTTTGTTTTCACTTTTTTAAGTATATCTGACATGTAGGTAGTTTAACATTAATATAAATGTGTTTTGATTTTACACATAAACTGTTACCTATTATTGAAAGTAATATTGTGAAGCTATCTAAATATTATTTAATTTAGGAATCATTCATGTGTCAGTTTTCAAAGATAATGTATTTTTCACATATTAAGAAAACAACTATGAGAAATGAGAAACTTGCAACAATAATCTTTAATAAGTCTGGTGCAATGAGTTAACAATATCTGGGAAATAAATCTTGGGAAACATTTCTGCTGGATAAATAGGCTGAACTTTACTTATCATAGGGTGGTGGTTCAGAGCACAGTCTCAAGACTGTGATCTTCAGAAAACTGTGCAATCACTTTTTTACTCTTTCCTCTGTTAAAGAAAAACTTCACTTGAATTAAATTTAAAGGAGTTTAATTGAGCAATGAACGATTTGCAAATTTGGCAGCCCCAGAATCACAGCAGATTCAGAGAGACCAGCACAGCCATGTGATGGAAGATTTATAGACAAAAAAACAAGAAGTGACATACAGAAATCGGAAGTGACATACAGAAACAACTGACTTGGTTACAGCTCAGCATTTGCCTTATTTAAACACCGTTTAAACACTCGACAATGTATGAGTGGTTGAAGTATGGCTGTAGGGATTGGCCAAGACCCAGCCACTGTTACAGGCACACACTCCCAGTTAGGTTCTCAGTCTTGTCTACCTATTAAGTTAGGTTGTAGTGCATCCATAAGGATTCAAATATACAAGTACTGAGTCCTCAGGCCATATTTAGTTTGCGTTAACACCTCATACAGGCAACGATATTATTTGACCTATATGTGTGTTGTGAACATGGTATTAATATATAACAATTTATATTGCTATAATGTCTTTTGATTCAGCCAACTAAAGTGATGATGCTTTAGTATTTTTTGATGGGATAATAGAAGTCTACTCCAATATTTTCTTTTTTCTTTCTGTATATTTAGATTAATGACAGGAAAAGAAGGAGAAACAAATACAAATTTAATGCTGTGACTAAATATATCAAATATTTAATATATGACAATATTTATATAGAGTTATTATGGAGGATGAAGAGTGAAGTGTTTTTGAAACAAAAAAGGAAAAATAATTACTTGACAGATATAGAGCTGAAAATTGTTGCAAGAAGAGAAACGATTACAGGAGAAAGCATAATATATGAAAACAGCAGGGAAATTGTCTTAGATGAAATAAAAAATGTTTATATGAGTAAATATTTTAAATCACCACAATTCTTGATATATAACTTAAAAATATATCAACCTAGAATCAAAATACCTCTGTCAGAAGCACTCAACTATAATCCAATCCAATCTCATAAAATTTAATTAGCAAGCAACAAGTTAAAAATTGGACCAGCGTATACTAATGAAAAAATATTGAAAGTCTTTTAAATGAAATCTTGTGCTATTCAGTCTCATGTGGAAAATTAGGCACTGACATTGAAAAAATAGCTTTATACAATAAAACTCAGTGAGTCTGTTGCTTTTAGAACTGATGGCAAAACATTTATAGTTACTGAAATCTGAATCAAATCTGGATAGTAATTAAGAAATTTCACATTGTTCTTTTTTAAAAGAATACTTCAAGATTACAAATGTAACTAGAACTACAGATATGTCAACATCATAGAGTCCGATAATACTAATTAAAACTATACCCACTTCATTGCATTCAGTTAACCACTGAAGGATTTGTGGTTCTAACAGGACCTACAAAAGCTGACGTGATTACAAAGAGGTCTTCAGTATATCACCTTATTATTTTTTTAAATTTTATATGCTACTGATACGACTTCCATTACAGAACATTTATTAAGCAAATTAATCAATATTGGCAAATACTAAAGTGATATGACTCACTGATAGATGCAGAGAAGTATTATTTGAAACTGGAGTTATCTTTTTAAATCTAGGATAGATAGTACCCACATTTGTTGAAAGCATCTACATGCAGGTATTGCTATGAAATAAAATATTATTCTATTATAAAGTCATAAGGAACTTAAATATAAAATTACATGTTTAATATGTATGATTGAGCTGCATAAAAGTAAGTATGCTTCCACTCAAAATAGCTATATAATTAATGTAGAAATATTGCTTTAATTAAATGTTCTGATTTTATTGAGGTAACAACATGTCATCCTGTTTCTCTTCACTATTTAGCACAAAAATTTTGCTGCATATTACATTATTTTTGTTGACCAGGAAAATTAATTTTTTCTTTGATTAAAAATTAAATTTGTAAAAATTCCCTGGAGTATGCTTCTATTATAATGTATATCCCATGAAATTATATTACTTGTTTTATGATATTTATTAGACAGAACATTTAACCAGTTGTTTTCCAAAAAGAGATAGCAATGACTTAGTTTATCATATTTTGTAAATAATAATGACCATACATAACTTCTGTCCCTTGCTGTCAAACACAGTCCTGTCTTCAAAGGAAATGACATTGCCTAAAATCTATTGTAAAATAAATCCCATTAAACTTTTAAAAAACAATAAGCAGGGCAGGGCACGGTGGATCACGCCTGTAATCCCAGCACTTTGGGAGGCCGAGGAGGATCACCTGAGGTCAGGAGTTCAAGACTAGCACGGTCAACATGGTGAAACTCCATCTCCACTAAAAATACAAAAATTAGCCAGGCGTGGTGGTGGGTGCCTGTAATCCCAGCTACTTGGGAGGCTGAGGCAGGGGAACCTCTTGAACCCGGGAGACAGAGGTTACAGTGAGCTGAGATTGTGCCATTGCGCGCCAGCCTGGGCAACAAAAGAGAAACTTCATCTCAAAATAAATAAATAAATAAATAAATAAATAAATAAATAAAATAAACAAATCTTTATATAATGGGTAATGCGTACACAGCTCTATCACTCACACCGTTCTGGCTCATTTCCCATTTCCCAAGGCACTTCAGGTCAGGGTGGATTTGCGTGTATGTCAAACAATTCTTTGAAGAAGACATCTGCCACACTCTTCATCATTTCCTCCAATTTTCAAGAGTCCTAATAGAGATACCCATTTCCTATAATATCATGCAATGCTATCTCATTAACTGAAATATCTAGTTGATGTGTGATAATTCATTCAAAGAGAGAGATTAAAATAGCAGCTATTTATATGTTAATTTTAAAAGTGACATGCAGAGCCCTGTGATTAGAACATGCACATAGCCTATTGAGCATATTGCTATTTTCAATTTTTCTCACACATGAAGACGAAGAGCTGCCCTCTTTAGCTCCCTTTTACTATGGTTATGCAAATGAGTTCTGTCTCTATAATCTTATTAATGAGGAGCATCCTAGTCATTAAGAATAATTTTTAAGAAAAAATAGCATCTGCTTGTATATCATCACATTGACCTTCTTTTGTGAAGATATTGACAGGCTTTACTAGAAACTTCTCTTACCACAAAGTCACCCTTAGAATTAGATTTAGAATTAGATTGCTAGAAAAGGAGAGATTGAATAATTTGAAATTAATGGAGGACGAATTTAAAGGTGAAATATTTTCCCAAGTCACCAAAGAAGACAAGCTATACAGGGAGCAGCATTAGAGAAACGCTTTTCAAATCTCTGCTCCTTTGTCATGTTTCATATCAACCCCTTGTCCAAAATGCTAAAACAAACCACATGGCCAAGCCAAGATTCAATTTAGGAAGGGAATACCCAAGGTAATGGTCAGGGGAATGCATGAGTAATTTGGTTCATTACATCATAATCAACCACAGAGGTTTAAGAATTTTACTTTTTAATACAGGTCCTTAGTAGTAGCAAAACAAAGACTATAAAGACATTATATTAATTACTGTAGTGGCAAAAATAATTCTTTGTATATATTGCACAAAGTTTTCTATGTTTATTCAATAAATTATCAAACCAGCTATGAAAATGGTAGGCACATTAAATAGTATACTGATATATATGACACCATGGCATAATCAATTTATATTATGATTATGCAAAATAAAAACTCCAGACATATGATCTCTAAATGTAATTTTGAAAACAGAGTTGGATCAGAATTCACTAGCTTATTTCCTGAATTCTAGTCCTAGTCCTTAACCGTTTTGCATTGGGGTAGTGGCCTCTATGGAGCAGTGAAAGTGAAATTGGGATTCCCTACTGATATATATCCTAGAAAGAGAAGTCAAGAAATGAAACAGCTTCCTTCACTTCAGAAGACCTATCAATTTTTTTAAAAAAATTCTTATTGTTTCAGGAGAGAATCTTGGATTTTAATTCTGCTTATTCTCTTTTAATCTTTTAGCACTTTAAGATTCACATGGCAAGTACTTCACCAATAAACAACCTATGTGTTTTGAAATCATCTTTATTCTACAGATAGTGAAAAGAAGGCTCCTAAGAGGCTTATTTGTCAATTGGACTGGATGTTACAACTCAGAAAAAAACTAGACATTGAACTACTCACTGCACTGTAATATATGACCATCTCAGTCATCTATGGAAAAAATAAATAATTTAGCTCCATTCAAATATTAAATCCTAATAACATTTGGCAAGATATGGAATATTAAAAGACTTAATTTTGGCTTCCATGATTATTAATGCAAAACCAACCCAATAAAACATAAATTTGGTTTTAAAAGACATTATTTTGATCACCATATCAAATCTGCATGTATATATTTCCAGAGTTTTTGTGATGCAATGCAGGGAAGGAGAGAGAGAAAGAGAGAGAGAAAGAGAGAGAGACTCTTCTAACCAACACTCATGATCACGGAGAGATTAACATAAAAATCCCTTCAGCAGATTGCAGTTGTTCTAGGTGTAGTAATATCTTGAAACATGCACATATCATGTAACTGACTTGTATAGCTCTCTGGCACACAAATATTTGATGTTAAGAGATCACTTTCATTCGTGTTGTTTTATAACAATCATAACGATTAAAAACTTTTATCTTTAGTCCTTTATTTTGTAGCTTTTGCTTTTGACTAATTCATATTAAAAAAATAATAAAGACAAAAGTCATGTAGTGATAATGTTTACTTATTTCTTCTCTGGATGATTAACAAATTAAAATTCATGGATTTATATAATATTTGGTGGGGAAAAGGAAATTAATATTATAGTAAATCCTTAAATGTGTTTAAAATCTATGACAATTACTTTTGATCCACATACATACCAAAGTTTCTTTAATCCTTTTTCTTTTAGTTGAAATAAAAGAAAAAAATACTGATTCTTCAAAACTAGATTACTCTTCTGTTTATTTAGCAGTTGTAGTATTAATATTTAATGAAGTTAGAGTTCTTACCTTATTAATAAAAATGTTAATTTTGTTACTAAACTTATAGATGAAATACCAATTAAGAGTCAATAGTTGAAGAAGTGAAGTAATAGATTTAATCTCCACATAATACAACAAATAAGTACTGAGTGCATAATTTTAGAACTCATAATGACAGCATGACAGCAAAATGATCATATCATTAAATAAGCAAAGATGCAAATATAATAAATACTTTTCTAAACACATATCAGCAATCTTAAGGTAAATTGGGATATGACTGTAGTAAATACATAATTAATCATCCCTATGTAACCAATCCACAGAATGGCAGATACACTAAATAAGTCAGGTAAGAATTTTCTAGTGATTCATAGAACTCATGGTATAATGTGGCACAACTAGGGTAACTAGTCAACTATCTGATGTTTAAATCATAAAATGCTGGTTTATAAAACAATAATAAAAAATATCTAAAGATATATACTATTTTCCAAGTCATAGTCAGGATGCAAATGTAAGTCAATATAGTTTAATATGTCACCCATTTTTTATGTTTTAGACAAACAATTATTCAAGTATCTATTTGACATTTAGAACATTACTAGGTATTGGAAGCCTACAGAGTCTTTTTACTTAAGAAAATTTATCTTTAAACTTCATTTGTCTTTTTCATTTTGTTTTTCATTTTAAAAATTAGCTTTAACTGTGCTATTTACCTACCCAGATTCAGTCTGAGACAGATGTTTTCAACAGTGCTTTGTGCCTTATTTACTTTATCCAGTAGAGAATTCACAGGTAATTATTTTGTATAATAATTAATATTATCCTCCATGACCTTTTGTGTCAACTCCTTTTCTCAGAATTTGTCTTCATCCAGATTAAATAGAAGTTGTTATTGCTTGCTTTCTATGTTATTATGACATATTCCAGAAGTTTGTCAAATTAGAATAGTAGATTTGTCATACTCGAAACTGTGGCAGCTGCAGTGAGGTAAACCACAGCTAATATAACATATTAGAGGTATTTTAACATTCTTTAGGAGGATATATGGATGGTATTATGACATTTCAGTGTAATATTATTAATTAAATTTTAATTATTATTTTAATTTAATATATATCTTTTTTCAAATTTTCTATTTTTCTTGACTCTTGGGAACTTGCTGTCCCTTATTCCCTAGTTAATGCACACAAACAACACATGTACAAATTTATGGCAAGGAACCAAAAGCATAAGCAACTCAAGCCAATCATCCTTATTTTCACATTTGGTGCTTCTATCCTATGGGCATTTATGACTATGTGGATTTGGAACTTATGTTGGTGATTTTTATGAAGCATACACAGAACTTAGTCTTCTTTGCAAACAGCCAGATAATTCCCTGTTGCCATATCTGTATTCAAGTAATAAGCCTTTCATGTCGTTGCACACAGACCTTCTTGACTTCCAGAAAATCTCATCTGGACAAACTTGCAAGTTATTGAAACAGGGGCTTCATAATCATACAGTTAACAATTATACATTTACAAATTCCTCAAGTAAGACAAAACACCCTCATAGTAGGATCAGAGAACAACAAGAAGACAAAGCACCAGTGCAAATCCATCGCCAAAATGCTGAGTTAAAGACACTCAAAACTGGGGTATTTACCAAACATGATATGGAAAAACAAATACATTTCTGACCTGTTATATTTCAAAAGTCATTTCATTGAAAGGAAAATTATTAATGAGGAGTTAATACGGCCTCCTGCTAGAATTAATAAATAAGAGACTACCATCACAGCTACATCTAAGAAGGCATTGATTGTAACTTGTTGTCTCATACATACGTCCACGCCAGCTCCAGAATCATTGCATTTTAATGGAAACTTCATAAAAATTTTCAAAAAAAATTTCTTCCATTTCCCAATGGTAGAATGCCTCCAATAATTAGCACAGGTATTCAAACATATTTTTATTATCATCAAATGCTGAAGACCCAGGAGTGCTTCTTGGGGTGCTGAAGGACTGCAAAAATGATCACTGGATTATTTCAATGATGCCAGTTCAGCAAAATCTCTTTAAAGCTGCTATATTTACGGTGTGTGTGTATTCATCTATGTTTCTGTCTGATATATTATTTTCTTCTCAATCTAAGCCAGGCAATCTTATCTCATTATGAGTGGTTCTGGTCAGAAAACATCCCTGGAAATGTTACTCAGTAATGCATTTTCCCTACATAGGAAATGTTTCATCAACTAAATTCCTAAAGCAGCATGGAAAGGGAAAATTATATTATCACCAACTTTTTTTAATTCTCTCTTCATAATGTGTTAAACTCAAAAGGCTTCTCAACTCCAGATTATGGGAGTTGAGAAGATGATAAATTGTGGTAGTTATTCTTGAGAAATAATATCAGAAATAACATCACAAGGTGCACTTTAATGACTTCAGAAATCAGCCTCCAAATTTTATAGGCATCATTTGCAGTACACACCAACAAGTTACATCACACTAAGACTCTGACGTAAGAGAGGTCATGAAAATCATCAGTGTTTTACACAGAGACAGTCATCAGGCTTGCTGGCATGGAGAAAACCAACAGGACCTGGAAAGGACAAAATCTGCTTCACGGTGCAGGAATCAAGGTAACAAACAACCTTGTTGCTTGGACAGTAATTTCACATTCTTTTCTACAGCATAGATACATTAATATATCCCTGCCAATGCTTTCAAAACTCTACCATCTTAATCATATGTTTGGATTATCGTCACACACAAAAAAAAAACAATTAATAGATTGAAATCAAAAGTTTAAAAAGCCAAAGAAATCAGGAGTTTTAGTTTTTTAACCATTATCACATTAAAAAGTTCTTGTGTAAAATAACAAAACTTCACTCTGTTATCAGATAAAAGTGGCCAGTTGTTTCATTCAGACCTGAATGGGTGTCAGGTGTGAGGGTTCTACATAAACGAGGCCCTTTACCTCCCATTCCCGTTCCCTCTCATATCCCATTACCAGCCCACTTTGTGCTCCAGCCATAGCAAAAAAGTTTCTGTTCCTGAACTACTTCTCATTATTTCCTGCACAATTGCTTGCATTCATTCTTTCATGTATCCAGAGCATATTAAAAGCTCACTTAGGCAAAGAAAAGTGCTAAGTGCTAGGACGAAAGTGATAGAGCCAGAAATGGATCGACCTTCATTGAGCCTGAAACCTATTTCAAATGTTTCGATGTATCTGCAAATCTTTTTTTCTCCTTCTGAAATATCTTCCTGTCTTCTTTTCTGCCTGATAATCTCATCTGGATATCTTAAGATGCAGGCCGGGATTATCTCTTCTTTGAAGACTTTTTATATCATCCTTTAAAAAAATTAAATTTCTCTCTACGTATTCTTATTAACTTTTGCACATGCCTCTTTTGTAGTTTTCCACCTATTATAGAGAAAATATTTGTCTATGTTCAGACTCTATCTGCACCAGACTACAACCTCTCAAAAACAAGAACTGTGGCTTATTCAACATGTGCTTTGCATACAGTTGATGTTGAGGTCAATTTTTTTAATGAATAACTCAAAGAATAAATGAATGAATGAATGAATGAATGAATTGGAAACATAGAGCCTATTACACCTATTTCCTAGTGAATGTCCAGCATTCAATCTGAACTTGAACACACGTCATTATTAGAAGACTATTTAATGATCTTGATGTGGGCAGAGCATTTCTATGGAATTTAAACAGTGGAAAAGTCACACAAAAATAAATCTGATCAGATGAAAACTGTCATTAGTTATCTATTGCTGTGTAACAAATCACCACCAGCAGCTTAACACAACTTCCATTTATTATCTCAGTTTTCATTGGTTAGGAGTCCAGGCATAAAACAGCTCCTCAGTTCAGAGTCTCACAAGGCTGCAATCGAGTTGTCATATTGGCTATGTTCTAGAGCTCATGGTGCTCTTCCCAGACCACACAATTGCTACCTGAATTCAGTTCCAGTTGATTGTAGGACATAAGTTCCCATTTTCTTGCTGGGTATTAGCTAGAGTTTACTCGCAGCTCCCATACGCCAGTAGTAATTCCTTCCCAAGTGTTCCTCTAAGAGGCTCTCTTACAACACGGCAGCTTACTTCAAAGCGACAGGGAAGCTCTCACTCCACTTTGCTAAGGGGAAGTATTATATAATGCAATATACTTCCACCACCTTTGTCATATTCTATTAGGAGGGAATTTTATAAGAGCATGATTCAGTAAAGTTCACCTTAAGGTATGCCACCGTAAAACTTTTAAATTAAATTTTAAAAGTAGAAATCATCACAAATAAAAGAACATAATGATTGGAGAAAATACCAATATGGGTTGGGCGCAGTGGCTCACCCTTGTAGTCCCAGCACTTTGGGAGGCCGAGGTGGGTGGATCACCTGAGGTCAGGAGTTTGAAACCAGCCTGGCCAACATGGCAAAAACCCATCTCTACTAAAAATACAATAATTAGCCGGGCATGGTGGTGGGTGCCTGTAATCCCAGCTACTCAGGAGGCTGAGGCAGGAGAATCGCTTGAACCCAGGAGGCGGAGGAGGTTGCAGTGAACCGAGATCACACCATTGCACTCCAACCTGGGTGAGACTCTGCCTAAAAAAAAACAAAAACAAACAAACAAACAAAAAACCCAATATGATGTATGATGATACTCAAAATATCCGACTTCAACTCATTACCAATTCATTAACAAAATAATGACAAGTAAATCAATCATTCTATCTTCTGAATTGGAAAATTTTATTTAATTTTAATCCTAATGTAGTATTCAGTACTTTTGAGAGGAGAATAACAAGATGGGCACTTCCATATACCATTTGTAGAAGTGCTTGCCTTATAGAAAACAGAGGCAAAAAAAAATCAGTCATTATTTATCTTCTCCATTGCCCCATCAGAGCTATCATTGCAATGTAGGAAAACCATGTGGAAATTCTTTAGGTCTGTAAATTGGTGTTACAGTCTGTTAAGCTTTTGAACATTCTGCAAGGCTATTTTAACTGGTAATTTTCAAAAGGGAGCTTTCTATCTCCAAGAAATGGAAAGCAAATGCCTTTCCTGAATTTGTAAGTGTGACAGAATCTGGGCTCTGCATTTGCCAGCTGCAGTGAGCTAGAGGGAAATATTGTAGTTCAAGATGCAGGGCCTTGGAACACTCAAGTCACCTTGAATTAGGACCTGATAGCTACACTCCAGAGTAAGGGAGACTCAGAAATAGATCTCAACCAACAATCACTAAGTCTTGAAGATTCCATTTGCCATGTATTTCTCGAAACCTTCCATTATTTCTTGCACACTACCAGATTTTCATGACCTCATTTTTGGATTACTACAGCCATCACTTGTTAGTCTTCTTGTCTCCAATTTTATTCATTTCCAGAATGCCAGCAGAATAACCTTTGGGTGTCCTCCCCAACTGATCTCACCATCTGAATTCTTCGTGTGCCTGTAATAATTTAGTCCTATGAATAATTCTCCAGTTCACCTTCCACCATTCTCCTTCCTTCCTTCTCTTCCTTTCCTATCTTCTAACTTCTTCATTTATTATTCTTGGAACAGAAAATGCTTTCTTGCCACTAGCCTTTTGACATGCTCAGCCATCTACATGGCATTGTCTATTCTCTCCACCCTTTACCTCGATATTTCTTGTTCTTCCTTCTCATCTAGCTTTGACATGTCTTTCTCATGACTGCCACAAAGTCTCTCCTAACCATCCATGAATGTACCAGACTATATGTATCCATCATAATTGCCTCGATATATTATTAATGTCCCTCGTTGTAGGCTGTCCTGAGGGCTCTGTGCAAAAAAACTTTGTGTTTTCATTGACTTCATTTCTCCAACCCAATCTTTAGCACTTAGCATATTTAAATAAATATACAGTAAATGAATAAAGGATCTAAATATTTAGATGCCATGCTTTATATCTTAGCATTCCAAGGGCCAGCCTATAATTGTTCATAAAATAAGTGATTCCAGATCTCAGAATGTAGAATAGATGTCCCCTCTCAAGCAGCTCACTGGCTAGTTAGGTTGACAGATTTAAAGTGGGCACTAAAACTTCTAGAGCATCCCCACCTAGAGAGCTGGGAAGAAAAAGGAAAACCTGGGGCATATCTCAGCTATGATTTTACAGCTCATTCCATCACAGATGGCCTGGGAAGGCACACCCTAATGTGTTCCCGCTTATAGTTCTTTTCATCCATAAAAATCATCATCCTACCTTTATGGCTAGCTCCCCAGGGGAGGCCCTGTTAGGATTCATGTGCTCATTTTTGCAAACTATGTATTGGTATTTTTTGAATGGAGATACTCTATGAATACAAAATGTTTTTTGTCATTAGTCCATATGCCCTATCACAGTCCAACCTATTTGATTCTGTGCTACCAGACAGCTGCTGGCACCCACCAAAAGCATCTGGTTCTATTTCCTGTTGGCAAGGGCCCCATTAGCAGTAAAACAGCTAATGCCTTTTAGATGGCCTCATGATTACAGCTTTTATTGGTATCCTAGGTAAATGAGTTAATAAATTTAATTGCAAGTGCTGACACTTCCTCTCACCTGCCTCTACTCCTTTCCTAGCTCCTCTTTGTTGCCTCTCAAAAATAAAAAAAGCAAAAAAACCATTAATAAGAATATGCATCTAATAGGACAGGTGACCTCACAAAACACTTCTGAATGACTTCAAAATGTCACTGGGCCCACCCCAGTTTGTTTATAGCAGCATGCAGTACCATGACTCACATTTACTACCGTCTTCCTTTCAAGCTAATTTATAGAACTGTCCACACTACATCGAGCAATACCCAGAGTATATAGTGTATTGCCACAAAGATTTCCAAGGCAATATTTATAGTTGCATAGGAGAATATGGGTACAGGTTTCTGGATCTCTCAACTAATAATTCACATACTACATTGTAAATCATGATGAAATATTACATATTACACAATAAAACAACAACAGAGAAGAGACAATTGAAAACTGAAATCTTCTCTTGAGAGACATTTTTAAGATCTTGCTGAAAGACTAACAGATCCTGGATTGCAAAATGTATTTCTCTCAGGAAGACAGTCTCCTGGATGGCTCTGGGTATTTTTTTGTTGTTATTACTCTTAGACGTTTGCCAGGTTTACCACTGGCTAATGTTATACGCCCAAATGGCTCTTTGTGTCCCTAAATTAAGTATTTTACCCCCTCATAAAAAATACATTACCCTCATGCCTGCCTAATTAAGAGAGGTTGATGGAGACATTAGAGATTCAGATGTTCAGTGTCACACTATAATATATGCCACCAAACATATTATTCAAATTGCTTTCATGCTTAACTCCAGCTCAATGACCCTTTAAATCCCTTCTAATGATCATCATGCTCTTGGATCCTGTCTTTCTGCTCTGTGTAGTTTAATTCTCAGCATTCAAAATACAAATTCAAATCAGAGGTGGATACGATATCCAAGAGAGCATAAGTAGTTATTTCCATATATTGAGCACTTCACAAATATCATCATATTTAATCCTCACATCCCGTAAGGCAGGAGTTGTCAACCAGGGGAAATTTTACTCCTGAGGGTATATTTGGCAATGTCTGGAAACATGTTTGTTTGTCATAACTAGAGAGGAACTACTGGCATCCAGTGGGGCGAGGCTAGGGATGCTGCCAAAACCTTATAAACTACAGAATAGCCCTTATGATAAAGAATTATCCAGCCCAAAATGCCAATAGTGGTTAAGAAACCCCACTACAAGGTATTGTCTTCATTTAATAGAAGAGGAAACACAGGCTGAGAAGTGATGAAGAGCTCGCCTAGCTTTGCTCAGATTGTAACGGGCAGAGCATAAATTCAAACCTAGATTTTCCTAACTTCGTAGTTCAATCTCTTTCCACAGGGCAATGTAGCTTCCTAGAGCTTCAGGAAACCAGTAAGGAAACACGGAAGTTAAAGCCAGTATTTATTTAACTGCTAAACACCCCAAACCACATTATGTCAAGAGAACAGTTTTTGTAATCATCATCCAATACGAAAATAACATTACTGTAATCATTGCAGAAGTCCGCCACAATCTGCCACATAGGTGGATGTGTGATGCTTCTGGCTACAAATTTCTACTTAAGGATACCATAGTGGCCCATCTACAAAATGCAGATGTGTCAACAGAAGGCCTAATTGGTGGATAGAAATGACTCTGCAATGGAAATTTTGTGTTGTTAAAATGGCAAAAAAAGAATGTGATACACCAGGGTATAGGCTGAAAGCATAGTAAAAGACGCTAAGCCACAGCAAGAGCCAAAGGATGTCGTGGGAACGATTCCAAGGAACCTGTCACAGGTTTCACATAGAGAATTCTGGAGATGACTGATTTTGTTTGTATCATCAAGGCTTCCCTGTAAATTCACATTATATGTATATATATATGTTTTTATTTCTTAATACTTTTTGCCATACTTAGGAAAAAGAGAATGCATCACAAAATCTAACTTAGGATGTGAAAATTAATAAATTCATTGTTTAAATTCAAATATTTGTTTTATGAAATGTTTTGTTTTCTTTTCAGTTAAACCCAGATGTTTTCAATGCATGCCAAATGCTTCTTCATGCTTTAACTTATTTGCGTAATTTATTTATGTTAAACAAAAAAGACTTTCCAGAGTTCTTGTTTTTCATTTTTTCCCATAATTTGTATTCTATGGCCATTCAGTGTACCTAAAACTAAAAAACAAGCAATTGTTTTCTGCATTCTCCTCCTTTAGAGTTAAGATACCTAAACCCTGGTAATTTGATTGGATTGGGAAGATCGTTGTGGGAGTGGAAGAGGGACAAGATTAAACCAGTCCTGAGACAGGTCTCCATCAGGAACAAAGAAAAGAGATAACAAACCAAAGCACACCCAGATCAAAGACCAAGGATAATGCAGAGGCTGGTGTAGCAAGATGAGGGCCAGAAAACAAGGAACCAGATGAAAACCTCTAACCTGAAAGGGAGGCTGACGAACAAAATCCACACAATCAGGTGAATGCAGTTAAAGACACAGGAGGATTTAACATCCAGGTGTAGCCAGGACTGGGAGAATTGTAAAATACAAGAGCTTGAAAAACCTTTGAGCTGCCTTTGTTCTAAATCTGAAAACTGAAGCCCATTGTTCCCTCATGTTGCACTATAATGAGTGGCGAAGGTAGATCTTGAATCCAGATCTTTTTTCTGGTCCAGTGTCTTAAAATCAGGAAGAAAGTTGCTCTGAAACATTCAAGCTTTCTAAACTACCTACTCAGAGACCTGTGCTGCTCCCTTAATTGCTCATGATGGCTAAAAAACTGCATTCCGACCCCCTTCAGTTCCATACCTGTGTGCATGTCACGATTTGGGGCTTGACTCTTCTGCCAGATTCGGGCTTAGTGTCAATTCCTTAGTCCTTAGCTGTCTTCTTGGCTTTCACAGCTTAATGGCTGTGGTCTCAGACCCTTTCATTGAAATCCGTGATTCCCTGGTCGCAAACCACAGACTTCCACCAATCCCGGAGTGCTCTGCTGCCACCTAGGGGCAAAATGCAGTACTACCTCAGCTGCTCTGGGACGCTCTACTACACAGTAATTAATACTGTAGATACTCATGAAATCTTTTACTTCCCAACCAATTTTTCCTCATATTTAAAGCAAAAACAAAAAAGTCCATCACTTTTTATTGACACTGTTGGTAGTCATTAAGGATGGACTTTGACTTTTTACCAAACTTGCAGTTCCCAAAGAATCTTGAGATTTCTGTTTTATCACCAGGTATTTTCAAAACCATAACACCCCCCCTCCAAATTTCATATGATATAAGGGCAAAACAGTTTTGCATGTTCTGTGTTTATAGCTAGAATTAAAGTGGATCTGAAGGGAAAGAAAGCTACAACGCCAAAGCTTGCTTGTTAATAAAATGATAATGAGAAGAGAAAATGCCACCAGATTTAACAATGTCACCTTCACACTAAAGCAAAGTATTACAAATATCACCTTCTGGGCAATTAAAGCAGGTGGTTAAGGTTGTAGGGAAAACATAGAATGCATCTTTCTCTTTCTCTCTCTCTCTACATTTATGTATACATAAAAATACGCATATATTTTTAAAGCAGAGCGTATATGGTCAGGGAAGAAGATAATTCAATTGCACTGACATATATATCCACATATCTACTTCTGTTTTTTTGAAATACTGCAGTGGCAATATTAGAAAAAAATATTGTGAGGTTTTCAAAGTATTGAAAATAATGGTATCATTTTTTAAGAGCCACCCTATCTAAAAATCAAATAAGTGAATCAGATAAAAGTTTATATTAGTTTCTAACTTCCACCCTATCCAGACCTCTCAGGAGTTCTCTGGTGCTGTGGAAATATCTCATAGCACAGATGGCAACCACTGATGGGGTACAAAGCCCAGGTTTTAAAGTTAGACAGACCTGGGAATGAGTCCAAGTTATTAACTATGTGACTTTGAGGAGGTTGTCTCTCTTTGTGAGAATCATCCACAAAAAAACAGCTAGAAAGACCAAGTCTTTATGTTACAGCTTACACTAAGCTCTTGTTGAGACAGACTTCCCCGACAGAGTTCCCAATGCCTTTATGTTTCAGTCCTATGACTTTCCAAAACTCATATACCCAGGAAACATGAAGAGTCTGGTATGTAAAACCACCTGCCTAGACCCATCGCTTGTCTTAGAGAGAGTTAGAGAATATGCCATAGGCAGATGGCATAAACAGTTGTTTGTAATCCAGCCTCAAGACTTTGGCCCTGAGTACAGTTGCTGAGTCATTACTCCTTTTGTCACTCCCATCCTTCTGCAGGGTTCTTAACAAACCCATGAACCTCACTCATACTTGTTTGAAAACCCCATGTGTTTTCTGTTGGTAATTGTATCACAATATCAAACAGTATAGAATCAACCAGATGACCAGAGGAAAAACAGTCCAAGTACCCCAAATAAGCCAAGACACAGACTTTCTAATAAAGACTTTAGACTACGTGATCTCCACTATTCTATAAGTGCAACACTATGGAATACTAATATAATAAGTTATCAGTTAGGATGGGAAGAAAAGGTACTTACATGTGTCTACCAGTAGCAACTCCTCATACATCTCTCTCTTTCCTTTTTTGTCTCTCTTTTCTCTCTCTTTTTCTTTCTTTCTCTCTCCTCTCTCTCTCTTTTTTCTTTCTTTCTCTCTCCTCTCCCTCTCTTTTTTCTTGACAAAGTCTCGCTCTGTCGCCCAGGCATGAGTGCAGTGGCATGATCTCTGCTCACTGCAACCTTCACCTACTGGGTTCCAGCAATTCTGCTGCCTCAGACTCCTGGGTAGTTGGGACTACAGGCATGCTAATTTTTTCGTATTTTTAGTAGAGACTGGGTTTTGCCTTGTTGGCCAGGCTGATCTTGAACTCCTGATCTCAAGTGATCTGCCTGCCTCAGCCTCCCAAAGTGCTGGGATTACAAACATGAGCCACTGTGCCCGACCTCTTAATAGGTGGTTCTTTGGCTAGTTCCTCTTCTTGTCTTGATAATATAGTCAGTTTTGATTTGAAAACTTATCTGTGTACTCCACAAACAAAGGAAGCTTTAAAGAGAGAAATAGAGGAAAAATATCATGGCTCATTTTAATTTCTGACTTCTTGGCCAGCTCCTCAATTAAGTCATTGGTATAGAAAGAAATGTGTATTGCTAAATAGAGAAAAATATATTTTTCTTTCACTAAAATGTAAGTTATTTCCATGGATAATTCCAAAAGTCCCTCTAACTAACTAGATTCTAAGAAAATATAGCATTTTTTTGTGAGGGGCATAATAAAGATGATAGCAGGCTGCCTTTCCTCACTTTTGGTAGATGTCTGTGATACTTAATAGGCTAACAAATAAAACAGTACCAACTTTATAGAAGACTTGGTTTAGGATCCGATTGGTTGTATAACACAAGAGCTTTTGGATATTCATAAAACAAATCAATTCTACTGAAATATATTACTGAGGGTTATTAATGTTTGTGTTACTTCTGCTAGTGGGAATTATAGTTTGTTCAAATGTGTGCATATATATATATATATATATGCACACCCTTACACAACCTTTAAGCATTTTTCTCTTTCACCAGCAGAAATACAATTTCTGTTACTACAAGCAACATTTAACTACCACCACCCCATATCAATAATTTTTTAGTGTAAAAAATACTAGAAGGCACAGAAAACTCAATTTCATTTAAAAAGCCCAAATATACACTCAGATGTGGAGTACAACCTTAGTATTGGCATAGGTAGCTGAAAATGCATCCAAATGACAACATAAAATATGTCGAGTTAGCAAGTAGATCATCCCTTTGATTTATTTTACCCTCTAGGTATAAAACTATCAAGTTACCTGATGTAAAGCCCAGTGGCTACCAAAAACTATACATATATTCTTCCTCATTTTTAAAAAAATGAAATAACACAATATGTATATTAGAGTAAGTAAAATGCGAAGACACAGTATGTAGCTTGGGTTTGAAGCCTCCAGTAAAACAACAGATCCATATAGACTGCTGGAGAGTTATACAGTGTTTTAGTGAAAAGACCTGGTGTGATAATTACCTCATTTTATGGATGAATAAACTAAGACCCCAGGTCATAATGTTATTTAATGGCAGGACTGGGCAAGAACTAAAATCTTCTAACTTTTACCCCAGTGTCTTCCTATGATCCTTCAACAATTACTTCCGCCCATAGAGATTACTTTTTTCTTTATTGCCATGAACTTATGAAACTACAGATTGTGGAATTATAACTCATTTTTCTTAGCTTCTTGAGCGAGTTAGATTGAAGTTAAAACCCCTGCAAAAGAGAAAAACAAGTGATTCTGAGCATTCAACAAGGAAACTATAAAAAACACATACCTTATAAACCTCCCCAGTCCCTAGCCATGCCTGCCCACATAATTCAGGCAGAGGCTGGCCTGCCATTCTGAAAGCTAGCACCAAGTGTGGCCTGGCAAGGAGGAGTAGAGCAATTTGGCTGCTCCCTGGCATGGCGACTAAGGCTTCTATTGGGGCTATGCAGTTGTCACTGGGCTTCTCAGGGATTGAAGGCCTGTGGGGATCCCCGTGGACTTGAGTGTTACCTCCCCGTCAACTCCAGGTGGTTCTCTGTATCAGTCCAGAGGTCCAGGGTTGGGGAGTCGGGGTGGCTGGGGTCGGGGGTTCTCCTCTTCCCAGGATTGCGCAGGTTCCTGTGAGAAGTATGAATTTTCTGAGGGCTCTCACTTTCACACTCTTTCTCCATGTTAGAGAGCTTCTCCTGGTTCCGTAAAAGTCCTGGTGAGTGGCTGCCCGGTTTTGCTCTTCTCTTTTCTTCATGTTACCTCACTCCCTTGACGGGTCTCAATGTGCTTTCTTAGGTGGTCCACTTGCAGAGTTAGTGTTTACTCACCACTTTGTTTTCTCTCTGTGACAGCAGAACACACTAGCTATTTCTAGCCCACCATGTTGAGCCCGAACCCTAATTTTATTAAAAAACTCAATGTTGTGGCTGGGCGCGGTGGCTCACGCCTGTAATCCCAGCACTTTGGCAGGCCGAGGCGGGTGGATCACAAGGTCAGGAGATCGAGACCATCCTGGCTAACATGATGAAACCCCGTCTCTACTAAAAATACAAAAATGAAAAAAAAAATTAGCAGGGCATGGTGGCGGGCGGCTGTAGTCCCAGCTACTCGGGAGGCTGAGGCAGGAGAATGGCGGGAACCCGGGAGGTGGAGCTTGCAGTCAGCCAAGATCAAGCCACTGCATTCTGGCCTGGGCGACATAGTGAGATTCCCTCTCAAAAAAATAAATAAATAAATAAATAAATAAAATAAAATTCAATGTCGTATTTACGGAATTTTTTTGGTTTTTGTTTGTTTTTGTTTTACTATTAAGAGGTTAACTTCACGAAAACAGGAAACATGTCTGATTCTTTGAACTATTGTTTTACCCATGCCTAGCATAGGGCTTGGTACATAACAGACACTGAATTAAAATAAAATAGTTAAGTAAGAGTAGAAAGAAAGGATATAAGAAAAAATAAAGAAAAGTAAGCAAGGAAGGAAGACAATGGAACTAAGGAAAAATAGAAGTGGCAGGAAGGTTAGTTCCTGCCTGCCAACTAAAGTCATGATGGTCTTGAGGATATTACATCACTGCACAGGCCAAGCTCCTGTCAAGTAGGCCCAAGGAGTTAAGGTTGTGCTGATGACTGCCTGTGCATGTCCCTTACTGTGTGACCAACGACACCCAAGACTATTCATATTCTACTTATACAGTTAGTGGGAACATGATGGAAAGTTTTATGTAGATAATGTTAAGAAGTTTTTTTTTTGTTGTTAATTTTCTTCTGTCTTATCTGAGAACTCGTTACCCAGTAATCTCTCAGGAAACCCAAACACTTTGATCATATCAGCCTGCTGCTACTAGCACTGCTTTTCTCACAAAGAAAACTAATGATGCCTTTATTCACCATACTGAATGATATTCCTGAAATCAAGAGGTAAAATCTCATTGCTTTTTCCTTGAATATGGCCTACCCAAAACATGACTTGTTTTTCATATAAAACATGGCAGAAGTGACTTTATAGGACATGTAGGGCTAAATTATAAGACGTTTCACAGCTTCTGCCTATGTCTTTTGTGACTTTCGCTTTTGCAAAACTTATTCCAGGATAAGCCAGCCAGCACTAAGAAATTTGACTTCCCTAGGATTGCCATACTGTTAGGAAGTCTGAAGCAGACATGTGGAGAAACTGTAGAAAGAGAGCTAGATGCCCAACCATCTTCCAGGTGTTGCACCTGATTCTGCAGAGGTGACAAATATAGAAATGAAGAGGTCATCTTTGGCTTTTAGCCTAGTTGAACCTCCAGATGATTCCTGTTTTAGCCATCATCCAACTATAAAAGCACGAGAGGCCTCAAGTAAGAATTGCCCAGCTGAGCCCGGCCAACCCACAGTACTGAGAGATAACAATAAATTAATCATTTAAAGCCACAAAGTTTTGGGGTGGTCAGTTATGCAACCTTAGTTAACCCAAAGCACTGAACAAAAGTATTACTTTGGAGAATTTATTTTCAATAACAAGGAAGAGAAATGTGCTTTATCATGATCAATGTAACTATATATAACTAGGATTTGTTTCCTAGGGACCATGTGCTTCAAAGCAGGTCTATAAACTCTCCGTGTCTGACATAAGATCCACACTAGTCTAGAGAGATCAACTTGTCAGGCATTCATCAAAGCTTCCTCTCCACTGTGAAAAACATAGTATTTTTCATACGGAAAAAAAAAAATTCCTCCTACTTTTGCATTTCTGTGGGCTCAGTGCAGCTACAAGTCAAGATAAAAACTAATATCCAGTGGTTCCCAAATCTTAAAGTATGTTTCTTTTAAAAATTGTATCTCTATGGTGCCTACCTCCTCATACAATTTCAGAAAGATAAGTGCCCACCAATTGTCAGTGACACTGCATTCCACCAGCAATTTAACCTCATGTTGTGCATGTGTTGTGATGTCCCTGCCAGTCAGACAACCACAACAACTCAAAATGCTGGAAGGATCTACACATATTTTCAGTAGAACAATATTTTAATACTTCCTAATACCTATACTTCCATGATATCATCCACCTGGCCTTACTCTTTTACATACTTTATTTGCATTGATATATTAATATCCTTCATCCCATGCATTTGCCCCCTTCCCCCAACTACAACAGCTCCTGACACTCATTTTGTCTACATGCTTTTCCAATTCTGTGGATTGTCAAGCCTCTTTTTTTTTTTTTTTTTTTTTGACAGAGTCTCCCTCTGTTGCCCGGGCTGGAGTACAGTGGTGCAATCTCAGCTCACTGCAACCTCTGCCTCCCTGGTTCAAACAAGGCATGCCTCATTCTCCCAAGCAGCTGGGACCACAAACACAAGCCACCATGCCCAGCTAATTTTTTGCATTTTTAGTGGAGATGGGGTTTCACCGTGTTGGCCAGGCTGGTTTGGAACTCCTGGCCTCAAGTGATTCACCCACCTCGGCCTCCCAAAGTGCTGGGATTATGGTCATCAGCCACTGTCCCCAGCCCTCAAGCCTCACTGTTTTTAATGGAGATGCCAGATTTCAGGATGTTCTTCAAGGCTCTCCAATTTCAAATTCATCTGTATAATGCATACACTGCCCAACTTTTAGTTTCAGATTACATAAAGTGGGAGTCACCTCAAAGAACACCCACATTGCTGCCAACACACAATTCCTACCAACAACATAACCAACTCACTTTATTTTTCATCACAGAATTCAGTTGTGTTAAGTAATTATACTGTTCTTCCAGAATTCCATAATTCACAGGAACTATGGAAAAACATATCTCACTAATGACAATAGCCTTTCAAAAAACTCTAGGTTAGGATGCCCAGTTATTCAGCAAACATGCAGTGAGTATTTGCTTCATTTGCAGGGGCAGATTTGGAGCCTGGAATTGCCACAGCAAAAAGGGCATGATAAGTTTCTTGTAAAAATCCAAGGATGGAATACCAGAAAAAAAAAATCTCAAAACTAAATTTAGTGATCTTGGGGTAGAATTAAAATAAAGGTCCAAGAGCAAAGTGTGTATGGATATGAATTCATCCCATTGACCACTACTGGTTTCATGATGTACTTTACAAACAACGAAAGCATCATATAAAATTAAAGGCATTCTATAAAATTATAGGCATTCTATATAGTGACTTCTGCCATGTTTTACCAGAAAAAAAAATCCGAAAAAAAAAGTGAGTCATTATAGCTAGGCCATATTCTAAAAGAAAGGATGACATATCACCTATTTATTTCAGAAGCACCATTCAGTACAGAGAGGGAAGGGATTGATGGTTCCCTGTGTGATATAAGCAGTGCTATTAGAAACAGGCTGATATGATCAGAATGTCTGGTCTTCCTTGCAATATTGGAAGTGTAAAAAATATTAACAACGTAAGTAAAGGAAAACACTATCAATATGGTATTCCATGTAGTTAATAAATAAAATCAAATTTTCGAATTCAAAATGAAAAACAAAATTCTGCTTCATAACATTTTGTAGTCTATTTTAAACTCATTTAAGAAAGAAAATTTTTCTTTAAAGTTTTTTGGATGAAGTTAGAAGTTTATTGTTGTCCTGATCTTTTGCACTCAAATAATTTTCAGTATTTGTCTAAACAAAAACACTGCTTTTATATGGATCCATCTGATTTGACAACATAATCCTTCTCATCATAACAATCAAGCTGGAGTTTGATTTTACCACTTAAGTGAAAATTGGTTTTCTAATGGAAAAATACATCATAATTATGTCGATAAAATTCCTGAGCAAAACTACTTAACAATGCAAGATTCAATACTAACTCTTAACTTTGCGGAATACCTATGCAAATTGCTTCCTAGGAAACCAACTGTTTTATTGTTCTGTTTGGTTTTTTCCTTATGCAAGGTCTTTTCTTATTACTCAGTTTTTATAAACTGGCTATTTCATTCAACAACTAACAAAGATTTGTCCTTTATAATGTAATTGAGAATGCTAGTGACTTATTTTTAATCTTCCTTTTGAGAGCCTAACTGTATCTCCTTCTAATACATATAAAACATTATCTCTAGCTAAGCCACAGATGTGGTAAGTTAATGCAAAGGTTATTCGTATTTCCAAAGAGTACCCAGGGGAAACATTTTTCTGTCTCTTTCCCTTTTAAACATTAACTCCTTTGTTATTCTCCATATTTCAGTTATTTGACAGCTCAAATAGTAAATGAAAAGCACTGCACCATCAAATACATTGCATTATATATTCTCCTAATTTCAAATCACATTAGATATGTGTATGTCCTTCCATCTCAATTCTCACTAGAAATATTGAAGATAAACATATCTCATTAATTAACTAAGAACTTAAGTATTATTAAGCAATTTTGAAACAAGTTAAAATTTTTTCAGAAACAGTAAAAATCTAGATCATCACTGCAAAAGAAATATAATGTGAGCAACAAATAGAAGCCACATAGGTAATTTTTTATTATCCTATCTAGTAGCTGCACTTAAAGTGTGAGATGAAACAGTTGAAATTAATTTTAATAATAAATATCCAATATATGCAAAGTGTTATCAATGCATAAGCAATATAAAACTCATTCAAAAAGTATTTTACTTTTTTTTTCAAATTAACTTTCAAAATCCAGCATGTATTTTGCATTTACAGCATATTCTAATCTGAACTACTCACATTTCAAGAGCTTTTATTAGCCTCATGGCTAGTGGCTACCACATTGATCAGTGAGTTCTCAAGGGTAAAGGGCCAAGATCTATCTTAACAGAGACTCATTGCCCTATGACTACTTATGAAAGATCAGAAATTTTTAATAAAGTTTCATAAAGCTCAATCATTTCTAAAAGGCTAAGCAATTCATGGAAAATATATATTTTTAGGGAACGTCCATGAGTCATGAAAGATGACTCAATGAGTGGCTTGAAAAGTTCACATCATGCCCTTCCATCCCTGTTTATGTAGCCCAATTTTATGGGTAGCTAAGCATAGCTTATATTGAAAGGAATTCCCTTTAATTACTTTACTTTAAGATGACTATTATCTAATCCACTTTCCTCTCATTTCCCTTGCCTAGCATATACGAAGCACTTGATATTCCCTTTCTTGCTGCTTCCTTTGAACTCAGATTAAAGTATGATTTAGAATGGGATCTGTCCTCACAAACAGTACTATTTATATTTTTTTCAGCTTTATTGAGGTACCATAAATTGTACAAATAATTACATATATTCAAGGTGCACAATGTGATGCTTTGATATATATTTATATAGTTAAATTATTACAATAAAGCTAATTCATGTATTTATGACCTCACATGGTTTGTGTATGTGTGGTGAGAATAAGATCTATTCTGTTAGCAAATATCAATCATACAGTATATTATTAACTGTAGTCACAATGCTGTACATTGAATCTTTAGAACTTATTCATATTTTAACTAGAAATTTGTACATTTTGACCGAAATTTCCCCATTTTCTTCACTGCCCAACCCCTGGTAACCACCTTTCTACTCCCTGTTTCTATGCGTTCAGCTTTTTCAGATTCTGCATATGAGATCATGCAGGATTTGTCATTCTGTATTTGTTTATTTCACTTACCATGAAGGTCTCCAGGTAAATCTTTGTTTTCACATATGGCAGTATTTCCTTCTTTTTAAAGGCTGAATAATATTCTATTATGTATTTCCATTAAAATAGATTTTATTTTTTTCCATTATATATAATATTTTATTACATTTTAAATAAAATTAAAATTATGGCTGGTTAGTATTCTAAAACCTGATAAGCTATTTTATATTTTACCAAGAAAAATGTGTTCTAATGTTTATTCATTCTGCCTGTATTTGCTCATCACCATAAAGGATAAAACGACCTCCAAGCAGAGATGAGATAATCATTGCATGACTTTGTGCATGTTTGTCTTGTCTTCACATTGTGCCACAAGGTAGTTATACTAATATCATAGGAGCAGAAATTAATGTTATCCCATGGAATGAGAGACAGGCTGGAGACCTACACATGGTAGGTGTATTGATTTCTTCATTGTGTAAAAGGATGTATTAAAATGCGTAAAATAGCCATTTTGAATTTTGACCCTTTCAGAAGCATCCCATTTCACCATACTTCAAAAATGTATGATGATTTCCATGTGATTCTGCTGTTGTTGTTGTTTCTCTTGAAGTGGTCTGATTGTTAGGAAATTAGAGGTAATTGTAAATAAACGTTAAATTTCCATGTTAAACTTTTTGAGACTAAATGTCTACTTCTCTATTTTTTCTAATAACAAAACCAGAAATCATTCTATTTGGGTGAATAGGCTATTTTTGGTTTCCAAAAATGTCGCATTTTAGCAAAATATCTTCCAGGAAATAGGAGTCAGGAAGCAAGGACTTTGGTAGCTAATGGGAGTAGTTAAGCTTTAGAAACAGAAATAAAGTAGTGATCACTTTACTATTAACTTAAAGTTAAAGGACAAATAAATATCATATTTAATGCAAAAATGGCTGCAGTATATTTTGGTAAACTTACAGATGAGAAATGCCAAAATCACTTTAGTCCTGTGATTGCAAGTAAGTGACAAGACATCCCAGGAAATGTGATTAAACTGCCACAGAAAAATGCAGTGAAACTTTTAGTGACAGACAAATTGAAAACTTTCTAACAGTAATGTCACATTAACACAGAGCAAGTGCAGTAGCACAGCAATGAGGCCAAGGAAGAGAAAGAACAATGAATGTGTTTGACAATCCCTGTCTGGGTATTTGGGATTATCTAGACAATAGCAGAGAAAACAATTGCCAATCAAGTGAATTAAACAAGATCTGAGTAAAGACTGTGACTAAAAGGACATCTGATAATGCTTCTGAATTTATATCCGCATACACCATAAAATAATTTAACACAAAGCAAAAGAAAATGAGTAAAATGGAAATAATCCTTCTAAATTTATATCTGCATACACTATAGAATAATCTAACACAAAGCAAAAGAAAATGAGTAAAATGGAAATGAGTAATGAGTAAAATAACAGAGTTGAATTAAAATTTATCTAGAAAAAGGAATTGATATGTATTTATAATCCTATGAACAAACTAACTTGTCACCAAGTGTCACTTTGCATGAGGATTATTTCTACTATTTTGATATATGAGAGCCTGAGAAGAAAGGTGTCAGGCATTCTGGGACCTTTGTGCCATCAAATTAGGGATATGGGTAGGAAAAAAGATTAATAATATGAACTGGCAGAAGGCAGTGTTGGAAAGATTGGATACGGATATAATTCTCTGTGAAAGTGTCAATGAATGCTATTCAAAATTTAGTATGCATACAAATCACCTGGGAATCTTTTTAGCATGCACATTCTAACTCAGTAGGTATAAAGTCTGCACAGCAATTCTGCATTTGCACAGAGCTCCCAGGTAATATTGACACTGCACCTTTACACATCACCTATTATGCCTTGGATCTGTGTAACCACCAAATCTTACGTTGAATTGTAATCTCCAACATTTGTGGTCCAACCCAGCGGGAGGTGATTAGGTCGTGGGGGCAGATCCTTCTTAGCTTGGTGCTGTCTTTGCGATAGTGAGTGAGTTCACTTTACATGAGATCTGGTTATTTAAAGTGTGTGGCATCTCCCTGCCACCCTTATTTAAAGTGTGTAGCAGCACCCTTGCTCCTGCTCTGGCCATGTGATGTGCTTGCTCCTGCTTCACCTTTTCCCATAAATAAAAGTTCTCTGGTGCCTCTGCAGAAGCCGAGAAGATGGCAGTGCTATGCTTCCTGTACAGCCTGCAGAACTGTGGACCAATTAAACCCGCAAACCTCTTTTCTTTATAAACTACTCAGTCTCAGGTATTTCTTTATAGCAATGCAAGAATGGCCTAATACACCACCCTTTGAGAAACAGGATGTAATGAACTGTTACAGCTGTGTTTATTATCTACCCATCATGCATTTTGCTCCCTTTTTTGGTCCCTTTTCTTATAAAAAGCACTTTGTGTCTGTGTATGACTACAACCTGCTCACTCCTGAACCCTTCACCTATATAATGGTTGAAACATTATCCAAGTCCACCAGTTAGAGTCCTTATTCTTTAGACTGTGATTGGATTATCAATGGGCACATGATACAAGCCAGGCAAATCAGAATCTTTTGAAACTTTGCTGAAACTCTTGGAAAAGATGTAAAATCTTTCACTAAGATTTCCAGGTTGAAAGACAATTTAATCCATTTGGTGGTGATTCTCTTTATTTCTCTAAACAAAACACTGAGAATGAAGCCAACATGGGTGGAAGTGAAATCAAGAGATGGAGGAAAAGAAAATGTCCTAATCACACAGTTTTAAAGCTGAATTCAGTCATATCTAAGGCCCATTTACCCCTTTGAAGTTCCCAGTTCGTGAGCCAATATATTCTTTTTGCCTGTTTGACTTAATTGGAGTCATTTTCCTTAAAGAAGACAAAATAACTGATCTTACTCCTCTCATGCATCTAATATTCTTCTCTGAATTAAAGTTTCAGGTTTTACTTCTTGCTCTCTACACCTCTCTGATTTACAATAAAAAGGCTTGCATGTGTAACTTTTCTCCTTTCACAGGTGCTAGACACAATCCTGACACAACAGGAACTCTGTTATGACCATCAGCAGAATTCAGGGCCGTGTTGGTCGCTCTCATAAAATCACATATTCGAAAAATATAGCTGACTGTTTAGACATCTATCTTTTATGTCATTACTCCTTTCCATATTTACACTTTTGTCTTCTATCATATTTACTTGACTTACTACTGGTATGTGTTTCTTACAACTCTACAGCTGAGAACACTTTCAGCAATTATGTCTAATATATTAAATATTCAATATACATTTAATTTTTTCTGCACTTATTCATTTTCTGCTTCTTGCAGAAATACTTTCATTTCACTTATTTAATATGGAAGAAAAGAAATAGTAACGTAGTATGCAATCAGAACTTTTCCAACCACAAAGACTCAGCAGGTGTCATGTAGAGATGGCATTGTTGTCATTCAGCATTTATATTGATCTTTATATTTCCATCATGCTATAATTCTCTTTCCTTTCAGTAAGTTAATGCATGTTTTATCAGATGAGGTAAGAGTTCAACAAGGTCTCCTTCTAAAAGCAAAATCATTTCAAAGTCAATTAGTGCCTAAGATGCTCTTTGGAGAATTAAATTATACATTGTTCTGAATTTGAAAGTCTGCTTTCTTCTGTAAGCAGCTTATTTTTAAAAAAAATAAATGCTAGTTTCAATTCTGGATATTATTTTACTAGATGATAATTATTAGCATGATAATATTATTTTTAATTTAAATTTCTTATATTCAGAAACGAATGATTCACCCTATGTCTGCCATAAGGTAAAGGCACTGGAATATTTCTTCATGAGTTTTAATTCTCATCGTGGGAAGATGTGTTGCCCCAGTGATTCTCAGGGTCAACATGTGGCTTTAAAAATGTTTCCATGAAGACACACAATTTAGGGAAGCATGGTCAACACAATAGGCTATGGAATCTTAGTACCATCAAATGAAGCCAAAATACTAACCAGTTTTTCAGCATTACACCTCTGGCTTCTCACTGACACTATATTGCTAAGTGTTACTCATTTTTAGCATTTATTTCTCTTTTACTTCTCCCCCATTTCATCCCTCCCCTTGCCCAATACCCAGTACCTTCAAGCTGTTTCTTCACTTCTGAGAATTATCCATAGAGGTGTAAAACTTTAAACTTTTTATCGTCTACTCCAAATTCAAGTCTGTTTTATTCTTTAAAGGAAAAAACAAAAAGAGTTGCCTATGAGTCTTGATTTGTGACCCTTAGTCGTGAATATTTCTCTGTGAATATATCCCTGTCGTGAATATTTCTCCAGTGCTCTGTCTCGTGGGCTGAAAATGTTATCAAAAGCACTATCTTCCCTTTGCTCAAATCTACTAAACTAAATTAATTCTTGCTAACAAATTATTGACAATTAGTGACTTTATATCTTAACTTTGCCATGTAAAGCATTTTATATTTTCATACAACCTTTATGAACCAAAATGATTTTCAAAATTACCATTTAATACTACTTCAATAGATATGATACAAAATCCAAATCTCTAAACAACAACAAAAAAACCTAATCAAAATTAACCTGAGATTTTTTGTTGGTAGTTTTGTTTGCTTGTGTTTTTGTTGGTTTGCTTATTTTTGCTCCAGTGAATGCTTAACACCTAGCACAGTGCCTGGTACCCAGTAGGTACTTAGTAAATTACTGATAAACATAAACTAAAAGATGCATTTGTACTGGGTTCCTTTTATGGTTTTACTCAAGCTACTTGTTCCTAGGTTTGGAGCCGCCTGGATGGGACAGCTTCTGACAAACCATTATTTGCCAATTACATCAATCATTCTTCAGTTTTTTTAATGAAACAATCTGTTAGATACCCATCAACCTTGAATCTCCTCATCAAAGCTGCTGAAAATTTCAATCTCTTCACTGAAGTTAAAGTTGCTCAATCACCAATGACTTTGATATCAAATTTAAATCAACTGTTTCTAAATGTGACCTCAATGGGATCCTGGTCATAAAATGAGGTGGAGAACAAAGAATACTCATCTTAATCACCCCTACAGGATTTACTCAAAATGTTGTTTAGTCAAACCTATGTAAATAATATGAACTGACAATGATTTAGTTAGGTTTCTATAAAAGCTAGCACTGACCCAGGTTCAAGCCATTTTAGGAAAAATGTAGTGTTTACTGACAAAAATCCATGATGACTAGACAAGAAAAAATGTCAAAAATTGTGAAGATTCCCCCTTTCAGGGCCTAGATAGCATCTTTTCTTCCTGTGCTTGGTTCTCTTTCCTCTATAAGCCAGCTTCTTCTGGTTACTGATGGGTCTGCTCCCTCATCGTGTATGCTTGCCCACAACCCTAAATCTTATATTTTCAATCTTCTTCCTAAATCAAGTAATTTTTTCAGTTAGACCAGCTTCTGGACACAATACCAGCTACCTCAGTCACTGAATGATGCCTGATTACAAATACTCACGGGAGTAATCTGAATGGTCTAGTTCATCTTTGTGCAAATATATATATATGCATATATGTCATAAGTCACTAGTGAATGATATTTTAACGTTGCCACATACCTCTATTTTAATTTGTCATTATAAATAATAGGTGGTGAATATGGCAAATTAGACAGCAGGATCTGTGTACAGAAATTTACCCCAAAGTGAATGTGACCCAGGATAGATGTAAACTATAATTGCTAATAAAATAATGTATAAGACTGTTGAGGAGTTTTCAACATAAAGTAAGAAAAAAAACTTTTAATTTCCAAAAGTTCAAATCTTCAGATTATTAGCACTTGAGACTTATTAGCTTTATAAAAGCAAAGAGTTCTTATTTGCTAGCCTGCCACTTGTAAGCAAATGATCTTATTTTTGTTCTCTCTCTTTTGTGGTTTGTGCATAATATTAGGGCATTTTAATCATTTAAAATTTTTACTGCCAGAAAATTAGATACAGGTAATAGGGAAGAAAAGAGAATCAGCCTTTCACTCACAGAAAATTCAAAGTGTGAATAAAAGAGAAGATGTTCATTTGTAATGAGTGTGAAAGATAGTGTCTTCCCCATGGAGGCACTCATTTCAGAGACGCACTGAGTATCTTTCCATTCTTAAGATCCATTTGCAACAAGGCAGAAATTCTTGGCCAGGTGCAGTGGCTCATGCCTGTAATCCCAGCACTTTGGGAGGCAGAGGCGGATGGATAATTTGAGGTTAGGAGTTCGAGACTAGCCTTGCCAAGATGGTGAAACCCCATCTCTGCTAAAAGACACAAAAATTAGCTGGGCATGGTGGCATGCACCTGTAGTCCCAGCTACTCTGAAGGCTGAGGCATGAAATTCGTTTGAACCTGGGAGGCAGTGGTTGCAGTGAGCCAAGATCATGCCACTGCACTCAAGCCTGGGCGACATAATGAGACTCTTTCTTAAAAAAAAAAAAAAAAATTCTGGAAAGTAATCCAGGACCCACACAAAGCAGGAAAATTGGTCATTTGTCCCAGGTCTCATATTTCTAAGGAAGTTAATGATTTAGGTTATTAATGACAAACTAAAAGATGCCATATATGCAATAGTCATATTCATGTATTATGTATTAAGATGTAAATTTGTTTATAATACATTTAAAGAACAGCAATTTTATAATTCAGTTTGGATTTCTTCATTATCAACATGTTACAAACCTAAAAAGTTGGTAATGTTTTAGACCTCTCTCAGCTTTCTTTGTAATCTCAGGACTCATGCATGTTCTTCATCTTTTTTTTTTTTTTTTTTTTGAGACAAGTTATTGCTCTGTCACTCAGGCTGAAGTTAACTCTCACTGCAGCCTCAATCTCCTGGGCTCAAGTGATCCATCCACCTTAGTCTCCTGAAAAGTAGCTGGCACTACAGGCATGCGCTTTGATGCCCAGCTAATTTCTATATTTTTGGAAACGTGGGTCTATATTGCCCAGGCTGGTTTCAAACTCCTGGCCTCAAATAATCTTCCTGTCTTGGCCTCTCAAAGAGCTAGAATTACAGGCATTCGCTGCTGTGCTCGGCCTACTCCCAGGCTCTTTAGATCTTAAACTATCTTCAGATTTACACGGGGTTATGAAAGAAAATATCTGTTTTCTCCTTGGTCCACAGTGTTAGAAAGGAAGGTTCAGTCCCTGAAGGAATCTTAAAGGAGCTTATCTATAACCACAGATGTGGCTGCCTCTCCAGTTCTAACTCTTGGTAACTTAGAATCACTCTATTTACAGATTTTGTCATCTTCTCAAGTTCTGTCAAATGCCTTCTCAACATAGCCCATTTCTGGAATATGAATGCTTGTCTTCAAAGGCATTTTATCCAATCATTTATAAAGAAGAAGCAAATCTTTCATATTTTGATGTAATTTGCTGTTATAAATTATATTGATGTTTTGATTTTTTATGAGTAATTAGTTGGATATAAAATAGCATTACTTTTAGTTAGTTGAACTATTCATTTCCTTGAAAACCATTAATGCAAATAAATAATATTTTATCACTGCTAAGGTTGCCAACATCATGTTAAGATGAGGCCTTTTATCACCCTCCCTTTATTAATGCATTTCATATCTATAAATTCCAGATCCTTTTACTTGAGACAAATAGTGCCACAGAAAACTGTTCAATCATCTAGTATTGCCAACTGCTAGATTTTGTCTTTCTCAAGTGATCATAGCTGCTTATGGACATAATGATCACACTTTTCCATTATAATTAAAGGAAGATTTGAGTAAAAGGTAAAGAAAATGTTAGCAACTAGGAATAAGGGACCTTCTTCAAACAGCTTCTGATAATTCCAAGACACATTTGATACATTTTTCTTTGTGTACTTATTCCTTTATAACTTAGTGGTGCCAAGTTCTTATGTTGTTTGTTTGATTTGAACTTACTGTAGGAACAAAAGCAATGTTTGATTATTACATTTTTAGTATTCAAGGTTTCTAATATAAAACAATAAAAAATCATACTTAATGGATGCACCTATTCTTAAAAATAAGAATAATAATTACAGATACCTCAATTCCATACATTTCATTAAAATCCATTAATGTCAGGAAGAATCATTATGTGCATGAAGACTTTATTATTTAACATTATTCAAGTTTTTGCTATACTCTGGCCTCTTTAACTTTAATAGCCCTTTCTTGTCCAGATAGGAATTTATCCAACTGTATAGATGCAGAGTACATTTCAGCTCATTAAAAGGGAGAAGGACTTACTCTGGCAAAGTGTAATATCTTCCAAGTGCAGCTTCTAAGTTACCAAGAGTTAGAACTGGAGAGGCAGCTACATCTGCAGTTATAGATCACTTGTCTTCCAAGTCTCCCAAGTGCAGCTAATTCGTTCTTTATGTGAGAAGTTTATTATTATTATTATTATTATTATTATAAGTATGAAACACTCTAGTTATACAAAATGGCATACCAGCCTTTTCCCTCTCTCTTTAAAAATAAAGTACAGACCACTGAATTATTTTCAATAATTGTGTGCTGTGTATAAGGAAGTGGGTGTATTTTTTTAACACCTTGAAAAAAATCATGAAATGTAAAGTAGAACTCCCCCATTTTTAAAATTAAAGTATCAGTTTCATAAAAATAAGTGTTTTGTGAAAGCAAGTAAGGTAGTAATCATGTCAGCAATCCATTTATTTTTTCTTAATACTTGAGCCTGTATCTTGAAATAAAGGCTTTAAAAGGTGTTGACTTTTTTCTAATTATTAGTTTTGTATTTATAATTTCATAGGCTATTAGTGGAAATTATTATTTACAATTGGGTAAATATGGGAAGCAAAATTTAAGTTTAGTCTTGAGGTCAGTGTAGGATTTCAGCAGCTGGAAATAAAAAAGAATGTGGAACAAAAAACTTAGGAAAGGGAACTGATGATGATAAGAATTCCTATACTAATATGGTTAGGCTTTGTGTCCCCACCCAAATCTCCTTTTGAATTATAAACTCCATAATCCCCATAATCTCTATGTGTCCCCACCCAAATCTCCTTTTGAATTGTAAACTGCATAATCCCCATAATCTCTATGTGTCAAGGGAGAGACCAGGTGGAGATAATTGAATCATGGGGGTGGTTTTCCCCATGTTGTTCTCATGATAGTGACTGAGTTCACATGAGATCTGATGATATTATAAGGGGCTTTTGGCTTTTCCCTCTTTACTCCGCACTTTTCCTTCCTGCTGCTTTGTGAAAAAGATGCCTTGCTTCCCCTTCTCCTTCTGCCATGATTGTAATTTCTCTGAGGCCTCCTCAGCCATGCTGAACTGTGACTCAATTAAACCTTTTTTCTTTCTAAATTATCCAGTCTTGTGTAGTTATTTGTAGCAGCATGAAAATGGACTAATACATATGTACTACTTAGCTAATCTGTTCAGGCACTATGCTATTGGCTTTTATTGTTATTTTGTAAAATTTTATCTTGATATAATCTTATTTTCTGTGACTTATGAGGAAACTAATGCAAGATATGTTATGTGACTAACCAGAATAAATTATCAACTACTTGAATTACTAGTATTAAGAAGTTACTTTTAGTCTAGGTCTTTCTGACATCGGTGAATGCTATTTCAAATACATCTATCAGGTGAACAGAAAGTGCTGAGTTTTCCATAGGTCCTCCAAAGAACCCAAAATTATTCTTATGACATTAGTTTGCATTGTGTTGAAAACTGGTATGACTCTCTTTGTTTTGCTTTATATTACTGCATTTCATTTTATTTCATTTTACTTATTTTTTTCAGGGGAAAAATATTTCAGCTCTTGTCTTGAACTAAGTTAAGAAAATTATGGTGAGGAAAATTCTGTATGTGCTATGCACTATATTCATATACAAATGTATATGCTATATTCTTTTTATTTACTTTAAGAAATTTATTTAAATAGGATTTTTTATAACATGATTGGGACATCAGTAACCCTTACCATTCACAGAAATAACCATAATGTTATTAAATATTAATTTTTGGCAGTTTTTTGTATCATTGTAAGATCTCATTACAAACAATATCTAAATCTTATTTGGAAAAACAACGCATACATACATTTGGCAAATGCCGATATTCTTGCACGAAACTTTTAGACTCCTACTTGCGTAATTACTGTTCCTGAAGGTACGTAAGAAGACTTATTCTCATCTGCAGGGACAGTTTGCCTAAAGACAGTTTGACCTCAACAACCTATAGTGGCATACATTTGGCAAACTCCAGTTTTCTTTCCATAGGGGAGTACAAGATGCCTTATTTTGGCCCTGTCTTTAATTTCTAAAGAGGCAGACTCCTCTAGCCACTTTCCTACTTTCGAAATTAACAAAAGAAAATAGTCAGTGTCTATGTTCACTCAGTCTATGTTCAAGTGCAACCATAAACTCCACAGGGTAGATCAGACTCTCTCAAGTATTCTCCATGTTTCAATCTAATAAATTTCCAAATCATTTCTTTTTCTTCCATTTCTTTTTCACATTTTCCTAAATATGGTAATTGCAACTCTATTAAACTTAAAGGCTATAACCTCCTACAGCTGGATCATCTAAGTCTTTTTCTGTTGTCTATTTTTCCCTTAGAAACATCATCTGGAACCTCTAAAGACATTAATAGAAAATTATAATCAACCTAAAATTACCAGATAGTCCAAGAGAGAGGACAAGCCCCAAATGAAGGGAAAAACCAAGCTTTATACATATATATATATATATAAATTAATAAATAAATAATAAATAGGGTTATGCAACACATAATGTTTTAGTCAACTACAGGACACATATATGAAGGTAGTTCAAATAAGTTCAAATAAGATTATAGTGAAGTTGAAAAATTCCTTTCACTTAGTGATGTTGTAATAAAATACAGTATTCACATGTGTTTTTGGTGATAATTGTATAAACAAATCTGCTGCTCTGCCAGTCATATAAAAATGTAGCACATACAATTACGTAGAGTACATAATATTGATAATCATAATGATTACTATGTTACTGATTTATGTATTTACATTACACTTTTTATTGTTATTTTAGAATATACACCTTCTACTTATGAAAGCAAAGGTGAACTGTAAAACAGACTTAAGCAGGTCCTCTAAAAGGCATTATTCTCATAGGAGAGGACAGCTCTATGTGTGTTATTGCTCCTAAAGATCTTCCAGAAAAACAAGATGTGAATGTGGCAGGTGGTAATACTGATGATCCTGACCTTCTGTAGGCGTAAGCTAATGTGTGTGTGTCTTCGTTTTTAATAAAATAGCTTACAAAGTCAAATAAATAAATATACTTTAAGAATAGAGAAAAGCCTATAGAACAAGGATATGAAGAAAGAAAACCTTTTGAATAGTTGTACAACATGTTCATGTTTTAAGTGTAATTACAAGAGTAAAGAAGTTTAAAAAATTAAGATTCTAAAGTAAAAAAGTTACAGTAAGCTAACATTCAATAACAATTAACAAATTAATTGTTATTAAAGAAATTTATTTTAAATTTTTGTGTAGCCTAAGTGTACAGTGTTTATAAAGTCTGCAGTAGTGCACAGTAATGTTCTAGGCCTTCACATTCACTCACCACTCACACACTGACTCACACAGAGCAACTTCTAGTCCTGCAAGCTCCATTCATGGTAAGTGCCCCACACAGGTGCACCATTTCTTAAAATCTTTTATACTGTATTTTTACTGTGTCTTTTCTATATTTAGATATGTTTAGATAGACAAATACTTATCATTGCATTACAATTGCCCACAGTATTCCATATAGCAACATGTTGCAAGGGTTTGTAGCCTAGGAGCTACAAACTATCACACTTAGCAATCAGCTAGGTGTGTGGGAGACTATACCATCTACATTTGTGTACACGCTATGATGTTTGTACAATGACAAAATTGCATAACACATTTCTCAGAAGGTGTCCCCATTGTGAAGTGGCATATGACTATTTATGTATGTGTGTATGTGTGTCACCCTCTCTCTCTCTCTCTAAAGATTTTTGAGAAATAAACAATGATATTTTTAAAAACTTAGAAGCCTGGAAAGAGAAACAAATATAGTTATTAATAACAATAATTTGGTTAGTGTAGTAGCATTATCAGTGATACATATTTTTGTTATTACACAGGTTCTTTATAAGTAGTTATTTTAATGATTTTAGTCACAACAAAACAGAAAAAATACATATATTTCTAATTTTTAAAATAGGTAAGTATTTCTTTATTTGTTCTGGTTTATTTGATGTGTGTCCTAAATAAAAGACTTGTTTTCCCAAAAAAAATATTCTGGACATGCAGAGCTCAGTCTCTATGCTCAATATAAAGGCTGATTTAAGTCTCACTAATAAGAAAATGGAGTCCAGTTTATAATGTGGAAATATTTCTTATTCTTTCACTTTGTGCTAGCCAGGATTAATCATTTCTGGCTCTTCAGAAGATGAGTATTCATAATACGAATAGTCATTACTTAACAGAGTTGTAATTCATTTTAACATTATGTAACATTTTTTCTTAGTAATAAAGCATCTATTTTTATTGTTATCTAATATGTCAAGTAGTGCTTATATTACCTGGGCCAATGTTAATTTAACAAAAACATTCTGAATATTTGTGCCAAGAGAGGTTCAATTATGTTATTGCTCAACCATTTCAACCAATCTGTCTTTATTTTCAAAGAATAGAGAAAAGGCTGTAGAACAAGGATATGAAGAAATAAAACCTTTTGAATAGTTGTACAACATGTTCATGTTTTATAACATGGTTCTTAGAACCACCCTGTAGTTAAGGGTCTGATACATTTCTCCCCTCTCATTATCTGTTTGTAAATCTATCACAAGGTAAACAATTTAAGATAGAACACATGAAAATTTACCACATCAAAACTAGCAGATAAATCATGTAGCTGTGAGCATGATAGTCAAGTTATCCCTCTCGGTAGCTAAATATAAAGTCCTTGGATAAAGTTATTAATGGAAGAGAAATGGGTTGGGGAAAGAAAAAGAGTATCTGAGGAATTACAGTAACTACAAATACTTTATCCTAAACAATTCCTGCTCAGAAACAATGACACATTATTCATACATTCATTCTATAGATTGTAAGTTCTTTAAAGGCAGAGAAACCAAGGTCCTATTCATCACTGTTTAAGCAGCACCTAGCATGGTGTCTTATATATGGTAGAAAGTTAAAATAACATACTGAATAGCTGTTGGTATTTATAAAATTAGCTTACAACTCTGTGGGGCCCCTCATCCTGAAAACATTGCAATGATCTGCCAGTGAGTGTGAATTAGAAGTCTCTAATTCCATTCTCTGTGTAATATTTTCTCCTCCCATAAACTCCAAAATGCCAGCATCATTACTGAGAATAATTATTATTAATTCAGAAAAACTACAGGTATTTATTAAGTATCCGCAAAGTAATAGGCACTATGTTAGGTAAACAAGTCAAACACACACTCAATTTCCTATAGCTCACAGTCTGCTAAAACAGTCAAATTCAATATAATGGAATTAGTGGTATAATGGGAATAATAGAGGGTACACTCTAAATAGGAAGGTGCCTAAACACATTGCATTACGTCAGGAAAAGCTCCAAAGAGAAAGTGGTATCTAATCTGAGAAATGAATGAAATAGAAGCTCATCAAATGGAGATTTGAGAATGAATGATTCCGGAAGAAGGTTCTGTAGCTAAAACAAAAATTTTAGTTGAGAGAAACTTCGGCTTCAATGAGAAATGGAAAGAAATTCAATAATTCTGATGCAGAGAATGGGCGAGGGGAGAGATGAGGATGAAATACTGCGTGAGGTAAGGGAAGGAAGGTAAAAAGAAGATAGATTATAAAAGGCCTTGTAAATTCCCACATCTGTGCTTTTATGTCATCTTTGATATTTACAAATCACTTTTATCTTTGAATTGCTCAGTTTTTGACTTATTATTCATTGAATTTGCAATAGATTTTTCTCATATATCCTAAAGGACTTCAGATCAGATAAATGTGAAAAGTTATGTCTATATTTGGTAAAGTTTAACACATCCATTCGATTCTTGTGATTTTTAAAGAATTTCATTGACTGGGATATTTATGGAAACCTACAGATGATAACCAGAAAAACCTCAGGAAAAAATTAATTTTCAAAGTATACCTGGTATGTACGTATACCTAGTATGTAAATTATTTACATACTAAAATAATCTTATGTAGTTGAGATATTATATATTTTTATGTATTATAATTTGAATTTGAGTACTATTAGAATAAATTATTTAGTAAGCAAATGAAATACTATTGGTTGCAGAATCCCAAAAAGAGCACATGTAGAACAAATCATAGATCAAATCAATTTCATCTTTAAATAGTCCATTTAGAGTTCGTGCTTTGTACACTGTAACAAATAGAATGCCCCACAGCTACAGGTAACAAAGTATTTAACTCAAAATAAGTTTAATTAATTTTTTCTGTCTTATAATGAAAAGGCCTGATAGTAGAACTTTATGAAATATTACCCCAAATGTTCAAAAAAATGACTGAGAACCTTAGAACCATTTATATCTCTGCCATTCTCAGAGCATTGGTCTTGTCTTCTTTCTAATTCTCCTACTGTCACACACTGGGTGCTGCAGTTCCATGCATCACACAAAAACACAATAATGTCCAGTGGGGAAAATAAGGTACAGTCTCCTCCAATTTAAAAACAGACATGTTTCCAAGAAACCCTGTTGCTGACATTTCTTCACTTCCCATTGGACGGAACTGTTTTCACATGCCAGTCCAATGTTAATCATCTATAAATGGTTTGAGATTTCCATGATGAGTTTACCCTAAAGCAGATTTACTTTTAAATTTAGGACAGGGTTATTATGTTTTTACAGTAGATAACAAAATCAGATTCTGTTAATAATAAAGAATGAAAGAAATGGTTGTTGGTTAGAAATAGAAATCATATACTGTCTGATATATTCAACGCCACATGGTAAAATAATAATATAATACAATTTCATTTTATTAATAATATAATATAATTATATTATTAATTTTATTAATATTTGGAAAAAATATGAAGTTAAGTTCAGTGGATAATTATGTATTTATTGTACTCTCAATATTACTAGTTTGATTCTTGGCTTAGTTGCTGTATCAGGCTGGTCTTGTATTTCTGTAAAGAAATACTTGAGACTGGGTAATTTGGTTCATGGTTCTGCTGTCCATAAAGGAAGTATATATAGGAGCATCTGCTTCTGGAGAGGTCTCAAAAAGCTTCCAATTATGGTGAAAGGCAAAGGAGAAGCAGTCACATAACATGATGAGAACAAATGGGAGCAAGAGAGAGAGAGTGGGGGCAGGGAGGTGTCACACACTTTTAAATGACCAGATCTCTCAAGAATTGACTATCATGAAGACAGCACCAAGCGATGAGGGATCTACCCCCATGATCCCAGTTCCTTTAGTTGTGATGTTATGTTGTAAATTTGAGGTCATTCTACCTTTTTGATATGGGCATTTAGAGCTATAAATTTCCCTCTTAACACTGCCTTAGCTGTGGTCAGATATTCTGCTGTATTGTATCTTTGTTCTCATTATTTTCAAATAACTTCTTGATTTCTCCCTTAATTTTATTATTTACCCAAATGTAGTTCAGGAGCAGGTTATTCAATTTCCATGTAATTGTATGGTTTTGGATGAATTTCTTAATATTCATTTCTAATTTTTTTATTTCTGTGGTCTGAGACACTGTTATTATTTCATTTCTTTTGAATTTGCTGAAGAGTATTTTACTTCTGATTACGTGATTGATTTCAGAGTAAGTGCCATGTGGTGATGAGAAGAATGTATGTATATTCTATTGTTTTGGAGTAGAGAGTTATGTAGGTGTCTATCAGGTCCGTTTGATTTAATGCTGAGTTCAGGTCCTGAATATCTTTGTTAATTTTTTGTCTCTATGATCTGTCTGATATTGTCAGTGGGGTGTTAATGTCTCCCACTGTTATTATGTGAAAATATAAGTCTTTTTGAAGGTCTCTAAGAACTTGCTTTCTGAATCTAGGTGCTCCTGTATTTTGGTGTATATATATTTAGGATAGTTAGATCTTGTTGTTGAATTGAACCCTTTACCATTATGTAATGCCCTTCTTTGTATTTTTGTTATCTTTTAAACTCCTTTTTTTTCAGAAATTAGATTTCAACCCTTGCTCTTCCTTTTTTCCATTTGCTTGGTAAATTTCCTCAATCCCTTTATTTTGAACCTGTGTGTGCTTTGCATGTGAGATGGGTCTATTGAAGACAACATACCATTGGGCCTTGGTTCTTTATCCAGCTTACCACTCTGTGTCTTTTAATTTGGGCATTTAGCCCATTTCCATTTAAGACTAGTATTGATATTTGTGAATCTGATTCTGTCATCTGATGTTAATTGGTTATTTTGCAGGCTCATTTATGTAGATGCTTTATAGTGTCACTGGTCTATGTACTTCAGTGTGCTTTAGTAGTGGCTGATAATGGTCTTCTCTTTTCATATTTAGTGCTTCTTTCAGGAGCTCTTGTAAGGCAGGTCTGTTGGTAAAAAGTTTCCTCAGCATTTGTTTGTCTGAAAGGGATGTTACTTATCTTTTGCTTATGAAGCCTAGTTTGGCTGGATATAAAATTCTGGGTTGGAATTTCTTCTCTTTAAGAATGTTGAATATTGGTCCCCAATCTCTTCTGGCTTAGGATTTTAGCTGAAAGTTCTGCTATTAGTCTGATGGGCTTCCTTTTATGTGTGATCTGGCCTTTCTCTCTAGCTGCCTTTAACATTTTTTCTTTCAATTTGGCCTTGGAGAAATTGATGATTATGTGTCTTGGGGATGATCTTCTTGTGGAATATCTTACTGGAGTTCCTTGCATTTCCTGCATTTGAATGTTAGACTCCCTAGCTCAGTTGGAATGTCCTCATGGATAATATCTCCTGAAATAAGTATTCCAAGTTGGTTCCATTCTCCCCATCTCTTTCTTGTACACAATCAATTATACATTTGGTTTCTTTACATAATCCCATATTTCTTGGAGGTTTTGCTCATTCCTTTTTATCTGTTTTCTCTCTTCTTGTCTGCCAGTCTTATTTCAGAAAGCCAGTCTTAAAGTTCTGAGATTATTTCCTCCATGTGCTCTATTCTGCTATTAATACTTGTGATTGCATTATGACATTCTTGTAGTGTACATTTTACCTCTATCAGGTCTATCAGGCTTCTCTGCCAAGAATTCACACTGTGTGTCAGATTGTTCGAGTGGGTTCATGAGGGGATCTCGGACCTGAGGGATGCAAAGATTCATGGGAGAAGCATGGGTTCCTAGGGTCACGTGTTCACTCACAGCATCCCCAGATGGGAATGGTTCCCTTGGCTCCCTGTCAGTCCTGGCTGGGTTGTTGTCCTGCCTAGCTTTTCTCCATTTACTGGAGGTCAAGTTGTTTCCTTGATTAGTCCCAATGTGAGAACCTGGATGTTCCAGTTGAAGGTGCTGTATTTACTTGCCCCTTTCATTCCTCCTTTTGAGAGTCATGCACACAAGCTGCCTCTAGTCAGCCATTTTGGCTACTCCTTTCATGTGATTTCATTAACTGCATAAAGGAGAAAATAATTTTTGGATCTATTGTATATATTTACATACATGTATTTAATATATGTGTTAGCTTAAAAATCACACTAAGTTTGGAAAGGAGACTTCAGTTTTTATAAATGGTTACAACCTGCAAGATTGTTATCCCACAAGCTGGGAAGCACAGGCTCCAACCAAAGCCCAGAAAAAGGCACTTCAAATAGAGGAAGATTTGGGGTAGGAGATTTATGCCGAATGAGTTGGCTAAGGATACATATTTAACAAGTTACAGGAGGAGCTATGCATATGCATGAAGGTGGTCTTGACACATATGTATTGAACAAAAACATAAGTAACATACAACTCATGTTCAGGTTGGAGCAGAGACTTATCATTAAATATATTACAATTAGGCTGGATATGTCAAAAAATCATTTCCGAACACATAACCACTCAAGTGTGCAGCCTCCATGAACTGGCAAGAACCAGTTTATGGTCAGTAGTCTTCTTCTTTTTTTTTTTTTAATTATACTTTAAGTTCTAGGGTACATGTGCACAACGTGCAGATTTGATACATAGGTATACATGTGCCATGTTAGTTTACTGCACCCATCAACTCATTATTTACATTAGGTATTTCTCCTAATGCTATCCCTCCACCAGCCCCCCCACCCCACGACAGGCCCCAGTGTGTGATGTTCCCCAACCTGTGTCCAAGTGTTCTCACTGTTCAACTCCCACCTATGATTGAGAACATGCAGTGTTTGGTTTTCTGTCCTTGCGATAGTTTGCTGAGAATGATGGTTTCCAGCTTCATCCATGTCCCTGCAAAGGACATGAACTCATCCTTTTTTATGGCTGCATAGTATTCCATGGTGTATATGTGCCACATTTTCTTAATCCAGACTATCTTTGATGGACATTTGGGTTGGTTCCAAGTCTTTGCTATTGTGAATAATGCTGCAATAAACATATGTGTGCATGTGTCTTTATAGTAGCATGATTTATAATCCTTTGGGTATATACCCAGTAATGAGATTTCTGGGTCAAATGGTAATTCTAGTTCTAGATCCTTGAGGAATCACCACACTGTCTTCCACAATAGTTAAACTAATTTACACTGCCACCAACAGTGTAAAAGTATTCCTATTTCTCCACATCCTCTTCAGCATCTGTTGTTTCCTGACTTTTTAATGATCACCATTCTAACTGGTGTGAGATGGTATTTCATTGTGGTTTTGATTTGCATTTCTCTGATGACCAGTGATGATGAGCATTTTTTATATGTCTGTTGGCTGCAAAGATGTCTTCTTTTGAGAAGTGTCTGTTCATATCTTTTGCCCACTTTTTGATGAGGTTTTTTTCCTAGTAAATTTGTTTGAGTTATTCGTAGATTCTGGATATTAGCCCTTTGTCAGATGGGTAGATTGCAAAAATTTTCTCCCATTCTGTAGGTTGCCTGATCACTCTGATGGTAGTTTCTTTTGCTGTGCAGAAGCTCTTTAGTTTAATTAGATCCCATTTGTCTATTTTGGCTTTTATTGCCATTGCTTTTGGTGTTTTAGACATGAAGTCCTTGCCCATACCTATGTCCTGAATGGTATTGCCTAGGTTTTCTTCTACAGTTTTTATGATTTTAGTTCTTATGTGTAAGTCTTTAATCCACCTTGAATTAATTTTTGTAGAAGATGTAAGGAAGGGATCCAGTTTCAACTTTCTACATATGACTAGCCAGTTTTCCCAGCACCATTTATTAAATAGGGAATCCTTTCCCCATTGCTTGTTTTTGTCAGGGTTGTCAAAGATTGGATGGTTGTAGATGTGTGGTGTTATTTCTGAGGCTCCTGTTCTGTTCCATTGGTCTATATCTCTGTATCTCTGTTTTGGTACCAGTACCATGCTGTTTTGGTTACTGTAGCCTTGTAGTATAGTTTGAAGTCAGGTAGCATGATGCCTCCAGCTTTGTTCTTTTTGCTTAGGATTGTCTTGGCAATGCGGTCTCTTTTTTGGTTCCATATGAACTTTAAAGTAGTTTTTTCCAATTCTATGAAGAAAGTCATTGGTAGCTTGATGGGGATGGTATTGAATCTTAAATTACTTTGGTCAGTATGGCAATTTTCATGAAATTCATTCTTCCTATCCATAAGCATGGAAAATTCTTCCATTTGTTTGTGTTCCCTTTTATTTCCTTGAGCAGTGTTTTGTAGTTTTCCTTAAAGAGGTCCTTCACATCCCTTGTAAGTTGGATTCCTAAGTATTTTATTCTCTTTGTAGCAATTGTGAATGGGAGCTCACTCATAATTCAGCTCTCTGTTTGTCTGTTAATGGTGTATAAGAATGCTTGTGATTTTTGCACATTGATTTTGTATCCTAAGACTTTGCTGAAGCTGCTTATCAGCTTAAGGAGATTTGGGGCTCAGACAATGAGGTTTTCTAAATATACAATCATGTCAGTTGCAAACAGAGACAATTTGACTTCCTCTTTTCCTACTTGAATATCCTTTATTTCTTTCACTTGCCTGATGGCCCTGCCCAGAACTTCCAACATTATGTTGAATAGGAGTGGTGAGAGAGGGCATCCTTGTCTTATGCTGGTTTTCAAAGGGAATGCTTCTAGCTATTACCCATTCGGTATGATACTGGCTGTGGGTTTGTCATAAATAGCTCTTATTATTTTGAGATACGTTCCATCATTACCTAGTTTACTGAATGTTTTTAGCATGAGGGGCTGCTGAATTTTGTTGAAGGCCTTTTCTGCATCTATTGAAATAATCATGTGGTTTTTATCATTGGTTCTGTTCATGTGATGGGTTACATTTATTGATTTGTGTATGTTGAACCAGCCTTGCATCCCAGGGATGAAGCCAACTTAGTTATGGTGGATAAGCTTTTTGATGTGCTGCTGGATTCAGTTTGCCAGTATTTTATTGAGGATTTTCATACTGATGTTCATCAGGGATATTGGTCTAAAATACTCTTTTTTTGTTGCGTCTCTGGCCAGGCTTCGGTATCAGGATGATGTTGGCCTCATAAAATGAGTTAAGGAGGATTCCCTCATTTTCTATTGATTGGAATAGTTTCAGAAGGAATGGTGCCAGCTCCTCTTTATACCTCTGGTAGAATTTGGCTCTGAATCCAACTGGTCATGGACTTTTTTTGGTTGGTAAGCTATTAATTATTGCCTCAATTTCAAAGCCTGTTATTCATCTATTCAGAGATTCAACTTCTTCCTGGTTTAGTCCTGGAAAAGTGTATGTGTCCAGAAATTCATCCATTTCTTCTAGATTTTCTAGTTTATTTGCATAGAGGTATTTATAGTATTCTCTGATGGTAGTTTGTATTTCTTTGGGATCAGTGGTGATATCCCCTTTATCTTTTTTATTTCATTGATTTGATTCTTCTTTCTTTTCTTCTTTATTAGTCTTTCTAGCAGTCTATCAATTTTGTTGATCTTTTCTAAAAATCAGCTCCTAGATTCATTGATTTTTTGAAGGTTTTTTTGTGTCTCTATCTCTTTCAGTTCTGCTCCGATCTTAGTTATTTCTTGCCTTCTGCTAGCTTTTGAATTTTTTTCTCTTGCTTCTCTAGTTCTTTTAATTGTGATGTTAGGGTGTCAATTTTAGAACTTTCCTGCTTTCTTTTATGGGCATTTAATGCTACAAACTTCCCTCTAAACACTACTTTAAATGTATGCCAGAGATTCTGGTACATTGTGTCTTTGTTCTCATTGGTTTCAAAGAGCATCTTTATTTCTGTCTTCATTTCATTATTTACCCAGTAGTCATTCAGGAGCAGGTTGTGCAGTTTCCATGTAGTTGAGTGGTTTTGAGTGAGTTTCTTAATCCTGAGTTCTAATTTGAATGCACTATGGTCTGAGAGATGGCTTGTTGTGATTTCTGTTTTTTATATTTGATGAGGAGTGCTTTACTTCAAATTATATAGTCAGTTTTAGAATAAGTGTGATGTAGTGCTGAGAAGAATGTATATTCTGTTGATTTGGGGTGGAGAATTATGTAGATGTCTATTAGGTCTGCTTGTTGCAGAGCTGAGTTCAGGTCCTGGATATCTTTGTTAACCTTCTGTCTCGTTGATCTGTCTAATATTGACAGTGGGGTGTTAAAATCTCCCATTATTATTGTGTGAGAGTCTAAATCTCTTTGTAGGTCTCTCAGGACTTGCTTTATGAATCTGGGTGCTCCTGTATTGGGTGCACATATTTTTAGGATAGTTAGCTCTTCTTGTTGAATTGATCCCTTTACCATTATGTAATTCCCTTCTTTGTCTCTTTAGATCTTTGTTGGTTTAAAGTCTGTTTTATCAGAGACTAGGATTGCAACCCCTGCTTTTTTTTTTTTTTTTTTTTTTTTTTGCTTTCCATTTGCTTGGTAGATATCCCTCCATCCCTTTATTTTGAGCCTATTTGTGTCTTTGCATGTGAGATGGGTCTCCTGAATACAGCACGCTGACGGGTCTTGACTCTTTATCCAATTTGCCAGTTGGCGTCTTTTAATTGGGGCATTTAGCCCACTTACATTTACAGTTAATATTGTTATGTGTGAATTTGATCCTGTCATTATGATGTTTGTTGGTTATTTTGCCTGTTAATTGATGCAGTTTCTTCATAGCATCAATAGTCTTTACGATTTGGCCTGTTTTGCAGTGGCTGGTACCGGTTGTTTCTTTCCATGTTTAGTGTTTCCTTCAGGAGCTTTTGTAAGGCAGGCCTGGTGTTGACAAAATCTTTTAGCATTGGCTTGTCTGTAAAGGATTTTATTTCTCCTTCACTTATGAAACTTAGTTTGGCTGGATATGAAATTCTGGGTTGAAAATTCTTTTCTTTAAGAATATTGAATATTGGCCCCCACTCTCTTCTGGCTTGCAGGGTTTCTGCTGAGAAACCCACTGTTAGTCTGATGGGCTTCCTTTTGTGGATAACTTGACCTTTCTCTGTGGCTGCCCTTAACAGTTTTTCCTTCATTTCAACATTGGTGAATCTGGCAATTATGTGTCTTGGGGTTGCTCTTCTTGAGGAGTATCTTTGTGGTGTTCTCTGTATTTCCTGAATTTGAATGTTGGCCTGCTTTGCTATGTTGGGGAAGTTCTCCTGGATCATATCCTGAAGAGCTTTTTCCAACTTGGTTCCATTCTTCCCATCATTTTCAGGTACCCCAATCAAATGTAGATTTAGTCTTTTCACATAGTCCCATATTTTTTGGAGGCTTTGTTTGTTTCTTTGTACTTTTTTCTCTAATCTTGTTTTCTTGCTTTATTTCATTAATTTGATCTTCAATCACTGATACCCTTTCTTCCACTTGATTGAATCAGCTATTGAAGCTTGTGCATGCGTCATGAAGTTCTTGTGCCATGGTTTTCAGCTCCATCAGGTTATTTAAGTTCTTCTCTACATTGTTTATTCTAGTTAGCCATTCATCTAGTCTTTTTTCAAGGTTTTTGGCTTCCTTGTGATGGGTTCAAACATCCTCCTTTACGTCGGAGAAGTTTGTTATTACCAACTTTCTGAAGCCTACTTCTGTCAACTCATCAAAGTCATTCTCTGTCCAGTTTTGTTCCATTGCTGGCAAGGAGCTGCAATCCTTTGGAGGAGAAAAGATGCTCTGATTTTCAGAATTTCAGCTTTTCTGCTCTGGTTTCTCCCCACCTTTGTGGTTTTATCTACCTTTGGTCTTTGATATTGGTGACCTACAGATGGGGTTTTGGTGTAGATGACCTTTTTTGTTGATGTTGATGCTATTCCTTTCTGCTTGTTTGTTTTCCTTCTAACAGTCTAACAGTCAGGTCCCTCAGCTGCAGGTCTGTTGGAGTTTGCTAGAGTTCCACTACAGACCCTGTTTGCCTGGGTATCACCAGCAGAGGCTGCAGAACAGTAAATATTGCAAAACAGTAAATACTGCTGCCTGATCCTTCCTCTGGAAGCTTCGTCCCAGAGGGACAGCCACTTATATGAATTGTCTGTCAGCCCTGACTGGGAGGTGTCTCCCAGTTAGGCTACATGGAGGTCAGAGACCCACTTGAGAAGGCAGTCTGTCCGTTCTCAGAGCTCAAACGCTGTGCTGGGAGAACCACTGCTCTCTTCAGAGCTGTCAGACAGGGACATTTAAGTCTACAGAAGTTGTCTGGTGCCTTTTGTTCAGCTATGCCCTGCCCACAGAGGTGGAGTCTAGAGGCAGTAGGCCTTGTTGAGCTGTGGTGGGCTCCACCCAGTTCGAGCTTTCTGACAACTTTGTTTACCTATTCAAGCCTCAGCAATGGCAGATGCCCCTCCCCCAGCCAGGCTGCAGTCTCACTGATTGATCACAGACTGCTGGGCTAGCAGTGAGCAGGACTCCACGGGTGTGGGAGCCATCGAGCCAGGCACGGGAGAGAATCACCTTGTCTGCCAGTTGCTAAGACCTTGGGAAAAGCACAGTATTTGTGTGGGAGTGCCCCATTTTTCCAGGTAGTCTGTCACGGCTTCCCTTGGCTAGGAAAGGGAAATCCCCAGATCCCTTGTGCTTCCTGGGTGAGGCGATGCCCCGCCCTGCTTTGGCTCACCCTCCATGGGCGTCACCCACTGTCCAACCAGTCCCAATGTGATGAACCAGGTACCTCAGTTGGAAATGCAGAAATCACCCCTCTTCTGCATCAATCACGTTGGGAGCTGCGGACTGGAGCTGTTCCTATTTGGCCATCTTCTGTCAGTAGTCTTCTTAACTGGAGAAAGTTAATGAAATCGGTTTCTTGTCCAATCAAAGTTGTAGTTATGGCTGGTGGAACAGGGTTTCAGTCAGTCATCATCTGTGAGGTAGATGATTTGTAATTGTTTTAATATTGCTTATCTTAAGGTCAGTGCTTATTTAGCTGCTAGAGAAAAAAGGAAAAAAAAAAAACCTTGTGGCAGATAGAACACAGTTTATTTTTTAAGTGTAGTGCATGACTTAACCCTTGCCTGGTATAGCCTTAGGTCCTGTTTATAATTTTGTATCTTATTGCCACAGAGTCTGTTCTGTCAGTCTCATGAGGTTAGCTGTTATGTCTAAACTGCAAAAGAGAGGGGGCATAATGAGCCTGTCTGACTTTCTGTCCTATCATGGCTGGGAACTTTGTTTTTAAGGTTTTTCTGGATTTATTTGGTGAGGGACTTAGGATTTTATTTTTGGTTTACAATGTTTAATTAGTTTAATTAAATGGTGTCCAGAAACAGGCAACTCTAGGAATGTACATGTGCTCTTAATTTACATGTGACTGTGTTTTCTATCATTTGCATAGCTATATTGGTATAGATATTAAATTAGCAAATTTACTTCTAGGAACTGCCTATTACTGTTGTTTCTAGTCAACATTCTTATCTTCTAGACAGAAGATAAGAATCTCCTGGATCAAAGACAAAGTCCTCTTTGCTCACCGCACAACAATCAGGCTGAGTGTCAGTATATTTGATTAGGTTCATCTTGCCACTAAATCATACCCAGGGCATGCACAGGCCCAGAGGGAGTTTGTACTTTCAGCAAGCTACATTATAGAAATGGAATATGGAGAATGCCTCTTTTTTATCCTGATGAGACACATTACCTCATCCCTTAAGGTTTATCACTGCAGACACAAATCTGAGAAATGGCTTGGGAAAAGAGGCATCAGGGCCATGAATTCTTGGCTCACTTGGGAAGAATATGCAAGCATGTTCAGAAGCCATGCTCGGGCCCAACACCTGCTTTCTCAGCACCAAAAAATAGGCGTGACTTTGAAGTCTAGTACCCTTTTAAGAGTTAAGCTGGCATGTCCAGATTTTATTTAACTTTTTTCACCTTTTATTTATTGTGCCATATATAAATCTTCCTAGCCACTCCAACATTTCATTTTATTAAAGAAAAAGTATTTAATTTAGTCATTTTAGTGAGTAACTTAAAAATATTAATTACATATAATATAGTTAATTTTAAGGTATTAATTATATTAGCATGATTCTATTATATCTTCTGGTTTAACTTTTCCTTCAAAAATGAACACTATACCAGTTGGATTATATATCTACGGGAAAAGGGAATTTGATAAAAAGAATGTTTTACTTTAAAGGATAATTAAAGGAATACATTAATGTGAGATACTTTTCAAACTGGACTGAGAGACACTTTAACTTTGTGCTCAACATCAGCATTTGACAGACAATTTGAGTCCAATGACAGTAACAGCTGGCCCCTTACTGAGAAGAAAGGTGACAGCTGCCATGCCACTGGGATCAATAATTTCCATAGAAGATGGTTAGGATGCCAATCTACAATTTGATTACTTTGGTGAAAATGTATATTTGTTTTCCTCAGTCCTTCAAATAGGCAGTTTACAAAAACTAGTCTTGTATTGATTTCATTGCAGAGAGAGCCATAACCCCATAGGCAAGTGACAGAAAGCCTTGGCTTTCATAGTTGAAAAAAATCCTTTCTCTAATTAATACTAGACTATTTCATCCATTTTAAACAAGCTATTTAATCCTCTACTTAACTATGTTTCCTCAGGGTTTTCTAGCTGCTCGTGTTACTTATAATGATGCAACTCTGCTATAAACTTTCATAATGGAGTTCAATAAAGTCGTGAGTGAATACACAATCATAACCATGTATCAGTGATGCCTCCACAAACTCATTGTGGTAATCAAAACACCAGTGGGCTATTTTTCACCATGATCTCCTGGGGTTAACATCATTGTGGAATGTCTGTTTTTACACAGTTATTGAGGGGACAAATTAATTTGCAGTTTTCTTCCTTTTTCAATTATCAGAGCCATCTAGATTTACATGAAGTACTGTTTTAAAACTATAGCCTGAAAATGAGTTGAGATTCACCCTACTACCAAGTCTTCTTCCTATAAAACTGTAACTACAATTTTTCCCAAGTGTATCTGAATCTAAAGAATAACCAGAATTATAGTAGATCTGCTTTGAAATTTTGCAACAATTATGAATGCTGTGGTACCCTTGAAACTGGAAAATAGAAATAGCAAACTGTGTTTACTTAATGTAGAAAGCACCAATAGCTATAATTTCAAGAGAAAGACTAAATTGTAAGATAACACATTTTGACTAAGCTAATAAAAAAAAAATCAAGAGCAGGGGTTTCAACACTGGTCCCCAGTCTAGCAATATTAGCATCTCTCAGCAACTTGTTAGAAATGCAGAGTTCATGTCCTTTGTAGGGACATGGATGAAATTGGAAATCATCATTCTCAGTAAACTATCGCAAGAACAAAAAACCAAACACCGCATATTCTCACTCATAGGTGGGAATTGAACAATGAGAACACATGGACACAGGAAGGGGAACATCACACTTCGGGGACTGTTGTGGGGTGGGGGGAGGGGGGAGGGATAGCATTGGGAGATATACCTAATGCTAGATGACGAGTTAGTGGGTGCAGCGCACCAGCGTGGCACATGTATACATATGTAACTAAACTGCACATTGCGCACATGCACCATAAAACCTAAAGTATAATTAAAAAAAAAAAAAAAAAAGAAATGCAGATTCTCATCAGGCCCTGCACAGACCAATTAAATAAGAAACCTCATGCTGGTATCTGGCAACCTATGTTTTAACAAGTCTTTATTGTGATGCAAACTAAAATTTGAGAACCATTGGCTTAGAGGTCTTCTTTCAACCCATTGTAGGTGGCTTTAAAAATACAAGGCAGGATGATGTTCCCCTTCCTGTGTCCATGTGTTCAAGAAAAAGAAAAATACAAGGCAGGAGTGCATCAGTCTTTGGCAATCCATGTGTCTTCTAACTTAAGTTCTGAGAAAAAGAAGAGGGTTCATGTGGTCATTTCCAAGGAATCTGAAAGATGAGGTCAGTTTGATCAACCTCACACCAGAGAACGTAAGGCTATGGTAAAATCTCAATACATCTCCAGTTACCATTTTAGTAAGGGGTTGGGGAATAATTGTTGAGCCTGTGTCAGACCTGAAAGTTTTCTCCATGTTCTTTATTTAATTTCATTTTATTGTATCTTGTTTTGTTTCTACTTTAGTTTATCATTTTTCTCATTGAATCTTTTCTTTTAGTAATTGTCACTAAATATCCTCTGGAAAATTACTTGTCACCTTTCTCAGGCTTGGAGTAGAGAAACTACCCAGAACAGAATACATGCTAGCTGACCCCAAAAGGAGAGATCAGGGTGAGTGCCCAGGCTGTGGGACAAAGGGTGAGAGCCAAGGGAGCCATCATACAGCTGCACAATAAAGAGTCACTGTAGAACACCTAAGGATTTGCCCCTTTAATCAGACAAAATGTTGTTACATGGAAATTTACATCTACCACATTTGCTGTTCCCCTAGCCTGAATCAAAATTGTAGAGCAGAATATGAAACTAAATTCTTAGCTGGAAGGACCTTGACATCACCAATCCAAATTGAGGAAGCCGAGCCAAAAGAAACCAATTTGCTAATGTCATACAAATAGATTTCTGTGACCTTGAGCAAAATAATGCAGTGATATACAAACAGGCCTAAATATGAAACTGCCCGCTTTTCCATTATGCCATACTATGTATTACAATCATTAGGTGAGTTGCTGGTTTTCTGCTACTTAAATTATCTTAGCAGTAAAATGAGGATAATACCATAGCAATCTAATTGGTACAAGGCTCAAATGTGATAATATAAAAATGGCTTAGAACAGTATCTGGAACACATAATCAGTGCTCAGAAAAAGCGGCACTGCAGTCAATGTGCTGTGATAACAGTCATCTCCCAGGTCTTTTTATCAGTTTGCTATTGTTGTCAAATAACAAAAATTCAGTAGCTCATAAGCTGATGGGCAACCTGGGCAGCTTAACAAGAGATAAGCATTCTCAGAGGGGATCGCTCACTCATCTGTAGTCAGGTGTGGTCATCTAGCGGTAGTTTCTGCTTATGTCTGGGCTCTCTTACACACCTGGAATATTCTAACCAGGGAACCATGTGACCACACTGATAACATGCCCATGAATCAGACCTGATTCAAGCCCCATTCATAATAACAGGTGGGAAAGTAAAAATCTGCATGAACCCTGAAGGCAGAGAATTAGAAATATTTGGAGAACACCACCAACATTTCTCACAATTGTTTTGTTTTAGTTGTTATTGTGGGGAGCAAGTCACTTAAAGTAAGATTTATTTTGATATCATGTCACCACTTATTTAACATGCTCTTCATATGTTCCCTCTGTCACTCTGAAAAGCCCAGTGCCATTATCCTTGCCTGAGTTGCAGGGATCATAAAAACATACTACTTGAGGCTGACTTTACTGAGTTGAATCTAGATTTTCCCTATATCAAGTTATTTTTTACTAAGTTCACTCATAAAGAAACCTTTCACAACTTTATTAACATCAATCTGTTAATATTAATAATGATTCAAAGTGTTCAGCATTCAAAACATAGTCACATAATTGTGTTAATGAGAGATACTTTCTTAATCCACTGTAACAAATCTTTAGTAATGGACATTTTAACATGAATAATTGACTTACAGTGTAACTTTTTTTAAATACGAAAATTCCTGAAGTCCCTTTAATCACACTGGCTAGAAGAAATGCATACCAATGTAGAGAGAGATATACACACCCAACATTCCATCTGCCACCCCACAAATCAAGCTCCTTCTCTATTTGTGTGAAGCCATCTTTATTAGGATGAATAGATTGTGGAATAGATAGGAATAGAAAAAAACAGAAGAGTCTGTACCTGTATCACTATTCATCCTTTTTTTTTGCTCCCATACTATAAGATCATCTGATAATAGATAAAATGTGAACAAACATCTTATCACGTGGGTGTGTGAATGACTCTGCATAAAACGAAGCTCCTCACCAACCAGCAATGTGCAGGTGGCATGGGAGAAAAATATCTTTCATTGTACTAAGCCACAGATTTGGGGATTTTTTTTTAAGCAGTGTAGCCTAGGCTATTTGACTAACCCCCTGACATATATAGTTGGCCTTCTCATAGACCCTTTTTCCTTCTTTCAAAGGTATTATTGTAGCAGAGCCTACATGTACAGCATACAAAGAATAACAACATTGGGCATAGAATAAAATTTCGAGTTTTTATAGCTTGAAAAGAGAATAATTAATGCTAAGTAGACACATACAAACCCCAAATTATCATATTTCATCAAATCTAAGTCACTATTAACTGTAAACTAAATCTTAACATATCATTCATAAAGAAAATATATGCTGCCAATTATAAGTATTACCTACTATTGATTGTGAGATTATTCTTGATTTATGAAATATAAAAAATAAACATTTTAGCATTGTCAACATATGGCAATGTTTAAGTCTCCATTGCTTTTCACCTTTCTTGCTTGAAAAAGAAGGAAGTTCTCTTGAATCAGCATAAACAAATTTTTGTTTTCGTGGAAAAAGTTGTAAAAAGATATGGCATTTAAGATGGCTGCAATATCTTTGTCATTTCTCCTACTGAGAATTTGAATCTATTTCTTTTTTCCTGGAATCTGAGTTTATCTTGTAAATTGTTTTCACCAATACAATGAGGCAGAAATTACACTGTACAACTTCTGAAAATGGGCCTTAAGAGTTCAGCAGCTTCAAACTTTAAATTTTGGAAGGCTCCTTCTTGGAGTTCATCAGCTATGCTGTGAGAACTCCAAGCATTGTTGAGAAGCTACCTATAGGAGAATCAAAGCACACTGGTTGAGCCCAAACAGAAATCTGAAAATAAATCCAGCAATAATTGCCACCTGTGTACATGGGCCTCATTGAAATCCCTACTCGATGGAGTTTGCAATGATCTCGTCCCTGGTAACACTACATGAAGTGTAAGAACCACTCAGCTGAGCTCAGTTAACCCACAGAATAATGAGATATAAGGAATTTTTGTTGCTTTTACAGGTTTACATCACCAAGTTTTGGCAGTTGGTTTTATAATACTACACAACTTTAAAAAGAGAATTGCAGTAATAAAAGGGCCTAAATTGAGTGAAGCTCATTAACATAAGAAAGGATAGGATGTTACTTACAACATAAAGGACTTCATTGTATAGAACAAAAGTAGATGAGAAAGTAGATGGGAAAGCTAACACAGGTAGAGTTTTATGAGAGAGAGAGAGAGAATAAAGCTTCAATTTTGAAGGAAAAGAGTTAAAAAAAAGTTATAAGCAATACGTGTGGGACTTCAGGGAGATAAAAAAAAGCTAAAGAAATTCCAGAGTATAATTTTTTTTTTGAGACAGAGTCTCACTCTGTCACCCAGGCTGGAGTGCAGTGGTACAATCTTGGCTCACTGCAACCTCCGGACCCCAGGTTCCAGTGATCCTCCTGCCTCAGCCTCCTGAGTATCTGGGATTACAGGTGGCTGGCACTGTGCCCAGCTAATTTTTTGTATTTTTAGTAGCGACGGGGTTTTACCATCTTGGCGAGGCTGGTTTTGAACTCCTGACCTTGTGATCCACCCGCCTTGGCCTCCCAAAGTGCTGGGATTACAGGCGTGAGCCACCATGCCCGGCCTCCAAGGTATTTTTTTTTATGTCAGTTCTAGTGGAATTTCTTTTGTGACCTCTTTGGGTTAAGAGGTAAACTGAGGCACAATAAAATTTTAATGGATTTATTTAGTCAAACAACAATTTATGAATGATGCAGTTTCAAATTAGCAGTGGTTCAGAGGTTCCATAGACTAACACAAAGGAAGAACTTTTATAGGGTAAACGTAAAAGTAAAGCAAAGCAAATATTTAATTGGTTACAGTTATACCGTTGTCTTATTTGGTCAGTCCTCCCAGAAAGTTCTTAGTTATGTAACTATGATAACTTCTGATTGGTTCGCCTTCAATTTCATTTTTCTTTAATACTGGCATTTACAAGAAATAGCCGACCCAAGTTAAGTTTTGTTTACGTTTGCAAATCAAGCAAAGTTAAGGTTACTTATGAGGCCTAATTGGCTTTGTCTACTCGGTGATTCTTCATGACTGATCTCCATTTTAATTTACTTTTATAAGTGTTATATTTAAACATTTAAATTACTTTTCAATGTATTTATGTGTCTGCTTACTTATTTTTTCACACCTGTATTTCTTTTGAATGAGTCATGATGCTAATACTTGTCAAAAATTAATTCATTTTTGCATTTCTTAGAATACAGTTAAACAGGGTGTAATCAAAGTCTGACTTCATTTTTGGTATCTGATTGTTGACTTTTTTAAACCTCAATTCTTTTTTTGTTCTTGGTCCTACATCTGGACAGACTGATAAGAAAGACTGTTAGGTCACATTCTCATTTAGTGCCAGTGGGAAATTTAAACTTTCTACTAGTGAGAACATTCCCCAGTCCCATCCCTCCACGCCAGTCACTATATAGGCCCAACCCACTCCTTCTAGTAAGCCCAAGCCAGCTTGGATTTTCTCATGCTCACCCAGCTGTCCCCAGGAACCCCTTGTGTGAGTAATTAACTTTTTAAAAGTGTAGAATATTACGGAAATGCTATTTTTTTTTGCAAATAAACAAAGCTCTGTGGCAACTTCAAAAATGAAGGTAAATATAAAAGTCAAGTTTTCTTATATTTTAATAATTATATTACTGTGTGCTCCAATATAGTAGACTTTGACCAAATGCAGCTATTTAAATTTAAATTTAAACAAATTAAAACTAAATAAAATTGAAAGTTCACTTTCTCATGTGTACTAGCCATGTTTTATATGTGTGATGGTAGAAACATCCACATATCAACAGAAAAATATACATTTTTTGCCAAGGCAAATGGAACATTTGCCAAGGTGGACTATATTCTTAGAAAAATAAAATCCCAAAAATTGTAAAAGAATTTAAATTATACAAATTAAATGTTCCAGCCAAAATGAAATCAAATTAAAACTCAACAGCAAAAAGATATCATTAAAATTTTCTAAATTAAAAATATACAGACATAGACCTAAGTAATTCATGGATAAAAGACCAAGTCAGAAGAAAAAAATATGAAATATTTTGAATTGAACAAAAATCAAAGCACATAATATAAAAATGTATGGGAGGCAGATAAGCAGTAATTATCTTCTCTATAGAGAAATGTATAGCCTTAAATGTTTATACTAGAAAATAGTAAAGACTTTAAATTAATAATCTATGATAACTTCTTAAGAAAGAAGAAAAATAATGATAGATAAAATTGACAGAAATCTTTAGAATGGAAATAACGAAGTGAAGAGCTGAAACTTGGAATGGCAGAAAAAAAGAACCAACTATATGCTGTCTACAGAAACCAACTTTAAATATAACAATGTAACTATCATTTAAAAGTAAAAATACCATTAAATGTTAATGGATGAGTCTTGGGGGTATGATGAAAATGTTCTAAAATCATATTGCAGTGATGAATGCAGAGCTCTGTGAATATTCTAAAAAACTACTTATCTTAAATGGCTGGATTTTATGACATATGAATTATATCTCAATAAAGTGATTTTAAAAAATAAAGGATGGAAAAAATATTCCATGCAAATATTAAAAAAAAAACTGAAACCACTGAAATTGAAAACAAATAGAAATATAGAGAAATCATTATTGCCAGAATCTTTTATTTCAGAAAAATAAAAATAAAATAATTTTTATTTTTATATTGTACATTGACCAATTATAGTTCTATATATGTATGTGGTACAAAGTGATGTTATTGTTTATGAATACCATGTGAAATAATTAATAAAAGGAAAAACAATTTGACAGACCTCCAGCCAATCTAAAGTAAGATAAAGGCAGGAATTATTAGTATTAGGAACGAAAAAAGGTACATCATTGAAGTTCCAACTAACATTAAAAGGATAATAAAGTAATGTTATGAACAACTTTATGGCAATAAATTTGACTACTAGCTTGAAGACAAGCATTTTGAATGATACAGACTACCAAAGTTCATTCAGGGGCAATAGACAACCTACATCGTAAACCTATGACTCTTAACTAGGTTGAATTCATATATAAAAAGCATTCCGGCCAGGTGTGGTGGCTCACGTCTGTAATCCCAGCAGTTTGGGAGGTCGAGGCGGGCAGATCACCTGAGGTCGGGAGTTTGAGACCAGCCTGACCAACATGGAGAAACCTTGTCTATACTAAAAATACAAAAAAATGAGCTCAGCGTGGTGGTGCATGCCTGTAATCCCAGCTACTGGGGAGGCCGAGGGAGAAGAATCGCTTGAACCCAGGTGGCGGAGGTTGCAGTGAGCCAAGATCCCACCATTGCACTCCAGCCTGGGCAACAACAGTGAAACTCCATCTCAAAACAAACAAACAAACAAACAAAAAACCCGAAAAACCATTTCACAAATAAAATTTCAGTTCCAAAATACTTTACTGGCAAATTCTATCAACTAAGGAAAAATATTACCAACTGTACAAAATCTCATGCAGAAAATTTTTTTGAAACTTTTTCACCTTGTTTTTTAAGGCCAGAATTGCTATGATGCCAAAACTATACAAAATAATAATAATAATAATAATAATAATAATAATAATAATAAAGTAGATAAAAATAAAACTATGGAACAATGATCTCTCAGGCACATGAAAGATTAGGAAATAAAATCTAGAAATACATAAAATAATTTTTCATGTCCATGTAGGTATTATCACAGATACGCCAGGGTGGTTTAATTAGAAAATCAATCAACTTAATTTACTGCCTTAGTCAATTAAAAGAGAAAAATAATAAAGTCTATGAGTGTCTTATATTCCTTGGACCAGCAAGTAACTGAGACATACTTTTCTCACAGAAGACAGGAATTTAATTGGCCAACCCCAACAGCCGAAGCAGATTTTAAGCTCACAACACAATTGCAAACAACCCATTGATCAGTGCAAATTCTACAGCCAAACTCAATGTCAGTAGGATAGAAAAGTGTACTCCACTTACCTGGGACAGTGAGGTGAAAAAATACAAATATTTCCTGAGCAATAATCCAAACTACATCACTTATTACATAGTCCTCTCCATAAAGCAACACCTTAGGCAGATACTATTGTATTACATATCATACAAGCAGAATAAATATGTCAATATGATAGATTAATGCAGGTTTTGTTACAGATAAATGACTTTTCATTTTCTGATTAACTGTTATCAACAATTTTCAGTAAAAGCCTATCTAACAGTAACAGAACAGATGCTCAATACATTCTTTATGTGTAGGTTAGTTGAAAGGGCACAAAGTTAAAGTCTGATAGACCTTGTTTTATATCCTCTTCTGTCACTTGCTAGCCCAAGTAAACCTGAGTAAATTATTTTTTTCATTCTTAACCTCAGTTTTCTAATTAGTGAAATAATTCTATCTTATATTTTTATCGTGAGAATTATTATATATATATACACACATATATATACATATATGTATCTACTATACCATTTCATAATAGCTTCCATATATATGGTAGCCCAATGTCATGCCTACAACATAATAGGTATTCTCATTCATATCTGTAGCTATTATGAAATAATGAAAGGACTAATATGATGAAGCAGTAGGTAGGTCTCCACCCTGAAGGAAAAAGAAAGAGTAAGGCAATTATCCTGATAACTATTTTTAAAAAAGACCCCAACTTAGACACAAAAATTATCTGCAAAACAGGATGTTGTGGTAAGTCTAGTGTTAGAGTCTTCATTATTTTTATATTCATATTTCACCTGTAGCTAACTTTCAACTGGAATATCTTTCCACAGGAAACAAGCACCTCCGTTGGAACTGTTTAACTTTCAACTTAATTGGAGAGCTAAAGGCGATATGTGTCACAGGCCCTGAAAAAGAACATGGCCTTTGACTGAGCAATTCCATTTATGGAAAGTTGTTTGTGAAGTAAACTAGTAGATAAAAGCTTAATAGCACCGGAGTTTGTAACATAAAAATCTGGAATAATGTAAAAGTTCAAAACATAAAGAGTGCTTTAAAAATTCCAATATTGTTATAGAAGGAAGACTAGAAAGTTGTTTCTCAAATAATGGTATGGTTTAATACTTACTGACATGTAAATACACTTACGGAATATTAATTAAAAAGAAAAGTTGTAACAACATAGACATTAGGCCATGAGGCAATTTTCATTAAATTCATTCAAATATTCTTTGGGTATTAATACATCCAGGCATTTGTTTTTTAGGCGCTGGTGCTTCAATAGTGAATAAGGGAATCAACATGCTGACCTTAGAGGAATTTGCTGCTTATTATATGTAACATAAGCCTGAGAGTGTAGCCATCAACATATTAACAACCATTGTCTCAGGTTTGTATAGTATAGGTGCATATTTTATTTTATTTCATAGTGAATTTGCATTATTTGTGTAAGCAGCCATTTCAGAAGTCTGAAATGAAAAAAAAAACTTGCTTCACATATCATCATGATGATACATTCTATTTGCATAGCACATATGTGTTTTTCTCCCAAATGTTTCTATGTACATGTATGTCCCCGACTGAAAACTGGACCAGCTTCTTCCAGGAAGTAGCCTTTATCCCCTTCCCCTATGCACAGACACTAGGACCCAGATTATTCCAAAATTCAAAGCCAAGAACTAAACCCAATTAAGTTTTTCTCCAATATATCACCACATTCTAGTGTTACTATTTTTCAAAACCTCACTGTAGTTCATGGTTTATTAATTTTCCTGATTCGCTCATGTAAATAAGGCATACTAAGTATGAAGGAGTAATTGTCCCACAGACATCAACACATTCCAAATAAGGTAAAATAATTTAATTTCAAATTTACTTGAACAGATTATCAGGCTCAGAATCCTTTTCTTTTTGGCAAAGCAGTTTTTATTGTCCATTTCAATGTGTCTGGAAATAAGTTTGTAGGCTTTATCGGCCAGAATTAAAACCACCCCTTGAGAGGTTTACCTTAATATCAAGGAGATTTCCTTTTTGATAAGATCATAATTAAATATACTTTATGTACATAAATTTGGTCTCTCATTGATTTTACTTTCTTAATTTTAACTGACCAGAAAATTGGGCATATCAATTTTATGCTGAATAATGCTTTTGAAATTGTCACTCACAGAAGCTGTCATCGTCACTTAGGTTGTAGAAAATAATGAATGCAATCAACTTTACAGAACTGACACTGTAGCCTAACAGTGCAAAGATCTGTAGAAACAGGTGGGGATATACAAATGCCATTTTACACTACATTCAATAGATATTGACAAATACCATTTATCTTTGTAGATCTGATTTGTTCACATTCAAACTGTTAATATAAATGTTGGGAGAAAATTATCCATGAGTTTATTGCATTTCTATATGGTCTGGCCCTTCTGAGAAAAGGAAATGGTTGAATAATAAACATCTTGGAAGCTAGAGACAGTGTATCTCTATATATAGACATGCACTTCCCTGAAAACATCCCTAGGTATTGAAGAGAAATTCTGGAAGAATTTTCTTGGTTTCCAGTGTAATAAATGTAGAGATGCCTTTCCCTTTCCCACTTGGAGGAGATTTGCTTACACACAGAAGTGATGAGTACTCTCTCACTCTAGAGGGCAGGATGAGCAGATGTGCCAGAAGTCCTGTGAAATCTCAGTCTCTTAACAATTTGTGATTCCTTTCTTACAATGTAACCCCACTGCACATGCAGGCTCTCATTAAGTTACCCTGTGAAAAACTGATACAAAATGCTGATCTGGCTGCTGTCAAGAGGATGAAATAGATTAAGCAAAACATGGACGAGTTCAGAGGTAAGAGAAAGCATTGTATATATGGAGATGGAAATTGGTTGAGTACTTTTTAATCTTTTACATGAGTGGAATTAGAAGAGAAGAGTCTGAGGGAGGTGGACATCAGTGATGGCATCTTGTATTTTTTATTCCGAAGATTGCAGTATATCTAGAAGGCTGTGGTGACATCAAAGCACGTTAAGCTTTGGAAAAGAACAACATGGTCAGATTTACGTATTAAAGAAATTGCCTGATTGCTCTGTTAGGAACAGATTAGAGAAACCAAAAGTGGAGGCAAAGATTGCGATTGAAGCTATTGCAAGAGTCGAGGTGAAATGTTGGAGGCCTACTTCAGAGACCAGCTACAATCAACTTTCAAATCACCAAATGACGATAATCAAACCACAAAAAAGAAGCAGCTGGTGCTTCTGCCTTTTATGGGAGTTTTTACTCTTACATTTCTTCCTTCATTCATGTATTCATTCACAAATCCAATGTTTACTCTCTATGTTTGGCCTTACTCCAGGTACTCGGTGTGCAGTGGTGAACAGAATAGCTCTATTGTCTGTACACACGAGTAATAGGATTCTAGGAAAAAATGCACGGCATGCTCAGATTTGAAAAAAATAAAGGTAACTTGAACCAAAAAATAAAAGCTGTTTACTTAAGTGTGGGCAAAATGTTTGTAAAATACAGGTTATTGTGTAAACTCAGGGTAAATAATAACTATTACTAAGCTGAAGCTTGAAAGATAAGGTAAGAAAGTGGTGTCCATAATTGGAGACAAGAAAGCTCCGTGGGGAGGGACAACTTTGAAGACAGCAGGAACCTTTGTAAGTAAGACATAGACAATCCAAAGGAATCATACAGGTGGAAGATAGATATACAAATAGCTCACCCTTGCCTTCCTGCCCACCTTTATTCTCTTGCCAGGGATCTCTGGTGGCTGAATCCAATTGCAAGCTGAGCACATAGGAGCCCTGTGAAGTAGTCCTTTTTGGTCATCTTCTCTGAGGAAAAAAAAACAGAGTAGAGATGAGTAGATTTGGGTAGAGAATGGATCTAGACAAGTAAACAGAAGACATCTGGCACATGGTTTTGCCAGACTATTTTATGCATTTGTCTCCCCTTTTATAGACTGTGCTTAGTATTTATTTTAACCTGGTTTCAGCCATGTAGAACACTGGGGAGATGGGGTTTGAGCTAAGATGTGTTGACTTTCCCTCAGTGAGTTATTTTTCCTGTCCTTACAGCTCTTTATTAGAAACAAGCAGATATTTGTTGTTAAATCCAATCTGAAATGGGAGTGAGAATTCATTCTTCTTGAAAATTAACAGATTACTTTTCCACAGACCATGGTGGAAATACATACATACACACACAGATACACACACAACTTTGAGTCTGCTTATATTTGTAAATAATTTTATTACTTCCTTGATAATTGGAAATTATGGCTTTTGATTGATTATGAAAATATATTTTACACTTTGGGAGGCTGAGGCAGGTGGATCCCTTAAGCTCAGGAGTTTGAGGCCAGCCTAGGCAACATCGTGAAACCCCATCTCTATAAAAAATACAAAAATTAGCCAGGCATGATGGTATATGCCTGTAGTCTCAGCTACTCGGGAGGCTGAGGAGGGAGGATTGCTTGAGCCCAGGAGGTAAAGGTTGCAGTGAGTCCAAATGGTGCCACTGCACTGCAGCCTAGGTGACAGAGAAAGATCTTGTCTCAAAAAATAAAATAGAAATAAAGAAAATATATTTTTATTTTTTCTAATAATCTATATTGTTGCCTAAACAAAATTCTATCATTTGGGATAACATGGATGAATCTAGAGTATATTATGCTAAGTGAAATAAACTAGGCACAGAAAGACAAACACCCCACAATCACATTTATATGTAGAATCTGAAAAATGTTGAATTCACTGAAGTAGAAAGTAAAATGATTACCCAAGTTGGGGCCAGGGGTGGAGAGTTGAGAGAATGGGGTGTTGCTGTTCAAAGAAACAAAAGTGAAGCTAGACAGAAGAAATAGATTTTGAGGTCTATTGTACAGCAAGGTGACTACAGTGAATAATGTATTGTATATTTTAAAATAACTAAAACAGTAAATTTCAAACGTATCACAACAAAAAATGTTAAGTGAGGTGATGAATATGTTAATTAGCTTAATTTAATCATTCTACATTCGTATACATTTATAAACATATCACATTATACTCCATAAATATAATAAAATTATGATTTATCAACTAAAAATAACATTAATTTAAAAAGAAAGTATTGGAAATCAGATTATCCTACTATTTAAAGTTTTAACAATGACATGCTTTTAAAATAGAAAAAAACAAAAAATTTGAATAATTAAAATAATATGATTTCCTATATTTTATCACCAGATTTTTTCTGTTTCCCAATAATTTGATCCCTCATGTATATATTTTATTTCAATAATATTTTATACATTTATTAAGCTTTTTTGTATGATTTAATATGTAATGATTATTGTTTTGGTAAATAGTTTATGAATCCACTACATAAATTGTGACTTAGTGTCTTCCATACATCAGGCATATTCTCACTTAATTTTTGTCTAACTGGTCAGTAATAGGCTTAAGGTTATTTTTTGACTGCAAATATCTGTGTTTCAGGAGATTAGGTTTATACAAGTTTTTACTGTTTAGAAATCTGATTTTATCTTATTCAGCATTATGAATTCCATTTGTGACTACACAATGATTATCTTATCTCATCTTATGCTTTTTCATTCATGCTTTCACAGTTTGGTTCGATTAACATTGAATTCAATGCATTACATATTTCATTGTTAGATAATTTTTCTTAAATGTGGATCTTGCAAATGGCTTATTGTAGGATTGTTTTTACATTCAAATGTGAGACTATTACCTTTTGATAGAAAACAATTGGGCCGCATACTTTCATTACTATAATTATCACACTAGGTTTGGCTTCAGCTTTTCTGATTAATGACTTCACTTTTAACGTTTTCTTGTTCTTTTTTTTTTTCTATTGTGACCTCAATATATGACACATCTTCATTCTGTTTATTCATGTTATCATTTGTAAGACAAATATTCTGGTTTTAATTTTTTAGCAGATGTTATTTAAAAACACACAGGTCACAAACATACCGAGTATATGCATTTACAAGAATCATGTAAGAAATATAATTATTTTACTTTTATTAGAGGCTAATGAAAATAATTAAACCATTTTGCTATATAATACAAGAACGATGTTATAAGAAATAGTGTATTGAATTCAAGTTTCCCGAACTGTTAACTCTCCTGCTTATGAGTTTGTATAAATTGCCCAATTGTATGTTGTAAAAAATATCTCATCATAATAAGAAAATTGTCAATATACAGCATCAGAACATCTCTATCATCCTTCCTTCATTCTCCTATAATGCTAGTAAACATGTAAGTTTTTATAATCACTATTGATAGCTCTCGGCTACTGCCAACTAAACTAAAACCTATGAATATTCTAAGAACCAATAATTCAATCTTTTAAGAAAAACACTAGTATTGTGTGTGCAAACCCATCAGCCATTAACCAAGAAGTAATGGGTTCAGACTATCAGACTTGAGGATTTAGAATGTAAATTGATCAGCCTCAGAGAACCAGTGTCTATTCTGGAGTTAAATTGTTGGAATCAAAAGCTTAAAAATATAAATATTGGATATTCAAAAGAATCTTTCTGTAAAAAATATTACTGCATAAATAAAAACTACAGTATTTCTATATAAAGAATGTGTTACCTTATTGCAAAAAGCCATCACGACACAAGAATTTCCATAGTCTGTTATGAGAAAATGCATTTTATAGGAATAAAAAGTGTTCACATTGGCTACCATAAAAGCTGGTTTTTATGAGATTCCTAAGAAACCCATTGACAGGTAGAAATGGAATCAACTAAATAATGCCTGATATGACCTTTAGCTGTTTGTTGCTTGTGTTTGTTTGTTTTATTTTTCTTTCACTTATTTGAATATAATTATTTTGTATTGTATAAAGATTCCATACAGAAAAACTTCAGATCTTCCTATAATGAGATCTATAGACCAATTCTCTTTCTTGTATGTTCTTAGAGCCAAGAGTATTACATTTTCTCAGTGCTCTGCTCTTCATAGCTAAGAGGTGTATACACTGTGTTGAAGGAGTTGAATTCAGGCACATTTCTCTGTACATTACTACACAGTTATAAGATAAGGTACATTCTCAATTATATCCAGCCAGGTAGCAATATTGCAAAATAATGTTGGTAAAACCTTATTCCCATCCTTCCAAGTATGCAGGACTTTCTATCTAATGCTGTGTCTTTCAAAGTAATGTCATAACCCTTCAGGAAGACATGGTTTTCACCAAGCTGCAGAGTGAAAAAGCAGTTTGGAGCATCCCCACCTGGAATTTATCATCATTTCAAACTTTTTTTGTCTACCTCTTGTCTTATTTTTGCTACGATTCTCTTATTCAGTTTGATCTATCATTCTCTATTCCTTTGCTGTGCTGCAGTTTCTCCTTGCTATTCCTTCGTCACTAGTTAGCACCTCCTTCTACCATTTCATTCTACTCTCACTCTCTCATCCCTTCCCTCCTTTTTCTCTATTATATTTGTTCCTTTCTCTTGGCTTCACACACACAATCACTCTCACATCACTCAAACACATTCTCCCACACTAGCTCACAACCCTGATTTTTCTCTGGCTATCGGACATAAACAGTACCAAACTTATAATAAGATAGGGTGTTTCTACCCATGTAGTTAATTTAAGGGATAAAATAAAGTTACTACCAATCAAAATGACCCTGAGGTTGCAGTGGTTCCCATTACCCTGACTACATTGAGGAGACACATGATCTGGGCTAGATAAATAATATATGTTGCTCTCCTGTCATAGAAGTTTGCCAAGAGGTAGGCAAGGGACTAAAGCCACACTCAAACATTCTGGCCTTTCTTATTTTTCTTCTTCAGTTGATAGCCCCAGAATCTCTTTGCCCACTCCTGATTGCAGCTACTTGTGTAAGAACCTAGAAATTATGGTAGACAAATTTCCTTTCTAGGAAGAAGCTGGTGGAAGTGAATCTGGAACTCTGAGTAAAGAAGAGATTAGATCAAAATCAGAATTCTAGTTTCACAATGTTATTGATACCAGTCCCTGGGGACCACAGAGATACCTTACTTAAAGCATATATTTATTTAATTCAGTGAAGCTCCTTCAATTCATTTCAGTAAATCCCTTTGTTTCATTTATTTCTTTTATTTTCCTTGTTTATTTGTATTCAAGATAAGTTTCAGCAACTTCCAATCAAAACATTCCTGCTCATATAATATATTTCTCCACCCTTACCACTATCTACCCATCAGATTCGCTGTTTAGAAACTGACATGTAAAATTCTGTTTTTAGGGTTTAAAGTGAGAGGAAATTAGGCAAACATATATACTATTTGTAGGTGCTTAAATAGGTACCATACCTATAGAAAATTTGTATATGTATTAAACTTTAAAGTATATCCCTTTTTTGACCCAGAAACTTAATTTCTATAAATTTATACTATTTGTGTTTTATTATTCTATGAAATAATACATATATAGTATATCAACTACCATGTGGTTAATAGCACAAACCTAGGAATAAAAAATGATATTCAAAATATCGATTAAATATATTATAGTACATCCTTACCACAGATTTCTGTATAATCCTATATGTAGTGTTATGGATTACTCAGATAAATAAAGAAAAAAAAAAACAAGGTGCATAATAGGGGTATAAGATTCAACCAATTGTGTAATACACACACACACCCCAAACACACACACGCGCACGCACACACACACACACACACACACACATTCAACAGATCTAAAATACCATAAGGAGAGTCATTATTTTATGTAACACTAAAAAGAAAAAAATTGCTGCCAATTAAACTACGATATAATGCTTTCTTATCTTTTGGAAATTTTATTTAACACATACTAAAACAGCTTTTTGATACTTTAGGCATGGATTTTGATTATATATTACTATTGCATATACAGAAATAATTATGTTAAAATTAACATTAAAGAACTATTTTTCTAAGTCATTTTTGCCTCAGAAGCATTGATTCTGTGTCTTTTCACATACTCAAGGACATAGATCGTGCTGCATTTCTTTTTCTTTATAATTTTTTAAAATTTAACTCTTAAGTTTAGGGGCACACGTGCAGTTTTGTTATATAGGTAAAATTGTGTCATGGGGATTTGTTGTACAGATTATTTCATCACCCAGGTATTAAGAATAGTACCGATTAGTTGTTTTTCTTGATCTTCTCCTTCCTCCCAACCTCCACTCTTAGATAGGGCCCAGTGTGTGCTGTTCCCTCTATATGTCCATGTGTTCTCATCATTTAGCTCCCACTTATAAGTGAGAACATGCAGCATTTGGTTTTCTGTTCCTGTGCTAGTTTGCTAAGGAATAATGGCCTCCAGCTCCATCCATGTTCTTACAAAGGACATGATCTCGTTTGTTTGTTTTTTTATGGCTGCATGGTATTCCATGATGTATCTCTACCACATTTTCTTTAGCCAGTCTATCATTGATGGGCATTTAGGTTGATTCAATGTCTTTGCTATTGTGAATAGAGTTGCAATAAACATACACATGCATCTTTGTAATATAACAATTTCTATCCTTTTGGATATATACCCAGTAATGGGTTTTTTGGGTTAAATGGTATTTCTGTTTCTAGGTCTTTGGGGAATCACCACAATGTCTTTCACGATGTCTGAACTAATTTACACTCCCACCAACAGTGTATAAGCATTCCCTTTTCTCCACAGCCTTGCTAGCATTTGTTATTTTTTGGCTTTTTAATGATAGCCATTCTAAATAGTGTGAGATGGTATCTCATTTGCATTTCTCTAATGATCAGTGATGCTGAGCTTTTTTTCATATGATGTTGGACACATGTATGTCCTCTTTTAAACAGGAATTTAAAAAGCCTGAATAGCTAAGGCAATTCTAACCAAAAAGAACAAACCTGAGCAAACTACCCAACTTCAAACTACAGTGGAGGACTACAGTAACCAAAACAGCACAGTACTGGTACCAAAACAGAAACATAGACCAATAGAACAGAATGGAGAACCCAGAAATAAGGCAGCAAACCTACAATTACCTGATCTTCAACAAACCTGAAAAAAAAAAAAAACAAGCAATGAAGAAAGGCTTTCCTACTCAATAAATGGTATTGATATAAGTGGCCAGCCATTTGCAAAAGATTGAAGCTGGACCTCTTACTTACACCATACACAAAAATTTACTCGAGACAGAATAAAAATTTAAATGTAACACCAAAAACTATAAAAACCCTGCAAGACAACCTAGGTGATACCATGCTGGACAAAGAATGGGCAAAGATTTCATGATGAAGTTGCCAAAAGCAATTGCAACAAAAGCAAAAATTGATAAATGGGATCTAATTAAACTAAAGTGATTCTGCACAGCAAAGGAAGTATCAACAGAATGAACAGACAACCTAGAGAATGGGAGAAAATTTTTGCGAACTATGCATCTGTCAAAGGTCTAATATCTAGCATCTACAATAAACTTACACAAATTTAAAGAAAAAATAAACAACCCCATTAAAAATTGGACAAATATGCTGAATTTCTTAAATGCGGGTCCATTCTCTCTCTAGGATTTCCCTCTGCTACTGACATGCATTCTGCACATTTTGATGCTTTGTACTTTATTGTACAGGTGAGAAGACGTCATGGAATATTAGGTCACAACAAGAACTCATATTATTTCAGTTTATTGGTTAAAAATGAAAACATTTGTCTAGATTGGCCAAGAGGAATGAAATCCAAATTTATGTATATGCAAGCAATAACAATCATATCATGTAAAACCTGGTCAACAGGGTTTGCAAGATGTCATTTTGATGAAATACTTTCCAGTTTTAGACCCACTAAAATATGGAATAAAACCATAAAGCTTAGAATAATTAAAATGCAATGAGTATATGGCATACATACACATTGGATTATATAAATATAAAATATCACTGGAGTTATACATGAGAAACTAGTAACAGTGGTTGTCTTAGGACAATCCAGGGACAGAAAAGAGAGACTTATTTTTTTACTTTCTACCCTTTTATACCTTTTGAATGATATGTTACAATCATCTACTACTTGTTCTACAATGACAAAGATAATTATTTGTTTCTAATATAATAGATTTGTTCCTTATTACTAAATCAATGTTTCAAAATAAATAACATGTCTACAACTGAGAGAACATAATATTATTTTAGGTGATACGACTATTTTAAAACAGTTCTATGTACACATTTACCTTAATATATGTTAAAGACAATAAATCACCAAGTCCACTATTTTCATAGTTAAAAATTTCATTTTTCATTGAAATAAATGAGATCATAAGTTTAGAATTAGGATCAGGGAGAGGCTGTTGAATTCAGGGTATAAAGAGAAAATGGAAAATCCTTGGAGAGTGGAAGAGTGTATTTAGTTTTGCTAGATAGTACTAAAGGCCCAGTGAAAATAATCTCTGTTTATAAATTTGAAGTTAGATAGGTAGGAGAACACTGTTCCTTTTTAGTTTTACCAGTCATGTTTAGATGGTTGTGTGCAACTAGTGAGAAGACGGAAAAGTGGGCTTAAGAAGGTGTGGTACTTTTCTAGGGAGACCGTCTGATGAACAGAGGGATGGGGATTTCTTTGCTCACCTTTTTTGACCTCTTAAATGCTCAACACCCCAATGTCTTGCTCTGGTTGACACCACCTCCACAAACACACTGAATTAAACCATTCTGAAGTCAGAGAGTTGTCTGGGCAGAGGTCATGAGAATGCTCATAAGTTTGTTGCATGCTTACCCTTGTTATTGTGTACAAGCCTCCTTAAAGTTTTAAAAACCATCCTGGAGTTGATTTCTCACAAAAGAGACAAGGCTGACATTTGGCTGACAAATTATGCCAGTCTTTAATCAACCCATGGGAATAGTGGGAATCCGGTATTCGATATCATCAGAATGAACATAAACAATCAGCTGTTATTAAATAATCATTGATGCAAAATGTGATTGAGCCCTCCCTCTATTAATAAGGAATAGAATTCAGCACCAAACCTATTTTCAAAGAAGGAAGATTTAAATGAATCTATTTTAATGAAAGAAAATACATTTTAGAGTTTTAAATATTCTATAAATCTCCCTGTCATTCTATAGTTAAGAGTGACTGATTTACTGTCACCACAGGTAGCTATTTGTTACCTCATTGCTGTATAAAATTACTCAGTAAATAAGTGCAAATTATAGCTACTAAGGAAAGCCCACTAACACAAATGTTTCATGTCAAAGACAAGAACAGCAATCACAAAATATTTCTACTCCCCTGTTTTGAGAGTTTATTATTTCATAATGGCACGGACAGTATTTGAAAAGCCATTTCAAATATGATTTCCTCTATCAGCATACAGTATGGTGAAATGATGGTGATGATTATTATAATGATATGATGATGATGATGATGATGATCAGGCTAGTTATGTTCTTTTTGAGAGGGGAAACAGAAGTGCTGGTATAACTCTATGCATAGTATAAACAGAAATCGGACATTTCACTTCAATGTTGTTAACATCAAAGTAGTTTTTTAAAATTATTTCTTCACTTTGCTTTTCTCTTACCTGGAGCATACATGATCATTATAGTTTGCTTTCCATAACTCATGTAGTTATTTCAGAAAAGATATTTAAATATAGATAATAACAGATAATAAATATTTTAATATTATAATAACAAAATAATGGCCTACTCCTTTAAATGCCTATTTATTGACATTTATTTACAAATATAGATAAAGAAAAATGATTTGTGCAAACCACAAATAGTGTTTTTAAAATACTTCTTAATTTATGTTCTCTTAGCTGTAAGACAGTTTATCCTTTGCTCTTTCCTACCTGCAATTGGGCCTCAGGAAAAAAAAGATGGAGTGAATGCCATGTCAGAAAGGAGAAGGATGATATAGAAAAGCTCTCTTCTTTTAAAGAGTGTAGGGGGTTCACCCACCAAGGAAGGGAAGTAATGCATTTAAATGTGATGGTAAACTTTAAACATCCATGTTCTTATATTTTTTCTGTGGAAATGACAAGTTAGAAAAAGTCGATCTTGAGAACACTAAGAAGTAGTGGTGGTCAGTGACATGACTATCTAGAAGTTTGAGAATGCTGCAGGACACTGGGATGTGGCCATATTTAGCACAGCATGTACGACATTGTGTGGCACTAGGAGATGAGAGTGATCCAAAATATTAGCCTGAAGTAGCCCCTAGATCCCTACTACTTCTGAAAGGTGTACACAGGATTCAAAATGATTATGTTCTTGTCCTGGAAAAGGCTTGCAGTGAATCATCATACACCTGGATTGGGATGAAGTGTTTGAAACTATACTATGTAACAGATGTCCACAAAGTGTTAAATGAACCAAAGAGCTCCGTTGCACCTCAGTGGTAATGAGTAAAAGGAACAGAAAGGACCAGCCACAATTTAGCAGAGACTAGGAATGATGCAGAGAATTATGTTGCCTACTGTCTCCTGACACTACTACAAGGTCATATAAACCTTATATCCAGCACACAAAATGTATCTTAGGAAAAGCAAATGGAGTGAGAAGAACTCTGTGCAGATTACATCATTTGAAACAAATGTGTAAACATAAAGAAACAGGATCTCTGGATATGAATGAATTTACTGGATTGTTCTGAATATACACGTGAAACTGTGGTTGTTATTTCATTCAACAGGCTTCTGACGAAGTCATAGAAAACAAAACAAAAATAGTTATATTCTCTTTGAACATCTGAGTATGCCTTAACAAAAATACAACTCATTAGACATAATTTTAATTATTGTTTGAAGAAATAATAAAAACCCAGTGCTTAGCCACTAAAGACTGCAACAGTCTTAATCATAAAAATAGAAAGAATTCCTAATGCAACTGTTCCTTAGATGTGTGGTATGGATGACAAGTAGCAATTTTCAAAGAGCAAACTTAAACATACCATTAAGTTTCACACAATTCAAAATCATATTTAAATGCCTGGTTCTATTGTAATGTCAACAATACAACTTTTTCTTAAAACTACCTTTTTCATTTAGAAATATTAAACAATAATATTGATTAAGAACATTAGAAACAGCTTAATAGGATTTTTGCTTTTATTTTTGTTATTTTAGTTTTTTACATTCAACAGTTAGACAATATGTTAAACACAGAATTTGTTTAAAATAAAGTTTTATATCAATCCAGTTTGTACTTGCTTTAAATTTAGAATTTCTAATTGTCTCTGTTTCAAAGTGATGGTATGAAAGAAAACATCAATGAATCTACTTTAGCACCAAATACAATGATGATCTAACAGCTTGCAAACACAATTTAACATAATATTGTACCTGAAGAATAAATAAGCTCAATTCTCCTAGAGGCATTTTGCAAAATATTGACAAATGCAGAGCATGTTGAGCATGACAAACATGCTCAACAAGGGTCTGCTATTATGGTAGTATATTTTATAATGCAAGTATTACCCGCTTTTCCTGTTAATTGGAAAGTTTTTTTATTAGGATGCTCATTCAAAGGTGGAATAAATGACTTCAGGAACCCTTTCAGGGTCCCATTATTTTGTGACTAGAGAAATGCATTACAAAAACTTCTAAGGGTATTTTTTTGCTTTGTTTATATTTCTGGAAATATATAAGAGAATAGCCATTCTTCAATTCACAGATTATTGACAAAACCTTTTTCTAAGTTATTAGAAAATTATGAAAATGTAAGAAACATAAACCTCCCTGAAGCCCTTAGCTTACCTATAACTCAGCATATATGACAACTCAGGGTCTGAGACTCAAAACGGAGATGTGATTTACATATTGTTTCTAAATGATTTTTTAATATATAAATATTCTGTCCCTAGAATGTTATTTTAATTGAAGATTAGGGTGGTGTATTAATCTGTTCTCACACTGCTATGAATAATTGCCTGAGACTGGGTAATTTATTTTTAAAAAAGTGGTTTGATTGACTCACAGTTCCACATGGCTGAGGAGGCCTCAGGAAACTTACAATCATGGCGGGAGGTGAAGGGGAAGCAAACACCTTCTTCACTAGGCAGCAGGAGAGCGAGAGAAAGAAAGCACCACACATTTATCAAACAATCAGGTCTCATGAGAATTCTATCACGAGAAGAGCAAGGGGAAAGCCCACTCCCATGACTCAATCACCTCCCACCAGGCTGCTGCCCCAACAGGTGAGGATTACAATTTGAGTTGAGATTTGGGTGGGGACACAGAGCCAAACAATATCGGGTGGACAATGTGCAAGCACCCATTTTCTTATCTACTGTTATTAAACTTCATTAAGGAGGAGGTAACTCTTTCTTCAAACAGATAAACAGCAATGTAAAACTTCAAGGACCTGAAAAATCAAGGAAATATGACACCACCAAAGGAACACAAAAAATATTTCAGTAAGCAACCCTAAGAAAATGGAAATCTATGAAATTTCTGACAAATAATTCAAAATAATTGTTTTAGGGAAGCTCAGTGAGCCATAAAAGAACACAGATAAACAATTCAATGAAATCAGAAAAACAATACAACAAAACAAGACATTTAAAAAAGAGATAGAAATCACTAAAAAAAAAGTCTGGAGCTAAAGAATACAATGAATAAAATTTTAAAATGCAATCTAGAGTGCCCATAGCAAACTTAATCTAGTTGAAGCAAGAATCTGTGAACTCAAAGATAGGTCATTTGCAGAAAACTCTAATAAGAAAAGAAAAAAGAATCAACAGAAGTAAAGTAAGTCTATGGATATATAGTACACCATCAAGAGAGCTAATAATTTTCATCATAAAAACTTTAGAAGACAGTGGTTTTTCCTTCCAAATTTTATTTTAGGTTCTGTTGGTACATGTGCAGGTATTAAACCAGGTAAATTGCCTGTTGTGAGGTTAAGTGTACAGATTATTTCATCACCCAGGGAATAATCATAGTACCCAAGAAGTCATTTTTCTATCCTCACCCTCCTCTCTCCCTCACCTTCAAGTAGGCTCTGGTGTCAGTTGCTCCCTTCTTTGTGTCCACATATACTCAATTTTTAGCTCCCAATTAAAGTGAGAAAATACTATATTTGCTTTTCTTTTCATGCATTAGTTTGCTTAGGATAATGGCCTCCAGCTCCATCCATATTGCCACAAATGACATGATTCTGCTCTTCATTATGGCTGTGTAGTATTCCACATATATGTCATTTTCTTTACCCAATTCACCATTGATGGGCATCTTGGTTGATTCTATGTCTTTACTGTTGTGAATAGTGCTTCAGTGAACACATGAGTCCATGTGTTTTTTGGTACGATGTTATATTCCTTTGGGTATAAACCCAGTAATGGTATTGCTGGGTCAAAGGGTAGCTTTTTTTAAGTTCTTTGAGAAATCTCCAAACTGCTTTCCACAGTGGCTGAACTAATTTACATTCCCAGCAGCAGTATACATGTGTTCCCTTTCACCTGCAACCTCATCAGCATCTGTTATTCTTAAATTTTTAGTAAGAGCCATTCTGACTGTTGTGAGATAGTATCTCATTGTGGTTTTGACTTGCATTTCTGTAAGGATTAATGATGTTGAGCATTATTTCATATGTTTGTTGGCCAGGTGCATGACTTCCTTTGAGAAATGTCTGTTCATGTCCTTTGCTCACTTTTAAATGAAATTGGTTTTTGCTTGCTAATTTAAGTTCCTTATACATTCTGGATATTATGCCTTTGTCAGATGCATAGTTTGCAAATATTGTCTCCCATTCTTTAGGTTGTCTGTTTACTTTGTTGATAGTTTCTTTTGCTGTGCAGAAGCTCTTTTATTTAATTAGTTCCTATTTGTCAATTTGTGATTTCTTTTAACACTTTTGGATCTTTGTCATGAAATATTTTCATGTTCAGAATAGTATGGTCTAGGTTTTTCTTTAGGGTTTTTTTCTAATTTTAGGTTTTACATTTAAGTCTTTAATTTATCTTTAGTTGATTTTTGTATATGAGGAAAGGAATGAGTCCATTTTCAATCTTCTGCATATGGCTAGCCAGTTATCCCAGCACCATTTACTGAATAGGGAATCCTTTCACCATTGCTTACATTTTCCAACTTTGTTGAAGATTAGGTGTGTGGATTTGTTTCTGGGTTCTCTAACAGGTTCCATTAGTCTATGTGTCTGTTTTTGTACTAGTACCATGCTGTTTTAGTTACGGTAGCCTTGCAGTATAGTTTAAAGTCAAATCGTGTAATGTCTCTGGCTTTGTTGTTTTTTCTTGGGTTTGCTTTGGTGATTTGGGCTCTTTTTTGGCTCTATATAAATTTTAAAATAGATTTCTTTAATTCTGTGAAAAATGTTTTTGTTAGTTTAATAGAAATAGCATTGAATCTGTAAATTGTTTTTAGCAAGCAGTATGGCCATTTTAACAATATTGATTTTTCCTATCTATAAGCATGGAATGTTTTTCATTTTGTTTGTGTCATCTCTGATTTCTTTCAGTAGTGTTTTGTAATTCCAGTTTTAGAGGTCTTTCATCTCCCTGGTTAGCTGTATTCCTAGATATTTTGAGAAATCTTATTTAAAGAAATAGTAGTTAAAACTTCTCCAATTTTTGGGAAAATATAGACATCCAGGTACATAAAGTTTAAAAGTCTTCAGTCCCTTTCAACAAAAATAAAATTTCTCCAAGCTATATTATAGTCAAACTATATAATTCTATACTTAGAAAACCCCCAAAGACTCCAACAGAAGGTTCCTAGAACTGATAAATCACTTCAGTAATGTTTCAGGATACAAAATCAATGTACAAACATCAGTAGCATTTCTATACACCAAAAATGTCTAAGTTCACAGCCAAATCAAGACTGCAATTCCATTTACAATAACCAAAAAAAAAAAAAGAATAAAATAGCTACGAATACAGCTTACCAAGGAGGTGAAAGATCTCTAAAACCAGCATTACAAAACACTGCTGCAAGAAATCAGAGATGATACAAATGGAAAAAGGTTCCGTGCTTATGGACAGAAAGAATCAATATTGTTAAAATGGCCACACTACTCAAAGCAGTTTTCAGATTCAAAGCTATTCCTTTCAAACTACTAACATCTTTTTTTAAAAAAAGAATTAGAAAAAAAACTATTTTAAAATTCATGTGGAACCAAAAAAGAGCCTGAATCACCAAAACAATCCTAGGCAAGAAGAACAAAGCTGGAAACATTACACACAGAAAGAAAAATATTATGTGACCTCACTTATCTGTAGAATGTAGAAAAAAAATTGAATTCATAGAAACAGAGAGTTGAAAGGTGGTTACCAGGGGTTTGGTACAGGGGAAAGAGTGAGGAATTGGTCACAATGCACAAACTTGCAGTTATAAGAAAATTTTTTTTTAAAAAAAGTCATTCTTATTTTTATGGATAAAGCATAGTAGTTTATTTTAGCAAAGAACTTTATTTTTCTTAAAGGGTATATTAAAGTTTAAAAAATAACATTCTAGTTTAAATCTATATTTCTTAATATTTCTTTCTTAAGTTTTTAATTCTGCAGATTATCTATTGCAAGTCAGGTTTGTCTGTTTATGAGAAATTTAATAGAATTGCCAGTGTCATAAAATAATTTTTATACAAAAATAATTTTATTTTTCCTTCCAGGATTAGGATTATAATTTTCAAATCCTCTTTCTATGAATTCAATTTTTTTTTTTTTTTTTTTTTTTTTTTTTTTTTTTTTTTACATTTTACAGAAAAGTGAGGTCACATAATACTTTTTTTTCTGTGTCTGGCTTATTTCACTTAGCAAAATGTCTTCTAGGTTCATCTATGTTGTCACAAATGATGAAATTTTTATCTGTTTTAAGACTGAGTAGTATTCTATTGTGTAAATATACCACATTTCCTTTATCCATTTATCCACTGATGAATACATTGGTTGTTTCCATATCTTGGCTATTGTGAGTAACGCTGCAACAAACATGGGAGTGCAAATATCTCTTTGAGGTACTGATTTCATTAGAATTAGAATTTCCAAATACTTTTGTCTGAGGATAAACAAATAGATTTATGTGTTTTTCTCACATTTTTTCCTTCTCCTCCCTCTCTTCACCCCCCATTTCATTCAGGTGGCCACATCCTTACCACTTTTCTCCTTACACTATAAAAATAAGCACAAAATCTGCTTGAAGATGAGCCTTAAAGAAGTTTGATAATAATTTAAGCTTATTGAAGACCTTATGTCAAGACATTGAGGCTGGCATGTTGTTGGGGAGAGTGTCGATATTAAAACACACCACACACACACACACATTATGCAGGGACTTTAGATGGTAGTTGAGAGAGAAAGAAGAAATAGAATGTGAGTTAGAAGTAAGAGGAAACAACAGATGCCATTTTTCTCTGCCTGTCAGGAAAACCATGATGCAGAACTGTGAAAAATATTTTCTCTATCTTTTTTCTCTTCCCATTACACTGTTAGTGAAGAATGCTGAGAAAATAGATTGGGTGAGAGAGCACACAAGAGGAATCTGGAATTGCAACAGATGAAGATGGCCTGGACACAGATTTGCATTACAATGTCTGAATTCCTGGGAACTGTCATATTGTTCACCATAGGGTGAGTGCATAATCAAATGTCACTGTTCACAGGTGACACAAAAGGCAGGAAGACAATTTTACTAGGTTGGTGAGAGAAACTAATGAGTTTCTCTGGGAGGCAAGTATAGGGAAGTTTTACAAGGAGACCAGGAAAAATGCTCACACTTATTTTTCTAGGATCATGTGCTGTTAATTACTAACTATAAACTTGAAACATGTTTAGGATTATTAAAAATTTTTTGTTCGTTTTTTAAATGTAATGACAGAATAGTGGTTGACTGTGATTAAAAAGATCAAATAAATGTTCTCTCTTTTTTAATGGTATTAGACTTATGTAGCCCAATTTCTTTTAAGCACTCAGCTAGTAGGTTAACACCAGTTGGCATGATTGGTATTTCGGGTAGTTATGTTGAATTCATCTTGGGAAAATTTGCAAAATATATTTTATTGGCATTTTTATATACTTTATTATTATAGTTCTTATTAGTACAGGTTAAGGGAGACTTGAAGAAATCTGCCAAATTGCTATTAAGTAATTGTTTTAATTTGCCTAATTTTACTTTTTCGGCTTTTGATAACTTGAGAAAAAAGCTTGCATGTGTAGTTTTGTTATATTACACAGTTTTATTATTTGCTGATCGTAAACAATTGTAATTATCTTATATAAGTTTTGGTGATTTGAGGGAATATGCAGAATCTGTATTTTCTAAGGCAAGCACTGATTTATGGAAGCATCGTGGAGAAACCTTCAAAAAATCTGATAAAAATAAAAGAAATGCCAAGGTGTTCCTAAAGTGCTCTCATAGAAATACATTTTCTTCATTGTATAGCATGCTTTATTTTAAAAAGACGTAGGAATTCTTGTCTTAAATAAATCATAAAAATTACATCCCTTGTCACACAAATCAAGTGACTAGGTACCCTATCTACCTAGTTTTTAACTGGATATCAATAGTAAGTCATTTTGTTCTGTGGCATATTTATTACAGAATTGCTACATTCATTGTGGCTAATCTATGCTCTGCTAGTAATTTTGCCCTGTAGAGTACAGATAAGGTCACAACTTGGCTGACAGTGGTAAGCTATGTGTTGGAAGGAAAGGACGACTGTGTGACTGAGCCCGGTCATTTTACACAGAACACTGCCCCAAACAAAGCTGAGTCTCCATATCCTGCAGTCACTTCCGATACTGCTGAGGATTAGTTCCGTAAGAACTCCCAGTCCTTCCCAGAAAGTCTCCCAATGGGGGCCTAGGCAAAGTACGAAAGGAATCTTCCTCAAACCAGTGTCTGAAAGAGAATGCTAGGATGTAACAAGTTTATTGGGTTGCATTTTCAGTTTTGCTACTGATTTAGTCAGGAAAATGCTTGAATATTTCACTGGTGAGTTCCTTTAGAGCAGTATGCTATTGACATTTGAGCCCAATAATTATTTGCTGGGACTATGCTGTGCTTTATATGATGTTAAGCAGCATTGCTGGCTTAAACCCAATAGATGCAAGAAGTATGAGTAGTACCTTCCTTCACAGTTGTTACAACCAAAATTTTTCCAGACATTGACACATGTTCTCTGGGGGACAGTATTGCCCTGGAATGAGAGCCACTGCTTTTACATGAACTCAAATCATCTTCCCAATATCACTGAATAAGCAATCAATGAAACATACATCTATTGGCATTGAATTATAAGCTAGAAACTGCATTGTCTCCACCTATATTAATGTAACTATTCTTCCCAAAACCAAGGGAGGTAGGAATTACAGATGGGAAAATGGAGAGTTAGAGAGGTTAGTTAACTCTCTAGGATTCAAAGTTAAATGTTTGTGACACCAAGCAATATGAAATGGAGATAATAAGGAATTTTATAGCAGTTGTCGGCATAGTAATATCTCATAAGGTGTCTAGTAACAGACTGGCTTTGGAGACACTAATATATTGTCAAGACAACTTTCTATTAGTGTTGATCCTACAGAGCAGAGTTTAGGCCAGAAAGTGAGTTGCAGCATTTGAAAGAAAATCATATGCATTCTAACATTTGCTTTGTTATAAAGAACATTTGAATTAAAATCAAAATCATAGGGAATTATTTAGATTGCTGCAAAACATTTGACTGCTATGTTCTGATAAATTATAAAGCAACTCCATAAGGCATGACAATTGTAATCACTGTATTCTAAAACTTTTACCTCTCTTCACCAAGGTACATAGCCAACCATTGCCACTAGAAAGGAAATTTCTTTGCTATGGAATTTAGAATGGAGAATGGTAATGCAAATTTGTCAGAGTCAAATTCCTCTTTCTTGGTAGATGTTTCATAGTGGCTCTTATAATATTAAATTAATCTTTTTTTCCTAATTAGCTGAATGTGGCTGTTAAACTTTACCAAAAAAGGGGTTTATTTTTGCTTTTATGAAAATGTTATACTATTTTCTCCTTTGTTCTGCTAATGTGCTGAATTGGATTGATTTAACTCTATTCCTGGGATAAATCCCATTTGGTTATGTGTATTATCTATCTTCTCTATATATTAGTGGATTCAATTAACTAATATTTTGTTCAGAATTTTGTTCTTGTGAAAGAATGCTCTGTTGTTTTCAATTTTTGTTTTTGTAATGTCTTTGTCAAATTTTGGTATCAGTGTTACGTTTGCATCATATAATGAGTTAGCAAATATTTCCTCTTCTGTTATTTCTTGAAAGAGAGAAACTGGGCACGGTGAAAGCCTGGGCACAGTGGCTCACATCTGTAATCTTAGCACTTTGGGAAGCTGAGCGGCGGGTTTGCTTGAGGCCAGGGGTTCAAGACCTGGTCAATACAGAGCGACTCCATCTTTATTTTTTTTAAGATTTTTATGAGACATTAATTTCTTTTCTTAAGTGTTTCATAGGTTCACCAGTTAAACTTTATGGGCTTGGATTTCCTTTGTGGGAAGGATTTTAAAATACATTCAACTTCAGTAGATTCAGATTTTTTTTTCACTTTGTACCAATTCTTGTAAGTTGTGCTTTTCAAAAATTACATTTTTCATGTATGTTATAGAATTTGTTGGCTTACATTTTATTATAATGTGCCTTTATTATTATCATAATGAAAGCCACAACGCAAAAGCCTAAAAATGAAGCCAGAGAAAACATTTTGTTTTTATAAATTCTCAGTGACTAAAAGTAAACATGATGTTGAAAGCTAGTTTGCAATAAATATCATAAGACAACCAGCTGAACAAAAAGGACGTAACTTTGTCATGTTTTTATCTAACATGATCTCGGTGTTCAATGTATCTTAAATCAGAAGAACAAAACTGTTAATAGGACTGCACAGTGAGACATTGTTAGGTATTCAGACACTACTCTCCCAATTAATGCAGACTGCTGAAATATGATGCCGTAAAGCATGTCTCAAATCCATTTTCTAAAGCAGGCAGAAAATGTCCTGTATTTTAGAAAGCCCTCAACATGAGTTACTTTGGGGGATGTTCTTTAGGTTCATTTGTTCTCCTATATTATTTTAGCAAACATAATTAACTCTTTTTCCCTTACGAGTCTAGGGTTTAAACTTCTGTGTCTCCAGATACTAAATGACCTCGGTGATAATTTAGGAAGTGAAGAAAATTGCTTTACTGTTACTTTCTGCCAGATATTTGATTAATAAAGACAAGCACTTCATATAATTCTCAATATAAACAGTTCTGAAATGTCTCAATGTGAAGATACCAAAGCACTTACATTTCTGACAAAGTTCTGATTATTTTAGACATCATTTACTTTTAACCTAAAATTTAAGATCGTTCTTTTGAGCCTAAAAAATGAACTTTTATGCTCCCATGTTACACTATTTCTGAGACTCAATATATTAAATATTTTCCTTCTAAAACTTAGGATCTAGCTACTTCTATGAGATGCACATGTGTATAAGGTGATTGCCAACAGTTGCAAAAGGTATCAATGAATAGTTTTTTAACACATTTATATCCAAAGTGTTTTTTTGTATAAATATTAAATAAGAAGAATTAGCTAATTATGAGGCTGTATTCTATAACTTGGAAAAACTGGCATTGAGTAAAAACATTTAGCAGTTACTATATTAATACTTATTTTACCTGTTTATTGTGTCATTATGTAGAGTGTAGACACACCTTTAGCAGCTATTAACTTTTTTCAAATATAAAGATTATCAGAACATTGGTAATTTTACCCTTGGAATTTAGACAATTTCCAATATGCATGCATCACCTTGAGATTTATGTGAGAAATGGAGAGAAAGAAGGTTATACCTTCAGAGGATCATTAAATGCAAGAGAAATACAAATGAAAGATTTTTGAAATTTTATTAAATACATAAAAAATTCTGTTTATGTTAACTTATTATTCCACAAAAATAATTCTGCATTTATGAACCAGGAAATAAATTAATTAAATAGTGTATACACATAATTTCATAAGTCTAAATTGTGCTAAAGGCTTATAAAAAATTAACACTAGCAACCTTCTCATACATATATATCCTTACACTCAGAGTTAACCACTTTCAGCTCTAATACCTGTTTCTGCCTGTTTTCACATCCATCTTCTTAAACAGTGCATGCTTAATGTTAACTCTTCATTTATCAGTTTTAGCCATTGTCTTTGACTCTTTATGTGGGTAGATGTAGACATCTTCCCTTTCCTCTATCCTCTCATTATAGTAATATAATTTTTGGTTAATTCCATATTCAGTGTTCTATTATTTTAATGATAATTTGCTTCTGGTCCAAGTAACATATATAATTGTTTCCTTTCTGGTGCAACTTTTTATTTTCCTGAAATTAATAGCTCTTTAATTTGTTTTAAATTAGATGTCTTTGGATGTAAGGCTATTTTCTTTCATGGTATCAGTCAAGATTTATTGAGGTAAAGACAAAATTCTGCCACATAGTTCAAACAAAGGCAATTTACTAGAACTCATTGAGACCCAACAAGCAAAAAGTGAGATAACCTATTAGAAACCTAAGGATTAACGATAGCACAAAGTCACTGCCATCCTTAAAGCCAGGCTAGAGTGACTTGGCTAGGAAGTGGTATTATCAGAGTACAGAAACTGGGGCCTCAGGCAGAAGTAAGACTCGCAGTGGGACAGCTTAGCTGAAACTGAAACTAAAGAAGAGGTGCTGTGCCACCAACTTAGGAATCACAGAGGAGCTGTAGCTGCTGTTAGAGATGCGATTGGAACCCAACCAGAATCCTTAGAAAACGTATTTCCCATTGTATAGAAAACAGCAACAGAAGGGCATGAAGCAGATTTGAAATACCAAAACACACATGGCATCAGTTTTCTGTTGCTGTATAAAAAATACCAACCCAAATGCCCATCAATGATAGACTGGATAAAGAAAATGTGGCACATATACACCATGGAATATTATGCAGCCACAAAAAAAGAATGAGTTCATGACCTTTGCAGGGACATGGATGAAGCTGGAAGCCATCATTCTCAGCAAATTAACACAGGAACAGAAAACCAAACACCACATGTTCTCATTCATAAGTGGGAGTTGAACAATGAGAACACATGGACAGAGGGAGGGGAACATAACCGGGGCCTGTTGGGGAGTAAAGGGGAAGGAGAGGGAGAGCATTAAGACAAAAACCTAATGCATGCATGGCTTAAAACGTAGATGACGGGTTGATAGGTTTAGCAAACCACCATGGCATGTGTATACCTATGTAACAAACCTGAACATTCTGCACATGTAGACCAGAACTTAAAGTAAAAAATAAATAAATAAATAACAAATTACCACAAAAAGTTAGTGACTTAAAACAATAGTCATTCATTATTTCATAGTTTTCAGGAGTCAGAATAGGAGTTATGGCACAGCTTAATTGGGGTTTCTTCTCATGATCTCACAGGGCTATGATACAGGATTCAGCCTGGAATAGGATCTCAACTGAGACTTGGGTTTCTCTTTCAAGCTCACTTGGTTGTTCCAATTCTTGTGGTTGTAGGACTGAGGTCCTCAGCACCTACAGCTCACTCCTCTCAAAAATCAGCTTCAAGCATGACATTTTTCTTCTTCAATGCCTTTAGGAGGTTCTTTCTGCAGACTGCTACTGCTCTTTCTTTATAATCCCATCACAGTCACAGGTCTCACACAAACTTAAAGGGGGAGTGAATTATAAAAGATGTGTATACTAGGAGGCAGGAATATTTGGGGCCATCTTAGGATTCTGCCTGCCACAACATATTTGTTATTTCCCACATAGTGAAGATGCAGGAATATCAGTCAATTGTATGTTTTTCCTAGTAAATCCTGTTATAAAGCCCATCTGAGATTATTGGTTTCTACAGCTGCTAGAAAACTGACAGCCTGAAAATACCCTTTATTCTTTCCTATTGACATTCTCTGCTTTTTAGATTCTGTCTTATCTTGTTTAGTCTACCATTCCACAATTCATAGCTTCTTTATGGGGTGCATGAAAATAAGCTTTAGAATCCTTGCATGACCAAAAACATTGTGTCTTACCATTATTTTTTAATTTGTATCATATGTATAGTAAAAATATATCTTTTTTATTATATATCATAAAATTACATGGCCTTTTTGATTTTAAAAGCTCTTTTAGTAAAATGTTACTTAATATTATAATGTACCCAAAACTGCACTTAGCTAAAACCAAAAATAACTCAGTGAAAATAACTTTGAAAATAGAATTACTGTTACTGATTCACATTTTGGGGAATTTTAATAAAGGCAATATGGCAGCCAAGAGATACGATGGTATCAATGACATCCAAAAAATTCTTACATATTTTAAAGATAAAAGACAGTTCACAAAATAGCAGATCCAAATGGCCAAATACACATAAAACACGCTCAAACACAATATTATGGAAATTTAAAATAAATGAACACTAATTTTTTAATCTATTTAATTGGCAAAAAACAAGCCATAATATAGAAAAACAATGCTTTTATTTACTGTTAATGGAAATAAGTTTACATCCTTTTTGGACACAATTTGATGATTACAATAAAAAAATATGGCTGTAAGTAACAGAAGTCTAACACGGCAGTGGCAAAATAAAATGCAGTCATGCTTCACTTAATGATGAGGACATGTTCTGAGAAATGCATCATTAGGTGATTTATTTGTTGTGTGAACATCACAGAGTGTACTTACACAAACCTAGATGGTATAGCCTACTACACACCCAGACTATGTGGTGGCTCCTAGGCTAAAATCCTGCACAGTATATTATTGTACTTTTACCAATTAACAAATGGTTATGAGATTTTTACCTGTCTCTTCATTCCTCCTTTATAAGTCAAGTACATATTTATTACAATGCTGTGGATATTACCATAAGCCTCTTACCCAAGGGAAAAGTACACAATCCAAGTTGTTGCCCAACTTACTTTCCATTTTTCCACCCACCCATATGGCCCACTGCAACCTTGTCACAGGGATAATAAGATATATTATTCATATTTATTAGAATATTATAATAAGATATTGAAAAAATGACTTTACACCAATATAGAAACATCCAGCCAACTGAGAGAGAGACCTACTGGGAATAGCAATTCAATACAAGTTAGAAAAATGTCCTCTGACGGCACATCCTTTTATCAAGTGAAGAATTATTAATATATATGCCCAGCAGTTTTGTGACTGATGAAGAGGATATGACATTGGGAAAATCCTGCCTTCAGCTAGATAAGCATAGCCCACAGCATCCGTGCTCTTTGAGTTGACACATCCATATAATTTTCTGCCATGTATCTAATTATCTTTGCAATGAAGGGAGGGATAAGAAGAAAAGGTGGGGCTGGGAGGACAAAAAGGATGTGTCATTTATGCCATCAACCTGTATGCCATCAGCTACCGAACAAGTCTCTTCTTTCATAAATACTGCATTCAAAATCATTGCCAGTGAAGGTCATTCACTTTAATCAGAATAAAAAACAATAGCTATGTAATTTTCTTAATCTTCTGTATGAATTTCTTTGCATGTATTACATTTCCATCCCTTATTTCTTTTGTCTTATTGCATGTCTTCTATTATAGTGGCTTTAATATGCCTATTCCCCAATCTCTTACTGGTGCTGCTTCAAATCAGTTACTATAGGTCATTAGCTTTGGTGTGTCTGAGCCTGTCTTATCTCAGTCTGCTCTGTTCACAGCAGTCTTTTATGAGTTCCCTTCTTCACTTAGAATGCAAAAAAAGCGCAGAATCAATGCATGCTGAGAAGTTTGTGGTTTAGTTTGCCTATAATTTCGAGCAACTAATTGCTCTATGTCATTTTCATGATTAAAAAGCACAAATCCAGCAGTATATACACTTTTAATTAAAAAATAACAAGTGAAGTCAGTCGAAAATTAAAGAGAGTAAGCGGCTGCCATGTAGCTGAATCCTTAAGTGCAAAACGAAATGTGAACCAATTGCAGGAATATACAGTATAAAAGATGTAAAGAGAGACTTTAGGGCAGACTGAAACTGGATGACTAATTTTTGCCTCTACCAATATCAAACAAAATAATAATAATAATAATAATAATAATAACAGACAGCCGTTCATATCCATGGGTTTCACATTCATGGATTCAACCAACTGCAAATTGATATTGAGATATTTAAAAATTGTGTCTATAATGAACATGTACAGACTTTTTCATGTCATTATTCCCTAAACATTACACTAAAACAATTATTTACATAGTATTTATACTGTATTAGGTATTATAATTAATCTAAAGGGGATTTAAAGTATACAGAAAGATGTCCATAGGTTATATGCCAATACACCATCTTTTTATATCAGAGACTTAAGCATCCATGGATTTTGGTACCTGAGAGAGGTCCTGAGACCAGTCCCCACCAGATACCACTGGGAGACTGCATATACCAGAATAGTTTTTCACCAGAAGCAATTTATCCGGAAAAGAGATACAGCATATTGCCATAAAATTTGAAAAGCAATGGCGCAAAGGAAGCCATGTAAAAATTCTGACATGTTTGTGTACTGACTCAGTCTTTCCCAAGAAAATATGTAGGAGGGCAGAAATGTGTTCAGAAAATTCTGAGAATGTCCAGCAGCACTCACATATGCAGGACATGGCACACTGAAGTAATATCTAAAAAAAGTTAGGAAGGAAATCATTAAAGTGGGGTTTCAGTTAAAGCAGAAAAACATTCCAGGAGACAGTTTCATCCATTTTGTCTATTCAAGATGAAAGAAATGTGGATTGAAGAAATAAAATTATCATAGATCTGTCCAGATAATTATTGTGAGCAATAAATAAGAAGCACAGAAACCAGGAGACTTTCTAAGAAAGTGGACTGCTGAAGGTGGCGGCTGAGAAGTACATGGAGTGTTGTCATTTATTCTTCACCCATCACTCTGCAGAAATATTTCTTAGTTTTATTTCTCTTCTTTTGCTGAGTAGGGGAGTGATATCAGCTGTTAGGGAGAGAGAGTCTGATGAAGTAGACTAAACCATCAGAGGTCTAGGCCTCTAATTCAGTTTTCAAACCAAGGAGAGAATCCTCAAGAGAAAACAAATCTGCCAACACTTTCATCGTAGACTTCCAACCTCCAGAACTATAAGAAACAAAGTTGTGTTGTTTAAGCCACTGGGTCTGTGTTGTTTGATTATGGCAGCCCTAGTAGACAAATATACTGGTTCATAAGAACTTATATGACCTACATCTAAACAATTCTCTTTTGATTCACTGTGTCCCTCTGTTTTCTTCTTCCATTTTCTCCCCCTGAAACATTCCAAACACCCCTCCAAGACCAGCACCTGAGCCCTTATTTTTCTTCCCAAGATCATCATATGGCTCACTCATTTTTATCATCCCAGTCCCAGCTCAAATGACACATAATAAAAGAGACTTTCTCTGATCATCAATTGTGTCCTTACATAATTTGTACCTAGAACACTGGGACATAGCTAGTGCTTGATAAATATTCACTGAAGGAATGAAAAAGATAACAAGGGAGACAAGAACAGTTCACCCAAAATATATAACAGATAAAAAGTTGGAATTGAAACTTTCAAGCATGAGAAAGATGGAGAGAAATGGTATAATATCTATGCAATAATTGTGTTATTGTAAGTAAATACAGGAGGTAGGAAGTGAAGGGTGGAAGAATCACAAAAAAAAAAGAGAGATGAAGATTTTGGCTTAAAAAAGCAAACAAACAAAACAAAAGGAAAAAATATTCTCTGAGTACCTCTCACTAGCAAAACATCTAAGGTAAACCTAAACCCAATACAAACGAAAGTGAACAAAAAGGTAAAATGTTAAATCAACACAATGAGATGAAAAGACATATGCTGATCTAAGAAAACAAATAAGTATCAAACAATACAATAAAAGACATGAGAAGTACATTAGAAACAATATGCACCAGAAATGACAGAGCAAAATAATCAAAATTCTGGAATGAAATAAAGACTTGAGATGGTCACTGTGCATACACCAGAATATTTTTTTCACCAGAGCAATTCATCAGGAAAAGAGATACAGCACCTTGCCATAAAATTTGAAAAGTAATGGCGCATAGCCAAAGAGTAAAGCAATTAGAATGAACACAATATATAATAAGATGTAAGACATACTGTTTTCACTATCTTCTTTGCATTCTTGTTTCATTAGAAAAAGAGTATTTTCCATAGAAAAATTCTGTCTTTTTCACTGATAGCAACAGGAGACAAACAAACTCCTAGGCAGACAGAAATGGGTCCCCAGTGAAACCCGATCTTCAAGCCAAAGACAGTTTAAAGCCTGAAAACTCAGCTGCCAATTCCAGGTAGAGCCCACAGCTGGAGTGAGAACTTTCTCAATGCCTTTTACCTAATCAAATGGTGCCTTTTCCAAAACCAGCCATGACCCATTCAGGATGCAGTCCCCCATTCTAAGTCCATAAAAATCCTGAATACAGCCTCACAGATGTCTACCCACTTTAGGACCCCCTCTCATACAGAGGGCTACCCACCTTAGGTCCCCTCTCATTGTTGAGAGCTTTTCTGTCACTCAATAAAATTGTTCTCTGCCTTGCTCACTCTCTAGTGTATCTCATTCCTCTTGGTCTTGGTACAAGAACCTGGACCTGACGAATGGTGGGTGCAAAAAGAGCTGTGATGCTCTTGGCTGACTGGGTGAGATACAGGTGGCAGGAATAAAAGAGCTGTGACACTCCTGGCTGACTCTTAGAGCTGTGGGCGATGGGAATAAAAGAATTGTGACATGCACCTGCTCACCGAGCTACAGGAATAAAGAGCTGCAACATTCCTTATGTGCTCAAATTTCCAGACTCCCTGAGCAAGAGCTGTGACAATCCTTGGGGCTTTGCAATGGCTGGCCTCTCCGAGTTTTCGGGCACTACTGCATTCTCCTAATCTAGGCACTGGTGCCCAATGCGGAAGCCACTCATTACATGCCTGGTCCAGCTGTGGGATGAGTGTGGATCCTGTGGTGGGTGTGGGACCTGGGCCGAGGCAGGAGCAGAATGCAGCCTGCCAGGATGAACAGACAGCGCAATCCCCAAGTGAGGCCCCAGGCAGAAGTCGTGGTGGCCACAGCAATTTCAGGCTGGTGAAGGAGCCCTGAAGGAATCCTGTAACATCACTACTGTTTCCTGGCTTCCCAACAAATAAGAATGATTTCTCTGATTAGTGAGTGAGATCCTAATGTCCTTGTCCAAACTTGCTATGTGGGGTCTACGTATTAAATCCTGCTACTCTCTGGTGCTTTCTCTGGGCTTCAGTAGATATCTAGCAGGCATTACACTTCATGCAGCCATCTCAGTAACTGCTTGGCAGGACCCTACTAGAAATCAGTTCAGGATGCTGGTCTAAGACCTACCCACCTGATATGGTTTAGATTTGTGTCCCCACCCTAATCTCAGGTCAAATTTTAATCCCCAATGTTGGAGGAGGGGTCTGGTGGGAGGTAATTGGATCACGGGGGCTAACTTCCCCTTTCTGTTCTTGTGATAATGAGTGAGTTCTCACCAAATCTGGTTGTTAAAAGTGTTGAGAACCTACTCCTTCATTCCCTTCCTCCTACTCCAGCCATGTAAGACATGCTTGCTTCCCCTTCACCTTCTGCCATGATTGTCAGTTTCCTGAGGCCTCCTCAGCCATGCTTTCTGTACAGGCTGTGGAACCATGAGCCAATTAAACCTCTTTTCTCTATAAATTACTCAGTCTCAGGTAGTTCCTTATAGCAATGCGGGAACAGACTGATATACCACCTATCTAGTTACACAGACAGGAAAAGAAGAACTGGACGTTTTACAGTCCTTGTCCATTTATCAGTTCAGAGGGCAAGGGTATAGTTATTAAAAGTACTTCCAATTCAGTACAAGGAGTACAAATATCAGGATTTCAATATTCATCTGTATTAATTTTATTATATACGTCGACACAAGCTGTTCTAGATTAGAGATAGATAAGTAATCAACTACTTCACAGTAGGTAATAAGTATATTTGCCTACTCTCAGTACAGGCCTTATCTGTAAAATAACATGATCAAAGAAAGGTCAAATATCTCATTAAAAGTAATCTGACAATCCAAAGATGAGGGACAAGAAAAAATTACTTAATTTTTTTTCTCACTAAAAGGAAGAAGGAGGAAGCTGATACCTTTCCTCCTATACTCTAACCATTTGATATGGTAATAAAACCTCTCCAAGAGCCAGAAGGCTTTTCTTGACCTTTAATGACCTAAACACTCTTCAATTACTGGAGTTTTATCCCTTTTGCCTTCTAGGGAGATAATGTTTTAATCTCCCTCTCACCCTCCGGCTTAACCTAAGGATCTAATTAGGGCTCTAACCACTTGGCCCTCAGGGATCAGAAGGATTAAATGGAGGAATGGCTACAAATTTAATCCTTATGGTATGTGAAGAGGATTAGGAGCTTTTATAAGAGCACTGGAAAATACAGGAAAGTTTTACTTCCCAACTAAAGATAAATATGATTTTTCATAGGGATCAACTGTATGCAAAAAGGTAACATGTAATTAAAGAAAAAATCCTAAGAATTAAGATTTGAATCTAGAAAACTAAAGTACACATTCTTTTTAAAGAAAAATTAATTTCAGTATTCTTACCTGCAAAATTTGTCCTGGATAAGTAATTGGATAAGTAATTTGAAAGATAAAAACATACAAGTTCTTTAAGCATTCAGACAGACAAATCAAGTCACCTACAAAAGGAAAAAGTTAAAGTGTCCTCAGACTTCTCTATAGCGTTGCTGTATCTAGACAGAAAATAGTCTCTGAAATTTAGAAATAAACTGTGACTTGGGATATTAGACCCAGGTAACCTGATTTTTATTTCAATGTGTAACAGACAGGCATCCTTATACATGCAGAAGTCCTTCTTGGAAAACGAAACAAAAACAAAAACAAAGCTACTAGATACATTTTAGCCAAGATAATATAAATGGTAAAAATATGGTAAACGATTAATTTAATATGCTATTCCAAACAACAAAGCAATGTCTCTGAGTCCTGGGTGAAACTATATAAAACTCAAGATTTTTATATTCCATGAGACACTTATTTGAGTATACAGAGAACAACTATCAAATAAGGAAGAAATTAAAGAATAAATCATCAATGAACATTCCTGGAAATTACAACTTGCTAGTGGATTAGGAAATATATATCATATTAGACATCAGGGGTTGGATTCTGAATATTGGAAATGCTGCAGGATAACGGGAACTTTCATTTTTTTTTTTTTTATTTTTTTTTATTTTTTTTTTTTTTCTTTTATTGTAATTATTATTATTATTATTATACTTTAGGTTTTATGGTACATGTGCCCAATGTGCAGTTAGTTACATATGTATACATGTGCCATGCTGGTGCACTGCACCCACCAACTCGTCATCTAGCATTAGGTATTAGTGGAAGTATAAATTAGTAAACTCATTACAGGTCACAGTTTGAAAAACAATGGATTTGAATGTTCATAATATCTGTTCCAATAATTTACTTCTAGGAATATTTATCCTGAGGAAATTATTTTATAAAGGTATCTGATGAAAGGCAGTGATGACAGCATAAGTTGTAAAATTATAAAATTCTTAACTTTCTAATATATTATTGACCATTTTAAAAACTAATGCCATTTTAGATTGTACAAATGCTAAGAAAAAAAGCTACAATATGTTATTATTGTCATATCTATAAAAATAATGCAATATAAAATCCCTATTTAGCCTATTTCTGGGGGCAGCCAAGGGCATATGGCCTGACATATAGAATAATATAATCCAAGGCATTTTAATTGTATGTTTAATTTTATAGTTTTCCTTTTTTAATTGACAGCAAAAATTGTACATATTTATGGTATAAAACATCACTTTTGATAATATATACACATTTCAGGATGGCTAAATCAAGCTTATTAACACATATCTTTCTCCACATACTTATTTTTTTGTGGTGAGAACACTTACAATCTACTTTTAGCAATTTTCAAATTACAATAATTTAAGTCTATATTTTAACTTAACTAAAAGAATATAATTGGATTGTTTGTAACATAAAGGATAAATGCTTGATGTGATGGATACTCCATTTACCCATCCATTTACCATGATGTGTATCAAAATACCTCATGTATCCAATAAACATGTATATCTACTATGTACCCATAAAATTTTTTTTAATTTAAAAATAAAATATGTTGTTATTAAGTACACTCGCTATGATGGGTAATAGAGTTCTTGAATTTATTCCTTTTTTCTAACTGAAATTTTGTAATATTTGACCAATACCTCCCTCACTCCATCCCCTGATAACCACCATTTTACTCCCTGTTCATATGATTTTGGCTTATTTTAGATTCCACATAATTAAGATCATGTGGTATTTGTCTTCCTGTGTCTAGTTTATTTCACTGGCAAAAGTTCCTCTAAATTCATCCATGTTGTCACAAATAACAAAATTTTCCTTTTTAAGACTGATAGTATTTTATTGTGTGTATGTAACACATTTTCTTTTTCTCTTCATCCATTGATGTGCACTTAGATTGTTTCTAAATCTTGCCTATTATGAATAATGCTGCAGTGAACATGGATGTCAGGTTGCAACCCAAACTGGGGTCTGAAGGAAACTGCTGGATGGGTGTCGGGTAGCTGAAAGAACAGTCAAGGGACTGTAGGCAGTTGGGACATGGATTTATTCTTTCTTCCCCTACAAAGTCAGCAGTACAGTTATAGTTTTCACAGACAATGGTGGCTCAAAGCCAGGTATGAACTTACACAAACAGGTTACATCAAATGGCTACATAAAAGTGATTACATAGTATGTGGGATTGTGCACCTGTGCTCCAAACCCACTGTCTCATGCTGTACCTATGGCTGCCTCAGCCTACTTCTGACTGAAGCACAGCCATTTTCCTTACACTCCACACCCTAGGTCGAGGGAGTTCTTAGTGGGGAGACATGCCCACAGGGCAGAACTCTGGAGCCAAAGGCCACAGCAGCAATACCAGGAGCAACAACTCACTATTAATATTACCACTATGCTGCCCATAATTATTACAGTCCAGCGCAGGCCAGAGCCCAGAGACGCCCACCATGTCTGTAGGGGGTGGTCAGTAAGGTTCTCAACTGCCTTGATTTCCTGGGAAACTCCTTGCAAAGCTGTTATTATGTTTTGTTGATTGTCACGGATGAAGATGCAACATTGCGTTCCCAAAAGAGCACAGCTGCCCCTTTGGGCAGCAGTCTCTGACTGGGGTATTCCTGTGCGCATGCTGGGCACTTCTGGCAGGACCCCTACATATCTTGCATCAGCACAGACAGACCCCAGTGCTTATTGACGTAATGCATTAGTTTACCCCCCGCATAGCCCAATTTTAGATGCAGCCATAGGGCTATATCTTGTGTAGCTGCTGACTTCGACCACTGCACCTTGGCCAAGGCATTTGTCTCGTTATTTCTGGGGGCAGCCAAAGGCATATGGCCTGACATATGATAAATAGTTACATTCTTTTGGTGGCTCATTTCCCATAGGTCTTGCCATATGGCTTGGCTCCCAATGGGTTGGTGGCCAACTAATCAATTCTGTAACTTCCAGGCAGTTAACCACAAGGTAGACCTTCATAAACTGCCCAGCTATTGGTGCAGATCACCATAGATGTGTCCTCCTTTGTGATCACTATCCATACTGCCCTGAGTTCAGCTCATTGACTATTTTGACCATATCCTGGTCCAGGTAGTAGTAGCACCCCGGCTGGACCCATCTGTATATCATGCCCCCTTGGGAATTGGGGAGCCCCCTTCTTTAAATGATAATGACTCAGGGTTTAAGGGGTCCTCAGGCGGACCCATGCCTTATCTTGCATTAGGACTACAGGTCCTAAGACTTCTTGTAATTCTGCTGCTAAGGGGCTTGTACTCAGGGTACAATGCTCTTATAAGTAGGTGCCCCATTTTGCTAAGGTGGATGTCTTTGCTGTCCCAGTCTGTGGAGTTGTTATCTATGAATGTATCCACCCCATTATTAGGTAAGTCATCCACATGACAAATATAGCCCATCCCGTCAGGCTCTCACAAGCCTGAAGTGTGGCACATGCAGCTTCTAATTGCTTTTCTATTAATGAATACCAGACCACAGCTCCCTTCCAAAGTTGGGACCAAAAGCCTACTGGTGTTCTAAAGTGCTTCATGCACTGCCATAGGCCCCAACCAAAACCATCTGTGGTCACATGCACATCAAGTTCAAATGGGCACCCCAGGTCAATTACTCGTAGGGCTTGTGCTTGCTATATGGCTTTCCTGGCTGCTAGAAAAGCCATCTCAGCCTCATCGTTCTAATCCCAGGTAGTGTCTTTTTTTGTCAACTGATAAAACGGTTATATCGTCTGAGCCAAATGGGATGTGAATCAAATGCCTGCCAATATCCTAAGAGGCCCACAAAAGTCTGTAGCTGCCTCATCGTTGTGGGCTGGAGATATGCCTGAATTTTATCAATGATGGTCTCTGGTATGGCCTTTGTCTTACTTGACCAGGTAACTCCCAAGAACTTGGCAGACAACCCAGGCACTTGGAACTTGGATTTGTTGACGGCCCAACCACATGCTGCCAAATGCTGTCGCAAGAGAGGCACCACCACTTCTAAATCTGTGAGAGAATCTGAGATTCTCATCAACATAATGAAATAGGTGGACCCCCTTTGGATATTTCCAGGTGGCTAAATCTGTGGCAACAAGACCATGACATATGGTGGGGCTGTGCACATAGCCCTGCAGCAACACTGTGAAACTGCATTGTTCTCCTTCTCATATGAAGGCAAACTGTTCCTGGCTCTCTGGAGCAATGTCAATTGAGAAGAATGCATTGGCCAAGGCCACCACATAGTGGTACTGTCCCAATTTCATCATTAAGCGGTCCAGCAAATCCACTGATAGATGGCACTGCTGCATGTAAAGGGGTGATATTTTATTTAGTTCTCGATAATCCACCGTCATCCGCCAGGTCCTGTCAGGCTTTCTGACTGGCCATACAAGAGAATTGTAGGGGCTTTGGGTGTCACACACTATCTGCACCTCCTCTAACTTCTTAGTAGTCTCAGTTATCACCATATGCCCACCTGGCAAGCAGTATTGGCAGGTGGAAGTAACTCATCAGGGTTGTGGCAGGATTTGGGGACAGTGATGCATATGTTCATGGAGTACCCCTTAACCACATGTACTCGGAGTCTAAATTCTCTGGTCATAGTTTGTAAAGCCAAGCCATGTAAAATATCTACCCCTGGAGTGTATTTAGGTATGGGCAAGACATACACAGTGTATAAGCAGGGAGCCAAGCAGCCAATGCCAAGGTACAAAGATAAAGGTTTTACTTTGACTGACTGGCCTCGATAGCCATCTATATATGCAGTCTTTCCTGAAACTTATCTAGGTTTCCATAGACGAGGCTACAATCTGTGTCAGTGTCAACCAGCACCAGCACTTTCTGTACACTGGTGGAGGACCAGTGGGTTGTCAATTCCACACGTGGCCTCTGGTTGTCTGGTGTCTCCCCCAAGCTGGGCACCTTGGCCAGTTTCCTAATTAAACACAAAAGACTCTATACCTCCATCCATCTGCAAGTAGTCCTTGAGCTGTAGTGTCCAGGTGGGGCTGGGTTGAGCAGCATCGTCCTGCCCACTATGGGACATTTTCTGGAATTGCTGCTCTAGGGACAATGGCCTCCATAAAGTTAACAGCACTTCATTGGGTTGCCTATTAATTTTTTCTTGGTCAATCCCAGCCAAAATCAAATCAATCTATATCTATATGCAGGTCACCTGCTCAGATCTCCTTTTGTCTTCCTCTTTTTTATGGTGCAGACTCTCCAGTCCCATCTACGGCCTTCTGCTTTCATGAGGGCTACCACGTCAGTAGTCACCTCATGTATGTGGCACCTCACACACAGAATGAAGACAGCAGCCAGGGAGCTGAAGGAACTCGGGATCACAGAGCTCAACACAAGGTCCCTCATGTAGGAGGTAAGGCATTCATCATCTGGCCCTTGGGTATTCAGATTGAACATAGCCTGCCACATACCCATCACCCAAATTATTTGCACCAAATTTATGTACAACTGCCATTTACTTACAGTTTCCGGTATTTCTCCAGGATCGTTCCATACCGTTCATATGGCTGCTATCAGCCATTTAATCAGGGTGTGGTCAACTTGCCCCTGTGTTAACTACCTGCTCATCTGCAATCACTGATAGAGAGAGGAATGGGTCATAATGGAGGCCAACTTTTCTATTTCAGAGGCAGAGCAGACAATACTGTCAGCTCCCTCATCCCAAAGATGAAGCATCCTGGTGGGTAGGGGTTCCCGCAAGCACTGCCCACAATGTTTACCTAATTCCCACAACTCTGTTGGGATACAGGCAGTATATGATGTGTGTTCTATCATGGTAGGGGGTCCCTGAGCCCAACCCAGGGGACCCAATGGGTGTTCATTCTCTATTTTCTAATGGACCGCTGGTCAAGCCTGCGACAGAGGTTCTTCCTCCTGGGTATCAGACCAAGCAAGAGTCTCTGACTGGGATGGTGGGCTCAGGCCCACACTAACTGTGGCCCCTAATTCTTATTCCAAGCTGTGTATCTGGGCCTCCAGGCATACTACTTGCACCTGGAGGTCTTTTACCTGAGCTGCATCCCACAGAGACTGAGCATACACTGCACTTCCTGTATCACAATCAAAAACGTCCATCCAACTCTGCTGGCAAAGGTGTGCTCCTTCTTTATTATCTGTGCATCCAGGTTCTTCAGTGCCTTCTCCATGCTCATGGGGGACCCGTCCACTGCCACCCATAATTACACCAGGACACATCCTAGCAACACGGCAGCCACTAGATACCATAATCCATGCTGGGGCCACAAGGCCTACCCAGGATCATTGGGGGCCAAGGGTTCACACACCTTGGGATCCTGCCGACTATGCCAATTGTCAGGTTCCAACCCAAGCTGGGGTCCGAGGGAAGCTGGTGGACAGGTGGCAGGTAGCTGAAAGAATACTCAAAAGAGGCCGGGAATGGCGGCTTATGTCTGTAATCCCAGCACTTTGGGAGACTGAGGTGGGCGAATCACGAGGTCAGGAGATCGAGACCATCCTGGCTAACACAGTGAAACCCTGTCTCTACTAAAAATACAAAAAATTAGCAGGGCGTGGGGGTGGGCGCCTGTAGTCCCAGCTACTTGGGAGGCTAAGGCAGGAGAATGGCGTGACCCTGGGAGGCAGAGCTTGCAGTGAGCAGAGATCATGCCACTGCACTCCAGCCTGGGCAACAGAGTGAGACTCCGTCTCAAAAAAAATAAAAAAATAAGAATACTCAAGAGACTGCAGGCAATTTGGACATGGCTTTATTCTCTCCCCTCCTATACAGTCAGCAGTGCAGTTATATTTTTCACAGACAACAGTGGCTCAAAGCCAGGTATGAGCTCACACAAACAGGTTATATCAAATGGCTACATAAATGTGATTACATAGTGTGTGGGATTGTGTGCCTGTGCTCCAAACCTGCTGTGTCATGGTGTACCACTGCCTTAGCCTACTTCTGACTGAAGCACCGCCATTTTCCTTACAATGGGAGTGAACATATCTCTCAACATACTTATTTTAATTCTCTTAAAAGTAGGTATGTGTTTTCCATGGAATAATATATTTATTATGAATTTATCAAACTGCTGGTTTACAAATTGAAAATTTTTATTAACTATGAAATGAAATTCTCAAGAACAATGGAAAAATAATTTCCACAATGGGAAAAATATATACGAACCTTACTGAATAAAAGATATCTTTCATCAATTTAAGATATTGTAAATAATTACATATTTGCCTAAGGATAAATTGAAAATAAATTTTCTATGAATGAACATCAATCATTTAAATAATACAAATATCTGCTAAATATATATTATATATTGTTATATGTATATCTATATTACTCATCTTTGAAATATTTATTGCAATCTGTCTCATTACTTTATGCTATAAGAAGTCATATTTTTCTATCTTTTAAGAAGCAGATTGACAAGTCAGCTTATTTAAGGTAAATAAATATAAAATTCTGAACTCAGTTCTGAATCTGAAGTAAATACTTTTGAGTAACAATTCTTAACAAATATTTGGGTAAAGTTGTAAAATATGTGTTGATTCTAGATGAGTCCTTCAACAATTAGTAATGACATTATTTCCATTATTGTTTGTTTTTGATAATATATTTAAAATGTAACTTAATATTTGTGTTATTTTTAGTAAAATTAGGTACCAAAACAAAAATGCTAAAGGAGTATTTATCTGCTGGGATAAGAGGGAAAGAGGCATTATATGTCAAGATTTGCCCAAAAATATTTTTTTAAAATGGTACACTGATAATTTTGATAAAGAAGGCTAAATTAAATACATCAATTCCAAGAAGCATTACGTTTTCAAGATAGAAAAAGAAATAGAGAAAGACAGAAATAGTTTTTTAAACCTACATATTGCAATTAATGACAAATATGTTGTAATATTTTATATATAATATATAAAATATATAATATAGTATATTGTTATAAAATGATTTGTATATTGTTATAAAATGATTTGTATATTTCTAGAAGTATGTATTCAATGCATAAAGAGAATTATTACAGCTTCTAAGTGTGTTTTTGCAAGAATAGAGTATATATAGATATAACACACAAATATGTATTAATTTGCTATTTATGCTACTGGTTAGGCTTCAGGTCAATGATAGGCTATTAGTAGTTAAGTCTTCAGGGACTCAAAAGTTACATGCAGATAGCTGTGCAGAGGATTTGCACCTCAAACTTTGCATTTTTCAAGGGTAAACTGTACTTATACATCAAATATACGAGGTGAGGAGTTAGTTTTTAGGCAAAACATTTACATAAAAATTTTATTCTCTCATTACCTGAAGCATGGTATAGTGAAAAGAACACTAGGCTTACAGATAGATCACCAATATTTATGTAATGGGTAAGTCATTTGTCCTCACAAGACCTGAATTTTCTTATTTGAAATATGAAGATGTTATAGTAGATCAATTATATTGCCTATTCTAGGTTTCTATTTAAATACACTATGATGGTATTATGTTTCATCTCTTATTTTTTTTAATATGTAATCTTATATTTTTTTGTATACTTCTCTCTTCCTTCAAAATTACCCAGCACCAATTTTTGTGCTGTTCTTAGTTTATACCAAAACATTCAAATCACTACTTTTCATTGCTAATACAATATTGATATAAATAGACAAATAATATTAATGATAAATTGATGTTCTTTATATCTGAAATATATTTGTTAAAATATAGAAAAACTATAATTTGAGATCTTTAATGGGCTCTGTGAACATAAATCCATTCATAATATTTAAAATTATATTTTATATAAAAGTAACCTGCTAGGATATATTTACAAGAGGGTTAGAAAAACAGTTAACCTGTCAGCTAGGTGAAAATAGAACTTATTATTTTCTTATGTGACATATAATCAAACTACATCGTGAAAACTGAAAAGCAGCTCTCTTTAACAATAATCATATAGCTTTCCTCTAAGCTTAAATCAGTGTTTTCTTAGAACAAACCAGAAAATAATAAAATAGTAAGTCTAATTAATAAAGACAGTCAACAGTTCCTAAAAAATTTTTTAAAATTGATAAAACTCATATTTGGATGAACATAGACTTCTCTGCCAAGGCAAAAGAACATTGCCTGAAATTAATATATGTGGAAATATTAAATATAAATCAGACAAAAGGAAGTGGTCATATGATACAGTCACCCTTTGACCAAATCCATTGTGTTCATACTACCTTAGCTTTTCTCTGTTAAAGTTAATATTATTAATATGACCTGAAATAAACAAAATATTTGTAAGAGTTTATACTCACTTCAGTCTCAGTACATATAAAGAAAAACAAATACTATCTTAACTAAAATTTAATAAAAGTCATTAGCTTTTACCAATGTCAGCAAGAAGTACAAAAGAAAAAAATCATGAGATAAAATGACACTGAGAAACAAAAATTTCATAAATATCTTGATCACGTAATGATCCCTTTCACTTACAGCCAATTCAGTAATAGCAGTGTTGACATTCTTTTTATAAATTTAAGACAAAGATTATCCATTTGATTAGAATATGTATTTGGGTTAATGTAAGCTAATTCTTGAAAATCAATTGAATGTAAATATGATTTTTTTGACGAATGACTATGAGCAAATCACCCTATTAAGTGTTTGGGAGACAAAGATGAATGAATTTTAGTCTGCACTCAGGAAATCAGATGAATGATTAAAAAAAGTGTAACTGTTTTTTTATTATCTGTAGAACAGTCTTATAAAACAAGTAGTTGAAAGTTGACTTCAGCTAATTTTTCAGAAACAAATTTTAAAGGACACTTTCATGTTCTATAAGTATTTACAGGTACCATATATACATCATATATATATTTAGGAATACATATAATATAGAAATATGTATATTTAGGACAATGTACACATATAAGAATATATATATTTAAAATTATAGTGCTTTTAACATTTTAGGTATAAATCTACTGATGATTATACTCTTATATCGAAAGCTTTACATTTGTGAAAATATGTGAAAAGATAAAATCTGCATATTTAATGACAGGAAAGGGCACAAGTTAGAATTTGGTATTTGTGTTTTCAATTTGTTTAAGGTAGGCCTTTCAATTTATTGAATTATTGCTCTAAAGTATTGTTTTTAAATCTACAAGGATCATAGATTTATCTTCATACTTTGCACTTTTAATATAGAGATATATGTATACAGAATGTTACATAATTGAGTGTAAAATATTCTTATCCATATTTCTCTGTAAATTACAGCTTAAGGAATTCTTCTTTTTGGAATCAAGGTTATGAGACAAGTCCTCTTGCCCAGTTGCTGGTAGGAAAAATTCACTTTATTTATGTATTAACTTTTACTTTAGTTTCTGAGGTACATGTGCAGGTTGGTTCTATAAATAAATTGCATGTCACGGGGATTTGGTGTACATATTATTTCATCACCCAGGTAATAAGCATCGTACCCAATAGGTAGTTTTTCAGTCCTTACCCTCCTCCCACCCTCCACCCTCAAGTAGGCCCGAGTGTCTGTTGTTCTCTTTTTTATGTCCATGTGTACTCAGTGTTTAGCTCCCAATTATAAGTGACAACATGCGGTGTTTGGTTTTTCTGTTCCTATGTTTGCTTGCTTAGGATAATGTTCTCCAGGTTCATTCATATTGCTGCAAAGTACATAATATCATTTTTTATGGTTGTATAGTATTCCATGGTGAATACATACAATATTTTTATTACCAAGTCCACAGTTGATGGGTATTTAGGTTGATTTTATGTCTTTGCTGTTATGATTAGTGCTGCAATAAACATATACAAAAATCATCTCATGATGAATTAAAGACTTAAATGTAAAACCAAAACCTGCAAAAAACTCTTCAAGAAAACCTATAATTTTTAAAAGAAACTAGAGATTGTCTGATGAGCATATCAAAGGGCAGAAAAAAATATTTTGTAAGTGTTACCTAAGGGCCTACTGGAGGAAGTGAAACTCATCATGAATCTACTTCAAAACAAAAGACTCAGATGAATAGGTGAACAGCCAGCTGCTTATGTATTAATACACTTCAAGGGAAAAAATATTTAATAAAATAGAGCCTTCTGATGTACCTTCAGAACAAAAAATAATAATGATAAAATAGAGCCTCATGTACAAGTTTAAATATGTTTGTTTCTTACTTTTAAATATGATAATGCAGCCAGGCGTGAAGGCTCATGCCTGTAATCCCAGCACTTCGGGAGGCAGAGATGGATGGATCACGAGTTCATGAGTTCGAGACCAGCCTGACCAACATGGTGAAACTGGTCTCTACTAAAAATACAAAAATTATCTCGGCATGGTGGCACATGCCTGTAATCCCAGCTACTCAGGAGGCTGAGGTAGGAGAATAGCTTGAACTCGGGAGGCAGAGGTTGTAGTGAGCTGAGATCGCTCCACTGCATTCCAGCCTGGATGACAGAGCAAGACTCCTCTCAAAAAAAAAAAAAAATGTATATAATAATGCATGTGATTTCCACCAATAACACCTTTCTAACTTTCAACTGAAGCATCATGAAAGAAAGAGAGAAAATAATTTTAAGTCTGAGTAAGGAAGTTACTATCAAGTCAATTCAAATACATCATACAGATTGAATATTCCTTATCCGAAATGCTTGAGACTGAAAGTGTTTGAGATTTTAATTTTTTCTTTGAATTTTGGAATATTTGCCTATACATAATGATATATTTTGGGAATGAAACACAAACCTAAGCACAATATTCATTTGTGTTTCATATATACCTTATACACATAACCTGAATGTAATTTTATAGAAAAATTTAAATAATTTTGTGAATAAAACAGTTTTTACTGTGTTTGAGTGTGACCCATCATATGATATCAGTTGTGAAATTTTCTACTTGTGGTGGTGTATCAGTCTGTACTCACATTGTGAATAAAGACATAACTAAGACTGGGTAATTTATAAAGAAAAGAGGTTTAATTGACTCACAATTCCACACGGCTGGAGAGGCCTCACAATCATGGTGGGAGAGCAAGGGATGTCTTACATGGTGGCAGGCAAGAGAGAGCTTGTGCAGGGGAACTCTCCTTTATAAAACCAGCACATCTCATGAGACTTATTCACTATCACTAGAACAGCACAGGAAAGACCTGCCCCCATGATTCAATTACTTCCCCCTGGGTCCCTCCCACAACACATGGGAATTGTAGGAGCTACAATTCAAGATGAAATTTGGATGGGGATGCAACCGAACCATATAATTCTGCCTTGTCCCTCCCAAATCTCATGTCCTCACATATCAAAACCAATCATGCCTTCCCAAGAGTCCCCCAAAGTCTTAACTCATTTCAGCATTAACTCAAAAGTCCACAGTCCAAAGTCTCATCTAAGAAAAGGCAAGCCCCTTTCTGCTATGAGCCTGTAAAATTAAAAGCAAGTAAGTTACTTCCTAGATACAATGGGGATACAGGCATTGGGCACATATAGCCATTCCAAATGGGAGAAATTGGAAACAAAAGGGCAAAGCAAGTCCAAAATCCAGCAGGGCAGTCAAATTTTAAAGCTCCAAAATGATATCTGACTTCATGTCTCACATCCAGGTCACGCTAATGGAAGAGGGGGGCTCCCACGGCCTTGGGCAGCTCCACTGCTATGGCTTTACAGGATACAGCCCCTCTCCCAGCTGCTTTCACGGACTGGCATTGAGTGTCTGTGGCTTTTCCTAGCGCACAGTGCAAGCTGCTGGTGGATCTACCATTCTGGGATCTGACAGCACCTCTCATGACAGGCCCAGAGGCCTATGAGGAAGAAATGGTTTCTTGGGCCAGGCCTAGGGTCCTCCTGCTGTGTGTAGTCTCAGGACATGGTGTCCCACATCCCAGCTGCTCCAGCCATGCTAAAAGGGAATAAGGTACAGCTCTTCTCACAGCTCCACTAGGCAGTGCACCAGTGCAGACTCCATGTGGGGCCTCCAACTGTACATTTCCCTTCTTCACTGCCCCAGCAGAGGTTCTTCATGAGGGCCCCACCCCAGCAGTAAACTTTTGCCTAGACATCTACATTTTTCCATACATCCTCTGAAATCTAGCTGGAGGTTTTGAAACCTCAATTCTTGATGTTTGTGCACCTGCAGGTTCAACACCATGTGGAACCTGCCAGGGCTTGGAGCTTGCATCCTCTGAAGCCACAGCTGAGCTGTACCTTGGCCCCTTTTAGCATGGCTGGAGCAGCTGGGATGCAGGAGACCATGTCCTGAGGCTGCACACAGCAGGGGGTCCTGGGCCAGGCCTGGAAACCATTTTTTTCTCATAGGCCTCTGGGCCTGTGATAGGAGGTGCTGCCATGTCTCCGACATGCCCTGGAGACATTTTTCCTTTTGTCTTGTTGCTTAACATTGGGCTCCTTGTTACTTATGAAAATTTCTGCTTCTGGCTTGAATTTCTCCCCAGAAAATGGGATTTTATTTTCTATCACTTTGTCAGGCTGCCAATTTTCCAAACTTATGTTCTGTTTCCTCTTGAATGCTTTACCATTTAGAAATTTCTTGTGCCAGATTCTCTAAGTCATCTCTCTCAAATTCAAAGTTCCACAGATCTCTACGGCAGGGACAAAATCCTGCTAGTATTTTTGCTAAAGCATAACAAGAGTCACGTTTGCTCCAGTTTCCATCAAGTTCCTCATCTCCATCTGAGACCACCTCAGCCTGGACCTTATTGTCCATATCCCTAACAGCATTTTGGTCAAAGCCATTCAACAAGTCTTTAGGAATTCCCAAGTTTCCAACATCTTTCTGTATTCTGAGCCCTCCAAGTATCTGGGAAGTTCCAAACTTTCCCACATTTTCTTATCTTCTTCTGAGCCTTTCAAAAAGTTCCAACCTCTGTCTGTTACCCAGTTCCAAATCACTTCCATATTTTTGGGTATCTTTACTGAAGTGCCCCACTACCTGGTACTAATTTACTATATTAGTCTGTTCTCATGCTGCTAATAAAGATATACCTGAGGCTGGGTAATTTATGAAGGAAAGAGGTTTAACTGACTCAATTCCACATGGCTGAGGAGGCATCACAATCATGGCAGAAGAGCAAGGGACATCTTACATGGCAGCAGGCAAGGAGAGCTTGTCAAGGGGAATTCATCTATATAAAACTATCAGATCTCATGAGACTTATTGGCTATCACGAGAACAGCATAGGAAAGACCCTCCTCCATAATTCAGTTACCTCCCACTGTGTCCTTCCAACAACATGTAGAAATGGTGGGAGTTATAATTCAAAATGAGATTTGGGTGGGGATAAAACCAAACCATATATGGTGTCATATTGGTGTTTAAAAAGTTTTGGATTGGGGATTATTTTGTATTTCAGATTTTCATATTAGGGATGCCCAACTTGTATAAATTAATCGTCATTACAAATTGAAAAATAATTTCATGTATTTTGTATAGTAGATGTTGCATCTGGGATTAAAGAGTTGAGCCAACCATTGTAACAGGACTAACTGGTAAGAGCTGCCCTGGAATTGGAATGAAAGATCAACCTCAAGCCTATATCACTATCTAAGTTCATTTTCTTTTCACCACAATGCATTGCCTTTACGATTGCAAATTTCACATAACTTAGATTTAACACAGAAGGGTATCAGTAAGAAAGAAAATTCCAAGAAATATAAATAAGTTTGAATGCAGATTTTACCACTTTCAAGGTTTTGTTTCAGAAATAGTTCTTTCTGCAGCAGATGTTACCTGTATTGCTCTTCTAAGAAAGAAACAGTTGTCAAATATCTGCATATATTGTGCATAAAATTTCTAAAAATGTATATCTTTCATTTTTTTATTAGTGTACATCATGTTCTTTGCAAATATAGAAATATTCTCATACACTTTAAATCTGTATAGAGATTGACAAAGAGAGATTATGTATATTCACACACTGATATGGTGGTTTGGCTGTGTCCCTACCCAAATCTCGTCTTGAAGTGTAATTCTCATAATCCCTATGTGTTGTGGGAGGGACCCAGTGAGAGGTAGTTAAATCATGAGGGTGGTTTCCCCCATGATGTTATTGGGATAATGCATGAGTCCTCACAAGATCTGATGTTTTTATAAGCATCTGGCATGTCCCCTGCTGGGACTCATTCTCTCTCCTGCCGCCCTGTGAAGAGGTGGCTTCCATCATGATTGTAAGTTTCCTGAGGCCTCCCCAGCCATGTGGAACTGTGAGTCAAGTAAACCTCTTTTCTCCATACATTACCCAGTCTCGGGTATTTCCTTACAGCAATGTAAGACGGGACTAATACACACACAGACACACACACACACACACACACTCTCACTGATTCAGAAACCCAGACATGAAGATAGGACCACCAAAGTTCACTGTGAAGTATTCAACATTTATATCACATAATGAAGTAATATAGCATTTAAATTTGAAGTAGAAAAATTGAAAAAAATTATATCCTAAGAAATATTTACAGATATTTTATTTAAGTAATATACATCTGCTTGTGGTGTAATTGCTAGCCCAAAACTCTTTGCAGAATTTAGGTTTCTGTAGTAAAATATAAAGCTAATAAATTTCATAGGTAAATTTGTTTTTGATGTTTATTTTTTAATATATAGTCTCAATGTATTTTATATTTATAAAGCATTTCATAGGGACAAAAATAACTTATGAGCAAATAAACTTGTATATGAACTGGTTGACTTTACTAAAAAAAGTCAGACAAATAGGAAATTTTGGAAATAAAAGTCACCTATTTCTCCTAAGTAATATTTCACATATAACTTCTGATTGCAATGACAATTAGCATAGTATGTGGTAACAGTTGTAAAAATTAAATTAACTGTAATGAACTCATGAATATATGCCATGCGAGTGTGTTTTATTTGCTAGTTTTTTTTTTTGTTTTGGGTTCTGCAACTTGCTGTGCTTGTCTATTTATTTCTAGTTATATGATTAAAACTTCCCCTTAAAGACTCATGTCCTTGTCATCCTTCTCTTGCAAACAATTAATCAACAATATTAATCAAGATTTCATTTATTAAACAACTCTAGTTGCTTATCAAGCCATCACAGAACCAGTATGCAGCAAGATGGTTCTGATTTTATGGTATGGATCAAGACAGGTTAGGGAATTTATTTCCCTTTAACTATCATGAAAACTATATTTCCTAATGTCATTTTGAAGCCAAGAGAGTCACAGAATCCTGTGTTGTAAGTCTTGGTTTCAAAGATATTAAAAATGTTCCTATGTCTCTTTTTATGCTTTCATTAGTTTGTTATAGTGTTGAACTTATTAGTATTATTCCCAAGACCAAAACTGCATGTAAGTGATGCATCTATAAGGTTTATTATGATTCATAACTATCACTGTTATGATTTTTTTCTGACAAAAATTTTAATTGTCTGTAGATAAACATCCCAATTGCTGAATTTCTTTAGGCTAGGTAATATGAAAAAGCTGAAATACTTCTCAAATTCTGGTTTTATTTCAATATGTAGATCAAAACCTAGGCTTTGGAATTTATATTGTATATATTATATACGTAATTTTAAAGTATTAGTGTGTGTACATGTATATATACACATGTTGGTATGGATAGATTCCATTTGTGTATATATATATAAAATAAACATACACATATAACTTATATATCTACCTTCATATTTATGTTGATGGGTAAAGAAATCTGAGGTGATTGAATAGTAGATTTAATTTAATATGTATTTACTGACATAGAAACATTTATTTTTGTTAGGAAAAGAAATACTGTTTTATGATATAATCCTTATATATTGTGTTCTCTCATATTGTAGTATGTATTTCTCTAAGATTCTCTTATTGGTAATGCTGACACATTGTCTACCAAGAGGTTTGGTAACTGGAAGAGCATTTGTTTCAGAACTCTTACATTAAATTAAGAAACTATAATAAAATTGTAAAGAAACTATAAAAAACTCTAATAAGTTCTCTTTCACTACTTAACTACATTGAAAGCAATAGCATCTGAATAAAAAGGATGCATCTTAATCTACATTTAAAATCAGAGTCAAAATTAAGATCAAATCAGTGATTAGGATAATAAATATTGTATGCCATGGTGTATCACATAAATAAACATTTATTAAATGCCTGTTATATGGACTACAGCAAGTAAGAATGAATGGCCACTGCCTTCAAAGAGTTAAACATATATTTGAGGAAAACAACATAATAAGTTAAATAACATTTTCCAACTATAATAAAAGTGATGTCACAAAGAAGTTCAGGAGTAACTGCCAAGTAAATTGTTCAACAATATTACATCTAGAGTATTAACGAAAGCGAGTCCATGTTGATGGGAGTGGTCTGGGACTGCTTTATGCGCAGGGAAAGGACATGGAGGAAAGAATAGGCAGTGCGTAACTGTACTGGAGGGTTCAAGAAAGCCATCTATAAATACGTGAATTTATTCTTCCCCAGAGTTAACATCATAAAAACAAGCAAAAACAAGCTACCTTTGCATTTCTCTTTTAGAACTGAATTTAAGAAACTTTTATTTATTTATTTATTTATTTATTTTTCGAGAAGGAGTCTCACTCCATCGCCCAGGTTGGAGTGCAGTGGCGCCTTCTCGGCTCACTGCAAGCTCTGCCTCCCGGGTTCACGCCATTCTCCTACCTCAGCCTCCTGAGTAGCTGTGATTACAGGCACCCGCCACCACACCCGGCTAATTTTTTGTATTTTTAGAAGAGATGGGGTTTCACCGTGTTAGCCAGGATGGTCTTGATTTCCTGACTTTGTGATCCGCCCACCTCGGCCTCCCAAGAATTTAAGAAACATTTAAAGCAGATAGATAAACATTGGGTTCCATCTCATCGAAAGGAAGAGTAGTGATAAACCGAAAGAGTTGCAATTAGCATTACAAGATATTGCAGTTTCCCAGTTCTCCTTCAAAGGTAACAAATAAAATAAAAACAACCTATATTTAAAATTTCTAATGAACAGTTCAAATGTTGTTTTATTATTTATTCACTCAATGAATAATAAAACACATTAATTGAGTGAATAGACAAGATTCATTGATGGAATAAACAAAATAAGACAAAAGTCTTCCATTGTTGGATTTACCTTCTAGTGAGGGAGGAAAGCATTGGGAAAGACAGTGTATAAAATCTTACATATATACATATATATATATATACACACACATACACACTATATATATATATACACACACATACATTATATATAAAACACACACACACATACATATATATGAAATACCTCTCAGTGATAAGAAAATAAGGCAGAGTAAGAGAAATGAAGAGGAGGGAGGCTACTTCAGATGCAGTAGACAGGTTGGGCACTGTAAGTATATGGTATTTTAGCAACACATGTATCAGCTCTCAGTAAGTTTAGAAAATAAAATCCTTGTTTAAAGTTCCCTCTAGACCATATAATTTGCACAAAGGAGATAATAATTTAACTTCTAATAACTTGGCTGGTGGGTACATGTGAACATACTTCAGCAGAGCCCTTTTCTAGCATGTTTAAATGTTACAGAGATTTATGTTCTCAACATAACTATATAGAGTAAATATGTCATCACATTATGTCACATTCCTTTACGCAAGTGTTAAAAGGACATTCCTTGAATTAATATAACCAAAAAGATAAAGGTGGAGTAAAAATCAGGGGGAAATGGATAAGAGAGAACAAGACTCCAAGAAAAGTAACCTCGAAGTAGACTCTATTACAAATCTGCAGTTGAAGCATCATCTGCTAGCTAGGCTTTCCCATCCTCTTTCCTTAACCTGACCTCCTGAGAGCAAAAGGCAGATTGAGTAAGTATCCATATGTTGTAAAACTATGGCATCTTCAAGGGAATGTAGAAAAATGAAAGTCTTTCCTGATAAATATGGTATTATATTTTGATTCTGGCAGCTGTCCAGGACTGTGTAAAAATCAATTTTTTTTCATAGAACAAAAAAGCACGGTATAAAAAGAAAATTCCACTCTACAACCAACTATAGATTATTCGTTGTGCCGTTTTTGTCAATGAGCAAAAATCCAGACTCAGGTTACATATCCAAGTTCATACACAGCCTCTCCTTCTGTTTTTTGTTTCTTTCTCCCTTTGATGTTTTTTCTCTCTTCCTCTCTCCATTTGTCCCTCCATTTCTTCCTCCCTTACACCTTTTCTCCCTTCTTTCCTTCCCTCCCTCTTACCTCTCACTCTCTTTCTTTCCTCTTTCTTTCTTCTCTTTTCCTTCCTTTCTTCTTTTGTTTTCTTTCCTTTTATTAATCATGGAAGAATATAATTTTCCTGATTTCCAGATTCAATGTTTTTCCATGTTGCCTCTTAACAGTACAGTACCATCCATCACATAAATCCTAAGCAAAAACACTGCTCCATTTTCTCATTTAATTTAACCAATACATATTAAGTAGGTGCTAGGCACTGTTTTAGGTACTAGAAATACAGAGATTTCAAAATATTTTATACTCTCAGGGAAATCACAGTGTAGGAATACAGATGGGAAGTGACCAATATTTGCAAATTGCATTTTGGAAGCACTGGGTAAAATGTGTAAAACAAGCCAAATTTTAGGAAAGAGTGGCTGGAGAAACTAATGCCTGAGATAAGACTTCAAGTACGAGGAAGGGAGAAAGTGTAACTTCAGATGAAGCATTAAGGGGAGAGACAGCATCTTATGTGGAGAAATATGCACAATATCTGAAGCAAAGAGTGGTGAGAAGTGAAGTTGAAAATGAGTAAAATGTTTGTTTTAAGAAAATTTTTGAGTTGTATAGGATTGTAGACAGATTTGGGAAGTATGTTAGATATAATCAGGGTTTGGTGTCTGCATGACTGAGGATGGGGACTGGATAGAATAGTAAGGGTGACTATCAAATGTTTAAATTCGGTTTTTGGAAATCAAAAATTCAAACCAGGTTAGAGATATGTTTGATTTTAAATATGTTAAGGTAAAAGCCTCAAATTCACAGAAGAAATCTGGCCTGAATCTAGTGACCTCAATAGTTATTAGCATATAAATGGTACCAAAACCTTGAAGCTAGATAAGATCAACCAAATAGGATATAGACTGTCTCTAGAGAGTATAGAAGCCTGTGGAGCATTCACACATAAACTGCTAGATGCTAGGAATATATTATAGATGTAATTTTTTTAATTTTTTGAATTTAATTTTTTAATTGTTTAATTTTAATTTTTAAATTTTAAATACATTTTAAAATTTTACTCATTAAATATATATAATTTTTCTCATTTATATATAAATATATGGTTTTACACATTAAAAATATATAAGCATATTTAATGAGTAGACATATATTTAATAAGTAAAATACATATATAGTACATACATATATTTATACATATGTAATATATACATTTAATGAGTAAAAATTTATTTAAAAATTTATTTTAGAAATAGGTGAACACTATAGAAGTTAGAAGATAAGTGATATTTTGGAGATGATTATATTTAAGGGGTAGATAGAGGAAAGAGAGCTAATGAAAAAACGCTGGAGAGAAAGAACAGTCATAAAAACAGAATAAAAGGCAAGTTTGAAGAAGCAGGTTAGCAGAAGAACAAATTGCAGCCAAAAGTTTCAATAAGATATGACTGACAAAATAAGCAAAATCAGAAATAACAAAGGTAACATTGCAACCTATCCCACAGAAATACAAAAGATTCTCAGAAATTATTATGAATAAATTTATCTACTCAAACTAGAAAATCTACAGGAAATACATAAATTCTGGGAAACACACCTAAGATTGAATCAGAAAGAATTTGAAACCCTGAACAGACCAATATTGAGTTCTAAAATTGAATTAGTAATAAAAAAACTTACAGTGAAAGAAAAGCCTCCAACCAGATAGATTCACAGCCAAATTCTACTAGATGTACAAAGAAGAACTAGTACCAATTATACTGAAACTATTCCAAAAAATTGAGGCGGAGAGAGTCCTCTCAAATTCATTATAGGAAGCCAGCATCACCGACATCTCAAACTGCCAAAGACACACACACACACACACACACACACAGAAAAAAAAAGCAGCCCAATATCACTGATGAACATAGATGCAAAAATCCTCAGCAAAATACTAGCAAACCCAAACCAGCAGCATATCAAAAATGTAATTCACCATGATCAAGTAGTTTTTATTTCTGGGATGCAAGGTTGGTTCAGTATGCGCAAATCAATAAATGTGATACATCATATCAACGTAATGAAGGACAAAAACCATATGATCATCTTAACAGATATGGAAAAAACTTTTGATGAAATACAACACTCTATTATAATTTTTTAAAAACCCTCAAGAAACTAGGCATTGAAGGAACATACCTTAAAATAATAAGAGTCATCTATGACAAATCCACAGCAAATATCATATTGAATGGGCAGAAATGGAAGCATTCTCCTTGAGAACTGGAACAACACAAGGGTGTCCACTCACACCCCACCCCACCATTCTCTCTCTCTGCAGGCAATATGCATATCTAGACAACCCTAAAGACTCCTCCAAAAGGCTCCTGGAACTGATAAAGAACTTCAGTACAGTTTCAGCATATAAAATCAATGTACAAAACCAGAAGAGCATTTCTATACACCAATAAAATTCAAGCTGAGAGCCAAATCGAGAACACAATTCTATTTACCATTGCCACAAAAAATTATATTTATGAATACACCTAACCTAAAAGGTGAAAGATCTCTGCGAGGAGATCTACAAAACACTGCTAAAAGAAATCATAGTTGGTCCAAGAAAATGAAAAAATATTTTATGTTCATATAGTGGAAGAATCAACATCATTAAAATGGTCATACTGCCCAAGCAAACTACAAATTCAACACTATTTTTATCAAATTACCAGGTCATTTTTCACAGAATTAGAAAAAAAACTATTGTAAAATTCATATGGAACCAGAAAAAGAGCCTGAATAGGCAAAGCAATCCTAAGCAAAAGGAACAAAGCCAGAGGCACACTACCTGACTTTATACTATAAAGCCACGGTAACCAAAACAGCCTGGTTACTGGTACAAAACAGACACATAGACCAATGGAACAGAATAGAGACCCCAGAAACAAAACACCACACCTATAGCCATCTGACCTTTGATGAAGTCAATAAAAATAAACAATAGGGAAAGAACTCTCTATTCAATAAGTGGTGCTGGGATAGCTGTCTATTCATATGCCAAAGAATGAAACCAAACCCCTACCTTTCACCGTATACAAAATATAGCTCAAGATGTATTAAAGATTTAAATGTAAGATCTCAAACAAGAAGAATTCTAGAAGAAAACTTAGGAAACACCATTCTGTACATCAGCCTTGGGAAATAATTTATAATTAAAACCTCAAAAGCAATTGCAACAAAAACAAAAATTGAGAAATGGGATCTAATTAAATTAGACAGCAAAACAAAAGAAACTATTAACAGAATAAACAGACAATCTACAAAATGGGAGAAAACATTCAAAAACTATGCATCCAACAAAAGTATAATAACCAAAGTCTATAAGACATGTAAACAATTTAACAAACAAAAACAAATAATCTTCATTAAAAAGTGGGCAAATAGGCCAGGTGTGGTGGCTCAGTCTATAATGCCAGCACTTTGGGAGGCCAAGGCAGGCAGATCATGAGGTCGGGAGTTTGAGACCAGCCTGGCCAACATGGTAAAACCCTGTCTCCACTAAAAATACAAAAATTAGCTGGGCATGGTGGTGCACACCTATAATCCCAGCTACTCAGAAGTCAGGAGAATTGCTTGAACCCAGGAGGCCGAAGTTGCAGAGAGCCAAGATAGTGCTACTGCACTCCGGCCTGGGTGACAGAGCAAGACTCCATCTCAAAAAAAAAAAAAAAAAAAAAAAGTGAGCAAAAGGCCTGAACAGACACTTCTCAAAAAAAAACATACAAGTGGCCAAGAAACATATAAAAAAATACTCCATATCACTAATGATTGGGTAAGTGCAAATCAAAACTACAAGGAGATATCATCTCATACCAGGCAGAACGGATACTATTAAAAAGTCAAAAAACAACAGATGCAAGCAAGACTGCAGAGAAAGGGGAACATTTATATACCGTTGTTGGAAATGTAAATTAGTTCAACCAGTGTGGAAAGCAGTTTGGAAATTTCAAAGAACTTAAAACAAAACTACCATTCTACCCAGCAATCACATCACTGGGTATATATATAAAATAAATATATATACCTAGTGAAACTATAAAATAAATCATTCTACCAAAAAGACACATACACTCATATGTTCACTATTCACAATAGCAAAGACACAGAACCATCCTAGGTGCCCACCAATGATGGACTGGCTAAAGAAAATGTGGTACATATACCATATGGAATACTACACAGCCATAAAAAGGAACAAAATCATGTTATTCACAGTAACATTGATGCAGCTGGAGGCCATTGCACTAAGTGAATTAACACAGGGACAGACAATCAAATACCACATATTCTCACTTATAAGTGAGAACTATACATTGGTACACGTGGACATTAAGATGGGAACAACAGACACTGGGGACTACTGGAGAGGGGAGGGAGGGAGAAGGTAATGGTTGAAAAACTATTGGGTACTGTGCTTAGCACCTGGGATCAGTACTGAGCATAGTCATACCCCAAACCTCAGCATCACACAATACCCATGTAACAAACCTGCACAGTACTCCCAAATCTATAATAAAAGTTGAAATTATAAACTGTATAAAAGAACTAAAAAAAAGATGTTACTGACAACATAGCATTGTCAGCCAAATGCTGGGAACAGGGCCAGTTAATTTAAGAATGAAAGTGAGGTCAAAAGAAATGACCGTGCGTGTACACTAGAACTTTAATGAGATATGTGGGATCAAGGAATAAACGTGTATGTTTGTTTTAGATGAAAGAAAATTTTTCTGATTATTGGAGGACAATGAATCTTCCAACTTACTTCTATTCTGATCGTATAAACTAAGTGTTAGTTTAAGAATAACAATCTCTGTTTGTAAATAACTTATATTCAGAGATAGACAAATAAATATACCTGTGCAGGTAAATCAATCTTCTCTATTTAGTAATTTTTAAGTTAAAATATTTCCATGTGTAGCTATTTTATTGATTAGTAGGTAATTATTGAGTAGTTAGTAACTATAAGACAGTATACTATGTGCTGAGAAATAAAGATATTCAGTACATATTTTGTATTTTCAAAGGATTGTCAATTTAGCTTGCATTTTTTACAAAGATTTATTTCATTAATTCATGGGGAAACTGTATTATTAGAAAACTAATATATATATACATGTATATCTTAGTGATTGAATTTAAATGTGCCACTAGTAGTAGAAGCAAAACATTAATTAATCATTTCTGAACTATTATTCCATAATTATGCTTAAATTTTCACCAAAGATTTTCCTAAACTCTTGCAGTATCTTAATAGACATGACAATAAAACTTTAGCTATATGTATGCTGGGGCCAAAATAATATTATGTCAAGTTATGATATTTTACAATTACTGGGAGGGTCTAACTATGAAGAAAAAAATCACCTTTACTACTTCTAACTACAAAAATAAACCCTCAAAATAATTAGTAATTAATGAGTTTCTAAAACTGTACTTAGAAAACGACCCTTAATTCAAAACAGTGCCATGCCCATAGCAAGAACATAATAAAATCTGAATGAATATAGATATTAATATATATTTCCCAACATGATATGTTATAAAGGATTAATCTTAACGTTTCAGAGTACCTTAATAAACAGGGCATAAACTTGAGCTTATTATTAAGGCTTCTGTTAGTTATGGCTGCAAAAACTTTGTTTACCTACCTGCATTTAAATGGCGTTGTATACCTCTACTAGAAATCTCATATCTTCACAACCTCTTCTTTCACCCAGTCTCTAAAGAGGTATGTCTCAAGGTCTTTAGTCTTTTCCTCTTCTCACATACCATTTCCCATATATAGACCATTTTGATATAAACTGTCCATGCTGTAGGCATTTTGATATCCAGAGCAAGGAAGTCAAAATTAAACATTTTTGTTCATAAGGTTGGAGACTGAGAAATGCAACAGTTTAAATTTTACTTCTTGATACTTAAAAGAAAACTACAGACTTTTACCTTCTTTTCAACATCAATTAGCATTAAGAAAACAATATTAAGGCCAGGAATAGGCATTTTTTCCTTTTCCCTTTTCTCCATATTTTTTAGTGACCAACACTAACTACCCCATCTCCCATGAACTGACGAATGGCTTCAAGTCACTTTCCTCTTTCCTTAGGTTAGGGACAGCTGACTGCCAAATGGTTCTCCATGAGACTATTTGTTTATTAGAGTCATGTGCTATTAATTCTTTTGATAGTGTTTTCTGCTGTCTTATTAGAGCATGCAGGGAAGTGCTTCTTGGGAAGTATTAGGCTGAAGTCATGGTAGTGAAAGCTAGGTTTGCACAACTTATTTCTTCTACTTACTTTCAACACTTTTTGACACTTTTTCTTCTATTTTCTGACACATAAAGTTCTATTCAAACTAGTTTCTGAGCAATGTCTTAGCATGTCCTCTATGCCTTTTCCCCTTTTCTCCAACTTTTATGTGTCAAAATTCTGTTTACTCAGAGAGTAATTTACATTTTATTTTCTCTATTAGATGAGGTAAATTCTTCTGGCATAATGAAGTAGTAGAATGTCCTTCCTTTCAACCCCATTGCATTTTTATTTCTTCTAGTACCTAATATAACTCACTGTTTTATTTTCCAATTACTCCCTTTAGTAGGGATTTTGTCCAAAGAGGCCCATACACAGTCAATAGTCATCGATAAATATTTCATCGATGTAGAAGGACATAAACATAAGCAGCATTTAAGCTTTAAAGATAAACTAATAAATATTTAAAGTATCTCCTGATTGTTTTATTTCAATTTTAATTCAATGTTTTATCTAGCTTATTATAAGAACATTTCCCATCAGAAGGCATATCTTCTTAAAATTTATTTGAATTCAGTTCTCCATCTAGTTTATTATAAGAACATGTTCCCATCAGAAGACATCTGTTTTTTTTTAAACAATAGGAACATATAAATTTAGATCCTCCCTGGAAGACCATTAAGTACAGAAATAATAAGATGCTAAGTATAATTACTTTATTAAGCATATTAATATATCTGTGTGAAGACAATGTATTTGAAACTCACAAACGGATCCCTTAACATGCCAATCATGTTTATGAATTCACATCATTCACTGACCATTGTTAAATTGACCTTGTGCTCTCTTATTAAAATATCCATATTTAAAGTATAAATCAGTGCTCAATATATTGCTCAAGCAAAGGCATTCCATAACATGATGCAAAGTTCATTGTGTAACTTTCCAGAGCACAAAAAGATTGAAGAAGTATTAATGAAAGATCAATTCAAACATAGTTCATCTGTGAAATGGAACACACAAAAATGTCATCTCCATGAAAATAAAACTAATTTTAAGTAGCATAATACATCATTTACTTTTATTAATAGCTAAAATAAATTATAAATGCTATTTATTGTACATATTTTTAAGGATAGCAGATGAAAAGAACAAAGAAAGTATGAAGGATAAGGGGAATTTATGTACATTAGGACAAACACCTACACCTTTACTTTTTGGCATGTCAATTTTCTCATATAAAGAGAGTTAGAATTTCTAGAAATGGACTACTAAATGAGTTTATAACCAGGTTCATATCCTTAGAAATAGTTCCAAGTTATGTCCACACAACAAAATTATAGCCACTTCCTGGTAAACTTCAAAATCACTAAGGTGATGCTTATTAAACTAAAAACCCTATCCGGGTAAGCACAAGGGAAAGTTTATTAGATAAGTTGATGTATGCAATAACCAGTTTCTAAATGTACACTCAAGTCTATAAAAATCTTTATTCCAAGATAAGGCAAATAATGTGGTTTCCTTGATAGTACTGTCGTTTCTGATTCAACACATAAATCTACTGTAGCCAACAAAAAGGTGAGAAACAGGAGGAAGGCATCCCTGCTTTCTGAGCTTTAACTTAAGTCTTTCGGGAAACCAGCATTCTCTAGCATCTTTTTAGAGCGTTGGAGCAGAGAAAATAGGAAGGTCAACAGGATGATGAATACAGACATCTTGCTTAGGGTCTGCCCACCGATTAAAGGAACAAAGGTACACGTTTTTGTTGACACTTCTGCAGTGACAGTTCTTTTGTCATGAGAGCCTTTCAGCGCGCCAGTACAACTGTCAACACCGCTGCACTTGAGAAAGTTGAGCTTGTACTGGGAACAGCTTAAAGAAGCACACACAGCACAACAGCCTTTGTTGTTTAATTCATGAAACTGAACACACAAAAGCTCACAAGATCACACACACTGTCCCAATTTTCACTCTAGTGTCTATAGTCTCTCATTTCATTTATGGCTTAACTTTGTGTCATATCTTAAATTACCCCATGAGTTGCATTCCCTTCTGTCCCTCTGTTCCTGCTATTTATTTTGTCTTAAGATCAGGAGCAGACTTGAGCACATCATCCACCTCTTTCTAATGGAGCGCATATTGGGTGCCTGGGAATGTCCTGTAAGCACCAACTTCAGCACTTTCTCTTGACAGAAAAGTTCTATTCAGGGAAGATAGAGTGAAGGGAAGAAGTCAGTAAAACGCGTGAATTGCGTGCAGCAGGCATCCCCAGAACAAGTTTGGAGGATCCGTGATGGCTGAGCTCTTCCCAGTCCCTGGAGATGTCCCTCCCGCGCGACTGGTGCCTGCCCTGCCCCTGCCAGGGTCACTCTGCTCCACCTCCCTGGGGCTCAGGTTTCTTTTTAGAGGACACCCCCTTGTGCACTGGAGATGACAACCGCCTCTGCAGTTGGGCTCAGGGATGTCACTGGTCCTTCCCCCTTCCTCACAGAGAAATGAGGGAAGAAACAAAACAAAACAAAACAAAAACAGCCAATCGCTGGACTGAAGGGGTGGAGGCTACGGACGTATCCTGTTGCAGGCGCTGCCTACCCAGTGCTGGGAGAAAAAGAAACAGTCGCAGACGCGCACGCTCACACTCGCAGGCACCCGGGGCTCCAAGAGAGAGTTAAATCTCCTTCGTGGAGTACCAAAGCCTCAGTCCATGAAGGTGTCAGCCCTGAGATTGTCTGCATTCGCATGGAGTGGGCACCTCCGCTGGGGACAGATTACAGACGCGTCCGGCCCAAGGAATGCTTTGGAGAGCTGGGATTGGGGCCGCAAGAAGGGTACTGTCTTCCAAGCGTCTTGGCTCAGCACACACGCTCACACGCAGTCTCATGCCCTCTAAAGTGGAGTGAAATAGGGCAGGGCGGGGTAAGGAAGAGGACGTTTATTATTCCGTGCACAGCTCAATCTGGAAAGTACAAATACACACGTGCACCTGTTAGCCGATAGCCCACTCAGCATGGGTGGTGGACGACAACCCTAGCTCATGATGGTTCCGGAAACAAGTGTTGACAGAAGTGCCGTTAGGAACTTTGTATCTATACCACTCGTTCCTGGACTTCGTGAATTGTCCTCCTGGGGAAGTGAAGGAAACTGTTCTCACGCAAGTTTCCCAGAGGAGAAACAATTAAGAATAAAAGTAGCCATTAAGGACCTCCCTTCTAAACTCAGAGCACCTGCTTACATTCCCTACTCGAAGAAAGGGAGTGGGAGAAAGACGTTCAAAGGTCTCCACAATCGGTTTAGTCTGTTATTTTTCTTTGTAATAGCTGACACTGGAAGCTGTTATAACCCTTCCTGAGGGAAACTTGCTGTTCTTTCTCTCCCTTGGTCCGGTACCACCTTTTACCTGTGCCTTGGTGGTCCTGGGAATGGGGAAAACTCTCCATCATCTAAGGATCCTCCTGTCTCCACAGAAACTCCCCCCTGGATTCCCTTGTCCTCTCTGGCTAGGCAGCGGCTGCAGCTATCAGGCAGCCCTGCCCTTTGGGTTTACAGGGCCTCTAGGTCAAAAAATACTAGGCGCAACTAGTAATCTTCCTCCCTAAGAGAGGCTATCACGCCCCCTGAAGATTTAGAAAATAAGAACCTCTGAATCTAGAACTTGCTGAAGAGTCAGCTGTGTGTTTGGATACAAATCTCTCTAAGGATCCAATAATTATGAACTTTCTTTGACATTTCAGTGTATTGCAGAAAGCATTTCTCCATTATGGATACCTTGGCAAATCTGCTGTCACTAATACACTTTTGTTTCTCTTGACTATTTCTCAATCAGCAAAAACCGCAAAATTAAACAAAAAGAAGTTGGCATCTGTTGTGGTGATGTTGGTTAGGATTTCAAATCCTCTACATTTTTTTTAAATTTTAAACTGGTAAATAAGTATAATTAAAATTAAAATAAAACACCAATAGTGGGCACCTATGGAGAAATATTCAATGTTTCATTAAATTGATTCAGTATTATTTGATCAACTTCCATGGGGCAGGCTGTGTGTGAGAGTGTGAGAACACAGACATGAATAAATTGTAGCCCCTGATCAGACAAGGAGGTCATTATCTCAGAGGAAGATCACACATTAAAAGAAATAAATTGCAACATTGTGCAGCTCACTAACAGCAGCTTGGAAGTATGTATCTGGGTAAGCTCCTAGAATGGCAAGAGTGTTAGAAGAAAGGAGGACAGCTTCTTGGAGGAGGAAACTTCAAGGCTGTTTTTAAGGATGACTATGGAGTTAAACAAGCAGACAAGACAGAACATCCCAAACAGAGCAGAGTACGTACAGTCAGAGGCATAAAAAGAATGGTGCTTCAGGGAATATCAGGCTGTTCAGTAAAGTTAGAGCACTAAGTGGGAGGGAGACTCTCAAAAGATAAGATTAAACATTCAAATGACAATGTTTTATTGTAGAAATGTTTGTAGATGGAACTGTAGCAGGAATTCTCAATGGAAATGTTGGTTAGATAATGAACTTTAGATGGAAATAAAAACAAAAACAAAATATGAACTCCTCACTAAGAAAAAAAAATCCAAACAAGAACTTACATGAAAGTCATATAAAAATTGAAAACCATGAAGGGAAAAAAATGAAACTTTGTGATTTTAATGCTGTTCCTTCTGAAGATTTTATAGAATATTGTGTGTTGGATTGAAAATACAGGAATTCTGCATCCTGTATTAGGATAATTTAGTGACTAGAAAAGTGTTTCCTACATGGTTAATATAATAGGTAGGTTAAATACACACCCCATCAATTTGCCAATTAAAAAAAAAAAGTAAGGTGTAACAAACAGGCCAAGTTGAAGACAGTTTGGCGCTACTTAACATGCTACTAGATTCAAGACTACATAGATTAAGTACTCTCTATAAAATGAATTTTAAAATATTTTTTCAGCTAGAGCTATGCAAATGAAACTTTGAGAAGTAGATATTATTAAATGTTTATTGAGAGCTTCCTATTCAGATAGCTTTTGTAATACAGAGGTCTTCACTAATGGGCAGCCTGGGGATGGTTATAACTTACAGAAGTATGTTTCCCAGGATAATACTTTAAAATTTTGAAATGATTTGCCAAGATTTCAAAACCAAGAAATTTTTTATGAAACAACTAAGATTTCAAGGTTCTCTTCAAAAAGAAAAGCAAACCTACTAACATTGGACTAACCTTCCCACATAGTAACAACGGTAGTTGAGTAGAAGCTGTCTCTTTTAAACAGGAGTCTTCCTACATTTGGCCACTATTCCATTCTTACTACTAAATCTAGAAAATTTTCTATTTAACATCTTACTTTCTGAGTTATTTTTCCTATATATGTTTTTCTTTATTCACATAATTTAGCTACCAGGTCTCACTCTGCATTTGAATGTAAAACTTTCTCAAGCAGGAATCTCATCTGATTCATAATATAAGAAAATAATGTATGTGATGATATTCTCAATTACTTAAAAGATGTTTTATAACTAGTACCATTCTGTATACATGGGAGAGAAGTTAATTCACCACATACAGTAGATGTCTTAGAGCTTTAGGGTTTAATTCTCTCATGGACCTCATCTCAGAAAGGCTTGGATAAGCATGCTTCCATTTTCCAGTTTTCTAGGTAGAACTTTTCATAAACTCCATTTACTTACAATAAATAGTTGAGAGAAATAACTAAATGAAGCATTTTTGACTTGAAAATGTGAAAGCAGGGTTTAGGGGAATTCACACATTAAGAATGATCTAATGAATATTTACTGATAGGGGCCTATGGCAATCTGGAAAAATAATGAGTATAATTCATATCTGACCTGCTTCTGCCCAAAGTAGTACAAATAATTGATCTGTAATTGGCATTGTCACAATCTTTTTTCACATTCCTTTCAAAGCTTTTTCATCAATACATATGAATAACTTAGAGCAAATTGTGCTTTTATAATAATACAGCTTACCCAAATTGCATGTTAGTTACAATTGTGACCTATAATTAGAAGAGTCAAGAAAATGCATTTTAAAATTCTCTCAGAAAATTTTAAAATGTATCTGGTCATTACCTTCAGTGAAACTTAAAGTATAACTACTCACATTTTGTATACATGCCTAGGTAGATAAAAAAAGTTATTGCAGTAAGGCATACCGTTGGAAGTAGGGTGACTTTGCTTACTTAGGAGATACACACACACACAAATATATGCACACACACATATATACATACACATGATACATATGAAATCATATATCTCATATATATCCATTTGCTTGTAAAATATACATAATATGTTTTATATGTCATATTTGATATATAATACATCATTTATTCATGAGATATACATAATATGTATGCTTATGAGGTTTATATTATATATAATATAGTATATAACGTATATACTGTAATATATATGTATATAACATAAGTAAACAGATTCACCATACTTACAACCCTAGGCCTCCACTGCAATGCGGATATGGTTAACTCTGTTTCCCCACCCAAACCTCACGTCAAATTGTAATCCCTAGTATTGGAGGAGAGTTCAAGTGGGAGGTGATTGCTGTTCTCATGATAGTGAGTGAGTTCTCACAAGATCTGGTTGTTTAAAAGTGTTTAACACTTCGCCCTTTGCTCTCCATCTCCTACTCTGCCATGGTAAGACATGCTTTTTTTCCCTTCACCATCTGCCATGATTGTAAGTTTTCTGAGGCCTGCAGGCCATGTTTCCTGTATACCTATGGATCTGTGAGTCAATTAAAATTCTTTTCTTTGTAAATTACCCAGTCTCAGGTAGTTCTTTATAACATTGTGAGAACGGGCAAATACAGAAAATTGGTACTAGAGAAGAGGGGCATTGCTATAAAGACACCTGAAAATGTGGAAGCAGCTTTGGAACTGGGTAATGGGCAGAGGTTGGAACTGTTTGGAGGGCTCAGAAGAAGATAAGAAGAAGAGGGAAAGTTCTGAACTTCCTAGAGACTTGTCAAATGGTTGTGACAAAGTGATATGGACAGTTGCACCCATGCAAATCCAAAGAATGGGCCCAGAGACACAAAGAACAGTAGAAGCAAGACTTGTAATTGTGGTCTCGCAAGATCGGGTGTCTGGTAGGCAGGCGCACCCTGGGCAGTTACAGCAGGTAATTTATCTCCTAACATGCAAGTCCCTCCCCCAGTTCCTCATTAGTCGAGTACCTGGATGTCACCTAAGTTTCATTATCCCCCTTATAATGTTATATCCCAGTCCACTTCCCTGCTTAGTTTTCGATTTCCCAATAATGAAACTTGCCTTCCCTTTTATAGGCTGACTCCTCCTCTACATTTGGTTTGCTTAGGTGCATGAACTGTGTGGTTTGTCACATCTGCAGGCTGGCTGCCAGTACTTGGATTTATCATGCCTTTAAAATGGACAATTTAAAATGTTTTCTCACAGAGTGAAGTCCATGCTGGGCTAATCTCAGATGGAGATGAGGAACTTATTGGAAACTAAAGTAGATGCCACTTTTGCTTGCTTTAGCAGAGAGACTGGCGGCATTGTGCCCCTGCCTTAGAGATCTGTGGAACTTTGAATTTGACAGTGATAATTTAGAGGATCCGGTGGAAGAAATTCTTAAGCAGCAAAGCGTACAAGATGTGGCCTGGCTGCTTTTAACAACTCATATGCATGCACAAAGAGATTATCTGAAATTGGAACTTATATTTAAAAGGGAAGCAGAGCAAAAAAGTTTGAAAAATTTGCAGCTTGACCATTTGGTAGAAAAGAAAAACCCATTTTCTGGGGAGGAATTTAAGGCTGAAGAAATTTGCATAAGTAAAGAGAAGCCAAATGTTAATAGGCAAGACAATGGGGAAAATGTTTCAAAGGCATTTTAGAGACCTTCATGGCAGCCACTTTAATCACAGGCCCAGAGGCCTAATAGGGAAAAGTGGTTTCCTGGGCCAGGTCCAGGACCCCGCTGCTCTGTGCAGCCTCAGGACCTGGTACCCTGCATCCCAGCAGCTTCAGCTCCAGCCATGGCTAAAAGGAGCCAAGGTGTAGTTCAGTCTGTGGCTTCAGAGGAGACAAGTTCCAAGCTTTGGTCACTTCCACATGGTGTTGGGTTTGCAGGTATGAAGAAACAAGAATTGAGGCTTGGGAGCCTTCACTTAGATTTCAGTGGATGTATGGAAACGCCTCCAGGCAGAAGTCTGCTGTAGGGGTGGAACCTTCATGGAGAATCTTTACTAGAGCAATGCAGAGGGGAAATGTAGGGTTGGATCTCCTACATGAGTCCCCACCAGAGCACTGCCTAGTGGAGCTGCAAGAAGAGGGCCACTGTCCTGTAGACCCCAGAATGGTAGATTCACTGACAGTTTGCACCGTGAGCCTGGAAAAGCCTCAAGAACTCAATGGCAACCCATGAAAGCAGCCGGGGGGGGGAGCGGTTTACCTCACAAAGCCCCTGGGGCAGAGCTGCCCATGGCCTTGGGAGCTCACTCATTGGATCAGTGTGTTCTGGATGTAAGACAGGGTGTCAAAGGAGATTATTTTGGAGGCTTAAGGTTTAAATACTGCCCTGCTGGGTTTTGGACTTGCATGGGGCCTGTAGCACTTTTATTTTGGCCAGTTTCTCCCCTTGGAATGGAAGCATTTACCAAATGCTTGTACCCCCATTGTATCTTGATAGTAACTGACTTGTTTTTGATTTTACAGGTTTGTTGGGGGAAGGGACTTGTACTGACTCAGATGAGACTTTAGACTTGGACTTTGAGTTAATGCTGGAATGAGTTACAACTTTGGAGGACTGTTGGGAAGGCATGACAGTGTTTTGAAATGTGAGGTAACTCTTGCTTATTTCTTACACATACCCCTATATAAACTCTGAGCATTGGAGACAGAGAATGAATGAAGAACAGGAAGGTTACTAGAGTAACTAAATCAGCACAAACTAGAGCCAGAAGGGGGAGAAAGAAGGCTTGTCCAGAATTTAAAGGAGGAAAAAAATATATAATTTTAGGAAGAAAAGTGATAATTTTAAGTTACAACTCATGCAGTCAGTTTTAAGGAAAAGGGAGAAAGATGTCAACTGGGTTCCTCAAATGAAATAAAGTATTGTTGCCACATAAACTAGAAAATGCTTCAGAAGTCTAGAAAGTATAAAGCAGTGTCATAATTACTTAAAAACACTCTCAAGATAATTCTGTCTAGTAGAATGAGACAATTTATTTCTAAGTTCAATATATATTAGGAAAACCTTTTGATGGGCAAAATAAGCTTTTTGTTTTGTTTTGGTTTCATTTGGTTTAGAAAATTTGTAATAGAATTTATGGAGAAAAGAGTGATAATAAAATGTGCGCAATAATAATTTCAAAAGAATCTTACGGCATTTTGTCCTAGTCCTTTTTTTTTCCTGTCATAACAGAGCACCACAGACTGGGTAACTTATAAAAAAAAAAAGAAATTTATTTTTCATTATTCTGGAGGCTGGGAAGCCCAAAAGTACAGATGCCAGCATATGGTGAGGGTCACGCCATGGTGGAATGATGGAAGGTAGGAGTGAGTCCATGAGAGAAAGAGGAAAAAGGAGGCAAACTCATGATAACTAAGTCAGTCCCACGATTACAGCATTAATGTATTTATGAGGGCAGAGCCCTCATGACCTAATCACTTCTAAAAGGCCTCATATCTCCCCTCCCCTCCTGCCCCTTTGGAAACCTAGGCTGGAGTGCAGTGGAATGATCATGGCTCACTGCAGCCTCAAACTCCTGGGTTCAAGTGATCCTCTCACCTCAGCCTCCCAACTAGCTGGGACCAGAGGTGTGCACCATCATGCCCAGCTAATTTATTTTTGTAGAGATGGGGCCTCACTCTGTTGCCCAGGCCAGTCTTGAACTCTTGAGCTCAAGTGATCCTCCTGCCTTAGCCTCCCCAAATGTTGGGATTACAGGCATGAGCCACCATGCCCCGATAGGGCCTCACCTTTTAATACAGTTACAATGACAATCAAATTTCAACATGAGTTTTGAATGAGGATATTCAAAGCACAGGATTCTACCCCTGGCCCCCAAAACATGTCATTCTCACATACAAAATATATTCATTCACTCCTAATAGTTTCAAAAGTCCTAACTTGTTCCAGCATCAACTCAAAAGTCCAAAGTTCAGAGTCTCATCTAAATAAGATATGGGTGAGACTCAAGGCACAATTCCTTTTGAGGCAAATTCCCTCCAGCTGTAAATTCAAAACAGGTATCTACTTCCAAAATGCAATGATAGGACAGGGGTAGAATAGATAAACCCATTCCAAAAGGAACACATAAGCAAGAAAAGACATAGAGCTGGTACTAAGTCCAAAACCAAGCAGAGAAAACAACATTAAATATCAAAGCTGAAGAATAATCTCGATTCCATGTCCCACTTTCTGCATACACTGGGTTTAAGTCCCTAGGCCTCAGGTAGCCCCACTCCCCTTGGCTTTGCTGGGCTCGGTCTATGCTTCAGCTCTCTCAGGTTGGAGTTGCATGCTGGTGCCACCCTACAATTCTGGGATCTCAGGTGCTTCCCCACTCCCACAGCTCCAGTAGACATTGCCCCAGTTTCACTGCAGCAGGTTTCTGCCTGGGCTTCCAGGTGGTCTGTGGCATCTTTTGAAATATAAGTGAAGGAAGCCACAGCCTCCACAGCTCTTGCATAATGCATACCTGCTGACTAAATATCAGATTGATGCTGCCAAGGTATTTATGGTCTGTACTTTGCAGAACAGTGGGTCTAGCCATACCTGGGCCTCTTGACCCACAGTTGAGGCATCCAGGGATCACTGTGTGGGAATACCAGGAGCAGAGACCCAAGATGCTTTTGACTAGCAAGGGCATGGAGGGTGCCCCAGGCCCATCCTTTCAAATTACTCACCCTTCTAGAGCACTGGGCCTGTGATGAAAGGGGAAGCCTGAAGATCTCTAAAATACCTCTGGGGTCTGTCTTTCTCTCATTATCTTGACCTGGATTCTTTTATCCATAGTAATCTCCTTAGCCAGTGGTCCCTTACAAACACTCTTAGTATGGTCTGCTGAACATATTTTTTTCACTCTTTGCATGGCCAGGCTGCAAATTTTCCAAGCCTTTCTACTCTGCTTTCCTTTTAATTATAGATTCCATCTTTAAGTCATTTTTTCTGCCCTCCTGTCTCACTGTATGCACTTAAAACTAGCTAAAAAGCAGACTGAGTGTTTTGCTGCTTAAATATTTCTTAGGCAGTTCTTTGTTCATCACTCTTAAGTTATGCATTCCAAAAAGCCCTAGGAGACACCATAAGTTTGCCAGGCTCTTTGCTACTTTATAATAATATTGACCTTAACTCCAGGTTTTTATACCTTGTTTCTCATTTCCATCTTAGACCTTATCAAAATGGCCTTCCACTGTCCATATTTTTACTAACATACGGGTCATGGCCACTTAGGTAATCTCTAAGAAGATTCAGACTTTCTCTACAGCTCTGGTCATTTGAGCCCTCAACAGAATCACCACTAAATGTCTACTGATGACAACAAAGTATTTTCCAGGCTGCTCCTCCAAATTCTTCTAGCCTTGACCCATTATTCAGTTCCAAAGCCACTTTCATATTTTAGTTATTTGTTATAGCAACAGCCCCACTCCTTGGTACCAATATACTGTTTTAGTCTGTCGTTTGCTGCTATAACAGAATAACACAAACTGGATAATTTATTTAAAAAATATTTCTCACAGTTCTGGAGGCTAGGAGCCAGCAGCTGGCAAGGGTAATCCCATGGTGAAAGAGAAGAAGGTAGAAGTGCACACATAAGACAGAGAAGAAGGGGCCAAACTCTCAGAACAACTAATCCACTCATACAATAATAGCATTAATCCATTCACAATGGTGAAACTTTATTGCCTAAGCATCTATTAAAGGTCTCACCTCTTAATATTGCTACAGTGGCAATTAAATTTCAAAATGAGTTTTGGCAGGGACATTCAAACCATAGCACATATACCAAACAATTTATTTTCTTCAACTTTAAAGTTCTAGGTTACAAGTGCAGGATGTGCAGGTTTGTTACATAGGTAAATGTGTGCCATGTTGGTTTGCTGCACAGATCAACCCATCACCTAGGTATTAAGCCCAGCACACATTAACTATTTTTCCTGATGCTCTCCCTCCCATTGCACTCACCCAACAAGCCCCAGTGCATGTTGTTCCCCTTTATGTGTCCATGTGTTCTCATCATTCAATTCCCACTTACAAGTGAGAACCTGTGGTGTTTGGTTTTCTGTTCCTGCATTAGTTTCCTGAGGATAATTGCTTTCAGCTCCATCTATGCCTCTGCAAAGGACACAATCTCATTCCTTTTTATGGTTGCATAGTATTCCATGGTGTATATGTACCATGTTTTCTGTATGCAGTCTATCATTGGTGGGCCTTTGTGTTGATTCCATGTCTTTGCCATTGTGAATAGTGCTGCAACGAATATATGCATGCATGTATCTTTATAATAGAATTATTTATATTCCTTAGAGTATATACTGAGTAATGGGATTGCTGGGACAAATGGTATTTCTGCTTCTAGATCTTTGAGGAATTGCCAAACTGTCTTCCACTATGGTTGAACAAATTTACACTCCCAATAACAGTGTAAAAGAATTTCATTTCCTCTGTAACCTCACCAGGATTGGTTGTTTCTTGACTTTTAAAATAATTGCCATTCTGACTTGTGGGAGATGGTATCTCACTTTGGTTTCGATTTGCATTTCTCTAATGCTTAGCTTTTTGTCATGTTTTTTGGCCACATGAATGTCTTCTTTTGAGAAGCACCTGTTCATGTTCTTTGCCAACTTTTTAATGGGGTTGTTTTTTTCCTGAAGATGTTTTATAAGTTCCTTGCATACTCTGGATATTAGACCTTTGTCAGATGGATAGATTGCAAAAATTGTCTTTCATTCTGTTGATTGTTCACTCTGACAATAGTTTCTTTTGCTGTGCAGAAGCTCTTTAGTTTAATTAGATCCCACTAGTCAATTTTTGCTTTTGTTGCAATTGCTTTTGGTGTTTTCATCACTAAATCTTTGCCCGTGCCTATGTCCTAAGTTGTTTTGCCTAGATATTCTTCTAGGTTTTTATAGTTTTGCATTTTACAGTTAAGTCTTTAATTCATCTTGAGTTAATTTTTGTATAAGGTATAAGGAAAAGGTCCAGTTTCAGTTTTCTGCATATGGCTAGCCAGTAATCCCAGCACCATTTAGTAAACAATGAATTCTTTCCCCCATTACTTGTTTTTGTCAGATTTGTTGAAGAGCAGATGGTTGTAGATATGCAGTCTTATTTCTGAGTTCCCTATTCTCTTCCATTGGTCTATGTGCCTGTTTTTGTACCAGTATCATGTTGTTTTGATTATTACAGGCTTGTAGCATAGTTTGAAGTTGGGTTGTGTGATGCCTCCAGCTTTGCTCTTTTTGCTTAGGATTGTCTTGGCTATTCAGGCTATTATTTGATTCCACATGAATTTTAAAATATTTTTTTCTGATTTTGTGAAGAATGTAAATCATAGTTTAATGGGAATAGCATTGAATCTATAAATTACTCTGGGCACTATGGCCATCTTAACAATATTGGTTTTTCCTATCCATGAGCATGGAATGTTTTTCCATTTGCTTGTGTCCTCTCTGATTTCCTTGACCAGTGGTTTAAAACTCTCCCATAGAGGTCATTCACTTCTTTTGTTAGCTGTATTCCTAGGTATTTTATTTTCTTTGTAAAAAATGTAAATTGGAGTTCATTCATGATTTGGTTATCTGTTTGTCTGTTGTCCGTGTATAGGAATGCTAGTGATTTTTGCACGTTGACTTTGTATCTAAAGACTTTGCTAAAGTTGCTTATCAGCTTAAGAAGCTTTTGGGCCAAGATGACAGGCCTTTCTAGATATAGGATCATGTCATTTGCAAACAAAGATAATTTGACTTTCTGTCTTTCTATTTGAAAAGCCTTTATTTATTTCTCTTGCCTCATCACCCTGGCCAGAACTTGCAATACTGTGTTGAACAGGAGTGGTGAGAGAGGGCATCCTTTTCTTTTGCCAGTTTTCAAGGGGAATGCTTGAAATTCCAGCTTTTGCCCATTCAGTGTGATATTGGCTGTGGGTTTGTCATAGGTGGCTCTTATTATTTTGAGGTATTTTTCTTCAACACCTAGTTCATTGAGAGTTTTAAACATGAAAGGATATTGAATTTTATTGAAGGCCTTTTCTGCATCCTTTGAGATAATCGTGTGGTTTTTGTCTTTAGTTCTGTTTATGTGATGAATTACATTTATTGATTTGTGTATGTTGAACCAACCTGGCATCTCAGGGATGGAGCCAACTTGATCGTGGTAGATAAGTTTTTTGATGTGCTGCTGGATTCAGTTTGCCAGTATGTTATTGAGGATTTTTGCATCGACGTTCATCAGAGATTTTGACCTCAAGTTTTTTTCTTTGGTTGTATCTCTGCCAGGTTTTGGTATCAGGATGATGTTTGTTTTCTACTTGTAATAATTACTGGGTAGTTTAGAAAGGAAAAGAGGTTCAATTGACTTACAGTTCAGCATGGCTGGGAGGCCTCAGAAAACTTACAATCATGAAAGAAGTTGAAAGGAAAGCAAGGCACCTTCTTTGCAGGGCAGCAGGAAGAAGTGCCCAGTAAAGGGGGAGGAGCCCCTTATGAATCTATCAGATCTTGTAAGAACTCACTCACTATTATGAGAATAGCATGGGGCAAATCAGCCCCATGATTCAATTAACTACACCTTGTCTCTCCCTTGACTTGTGGGGATTATGGGGATTGCAAGTCAAGATGAGATCTGTGTGGGGACACAAAGCCTAACAATATCATCTACCAAGCAAAAAAAGCCGAATACAAGACGGATTTACAGCTGAATTCTACCAGAGGTACAAAGAAGAGATGGTACCATTTCTACTGAAACTATTCCAAACATGAAAAGTAGGGACTCCTCCCTAACTTATTTTATGAAGCCAAAGCAATGTAAAATAATTTTTACTTAGCCCGATTTCCACTTTAGAAATATGCAAGTACATATCTGGTTTGTCAGCAGGTATTATAAGTCTCCGTTAAACTCATGTAAACACTGCTTTACTTGACAAGAATTTAATTAAACATACAGTTGGGCTATAAAAAATAAAATAAAAACAATAAAAGATTTGGAAATGTATTAGGTAATAATTTAATTGTAAAATCACTCTGAAATTTTATTTTTATACATGCAATAACTTTATCTTAAAGTATCAGTACAGTTTAATAAAAATAATATTTTAATAGATTATAGTGCCTTAATTGCATTTTAAATATATAAGGAGTTATAATATTTTTAGCAATCCCAAACTACATTTGTTAAGTTTATTATCTTCAAAAATAATTCTTTTTCCAATAACTAATTTGGAAATGTTTACAAGAACACTTTCATGATTCATAGTCATGGTAAATACTGTTACCAAGATAATCATGAAAAATGATTATGTAACTAGCCATTTGTACTATTTATATATTTAGGTTCCTCTTTCCGTTTTGCAACCCTAGCTGAAATTTTGAATTGGACAAAGCAATCATCATGAACAATGCATATTTGGAGCAGAGAATGGCTCTGAATTTATGGCTTATAAATAATCTTCCATACTTTTTCCTTCCAGCAGGCTTTTGTTCTAATGCTATATTCCAGAGCCATCATATGAAGATTGGACTATATTTTAATCATTCTTGGTGCAAGAAAAGAGACAGCTATGTTTCATTCTTCCCAACTAATAGTTGTGATGAATTACATTAATTTGCTATGCCCCTGCTTTTTTTTGTAATTAAAGATTTTGCGTAATCATAAAAAACATTTTGACTAAGTCTTTCAGACCTAGTTGCAAATAATTGAAAAACTAAAGGTCAAGTATTCAATTCCAAAATTTCTGGAAGTACTGACATTCGATTGATCCACACTTGACCAAATTGCTCAGAAAACTGAATCTGAGCATTTGAAAATATTTATAATCTTGTCTGTTCTGTTTTTTCTCTTTGGTTATTTAAAATATCTGTATAGAATATCCTTACTATGTGTCCCTCCATTCCTAACAGTTAAATCACTGCTTGATTTTTGAATATTGTACACTCTCCCGTAGTTCTATTGTACAAAATCGTGACTGTAATTAATAACAATTTATTGTATACTTGAAAATCATTAACAGAGTAAATTTTTAGCATTCTCACCACAGACAAATAAGTATGTGAGGAAATGAATATGTTAATTAGCTCAATTTAGTCATTTTACAATGTATACTTATTTCAAAACATCATAGTGGGAGTGTAAATTAGTTCCACCATTGTGGAAGACAGTGTGGCGATTCCTCAAGGATCTACAACTAGAAATACCATTTGACCCAGCCATCTCATTACTGGGTGTATACCCAAAGGATTATAAATCATTCTGCTATGAAGACACATGCACACATATGTTTACTGAGGCACTGTTCACAATAGCAAAGGCGTGGAACCAACCCAAATGCCCATCAATGATAGACTGGATAAAGAAAATGTGGCACATGTACACCATGGAATACTATGCAGCCATAAAAAATGATGAGTTCATGTCCTTTGCAGGATCATGGAAGACACTGGAAACCCTCATTTTCAGCAAACTAACACAAGGACAGAAAATCAAACACCGCATGTTCTCACTTATAAGTGGTAGCTGAACAATGAGAACACATGGACACATGGAGGGGAACATCACACACCCGGGCCTATTGTGGGATGGGGGATTAGGGGAGGGATAACATTAGGAGAAATAACTAAGGTAGGTGACAGGTTGATGGGTGCAGCAAACCACCATGGCACGTGTATACCTATGTAACAAACTTGCACGTTCTGCACATGTATCCCAGAACTTAAAGCATAATAAAAAAAAAAAAAATCATGTTGTTCACCATAAATATATACAATTACTTTATCAATTACAACTAAATAAGTAGGTCATAAACGGTGGCATATATTCTTCATCTTGTATATTTGGCTTATTGAAAGTTGTTTGAATTTGTTTACTTAAAAATAGCTGTTGGATGATTGTATAATGAATTGAAAAATAAAATGAAATCATTCCTTGAACTAGACACAATTTATCTTCTCTTCTCTGAAATCCCTCCAAATTCTTCTATGCTATTTTGTGTGTGTGTGTGTGTGTGTGTGTGTGTGTGTGAACAATCTTGACACCATTAGGAGCTCCAATTCACCTACTCCTAAGACTGTATGTATGTGCATTTGTGTGTGCAGCTCAAGGATTCTCTCCAGACCCAGTCTCATAACTGCTCTGAATTCTCTAGTTTTGATGGGGTATTTTGTTGCTCTGCTTTGTTACCCTCAAATTCTGTCATTCTTCTTAACCCAGTTTGGTTCTTTTTTTTCCTAGTTACTGCGTCTTGGATAACCCTTTTCCCATTTTCATGTCTGTCTATATCTAAAGTCTACTTTATACAGCTGCAGTACATTTTTTCCCCTGCATATCCATACATTTTTATCTTTCTAAACAGTTTATAAATTGAACTTTTTGATAGTGTGTTCTCTATTAGAAAAAAAAATCCCTTTATTCAAACTGTTCACAAAAGATACTTTGCACTTTATTTTCAAGTGATGCATAGTTAGAAATCAGATAAATATAAAATCACAAAATTGTATTATTTTTACAGATACAATTTAAACACATAACTGTATATTCATACCTAATATACAAATTTATACATTTTAAAATATGTCAAAAAATTTAACTTGAACATTTTACTTTTAAAATTTATTTTTGAATCAGATAAAACAATCATCACAAACAAAACATATTTTGAACACAATATAAAATTATAATAGAAGTCGAACTTAGAAATGGCCCTGCATATATGATTCATAATAAGTTGTTTATTTTTAGTAATACAGTTCTTTTGAGACAATAATATATACCTTGTAGAGCTAGTCAAGCACATTCCTTCAATAAACAGTGGAGCAGCTGCAAATTTGGTAAAAAAAAATCTAATGAATGAAACATATTAATGAGCTTTATAGTCTTGGTCATTGGAGAAGGCTACAAAGAAAATCCCTCCCTTATACCACAAGATTTTTTTTCTGTAATGTAAAAACCCACTCTCCTGTATAACCATGCCCATGCTCAACTGTGAAGGGTGACCAAGATTGCAATAGCCTTCATCTGGTCACTCTCTGAAACCATTAGTAAAGTTATTCGACATATATACTTATTGTGTCAATATACATATTCTCAAAGCTAGGCTATCCAGAGCACCCCAATCACCGTTTCCATCTATCGCCCTGTGCCATAAATACAAACTTTTATATCCAGTATACATATTGACAATTGTCTTTGTTGAGGTCTGGCATTGTTCCCATTCAAATTTATGTAGGTTCTAAGAAGAGGGTAACATGGAGAAAGGAACTATATAATACACTCTTCCATTTGTGTTTTGTTTTTGCCCTGGAAAAGTCAGCTAACAGCTTGTCCAAAATACCTGGTCTCCTCAAACCACTGTCAAAGGACATTTGTTATTCATAATGATTAATAACAAAAATGCAATTTGATATGCTAATTTAATTTTATAACAGATTTTATTTTTAAAGCAGTTTTAGGTTCAGAGAAAAATTGAGAAGGTATAACAATTTCCCATATACCTCAGTCTCCCACACAAGCATAGTCCCTAATTACTAGCATCTCCCACCAGAATGGTGCAGTTGTTGCAACTGATGAACCTATACTGACACATCTTTATTACTCAGTGTCCATAATTTACATTAAGTTTCACTCTTGGTGTTGTACATTTTATGAGTTTGTGCAAAAGTATAATGACATGTATGTTGTATTATATTATTATACAGAACAGTTACATTGCCCTAAAAATCCTCTGTGCTCCATCTACTCACCTGTCTTTCCCCTAGCCCCTGACAATCACTGCATCTTTTTACTGTCTCCATAGTTTTGCCTTTTCCAGAATGTCATATAGTTGGAATCATATAGTACATGATATTTTCAAATTGGCTCTTTCATTTAATAATATGCATTTAAACTTCCTCCGTGCCTTTTTATGACTTAATTACTTCTTTCTTTTTAGCACTAAATAATATTACATTGTCTGGGTGCACTGTAGTTTATTAATCTATTCTCCTACTGATGGGCATCTTAGTTGCTTCCAATTTGGGGCAACTATTAATAAAGCTGAAGATTTTTTTGTGGACATACATTTCAATTTTTCAATTATCTTGGGTGAATATCAAGAAATGTGTTGTCTATACGGCATACTAAGAGTATGTTTGGTTTTGCAAGAAACCACTAAACTGTCTTCCAAAGTGGTGCACCATTTTGTATTCCCACCAGCAATAGATGAGAGTTCCAGTGCTGCACATTGTCATCAGCATTTTATACTGTCAGTGTTCTGAATTTTGGCCATTCTAATAGGTGTGCAGTGATATCCCATTTAATTTGCATTTCCTTGATGAACTAGGATGAGGAGCATCTTTTCATATCCTTATTCTGTATATTTTCTTTGGTGAGGTGTCTGTCAATGTCTTTAGCAAATTTTTAATTTTTTTTTCTTATTACTGAATTTTAAGATTCTTTTGTGTATTGGGGATAAGAGTCCTTTATCTGATATGCCTTTTGAAAATAATTTCTTTATGTCTGGGTCTTGACTTTTTATTCTCTTTCTTAGAGCAGAATTTTTTTTATTTTTTAATGAAGTAGAGCTTATCAGTTCTGTTTTTCATAGATCATGTCTTTGGTGTTAAAATTTAAATGTCATTGTCAAACCCAAAGCTATCTAGTTTTTCTCCTGTATTATTTTCTGGGAGTTGTATAGTTTTTTGTTTTACCTTGAGGTCTATGATCAATTTTGAATTCATTTTCTTGAAGGTGTATGGTCTGTACCTAGATTAATATGTTTGCATGCAGATGCCCAGTTTTTCCAGCACCATTCATTGAAAACAACAACAACAGCAACTCGGATCTGTTGTATTGCACTTGCTCCTTTTTCAAATATTGGTTTACTGTATTTATGTTGATTTATTTATGGGCTCTTTATCCTGTTCCATTAATCTATTTGTCTTGTTTTGTAACTGATGTCACACTGTCTCAATTACTGTAGCTTTATAGTAAGTCTTGAAGTCAAGTAGTGTCAGCCTTTCAGCTTTTTTCTTCTCTTTCAATGTTGTGTTGGCTACACTGCGTCTTTTACTTCTCTATATAAACTCTACAATCAGGTTGTTGAAATCTACAAAATAACTTGCTAGGATTTTGATTGGGATTATGTTGAATTTGTAGATCCAGTTGGTAAGAATTGAAAACTTCACAATATTAAATTTTCTATCCATTAACATGGAGTATGTTTTATTTAGTTATTCTTTGATTTTTTATTTGAATTTTGTAGTTTTTCTCACATATGATATATATATATTTTGTTAAATTTTTACCTAAGCATTTTATTTTGTGGGAAGCTAATGTAAATGATATTAACTTTTTATTTTCAGATTCTATTTGTTCATTACTTGTATATACAAAAGCATCTGACTTCTGTGTATTACTGTTGTATCATTCAACCGCACTATAACTACTTGTTCCAGGTGGGGTTTTTGTTGTTGCTGCTGATTTTTCTGGATTTTCTGCATAGATGATCAAGTCTTCAAGGAACAAAGAGTTTTATTTCTTCCTTTCTACCATTTTATTTTATTTTATTGTCTTATTTCATTAAGACAAGACTTTGGGTATGCTTTTAAGACGAGTGGTTGACATCTTTGTCTTGTTCCTATTCTTAATGGAAAAGCTTTGGGTTTCTCAACATTAAGTATGATGTACTGATAGTGCTAAAATAATTGAATTTTATTTCTAGTTTTTTATCAGCTTTAACTATCAATATAATTTTCAATTATAATGTTTTCAAGTCATTTTTCTCTCTCCTATTAAATGTCATATCTGAGCACTTCAAGTTTGTGATATTTTGACTACAGCATTCCCAACAAATCTATTTATTTATCTATTTACCTAAATTGAAATAGCAAAGTGATAAGAGTTTGAATATATTAGTAAAATGGACTTCTTCAAACAGGCCTATACTTATGTCTCTGAATAGAAACTGAATGCTGCAATGTTACTTTTCTCAACATGAATTTGATTACTTCACAATATATACATATATTGAAACATCATGTTGTATCCCATAAATGCATGTAATTATTATTTTCCAATTAAAAATAAAACTTAACAAAGAAAATGCCAGAGTCTTACAATATTGTTTTTCATCGTCAGATTTTGAAAAACAATGTGTATTTTCTTAAAAAAATCCATGAACTGAAATTGTAAAGGTAAAAATGAACTTTATATAGAACTGGGAATACATTAAAATAATGGACATCTGCTTGCTTGCTGCTAATTGAGTTTCAAATAACTTTCAGTTATTTGAAAATAAACATATAAAAAAGTATGCCATCTGTATATCCACATAAATAATTACTCTTATTACTCAACATATATATACAGTTTATGTCATCAAAAATTTGTCATTTATTATTAAACACCTTGAAGGAGCTGAGTATAGGAACTATACAGTTCAATTTTGATTGTGAATCTAAAGGGACTTAGAGTTGGATTGCCTCCCTGTCTCAAACATCCAAGGGAGAAGCCTCAATACTCTCCACTACTGTCTCAGACTAAAATGTTGTAATTATATTAAGTTGCTGCCTTCTGACAGCTAGAAAGTGCTAATTTTTTTTTTTTTTTTTTTTTGAGATGGAGTTTTGCTCTGTCACCCAGGCTGGAGTTCAGTGGCACTATCTTGGCTCACTGCAACCTCCGCCTCCCTGGTTCAAGTGATTCTCCTGCCTCAGCCTCCTGAGTGGCTGGGACTACAGGCAAGCACCATCAAACCCAGCTAATTTTTGTAGTTTTAGTAGAAACAGGGTTTCGCCATGTTGGCAAGGAGATGGTCTTGATCTCTTGACCCCGTGATCCACCTGCCTAGGCCTCCCAAAGTGCTGGGATTACAGGCATGAGCCACCGCACCCGGCTTTTCAAAAGACATACATGCAGCCAAAAATCACATGAAAAAAGTTCAACATCACTGATCATTACAGAAATGTAAATAAAAATCACAATGAGATACCATCTCACTCCAGTCAGAATAGTTATCATTAAAAAGTCAAAGAATAACAGATGCTGGTGAGGTTGTGAAGAAAATGGGACACTTACACACTGTTGATGGGAGTGTAAATTAGTTCAACCATTGTGAAAGACAGTGTGGCAATTCCTCAAAGACCTAAAGACAGAAATGCCATTCAACTCAGCAATCCCATTACTGGGTATACACCCAAAGAGTGTAAATCATTCTATTACAAAGAGACATGCATGCATATGTTCATTATAGCACTATTCACAATAGCAAAGACATGGAATCAACATAAATGCCCATCCATGATAGACTTCATAACAAAAATATGGCACAAAACACCATGGAATACTACGCAGCCATAAGAAAGAATGAGATCATGTCCTTTTCAGGGACGTGCATGGAGCTGGAGACCATTATCCTTAGAAAACTAACACAGGGACAGAAAACCAAATACTGCATGTTCTCACTTATAAGTGGGCCCTAAATGATTAAAACACATGGACACATAGAAAGGAACAACACACACTGGGGTCTATCAGAGGATGGATGGTAGTAGGAGGGAGAGGATCAGGAAAAGTAACTAATGGGTACTAGTTTAAGTATCTGAGTGATAAAATAATCTGTACAACAAACAACCATGACACAAGTTTACCTGTGTAACAGACTGCACATGTACCCCTGAACTTAAAGAAGTTGAAAAAGATAAAAAATAAAAATAAAAAGTTAAAATCCCTTTTAAAAAAGAAATAGAAGTTCTGTTATTGAAATCTAGCTGATCAATCTTTTCCTTTTGGGTTAATGCTTTATTAACAAAGTTAACAAGACTTTCCCTACCATAAAGTCATGAAGATAATCTACTATTTTATCAACTAAATATTTTCCTGTTTTACTTTCCACATTGAGATCTGCACATTTTAGAACCATTTTTATAGTATAGTTTGCAACATTTATCAAGGTTCTTTTTTTCCCATACTGATTTTTAGTTTTCTATCACTTATTGAAAATGATATTTTTTTCCTACTCTGAATCATACCCAATTTCTAGAGATGTCACATAAAATACAAGGCTCCCAGTTACATTCAAATTTCAGATAAACAACAAATTTTTTTAGTACAAGTATGTTCTAAACGAATTGAAATATTGCATGAGACATATTATATTGCAAGATACACATTTGTACTAAAATATTGCTATATTTAATTTTTGTTATATAAAATATAAATGTTATATCTGATACTGAAATGTAACTTGGTAAAGTATCTTGAACTTTTTCACTAACTCTGGAACACTCCCAATTCCAAAATTTCATATAAAGATAAATAGAATCAGCATTTAGGGACACACAATATTATTTATCTCTTTATACCTTCAAGTTACTAAGGAAAAACTCTGTCATCAGTATGGAATTGGGGAAAGGTGGTTATACCACAGGTGTTATGGGAGTTAGGGTCAGATTTATGAACCATGATCTGGGGCAAGGCTCTTTAATAGAAATATATTGTGGGCTATATATGTAATTTTAAATTTTCAATTAGTCATATTCAAAAAGCACAAAGAAACAGATGCTATAAATACTATCACTATAGTATATTTTATTTAAATAAATATATCCTAAATGTTATTTCAAAATGTAATAAATATTATTAGATACAGTAATGAGATAATTTCATAATTTTTTGATATGAAATACTTGAAATATAATGTATATTTGAATGCAGATGCTACATTTTCCTCAGAAATACTTAACCTCGAATTAAATATAAATATAAATTTACTTTAAAAAGTAGAGCCCTATATCCAACTGTTCCAAAGTTACTTAAAAGTTTTGTCATAATTGTAATAAATATTTCTTTAAATTTAAATTTATATTAAAGGAAATTAAAAATTCAGATTACTAGTAGCCATAGTCATATTTAAAATGCTCAGTAGCCAGAAGTTCTGGGTGGCTACTCTAATGGGCAGCACAGGTCTAGGGGCACTTAAAGAATATCCAAAAATAAGCTCAAATTTAAAAAGTAAAAATATTAACTGAAGAGGATTGTTAAAATGATGCTGACACAACTCATTCATATATAACATTCCAAAGCAGTAGTTTGTACCACTTATTTTCTTCACTAATAAGATTGTGGGCCTAAAAGCCACTTTATGTCATCGTTGTGATATATAAAGGTGTAATTTTTTTTTTTTTTGAGACGGAGTCTTGCTTAGTTGCCCAGGCTGGAGTGCAGTGGCGTGATCTTGGCTCACTGCAAGCTCCGCCTCCTGGGTTCACGCCATTCTCCTGCCTCAGCCTCCCCAGTAGCTGGGACTACAGGCACCCGCCACCATGCCTGGCTAAAATTTTTTTTTTTGTATTTTTAGTAGAGATGGGGTTTCACCATGTTAGCCAGGATGGTCTCGATCTCCTGACCTCGTGATCCACCCACCTTGGCCTCCCAAAGTGCTGGGATTACAGGCGTGAGCCACTATGCCCGGCCAAAGGTGTAATTTTAACACCCCTGAGCCTGTTGAGGATATGCAGGATGGGCCAGTTTTTCTCCCTTGCTTGGAATAAAACTACAGTGCAGTGTCCCCAGCATCATTCATAAACCCAGCCCAATTTTTTTCAGTGCAGGGAGTCATCCACCATTCCTGGCTTCCTGGAGCAACTTCCTGGTTGGTTGAAACAGAATATCTTTAAAGAGCTCTCCCATTATGCAAATCTATTATTCAAATGCAATGATACATTTTAATGTATTTAATACATTCTGCCTAACAAAAGCAGAAAAGAATTTGTCATGAAACTCCCCATGTCTTATGTTTTTTGGCTGAATATCAACATATTTGGTTTCAGGTTTTTGAATGCACATTTTGGAAACTCTGAATGGGCTGTTTCCTTAGACAAAGATGTATTTGAATTTTTCTAGGCAATTAACCAAATAAAATATATCCTGTAACATTTCAATAGTTCAGGCTAAGAATGAAACAAACACAGTTACTGAAAAAAAATATTATCTAGCATCTGAAGAGGTGTATTACTTTCCTGAGGTTAATATCCATCCCCTCACCAGGGTTATTGTTTCACCTGAACCTTAACAGTGATGTAATGATGGCAGCCATGGCCCATCTGGAGTAACCACTGCTAAGATGCCAGCTGCAGCAGGGAAGGCATACCTGGGCCGTGTGCTCCACAGAACCAGAGGGAGCCAGGAACTGGCAGAAGCTTACCTCTTCTGAGTTGGAGGGTTGGGAGCCCCATTCTCCCAGGTTCAGATGCAGCTGCAGCTACACAGCCATGGCTGTGGACTTGGGAATTCTTGTGCTCTTGGAGTCCCAGAAGTTGCCCCTGCCCCTGCAGGCTTGGAAATGCCTATTCCCTCTGCCCAGCCTGTCCCCACTCCTGGTGCCCACTGAGATTTCAGAGCAAAGTTGAGGGTGAGCCCTAGCACTGTTGCAACTGGCTGGGTGTGCACGTCCTCAGGGCAGTGCTGACACACCAGTCCCCTGCCACCTCAGCCTCCTCGGGACTTTGAGCACCAATGACCATGAGAGGAAGGCCAAGGGGGTGCTGAGGGTGGCTTGGCACCAGCCTGCAGGTGCCCCTCAACACAAACAGCCTGCTGTTTGTGCAGGCTGAAAGTGGGGGAAGCCCCACTTTCAGGTCTGAGATGGCCTAAAGCCTGAGGGCAGGCTTCCAGTTCCATGGATCAGAGTGAGAATTGATGGTGCTTTTTCTGGGCCTGCCCATGTCTGCCCATGGTCCAGTTAGCAGGCACTTCCTCTCCTCTGAAGCCCATAATAACCCTGGACTCAGCCAGACTCCTTGGGACAACCTGCCTGCAGAGAGGAGCTACCCACTGTGGGTCTCCTCTCTGCTAAGAGCTGAACACTCACTGGGATGCCCTGTCTGCAGACAGGAGCTACTAACTGTCAGTCTCCTCTGAGCTGTTCTATTGCTCAATAAAGTACCTCTTCACCTTGCTTACTTTCCACATGTCCATGGGCCTCATTCTTCCTGGATGTGGGACAAGAACTCAAGAACAACTGAATGGCAAGGCTGAAAGAGCTGTAACATGAACAGGGCTGAAACAGACCCCTTGCTTGTCACAATGCAGGTGATTAGAAGGAGACAAAAGAGAAGGAGAGAAGATCTGTGACCTGCTAGGGAACTCAGACTTAGGAACTCCCTGAGCTAGGGCTGTGACACCCTTAATGTAGTTCCTGGCATCTCCAAGCTTCCAGCTGCCACCACATTCCTCAGTGCCAGCCATGGAAGCTGCTTGTGGTACACCTGGTCACAGCTTTGCAGGGAGACAGTGCCTATGCCAGCACCTGTAGCTGCCTACCCAGCAGCAGCCAGCATGCCTGGTTGTGCACAGTGGCTGGAGTGCATGCTCGCTTGCTCACACATCCCTCACTGGTCAGTGCTAGGCTCACCCTTGGCAGACGTGAAATCCAGGCTGGTAGTTTGAGCTAAGCACTACCTGCCAGGCCAGATGTAACAAGCCCAGTGGGCCCAAGAAAACTTGGGCAAAGGTGTCACTGGCCACAGAGGTTTCCAGCCAGAAAAGCAACACCCCAAGGATCCTGTGACATAACAACCACGTGCCAGACATCTTATTTAACAATAAGAATTTGAATATTGGCCCCCACTCTCTTCTGGGTTGTAGGGTTTCTGCAGAGAGATCTGCTATTAGTCTGATGGACTTCCCTCTATAGGTAACCTGACCTTTCTCCATAGCTGCCCTTTACATTTTTTCCTTCATTTAAACCTTGGAGAATCTGATGATTGATTATGTCTGGCTAGCCATATGCAGAAAAGTGAAATTGGACCACTTCCTTATACCTTATACAAAAATTAACTCACGATGGATTAAAGACTTAAATGTAAAACCAAAAACCATAAAAACCTTAGAAGAAAACCTAGGTAATACTATTCAGGACATAGGCATGGACAAAGACTTCATGACTAAAACACCAAAAGCAATTGCAACAAAAGCCAAAATTGACAAATGGGATCTAATTAAACTAAAGAGCTTCTGCACAGCAAAAGAAAATATTATCAGAGTGAACAGGCAACCTACAGATTGGGAGAAAATGTTTGCAAACTATTCATCTGACAAAGGGCTAATATCCGGAATCTACAAGGGAACTTAAACAAATTTACAAGCAAACAACAAACAACTCCATGAAAAAGTTGGTGAAGGATATGAACAGACACTTCAAGAAGACATTTATGCAGCCAACAAACATATGAATAAAAGCTCATCATTACTGGTCATTAGAAAAATGCAAATCAAAACCACAATGAAATACCATCTCACGCCAGTTAGGATAGCAAACATTAAAAATTCAGGAAACAACAGATGCTGGAGAGGATGTGGAGAAATAGGAACGCTTTTACACTATTGGTGGGAGTGTAAATTAGTTCAACCATTGGGGAAGACAGTGTGGCAATTCCTCAAGGATCTAGAACCAGAAATACCATTTGACCCAGCAATCCCATTACTGGGTATATACCCAAGGGATTATAAATCATTCTACTATAAAGACGCATGCACATGTATGTTTATTGCAGCACTATTCACAATAGCAAAGACTTGGAACCAGCCCAAAGGCCCACCAATGATAGACTGGGCAAAGAAAATGTGGCACATATAGACCATGGAATGTTATTCAGCCATAAAAAAGAATGAGTTCATTTCCTTTGCAGGGAAATGGATGAAGCTGGAAACCATCATTCTCAGCAAACTAACACAGGAACAGAAAACCAAACACCACATGTTCTCACTCATAAGTTGGAGTTGAACAATGAGAACACATGGACACAGGGAGGGGAACATCACACACCGGGGGTCTGTCAGGGGGTGAGGGGCAAGGGGAGGGAGAACATTAGGGCAAGTACCTAATGCATATGGGGCTTAAAACGTAAATGATGGGTTGATGGGTGCAGCATATCACCATGACATATGTATACCTACGTAACAAACCTGCACATTCTGCACATGTATCCCAGAACTTAAAGTATAATAAAAAATATATACATATATTTTATTATATTGTGTATGTATGTTCTATTGTGTATTTCCTACTATACATATTGAAATATTTTTATTTTAGCTAACTTACCAGTATTTAAACCTGACACTTTAAATATTTAAAATGATGATATTCTAAGTTCTGCATAAATATAAACACATTAATACAACAGGAATTCAAGGTTTCAGCCACTGTATTATATGGGCGCATCATAAACAAATGGCATGTTAAGTTCTACTGCCATCACAGTGACAGTATAAATAACGGAAACGTACAGCTAGGATTGCCAATTTGCTCAGTAATGATTAAAAATAAGTGAAGTATGCACCAGAAGTTGTAGGATCATAGATTGCTCAGAAAAGAAAGAATAATAAATTTAGAAATATGCATCTACATTTTCATTTACTTTGTTTTTAAAAGATTTAAGTATTTAAAAAAGTGAAATTATTTTTAAAATATTTTTCTCTCCAGAAGTCTTTCTTTCACCTCTGTTAAGGTTCAGAAACATAATATAAACTACTTTTTAACTCACCCATGCTGCTAAAGAAACCATGAAAAGATAACTTTCCTGAACACGTGTTTGCTTGCTTGCTTTCTACCTAGTGACAAACTCAAGGAGCAGATAACATATCAAAAAAAAGGTGGTATGTTCAGGTAAAATTTATTGGAACAATGAATTATTTTGCACTTTTATGAAGACAGTATTCAATAAACAAGTGTTAGCAGATTCCTATATTGTTCATAACCTTTTAGATCATGTTTCAAGAGAAACAATTTTTAAATTTGCTTCTTTATAGTATCTTAATATTTCTTTTTGTTTTGATGGGTTTTGGCTTAGTCTCTACCCTAATTAATCAAAGTTTTTGAACCTAGAATATCTGTAGAAAAAGGTTTGTTTGCATGCATACGTACCTGTCTGCATTCACAAGCACAGAGAATAAAGTGAAGGAAAGTATTCAGATATCTCATCTGAACATGGTTGGAGAAACCAAACTAGAATCTTGAAGAGTAATGCAATTTAAACATATAGGTGTCAGAAATGCAAAAGGAGAACTAATAACAGGTGGACTATAACTGCATTATATTGCAAAGTCTGTCACCCTTTCAGAGAGTCACATTAGGGCAATACTTGATAAGTTATTTTAGCAAATTTATAAATTAAAGAGATTATCTTCCTACCTCAAGAAATGAACCATTAAATTCAAGGAACTATCACAAGTGGATGATATATTTTTACAGTGGTTCTCTTGGGAGTCTACAAAATTATTTGGTGTGGAGAGTTACTGTTGTTTTGTTTTCTTCTATGAGGCCAGCCCAACAGATATTATCTAATATTTCCCTTCCACAGCTCCAGCTTTCCTACTTCCTGTGTCATAGCTTAGGTGGATGTTTTTTGTTTTGTTTTGCTTTTTTAAGACAGAGTTTCACTCTTGTTGCCCAGGCTGGAGTGCAATGACTCGATCTCGGCTCACTGCAACCTCCACCTCCTGGGGTTCAAGTGATTCTCCCGCCTCAGCCTCCTGAGTAGCAGGGATTACAGGCATGCACCACCACGCCCGACTAATTTTGCATTTTTAGTAGAGATGGGGTTCTCCATGTTGGTCAGGCTGGTCTAGAGCTCCCGACCTCAGGTGATCCGCCTGCTGCAGGCTCCCAAAGTGTTGGGATTACAGGTGTGCACCACCACACCCAGCCTGGTGAATGCTTCATAAACGTCAATGGACAGAACACTTACCTGGGAAGTGTGTTTAAAACCGAAATGATAGGTCTTAAATGGGTCTTTACCCTCAACCAATAATTCAGAATCAATGAACTAGGATCCTATGGCAAAGAGGTCACAAACCCTGTGATCAACTATGTTTTATGAACATGGAATTTGAAACTGCTTTCTTTCTTACTATAGGAATTTTTGGGGACTTGACTGGGATGATATGCCTTTTGAAACTTTAGAGGTGTAGAATTCAGAATCCTATTTTTTAACAGAATATCTATCAACATATTTCAAATTATAAGTTTCTGGTTAGCTCTATGTTTATCAATATGTTAAATGGTTTTTCCTTGAAGCAAAAGCAACAACAAAGCTTTTGTGTAAGATGAATTTTATTTCTTATCTCATATTCTAGTGGCAGATTATGCTCAAAATCCTAAAGTATATTTTGGAATGCTCATGACTCTTGAATATTTTCAATTTTATTAAAAACTTATTTCTAGTTATTTTCTGGTTTGTTCTTTTAGTTTACTGCAGTTTTGTGAATTGGCTAATTCACAAAAGTATTGAGACAATGAAAATAAATATAAACTTCTGACATGTTTAACATCTGGTAGTTAGACGTAAACATATGGATCAAGTGCAGATGTTTTCAGATATTTGGCTAAGTTCCCCTGTGAATCATAAATCATGGTTACAACCAAATGCTGCATAGCTAAAATAAAGAAATAACCAAACAAACAAATGACAACTTGATGTAAAGTGTTTTTTTTTTTTTTTTAACAGAGAGAAGGATTTTGGGATTTTAAAAAACTACATTAGTACCCATCTATGTGTGTCCCTAGTTTTTGTTGTTGTTGTTTTTTCTTATACCACTAATATTTTCTACTAAGATTATGAGAGAGTACAAACAAAATATCACATCTCAAATTCTGTTGCTGTCAAGTTATCCCTACACAGGATTATATACCCTGATGCCAGTAAGAGCTAATGCTTACTCAACACTTACTCTGTACCAACGACTTTTCCAAGCGCTTACCATATATTAGCATATTTACACTCAAACCCTCCTCATGATATAGCTTATCTTATATTCATCCTTATTTTCAAGAAATAATTGAGAAGCAGACTGTCTGAGATGCCCAACTTCACATGCTGGTGGTATCTTGGTCCATTTCCAAGATGTCTGACTCCAGAATCCATAGCCTGAATACACACTATTGTGCTTAGTTTTGTTGATTCACTTGAATAGGCTATTCAGTTATGTAAAAAGACACTAACCTAGGTGTTGTTGGGAGAGTATTTTGTAGATGTGCTTAATATCTATAATCAGTTGACTTTAAGTTAAAGAGATACCTCTGATAATGTGATGATCCTCATCCAATTGTTGAAATGACTTAAGGATGAAAACAGTATTCCAGGAGAAGAAATTCTGCCTCAAGATTGAAGAATCATCTCCTGCTTGAGTTTCCAGCATGCCAGCATGTAGTAAAAATTTAGGACTTGCCTGTATTATAGATTTCAAACTTGCTAGCTCCCAGTCACATGAAGCAATTCCTTAAGATAAATTTCTTAATACAAACACGTGTATTTTGTTGGTTTTCTTTCTTTAGAGAACTCTGACTGATACACATACCACGTTATAAAATGCCAAGATATATAATGTTTCTCTTCATTAACAAAAATGTGCCCTTACTGGCATATGCCAGCTACTAAATGCTTAAAAAAAAAAATCTGTCCTCGTCACAGAGTAGCTCGTTATCAAAGAAACCTGGTATACTGAGATAAACTAATGCCTAAGTTATGTTCCAAGAACAAATTCTAATGTAATAGTCTGATGTTCATCCCATGAGATAGAGAATAGCCTACATTTATTGATGGCTCTTTATGCTCTTCCCACTTGCTAAAATTCTACTTCTCTTTCAAGATCTGGCTTAGCCACATGTAGAAAGCCCTGCTGATTATCCAAGTAACATGGACTTTTCTCCCCCTTGAAATAACAGAGCATTTATCCCACACTTTTTATATTGTCCTCTAATTATTTATGACTGAGTATCTTTATTCCACATCAGATTCTGAGTTCCTAAACTACATCTCGCTAATATCCATAATGGATTTTAGCAGGTGATCCACTAAACAAGTTTTCAGGAAGTACCTGTTGGTTTGTCAATTTGACTTGTAGTAACCTGGAATAAGGCTGTTTTTTAGAAATGCACCCTTTATGAGAATATCTGATTTGCTGTCTCAAAGCAATAATGCTCTATTCAAATGACATTGAAAGCCTAAAATAGAGTATGGCATATTTATAGAGACAGAACAACGGATGATCTTAGACCACACACTAAACAGTAGCCCAAGAATGTGTCAAAGTTTCATTAAGATTTTCGGCTGCATATATGTTTTACATGTTATGCGTTATGTAGAATTGATTTTTAATTGATAAGGATTTCTGGTAATCCTTACATTGCTCTTTTTACATAGCTAATCACCATAAACATTTATTAGCTTAATGACATTTTACATGATCTAATCATATTAGACTAGTGACATTCATGATATGTTTCTTCAAAGCTATTCACAAATATAAACATTCACTATTTGTATTCTATTTTATGCTTTTGTGTATAAACACTATGTGATAGCTGGGAGCCATCATTGGTAGTTAAATTGATTTTCAGAGCCTTTTATATACAGAATAAAGGTTAAATTTCCTTAAGGGAGTTTTCTACGTTCCAACAAGTAGTAGCTCATTGCAGTATACACGGTAACTATCAACTGAGCAATTTCATGCTTGTACAGATTTTCAGCATTTGAGTGTCAAGTTTATTCCTCAAAAACATCTTACTTTACTACCTCTCAGGACTCAGTGACAGTATATTATTGATGAAAAGATATATGTCTTTTGTTTGGAATTATAAAAATCCAATGCACTAACCTAAGCTGAGGTGGCAAAAAATGGAATCTTAGGCTTTAGAGCTAGATACTTTTTTAAAAAAAAAATTATTTTCTATTGTTTTGTTTTTAAAAATTCTATCATTACTCTGTCATCAATGTTTTTTAGTTAGGAGATTTCACATAAAATTCTATATTTATAAGTTATTTAGTGATATCAAGATATTTGGCAATATGAGTGTGTTCCTGCATGGCTACCACTAAGTAAATCTTCTTTAAAGACAAACATTTTTCTTCCATTAATTCTAATCCTCATTTTATTCTATTACAATTGACTAAAGACAGTCATTGAAATGACCTGGCTGTCCTATAAGATTTTGAGGATAGTGACAAACTTTACCTATATTATTATTGTAGATTCAACTTTACCTTTAAGGCCTATCCTCTGATTCATGGCCCACCATATGTAAGAGTCTCATATAAATTCATATTTTGTGTCCCAACTCCTTTACTATCATTGTAGGTGTCATTAGTCTATAAAAGATAAAACTACAATTGAAGTCTCCTAATGCTTAAGAAGATAAAGGACATTTGCATAATAATACATTTAGATACATGCCAACACTAACGATTTTAAAATTCATAATTTAAAAAATATTCTTACTGAATTACTTGCTTCTATTTTCTCATTCTTATCACTGACAACTTCAGTTAGGGAGGAGTTGATACAGAGGTTTCAGAGTAACATGGTTAGTCTGAAAGTGCTAAATAGGTTATTTAGCACTTATTTTGCTTCAATTAATAGAAAGTCTTGTGTTTTCAATAACAAGGGAGCTTAAAATGAAGATGTAATTTCACTGATCATTAAGACATTGAAATGCAGAAATGAAAAAGTGACACTAGCCTAGTAGAATAGCTGCGACATTTAGCATATCATGTTGGCTGACATGGTGTGACAGTGGCAGAGGAGGAATTGATTAATTCATGAACAAAACAGGCTAGAAGATAACCCATAGTGTTAATTGTGCTTATAAATAAAAACCAAAGACTTGTTAGTCCCCATGATCATTGTACCCAGGCACTTCATGTCTGATACAATAATGCATGACACCATAGGTAGTTCCACATACCATCCACAGAGCAACACTTTCATCTCTTATTACCTTACACAATGCAGAATTGGTTCTGTATGGCAGTCATATTTTTGAAAAATGAAATAGAAATACCCAATATTTAAAAACTGGGGAGTAGGCCACATACATCAAACATTTTGTGTAAGAGGTTTTGGGCTATTTTATTTTTTTTCATCCTCTAATAAAATTTAAGAGTGTTAGCCTGCCATTTCCAATTTCATGCTTGCATGCTGATTTTTCTAACTACTTAACATTCTGTTTCTGACAAAGGAACAATAGGAGGACTAAAGTGTAGGAAGTTTGTATTTTTCTAAGTAAAATGATGCATCTCATTTATACACCACACACAACATATGAGCAAAACTTTTAAGAAGGTTTTTATTCTTCAAAAGAAGAAATGTACAGCTTCTGGAATCGAAGACTCAGCTTCATTATTCATGAACCAATGAATTTTATCTAAGTCATATAACCTGCCTGAGCTTCATTTGGCTTTTCTATAAAAAATAATAATAGAATAATAGAACACTTCACAGAATTATAGGAGACAAAAGTAGATATACAGATAAAGGCTACAAATGCCAATCTAAGTTATATATACTACAAATTACTATCATCTTAATGTTTTCTCACCTGAATCCTCCGGATTTCTCTCAGCACTCCATCCCAGGACACTAAGTGTTATCACTTGGAATTCATGTTGACTGTGGTTTTGTCTACAAGAAAAAAAAATCCAAATCAAGAGGTTCTTCTTTTTCAATTCACTCTCCATAACAGCAAAATAAAGCTATACCCAATTCAATCAAGGTCATCCTAGGAACTTATCAAATAAACATTTATTGCTAAGTTGTTTCTGGATTAGGAACTGATTTAACACAAGAAAAAATAACAATGATAACTACGATAATGAAAATAAATAAAATGTCAGGGTTCTTGAAATGGACAGCAGCCTTTTACATGTAAATTTATCACATATAAAACCATGTACATGTAAACTGACTTTATTTATAAACATCATCTCATATATCTCATAGATACCACCTTTATTTTATTTTTTAAAATAATAATAGTTATAATTTATTGAGATAACTACTGTGCATAAAGATATTTTTAAATCTTACAAAGAGGTTAATAGTAATCATCATGTTTAAAAAATAAATAAAGCATTGAGAGTCAGCTGTTACATAACCAGAAGCATAAGATGATAGAATAAAGGTTGTTTGAGTAGAAAATCCATGACTTATGAACAATTGTGTATCAATTAGTGTGAAGAAAGTATGGTGATTATCAAGAAAAGGACATAACTGTCTTCAATTATTTTGAAAGTCTCATACAAAAGAATAATTAGTTTACGTCTTTAGATTCAAATAGGAGAATTAGAACCAGTGAGTATTAGAAGATTAAAACGACAGATTTCTGCTAAATTAGAAGAAATCTGATAAGACTACACATTTAGAATGGAATTGGACTACCACTTGGCTGAGTAAAGATGTCTTTGCTCTGTGCCTTGAGGTTTACCATCATCTTTTGGACCATGGTGAAGACAAAACAAATGGCAGCCATGGACAATTTGGAGAGTAAGAAGTACATAGGCTTGTGGAGGTGGGAGTCAGAACTGATGGCCAGGAAAATAAGCAGGTTTCCAAGCACTGTGACCAGGTTCATGGACAGAAACAGCCCAAGAAGGGGCTGCAGTTCTGGATCTCCCGAGAGGCTCAAAATGAGGAATTCTGAAAATTCTGTAAGGTGTTCTGATTGCATGTAGCTGGCATGTCTGCTGGGGAAGGAGGAAAAAGCAACACTCAATGAATAGCCAACTGGCACCTCACCTCATCATCACTTTACAGTATCACTCTTAGATGGACATTTTTCATCCTCTTTGGAGTCCTCCCCAAAACTGTGATACCACCTTTATTATTTCATATCTATATAAACCCTATATTATCACCTTTGCCTAAGTCATTCTACAACTAAGTGCTGGATCTGAGTTACCAGATAGAGTTTTTCATCACACAAAACTAACAAAAACAAGGAAATTCACACTCCGTGACTGTTAGCAGAAAACTTTTAAGAAGTTTTTCCTGACACAGTAGCAAAGTGCCTATCTGCTCACACTATACAGAGGGCTGGATAACATTCAGGCGGGTCCAAGCATGGAATAGAGTGAGAATATGTGAAGCAAAAAACACCATCTTGTGTATTAAGGTAATTTACTCTAGCTGTCCTAATAGACAGGTAAAAAAAATTTCAGCGACTTAACTATAAAGGTATATTTGTCACTCTTTATAGTCTGATGAAGATCAGGCATCTTTTCTTAGTCTCAAGACCTAGTTAAATCAACTGTAAAAACACAGTCCCATGGATACATAGCAGGCAAAGTGAGATATATGCAGGAGACACACCAGCTACTACATGCTTGGATCTCAAAGTTACACATTCACTTCATTTCAGAAATAGCCACATAGGACTATCTTTTTGAAAGGTAGGCTGAAATTACAGTTAAGTCACTGCTGTCATTTAACAGTGGGGAGAGGGACCACCTGACCCCAAATTTGATTTAGATATATAGACTGGTGATACCACACATGCACCAAGAGGGCATAAACAAATTTCTTACTCATATAAGAAGGTTTTGAGGAAAGAATGTGGGAAAGGGTCTCACATAATTCCAAATAAGTGCAGATGGAGCCAAAATATCAGAGAGGAGTAACTGGCTTGGGGTTTTACAGTGGTGAAGGGATAAAGCTGCGCTAAAGGGTGCCTCACAAGAGCCAGGTTTCAGCTTCCTACTGGCACCAAATTACAGAGCATCCAGGCTTTCTTATCAGCATTCCCAGCTGTGGGGAAGAAAGGGGAAATGGGGCTTGAAAGATAACAGAAGTCAATCATCAAAATTAGAATCAAATGCTTTATTATAATTTACTTTTGATGTTTAAGTGATGATTGAAATAGCTTGCTTCATTTATTTGCATTTGAAATTGTTTAGATAAATCATTGTGATATTCTATGAGGCCTGTAGCCTCAGGTTGGTAAAGAAGCCAGAAGTTCCACTGAACATTTTGTTCAAAAGCCCAGCATTATGTATTTTAAGCAATAAACTGAATGCTTTGACCATTCATTTTAATGATGCCTAAAGAGGAATTATGTAATTTGAATAATATTACTCAAAATTACAATGACCAACTCTGAAGGGGAAAGGAGCATGTTTGTGGGGACTTACATTGTAGCTTTAGTATGTGTAGAGATGTGTCTTTGATTTGTAGCACACATGTTCAAAATCTGTGCAGTATGAGACTCCAGAATTCTTTGCCCTAAAGGAATATACTAGAATAAGAAATTGTGGTTTCCATTGGCTATATCAGACAGTCAAATAAATGGCCACTGCCCAAGAGTCTGTAAAAAGTGTTCTGACAGGGCTTACTATTTTCAAGAAAATTCATTGTTAAGATAACTGCTCGAAGTTCAGGTAATTGTGCTAACCCTTGGGCCTCATCATTTATCAGGTATTTCAGTTACAGGGTGAAAAACAGTAGCTCCCCAACAAGCTTCATCACATGTAATGGTGGCACTGTCATCCATAAATGTACAATTTCCCTTTGATATTCACAGGAAATTTCCCAAGTATTCAAGAGATCTAAGAGATGATTGGCCTTCTCCAGCATCATGTCATTTGGCAATGGACTAAATATGATACACCAAACGGTCCAGTACTGGTTCTAGCTTATAGGTACAATTTTCTTTTCAACAACAAGGCTTTTGGCTATGCCTAGCCGTAGAATAAAGCTTCTATAAACCAAGGCATAATGGACATCTGGAAATGGAGGGTTACAGGCTAAGGGCCTGTGAGAGACTCTCCAGGTGATCAAAATATGTGATCACCAATTGTCACTCTAATGACATATAGTGTGAAGCTGAGGAAGGTAATTTCTTGCTCAGAATCAACGGACCATTTTTGGTCATCATCGGTAACCCAGACTACAGGAGGAAAAACAGAATATTGCTAAGTTCTTTACAATAAAGGGGATTCTTGTGAATACTAAAAAGAGTGCCCATCATACTGCAATTTGGATTCCAAGGCCTTTTTAGTAAAAGTTTTATTCAAGATAGTCCAAGTTGTAACACCATAAATGGGCTTAAGTAAAATTTGAATAAAGAACTAGTTGCAACTAGAACACAAAAAGGCGAAACAGATGCTGGGCTTATTTTAATACTGTGGTTTCTGAGAGGGTAAATAAATGTCTTGACAGTGTTAGGGATGGAGTGGTCCTCAGATAACCAAATAATTTTCAGGAATGAATGGAGGTGGTGCAGCCTTGTGGCATGTGTGGGGCTATGTCTATATCCTCTTTGCCAACTCTTTTCTGACAATTTTCGTATCCTGAATGAGTATGGAAAATAAATCTTGGAGGTGGAGGATATCATCAGGGTGATGACACACCTGTGCTCCTAGCAAGAGTTAGATGCAATTAAAACAATTAAAACATATTCATAAAATTGTATTATTTACAGTAATCGAAGTTATATCTGGCAACTGAAAAATACACAATTCATCAATTCATGGAACCCTTTAAATAACCAGTCACCTTTTCCTTCAGATAAACTCTCCTGACTGCCCCACATGACCCTCAAAGTTTTCTCTCTGTTCCTCAAAGTTATGACCTCCACATCATCCACTTCCTTATCTATTCCACCTCATTCACTTTCCTTATCCATAGACTTTATAAAGACCTTTCGAATGTATTTCTTCATTTGATTATTATAACAGAACTAAAGGTAGTTGTGTTCTACATGCTAAAAGAAGAGAGAACTAAAGTTCTGGAAGATAAATGGATTACTTAGGGACACTGCTACTAAATAGGAGAAAAACAGCACCAACCAAGTCTTCTAATTCTCTGGCCTATTTTCTTCTGTCTTTCTTATGTTTAAAACCAAAACCCACAGAGTTATGTTGTGTCCAGAATTGGTGGGTTCTTGGTCTCAGTGACTTCAAGAATGAAGCTATGGACCCTCGCGGTGAGTGTTACAGTTTTTAAACGTGATGTGTCCGGAGTTTGTTCCTTCTGATGTTCAGAGACGTTCCGAGTTTCTTCCTTCTAGTGGGTTCGTGGTCTCGCTGGCTTCAGGAGTGAAGCTACAGACCTTCATGGTGAGTGTTACAGCTCTAAAGACGGCGCGTCTGGAGTTATTCATTCCTCCCGTCTGGAGTTGTTCATTCCTCTCGCTGGCCTCAGGAGTGAAGCTGCAGACCTTTGCGATGAGTGTTACAGCTCATAAAGGCAGTGGGGACCCAAAGTGTGAGCAGCAGCAAGAATTATTACAAAGAGCAAAAGAACAAAGCTTCCACAGTGAAGAAGGGGACCCCAGCCGGTTGCCACTATTGGCTTGGGCAGACTGCTTTTATTCCCTTATCTGGTGCCACCTACATCCTGCTGATTGGTCCATTTTACAGAGAGCTGATTGGTCTGTTTTACAGAGAGCTGATTGGTCTGTTTTGACAGGGTGCTGATTGGTGCATTTACAATCCCTGGGCTAGACACAAAAGTTCTCCAAGTCCCCACTAGATTAGCTAGATACAGAGTGCTGATTGGTGCATTTACAAACCTTGAGCTAGACACAGAGTGCTGATTGGTGTATTTACAATCCCTTAGCTAGACATAAAAGTTCTCCAAGTCCCCACCAGATCAGCTAGACACAGAGCACTGATTGGTGCATTTACAAACCTTGAGCTAGACACAGAGTGCTGATTGGTGCATTCACAATCCCTTAGCTAGACATAAAGGTTCTCCAAGTCCCCACCAGATCAGCTGGACACAGAGTACTGATTGGTGCATTTACAAACCTTGAGCTAGACACAGAGTGCTGATTGGTGTATCTACAATCCCTTAGCTAGACATAAAGGTTCTCCAAGTCTCCACTAGACTCAGGAGCCCGGCTGGCTTCACCCAGTGGATCCTGCTCTAGGGCACAGGTGGAGTTGCCCGCCAGTCTCCCCGACTGGGCACCGTGGAGCAGGGGGCGGCACTCGTAGGGGAGGCTCAGTCTGTGCAGAAGCCCGGAGAGGGGAGGCTCAGGCATGGCAGGCTGCAGGTCCTAAGCCCTTCCCACGGGGAGGCAGCTGAGGCTCCACGAGAATTCTGGCAGGAGCTCCAACAGACCGGCACTGCTGGGGGACCTGGCGTACCCTCCACAGCTGCTGGCCTGGGTGCTAAGCCCCTCACTGCCAGGGGCCAGCGGCGCCAGCCAGCCGCTCACAGTGTGCTACCCACCGAGCCCATGCCCAGTCAGAACTCGGGCTGACCCACAAGTGCGCACAGCCCCGGTTCCTGCCCGCACGTCTCCCTCCACACCTCTCCGCAAGCTGAGGAAGCTGGCTCTGGCCTCGGCCAGCCCAGAAAGGGGCTCCCACAGTGTAGCGGCACGCTGAAGGGCTCCTCAAGTGCAGCCAGAGTGGGCCCTGAGGCCAAGGAGGCTCCGAGAGCAGGAGAGAGCTGCGAGGTCTGCCAGCACTCTGTCACATCTCAATGTCTGCTCTTGGCTAATGTTAAGGACATGAGGATTTTCCTTATGCCTAGGTAGGTAGAAGAATGTTTTCATGGAAGCTATTAAAAGGCTCTAACCACCAAATTTTTTTTACTACTTATTAGTGTGACCTCACTCCACCATCTGTAATATATGTATCTGGATTAAACCAAAGCTCATTCCAGGAATAATCTGCAAAATACAATTGGAAAATAAATTCTATTTAAGATGATTGATTGATTGATTGATTTGTTCATTATGAATTAACTTGTTATATTGCTTAGTAAAAATGTATAAATATAGTTTATTGAACAAGTAACTTTGGTAGGCAAGAAATAACGCAAGACTGGATGCAGGATTTGGATTTCCTGCTTTTTAATGGCTATGCCAAATAAAGTTTCATAAAATGTTTTTTGGATAACAGGTTTAGGCTTCAAGAATTAAATTGAGTAAAGATATGATAAAGCTGATAAAATTATCTCCACTGGTCTTAAAATTTTGTGTAGGTTGATTAACTTCACAGATAATATGATATTAACAGCATTTTAGAAAAAGTTTTTAGTCCATAATAGAATTTCAAGCAAATGTTTTGAAATCCATAGGATCATAAATAATTATAATTTGAAAAAAAGGTAAAGAACTTGTTTACCTACATTATTTTTTAGATAAGGACAAGAGGACACCAGATAAAGCAAGTAACTTGTTAAAAGTAAGAGACAGGGTTTTGACCAGGGTTGATTTTATGGCCATCTGTATTCTATAGTGTCACTACAATGAACTACCTTTGCAGTTCTCAAATTTGGATTATGTCTTTTGTTTTTTTCTTCTCTTTGCCTATTATGTTGTCATGGCCCTCTACTCTATTGTGTTCACATGGGCCCTACTTGCCTTATAAGGCTTACTTGAGGATATCTCTATTAACTTATTCTGGGTTAGGACCTCAGTCTTAGTCCATTTTGTTGTGCTAGCACAGAATACAGTATAAATTATAGACTGGGTAATTTATAAAGAACAGAGATTGATTCCTTATAGTTCTGAAGGCTGGGAAGTTCAAGATCAAGGGTCTGGATCTGGCAGGGGCCTTCTTCCTGCATCAGGAGACAGCAGAAAGCATTAAGTGGTGAGGCAATACATTCAAGAGAGCAAAAGAGGGCCCAGCTCACTCTATTTCTATTTTTATTTTTTTAGAGATAAGCTCTTTCTGAGTTTTCAAGGCAGGCCTCAAACTTTTGGGAACAATAAACCATCCTGCCTCAGCCTCTTGAGTAGCTGAGACTACAGGCATGTACCACTGTGCTTGGCTTCAGTTCACTTTCATAAGGAGCCCATTCCTACAATAACTACATTAATCAATTCATGAGAGCAGAGCCTCATGACCCTAATTATCTTAAAGTTTCCACTTACCAATATTGTTGCACTGGGGGTTAAGTTTGCAACACAAACTTTAGGGGCCACATTCAAACCATAGCAGCCATTCTCAGTCTGTCTTTTATGCCATATAAGATTAATATTATCTAGTACTTATTACATAGAAGATACTTAAATGTTAACTTATCTACCCTTTAGACCTCACATATATCCTTAAATTCTTAAATTCTATTCTTCTTTTTAACTTTAATGGTAATTACTATCTCTAATTACTATCCCTAATCCCTCAATAGCTGACAAAAAGTAAATGCCAAATAAATGTTGAATGCAAAATGAATGGATAGATAATTAGAACTTTCATTTTATACAATATAAATTTTCTCTTGTTTCCATATTACTATAATGTAAAATCCCCTTCTATGCAACAAGAAATTTAAAATGGACCTTTTTTTCTACCAGACCATTATTTACAATATCATAATGGCTACTAGTAGTTATCTCTTCAAGTTTAATAATATCTCTCTTCATCATAGGTTAATGAATTTATTATACAACTTTAAATCACTGTTATTTCTCAAACTTATTATAGCTCTTTCATTTCAATTTCCCAGTAAGGTCTCCAATGCAGAACAAATCTGTTTGGAAGGATGTATTATAATTTTCAATTGTCATCTTTCCATTCATTTATTCTACATATCCGACGGGCATTTACTTCTATATTTTGACAGTTTCAGTTTCACTGAAATATTCATAATGTTCTCAGCCCCAAGCAGTATTTTCTTTAGAACCTTCTGTAAATTCATATCACATCAGGAGGATAAGGCATTTTAGGTTATTTCAACTATTTTGCATTGAACACAAACACATTCATCAAATTAAAGGGACATTGTCAGAGGCACAATGGAGCATTGGGGATCTCCACAGAAAAAAAAGTAGCTAATATTTCACATGTGGAGAAACATTTTATGAAAGTTTTATCATAATTACTTTCCAAGTAGGAAAAAAAAGGTATATGTTTTATCCAAGTAAGACAAGTATGTTGATTTTCTAACATGCTCAACTTATGTTTAGGAGAAAATTTCCTTTAGTTCCTCTAAATCTATTTTATTTGAGATGTTTAAATATATTCATCAAATGTGGTATAAAAATTATACATTACATACTTCCTCAATCATGTATTCTATGAGACCATTATATAATTCAAATTAATGTCTTCATCATTTTTAGAAAACATATTTAAGTATCCATTTACTGTTATTTTAGGAATGTAGTTTAAAGATGTCTACAGTAGTAGAAAATTATGTGCTGTACTTAATTATAAATCTATAAAGTATAGGTTATATCAAGAACTACAAACACCTGAGATTTTATAATACCTGCAAACTAACAAGATAGCTTGTCACAATGTCATGAATAACTAAAAGAATACAAAATATTTCTGGATCAGAGACAAAGGGGAGTAATTCCTCATAGAAATAGCAGTAATGGGAGTACCATCATTTTCCTACCCTTATTGCCTGAGCCTCAGTTCCCACAAGAAGATCTGATCATCCTGAAATCATCAGGTGAAGCCTGCACCTGCAATGAATTGTGTTACAGAAGAGAGAACTTAAGTTTAGAAAACTTGAGTCTTTTATATGGATCTGTAAGTGAACTTACTCTTTTTCCTGAAGCTAGGCAAATTATTGTGACTGAAACACCAGGTGTTTGTTTGGGCTACATACTGCTGTTTGCTGCACAGAAATTCAATCACTGAAAAAATGAGTATTGCCAAGTAAGAAGGCTTTATTCGGGTGCTGCAGCTAAAGAGATGAGAGATCAGTCTCAAATCCATCTTCCTGACCAATTAAAATTAGGAGTTTATATGCCAGGAAAGGAATGAAACCATGCGTAGGGAAACAGGAATTAGAGAAGGATAAGAGAGGGGTTGGTCAACAGAGATCAGGTGGTCATTGAGGCTATCATGATGGGTGAGGGGTCTGATATCTCATTGTCCAAATGCAGTGAACTGGTGAGTTTCAGCTCCTTGCTATCTCTGAAGCCTGTTGGTTGGTTTCCTGAGAAAGGAACTCAGATAAAATGAATGTAACTAGAATTTCTAAAGTTTTAAGACTGGGAGGATCAATATCTATGTTTATTCAAAGAAACTATAAACATCAGCTTGATGGGACAACTGGGTCAGATTCATTATCTTTGTTACACTGGAGTAATTATCTGCATTACACCAGAGAGTAAACAAATCTGCCCTCTGCCCTAAATGAATGTACTTTCTATATTTTTAATTATTTGTAATCCATGAAAACAGAGCTCAGAATGAAAGCTGTCAGTGTCTCTGCTTGCAAGATGTGTAGAAATGTGACCCCTATGGATAACTGACCCATGATATGTGACTATCTTATTTAATTTTCACTTGAGATGAAGACATTTTATTCTTCAAAACCATGTAACTGTGTATTACACAGTTCTTTTAATATTTCTTGAGCTAAGTGGCAGTTGTGGACTGATTTGGAAAGAGTTGTTCAGTAAAATCTAGAATTAGAAAACATATAAATATTGGTTTGGAATAAAGTATTGTTTCTTTCTCTCTTTTTTTGCCACTCATCTCTATTTGATGAACAAAAATCAGACTTGTTTATAGCCATACAGAAAGATAAAGGTGTAATACTCCTGAAAAAAATTCTACCTCCCAGGATTGTTTCAAGGATTAAATGGTAAACCATTATGATTATTTTATTTTATTTGTTTTTATTTCTATTTCTTAAAATTTAATTTTTTATTTCAATAGGTTTGGGGGGGGGACAGGTGGTGTTTGGTTACATGAATAACTTCTTTAGAGGTGAGTTCTGAAATTTCAGTGCACCCATCACCTGAGCAGTGCACACTGTACCCAATGTATAGTCTTTTATCCCTCACCCTGGCTCCCACACTTTACATTGAGTCCCCAGAGTCCACTGTATCATTTTTATGCTTTTGCATCCTCATAGCTTAGTTTCCACTTATGACTGATAACATACAATGTTAGGTTTTTCATTCCTGAGTTACTTCATTTGGAATAATGGTCTCCAATTCCATCCAGGTTGGTACAAATGCCATTATTTTGTTCCTTTTTATGGTTGAGTAGTATTCCATGGTATATAGATATGTGTATATATATGTGTATGTATATGTATATATACATATATATACATCTATACATACTATATATATGTGTATATATATATACACCCATATACCACATATTTCCCTCTGTGTAGATACCCCGGAGTGGGATTGCTGGATCACATGGTAGATGCACTTTTAATTCTTTAAGGAATTTTCACACTGTTTTCCATAGTGGTTTTACTAGTTTACATTCCCACTAACAGTGTATAAGTGTTCCCTTTTCACCACATCCAAGCCAACATCTATTTTTTTTTTATTTTTTTATTATGATCATTCTTGCAGGAGTGAAGTCATATTGCATTGTGGTTATTTGAATTTCCCAGATAATTAGTGATGTTGGGCATTTTTTCATATGTTTGTTGTCCATTTGTGTATCTTCTTTTGACAATTGTCTATTCCTGTCCTTTGCCCACTTTTTGATGGGATTGTTTGTTTTGTTGTTGCTGATTTGTTTGACTTCCTTGGAGATTCTGGATATTAGTACTTTGTCATAAAACTATAAAAAACTGCTGAAACAAATCATAGATGACACAAACAAATGGAGACACATCCCATGGTTATGAATGGGTAGAATCAATATTGTGAGAATGACCATACTGCCAAGAGCAATCTATAAATTCAATGCAATTCCTATCAAAATACCACCATCATTCTTCACAGAATTAGAAAAAAAAAATCCTGTAATTCATATGGAATGAAAAAAGATCCTGCATGGCCAAAGGAAGACTAAGCAAAAAGAACAAACCTGGAAGTATTATATTACTTGACTTCAAACTATACCATAAGGCCATAATCAACAAAACAGCATGGTGCTGGTATAAAAATAGGCATATAAACCAATGGAACAGAACCCAGAAATAAATCCAAATACTTAGCGTCAACTGGTTTTTGACAAAGCAAACAAAAACATAACGTGGAGAAAGGACACCCTATTCAACAAACAGTGCTGGGATAATTGGCAAGCCACATGTAGAAGAATAAAACTGGATCCTCATTTATCTTTTTATACAAAAATCAACTCAAGATGGATCAAGGACTCAAATCTAAAACCTGAAATCATGAAAATTCTAGACAATAAATCGGAAAAACACTTCTAGATGTCAGCTTAGGCAAAGACTTCATAACCAAGAACCCAAAAGCAATTGCAACAAGAACAGAGATAAATAGATGGGACTTAATTAAACTAAAAAAGTTTCTGCACATCAAAAGAAATAATCAGCAGACTAATCAGACAACCCATAGAGTAGGAGAAAATCTTTGCAATCAATCTAAACTATGGTTTCTTGATCTATATAGTCTTGATCCATTTGCATAAGAACTTCTTAGGGAGCTTCATAAAATGCTGCCTTTTGAGGCTCAGCCCCAGATTCACTGGATCAGTGTCTCTAGTGTGATCTGGAAAGTGGACATTTTTTAACAAGCCCTATAGGTAATTTTGTGTGCACTTAAGTTTTAGAACAGCAGGTAAAAGATAAATAGATAGATATTTAAGGTGATTTCAGGGTAAATTTAAAGCCACTAGATGAGAAAAATATTTTTAAAGAGGAAAGTCAGCAAAATCTGGGAAATACAATCTAGGAATATTTGAAAGTTTTGGCTCATTTAATGACTACTTATACACCTCCTTCTGGAATGTGAACCATCCTCAAAGGAGTGCAGAAATTGTAGCAGTCCTTACCCCAGCACATGAAATTTTGCAAGTCACGTCTGAAGCCATTGTAGGGTAATTGCCAAAGCAAAGAAGGTATAATTTGATAACAAAAGAAATTGAAATGCTTCTATCCACTACTATTAGTTAGTTTTCCAAACCTTGCTAATGTACCTCTCCCAAAACCTTGCTAATGCCTGGCATAATATCAAATAAGTATTTGCTAAACACATGTATCTGTATTTTTATTTATATCTAAATCTATCTATATCTACATAGGGTAGTGGAAAGCAAACAATTGAATGTAAAAAGTGAGAACGAGTAAAAACAGTATTTTTATTTTTTTTGGAATTAATATTTATGGAATGTGTCTCTGTATCATTGTTTCAGTCAAATGCAGGAGTTGCTAATTAAAACCCAACTTGTGAAAATTGGTTCTATTTAATGGCCTTTAAATAGAAAAATACGGAAGCTCTTCTATTACACTATAGCACACTACAAGGTCTGTTGATGGCCAAGTTATGTTTAGTAGTTCTTTTCAATAATTGAATTTTCTAATCATTTAGCAATAGGAAAATTTGCAAAAATAACAACTACAGAATTTTCTAGGGCTGATTCTCTTAACTCCATTTGGCCCTATGAAACAGCATTAAAGATGTCATTCCTTTAGCATTTCTGCAAAGTACATTTTGTTCTCCATTCTCTTCCTTTCAGAGCTGGAATGTGCTTCCCAAATAATCCAAAGTAGCTAAATAATTTACATTATATATAATGTAAATTCTATATGTAATATATATTTAATATATCATATATTTATTTTTTAAATATATAATAATAAAGACAAGATACTACTTTGCCATGGTTTGGGATAAAGGAACAACACTTATTTTAGTCAATGTATTTTTACTCATTGACTATGCTTCTGATTTTATGCAAGTTTCTACAAACTACAACTCACAGGCTAAATTTTACCTACCACCTATTTTTATAAATAAAATTCTAATCAAATCATAAACCTTGCCAACGATCAAAGAAGGCTAGAAGTCTCAGAAGAAAACAAACAATACTACTGGAAAAGGTATAGTAAGAATATGTCCTAAAAAGTTAAAAACTACTAACATTGTCCTAAACTATGAAAGTGCTGCGGTATTATTAATTTTCTTGAAAGAAATTAAATCATTTTATCTTATTTGATAAACATCTAACTGAACTATTACAATCATATACCTATATGCCTTTCCCTTTTATTTAACACACGTTCAAACATTTTTGTAACAGTGAATTGAGAAACGAGAATGAAGAATTATTTAATTCTAACAATTACATTTCTCTATATTTTATCCATCACATATCTTACATTTTTTTCTCATAACAGGGTAATGTAGTAGACTACAGGCAGTAATATAAATGGTCAGAATTACCCGAATTCATTGGCATTTCACATGGAAAGCTTTTATCTCTTTAATTATTGAAAATCATTCAAACAAAAATTCCTTTATTAAAGACCACTTATCTTTGGATAAGGTACTTGAAATTATAGAATGATCAACCTGATATTTTCTATGTCAATAAAATTTTAAAATAAATCATACTAGACACTAATAGATATAAATTTTAAGATTCAAATTTTGACTGTTCTATGCTTAAAATGAGAAAATCCTTCTTTTTTAGATATAAAGGTAACTAAGAGATTGGGAATGAAAGTCTCCTATTAAGTTAATGGCTTTACCTAATTCTTCTGTCTGATAAAAGGCAGTTCATTGTATTTAATCCTCTTGTAAAACTTTTTTTTCTTTTTTTACTATACTTTAAGTTCTGGGGTAGATGTGCAGAACATGCAGTTTTGTTACATAGGTATACACATGCCATAGTGGTTCGCTGCACTCATCAACTCGTCACCTACATTAGGTATTTATCCTAATGCTATCCCTCCCCTAGACACCCTGAAGTACAATGTACATATTTTATATTTCACCCATTACAAGTACATAATTCAATGATTTTTTGTAAACTTTTGGAGTCGTGTAACCATTTCCACAATTCAGTTTTAGAACATTTTATGACACAAAATGAAAGCTTGTACATATTTACAGTCACTCCCTTATCTCACTACCAGGCCCAAAGGGCCAATGTTATGCTTTTTGTCTCTATAAATAGACTTCTTCTGGATATTACATATAAGTTGAACCATACAGTGGGTCATCTTTTGTATCTTTCTTCTTCCACTCAGCATTTTTGGAGGTTAATCTATGTTGCAGCACATATTAGTAGCAGTATGTAATAGGTATTAGAATTTTATTCCTTTTTATTGTGAAACAGTTGATGGTCATCTGGATAGTTTTTGTTTTTTGGTTGTTATGCATAATGTTACTGAAAACATTCTCACATATATCTTCACATGGATTTTTAAAATTTTTCTTGGAGAATATGTAGGTGTTGAATTTCTGGGTCCTATGGTCAGTTTATGTTTAATTTTTAAGAAACTGTTAAATCATTTCCAAAATAGCTTTACTATTTTATATTCTCACAAGCAATATTGAGGGATATAGTTTTATATAGTCTAGCAAATATGGCATTTTCTGCTAGTTATTCCAGTGTTCTTTTAATTGCTTCTCCCTGATATCTAATTATGTTGAGCATCATTTTATATGCTTGTTAGTAATTCATATTTCATTAGTGAAATATCTATTCAAATCTTCTACTCAAATTTTAATTGGGTTGTTTGCCTTATCATTGAGTTTTAACTGGATAAAAACTTGAAATATTCTGAATAAAAGTTTTTGATCAGATATATGATTTACAAGCATTTGTTCCTATCTGAAACTGCTTTATTTTCTTAAATTTGTTTTGTTAAAGTGCAAAAGTTTTCAATTTTTATTACACCTTATCAATGAATTGGGCTTTTAATGTTGTGTTTATCTCATTTTTCAATCCTACATCATAATGATTTATTGTTATGTTGCAATCTAGAAGATTCATAGTGTTAACTATTAAATTGAGGTCTATGATTCATTTTTGGTTAATTTTTCAGTATGGATCTCAGATTTTTTAATGTGACTATTCGATTTATTTGCTGAAAAAAAAGTCATTTTGTCCTTAAATTGTTTTGGCACCAATGTTAAAATGTTATATTGATCTATAAGCCTGTTTTTGTGCCAAAAACACTCTCTTTGATTGATTACTATAGCTTTATTGTAAGTTTTGAAATTGGATTAAGTCCTTCAATTTCATTCCCTGTTTTCAAAATTGTTTTGGCTATTCTAAGACATTTAACTTTCCATATTCATTTTATGTTAGGATATTAATTTCTACAAAATAAAAACACTGCTAGTTATTTAAAAGGAATTGTGTGACTCTATTGATCAATTTGGGAATGAGAAAAATCTTGACAATATTGAGTCTTCTAATTCAAGTATATGCATTGTCTCCTATTTTATGTAAATCTTCATTTATTTATTTATTCCTTCTTTGCTCAACAATAAATTACAGTTTTCAGCATAGAAGTCTTTCACTTCTCTTGTTAAATAATTTCTAAGTATGCTATTGTTTTGATGCTATTTTAAACGAAAATAATTTCTTTTTGGTATTTTATTTTAAATTGACAGATAAGATTATATGTGATGTTTTGAAGTATATATGTTGTAAAATGATTAAATCCAGCTAATTAACATATGCATTACCTCACATAATTTTCATCTTTGTGGTGAAAACACTTTAGATCCATCCTGTTAGCATTTTTCAAGAACACAATATATTAACTATAGTCACTATTTAGTACAATAGATATAGTTATTCCTTCTATCTAACTACAGTTTTGTATCCTTTAACAAACATATGCTCAACCACCACACCAACAACCCCAGCTCCTAGTAACCACCATTGTATGATCTACTTCTAAGAAATCAAACTTTTTAGATTCCATATATGTGAGATTATGAGGGATTTGTCTTTTTGTGCCTGCCTATGTCACTTAACATTATGTCCTGCAGGTTCATTCATGCTGTCACAAATAACAGAGTTTGATATTTTTTTATAACTGAATAGTATTTCATTTTGTATGAATACTACATTTTTCTTATCCACTCACCTGTGGGTGGACAATTAGGTTTATTCCATATCTTAGCTATTGTGAATAATTCTATAATAAACATGAAAGTGTGTTTTTGGCATTTTAGCCAAAGATCAGTTGACTGTACATGTTTGGGTTCATTTCTGAGCTCTACTCTGTTCCATTGGTGTGTATGTCTGTTTTTATGACAGTACCATGCTGTTTTGGTTACTGTAACTTTGTAGTATGTTTTAAAGTCTGGTAATGTGATGCCTCCAGTTTTGTCCTTTTTGCTCAATAGTGCTTTGGCTTTAGGATCTTTTGTGATTCTGTGCGAATTTTAGGATTTTTTTTTCTATTTCTGTGAAGAATGTTATTGTTATTTGGATAGGGATTGTGTTAAAGCCATAGGTCACATTGGCTAATATGAACATTGTTACAATATTAATTCTTCTAATCCATCGGCATAAATTTTTTAAAATTTATTTGTGTCTCCTTTTTTTTTTAAGTTTTTTTTTTTTTTAATTTTACTTTGAGTTCTGGGATACATGTGCAGAACATGAAGCTTTGTTACATAGGTATACATGTGCCATGGTTGTTTGCTGTACCTACCAACTGGTCATCTAGGTTTTAAGCCCCGTATGCATTAGGTATTTGTTCTATTGCTCTCCCTCCCCTTGCCTCCCACCCCCTAAAAGGCCCCAGTGTGTGATATTCCCCTCCCTGTGTCCATGTTTTCTCATTGTTTAACTCTCACTTATGAGTGAGAACATGCAGTGTTTGGTTTTCTGCTCCTGTGTTAGTTTGCTGAAAATGATGGCTTCCGGCTTCTTCCATGTCCCTACAAAGGACATGAATTTATCCTTTTTATGGCTGCATAGTATTCCATGGTGTATATGTGCCACATTTTCTTTATCCAGTCTGTCATTGATGGGCATTTGAGTTGGTTCCAAGTCTTTGCTATTGTAAATAGTGCTGCAATAAACGTACATGTGCATGTGTCTTTATAGTAGAATGAATTATAATCCTTTGGGTATATACTCAGTAATGGGATTGTTGGGTTAAATGGTTATTTCTGGTTCTAGATCCTTGAGGAATCACCACACTGTCTTCCACAATGGTTGAACTAATTTACACTCCCATCAACAGTGTAAAAGTTTTCCTATTTCTCCACATCCTTGCCAGCATCTGTTGTTTCCTGACTTTTTAATTATCACCATTCTAACTGGTGTGAGATGGTATCTCATTGTGGTTTTGATTTGCATTTCTCTAACGACTAGTAATTTCTTTCATCAATGTTCCCTACTTTTAGTGTATATATCTTTTACCTCTTAAGTTAAATTTATTCCTATTTTATTTTTGTAGCTATTATAAATAAAATTATTTTTTAAATTTTTTTAGGTTGCTTGTTTTTAGTGTATAGAAAAACTTATTTTTTTCATGTTTATTTTGTATTTTGCAAATTTACTGAATTCATTAATTATTTTTAACAGTTTTTTGGTGGATCCTTTAGAGTTTTCTGTGTATAAGATCATGTTGTCCACAAAGAGGAACAATTTAGCTTCTTTCTTTTCAATTTGGATGCTTTATTTCTTTCTCTTGCCTAATTGGTCTGGTTAGGACTTCCAGTACCATGTTGTGTCCTTTTCTGAATCTTAGAAAAAAGCTTTCACCTTTTCACAGCTGACTAAGATGTTAGTTGTGGGCTTGTCATATATAGCATGTATTGTGTTAAGATCCATTCCACGCCTAATTATTAAGAGGTTTTTATTATAAAATGATGTTAAATTGTGTTGAACAATTTTCTGCACTTATTGAAGTGATCATGTGGTTTTGTTCTTCATTCTGCTAATGTGATATATTATATTTATTGATTTACATTTGTTGATCCATTCTTGCATCCTTGGAATGAAATGCATTTGATCATGGAGAATGATCATTTAAATGTGCTTTTGGATTTAGTTTGCTAGTATTTTGTTGAGAATTTTTGCACCAATGTTCGTTCATCAGGCATATTGTCGTGTATTTTTTTTTCTATATGTCTTTACCTGGCTTTGATATTGGCAAATTTGGTATTGGGATGATGCTGACTTTGTAAAATGAGGTTGAAAGAGTTCTCTCCTCTTCCATATTTTGGAAGTATCTGATAATTGGCCCTCGTTATTTAAATATTTGATAGAATTCAGCAGGGAAGCCATCAGATCCTGGGCTTTTCTTTGGTGGGAGACTTTTTATTATTCACTCAATTTTCCTATTATTGGTGTTAAGGTTTTCTATTTCTTCCTAATTGAGTCTTGGTAGAGTGCATGCATCTAGGAAAAAGAAATCTTCCCGTTACTTCTAGTTTGTCCAATTTTTTTGGTGTATATTTTTTTCGTAATGGTCTCATGACCCTTTGTATTTCTGTTGCTTTAGTTGTAAGTCTCCTTTTTTCTTTTTTATTTTGAGTCTTCTTTTTCTGTTCATAGTTCAAGTACAGGTTTCTGAATTTTTTTTCACAAAGTCAACTCTTTGTTTTTTAATTTTTTCTCTTGTTTTTCTGGTCTCTATTTTATTTATTTCTGCTCTGATCTTTATTGATTTATTACCTCTGCTAACTTTGGGTTTAGTTTGTTCTTGTTCTTCCAGTTCCTTGAGGTGCAACCTTAGGGGAGGGTACTGTGAACATTGTTAAAATGACAACAAAGGATTTAAAATGTTACATAAACTTAGGTGATAAAGCCGTGTCAGGTTTGAGAGGGTTTAGTCCAATTTTGAAAGAAGTTCTACTGTGAGTAAAATGGTATGAAATAGTATTGCATGATACAGAGACATTGTGCATGAAAATAAAAGTGAATTCATCCAGCAAACTTCATTGCTGTCTTATTTTTTTAAATTGCCACAGCCATCTCAATCTTCAGTAACCACTGTCCTAATCAGTCAGCAACCATCGACATCAAGACAAGACCCTCTACAAACAAAAAGATTATGACCGACTGAAGGCTGAGATAATTGTTAGCATTTTTAAGCTATATTTTAAATTAAAAGACACACTTTTTTAATGTAATACTACTGCACAATTAATAGACTATATTAAAGGGTAAACACAGCTTTCTTTTTCCTCCCAACTTTTATTTTACGTGTGGGGGTACATGTGCAGGTTTGTTATATGATTAAATTGCATGCTGTGGTGGTCTGGTGTGCAGATTATTTAATCACCCAGAAAATAGCACAGATTCCAAACAATCCTCACTGTCATCCCATCCCCCAACCGCAAGTAGACCCTGGTGTCTATTGTTCCCTTCTTTGTGTCCATATGTACACAATGTTGAGCTCCCACTTATAAGTGAGCATACGGTATTTGGTTTTCTGTTTCTGTATTAATTTGCTTAAAATATTGGCCTCCAGCTTCATCTATATGGCTGCAAATAACATGATCTCATTTTTTTCTTATGGCTAAATAGTATTCCATGTTGTATATGTACCACATTTTCATTATCCAGTCACTGTTCATGGTCATTGGGGTTGATTCAATGTCTTTGTTTCTTGTGAATAGTGCTGCAATAAATATACAAGTGTATGTGTCTTTTTGGTAGAATGCTTTGTTTTCTTTGGTATATATACCCAGTAATGGGATTGTTGGGTTAAATGGTAATTCTACTTTTAATTCTTTGAGAAATCTTTGAATTGCTTTCCAAAGTGACTGAACTGATTTGCATTACGAATAGCAGCGTATAAGCATTCTCTTTGCCTCACAACCTTGCCAACATCTGTTATTTTTTGACTTTTTAGTAATAGCCACTCTGAGCATTGTGAGATTGTATCTCATTGTGGTTTTTATTTCATTCTGCTAATGGTCAATTATGTGGAACATTTTTGATATGTTCTTGGCCATTTGTATGTCTTTTTTTTTCAAGAAGTATCTGATCGGCTGGGTGTGGTTTCTCATGCCTGTAATCCCAGCACTTTGGGAGGCCAAGGCGGGTGGATCACCTGAGGTCAGGAGCTCAAGACCAGCCTAGTCAATGTGGTGAAATCCCATCTCAACTAAAAATACAAAAAAATTAGCTCGGCATGGTGGTGGGCGCCTGTAATTCCAGATAATTCGGGAGGCTGAAGCAGGAGAATCGCTTGAACCCAGGAGGTGGAGGTTGCAGTGAGCCAAGATCGGGCCATTCCATTCCAGCCTGGGTGACAAAAGTGAAACTCTGTCAAAAAAAAAAAAAAGAAGTTTCTGATCATTTCCTTTGCACACTCTTTAACGGGGTTATTTATTTATTTATTTTTTGGATTTGTTTTTCTTCATAGATTCCGGATATTAGATCTCTGTCAGATGGGTAGTTTGCGAATATTTTCCCCCATTCTCTGGGTTGTCTGCTTACCTTGTTGATAGTTTACTTTGGTATGCAGAAGCCCTTTAGTTTAATTAGGTCCAGTTGTCAATTTTTTGTGTGTTGCATTTACTTTTGAGAATTTAGTCATAAATTTTCTTCCTAAGCCAATGTCAGAAAAATATTTTCTAGATTTTCCACTAGAATTTTTATAGTTTTAGATATTGTATTTAAGTCTTTAATCCATCTTGAATTAATTTTTATATATGGTGAAATGTAGGGGGTCCAGTTTCATTCTCATTAATAAGATTAGCCAGTTTTCTGAGTACCATTTATTAAATAGGGTATCTTTCCACATTTCTTATTTTTGTCCACCATGTCAAATATCAAGTGACGGTAGGTGTGTGGCTTTATTTCAGGGGTCTCTATTTTGATCCATTGGTATACGTGTCTATTTTTGTACCATGCTGTTTTGGTTGCTGTACTCTTACAGTATAGTTTGAAGTTGGATAATGTGATACCTCCAGCTTTATTCTTTTTGCTTAGGATTGCATTGGCTATTTGAGTTCCTTTGTCTTCCCACATAAATTTTAGAGTAGTTTTTTCTAATTATGTGAATTATACTAGTAATTTTATAGAAATAACACTGAACCTGTAAATTTCTTTGGGCAATTTGGACATTTTAATGATATTGTGTCTTCTACTCAATGAGCATGGGATGTTTTTCATTTATTTATGTCATCTATGATTTTTTCAGCAGTGTTTTGTAGTTCTCCTTTTAGAGATATTTTACATTCTTGGTTAGATGTAACCTTAGGTATTTTAATTTATTTTTAATGAGATTATTTTAATTTTGCTCTCTGATTATTATTGGTGTGTAGAAATGCTACCAATTTTTGTACATTAATATTGTATCTTGAGACTTTGCCAGCTTTTGGTGTCAGGATGATACTGGTTTCATAAAATGAGTTAGGGAACAGTCTCTTTTTCTCAATTTTTTGAAATAGTTTCAATAGGATTGCCACTAGCTGTTTTTTATATATATTGTAGAATTCAGCTGTGAGTCAATCTACTCCAGGGCTTGTCTTGGTTGATAGGTATTTTTATTACTGAATTTCACTACTCACTCTTGGTCTGTTCATGATTTCTGTTTCTTCCTGATTCAATCTTAGGAGGTTGTGTGTTTCCAGGAATTCATAATATCCTCTAGATTTTCTAGTCTGTGTGCCTAGAGATGCTCATAGTAATATCTAAGAATCTTTTGTATTTCTGTGATAGCAATTGTGATGTCTCCTTTGTCATTTCTCATTGTACTTATTTGATCTTTTCTCTTTTTTTCTTTGTTAATCTAGCTAGCAGTCTATCAATCTCATTTATCTTTTCAAAAAAACAGGTTTTCATTTTGTCAGTCCTTTGTTTTTTGTTGTTGTTTTTTCTCAATTTCACTTAGTTCTGCTCTGATTTTAATTATTTCTTTTTTTCTGCTAGCTTTGGGTTCCATTTGTACTTGTTTTTCTAGTTTCTTTAGGTGTGAGGTAAGGTTGTTAATTTGAGATATTTCTATCCTTTTAATGTAGACTCTTAGGACTACAAACCTTCCCATTTAAAACTGTTTTTGCTGCATCCCAGAGGTTTTGATATGTTGTGTCTGTATTTTCATTTGTTTCAAAGAATTTTTTTAATTCTGCTTTCATTTTCTTGTTTACCCAAAAGTAATTCAGGAGCAAGTTGTTTAGTTTCCATGTATTCATGTGGCTTTGAGAATTCCTCTTGGCATTGATTTCTATTTTTATTCCACTCTGGCCTGAGAAGATTCTTGATGTTTTCAAGTTTTTAAAAATTTATTGTGACTTGTGTTGATTGAGCATGTGGTCAGAGTATGTTCCATGTGCAGATGAGAAAGATGTATATTCTGTTTTTTGGGTGGAGTAGTCTGTGGATATCTATTAGATCCAAGTTGTCAAGCATCAAATTTATGTCCAGAATTTGTTAGTTTTCTGCCTCAATATACTGTCTAATGCTCCCAGTGGGGTGTTGAAGTCCCTGACAATTGTTATGTGACTATTGAAGTCCTTTCTGAGATCTAGAAGTAATTGTTTTAAAAGTCTGGGTGCTGCATTGTTAGGTACATTTATATTTAAGAGAAGTAAGTCTTGTTGAATTAAATCCTTTATCATTACATAATGCCCATCTTTATTCTTTTTTACTGCTGTGGGTTTAAAGTCTATTTTATTTAATATAAGAATAGTGAACCCTGCTCTTTTTTGTTTTCTATTTGCATCATAGATCTTTATCCATCTCTTTACTTTGAGTCTATGGGTGTCATTACATGTGAGATGGGTCCCTTGAAGACAGCAGAAGGTTGGGTCTTGTTTTCTTATCCAATTTGCTCTATGTCTTTTAAGTGAAGCAGGTAGGCCATGTATGTTTAAGGTTAATGTTGATATGTGAGGTTTCATTCCTGTCATAATCTTGTTAGCTAGAAGCTTTGTCATCTTGACTGTGTAGTTGCTGATAGAGTCTGTGGGCTATATGTTTGTGTGTGCTTTTGTAGTGATAAGTATTGTTATTTCATTTCTATGTTTAGTAACCCCTTTAGTATCTAGTGTAGGGCTGGTGTGGTGATGATGGATTCCCTTAGCAATTGCTTGTCTGGGAAACACTTTATTTCTCCTTCATTTATGAAGCTTAGTTTGTCAGGATATGAAATTCAGAAATGTGTATTCTCTATTGTAGACAAATAACATTTAATGAAGATTACCCTGGCTTACATTTTTAAAAAATCCCTAACTGTATTGCACAGAATATAAATTCACATCATGTTCTAAATATATAGTAAAGAAATATTCACTCAAATATACTTTTCAGCAATAGTGCATCTGCCTGAAAATGATGTTTAAAATGGATTGCTACTTTGTGTTATAGGGTGTAATGAGAAGGAAATTTCAAATTTACAAGATTTTGTGTTTATTTTTGTTCTCCATCTTGAAGTATAGAGAAGCGAATTCCTCCACATTCTTCCAGCACTAAGTACACTGATTAGCTCAGAGTTTCTAAGCATTCTTGGCCTCATTTCAGAATTCAGTAGTACTTAAAGCCACAAATGCCAAATCTGTGTCAGTTTCTTCAATGCAAACATGTGTGGAAAAACAAGAAGATAATGCAGAGAGGCTCAAGACCAGGAAAAGAAAGAAGAAATTCTAGCCTGCAAGTTTATGAATTAATCCAAATCCAAAATACTTCAGAGCAGGGCAAAGTTCCAAAATATTTTGATCGCGTGTCTGACCCTCCCTGTCCTCTGCACACACACACACACAAACACACATACACACACACCAACGTGCTTCTGATATTAACTGCTAAACTATGGATTATTATTTTTCTTTCGTTAATCCATGTTTCCACCACTAAATATTAATTTGTTTCATTTTATGTATATTTCCTATTAAGCTATAAAAATAAGTGATATATACCTTATTCTACTTCTCTTTGCTTGTCATTATCTTAAAGCACTGATTCTCATATTTGACCTTTTTTTTATCATTTTCTAGAATTCATTGGTGTATCCTTAGCCAAATATAATCTTCTTCTATCTAAAACATAGACCTTGAACTCCATTTAATACAAGCTAAATGGTCATTTTTTGCTATTAGTTTATGAATGTGAAAAGAGAAGATTAACATCTGAGTATATTATCTTAATAACACCTAGAAAAATATATACCATTTGATAATGCTAACACATATTTCTATCTGCATTTTGAAAAGAAATACTAAATATCTAAGAAGGGAATAACATTTTTCTAAGTGCCCCATTATATCAAAATACATTTGAGCCTTCATCAAATCAACTAAGTATCTGACATCAAATGAAAATGCCACAATCAAGTAGAAATTTAACTCAGAGAAGAAAGGTCAAGTCTTTTACATAAGCAAAATTATTAAATAATTTTTCCTAAACTTGTATCGTGAACATAAAAAACTGTTAGAAAAAAGAAATTGTGGTGTATTAGTGTGCAGCAGATAGCAACAGCAAAATGTCCTTAAGAAAATGTTAATGAAATGATTACATAAATTCTAAGACAAAGAAAGATATTTATTACCTCAACCTGTCTTTGGTTGGTTCATATAATAAGTGAATACTTTTGTGTAAGTAGGGACTATTAGCCAATATTTATGGTTGTTCCATTCTTCTGGGAATAGAAGCAATATACAAACTGACATCAAATGCTGCCTATCTCCAATTATATATAATGTTGTAGCATTGTTTTAATGTGTACATGTGTCATAAATATGGACAGAAAGATCATATTGCAGTTTTATTCCAAACGATGAAATAAAATTTAAGTCAAAAATGCAGATTTTAAAGAGATAGTTCTTTACTTTTAATAAAGTTGTTTGAGTTGTTATGCTTACCAGAGTTTAATTTCTGTAGTTTATGCTCTGTTTTTAACAGAGCGGTGGTAGAAACTAAAAATTAGCCAATTTCTTTTATAGCATATGCCATCCAAACAAGATTTCAAAAAGATCAGGCATGTGAGTTCCAATGGAAAAGTTGTGTCTTCACATATATATGTGAAGCCATATATAAAGAGTCATATTATATATATTTATATATATAATATGAATCATCACATTTAATTATTATAAAATATACATAATATAAAGTTTACCATTTAACTATTTTAAATTACATTTATTAGCCTTAATTACATTCACAGTTTTGCAATCATCACCACTATCTAGTTTAAGAAAAAAAAAAAAAAAAAAAAAAAAGAATTCTTTTATTACTCCCAAAAAAAGTCCCTTTACCTAATAAGAAATCACTTCCCATTTTCTCCTATTGCATTCTCTGGCAACCACTAATCTGCTTTCTGTCTTGAATGATTTGCTGTTTTTGATTCCATGTATATTGAATCATACAATATGTGGCCTCTTGTGTCTCTCACTTAGCATAATGTTTCCAAGGTACATCTGTGATGTAGGATGTATTAGTACTTCATTTCTTTTTAGTCCTGAAAAATATTCCATTGTATGAATATACCAGATTTTATTTATCCACTTATCACCTGATGAACATTTGGGTTATTTCCACCTTTTGGCTATTGTGAAGAGTGCTGCTTTGAAACATTGACCAAGATTAACAAATCTATTAGTTTTCAGTGCTAACCAGTGAGGGGGAGAACTATTAAGTTATAAAAGTATAGAAATAATGTTATAGTACTATGGAACAAGAGAGAGATTCAACATCCAAATTTCGAATGTCAAGGAAGATTCCCAGAAAATAATGAGATAAATGCTTAGATGTGAGGGATAATTTACATTGGTAAATTTTATATAGAAATATGGGGTCATATTTTGGGCATACATCACAGTGCGCTCAGACTCTTAGGGCACAAGAAAATGACATTTGGAATAAATTTATGTAATCTTAATATGAACAAAGAATGTATGTGTGGAAATCATGAAAAGTAAAGGGACTGAAAATATGCAGCATGTTAAGCACATATGGACTTTAACCTAAGAAAAAGAAGCATATGCTGCCTTCATCTAAAATGGAAAGTTGGAAGTTACACCACTCACAATGCAAGAATAAGAAACACGCCAGGTTATAGTTTGAATAAATTCACTAGATAATTGAAGTTACAGGGCAACCAAGTAGCATAAAATATATGAAAAAATTGGTCCCTCCAAAAAGAGGGCACATATAAGTACTGGTCTCTGTGCTCTGTGGTAGAGCACAGGAGAAAAAAAGTCAAAATAGGAATTGATAAAAAAACTTCTTCACACTGATAAAGTCACTGGACCTACAGCTAACATTATACTTAATCATCAAATTTAATGATTAAACTCACTTATTTCTCACAAAGTTTAGGAAAAAGACAAGATGTCTGCTCTCACCATTTCTATTCGACATGATACTGGATTTCCTACCAGCGCTGTAAGGTAAGCAAAATAAATAGAGAAATAAAAAGTTTTCAATTCAAAGAAAGTATGATTATTATAGTGAAAATTTTAAGGAATCTATAAAAAGCTAATAGCACTATTCAATGAATCCAACAAAACCTTAGAATACAAAAATATATTTATATAACCTAGTGAGAAACAGTTGAAAATGAAACTAACAAACTCATATCATATATAATAGCAGTACAATTATAGAATAATATGAATCCAACAAAATATGCTCAACTACTATATGATTAAAATACAAGATACTGATGAAAGATGTCAAAGAAGATCCACATAAATGCAGCAATATAATGTGTTTGTATGTCAGAAGACTTAGTAATTTTAAGATGTGTATTTCTTCCCAAATAGACAGATTATTTATCAAAATGAACAAGCTAATTCTAAATGTATGAAAAAGGCAAATGAGCCAGAATAGCCAATATAACTTAGGAAACAAAGAACACAGCTGGAAGACTCAACTACCTGATTTCCAAACTTATTATAAAGTGTACAGCAGTTCAGACAATGTAGTAACGGCAAAATTAAAGACATGTAGGTTTATGTTTAAGAAAAGACAGTGAAAAATTGATGAACACACACATATGGAGACAGAAAGAGAAGATATATAGTCCTTTTATTTTATTCTAAGGCACAAAGAAAATTTGATAGAGAAAAGATCGACTCTTCAAAAACAATCGAATACACATATGCAAAAAATAAAAATAATTTTTAAAGAACTTTGACCCATACTTCATACAATTTTTTAAAACTCAAGAAGGATATTATACATTTATAGAAACCCTAAGATTTTAAAACTTCTGGAAGAAAACAAAAGACAAAATATTTGTGACTTCACATTGGGTAATTTTTTTAGATACCATTAATAATACAATTTATTAAAAAATAGATAAATAGGCCACATTAAAACTAAAATCTTTTGCTTTTCAAAACATACTGTTAAAAAAATAAAAAGACAAGCCAAATTCTTGGATAATATATTTTCAAAGTACATAGCTGATAAATAACTTGTATCTATAGAATATATGACTTCTCAAAACTCAACCATAACAACAAAAAAAAACTTACCAAAAGCATAGGCAAAATATTTGAATAGGTATTTTGTAAAAGAATATATCTATAGATGTCCAAAACACACATAAAAAGATATGCACCCCATTTTACATTAGAAAAATAAATGTAATTACAAAGCATAAGAAAGTACCATCACACTTAGAATAGATGAAAGCAAATATATTTGACAATACCAATATCTAGCAAGAATGTAGAACAGTTGAAACACTTGCACATTGCTGTTGAAAATGCAAAATTTTAAAGATAACTCCTAGAAGAATTTTAAAAATTCTTCCGAAGTTAAACTTACATCTACAGTATGACCAAGTTTTCCCAATTATAGAAATTTATTGATCAGAAAGGAAACTCAGGTGGGCACTGTGGCTAATGCCTGTAATCCCAGCACTTTGAGAGGCTGAAGCGGGCAGATTACTTGAGGTTAGGAGTTCGAGATCAGCCTGGACAGCATGGTGAAACCCCGTCTCCACTAAAAGTACAAAAATTAGTTGGACTTGGTGGCGCCTCCTGGCTACTCAGGAGGCTGAAGTAAGAGAATTGCTTGAAGCCAGGAGGCAGAGATTGCAGTGAGCCAAGATCATGCCACTGCACTCCAGCCTGGGTGACAGAGCAAGAGTCTGTCAAAAAAAAAAAAAGAGAGAGAGAAAGAGAGGAGAGAGAGAGAGAGAAAGAAAGAGAAAGAAAAAAGAAAAAGAAAGAAAAGAGGAAAGGAGGGAAGGAGGGAGGGAGGAAAGGAGGAAAGGAGGGAAGAAAGGAAGGAAAGAACGAAGGAAGGAAGGAAGGAAACTCAGGTTCACTCAAAAATTTAAACACAAACATATATTGTGGTTTTATTCCTAAATGTTCAAACCTTTTGCCATAGTAAATTTAGGCTGCCATAACAGAATTCCATAGACTGGGAGGCTTAAAGGTCTATTTCTCACAGTTCTAGAGACTGGAAAGTCCAGGATCAATGCACCAAAAGATTCTGTGTCTAGCGATGCCATGTTTCCTGTATCTAACACGTCAGAAGAAAGGAGAGATATCATTCTGGGATCCCTCTTATAAGGGCACTAATGCCATTCATGAGAGTGTCACCTTCATGATCTAATCATATCCCAACGGCTTCATCCCTTAATGCCATCACATTGGAGGTTAGGGTTTCAACACAAATTCTGAGAAGATACAAACATTCAGCCCATTACACCTGGAAACAATTCAAGTGCTTTTTCATAAAAGAATAGACACAAACTTTGTGACACTTCCATATAATGGAATACTACTGAGCAATAAAAAAGGAACAAATTATTGATTTCTACAATCACATGGATGAATCTCAGATGCATTATTCCAAGTGAAAGAGGTCACAATCATTTACATTTTGAATAATTCTACTTATATGACATTCCGGAAAAGTCAAAAGTATAGGGATAGGAAATAAACAAAATGGTGCCCATGACTGAAGGTTGTTGATTTGAGTACAAAGGAGCATGACAGCATTCTGAGGGATAATGAAACTGTTTTACATATTAATTTTGGTTTTAGCAACACAAGTGCATGTGAATTTAAAACCCATACAATGATCTGCTAAAAAATAAAGTTTATTTACCAAAGCAAATGTTACCTCAAGAAACCTGTTCAAAAATAAAGAAAAAAATGCCATTGAAAATGGAGTGAACTGTGTATTTGTAAGAAGTTTTTTTTGAAGAGTATTTCCTTAATAATGTAAATAATTTGTTTAGGAGCGGATCTGAGCGAAATAAGAATTTCAGTTTCTTATTAGGGTAGAGCAGTGGCCAGTAGAATCGTGTATTAAGATCAGAGGGTGAAAACAGAATCCATGAGTATAGATGCACAATTTGAAGTGCCATTGTGACATCCAAGTGAAGATATTGGGTATGTAATTAGGTATTTAACTTACTGGCTTAGAGACTTGTAAACTATACATTTAGATTTAAGAATTGTCAATATGTATTGAGTAAAGCCATTGATTTCCCAATCATTAAATGTATTATCTTTTTATTTACCTGACCTGCATTTGTCACCATTACTATAAACAAGTGTAACACAGATGTAGTGTCATAACCTATATAAAACTGGTATTAATAACCACACATGCTTCCCAGGAGGATGGATGTGTAAATCCTTTTAGCATACTAGCACAACTTGGATTTAGAAGTAACTAGGAGAACCCTTGACTGTGGTTATTAATGATGTTTGGGTGGACATGGAAAAGACAAGCCTTTCCACTTAGGAGAAGTGAGCATGAAGTCTGAGATAGAAAATTGATCAGAATTCTGAGGCTTCTCACTGTCACTATTTGGCATCATGATGTTGCCTCAGAGTGTAATGGCTAACAAGAAAACAGAACCACCGAAGGCATATTTTAGGTACTTGGGCTGATAAATCTGCTCTTTTTTGACTGCAACAGGTCTATTTTTTTTCTCTGTGTGTTTATTATTAATCCAATTATTGATTTACATTTTAATCAGAAAGAGTCAAAATAAGCTATATTTAAAACACTTTATATTGATCCCAGGGAGTGATGTCAGAAAGACAGCAAAATAGAAAGTCCCACCCTTGTTTCTCCACAGAAACACAGATTTAACAATGATAAATGAACCAAGATATCTGTATGAGATGTGCATATTCATTGAAAAAGTTGCAGTGCTGTACATAAGTACAAAACTGAGAATGGCCACACTGAAATGGATAAGAAGAGCAATCTTACTATACCTGCATTAGCCGCTCTCCTAAACCAGTGCAGCTCAGCACTGAGAAAGATCACCTAGACATGCAACTTTTCACTTGGGGGAATACAGAGAGTAGAGCATGTGTCCAGGTTCTCTGGCCTCTCAGAGCGCTGCCCGAAAAACCAGTTTCATTCCATACAGAGTACTGATAGAAACTGTGTCATTTGAACACCGGAGAGTAGGTTAGAACAAAGTAAAGGAACAAATGACTTGCTGAAGGCTGCATGGCTTGATGAGATTGGGAAAAAACAGAACTTGAGGCTTCACCCCAGAAAGTGAGGGAAAAGAGTGCCTCTCTAGTTATAATCCGTGGTACAGCAGCCACATACCAGAGAGAGCAAAAGATTATAGGACTTTTTTTTTAAAAGTAAATTGTACTAATTATTTTTTAAAAAGAAAGAAAACTACATGCACAGTCTAAAGAAGGCATATCCATAGAAAAGATTTGCAGTTCTCCAAGAATTTCTAGCCAGACTGACTGGGGAAAGTTCTTCACTGTAGAAGTCAGTCTGTAATGACTGGGGTGGCTATCTGTTTCTTCAAATAAATGGATACCAATGCACAGATAAGAAACACAAAAAGAGAAATGTTAGCCTATCAAAAGAACAGAATAAATCAAATTAAAAAATGAATTACCTGAAAGGGTTTAAACATAAACATCTTAAAGAAGCTCAGTGAGCTACAAGAGAACACAGAGAAAAAACAAAATGGAATCACAAAAACAATTCATAAATAAAATGAGAATATCAACAAAGAGATAAAACTATAAAAAACAAAAATTATGAAGCTAAAGAATATAAAAACAATTAAAAATTTACTAGAGGGAGTCACTGCTTGTGATGGTTGGAATTTTCATCCACTCTAAAGTTCATGTTAAAATGTAATCCCTAATGTGTAAATACATATTTTTTTATTTTTAAAACACATTTGTTTGAAATAAATGAGCTTTGTTCATAGCTCCCCTCTGTTCTATTTTCCGTAATGGCTACCAGTACTGTTCTCTTTACATATTGTCCCTATTTTTAATGATAGCTATTTTACAGGGATGACAATTTTTCCCCTACCTCCAAAAAAATCCACACACCCATCCCATACAAACATAGATGACAACATTTTAATATAAAGTGACTGTGTAACGAATTTTCACCTCCTAAATAATACAGACATCTCTGTCTGAAAAAGTGGATATAAGAGGATGTCTCCAAAGATGAAGAAGGACACTACTGGTTTCTAGACAGAACAGCCTTGCTCAAGGGAACCACAAGCCTTAACCAATTGACCAGAATTCTTTTGATCATTTTGTTCATAACTTCCACTCCATTTAGGACATTATTGCATCCTCTGCTTGATCAGCTGTACTCCCAAGGCTCCTTGGCTACAGCAAATTCATGAAGCTGTCAGCATGCCTTTGTGCACAAAGCAGCCCTCAGTGAATGTTTGTATACAAATGAATGATGAAAGAATGATTGGAGAGTGTAAGGAAGCCTCCCGCCATCAATTACAATATCTTGCCATAACACAAATTCTCCCAGATGCATTTCTGTTGGTCCAGCATATTATTACTTACATTTAGTTAGCCTGCTTTTAGGGTGAGAAAATACAAAAAGTATGAGAAATGATCTAAGATGCCTGCAGCTTAATAATTTATTTGTGTTTTCATATTATTTAAGAGATTACCAATGCAAGATGTAGGGCTTTCTTAAGAAATGATATATCCTCAGTGCATTGAATGTTTACAAGAAATTAAGAATAAAACTTTAAAAAAAAATTACAAATGCAATATTACTGTTGGTGATAATTTTGTGCCAACCAGGAAATAACTGATCTAATTAAACCCACCTGATTGCCAGCCAGAAACCTAGGCCTACCATACTTAAGAGGTTTGACATGTAGGACCTTTAAGAAGTGATTGGATCATGAGGGCAGAGCCCTCAAGAATGGATTGGTCTATTCATGGTTTAATGAATTAAGAATTAATGAGTTAATGGATTAATGGCTGTGATTAGTGTGGCTTTGGTGCCTTTTTTAATTTTTAATTTTTATCGGTATAGAGTAGGTATATATATCTGTAGGCTACATAAGCTGTTTTGATAAAGGCATGCAGTGCAAAAAAATGACATCATGGAGAATGGGGTATCCATCTCCTTAAGCATTTATCATTTTTGTGTTAGAAACAATCCAATTGTATTCTTTTAGTTTTTTTTAAATGTACAATTAAATTATGATTGACCATAGTCACCCTGTTGTGCTATCAAATACTAGGTCTTATTCTTCTATTATTTTTTATCCATTAACCATCCTACTTCCTTTCTACCACCCCACTACCCTTCTCAGCCTCTGGTAACCATCCTTCTACTCTGTATCTATATAAGTTTAATCGTTTTGATTTTTAGATCCCACAAATAAATGAGAACATGTGATGTTTGTCTTTCTGTGCCCTACTTACTTCACTTGACATAATGATCTCCAGTTTCATCCACATGGTTGCAAATAACAGACTATCATCCTATTTTAAAGCTGACTAGTACTCCATCGTATATAAGTATCATATTTTCTTTATCCATCCGTTAATGGATACTTAAGTTGCTTCAAAATCTTAGCTATTGTGAACAGTGCTACAACAAACATGGGCGTGTAGACAGCTCTTCGAAGCATTGATTTTCTTTCTTTTGGATATATACCCAGCAGTGGGATTGCTGAATCATAGAGTAGCTCTATTTTTAGTTTTCTGAGGAACCTCCAAATTGTTCTGCATTGTGGTTGCACTAATTTGCATTCCCACCGACAGCATACAAATGTTCCCTTTTCTCCACATCCTCCCCAGAATTTGTTATTGCCTGTCTTTTGGATAAAAACCATTTTAACTGCGGTGAGATAATAACCCATTGTAGCTTTGATTTGCATTTCTCTGATGATCAGTGATGTTGAGCAGTTTTTAATATGTCTACTTGGCATTTGTGTGTCTTCTTTTGAGAAATATCTATTCAAATCTTTGGCTCACTTTTTGATCAGTTTCTTAGATTTTTTTCCTATAGAGTTGTTTGAGTTCCTAATATATTCTAGTTATTAATCCCTTGTCAGAGGGGTAATTTGCAAACATTTTCTCCCATTATGGGAGTAGTCTCTTTACTTTGTTGACTTTCCTTTGCTGTGCAGAAGCCTTTTAACTTGATGTGATCCCATTTGTCCATTTTTGCTTTGGTTGTCTGTGCTTATGGGATATTACTCAAGAAATTTTTGCCTAGACTAATGTCCTGGAGATTTTCCTAATGTTTTCTTGTAGTAGTTTTGTAGTTTGAGGTCTTAGACTTAAGCCTTTAATGCATTTTGATTTGATTTTTGTATGTGGCAAGAGATAGGGGTCCAGTTTCACACTTCTGCATATAGATAACCAGTTTTATCAGCAACATTTATGGAAAAGACTGCTTTTACACCAGTGTGTGTTCTTGGCACTTTTGTCAAGAGTTCACTGTAGGTGTATGGATGTTTGTGAGTTCTCTATTCTGTACCATTGGTCTGTGTCTGTTTTTATGCCACTATGATGCTGTTTTGGTTACTATAACTCTGTAGTATAATTTGAAATAATGGAATGTAATTCCTCCAGTATTGCTACTTTTACTTAGGATAGCTTTGGCAATGCTGAGACTTTTGTAGTTTCACATAAATTTTGGATTTATTTTCTATTTCTGTGAAGAATGTCATTGGTATTTTGACAGAGATTGCATTGACTCTGTAGATTGCTTTGTGTAGTATGGACATTTTGACAATAATGATTCTTTCACTCCATGAACATGAAACCTTTTTCCATTTTTTGATGTTCTCTTCAATTTCTTTCATCAAGGTTTTATAGTTTTCATTATAGATATCTTTCACTTCTTTGGTTAAGTTAATTTCCAGGTATTTAATTTTATATGTGGCTATTGTAGATGGGATTTTTTAAAATTTCTGTTTCAGATTATTCACGGTTAATTTTGTATGTTGAGTTTGTATTCTGCAACTTTACTGAATTTGTTTATCAGCTCTAATAGTTTTTGTGTGTGTGTGTGTGTGAAGTCTTTAGGTTTTTCTAAATATAAGATCATATCATCTGCAAAGAAGGATATTTGACTTCTTCCATTCCAATTTGGATGCCCTTTATATCTTTATATCTTTCTTTTGTATCTTTATATCTTTATTTATATCTTTCTTTTGTCTGACTAGTCTAGCTGGGATATCCAGTACTATTTTGTCAGTGGGCATCCTTGTCATGTTCCAGATCTTAGGAAAAAGGCTTTAGTTTTTCTCCATTCAATATGATACTAGCCATGGGTCTATTGCATATAGCTTTTATTATGTTGAGGTTTGTTCCTTCTACCTCTAATTGTTTTAGGATTTTTACAATGAAGTGATGTTGAATTTTATCAAATGATTTTTCAGCATCAGTTGAAATGACCATGTGGTTTTTATATTTCATTCTGTTGATGTGATGCATGACATGGATTAATTTGCATATGTTGAACTATCTTTGCCTCTTAGGCATAAATCCCACCTAGTCATGATGAATGATCTTTATAATATATTGTTGAATTTAGTTTGCTAGTATTTTATTGAGGATTTTTGCATCAATATTCATCAGATATTGGCCTGTAGTTTTCTTCTTTTGATGTGTCTTTGACTGGTTTTGATATCTGGGTAATACTTACCTGGTAGAATGTGTTTAAAGTATTCCCTCCTCCTCTATTTTTCAGAACATTTTGAGTAGAATTGGTATGAGTTCTTCTTTAAATGTTTGATAGAATTCAGAAGTGAAGCCATCAGATCCCAGGCTATTCTTTACTGGGACACTTTTTATTACAGCTTCAATGTCATTACTTGTTATTGGTCTGATCAGGTTTTGGATGTCTTCATGGTTCAATCTTGGCAAGTTGTATGTGTCTAGGAATTTCTCCATTTCTTCTAGATTTTCCAATGTATTGGCATATAGTTGCTCATAGTACCAACTAATGATCCTTTGAATTTCTGCAGTATCAATTGTAATGTCTCATTTTTCATTTCTGATTTTATTTATTTGGATCTTGCCTCTTTTTTCTTAGTCTGGCTAAAGGTTTATCTTTTTTTAACTCTTCAGAAGTCAACTTTTTTTATTGATCTTTCATATTGTTTTCTTCAATCTCATTTATTTCTGCTCTGATCTTTATTATTCCTCCTCTTCTACTAATTTGGGTTTGGTTTGCTCCTGTATTTCTAGTCATTTAAGATGCATTGTTGTTTATTTGAAAATTTTCTTCTTTTTTGATGCAGACACTTACAGCTATAAACTTCACTCTTAGTACTCTTTTTTTGCTGTATCCCACAGGTTTTAGTGTATCATGTTTCCATTATCCTTTGTTTCAAGAAATTTTTCAATTTTCTTCTTAATTTATTCATTGACTCACAGGTCATTCAGAAGCATATTGTATATAATTTCCATGTATTAGTATAGTTTCTAAAATTCCTCTTATTAATTTATAGTTTTATTCCATTGTGATCAGAGAATACGCTTGGTATTATTGCAATTGTTTTGAATGTTTTAAGACTTGTTTTATGACATAACACCATGTTCTATCCTTGAGAGTAATTCATATGCTGAGGAAAATAATGTATATTCTGCGGTCATTGGATAAAATGTTGTGTAAATATTTATTAGATCCATTTGGTCTATAGCGCAGATTACATTTGATGTCTCTTTGTTGATTTTTTTTTGTCTGGAAGATCTGTCCAATGATGCTTTTTTAAGACGAGAAGGAGAAACCTTAACTAGCACACTCAACTACTTCACCATGTGATGTGATGTGCCACCCTGATGCTCTGCAAAGAGTTCCCATAAGCAAAGAAGGCTTTCACCAAATGCAGCCCCTCAATCTTGCACTTCTCAGTTTCTGTAACTATAAGAAAGAAATTTCTTTTCTTTATAAATTGCCCAGTTTGGGATATTCTGTTATAAGCAGCAGAAGATGAACTAAAACATAATCAGACTTGAGAAAGAATCAGTGAACTAAGAAAATAGGTTATTAGAAATTATCTAGTCAGATGAGGAAAATAAACAAATAAAAGAGTAAAGAAAACCTAAAGGACTTATGGTACACCATCAAGTGGAACAGTGTATGCATCATAGGAGTCCTTTAATGAGAATACATGTTTAAAACACACACACACAAAACAGAATGCTGATTTTTTAAAAAATAATTTTTGAAAACTCCAAACCTAAGGAATCTGAAATGGGCATCCAGACTCATAAAGCCCAACAGCCCTGAAGTAGGTTAAACCCAAATAAGTCTATACTAAAAGCACTAAACTGAAATTGTCAAAAGTCAAAGATAAAAAGAATTTTGAAAGCAGCAAGAGAAAAATATTTGTCATGTATAAGGAAGCCTCCATAAGACTATCAGATTTCTGAGCAGATATCTTGCAGGTCAGAAGGAAGTGGTATAATATATTCAAAGTGCTAAAAGAAAAACAAAAAACAAAAATACCACATAAGGGAAAACTGTCTCTCAAAATGAAAGAGAGATAAAAACTTTCCCAGACAAAGACTAAGGAAGTTTATCAACACTAGACTTGTCTCAAAAAATTTTTAAAGGACGTCCTTCAAGTTGAAACAAAAGAATGCAACACAAATGTATATGAAGTACAAAACTCACAAGTAAATATAAACAAACATAGAATACAGTAATACTAAAATGATAGTATAAATCACTTAATTATGATACAAAGTTAAAAAACAAAAGTATTTGGAATAACTGTACTAACAAATATATGTTAATGCATACGCTATGAAAGGATGTAAATTGTGACAGTAATAACAAAGTGTAAAGGGAAAATACAAGAGTAGCATTTTTGTATGAGATTGAAGTTAACCTGTTATTAGCTTAAAATAGACTACTATAGCTAAAATATATTTTATGCAAGTTTCATGGTGAAAATATCTACAAAAATACACAAAGAAAACAAAAATGATTGAAGGCATATCACTGCAAAAAAAATCAATGAATCACAAAGGAAGTCAACAAGAGAGAAAAAGAGGGACAAAAGAACTAGAAAACTGACAATTAACAAAGTGGGAAAAGGACGTTTCTCCATATAAATAATTGCTATAAATGTAATTTCTTAAACATTTGTTGAATCAAAAGACGTAGCTTGGGCCAGGCGCAGTGGCTCATGCCGGTGATCCCAGCACTTTGGGAGGCCGAGGAGGGCGGATCACGAAGTCAGGAGATCTAGACCATCCTGGCTAACATGGTGAAACCCCGTCTCTACTAAAAACACAAAAAATTAGCTATGCATGGTGGCACGCGCCTGTAGTCCCAGCTACTCAGGAGGCTGAGGCAGGAGAATAGTTTGAACCCAGGAGGCAGAGGTTGCAGTGGGCCGAGATCGCACCACTGCACTCCAGCCTGGGTGACAGAGCAAGACTCCATCTCAAAAAAAAAAAAAAAAAAAAAAAAAAAAAGGTGTTGATTGGCTAGATGGATTTTAAGAAAAAGATACAACTATATGCTGTTTACTAAAACTTACTTTAGATCTGAGGATACACATAGCCTGATAATGACAGGATACAAAAATATAGTCCATGAAAATGGTAACCAAGAAAGCAGGGTTGGCTATCCTTATATTAGACGAAGTAGCTATTAAGTCAAAAATTTTCAGAAGAGACAAGAAGAAATCTATTAAAAAAGAAGGCCCTCACCAGACACCTAAACTGCTCATACCTTGATCTTGGACCTCGAAGTTCAAGATCTTTGAGAAATAAATTTCTATTGTTTATAAGTCACTCAGTCTAGGACATTTTGTCAGGGCAGTCTGAACAGAATGTGACACTTCCAAACTCATCTGTGAGGCCAGCATTACCCAGATATTAAAACCAGATAAGACCAGTACAAAAAACAAAACAAAACAAAAAATAACTATAAGCCAACTTTCTTGATACATATGGAAGCAAAATCTTCAATACAATACTAGCAAACCAAATACAATAGCATTTTAATAAGCTCATACACCAACACCAAGAAGGATTTATCCCTGAGATGCAAGATGTTTTAACATGTTCAACCCAAACAAAACGATACACCGCATTAACAGAATGTAAAATAATAAATCATGTGATTGCCTCTATAGATGCAGAAAAATATTTGAAAAAAAATTAACATATTGGCCATAATAAAACTTTCTATAAACTAGGTATAGAAGAAATTTACCTCAAAGTAATAAAAGCCAAGTATGACAAGCCCACAGCTAACATCATTCAAAATAGTGAAAAACTGAAAGTTTGTTCTCTAAGACCAGGAACAGAGAAGGGTGCCCACTCCAAACACTTCTATTTCCCATAGTACCGGAAGTCTTAACCAAAGAAATTACCAAGAAAAACAAATAAAAGTCATCTAAATTTGAAGAAGAAACAATTTCTGCTTGTTGATGACACAATTTATATATTTAAAAAAATATAAAGACTCCACCAGAAAAAAGAACTACTAAAAAAAGCAAAGTTATAAGATACTAAATCAGCATACAAAAATCAGTCAAGAAAGTGGCATCACCAGAATAGAAGTCATCCGGCCCACCTTTCCCTTCAGAAAACCAAAAACAACTATTCGGTGCCATCATTATCCCAAGGAATATCCCAGAACTCAACATGTAGACACTTATGATCCTCGGGGCCAAGGGGAAGTAAAAAAACTGCAAGCAGAAGTAAGAGAAACAGATCTCTGTAATCACAACAACCCTTTTCCAAACTGGCAGAAAACACATTGAAAAGATACCCTGGATTCGTGGTTTCTACAATGGAAAAAATGAGATCAAGTCAGGCATTCCCCTTCCCCACTACAGGTTTCTTCACAGGACCAACTCTTCCTGTCTTGATGCATGAGAAGTAGAAACCAAATCATATTGGCTGTTCAGCATCAACGCACTGTGGGAAGCATGCTCCATGGGTCTTCTGACACAAAGATCACAATACACATGGTGTCCTTTTCGTTTTCTTTACAGAAAACCTCTGGTTGAAATTTCTGTTGTATCCAAGGCACACTATGGAATGGGAGAAAATTTTTGGAATCTATCCATCAGACAAAGGTCTAATATCTAGAATCTACAAGGAACTTAAGCAAATTTACAAGCAAAAAACAACCCCATCAAAAAGTGGGCAAAGAATATGAACAGACTCTTCTCAAAAGACATTTATGCGGCCAACAAACATATGAAAAAACCCATCATCATTGGTCATTAGAGAAATGCAAATCAAAACCACAATGAGATATCATCTCATGCTAGTTAGAATGGTGATCATTAAAATGTCAGGAAACAACAGATGCTGGAGAGGATGTGGAAAAACAGGAACACTTTTACACTGTTGGTAGCAGTGTAAATTAGTTCAACCGTTGTGGAAGACAGTGTGGCAATTCCTTAAGGATCTAGAACCAGAAATACCATTTGACCCAGCAATCCCATTACTGGGTATATACCCAAAGGATTATAAATCATTCGACTATAAAGACACATGCACATGTATGTTTATTGCACCACTATTCACAATAGCAAAGACTTGGAACCAACCCAAATGCCCATCAGTGATAGACTGGATAAAGAAAATGTGGCACATATACACCATGGAATACTATGAAACCATAAAAAAGGATGAGTTCATGTCCTTTGTAGGGACATGGATGAAGCTGGAAACGATCATTCTCAGCAAACTAACACAGGAACAGAAAACCAAACACCTCATGTTCTCACTCATAAGTGGGAGTTGAACAATGAGAACACATGGACACAGGGAAGGGAACATCACACACTGGGGCCTGTCGGGGGGTGGGGGCTAGGGGAAGAATGGCATCAGGACAAATACCTAATGTAGATGATGGGTTGATGAGTGCAGCAAACCACCATGGCACGTGTGTACCTATGTAACAAGTCTGCACATTCTGCACATGTTTCCCAGAACTTAAAGTATAATAAAATAAATAAATAAAAAATAAAAAAAATTAAAAAAATAAATTTCTGTTGTATCCAAAATACCTTGATAAATCATGTATTGACTCTTGTTGTGCATTACTCTAAATTTAGTGTTTGCTAGACAAGGAATATGAAATTACTAAGCATTATAGAATTATTGAATTTTGCCTTCTCTATTCGAGGAAATCAAGAAACACTGTCTCCCTATTGTTTCTTTCATCATTTTGTAAGAGGGTATTTTATTATTACAATTGTCAATTTTGAAAAGTAGATCCAAAAGTTTTCTTCTTATATCCCAGTATTTATCAGGTAGTCCTTTATTGTTTGTTTTATAAGTGAGAATACACAACCATGACATTTATATATCTTTAGGAAGAATATGCCATTTAAGCAGTACTGTCTAGTATGTCACAAACTAACAATATCATCTGCTTTTTAAGAGAAAACATTTAGATTGTCTTATGCAATTTAAAGTTTTCAGTATATTATCATTATCAAGCATGAAGGGTATTGTTTAGAAATGTTTATTTTTCAGCCAAACAGAATCAAACTAAATGCAGATATTTTATGCTCCATAAAGTAATTTAGGAAATCACTTAGCAAACACATTTTCATCAATGTTACAATTCAAACCATTTCATGGCATTTGCATTTGCAATTCAATTCTCATAAAAGCAAACTACAAAACCACAAATCATTGGTCCACTAAGTAGTACCTGGATATGGGAATAGTAACACTTAATGCATTCTGCAGATTGCTGGACTGCAGTAAGCCAGGTACTCCTTTGTACTTCAAACTCTTTGTAAATTATGGAATATAATTGTTTGTGTTTGGCTGTTTGTATTTTATTAAGAGTGGAAGAAAGGATGAAGAGAAAGATAAAATTTCCCAAGTCCATATGAAATAAAGAGAAATATAATAAAAAATAATTTAAAAATGAAGCTATGTGTCTATCATTTTATGAAGACTATTCTACTAAGGTTTCCTCTAGTCTCTCTCAGAAGCGCCAACAGAATGATCTCATTTTGTCCTACTCAAAGGTACATGTTACTATTTCTAAACTCATTCTTTAACACTTTGCATCATTTCATTTCATAATTATCTGCCCACATTAGGACACTGTACGACTGAGAGAAAAATCTGAGTGGGGGATATTTCCACCAGTGCCTTCTTGCAATGGACCAATCACAGGCTTATAAATACAAAAATAAATTAGACAATTGTAATCATATTTACTGAGTAATATTGTTTGCAGAACATTAAGTGTTCAAAAAGAAATGCCATTTTGAAATATCTTTTGTCACATTTGAGATTAAATTTGGAGAATGATAAATTAACTTTTCCCCTAATAATAAAGTATTCTAGTTTTTAGGCTATTATTTAAACCAGTCTTAGTACATAACATTCTACTGTCTAGAAAGGATTAATACCCATAAAGTGATTATCCAACTCTAGTGATAATTAGCACATCAGGAGAATAAGATTTCCATTTAAGGTATAATTTATTCTATTTCATTTGATCTTAGGGGTCATCAAAGTAGCTTTTTATGTACCTATGAGCTAGCCTACTAGCTTCAGTCACTAAATTTCTCTACCATGCACTCCGCACATCCCTTTTGTTCTTTAGCTATTTCTTGTTGATTTGGTTTCTCATAAGCCATTAAGCAGAACTGCATAGTATAAACCTGTCACAATTTTGGACTATATGTTATGCAGAGAGTTTCTAAAAAATTTATCATAAAAATACTTATTTCAACTTGTGCTTTCAACAGGAGATATTACCCTTCATCTCCAGTGGCAAAATTATTTGAAGCTGATGAGTCATATAATAGTTCTCAACTCCCCAAAGCACCTTTATTATGGGAAACTACTCCTGTACTGTCATTTAGTTTGTGAAATATGAAATGCCACTATGTGATTTTTATCTCCAAATACCTAAGAGAAGAAAATATAGATGCCAATTGCTCACTAGATAGGAATCTTAAAAGGCTGAACTTACACTGTTCATGCTAGATTTCTCAAGAGTGCTCTCACATGGATTTAAGGGATGCAACCATCTGTTAATATTTTGCTATTACCTTCAAAAACTTACTTATTAGAAATTAAATACAGTTTTAAAGATCCTCTGATATCTCTTTAATGTATAAACTGAGCATCATAGGAAGCAACTAAAATAATAAGACCTAGAGGGAAAAAAGACCCTAATAATGGTGACAATATAAGCCTTATTTGCTTACTAATAGAAGGACAGTGTGGAAGCTTAATAAATTTCCCCGTTTACTCAAGATCCACACTGGTGGTAGAAAGGTGTTAAATAAACATAATGAAATATGAGGGAAGCAAATTAAAATAAATAAACAGACCATTCTGTACATAATGTAATACAAGTTAAAATCTAGAAATAAAAGTTAAAAATATTTCAACTTATAGTCTAAGCTAATGTTATATTTTCTGGATACGTCTATATTGTTTAGAATTGACATTTGCTTTTATACGTTAATGGACATTAAAACTTTTCTTACTGTATTAATGCATTTCTTATATTTGACCACCACTTGGCCAATGACTTGTATTGATGTAAGAGGTAGCAAAATATTAAAAGACGCTCCAAATTGAACATTTAATAACTTAATGAAATAATAGTTCTGATAAAGGCAGTGTATTAGTCAGTTCTCATGCTGCTATGAAGAAATACCCGAGACTGGGTAATTTATAAAGAAAAGAGTTTTAATTGACTCACAGTTCCGCATGGCTGGGGAAGCCTCAGGAAATTTACAATCAGGGCGGAAGGCGAAAGGGAAGCATGGCACATTTTACCTAGCAAGGGGAGAGAGAGAGAGAGAGAGAGAAGAGTGAGGGGACTTCAAAAACACTTTGAAACCACCAGATCTTGTGAGAACTCACCCACTATCACGAGAACAACACGGAGGAAACTGCCCCCATGGTTCAATTACCTCCCAACAAGTGCCTCCCATGACACGTGGGGATTATGGGGATTACAATTCAAGATGAGATTTGGGTGGGGACACAGCCAAATCATATCAGGCAGTTAAGAGACAGAGAAGGAGAAATACAGAAGGCTCAGTTTGAAGAGATGGTATTGAGGAGTGATTTGCAAATTTGAGAAGTAACTGTAATTTCACGTGAGGTAGTGGTAGCTCAGCAAGAAAATAACATTAAACTAGTTACGTTATTTCATAAGTGTAATTTTTCTTTGCCACTTCTTGGTATAATTCAGAAAACATTTGGAATAATTTCCAATGACTTTGGATGATTAACAAGATTACTAATCAAATGTAACATTGTGCTGATCTTGTCTGATAGTCAGATTAGCTTTATACCCACTACATATATTACTTACTACAAATCCCTTTTGGAATAGTGGGAAGACATACAAAAACAGATAGTATGACAGATTAGAATGTTACTATCAGGATTCCATAAGGTTATTAAAATTTCATGACTCTGTGAATCTAGACACATAGAATTAAAAACAATACTATTTTATTCCAGAAAATGAATTGCCATTATTTTAATAAGAGACAGAGAGACCAAAATTATAAATTTTTGGAACAAATAAATTTAATTTCTTTAATTTTTAATAGCTCAGAATACTTTAAAATCTGCTAATTTTGATTCTAAAAATATATAACACTTTTTCTAGGAAAAAAATTCATAGATAGTTAAGGTTTTATTTTGATTTGTTTGCTTGATTTTGCTTTTTCTTTAGTGACACGTTCAAAGTGGATTCTCTATTAATTGCTTTTTTAAAGAAATAACTACTCAAATCTTTAAGTGTATGTTATATTTTGATGCATTTTTAAATAATGAAGTAGAAGATTTGATACCATTCTTATCAATTAATATATGTTATACCAAAGTAACAGACAATCCTATAATTTCAGTGGCTTACACTAACAAATATTTATATTTTTGCTCATGCCACCTGTCCCTCACAGATGATGAGGTGGGGAGGCATGTGGGGTGTTCTCATTGTAGTCACTTAGTAACCCAGGCTGATGTAGTTTTCATCTTGGCACATTCATCCATGATTACCAAGGCAAAGAAGTAAGACGTGGTGAATTTTTCATCTTAGCACTCCTAATTCTATGTAAATGTGGTTGTAATCATTCATACTTTGTTATCCAAAGCAAATCAAATGGCAACTCATAGATTGAAAGGGGCTGGTAGTTGAAAGCGTGTATTATACCTGGATGTGGGCAAAAGCAGGAATATTTGGTGAGCTACATGAATCATTTACATATCCTTTAAAGAGATTTCTTTTCTATATAACTGTGTAATAGCTTATAAAGCTACAAGTAAGTGAAAACAATAAAATGAGAGTGGTCGAGGAGAGGGCAAGATGGCTGACTAGACCCAGCCAGGTGGAACTGTTGCCACTGAGGAACTAAGACGACTGGTGTACTCCTACCAGATCTTCAGAGGGGAAGCATCGAGAGTGGAGGAAGGGAAGACGCAGAAGCCGGGCTGAAAGGAGAAGAAGCTGGGAACCCTGCAGAGGGATACTGTGCAATGAGACTCATTGTGGGCTCCCAGTGACTCTGGGGGACCGGGTGAGTTTGAACTGACAAGGAGTAACCCACTCTCGCCATGGGCCTCCAGAATGCCAACAGGAGGAGACCCCCTTGACCACCACAAACACTTGAGTTGGCAGGGAGAGCTGTTTACAGAAGTGGTAGGGGCCTCAAGCCAGCTGATGTGAAGTTCAGAGGGTCTTGTGCCAGTGTATCTGTAGCAGAGCACAGCCAGGGAAGGCCATTCCCCTAGGCTCAACTTGCTCCGGTAGGAGACTTCAGCCATAAGAAAACTGTCGGTCCTGAACTCTGCAGAGTGGTCTTCCCCATCAGATGGGGCCAGTTCAACCTGAGCAACTGTTGGTCTGTGGCCTCTGTAGGGTGCCAGCCTGGCCATACCAGCTTGCAGGGTGTCTCAGGTGCCTTGGGGGCACGCATCATAGCTCCTGCACCAGTGGATGTGCCTAACCTGAAGAGAGCTCTAGCAGGGCAGCCCCCATGGTTATACACCAGCATACCTGCTGCCTCCCCACACTGCAGCTTACCCCAGGCCCACAGCAAACCCCTCATATTGTTTTGCCAGCACGTGGGTTCGAGGAGGCGGGTTTTGCCTTCCTTGCCCTACCAGCATGAGCGTGTGAATACGCCCTGCCCTGCCACAGCTGTGGCGGGAATGCAGTTTGCCTATATCTCCCCACTAGACCACTGTTGCTGTCAGATCCACAGAGCCAGCTAGCCCCATCCCTGCCAGAAACGCGCTCTTGCATCAACACTACCGTGGGAGTGAAACTAGGCACAAAGAACAGTGGACCTTCCCCTGCCTTGAGCAACCACTCCTGCCTGTGGTGCACAAAGAGCACACACAGACCTGTGCCCGTCAGCTCCCTGCCCCCATGCTAACACTACTACCAGCAAATCTCACTCACAGTTTTAAGCAAGGGCCCTCAACCCCACAGCCGTGCTGCCTCCACCACTGGAGTGAACCCCCACATGGAAGCAGGCACCCCGGCACCCACTAGCATCCTGCAGCAGCCAACGAGTATGAACCCTGCAGCACTGCTGCTGCCGCAGCTGCTGCTGCTCATACTTGTGAAAAAGTAAGGATTCAACTGCCACCTCACTACAAAATGCTTTGGGTGGCACTACCCATTGGAGTTCAATGACAAATGGTCCATGAGCACCTCATCACTGCCCTCCCCCACAACCAGTGCAGTGGATTCCTAACCTCTAGGAGCTAGAGAACAAAGTCAGGGCCCAATATAAGGTCCCCAGAGTTAGAGCATGTAATCCAGGAGTTGAGAGCTGAGGTGCTGGCCCCCTAAAATTTTCCAGAAATGTAGTTTATTGGATGAATTCACCTTATAGCACAGTTAAACCCTCAAGGTTATCAAATAGGATAAAAGAAAAAAAAATCCAAAGTTCAGCAACTTCAAAGATTGAAGAATCATCAGCCCATAAAGATGAGAAGAAACCAACTCAAGAACTTGAACAACTCAAAAAGCCAGAGTGCCTTCTTTCCTCCAAACAATCATATCACCTCTCCAGCAAGGGTTCTTGACCAGACTGAGAAGGCTGAAATAGCAGAAATAGAATTCAGAATATGGATAGGAATAAAGATTATTGAGATGCAGCAGTATGTTTAAGCTCAATCTAAGGTAGCTAAGATCACAATAAAATGATCCAGGAACTGCCAGACAAAATAGCCACTATAGAAAAGGACATAATTGATCTGATAGAAATGAAAAACACACTACAAGCATTTCATAATGCAATAACAAGTATTAACAGCAGGATAGACCAAGCTGAGGAAAGAATCTCAGAGCTTGAAGACTGGCTGTCTGAAAACAAACAGCAACAACAACAAAAAAAAGCCAGTCAAGAATACAGAAAAAAAGAATGAAAAATAATAAACAAAATCTCTGAGAAATATTGGATTATGTAAACAGACCAAATCTATGAATCTCTGGTGTCCCTGAAAAAGACAGGGAGAGTGTAAGCAACTTGGAAAACACATTTGAGGGTATGACCATGAGAACTTCCCCAATCTAGCTAGTGAGGAAAATATTCAAACTCAGGAAATGCAGAGAACCCCAGTAAGATACTTAACAAGATCTTCCCCAAGACACATAGTCATCAGATTGTCCAAGGTCAAAACGAAAAAAAAAATGTTAAAGGCAGCTATAGAGAAAGGTCAGGTCACCTACAAAGGGAAGCCCATCAGTCTAAGTGGGCCTCTCAACAGAAACTCTGTAAGCCAGAAGAGGCTGAGAGACAGTATTCAACATTCTTAAAGAAAAGAAATTCTAACACAGAATTTTATATCTGGTCAAACTAGGATTCAGAAGCAAAGGAGAAATAAGATCCTTTTCAGAGAAGTAAGGCAATTCATTACCACCAGACGTGCCTTACCAGAGCTCCTGAAGGAAACACTAAATATGGAAAGGAAAGATTACCAGCCACTATAAAAATTCACTTAAATACACAGGTCAGTGACACTATAAAGCAATCACACAAACAAGTGTGCATAATAATTAGCTAACATCATGATGACAGTTTCAAATCCATACATATCAATACTAACTTCAAATATAAATGAGCTAAATGACCCAATAAAGTGATACAGACTGGCAAGCTGGATAAAGACCCAAAACCCAACACAGGAGCACCCAGATTCACAAAGCAAGTTCTTAGAAACCTTCAAAGAGACTTAGACTCCCACACAATAATACTGGGAGACTTCAACACCCCACTGATAGTATTAGACAGATCACTGAGGCAGAAAATTAACAAAGATATTCAGGACCTGAACTCAGCACTGGATCAAATGGACCTGACAGAGTCCATTTACATCCTATCTACAGAACTGTCCACCCAAACACAACAGAATATACACTCTTCTCATTGTCACATGACACATACTCTAAAATCAATCACACAACAGAAAATGAAACAATCTTCAGCAAATACAAAAGAATAGAAATCATAACAACCACTCTCTTGGACCTCAGCACAATAAAACTGGAAATCAAGACTAAGAAAATCATCAAAACCATACAAATATGTGGAAATTAAATAACCTACTCCTGTCTGACTTTTGAAATTAAGGCAGAAATCTAGAAGTTCTTTGAAAATACTGAGAACATATAACATACTAGAATCTCTGAGACACAGCTATGGCAGACATAAGAGGGAAATTTACAGCACTAAATGCCCACATCAAACAATTAGAAAGATCTGTTTAACAACCTAACATCACAACTAAGAGAACTAGAGAACCAAGAACAAATCAACCCCAAAGCTAGCAGAAGACAAAAAATAACACAATCAGAGCTGAACAGAATAAAATTGAAGCATGAAAAAACATACAAAAGGCTAATGAATGCAAGAGTTAGTTTTTTGAAACAATAAATGACATAGATCACTAGCTAGACTAATAAAGAAAGATAAGATATAAATAAACACAATTAGAATTGATAATATTGACATTACCACCGACCCCATAGGGGGAAAAAAAACTCTCAGAGACGACAGCTATGAACACCTCTATGCACACAAGCTAGAACTTGGAATTGGATAAATTCCTGGAAAACTACAATCTCCCAAGGTTAAACCAGGAAGAAATTGAATCCCTGAACAGGCCAATAATGACTTCCAAAATTGAAGCAGTAATAAAAAGCCAACCAACCAGAAAAAGACGAAGACTACATGGATTCACAGCCAAATTCTACCAGATGTACAACAAACAGTTGGCACTATTTCTACTGAAACTATTCCAAAAAGTTAAATAGGAAGAACTCCTCTCTAATTTATTCTACGAGGCCAGCATTATCAAACCAACACCTGGCAGAAACACAACCAAAAATGAAAAAATCATGCCAACACCCTGATGAACATGAATGTAAAAACCCTCAACAAAATACTAGCCAATCAAATCCAGCAGCACATCAAAAAGCTAACCTGCCAAAATCAAGTAGGCTTTATCTCTGTGATGCAAGGTTGATTCAACATACACAAATCAATAAATGTGATTCATCACATAAACAGAACTGCAGACAAAAACCACATTAATTATCTCAATAAATAGAGAAAAAAAGCTTTTGATAAAATTCAGCACCGATTTGGCTGGGCACGGTGGCTCACGCCTGTAATCCCAGCACTTTGGGAGGCCGAGGCAGGCAGACCATGAGGTCAGGAGATCGAGACCATCCTGGCTAACACGGTGAAACCTCGTCTCTACTAAAAACAAACAAACAAACAAAAAAATAGCCAGGCGTGGTGGCGGGTGCCTGTAGTCCCAGCTACTCGGGAGGCTGAGGCAGGAGAATGGTGTGAACCCAGGAGGCGGAGCTTGCAGTGAGCCAAGATCGTGCCGCTCGCTGCACTCCAGCCTGGGCAACAGAGTGAGACTCCGCCTCAAAAAAAAAAAAAAATCAACACCCATTCATAATAAAAACTCCCTATAAACTAGGTATTCAAGGAACATACTTCAAAATACTAAGACCCGTCTATAAAAAACTGCAACCAACATCATACTGAATGGGTAAAAGCTGAAAGTATTCCCCTTAAAAAGTAGCACAAGTCAAGGATGTCCTCTCTCACTACTCCTATTCAACATAGTATTGGAAATCCTAGCCAGAGCAATCAGGCAAGAGAAAGGAATAAAAGCCTTCCACATAAGAACAGACAACGTCAAATCATCCCTGTTTGCAGATGACATGAATCTATATCTAGAAAACCCTATAGCCTCATCCCAAAAGCTCCTTAAGCTGATAAACAACTTTAATAAAGTTTCAGGATACAGAATCAACATACAAAAATGAATAACATTCTTATACACCAACAACAGTCAAGCCAAGAGCCAGATCAGATATGCAATCCCATTCATAATTGCCACAAAAGAGAATAAAATACCTAGGAATACAGCTAACCAGGGAGGGAAAAGATCTCTACAAGGAGAAGTACAAAACACTGTTCACAGAAATCAGAGATAACACAAACATTGAAAAACATCCCATTATCATCAATGGGAAGAATCAATACAGTTAAAATGGCCATACTGCCCAAGGCAATTTATAGATTTAATGCTATTTTTATTAAACTATCTATGGCATTTTTTACAGAACTAGAAAAAGATATTTTAGAATTTATATGGAACCAAAAAGGAGTCCAAATAGCTGAGGCAATCCTATGCAAAAAGAACAAAGCTGGAGGTATCACACTACCTGACTTCAAACTATATTACTGGCCTACGGTAGGCAAAACAGCATGGTACTTTTATTAAAACAACACATAGACCAATGGAATAAAATAGAGAACCCAGAAATAAGGCTGCACACCTACAACTAAATGATTTTCAACAAAACTGACAAAAACGAGCAACTGGGAGAGGACTTCCTATTCAACAATTCAACAAATGGTGTTGTGATAACTGGCTAGCCATATTCAGAAGATTGAAACTGGACTCCTTCCTTACATCATACACAAAAATTAACTCAAGATGGATGAAAGACTTAAATGTAAATTCTAAAACTAAAAAAACCCTGGAAGACAACTTGGCAATACCTTTCTGGACATAGGAACAGGCAAAGATTTTATGACAAAGATTCCAAAGCAATTGCAACAAAAGCAAAAATTGACAAGTGGTATCTAAGTAAACTAAAGAGCTTCTGCACAGTAAAAGAAACTATCAACAGAGTGAATTGACAACCTACAGAATGGGAGAAAAAATTTGCAAACTATGCATCTGACAAAGGTCTAATACCTAGCATCTATAAGGAACTTAAGCAAATTTACCAGAAAAAAACAAATCACCTCATAAAAAGTGGGCAAAAGACATGAACATACACTTTCCAAAAGACATACATGAGGCCAAGAATCATATGAAAAAAGCTCAACATACTGATCATTAGAGAAATGCAAATCAAACCCACAATGAGATACCATCTCACACCAGTCAGAATGGCTATTATTAAAAAGTCAAAAAATAATAGGTGCGGGCGAGATTGTGGAGAAAAGGGAATGTTTATACACTTTTGGTGGGAGTGTAAATTAGTTTGACCATTGTGGAAAACAGCGTAGCAATTCCTCAAAGATCTAAAAACAGAAATACAATTTGACTCTAATCTCATTACTGTGTATAAACCCAAAGGAATATAAATTTTTCTATTATGAAGACACATGCACACATATGCACACTGTAGCACTATTCACTATATCAAAGACATGGAATCAACCTAAATGCCCATCAATGGTAAACTAGATAAAGAAAATGTGGTACATATACACCATAGAATGCTATGCAGTGACAAAAAAGAAGATGATTATGTTCTTTGCAAGAACATGGATGAAGCTAGAGGCCATTATTTTTAGGAAACTAACATGGGAACAGAAATTCAAATACCACGTGGTCTCACTTAAAAGTGAGAGTTAAATGATGAGAACACATGGACATATAGAGTATACTGGGGACTATCAAACGGTGGAGGGTAGGAGGAGGGGGAGAATCAGGAAAAATAATGAATGGATACTAGGCTCAATACCTGAATGATGAAACAATCTGTACAATAAACTCCTATGATACAACTTTACCTATATAACAAAGCTGAACATGTACCACTGAACTTAAAATAAAAGTTAAAAAAAAATCTGCATTTTAGTAAGAGAAATTTTAGTGAAGAGCATGGAAAGCAGGTGAAAATGATAAAATTTCAAATGCCATTTAAGAAATCCTCCTCTTTCTCTTCCATAGGACAATTAATAACACCTAAAGAACAGTGCTCAAAGGATTCCACATATGCTGTGTGGATTTGAACATTTGCAATGTTACTGACATATTTTCAGGCTACTGAAATTTGGCTTAATAATTGATGTTTACTTGAGAATATATATGACATCATAATTTAAACCAAATTTTACCTAGTGATGAATAACTAAATCAGCATTTCATTTTATTTTGTATTCTCACCTATCTTTATTTTTCTCTCTTTTTTGTTTTTTATTCAGGGATGTCACAAATTTCTCAGCAGTGACCTATTTTCATTCCTATTTCAAACCTATTCCTAATGAAACCCTGGTGACATTTTCAGAAGTATCTTATGGATTCTCTTCTTTTCTTTCAGACTTTTCACTTTACCATACTTGTTTACTCCAGGTTTTATTACACTCTTATGTCCATGTGAGCTTATAAGCAATAGTTATCTTTCTCTCCTTATTATCTTGTGAAATATTCTATTAAAATTTGCCTCTCACAAAGATCTTGCATATTCCATTTACTCCATGTTGCTATTGATGGTGACTGCCATTATTCTATTTCTTTATTTTCATGTTCTTATCTGTGCCTTGGCTTCTGATGCTTGCATTAATTTAAAAAATCTGTAATAGAAAGGGTGTATCTAGAATTCTCTTTCTTGTATTATTTCCTGCACTGACAAAGTAATTGTGTACTTGCTCTCGATGAAAGGGCCAATTTCCCAAAAGTGCCACCATGAGAATTATTTCCCAGACAATAAAACAATCATCTTGGCACAATATATATCAGTTCTTCCGATATGCTATGGGAGGAAGTTCCTTCCCATAGCATATGAAGCCAAGTGACAAGAAAAGTTGGGATAAGGAAAGTATCTTTTACTGTTTTATTGTTTACGGTTGTTAGTGCACTAAAGAAAATGTTGCTGTCATGAAATACACCTGGACATCAGCTGGAACTGTCTTGAATGAGTCTTCATAGAAAGCCTAAGGCATATATAACACCAAACTAAATATTCAATGTGTTTAGAAATTTATTCTTCTGCCAAAGTTAATTAAACAGAAGGAGACCTGTGTAAAGAACATCAATCCTGATAACCATGGTTTTCTTGGGCTGCCTAAGCATAAACAAATGATATTCTAGTGAAGAATCTAAATAATTTATTGCCCAACTGAAGGGAAAGCTAACAAAATGACAAGCAATTTCATCTACCTATGGAAAAACAGAAATCAGAGGGTCATCTGAATTATATAGTGAAAGAGCTGAAGAATATCTCAATCCATAGAGCCAACACGTCCACTGTGCATTGGAAAAAGAAAAACAAGACTTAGAGTTAAAAATAATGGAGAAATTTCATTCCTAGCTGTGTTAGTTTCTAGGGCTGACATAACCAAGTACCACAGATTGAGTGGCTTAAACAACAGAAATTTATTGTCTCATGGTTCTGGAGAATACAAGGTTCAGATCAAGGTGCCAGCACGGTTGATTCCTTCTGATGTATGTCAGAGGGAAATTTGTCCCATGCCTCTCTCTTACCTCCTTTTGGTTTGCTGGCAATTTTTGAAGTTCCTTGGTTTCTGATGCACCACCCAAATCTTTGTTTACATCTTAATATGACATTCTCCCTATATGCATGTCTGTGTCTCTGTGTCTAAGTTGCCTTTTTTTTCTTTCTTTTTGGAAGGACATCAAGCATATTAGGAGCACACCCCACTTCAGTATGACTGCATCTTAACTAATTAGATCTGCAATGATTCTACTTCCAAATTAGGTCAAATTCTGAGGTACCGCGGGTTAGAACTTAATATGAATTTTGTGCGGATGCAATTCTACTCATAACAGTAGCTAATGACAGTCCTTCTATTTTAGAGAGCATTTTCAATCAGGAGTTAGCCAGGCGCAGTGGCTTACTCCTGTAATCCCAGCATTTTGGGAGGCTGAGGCGGGTGGATCACTTGAGGTCAGAAGTTTGAGACTAGCTTGTCTAACATGGTGAAACCATGTTTCTACTAAAAATACAAAAATCAGCTGAGTGTGATGGCACACACCTGTAATCCCAGCTACTCAGGAGGTTGAGGCAGGAGAATTGCTTGAACCTGGGAGGTGTAAGTTGCAGTGAGCCAAGATATGCCTCTGCACTCCAGCCTGGGAGACAGAGCAAGACTCTGTCTCAATAAAAGGTACATAAATACATAAATAAATCAGGAGTTAGACTTTTTTTCAAAAAACTAGTCATTATTAGAATTAGATGAGGGACCTTTAAAATTACATACCATCGTGCCCCACACCCAGAAATTGTTGTTCAAGTGGTCTTCAGTGGGACTTGAGTGTGGATATACATTTTTTTAAATTTCCTGAATTATTCTTAAATGCAGAAAATATAAGAACCACCAAGCTAAAGGAATATGAAGTATTTTAATACCAAAGCATCTGTTAGTTTATTATTCCATTACCTCTAACCTGATATTGTCCTGTGTTTGAAAGTTTTAAGTTCAAAGCTGCACCACATATTCTGCTGAATGCCGCTAATTCATCTAAGTTTACTGAACTTAAAATTTTGTTTGCTTTTCTTTATCTTTCTCCAAATTCACTTGACTCTGTTATTTATTTAATTCACTTACATTTTACTGTGGATGGCATTCAAAATATTCATTAGTTGATACAGCAAAAGTATTGACCCATCATAGACACCAGGCTGATCAGAAAAGGTTATAAACACTGAGAAGGCATTCTAATATGTGCCAGCTGAATGTCAAGTATGTGGGTGTGTCTTCTCTGCCTGAGACTGCTCTGGTTTATCTTATTACTGATTTATTGATTTTTGAGGGAAAATATTATTTCTGGGCCATGCAACTAAGTAAGATGCCATTTGGCAGTTTCTGCTCCAAATCATGATGCACCACCCTAAAGAAATTATATTTTTCAAAAGCCATGTTTACCTAATTCAAAACTCTTAGGGAAATAGTTATTAAAAAATTTTTAGTCAAAATATTTCATTTATTTTCAATGGGTGAAGCAGGCCACCCATCCCCCACACTGTGCTCTACCTCCATAGAGCCTCCTCTTTATATTCACTATATAATTCAGTAGCCCGAATGGCTGGACTGAATGACTAAGGGACATGGAAACCATTTGTAGTTACAGCTCTATCATCAGATGCCACTGTTTGAAAAGTGCTTCAATTCCCTGCATTTTCATTGACATAAATCAAATGACAATTCTAGTTACTCTTTATAAAGTTCTTAGGTAAATCAGATAGGCAGGAGTAGTCTTACAAAAAACTATAAAATGTGCTAAGCTTTTGTCTTTTATTCGTGAGCAGAATTCTTTTTTCTTTTACTAGCTCATGAAGATATATTAAAAAAAATTTTAATAAGGTGTATTTGAATGATTTACATGTTGGCATAAGGCCAAAAGATTTTGAGATGCTACATTTTATTGAGAAAATTATGATTCTCTGACCATGAAATCTCTTTAGACTGTTGAACATGAAAATGGGGCAGTCTTTCTTTAAAATAGCTATCAAGAGCAAGGTAAGTTGAAATAATACATTCTCTACCAATTCTCCAGGAAAAAGTAGATGTATTTTATCTATAAATTCAGCTCAAGGGAATAGTTTAGTGCTATTTCCACTACAGCAGTCTGTCACAAAGATCATCAAGTCTGAAAGAAGCTAAAACCTCTGAAACTAGGTGCCTTATTGTAGTCTAAAAATACAACATCATGGATAGAATCAAAAACTTCCTTCTCTCGTGTACTGTCCCAAAAGGTATCATTATGGTCCTCATGACATTCAATACCTAAGAAAACTTAATAATTTTTATAATTCATAATGTGCCTGCATCATTAATTAATTCCTTCTATGCAACGATGTTTTCCTGAGTCTTTGCCTAGTATGTATGTAACATTGCAGGTATGTAATGTATTTTTGAGTAAATTACTTCTGTCAAATTAGAAAATAATGTGTATTAGTTGGTTCTGGCTGATACAACAGAATAACCATAGACTGGGTGGCTTAAAAAGCAAACAATTATTTCTTACAACTTACACTGGAAGTTCAAGGTCAGGATGTCAGTATGATCCAGTTTTCTCTTTTTTAAAAAATTTCAATTGTTATTTTAGATTTGGGGGGGTACATGTGCAGCTTTGTTATATTGGTATATTGCCTGATGCTGAGGCTTGGGCTTCTATGGATACCATAACCCAGGTACTGAGCAGAGTATCCAATAGGTAACTTTTCAACCCTTGGCCCCCTGCCTCCCTCCCCACTCTAGTAATCTTCAGTGTCTATTGTTCCCCTCTTTATATCTAATGTGTACCCAATATATAGCTCCCTCTTCCAGGTGGGAATACATGATATTTGGTTTTCTGTTCCTGTGTTAAAGGGCTTAGGAAAATGGCCTCCAGCTTCATCCCTGTTGCTGCAAATGACATGATTTTGTTATTTTTTATGACCTACATAGTATTCCATGGTCTATATGTACATTTTCTTTATTCAATCCACCATCGATGAGCACCTAGGCTGGTTACATGTCTTTACTACTGTGAATAGTGGCACAATGAACATATAAGTGCATCCACCTTTTTGGTAGAATGATTTATTTTCCTTTGGGTGTATACCCAGTAATTGGACTGATGAGTTGAATAGTAGTTCTGTTTTACCTTTTTTGGGAAATCTCCATATTGCTTTTCACAGTGGCTGAACTAATTTACATTTCCACAAACAGTGTATAAGCATGTATAAGCATTTCCCTTTCTCTGCAGCCTTGCCTGTCATTTATATATTCATACTTTAATTCAGAAATAATTAAGTTATATGAAAAGGAAGTAAATATTTCTGACTTTAGCAGGTAGGTTGGTATTTTCTCCCAATAGATGTTACCTAATTCATGCCAAGTGACTCATAGTGTTCACTATCATGCATTATGATGTATGAAGGGTGACCTTGTTTATACACTTTCACTTTTGCTCTTTCAACACAGGACACTTCCTCCGTGCTAACAAGGCTGAAGTAAATTGCTACTAAAACAAGTTCAGCCCCTTAGTTGCTACCATCTTGCCATTAGGTAAAGCTCCAGGTACCATATCTTTTATCTTTTATTGGACACTGAACTTTTTTGGATATCTTTCCTCAATACTTTAATTCTATTTTGCTGAGCTAAATCCAGAAACTATTGTGCAGGAAAGTTTCTCTCTCTCTCTCTTTCCAGTCTCTTGGTATTTACATTTTTGTTCTTTTTTCTTGGTGTTCAGTATTTACTTTACAGTTTAGTAAAACTGTAAAGTTTTAGTTAGGGATGTGTGTGTGTGTGTGTGTGTGTGTGTGTGTGTGTGTGTGTGTGTTTGTGTGACTTCAAGCCACACCTGACCTTTTTTTAATCCCAGTTTTTGGGAGCCTGACCTCAGCCAAGATCTTATGTCTTACTTGGCTAGGAGGTTGTTAAAGGCAGTGATGTGCTGGAGTCAGCTAACCTAGACTTACGAACGCCAAATGTGTACATTTTGTTTAATATTTTCATTGACATAATATTTATACATATTTATAGGGTATATGTGATATTTTATTACATGCATAGAATGGCTAATGATTAAGTCAGGGTATACCTCTAGTATTTATGACTTCTCTATGTTTAGAACATTTCAAGTCCTCTCTTCTAGCTAATTTAAAACATACAATACATTGTTGTTGTCTATAGTTACGCTACTCTGCTATGCAACTTATTTCTTCTATCTAACTGTATGTTTACACCCATTAACCAACCTCTCTTTGTCTCTCCCACCCCCATGACACACCCTTCCCAGCCTCTGATATCTCTCATTCTACTCTCTACCTCCCCGAGATCACATGTGGAGTTAGTCCCCACATGTGAGTAAGTACATGCAATATTTGTCTTTATGTGCCTGGCTTATTTCACTTAACATAATGACCTCCAATTCCATCCAAGTTGCTGTAAATGGCATGACTTTCATTCCTTTTTCATGGTCAAATAGTTGGTAGAAATGGAAATTAGTATAGGCTCTATGGAAAACAGTAGGAAGATTTCTCAAAAACTAAAAATAGAACTACTATGTGATCCAGCAACCTGACTACTGCATATCTATTCAAAGGAAGAGAAATTATATAAAAGGAATATTTGTACCCCCATCTCTATGGCAGCACTATTCACAATGGCAAAGGTATAAAATCAACCTAAGTGTCTATTAAGAGACAAATGGATTAAGAAATACATCATATACACACAATAGAATACTCTTTGTCCATTTTTTTCAAATTTTTTGTTCAAAGACTTCACTTTGGCAGCTTGGAATTGCCTATGATGGAAGTACTTACATAAGGCATAATGGTAATCAATACAGATCAGAGCCTTTTCCCTTATGGAGAGCTATTATGATTACGAGAGTTCAACTGTGAGATCGGGGTATACGTTTACACATATTTTTGATTTGAAAGTCAAGAATGGCAATGCTAGTGACTTTTATCATCCTGTAACCCTGTCTTCCCTAAAAGCCTAGGATATTATGAATATGTTTTTATTATATGAATTGCATTTATAGAATATCCAAAACTAAATTCTGGTAAGATGGATTACTTGGTAGAAAGATACCTGCAATAAACATTTTGATTTTGACAGATAATTGTCCTATATTTTAAGATTTTGTACCTCTACTAGCAAAACAGAAAAAAATGTACATTTATTTCTCAGCACTGTCATGAGGGTTTGGTGTTTCCAAGTGTTTAACCATGTTGAGAAGTGAAAAAAAATATTCTTTTGGCTTGCATTTCTTTCATTACAAATTATAGTGAATTATCTTCTGTATTTATGACCATTTTATATTTGTTTCTGTTTTGGTGCCTAGCACTTTCTTTTGATTCTTTCTCAGAATTTCCATCTCCCTGCTTACATTATCCATGTGCATACGGTACTCTTTTTCCTTTAGAACACTTGCCACATTAACCATAGTTATTTTAAATTCCTATTCTGATACTCCAAAATCTGTGTCACATATGAGTCTAGTTCTGATGCTTGCTTTGTTTTCAGACTGTGTTTTTTGTCTCTTACATGCTGTGTAATTTTTTGTTGAAAGCTAGATATGATATAGCAGATAAAAGGAAGTTAGGTAAATAGTTCTTTAGTGTAAGGTTTTGTTAATCTAACTGGGAGTTAGGCTATATTTACTATTCACTGTAGCCATAGGGGTGAGAGGCGAAATTTCCTCTAATGTTATTTTTTTCTATGCTGTTGTTTTTAGGCTTTTCTATAGACTTCTTCTTAAATAGGACTGAACCTTGCAGTTCTTTCAGCTGTAATTCTTTGTTCTTACACAGAACCCCAATTAATGTGCTAGTAAGGTTTAGGAAGAAGGGAAACATTCTAAAATCCTACAATGAGTTCTAATTATTTTAGTGCACCTGTACCCCTGGGCTGTGACATTTACAAATGCTTTTCACTTTTTCCTCTCACATAGACAAAACATGAAGTCTAGAAGGGGCTGGTGTTTGCTATTTCCATTCCTGAAAGGTCAGTTGGGTTCTGGTAAAATCCAAATTACTTAGGCTCTGGTAAAATAGTTTTCTTGAAGTACGGACTTTTATTAAGAATAGAATCTCTGGGTGCATTTCAAAAACGAGTACATGTCTGATCCTCCTGCCATAAGGATATTTTTCTCCAATTTTCTTAATGAGAACCTGGTGAGGCTCTTAGAAGTAAAACTCATGAAAGTCTGGCAGCCCAACTAAGACTGGACATGCAGGAGTGTTTACCTCCCAAGCTAGCTCATGCTCGATCTCCAGCAATTGGTCACTCACCTGTTAATTGTTTTTACTTATGCTGGCTCCAGATATGGGCTTCTGCTCCTTGAATAAGTAGTTATTCTCTGTATTTGCCTGTTCTCCAGTTTTCAGGGTACAGTTTGCCCTGTGACCTCAATTTTCTGATAGATTAAAGGAGAGTTGTTGATTTTCAGTTTGTTTGGCCTTTTTCTTGTTCTGAGGATGAGGATGATGATTTCTAAACTTTTTTATGTTGAACAGACTATGAAATATTTATTTTTTCAGCAAACTGATTTTTATCTCTTTTGAAAGTATTAAACTATTCTAAATTCTACTTCATGTATCCATTGGAAAAGCATATTTAATGTACAGATGAGAAGCTTAGAAGTTAGTTTTAAATACATTCTATGACTAATTTGGAAGACCTTAAGGACATAATTAGCCCATCCTTGTGTCAGTTCCTCTTCTATAAAATGATAGTAATAACAATTTGTCTATAAGCTAAAGATGATTATATGTTCTTTTGCTTGATAAACACTAGGTATCCAGATTGAACACTAGTTGGCAAACTAAGACCTTTAGTCAAATTCAGCTCACCACCTGTTTCGGTAATTAAAGCTTTATTAAAATACAAGCGTTGATATTAATCTGTTTATTATCCATGGCTCTTTTGTGCTACGATGGCAGAAATTGATAGTTGTGAGGGACTGGATGGAAAACAGTGTCTAAAATACTTATCATCCACACTATCTGTGTCCCAGAGATTCTGGTATGTTGTGTCTTTGTTCTAATTGGTTTCAAAGAACATCTTTATTTCTGCCTTCATTGTGTTATGTACCCAATAGTCATTCAGGAGCAGGTTGTTCAGTTTCCATGTAGTTGAGCGGTTTTTGAGTTAGTTTCTTAATCCTGAGTTATAGTTTGATTGCAATGTGGTCTGAGAGACAGTTTGTTATAATTTCTGTTCTTTTACATTTGCTGAGGAGTGCTTTACTTCCAACTATGTCAATTTTGGAATAAATGCGATGTGGTGCTGAGAAGAATGTATATTCTGTTGATTTGGGGTGAAGAGTTCTGTAGATGTCTATTAGGTCTGCTTGGTCCAGAGATGAGTTCAATTCTTGGATATCCTTGTTAACTTTCTATCTGGTTGATCTGTCTAATGTTGACAGTGGGGTGTTAAAGTCTCCCATTATTATTGTGTGGGAGTCTAAGTCTCTTTGTAGGTCTCTAAGAACTTGCATTATGAATCTGGGTGCTCCTGTATTGGGTGCATATGTATTTAGGATAGTAAGCTCTTCTTGTTGCATTTTCATTTACATTTATAATCAGCTTATGAATTTCTAGAAATATGCCTGTTAGTATTTTGATGAGGTTTTATAATATATATATAAGGGGAGAATTCTATTAACAATATTTAACTACCTACTATGTGAATTAATTGTATCTATTTATCTGAGTCTTTTTTGTTAAATTTTTTAAGTATTTTATTATTTTTAACATCATTGTGAATGAAATTGTATTCTTAATCTTATTTTTCATTATTTGTTGCTAGTGTATAGAAATGCAATTGATTATTGTGTACAGTGGTCAATTTCTGTATCTATTGGGATGACCTTGCAATTTTTATGGTATTATAATAACATATTGGTTAATTAGCATATTAATTAATTGATTTTCAGTTAGTAAACTAGTCTTGCAATACTGAGTTAAATACCACTTAGTCTTGATTTATGTCATTTTTATATGTTGCTAGATTTGATATGCTTATATTTCTTAAGGGCCTTTATGTTTAGGTTCATGAGAGATATTGATTTAAAATTTCCTTTCTTGAGGTTATCTTTTTTCTTCCAAATTTAGTATCAGAATAATACTGGAGTAACAGAAAAAATTGGAAAGTGCATCGTTGTCCTTTACTTTTGGAAAAATGATTTTGTAGGATTAGTACCTTTTTTAAAATATTAAACACAATGCACCACTAAAGTTTTCTGAGCTTGGGCTTTAATTAGTGGGAAAATGTTTACTTAAATATTTTTACTTGTTATTGGTCTATTCAGATTATCTATTATCTTTTTTATTTAGTTTTGATGAATTTGTGTCTAAGAATTTGTTCATTATATGTATATTGTCCAGTTTTGCAGAAAGTTTTATTTTCATAATTCCATATGTTCCTTTCTTTTAATTTCTGTAGATCAACAGTAATATAACACTTTTTGTTCAATGATTGTGTATTATTTCTCTTTTTTTTTTCTTGGTCAGTCTAGTTAATGATATATCAGTTTTGATGTTACTTACCAATAACCAACTTTTGGTTCCAGTTATTTTCTCTATTGTTTTTTCTGTTTATATTTCATTGACTTCTACTTTGATTTTATTGTTTCCTTTTATCTTACTTTTTTGGTTTAATTTGATCTGTTTATTTATTGATTTATACGCTTATTTTAGTATTTTTAAATTGAGGATTTGATTGTTAATTTGAGAACTTTCCTTTTTTAAAGCTCTAAGTTTCTTTCTAAACACTGTTTTACCTGAATGCCATAAATGTTTATATGTTGTATTTTCATTTTCATTCAGTTCAAAATATATCATGTTGTCCTCCATTGAGTTCTTCTTTGACCCATGGGTTATTGAGAACTGTGTAAGTTGCTGAATACTTGGGGATTTTCCAAATTTCCTTTTATTATTGATTTCTAACTTAATTCATTGTAATCAGAGAACATACTGTGAATGATTTCAATTATTTTATTTCATTAAAGTATTTTTAGAGCCATGCATGTGGTATATACTGCAAAATGTTCCTTTGTTCATGAAAAAAAGTATATAGTTCTGTTTTTATGTGGAATGTTCTACAAATATCAGTTTAGTTTTTTTGATAGTGTTACTCATGTGTGTTATGCCCTGATTGATATTGTGTCAATTATTAAAAATTGTATATTAAAATTTTCAACTCTATGTTACTTTCTGCTCTTGATTCTGTCAATTTTTGCCCCCCCCCCTGTATTTTAGGGCTTTACTTTTCTTTGTACATATTTATAATTGTATAGCTTTTTGGTTCATTGATGCTGGTACATTGTAAAATACATCTCTGTGAGTAGTGCCACAATTGACATGGAGTCAAGCTAAATGCCCGTAAATGACAGATTGAATAAAGAAAATGTGGTACATATACACCATGGGATACTATGCAGCCATAAAGAAGGTAGGAATCTATTATCCTCAGCAAACTAACACAGGAACAGAAAATCAAATACTGCATGTTCTCACTTACAAATAGGAGCTACATTATGAGAACCCATAATCACAAGGAAACAACAGACACTGAGGTCCTCTTAAGGGTGGAGGGTGGGAGGAGGGAGAGGAGTAGAAAAGATAACCATTGGGTACTTATTGGGCTTAATTCCTGGGTGATGAAATAATCTGTACAACAAATGCCCATGACATGAGTTTACCTAGGTAACAAACCTTCCATGTACCCCCAAAACCTAAAATAAAAGTTCAAAAAAAGAAATATATAAATTACCAAAGGGATAAAATGATAACATGAGTTTATAATGACAGTTGAAAACAAAGTATTTTCATGACACTGATGATATTAATAAAATCCACTTCTGTTATTTCAAAAATAAAAATCTCTTCGTATCCAGTAATACTTCTTGTTCTAAAATATGTTTTGTCTTACCTTAAAATAATTGCTCTGGCTCTCTTAAGGCTACTGTTTGCATCGTATAACCTTTACCATAGCTAGCTATTTTTATCATCTTGATTTCAACAAATACTCTTATTCTTCACCTTTAACAGTTTGGCTATGTTGTGTCTATGTGTTTATATTTATTCTATGTTAGAATTGCTGATGTGCTTAATATGTAGATTTATGTTTCTCATCAAACTTGGACTTTTTTTGCCATTTATTTACATTTTTTGCCTGTCTTTCCTCTCCTTCTGGGGTTCTCATTTAGTATACAGGTATACTTAATGTTGTCCCACAGTATATTTTCTCTGGCATAGAAGTTGCCTGTGTCACCTTCTTATGCGTAAGGTCACTGCTCAACTATTTTCTCCTCTTTCTTAGAATGTCTCTGATTTTTTTACTGTAAAAACTTAGACATTTAAGGTCATATAGCTTTGTAACTCTTAATTCTAATATTTTAGAAGGTTTGAATTTTCTTCTTTTCGCTATTGAAATTTTTAACTATAATAACTTGTAAGATCTGTTGAATTTCGCTTCCTCTCAATGTGCAGCTGCTTTTTACATTCTTTTTTATTTTTGACTTGGATTCCTAGGGGATGCACCTGTGTTTGCATAAGTTAGTATTCAGCCACAGGTTTGGCAGAGGTTATGTTTGAATATCTTACTTTAGTCGTGGTTCCATTCTCTATCAAAGGATCTCACAGTGGATTGGACAGTGCATTCAAGAATTAGGCATTTTCCAAGTCCATCCTGGATGTTACTTTTGAATAGGCATTTTCTGCCTCATTTGTGTACATGTGCAACCTCCTAATAAGCCATGAATTGTGCAGAAATAGTCCCACACATAATGGATCACCTGATATTGCAGACAAATACCAAGTAATTCATTGAGGGGAAAGAATAAAATTTGATTGACACTTTACAAAAGGGAGTTAGAAATGCCCAATAAGCATATGAAAGAATGGTTAATATTTAGTCATCTGGAAAATGTAAGTTATAATCATAATAAAATAACACTACTCATAACTTGAATGGAAAAAGTGAAAAAAAGTCTAAAATCACAAAGTGTTGATGAGGATAATGAATAACTTCAACTCTCATACATTGCTAATATCCATTTTACATATAAAACACCATGGAAAAGTGATAGTTTCTAAAAATAATTAATGAGCACCTGACATTCAACCCAAACATTCCATTCTTAGGTATTTATTTAAGATAAACAAAATCACAAAGTCTAGTGTATAAATGTCCATGGTAGCTTTATTCATAGTAGCAGAAATAAATCCAGATATCTACCAAACATAGTGTTGCACATCTACATGGTAGAATGTTATTCAGTAATAGAAATAAATACGTATATACCAGAAAATACTTACTGATACCTGGAACATAGATTGATATAAAAATCAGTGTTCTAAATGAAGGAAGCCAGACTCAAAAACTTATTGTATGATTCCATTTATATAAAGTTCTAGAGATTGCAAATGAATCTATAAATAACAAAAAGGCAATCAGTGATTGTCTGTGGCTAGGGGCAGCAGAAAAGATGGACTGCAAATGGCCATGGGGAAAATTTTGTAGAGGATGGAAACACTCTGCATCTTGATTGCAGCAGTAGTTTCATTTGACAAGACAAAACTCACAAAACTGTAGATTTGATTGTTTTTGTATATCTGTATGCACACGTGTATACATATATAATATTCCATGTCAATGCAATTGATAACACCTATAATTTACACACTTATTATTATCCTTAATTATACAGTCTCTTTCTTTTAGTAAACCTGCTTATAAATTATAGCTGTCCCTCTGTATTGGTTGCGGGAATGGTTCCAGGACCCCTACATATTCCAAAACCTAAGCATATGCAAGTCTTGCAGTGGGCCCCACAGAACCTGCACATATGAAAAGTTGGCCCTCCATATACATGGGTTTTGCATCCTGTGAATACTGTATTTTCCATCCAAGTTTGGTTGAAAAAAATTCACATATAAGCAGACTGGCGTAGTTCAAGGATCAACGCTGAAGACAGATGAATACCCTCCAAGGGTGACAAAGAAAGCAATATAAAGACAATAGGGACACTTAAGTTTTAAGACTTTAGAAAGCAAAATGTTAGTCCTTCTATGCACAGATAATCAGCTTAATCCAGATTTGACAAGTTTAAATAAGTTTGACTAAAATAAATTATACACGATATCATAAGTATTTTAAATCTAATTTATGCTTCATAAATGATTATTAAAACCAATTATACGTACTATTATAAGAATAAACAAGCAAGCAATAAACTTCCACCTAGTTACAGAGCACTGTGGAACTATAAATAATAAAAAAATGGAAATATTATGATTGAGTTGATTATCTAAGACAAAAATCTAAGTCTTTGCTTTACTTTATATAATTTTGCAAAGCAATCTTTTTTTAAAGAATGATTCAGGAAAAAACCCAATTAATATGAGATTTTTGAAGATGCAAAATTTATTTACTTGCTTGACAACCATCATTACCTGAGTTTGTCACCCACTATTTCAAGCCCTGGGATACAGACAAATAAGTCTGTTATGGTTCTTGGCCTCACTGAAGTTAAAATTCAGTAGGGGAAAGCAGACAATGAAAAATCAACTATATAAAAACATTTTAAAAATATTTTTCTAAGTACTATAAACAGAATATACATATGATAAAGAACGGTGGTCATTGTGAAGTTGAGGGTGGCTACTTATAATTATGTAGGTGTTTCCAAAGGGACTGCTTCTCCGAGGAGTATGAATGAGAGTTACTTGTGTGACTGTCTCCAGGAAGATCATTCAAACATAAGTCATAAATAGCAAGCACAAAGTACTGGAGACCAGAATGGGCTACATATACTTCATGTAAAGAAGGGAGTCAATTGAGCCTGAAGATAGCAGATCAGATTGGGGTGGGGTGAGAAGTTGGGTGAAAAGAGTTGACGCATTAATTTCATTGATTTATCGAAGAATATTTTTTTCTAACTAAAATTCCTCAAATTCTAGTTCTCCTGAACTATTTTTTTAACTTTAAAGGTAATCATGCCTATTGAATAGACATTCTAAGTATACCAAAAAAAAAGGAAGCTAAGATAAAAGTGGAATTCTCGCAAAATTTTTTCTACAAATAACACTTTTAAAAATCTGTACTTGTAAAACTCACAAATACTTTACGTTTAATATTTGCCAGTCTGATTATATAAATGTTGTTAAAAATTGGAGATGTCCACTTCATTAATTGAACATGAGATTGAAAGAATTGAGTTATGTCTTGGTAATCTGAAACACTGATGGACATACATATTGGCAATTCACATCATAGGTTATCTGGAGCTCAAGCAGTTTAGCAATCTAAAATGTAACAGACTGTTTTTACTTCAGGCAGAAATTGCTCTTTAGATTTAACTTAAATCTCTCAATAATTTTCCGGAGTTTGAGCAAATGTATGTCTAATAAATGTTGCATATGTAGGCCAGGCACGGTGGCTCACGCCTGTAATCCCAGCACTTTGGGAGGCCGAGGACAGCGGATGGCGAGGTCAGGAGATTGAGACCATCCTGGCTAACACGGTAAAACCCCGTCTCTACTAAAAATACGAAAAATTAGCCGGGCATGGTGGCAGGCGCCTGTAGTCCCAGCTACTCGGGAGGCTGAGGCAGGAGAATGGCGTGAACCCGGGAGACTGAGCTTGCAGTGAGCCGAGATGGCACCACTGCACTCTAGCCTGGGCGACAGAGCCAGACTCTGTCCCAAAAAAAAAAATCGTTGCATATGTAAATATAAAATTTAACTTTATATTCACTACTCAATTGACTTTGAACCGCTTATATGTTGACCTGCTCAGAAATTTCTGGTTGGCTGATTTGAAAGCTTTAAACTTTGGAATTTATTAAATAAAAATGTTATCTTATGGCCCCAAATATCAGATTTAATTAATGTTTTTAAAATATTTATTGCCTTAGCCACATTTATAATTTAACTCAGATACCCAACTTCTTTAAGATGTCAGCTTCTAAGTGTTTAGAGATCTAATACTGAAGCAGGAGTTCATGTAATGCTTGATTAGTGATATTTAACCAGCAGCTGTCTCTTATCTTCCATTCACTTTTCATGTTTCAGACCTTTGGAATTTCTTACAAAATCCAAAATACAAGTTTACTTAATAGGTCATATTCTAAAATAAATGGATTTTTATTGCTATACCCATTTTATAGGAGAATAAATAAGCTTCTTAAGTAAATAAATAAATGAATATATAAACACATATAAGTATATATGAATAGATAACTAACAAAAAGAAAAAATGCAAGAAAAGAGTTAGTGCCATCTTTGAATTAAGTAGTACATACTAGGCATGGAGTTAGGTGCTGAATATGCATTGTCTTTAAAACTAAGAGTTGTTACATATATATTGTTATCACATCACATATAAAAAGCAGAGATACAAAAAAAATTGGTTAAGCTAAATAAACAATATAAGACAGAGAAACCTGATTCAAAATCTAGTGCTTATGACCCCAGGGCTCTGCTTTTGTCCTTCGTGCCATTTGCCACTAGGTGATTTAATGTCAAAAGCTGTGAATTAATTGATATCTCATTATTAGTATGAGTCTGCTTGGGTTTCATGTCTTAATGGATATTAAAAGTTATAATAGCATTATTCATAAGGACAGTAACCTGGCATTTGCCTTAAGCAGAACGGGAGAGGGTGTCCTATGTATCGACTGGGTCCCAAAGAGTTTCTTTTCAGGGCCCTTTACTTCGCCACAAGTCATCAAGTGATTATCTTCATTTTACTCATGACCAACTCTACCGAGAAACAGTTTAAAAAACATATTAATAGGAATACATATTTTAACATGTATTTTCCTACCCTTTCCTCTTCTCTCATCTGTATCATCTAAAGATAGTTCTGCCTTTTTTACTTAGTGTTTTCTGACTTTAACCTTCTTAGAAGGGTCCTGTCAACAGGAATTTTTGGTGTAAGATTTGGAGGAACTAGAGGAATACAAGCAATAAAACAAATTTAGTGTATTCTAGATAGAGATGTTGTGGGATCAAAAGAAGTGTACAAGTTCTGGGCTCATAAAAAGGTGAGAGAGGATGGAGTGGGCTGGGAAAGGTTAAGATTAAAGCACTGAGATAGCCATGAGCACCCAGTGTTGAAAGGAGTTTTTTCTGGCTTGGATAGTGATAATCTTTGGGATTTGAGAAGTAGATGGAGAATTGATGGTTGATAAAGGGGGATTTTAGGAAGTTTTACAGGTGCTCTAGATTATTGCATGACACCCTTGGAAAGGCCACATACCACTAGCTATACAGCAATGCTTATATGCTTATTTATATGCTTATTTATCTTTCTCTCTCTCTCTCTCTCTCTCACACACACACACACACACACACACACAGAGAGAGAGAGAGAGAGAGAGAGAGACTAGAAAGCTGTTGCAGAGAGAGACTGGTACAGTGAAGCTATATTGCAATATCTCTTAAGGGGATCTGTGCTTTAAATAAGAAAGGAAAGTTTGAAACTGTTTATCATTACTATGGATGGCCTTAGATATAAATGACTAAGGCAATTTCTACCTCATAAAGAAAGGAGTGATAAGATCTATTTGTCTGTCCTAAATTTGGATTAGAGATGCTCAGACTTTTGAAGCTATTCAGAAAGAATAATCTACTCACCAGATGCATTATCTTGTAATGACTTACTCTCATTTTAAATGCAACTTGAGGTGCTTTGTTAAAATACTCTTCTGTCTATGAGAGCTGCATATTTCATCCACAATTTTCTATAAAGAACGTATTAAATAATTTACAGTTTAGCAAGAAGAGAGTCTCTTACTACCTTTTAAAAAAACTATTCCTAATACAATACACTTTAATCTTTTATACATTATAATAAATGAATTGATCAATTTCAAAATCAATGTATGATCTTGGATTATGTTCCCTTGAAGTAAATCCCACTACAAAGCTGAATCCTGTAGGTTTCATTCACGACACTTATAAAAAGATAAAGAGATGAGACCAATGAGTGACCAGGCTAATGAGAAGGGAAAGTAGAGTTAAGTGAAAGTAGGAATGATGTTATATGGAAAAATATTGAGCAGCCTAAATCAGTGAACTGATCTCTGACAACAGAAAAAGATAATAAAACTGCAACTGATCAGAAAATACTATAGTAGGTTATACATTTATCGGATTATTTTCTTTTTTCAAACATATCAAGCAGATATAAGCATATTAGGATATCACATTTGAAATCAAAGTCATTACCTCTGGGATTTTATTTCAGAGCTATATTCTTACAAAATACAGCTTAGAGGGCAGCACTACTTTCTCAGGAATCACAAAAGCAGTCAGGTATGCAGATGAGGCCAGAGACATTTATTTGTTTTATCTGAGCCAGTTTAGTCCACTCATTCACCATCATATAAATCATTTTCAAACCATCATTTTCTTGAATTCAGTGGAGACATGCAAAAACAGATTGTGAATAACTCAATAAAATGGATACAGTGATATAAGCCTAATTTTAAGACTTGCTCAAGAAATACCTAATAAAAATGTTTTTATGTAAATAGTTTTCTATTTCTACAGAAATAGAAAATGCAGTACAGAGAGCTACATGTTTAGTGCATTAAAATAGCGTGAATCTTCTGGTACTTATATGTAAAGTACTTTAAAGTACTTCAACACATATTTAACATTAATATATATGTAAAGTAACATAACATATACGTAAAGTAACTTTAACAAAGTGACCTAGGCCTATTCTAGAATCTGAAATTATTTCCAAATTGCTTTGTGAAAATACTTTACATATAGGTTCAAATACAAAACCATTGATACGAGGGGAGGAGCCAAGATGGCCGAATAGGAACAGCTCCAGTCTACAGCTACCAGCGTGAGCGACGCAGAAGACAGGTGATTTCTGCATTTCCATCTGAGGTACCGGGTTCATCTCACTAGGGAGTGCCAGACAGTGGGCGCAGGTCAGTGGATGCGCGCACCATGCGCAAGCCGAAGAAGGGCGAGGCATTGCCTCACTCGGGAAGCGCAAGAGGTCAGGGAGTTCCCTTTCCTAGTCAAAGAAAGAGGTGACAGACTGCACCTGGAAAATCGGGTCACTCCCACCCGAATACTGCGCTTTTCCGAGGGGATTAAAAAACGGCGCAACAGGAGATTGTATCCCGCACCTGGCTCAGAGGGTCCTACACCCACGGAGTCTAGCTGATTGCTAGCACAGCAGTCTGAGATCAAACTGCAAGGAGGCAGCGAGGCTGGGAGAGGGGCGCCCACCATTGCCCAGGCTTGCTTAGGTAAACAAAGCATCTGGGAAGCTCGAACTCGGTGGAGCCAACCACAGCTCAATGAGGCCTGCCTGCCTCTGTAGGCTCCACCTCTGGGGGCAGGGCACAGACAAACAAAAAGACAGCAGTAACCTCTGCAGACTTATGTCCCTGTCTGACAGCTTTGAAGAGAGCAGTGGTTCTCCCAGCACGCAGCTGGAGACCTGAAAACGGGCAGACTGCCTCTTCAAGTGGGTCCCTGACACCTGACCCTGGAGCAGCCTAACTGGGAGGCACCCCCCAGCAGGGGCAGACTGACACCTCACATGGCCGGCCGGGTACTCCAACAGACCTGCAGCTGAGGGTCCTGTCTGTTAGAAGGAAAACTAACAAACAGAAAGGACATCCACACCAAAAACCCATCTGTACATCACCATCATCAAAGACCAAAAGTAGATAAAACCACAAAGATGGGGAAAAAACAGAGCAGAAAAACTGGAAACTCTAAAAAGCAGAGCTCCTCTCCTCCTCCAAAGGAACGCAGTTCCTCACCAGCAACGGATCAAAGCTGGACTGAGAATGATTTTGACGAGCTGAGAGAAGAAGGCTTCAGATGACCAAATTACTCTGAGCTACGGGAGGATATTCAAACCAAAGGCAAAGAAGTTGAAAACTTTGAAAAAAATTTAGAAGAATGTATAACTAGAATAACCAATACAGAGAAGTGCTTAAAGGAGCTGATGGAGCTGAAAACCAAGGCTCGAGAACTACGTGAAGAATGCAGAAGCCTCAGGAGCCGATGCGATCAAATGGAAGAAAGGGTATCAGCGATGGAAGATGAAATGAATGAAATGAAGCGAGAAGGGAAGTTTAGAGAAAAAAGAATAAAAAGAAATGAGCAAAGCCTCCAAGAAATGTGGGACTATGTGAAAAGACCAAATCTACGTCTGATTGGTGTACCTGAAAGTGACAGGGAGAATGGAAACAAGTTGGAAAACACTCTGCAGGATATTATCCAGGAGAAGTTCCCCAATCTAGCAAGGCAGGCCAACATTCAGACTCAGGAAATACAGAGAACGCCACAAAGATACTCCTCGAGAAGAGCAATTCCAAGACACATAATTGTCAGATTCACCAAAGTTGAAATGAAGGAAAAAATGTTTAAGGGCAGCCAGAGAGAAAGGTCGGGTTACACTCAAAGGGAAGCCCATCAGACTAACAGTGGATCTCTTGGCAGAAACTCTACAAGCCAGAAGAGAGTGGGGGCCAATATTCAACATTTTTAAAGAAAAGATTTTTCAACCCAGAATTTCATATCCAGCCAAACTAAGCTTCATAAGTGAAGGAGAAATAAAATACTTTACTTACAGACAAGCAAATGCTGAGAGATTTTGTAACCACCAGGCCTGCCCTAAAAGAGCTCCTGAAGGAAGCGCTAAACATGGAAAGGCACAACCGGTACGAGCCGCTACAAAATCATGCCAAAATGGAAAGACCATTGAGAGTAGGAAGAAACTGCATCAACTAACGAGCAAAATAGCCAGCTAACATCATAATGACAGGATCAAATTCACACATAACAATATTAACTTTAAATGTAAATGGACTAAATCCTCCAATTAAAAGACACAGACTGGAAATTGGATAAAGACTCAAGACCCATCAGTGTGCTGTATTCAGGAAACCCATCTCACGTGCAGAGACACACATAGGCTCAAAATAAAAGGATGGAGGAAGATCTACCAAGCAAATGGAAAACAAAAAAAAGCAGAGGTTGCAATCCTAGTCTCTGATAAAACAGACTTTAAACCAACAAAGATCAAAAGAGACAAAGAAGGCCATTACATAATGGTAAAGGGATCAATTCAACAAGAAGAGCTAACTATCCTAAATATATATGCACCCAATACAGGAGCACCCAGATTCATAAAGCAAGTCCTGAGTGACCTACAAAGAGACTTAGACTCCTACACATTAATAATGGGAGACTTTAACATCCCACTGTCAATATTAGACAGATCAACGAGACAGAGTCAACAAGGATACCCAGTAATTGAAATCAGCTTTGCACCAAGCGGACCTAATAGACATCTACAGAACTCTCCACCCCAAATCAACACAATATACATTTTTTTCAGCACCACGCCACACCTATTCCAAAATTGACCACATACTTGGAAGTAAAGCTCTCCTCAGTAAATGTAAAAGAACAGAAATTATAACAAACTATCTCTCAGATCACAGTGCAATCAAGCTAGAACTCAGGATTAAGAATCTCACTCAAAACCACTCAACTACATGGAAACTGAACAACCTGCTCCTGAATGACTACTGGGTACATAACGAAATGAAGGGAGAAATAAAGATGTTCTTTGAAACCAACGAGAAACAAGATACAACATACCAGAATCTCTGGGATGCATTCAAAGCAGTGTGTAGAGGGAAATTTATAGCACTAAATGCCCACAAGAGAAAGCAGGAAAGATCCAAAATTGACACAATAACATCACAATTAAAAGAACTAGAAAAGCAAGAGCAAACACATTCAAAAGCTAGCAGAAGGCAAGAAATAACTAAAATCAGAGCAGAACTGAAGGAAATAGAGACACAAAAAACCCTTCAAAAAATTAATGAATCCAGGAGCTGGTTTTTTGAAAGGATCAACAAAATTGATAAGACTGCTAGCAAGATTAATAAAGAAAAAAAGAGAGAAGAATCAAATAGATGCAATAAAAAATGATAAAGGGGATATCACCACCGATCCAACACAAATACAAACTACCGTCAGAGAATACTACAAACACCTCTATGCAAATAAACTAGAAAATCTAGAAGAAACGGATAAATTCCTCGACACATACACTCTCCCAAGACTAAACCAGGAAGAAGTTGAATCTCTGAATAGACCAATAACAGGAGCTGAAATTGTGGCAATAATCAATAGCTTACCAACCAAAAAAAGTCCAGGACCAGATGGATTCACAGCCAAATTCTACCAGAGGTACAAGGAGGAGCTCGTACCATTCCTTCTGAAACTATTCCAATCAATAGAAAAAGAGGGAATCCTCCCTAACTCATTTTATGAGGCCAGCATCATCCTGATACCAAAGCCGGGCAGAGACACAACAAAAAAAGAGAATTTTAGACCAATATCCTTGATGAACATTGATGCAAAAATCCTCAATAAAATACTGGCAAATCGAATCCAGCAGCACATCAAAAAGCTTATCCACCATGATCAAGTGGGCTTCATCCCTGGGATGCAAGGCTGGTTCAATATATGCAAATCAATAAATGTAATTCAGCATATAAACAGAACCAAAGACAAAAACCACATGATTATCTCAATAGATGCAGAAAAGGACTTTGACAAAATTCAACAACCCTTCATGCTAAAAACTCTCAATAAATTAGGTATTGATGGGATGTATCTCAAAATAATCAGAGCTATCTATGACAAACCCACAGCCAATATCATACCGAATGGGCAAAAACTGGAAGCATTCCCTTTGAAAACTGGCACAAGACAGGGATGCCCTCTCTCACCACTCCTATTCAACATAGTGTTGGAAGTTCTGGCCAGGGCAATTAGGCAGGAGAAGGAAATCAAGGGTATTCAGTTAGGAAAAGAGGAAGTCAAATTGTCCCTGTTTGCAGATGACGTGATTGTATATCTAGAAAACCCCATTGTCTCAGCCCAAAATCTCCTTAAGCTGATAAGCAACTTCAGCAAAGTCTCAGGATACAAAATCAATGTACAAAAATCACAGGCATTCTTATACACCAATAACAGACAAACAGAGACCCAAATCATGAGTGAACTCCCATTCACAATTGCTTCAAAGAGAATAAAACACCTAGGAATTCAACTTACAAGGGACATGAAGGACTTCTTCAAGGAGAACTACAAACCACTGCTCAAGGAAATAAAAGAGGATACAAACAAATGGAAGAACATTCCATGCTCATGGGTAGGAAGAATCAATATTGTGAAAATGGCCATACTGCCCAAGGTAATTTACAGATTCAATGCCATCCCCATCAAGCTACCAATGGCTTTCTTCACAGAATTGGAAAAAACTACTTTAAAGTTCATATGGAACCAAAAAAGAGCCCGCATTGCCAAGTCTATCCTAAGCCAAAAGAACAAAGCTGGAGGCATCACACTACCTGACTTCAAAATATACTACAAGGCTACAGTAACCAAAACAGTATGGTACTGGTACCAAAACAGAGATATAGATCAATGGAAGAGAACAGAGCCCTCAGAAATAACGCTGCATATCTACAACTATCTGATCTTTGACAAACCTGAGAAAAACAAGAAATGGGGAAAGGATTCCCTATTTAATAAATGGTGCTGGGAAAACTGGCTAGCCATATGTAGAAAGCTGAAACTGGATCCCTTCCTTACACCTTATACAAAAATCAATTCAAGATGGATTAAAGACTTAAATGTTAGACCTAAAACCATAAAAACCCTAGAAGAAAACCTAGGCATTACCATTCAGGATATAGGCGTGGGCAAGGACTTCATGTCTAAAACACCAAAAGCAATGGCAACAAAAGCGAAAACTGACAAATGGGATCTAATTAAACTAAAGAGCTTCTGCACAGCAAAACAAACTACCACCAGAGTGAACAGGCAACCTACAAAATGGGAGAAAATTTTCGCAACCTACTCATCTGACAAAGGGCTAATATCCAGAATCTACAATGAACTCAAACAAATTTACAAGAAAAAAACAAACAACCCCATCAAAAAGTGGGCAAAGGACATGAACAGACACTTCTCAAAAGAAGACATTTATGCAGCCAAAAGACACATCAAAAATTCTCATTATCACTGGCCATCAGAGAAATGCAAACCAAAACCACAATGAGATAGCATCTCACACCAGTTAGAATGGCAATCATTAAAAAGTCAGGAAACAACAGGTGCTGGAGAGGATGTGGAGGAATAGGAACACTTTTACACCGTTGGTGGGACTGTAAACTAGTTCAACCCTTGTGGAAGTCAGTGTGGCGATTCCTCAGGGATCTAGAACTAGAAATTCCATTTGACCCAGCCATCCCATTACTGGGTATATACCCAAAGGACTATAAATCATGCTGCTATAAAGACACATGCACACGTATGTTTATTGCCGCATTATTCACAATAGCAAAGTCTTGGAACCAACCCAAATGTCCAACAATGATAGACTGGATTAAGAAAATGTGGCACATATACACCATGGAATACTATGCAGCCATAAAAAATGATGAGTTCATGTCCTTTGTAGGGACATGGATGAAATTGGAAATCATCATTCTCAGTAAACTATCGCAGGAACAAAAAACCAAACACCGCATATTCTCATTCATAGGTGGGAATTGAACAATGAGAACACATGGACACAGGAAGGGGAACATCACACTCTGGGGACTGTTGTGGGGTGGGGGGAGTGGGGAGGGATAGCAGTGGGAGATATACCTAATGCTAGATGACGAGTTAGTGGGTGCAGCACACCCGTATGGCACATGTATACATACGTAACTAACCTGCACATTGCGCACATGTACCCTAAAACCTAAAGTATAATAATAATAAATAAATAAATAAATAAATAAATAAACATTGATACAATGTTATGGTTATAACTTTCAATATAAAACTAAACACATTTGTAGTAAATGCAAACAAAATGGAAAAGGGGAAATCCTAAATGTCTGGTTCTAAATTTCTTGCTTTTCTATCTTCCTCTCTGGAGCCACACGATACTCAATAGAGACTACTGTTGGATCTTGGAAGGTGAGTCTCAGGCTTAAAATTCTTAAATATCATGGGGAAAACAAGTGAGAATTCCACTGGCAAAGGCTGAGGAGGTAGCAGCAGAAGACACGGTGGCGTTTCTTAGATACAGGTGGGAAAATCAGTGGATTTCAAGGTGACCTGAGCCAAAATTGCTGGTTTATTTCATTAGAGAAGAATTGTAAGTACCAGCATGCTATTTATACTCTCAAAAAGCTTTGCCTGCTGACATTTTATGCTGGAATAAAATAAAAACCTCCATCATGTTGAGAAGACAATGACTGCCCCCGGCTCTTTCTGATGGGTTTTAGGCCAGAGATGTGCCCTTGCAGAGATAGTAAATCTGCCAACTCATTAGCTACTGGCTCATTGAAAGAAAGGGAAAACAAAATGAAATACAGAAACGAGACAAAACAACAATAAAAGAAACTACTTTCTGCTGCCTTTGATTTATAACATAGTGGTAAAAAAGAGAAACAGAATATTCAGAAAGCAAAAGAGGAAAATGACAAAATGCCTTCAAAGGGACGAGAATAAAACTTGCAGATAACTTTCAACTTAAACAATTAAAAACAGAAAACAATGTAATTAAATAACATACCAAGCAACATAAAATTTTATAACCAGTGCTATGGGCTGAACTGTGTCCCCCACAAAATCAGTATTAAAGCCCTAACCTCCAATATGACTATATTAAAAATAGAGCCTATAGGGAGATAGCTACTGTTAAAGGAGATCATAAGGTTGGAGTCCTAACAGGATTAGTGTCCTTACAATAAAAATACCAGAGAGGCTTCTCTCTCTCTTTCTCCCCTCTCATGTACAAAGAAGTCATGTGAGCACACAGCACAGTGGGACGGCAGACACCTATGAGTATGAGAAGAGGCCTCCGAATGAAACCTACCTATCTGGCACCTTGATCTCAGACTTCCCAGTCTCCAGAACCGTGAGAAATAAATTTCTGTTGTTTAAATCACCCAGTCAGTGGTATTTTGTTATCGCAGCCCAAGAAGACTAATATAACCAGCTAAATGGTATCTCCAAATGAAACAAGATAAAGGGATTTTTGGAAAAAAAAACCTTGAATTTTTCATTGACAACCATATTTAAAAAGGTATTATTTAGGTAAAAATGAAATGAGACCAGTTCAATGATAAGGTAAAGAGTGATTTTAAGAATTAACATGAGAAATCTAAATTAGTATTATCTATGTTAAATAATGTGACAATATTATATGGATTAAATCTATGTAGAATTAAAACGGTAGATATGTGCTGGAAATCGCTTGGCTATTCATGTCCCTCTACGTTGGATACACTTCTCATCTCAAAAGACATTTCCCATATGGAAGTGCCATGTTTATTCTCCTCATACTTATTCAATACTTTTATAAATTCATTAAAATGCATATTTTTAAAAATACACATTTACTTTTGAATAGCTTTAGATTTACAGAAATATTGTGAACCTAGTACAGAAGGCTCCTATATACCCTACAACCAGTTTACCTTATCATTAACATTAATATGCTATATTTGTCACAAGTAATAAACCAGTACTGACATATTATTATTAAATAAAGTATACACTTTACTCCAATTTTCTTATTTTTTAACCTAATGCCTTTTTTTCTGTTTTAGGGTCCCAATCAGGATACCACATTATATTTAGTAACGATGTCTTCTTAGGCCCCTATTGGCTGCAGCAGTTTCTCAGTCTTTTCCTTATTTGAATGACTTTACAGTTTTGAGGAGTAATGGTGAGGTTTTTTTGTAAAATGTTTTTCATTTGAGTTTGTGTAATACTTTTCTCATGGTTACAGAGGTTTATAGGTTTTGGGGAGGAAGACCACAGATTTCTGTTAAGGTTTCTGCATTTGCTCAAGATATTTTTTCTCTGTGAGTGTGGTGTTCATTGTAATCTTTGGAACATAAAATAATACATTTGAAGAATGATAAATGTTCAGTTAAAACTTGTGACTCACTACAAAAAGTATGGTATTAGCTTAATTCTTTATTCGGAGCAAGTGAACATGTTTGGGTGAATAACTGCCAATGAAGACCAAGTTGGATGTGTTTATTTCTAGTTATTTTTCCTAAGGGACAAAACAAGCTTATGTGAAAAAACTTTTGCTAGGTTTTTAAAAACCTGTTATGCATTGGAATAGTGAATTCCATTATTTGAAATATCAATGCTTTCCCAGGAAAACTGAGCACAAAGCCATTTTCCCACAACTTTGTCTACCATTATTCACAAAATAGAATATACAGACAAGGCAGGGCCATCATGTAGGTCCAGACATAAGGTATTCTATTTAAAACAAATCAGAATTTTTACAAGAACATTTGTTTCTTGATTCTCTTTGGACATTAATAATGGAGGCTCTCATTTTATATGAATCAATTAAAGTTTCACTAATTTTTGAACTGTCAAATGAATAGCCATTTACTGAGCTCTTATTGTGTGCCTCACACTATGATAGTCAGTTCTGTGTATCACAGAAACTGAGAATACGGCTTCTGTATTCAATAAAAAGAATATTTGGAGAGATTCATTTGATATAGAAAAAAGTGCAAAATGAGATTAGAGAATGAATAATGGGAAGAGGCTTCTGAGACTAGAATTGTAAGAAAGTTTTGATGAAGAAAGCAGAACACTTGCTGGATCTGATTTATATGCCTTGGATCACAGAGCAGAAACGAAAGGATATTATTCAGGGCAAACATCACTCTGTGTCAAGGGTAGAATGAGATAAATCATCTTGGAGACCATTAGTCTAGGACCTGGGAGGACCTGAATGGTCTGTGTCAAAGAGCAGAGATTAGCTCCAAGATTTTATTTTGCTTCCTGGGCTAACAACTAGTCATAGGAGACACATGTAGGAACTCACGAATCATTTTTGACACATAATAGGTCAGTGTAATATAAAACATTACAGAAAACAATAGTCTGAATGATCAATGGCATTTACTTGGGGTGTTTAAGGTTTATATGTTCAAGTGAAACATAATAGTCTAATGAGTAAAGTTTGGCAATCCTGGAAACATGAAATTTTATCTCATCTTTAATTATAACAGATAGCCCTAAATTGTGTGTGTGTGTTTGTGTGTGTGTGTGTGTGTGTGTGGTTATTGAAAATGAAGTATCATGACAAGTGCCTGATTATGCATTTCAATATAGGAAATATTCAAAAAAGGAACAGAGTTTAATAAAACCCTACATTAAAAATTATTGATAAATGATTTGTATAACATAATGTTTCCTTAGTCTTATGGAAAAAAATTCATTGGTTTGGGTGATTATGTGAAATAAGAGAGTATTTGTACTTCGTCTCCTCCAGAGTGCTATAGACATTTGTTAATCATGAGTATTTGAGCACATGGTACAGTAATCACAGAATTACACTAATAGCTATATAGATACAATTTAGGAAACTGAATAATAACACAAATATCGAAGTGAAATTTCCACACTGATTTCTTTCTTGTTCATTTGGCACAGTCTATGAGTAAAGAATAAAACAAAAAGTTGTGCCGAGAGAAGAACGAAGATCAACCTGCTAATAGAAAAAGATACTTTGGTGCTTCATGAAAGAGAAAATTAAAACTCCAAGTTTCTCATGGTGACAAGGAGTGAAGATTGCTGCAACACCCACTGCTCATGTTGTTTGGGGGCTGATTAAAAAAGCAGAATAAAGCCAGTGTGGAGGCTTTTCTCTATGTGGCTCACAGAACCCGGTGTGACTAAACAGGACTGTGAGCTGGCAATGGAGCATGGCCACTTGGAGCATATTTCTTTAAGTTTTCTATAAATGTGAGTTTTTGGCTGAGCAAAACTTTGTGTGAAGTAATCCACTGATCATGCAAGGAAGCAAGGTATAATGGGCTTGTTTTGCTTATTCTTAGCCAAAATGTGCTTATTTTTACAAGAGGAGGCATAAAAATATCCCACACAGTCTTCTAGAGGCCTAGCCATCAGTAGATCTTAGTTCAATTTTTTGGTGGGGGAGTACTCTTATCTCTCCAGATTTTGTCATGGTGCTTTGACTTGTGACATCAGATCTCTGATGAGTTTGACCAAGAAAGCCTTTACTTTTCTCTCAGCTTTACTAAACTTTCCATAGGCTTCTTCTTGCCACTAGGCCCCTATTCTCCTTCTCCTTAGAGCATTTACTTTAGAAAACTTGCATATTATTTCTCTGCCCCTTTGAGGGCATAAATCTTTCTAAAACTCTCTGGCCATTGGTAATCACCATTCTACTTTCCGTTTGTATGACTTTGACATTTTTATATTCTATATATAAAAGATAATGCCAAGGGTTTGGGAATGGGAGAAATGGGGAGATGTTAGTCAAAGAGTACAAATTGGTCATAAGGTTGATAAGTTCTGAGGGTCTAATGCACAGCATGCTACTATAATTAATAATAATGTATTGTATACCTGAAACTTGCTCAGAGAGCAGGTAAGTATTCTCACCATAAGCACAAAAACAGTTGACCACGTGAGGTGATTGATATGTTAATTGGCTTAATTGTGATAATCATTTCACAATTTATCTGTATATGGAAGCATCACATTGTATGCCTTAAATATATACAAGTTTTATTTGTCAATTATACCTCAATGAAGCCGAAAACAATCAAATAAATAAACCAAAACCACACAAAACCAAGAAACAATGCCCTAGAGCTATTCTAACCACTACGACAGCTACTAGCCACATGTGGCTATTTAAATTTAAGTAATTCGTTAAAATTAAATAAATCACATATTCAGTTCTTCAGCCTCACTAGCCACATTTCAAGTACTCAATAGCCACATGTGGTTCTACCATATAAGACAATGCAAATTATAGAATATTCCCATCATCACAGAAACTTCTCATGGGCAGTACTGCTTTAAGCAATGGTAGAGCAGTCAGATAGCAAGAAGCTGGGTGCCTAAAGGACAAAACGAGCAAAGCCATCTGCTCATCTGCCATCCCTGCTTATCTCAGAATGCTGTCTGAAAGACAAATAAACGTCTATTTTAAATCCAAAAAATAAAACAAACTTTAAAAGCCTCTGGCCAGTTTTGCAACCCACGAATGTCTTTCTCAAGCACCTGGGAGCTATCCTTTGAAATGTACTCATGAAGAAAGATAAAGCCCTTATCTCTCAATATTGTAGGAGTTAGGAGCCTAACAGGTGGACATTTTGCTGCTCCAGTGTGTAAAACTACCTCTTGTCATGAAGATAGGAGAAAATTGACCTTTCCTTCTGGTAAAGCCAATTAACACACACATATGGCCTGTGATTCACCTCATCCCAGCTCTTAAAAATTCTTCAGTTATTTGTTTTAGCAGAATTTAGTTGAGTTTCTTTCCTCTGTTCTAATAACCTTAAAGTTTTTCCTGCCTGTTTCAGTGTGTCTGGTGCGATTTTTGCTTTGACAGGTTAAAGGACAGTGGTTGATTTTCAGCTTGTCCCATTTTTCTTGTTGTAAGGATGTGAGATATTATTTCTTAGCTTCAATTATGTCAGAGCTAAAACTAGAATTAATATATACTTTTAACAAAACTATCATCCAACTAGACCTAATTGACACTTACATAGCCTGAAACAGAACACAATATTTCTTAAAGTACACATGGAACATTCACCAACACAGATTTTGTTTCAGTCCACAAATCACACCTTCATAATTTTAAAACAATAGAAATAATACACTTTGGCTGGGCACAGTGACTCACGCCTGTAATCCCAGCACTTTGGGAGGCTGTGGCAGGTGGATCACAAGGTCAAGAGATCGAGATCATCCTGACCAACATGGTGAAACCTGTATTTTTGTAAAAATACAAAAAAAATAGCTGGGTGTGGTGGTGCGGGCCTGTAGTCCCAGCTACTCGGGAGGCTGAGGCAGGAGAATCACTTGAACCTCGCAGGTGGAGGTTGGAGTGAGCCAAGATTGTGCCACTGCGCTACAGCCTGGTGACAAAGCAAGACTCCATTGCAAAAAAAAAAAAAAAAAGAAAGAAATAATATACTTCATATTCTTAGATCACAAAATAACATGTAATTTAAAAAAAACTACGTGGAAGGCCATGTGCTGTGGCTCATGCCTGTAATCCCAGCACTTTGGGAGGCTGAGGCGGGTGGATCACAAGGTCAGGAGATCGAGACCATCCTGGCTAACATGGCGAAACCCCATCTCTACTAAAAATACGAAAAATTAGCTGGGTGTGGTGGTGGGCACCTGTAGTCCCAGCTACTTGGGAGGCTGAGGCAGGAGAATGGCGTGAACCCAGGAGGCGGAGCTTGCAGTGAGCTGAGATCAGGCCACTGCACTCCAGCCGGGGCAACAGAGCGAGACTCTGTCAAAAACAAACAAACAAACAAACAAAAAAACTATGTAGAAAATTCTCATATATATAGAAATTAACAAACAACCCTCTTATAGGTCAAACAAGGGTAAATGGGAACATTTTGGGAAAATTGAAAATATTTTAAACTGAATTAGAATGAAAATTCAAAATTTGTGAGAAATAACCAAAACAGCTAGGACAAAAACTAATGCTTACATTCGAAAAGAAGAACAGTCTCAAATAATAATCTAAATTTCCAATTTAAGACATTAGAAAAGGCAGAATAAACTAAACTTGAAACAAGCAGCAAAACAAAACTCTAATACTGCTATCCAAAGGACATTCTGAAAAACCGTGAAATAGCAACACTTCTTTTTCCTAATTTTAATCACTTATTCACAGAAGAGGAACATAATGCAAGCAAAGGCCCATTTACATAATTAATCCCAGTGGTGTAAACATAATTATATTTACTCTCCAATCTATTTAGAAATATCTGTTTACGGGGAATAACAATGCTAAAATATTGCAGGCCAGTCAAAATGTGAATCTAGGTTTCATTCCCTGCTGAATAAATCAAACTTTAGCCAATTTTATATTAGCCCCTGGGATGTATAATAATAATGAGCTATTTGACTTCTAGAATCACTGTTTTTAATTATCTCTGTTAATAGAGATTTATTCAGTAAACAAATGCTACATTTTATGCCCCTTCTACATAAACATAGCCAATAGTAGTTATTAGTTTCATAACAACATAATAATCCAAGTGTCTCCTATTAATGTGTTCTGGACTCACACTGTAAAGTATGAAGAATAACTGGCTAAGAAAATATAGCACACTAGCTATTCAAAAACCAAGATATGAAAGGCAGTAACATAGTGTTTCAAGATTTCCATTCCTTAGAAGAAAGTTGCAAGGCTGTTTGTTGATGTTCAAATCATTTATGGTAGAGGAAAACTTTATACTTTTTAAATCCTGTCAATGTGTAGACCAAATTATATGTAATTAAATGAGGCTAGAAAATAAATGTGCCATTTTTATTTTTTTTGGTAAAATGTAGAGAGATTCCAGGCAAAACTGAACACAATTGAAGCAACTGCATAAATTTGGTCAGTATAACGTCTTGTAAAACCATATTTTTTCACAGTTTTAAAGAAGAAATTGGAAAATGTTTATTTGGTGGAAAAAATAAATAAAGGAAATAAAAATCTAGGTTGTAAGTCATTATCTTGGTAAGTTAAGTACATAGGTAATTATAAATATCACTGTCCATTTCTAAGATACCCTCCCTATATCAGGAGAAAATAAATATTTTTACTGCCAGAGATGGGCAGTCAAAGCTGTGAGAACCCTGTACAAACAGATAATTCTCTTCCTTTTGTCTTCCCATATATTTTAATTTTCTGCAATTGCTATTCTTTCTTTAACCTAGTATATAATCACTCAGGCCTATCTACTTCTTTGGGTCTTCATTTTTCTAGTGAGGGCTCCCATATACATGTAAAAACTGCTAAATAAAATTGGTATGTTTTTCTCCTGCTAATCTGTCTTATATCAGTCCCAGCTGGATATCCTAAGAGGTTAGATGAGGAATTTTACCTTCCCTATAAGTAAAATGAAGAAACTGGTTTAGAGCAGAAAAATGATCACAGTCATTTAGGGCCAGCTTCAATATTTAACTCAAATAATTTTCTTACTCTGTACTAACTTATTGTTTCTTGAACAAGTCTATGTATAAAGGATTGAAAAATAGCCCTTATCAAAGGCATACAGGTTTTTTTTTTACTCTACTGTAAAATAAAAAAGATAAGCTAGATGATTTCTCAAGGATTTTTCTATTATCAGACTGTGATGTTTTGAATAACCTAAACATTTGAAGCCTATCTGTAGTCAGACAGTTTAAATGATGAATGCTATCTTATAACTTAGTAACTGCCTCCTTTAAGGTAGACAGTTTTAGGCTACTGGAAGATATTCTAACCAAGATGTAAGCTAATTTCAAGCCAATGTAATATATGGATAAGAAAACTTTTTTTTTCAAATTTGTGCTAGAAATAGCATTTTATCTTCAAAGGAAACAATTTTCTCTTTAATGTTGGTTAAATAAATAAACTGTTATTTTTTGTTGATAGGTAGATAAGTGCCAATTTTCATACTAAAATTAGTTACTGAATATTAGTTTATGATTAGTGCATGATTTTGTCATGCACCGCTGTGAGACGTGGGGGGAAAACAGAGTACCTAGAGAAAACCCACAAAGACATAGGAAGCACCTCCAGACTCTACACAGACAGTGGTCCTTGCTGGAAATCGATCTTTTTTCTCATCAACATTATAATGAAATGACATTGAACAAAACAATGTTATTCACGGACCTGTTGTATTAAATAATCTAAACACCAAGGTCCACTTTTTCTCAGTGTACAAACATCACCAGGATCTATAATCTCTTCAGATTTCTTGAACTCCTTTAGGGGCTGTTTTCCTCTGATTTGGATCAGATGTAGATGAAATATAGCAAACCGTGTGTCATGCTGCTCAAATATGGAACGTAACTGCATTATATATTGTTATTATTTTTACCACGACTGCCATAACAAAGCACCATAGACTGGCTTAAGCAACAGAAATTTATTTTCTCACAGCTCTAGAGGCTGGAAGTCCAAGATCAAAGTACTGGCACAGCTGGTTTCCTTTGAGGCCTCTCTTCCCAGCTTGCAGATGTCTGCCCTCTTTCCGCATCCTCACTGGGTCATCCCTATGTGCACCTGAACTCTAGTATCTCTCTGTGTGTCCTAATCTCCAATTACAAGGACAACAGTCAGATTGAATTAGAGTGGCCTAATGGCTTCATTTAACTTAATCAATTGTTTAAAGGCCCTGTCTCCAAATACAGTCACATTCTGAGGTACCAAGGCTCAGGGTTTCAGCATATGAGCTTTGGGTAGCACGATTAAGTCCACAGCAGATTTTTTTTTCTCTCCTCTTCTTCCTCCTCCTCTTCCTCTGCCTTTTTCTTCTTTTCCTCCTTCTTTCTTAGGTAAATTTTCTGGTCTAGGAGGGCTGGTAAATTCATCCTCTCTATATTGATACATATAACCCCAACTTTAGTTTCCTAACAGAATCCATCCCCATCCCTTATCAACCTACCTCTATAACCCCAACCTCCAAGGCTCTGGTAGAGTCATGTTTCTTCTTAAAAGCCCTCCCATGTCACTTCAGATCCTGCAATGTTTCACTCCCCTGACCTACATCCCCCACTGCCCCTGGCACTTCCCACCAATAAAATAAGGCCTGGCTTCCTCAGAGGTATAGTACCTCAACATCACGCATGAATTTCTGGCTAAGTAGATCTTTAGGTATAGAGATATATTATTTTAAAAGGCATTTCAGAAGATTCTGATGGAGCCCTCTAGAACTCTTATCAGACACTCAAGTAATGTTATGTCTTGTGATATCTACAGATGACATATTCGCAATTTTTTAATTTTTTTGGTACATATATTTTCTTTTTCATTATTATTATTATACTTTAAATTCTAAGGTACGTGTGCACAACGTGCAAGTTTATTACATAGGTATACATGTGCCATGGTGGTTTGCTGCACCCATCAACTCGTCATTTACATTAGATATTTCTCCTAACACTATCCCTCCCCCAGGCCCTCACCCCCCAACAGGCTCCTGTGTGCAATGTTCCCCTCCCTGTGTCCATGTATTCTCATTTTTCAACTCCCACTTACGAGTGAGAACATGCGGTGTTTGGTTTTCTGTCCTTGTGATATTTTGCTGAGAATGATGGTCTCCAGCTTCATCCATGTCCCTGCAAAGGACATGAACTCATCATTTTTTATGGCTGCATAGTATTCCATGGTGTATATGTGCCACATTTTCTTTATCCATTCTATTATTGATGGACATTTGGGTTGGTTCCAAGTCTTTGCTATTGTAAATAGTGCCGCAATAAACATGCATCTGCATGTGTCTTTATAGTAGCATGATTTATAATCCTTTAGGTATATACCCAGTAATGGGATTTCTGGGTCAAATGGTATTTCCAGTATAGATCATTGAGGAATTGCTGCACTGTCTTCCACAATGGTTGAACTCATTTACACTCCCACCATCAGTGTAAAAGCATTCCTATTTTTCCACATCCTCTCCAGCATCTGTTGTTTCCTGACTTTTTAATGATCACCATTCTAACTGGCATGAAATAATGGTATCTCATTGTGGTTTTGATTTGCATTTCTCCGATGACCAGTGATGATGAGCATTCTTTCATATGTCTGTTGGCTGAATAAATGTCTTCTTTTGAGAAGTGTCTGTTTATATCCCTAGCCCACTTTTTGAAGAGGTTGCTTGTTTTTTTCTTGTAAATTTGTTTAACTTATTTGTAGATTCTGGATATTAGCCCTGTGTCAGATGGATACATTGCAAAATTTTCTCCTATTCTGTAGATTACCTGTTCACTCTGAAGATAGTTTCTTTGGCTGTGCAGAAGCTCTTTAGTTTAATAAATCTCATTTGTCAATTTTGGCTTTTGTTGCCATTGCTTTTGGTGTTTTAGTCATGAAGTCTTTGCCCATGCCTATGTCCTGAATGGTTTTGCCTAGGTTTTCTTCTAGGGTTTTTATGATTTTAGGTATTACATTTAAGTCTTTAATCCATCTTGAGTTACTTTTTGTGTAAGGTGTAAGGAAGGAATCCAGTTTCAGCTTTCTACATAAGCCTAGCCAGTTTTCCCAGCACTGGGAATCCTTTCCCCATCGCTTGTTTTTGTCAGGTTTGTCAAAGATCAGTTGGTTGTAGAGGTGTGGTGTTATTTCTGAGGGCTCTGTTCTGTTCCATTGGTCGATATATCTGCTTTGGTACCAGTATCATGCTGTTTTGGTTGCTGTAGCCTTGTAGTATACTTTGAAGTCAGGTGGTGTGATGCCTCCAGCTTTGTTCTTTTGGCTTAGGATTGTCTTGGCAATGCGGGCTCTTTTTTGGTTCCATAGGAAATTTAAAGTAGTTTTTTCCAATTCTGTGAAAAAAGTCAGTGGTAGCTTGATGAGGATAGCATTGAATCTATAAATTACCTTGGGCAGTATGGCCATTTTCATGATATTCATTCTTCCTACCCATGAAAATGGAATGTTCTTCCATTTATTTGTGTCCTCTTTTATTTCGTTAAGCAGTGGTTTGTAGTTCTCCTTGAAGAGGTCCTTTGCATCCCATGTAAGTTGGATTCCTAGGTATTTTATTCTCTTTGTAGTAATTGTGAATGGGAGTTCACTCATTATTTGGCTCTCTGTTTGTCTGTTCTTGGTGTATAGGAATGCTTGTGATTTTTGCACACTGATTTTGTATCCTGAGACTTTGCTGAAGTTGCTTATCAGCTTAAGGAGATTTGGGGCTGAGATGATGGGGTTTTCTAAATATATACAATCATGTAATTTGCAAACAGAGACAATCTGACTTCCTCTTTTCTGAATTGAATACATTTTATTTCTTTCTTTTGCCTGATTGCGCTTGCCAGAACTTCCAACACTATGTTGAATAGGAGTGGTGAGAGAGGGCATCCTTGTCTTGTACCAGTTTTCAAAGGGAATGCTTCCAGTTTTTGCATGTTCAGTATGATACTGGCTGTGGGTTTGTCGTAAACAGCTCTTATTCTTTTGAGATGCATTCCGTCAACACCTAGTTTATGGAGAGTTTTTAGCATGAAAGGCTGTTGAATTTTGTCAAAGGCCTTTTCTGCATATATCGAGATAATCATGTGGTTTTTGTCATTGGTTCTGTTTACGTGACAGATTACGTTTATTGATTTGCTTATGTTGAACCAGCCTTGCATCCCAGGGATGAAGCAGACTTGATCGTGGTGGATAAGCTTTTTGATATGCTGCTGGATTCAGTTTGCCAGTATTTTATTGAGGATTTTCACATCGATGTTCATCAGGGATATTGGCCTAAAATTCTCTTTTTTTGTTTGTCTCTGCCAGGCTTTGGTATCAGGATGATGCGGGCCTCATAAAATGAGTTAGGGAGGATTCCCTCTTTTTCTATTGATTGGAATAGTTTCAGAAGGAATGGTACCAGCTTCTCTTTGTATCTCTGGTAGAATTCGACTGTGAATCCGTCTAGTCCTGGACTTTTTTTGGTTGGTAAGCTATTAATTATTGCCTCAATTTCAGAACCTGTTATTGGTCTATTTAGAGATTCAACTTCTTCCTGGTTTAGTCTTGGAAGGGTGTATGTGTTCAGGAATTTATCCATTTCTTCTAGATTTTCTAGTTTATTTGCGTAGAGGTGTTTATAAGTATTCTCTGATGGTAGTTTGTATTTCTGTGGGATCGGTGGTGATATCCCCTTTATCATTTTTTATTGCATCTGTTTGATTCTTCTCCCTTTTCTTCTGTATTAGTCTTGCTAGCGGTCTATCTATTTTGTTGAGCTTCTCAAAAAACCAGCTCCTGGATTCATTTATTTTTTGAAGGGTTTTTTGTGTCTCTATCTCCTTCAGTTCTGCTCTGATCTTATTTATTTCTTGCCTTCTGCTAGCTTTTGAATTTGTTTGCTCTTGCTTCTCTAGTTTTTTAATTGTGATGTTAGGGTGTCAATTTTAGATCTTTCCTGCTTTCTCTTGTGGGCATTTAGTGCTATAAATTTCCCTCTACACACTGCTTTAAACGTGTCCCAGAGATTCTGGTATGTTGTGTCTTTGCTCTCATTGGTTTCAAAGAACATCTTTATTTCTGCCTTCGTTTTGGTATGTACCCAGTAGTCATTCAGGATCAGGTTGTTCAGTTTCCATGTAGTTGTGTGGTTTTGAGTGAGTTTCTTCATCCTGAGTTCTAACTTGATTGCGCTGTGATCTGAGAGACAGCTTGTTGTGATTTCTGTTCATTTTCATTTGCTGAGGAGTGTTCTACTTCCAATTACGTGAACAATTTTTGAATAAATGCGATGTGGTGCTGAGAAGCATGTATATTGTGTTGATTTGGGGTGGAGAGTTCTGTAGATGTCTATTAGGTCCACTTGGTCCAGAGCTGAGTTCAAGTCCTGAATACCCTTGTTAATTTTCTGTCTCGTTGATCTGTCTAATATTGACAGTGGGGTGTTAAAGTCTCCCATTATTATTGTGTGAGAGTCTAAGTCTCTTTGTAGGTCTCTAAGAACTTGCTTTATGAATCTGGGTGCTCCTGTATTGGGTGCATATATATTTAGGATAGTTAGCTCTTCTTGTTGAATTGACCCCTATACCTTTATGTCATTGGCTTCCTTGTCTCTTTTGATCTTTGTTGGTTTAACATCTGTTTTTATCAGAGACCAGGATTGCAACCCCTGCTTTTTTTTGCTTTCCCTTTGCTTAGTAGATCTTCCTCCATCCATTTATTTTCAACTTATGTGTGTCTTTGCATGTGAGATGGGTCCCCTGAATACAGCACACCAATGGGTCTTGACTCTATACAATTTGCCAGTCTGTGTCTTTTAATTGGGGCATTTAGCCCATTTAGCCCATTTACATATATTTCCATATTTGTATCTTTTTCTTTAATTAGAATTCAAGATTGTGAGAAAAGTGTCTAACTACATCTTTTTTTTTTTTTTTTTTTTTTTTTTTTTTTTTTTATTTGAGACAGAGTCTCCCTCTGTTGCCCAGGCTGGAGTGCAATGGTGCCATCTCAGCTCACTGGAGCTTCGGCCTCCTGGGTTCAAGTGATTCTTCTGCCTCACCCTCCTGAGTAGCTGGGATTACTGGTGCCTGCCACCACACCTGGCTAATTTTTGTATTTTTAGTAGAGACAGGGTTTTACCATGTTGGCTGAGCTGGTCTCAAACTCCTGACCTCATGTGGTCCACCTATCCCAGCCTCCCAAAGTCCTGGGATCACAGGCGTGAGCCACTGTGCCTGGCCCTAACTACAGCTTATATTTCTTATATTTCCTAGTATGTTGCTGAATATTTTTAAATTATACATTCACATTTTTAATTGATTAATAAATAAATTCCCTTTTAAAGTAGCTGGTTGAATTTCTAACTAGAAAAGATATTTTTTCAAAGCAATTTTTCTATCTAAATTTAGGATTAAAAAATAATTCTCTAAATTATGAAAATCACATGTTCTATTTTTAGTTTTCTGAGAAATAAATATAATAAAATGGTGAGGTTAGTTAGCTATCCACTATGTACCAAGATCCTAACTGACCTTTACACTTGTCCCCTAAATGTATTTGTGAATTCTGTCACCTTTTGCACTATTACTCTCCATGGAATTAATCATTTTAGCAACATTTCCTTACATCATAAAATAATTGGCTTATTGGTTTGGAAGAATATTCATCAAATATCAGTAATCATATTCCTTTGCAGGCTACAGTTACACACCATAAAACATGAAACACAAGCAGTGTAATGTGTTTTATAAAGAAAAATTCTATCAACAAACTATAAACTACATTATGTAGAAAAGTACTGAGACCAAGTTGAAAGGATGCATTTTTTCTTAAAAGAGAACAGAGAACTACAATTTTTTTCAAAGTCCACTAATGCTGTAGCAACTGTACATAACATGCTAAGCCATAGAATATTCCTGAATTAGACCCCAGTTTCCTGGGAAATAAATGAAATGATTTCTATAAAAAGGGAGGATTCCATATATGAAGGTCAACTGCTTCTTACTTAAGTAGTAGGGCAAACTAGAACCCCTCTTCTTTAAGGATAGTATATTGGTCTAGATCTACCATAGAAAACAGAAAGTCCTTCTGGAAGTTAAAACAGAAGAAACAGAATGCAACAAATGGATTCCACAGGCAATAGACATTATCAAAACAAAACAGAGAAAAGAGGTAACTACAAGATTAGCAATATGCCAAGAGCACTGTTTCCTTTTTCACCTTTGATATATAATTGAGTAATTAAAAATTATAAATATTTAAGGTGTAAAATGTGATGATTTAATGCATGTATATATTGTGAAATGATTACCACAATCAAGCCAATTAACATATCTGTCACCTCACATGATTACCTTTTTATTATTATGGGGAGAACACTTAAGATCTACTCTCTTAGGAAATTTCAAGTATACAATACAGTATGATTAATTATATTAATAGTCACCATGCTCTATTAGACCCTCAGAGCTAATTCATCTTCTAACTGAAAGTTTGTAATCTTTGACCAACTTCTTCCCTCCTTTCCCCAAGCCCTAGACAATAACCATTTTACTCTCTGCTTCTATGAATTAAATGTTTTTAGATTCCACATATAAGGGGATTGTAGCGTGTTCATCTTTCTATGTCTGGCTTATTCTATTTAGCATAATATTCAACCATGTTGTTGCAAATGGCAGAATTTCCTTCCTTTCTAAGAATGAATAATATTTCATTGTATACATATACCACATTTCTTTATTAATCAAAGGTCGCATAGGGTTGTTTCTAAACCCTGGCTATTGTAAATAATGCTACAAAGAATGTGCAGGTGAAAATATTTCTTTAAGATAGTGACTTCATTTTATTTGAGCATATACCCAGAAATGGGATTTCTGGGTCACTCTTGGTCTGAAGGAAAGAAAGGGAGAAGGATTTAGTGTTACTAGAGTCTGGAGGTTGGATCCTGTGATGGGAACTGAAAATAGGGTGGACCTATCCAGAGGAAGTAGGACCCACAGATCGATACAGGAGCTTCCAAAGAAGTTCCCCAAGGAAGAGACGGAAGAGAAAAACATCCTGGCTCATCATTTGCTTTCTTACCCCTACAAGCTAAGATTCCAGTGATTCCCATTAGCCAAACCTGCCAGAAGAAGGTGACAGTAGAGCCTGGGAAATGTGTCCTTCAGGTTTCAGCATCAGAGCAGAGCAGGAGAAAGGAAGAAAAATAGATTTGAGAGGTAGCAGGCTCAGATATGGTGGTGTGGCTGTCAGTTTCTGCCAAGTTTTGAAAATGATACAAAGCGGTACAAAGACATTAGTGGAAGGTGCTGGATGATAGTTTACTTCTGACAGTCCTTACAACTTGTTCACTTGGCTTTTACTACAAAAGTCCTTGACAAATTTATATAGTTGCAATAATGTCAAAGAGAAGGAATTTACTGTACTAGGTTCTGTACTGTTTTTAATAAACATAAGAAGAAGGTAGTATTAACATAATTTATAGGTGAAGGTAAAGTTTGGCCAGCTAAAACAATTGCATGTCCAGGATTCACTTTTTTTGTCTTTGTGGGGTTTATTTTATTTTATTATTTTTTTTTTAAAGCTTCCTCAACCAGGTTAAACATTCTTCAAGAGAAAGAATCCTCAGAATTCTTAGAGTCTTATATGCAGTAGGAATTCTGTAATGGAACACAGGTCCAAATACTTTCTACTTGCAGAGTCTAATTAACAAAAGCAGGGGTTGGTAGGAAGAAAGTGACTTTACTAACCAAAACTAGTAAAAGAGAAGTGGCTGGATTCTCATCCCAAGCAATCACTTCTGTTTTTAGGGGCAAGACAGGGGATTAAAAAAGAAAAACTTGGCCAAGCAAGGTGGCTCACGCCTGTAATCACAGCACTTTGGGAGGCTGAGGTGGGTGGATCACTTGAGGTCAGGAGTTTGAGACCAGCCTGGCCAACATGGTGAAACCTCATCTCTACTAAAAATACAAAATAATAGCCAGGCATGGTGATGGGCGCCTGTAATCCCAGCTACTTGGGAGGCTGAGGCAGGAGAATCGGTTGAACCCAGGATGCGGAGGTTGCAGTGAGCCAAGATCGCGCCACTGCACTCCAGCCTGTGCAACAAGAGCGATACTCCGTCTCAAAAAAGAAAAGAAAAAAAAAAGAAAAAAAAGCTTGATAAGGAAGGCATACAAGAATTGTGCTGAGTATGATGTCTGTGTGTCTGGTTCTGGTGGCTATTCTGGGTCTCAGTCCACATGGATCCCAGGCTGGCATCATCTCAACAATGGCTGGGTTGTTAATTAGCTGCCTTGAAGTGATCTCTGGAATTTTGCAGCTGGGTCTCCATATTTGGTCTGTCAAGATTAGCCTCTGAAACTTCTAAGATGGCACATAATTAGATACTAGAATGCAGTTAGATGAATGTGAAGGGAGTATATTACAGGGAGAAAGGGAGGGACATGGAGTCGATTTTAAAGCTAAGGAGAAAGTCTTCTGCAGTTTACCTCAAGGTTATATCTTGAAACCCAAAATAAAGAGGAAAAAATAAGCTTAAAATGCATTTTGAAGTTAAGCTGCCTGGTTACAATTCGTCTCCATTTTTTTCTTAATAACTTTATAGAAAATATGAGTATTCTAAAATTGTTTTTACCTACCAGTTATTTCTTCAGGTTTGACCAAATTAATGGTGCCTTTTTTTATTTTTTATTTTTTATTTTATTTTATTATTATTATACTTTAAGTTTTAGGGTACATGTGCACAATGTGCAGGTTAGTTACATATGTATACATGTGCCATGCTGGTGTGCTGCACCCATTAACTCATCATTTAGCATTAGGTATATCTCCTAAAGCTATCCCTCCCCCCTCCCCCAACCCCACAACGGTCCTCAGAGTGTGATGTTCCCCTTCCTGTGTCCATGTGTTCTCACTGTTCAATTCCCACCTATGAGTGAGAAGATGCGGTGTTTGGTTTTTTGTTCTTGTGATAGTTTACTGAGAATGATGGTATTTATTTGTTAGTCATCAAATAAAATCAGTCAGAAACCTGATATATAAAACATAAAGGAGCACGCCCTCCCTGCTTATTCTCCTTAATGTTTCCACTAAGTCCTAGGCCTTCACAGAACACAGTGTGAAAATCACTGATCTAATTAAATATATTATGCAATTCAAGGGGAGACTGAGGCCTAGAGATGTTAAGAGTTGAGGATACAAGATCACTCAGACTAATCCTGGTAGAAATGGGAACATAGTCTAAGTGTTCTGACTCAATCCAGTGCATATTTTGCTACTGTTTTTTTCAAAAATAATTTTCCATAGATAATATAATTCAATTAACTAATTAGCATTTAACAGCACTTAATAAATTTCTGATTAAGAAATAATTATAAAGTATTAAAATTAAAAATTAAGTAGAAATTAAAATCATATAAGCATACACATATTTTTTCCTTTATTCAAGCTACTTAGTTAACTCCCAGATTTAAAGGTGGGACCTTATAAACGAATATAAATCCAGCTGTGATAGGTTAAATAATGCCTTCCCTATGATGTCCATGTTGTAATCCTGGAAACCGGCAAATACGTTACCTTACATGGCATCATTGGAGAAGAACTACAGCTGACACTTTTCTAATTACAGTCTTAAAGGGCTAGGTCTGATGATATTTCCTCCTGGACTAAAATGATAAATGTTACTCTAGAAGAGCCGCTGGGTACAGAATTCCCTAAATCTTGCATCGTACATTTTTCTATAGCCTTCATATTTGAAGGACACCTTGGGTGCATATAAAATCCTTAGAACACACTTTCTTTTACTGAGCTTTATAAAAATGCTGCTCTCTTGCTGCCATGTTTTGCATTTGGGTTTTGAAAAGTTTGTTGATGGTCAATTCTTTTATCACTTCAAGTTATTTGATCTTCTTGCCTAAAGGCATTGAGGATTTTATCTTCTATAAAATTCAATAATTTTAGTGGAATATGTTTCATAGATGATTATTATGAGTTGATTTTCTAAGTTAACTGGCAGTCCCTTTCAATATATAGATCCAAGCATTGTTCAATTTTTTAAAGGTTTTCTTGAATTATAGTGTTAAGTATTGACTGTTTTCTATTGTTTTGATTCTTCGGGTTCTCTGCTAATATTAATATCACTCTTCTTTTTCCTAACTAGTATTTCTACTACATTTTCTATAACCCACTTTGCATCTTTCTTTATTATTTTCATTCCTTTGGTTGTTTTCCTGTCTTTCCCTAATGTTCCTATTACATTTTATTTCACTCTATTCTCCCTTGAGCACCTTGGCATTTATTCCTCATTTCTTATTATTTTTCTTTCTTTTCTATCCTAAGTTTAGTTAACATTCTTTGCCTTATATAGTTTTTGACTTTCTGATTCAAGGTGATTTTTTTATATCCACAAATACTCCTTTGAGTATATGTAATTCTGTTTGAATTATAATTTCCTTTTTCCTCAAGATTGTCTTTTAGAGGCGGATTTCTTCATTCGATATGTGTGTGCACTTTTATTTCTTGAGATTGTACAATAGATCTGTGTGAACTGGACATTACTTTTGTTAATTTTTACAATATTAGTGCATTTTATGATATATATAACTAACTTCATAATATCTTCTCTCAGTTTTGCAAAGTTCATGTATTCTGATAATATTTCATTTAATTGTTTTGGTTCTGAAGAAAGTCCTCCAAACCTGCAATTGACTTTTGTCCTATGAGATTTTTATTTTTCCTCTTCACTAACCAATTGCTGGTAGTTACTCCTTTTGCTTTTTGTTGTTGCTGTTTCGTTATTTGTTCCTTTTTGCCCCCTGCAGAAGCTGTTTTGAAAGCACTCCTTTAAATTATATCTGCTCATTTCTATGTCAAAGTATTTCCATATGCATACTTTGAACTCACTTCCCTGTAGTTCATGTTCTAATCTGCCTAAATATTTTTTAGTATTTCTAGGTGAAGGGTGAACTTAGTATTTCTGGCCAGGCGTCTCTTTTTCTATCTTTTTATTTCTATTTCTTTATGCTTCTCCTTATTACATATTCTATCATTTGCCTCATATGGATTTCATTTACTCTGTCTTCCATTTTCCAGATTCTGTTTTACAAAGTCTCAAAACCACTCTGAAAGACACATTCACCCTAAAGTATAGGGAAAAGTTGAGCAGGCAATTCTTGAATTCTCTAGCAGCAGGGATTTCAAAGGAGACTGTAAGCGTTTGTACAAAAATATGTTTTACCTGGCATTTATGCATATACACATGGTACAAGTTCAGATCATGCCCTAATCAGAATCATAAATATTTTCTTATCAATAAATATTTGTGAATAAAAGGTAAATTATTTTTCTTGGAATATATACAGCACGGTGAAAGCAGTTCATAAACAGTAGCTTATAATGCTTCTAGAAAGAATTAATCAGATCTTTTTGCACTGACATAGAACATATGTTATATTAAGTGTGTAAATCAAATATATACTTATTATAAATATGGAAATCATGTAAATTAAATTATTAGAAACAAACATCTTTATATATTTTCATTTTCCCAGATTTAATCTTTTTTGAGAAACATAGATGATACAATTAGTATGTTTTATGTACATATTATTCTTACAACTGCTAATTTTAAATAGAAAAATATTTTGAACATATTTCCATGTGATAAAATTGATTTGTGTATAAATTTGCATACTATTCATTATGAGGTGTGCTGGTTTTCTAGCTCTCAATTTTATCACTGTTCTGCGTTCTCCTCTGTGCCATAGGAAGGATAGAGGCTAACAAACTATGTTATCTAGACTCATTTGCAAATTGACTTCAAGTTAGAGTCTTCCAGTGAGAGCCCTGGCAGGGTACTGCACCTGGGGGAGAAAGAGATGAGCCATTTCTTTTTGGTGTCTGTAAACAGCTCTATAAATGCCAGGTAAGTATGGACTCCGAGGTGCCTGTTCAGACAGCGTGGTTCCAACAACAGTAGTGACAGGTGTACTCCAGCATTCTCAGCAGCACACTTCCTCGGTTTCTCTTTATAGGAGCAGCATGTGACTGTGGTTTACTGTGAGTTGCTGCCATAATGGCAAGAAGTGGCAATGTGTCTAAGAGCAGGGCTCCTGCTGCCTAATAAAGAGGCATCTGATAGTGTTTCCAACAGCAGTATCACCAGCTGCTGAGACCACACTGACCTTTGGAGGATACCATGTTCCATTTTGCTTCTCTGATCATCTGGAAAAGTCGCAGTTTTCTAACGTCTCTGATCCCTCTATACATTCACTTTCTCTTCAGAATTTCAGCTGCTCTATCGCTTCCCTTTTTCTAAAAATATACATTCTCTATAAGTTTTGTTTTTTAAAAAAAAATGCCACTACTTACTATACTATTTACTATTTTTGCAATTTACTCTCCTCTATTGTTTTTTATGCTTACAGAATGCAAAAGTTCATATTCTTTATATACAGATAAATTATTTTTAAAAATGTGTTCAGTATTTGATAAGGTTATTTAGATTTACAGATGTTGTAGATTATAGGCTTTTTGAAGGCAGAGACTGTGTCTTGTTCCATTTCACAAATACTTATTTAGCACCTCAATGTGCCAGGGGCTGGGCATGGAATGAGACATAACATTCACCATGAGCAGCTCACAGGCTAGTTGGAGAAACAGACATGTAAACATATAAATACAAATAATGTGCAAACAACATACATATATGTGTGTGTATATATATATATATATATATATATATATATATATATATATACCAGTGCACATAGTCATTTTCCATTCATGTGTAAATATTTATATCAGAGCTGTACACATTCACTGAGGCATTTTCTAAATAGAGGCATGGGATGAGGAGAATATTTAATGTTTTTATGCTAACTTCTCAAGAACTATGTCTCAAAGTGCTTGTTTGAACCCCTTTGAATCCCTGTATAATACCAACCACAAAGAAGGCAAAAAAAAGTCACATTTTTAGATTGGATCTTTTGTATATTTTCTGTTTCTAAATATGCTATCTCTATGTATTTCATGTTTAATCATCAAAAGTGAATGTGTGTATACTACATATCAGCAAAATAATGGTACTTATATTTTAATATTATTTTCTCTGAATCCTTCTTCTAGTTCTATGATTACAATCAGGTAATTTGTATTTTTATAAGATCAAGTTAATACTTTTTTATTCCAAATATATATACATTCTCTCTGTGAAAATACATAAAATCATTTTTATTTTTCAGCATGGACAACAAATATACATATCATATGTATAATAAACATGTCATATATTTGATATGTTACATATGAGAAACATTTTTCATATATATGACAGTATTCATTCAAGTGATTCCCTATAAGTAGATAATGGCTTTACTTCAATTTTTTCTTCTATAAAGAATGTTGAAATTAATATACTTAAACATGAATACTCATTTGATCATTTTCTTAGAATAAACTTAACAAAATACACAATTATTAAAGAATATAGATGTTTTTATGTATGCACTCATATATTCTGCTCAAAATGCTGAAACAGTTTTCACCCTCCAATACAGAACACTGTATTTGACAACATTGATGATACAATGCTGTTGTTTTTAATCTGCAATATTTCAAAAAGATTAAAAATCATGGCTAATTGATCTTCTATTAGGAAAAAATGTGGTATTTTACAACTTACAACTTAAAATCTAAGATTTAAAATATTTTATAAAACCAGATTTTTCTGTTTAATAAAATATAAACTTCAAGGAGAAAAGTTCCATTTCCTAGGTGCTTCCCTTGGCTGAATTGTTGAGCTTATTTTAGGCAATCAGGCTTATAAGGTTCCAGAATAGCTGGGGAGTAACAACCATCACTCTTGTATAAAATATTTTTAACATTTACTCTGAAGGTCTCCACATAATCTTGCTTCAGGGTGCACTTAGCATGTTAGTAATGTTTTTCATGGAATCCTTAAACCTAAACAAACCCTAACAGTTTATTTTAAAAAGTAGTTAATTCTAACATCTTGATAAGTATTTATGTCTTAACAACTGAGAATGTTTTGATCATTGTACAACTTTTCAAATCTTGGAGTCCTATTGGACATCACCATGCATTACCTATCCCAGATAAATTTTCATATGATACTTGTGTTTGTTTCTTTATCAAGCAAACTGTTAAAATCCAGCTCTGCAAATATATGTTATTATGAAAATTAGTCTGATGTTGAAACTGTAAACTACCTCAAGATAGTAGCTTATGCTGTGTCCAACAAAGGTAGTTATATTTCCCTTGGAAATGTAAAATACTGCAGAGCACTTGGCTTACTTTGCTGAGTTTTTTTCCAGGTGCCTTTACCCATAGTTTGAAAACTTCAAGTTAGAGATTTTTGTTTTCTTTGTTTTTAGTATTTTTCTGCAGACTGAAGGAGCTGAAGGTTATTGCCACACTTGCTTTCATCAAGCAATTTGCTCAGCTTGGAGTGAGGTTATTGTCACTACAATAAAAGCTTTCTGAAGGCCAGCAACTTCTACTCGTATTTTTTTAAGAACCATTCTTAATATAGATATTTCTGTTAAATTGAGCAGGCTTTATTCCTGTTATATTTTAATAGCCTTATCCATGATTTCTGCTCTGTATTGTACTGAGAGGCTCTGTCCATATCTTTATGTCTTTTAGCTTGCTTTAAAACCTAAAACTTTCTTACATTATACTATTCATTCAATTATCCAAATGAGATATTTTGTAATAATGGAACAGATGTACTTGCATACTTTCTTAAGGGTATCAATTGGAGATAAAAAGGCCTTCATATAAGATTTACAACTAATCCTCTTTATTTGGTTGGGTATCTTTTGAAGAAATTTGGGATGCAATGTTCTAGTCAATATCATACTCTCCCAAATTAAACAAAGATGTGGAATATCATCTTTATTTCTTGGTTTCTATTTTCCATACATTACAGAGGTTCATGTTTACAATGGGTTTGCATTACCTAATTCTAACTAGAGAAACTTTGGAGTCTTTATTATAAATAATAGTTTTGGTGTTGCCGCTTGCATAAGTTTGTTTGGGCTGTTGTAAGAGTACAAAAACTGGGTGGCTTAAAACAACAGAAATTCTGGAGGCTAGAATTCTAAGATCAAGGTGTCAGCAGGTCAATGATGTCTCTGAAACATGCAGGGGAATCCTTCCTTGCCTAGTCTAGCTTCTAACGTTTTGCTGGCAATCTTTGGTGTTTCTTGGCCTGCAGCTGCATCAATGCAATCTCTGCTTTGGATGTATCATAATGTTCTTCCTAGAAGTCTCTGCCTTCACATGGCCATCTTCCTGTAAGTATATCACTCATATAGAACTAGGGATCTACCCTACTTGTATGGCGTCATTTTAACAATGGTTGTTAAATCCCTTGATTGATAAATATGAATCAATCAAGGGTTATGAAATCCCTTGATTGATAAATAATGTAGGAGATACAATAGAATAACATTCATTCAGTGTGAGTGATAATGTAGATACACATTTATTGACATGAAAAGTATCAAATACGTATCAGTGGGAAAAAGGTACTTAAAAACAATAATGTATCTATTGTTGTTAGTACACACACTAATTCATATTAAAAATTGTCAGCCAGGTGTGGTGGCTCATGCTTGTAATCCCAGAACTTTGGGAGGCTGAGGTGGGCGGATCATGAGGTCAGGAGTTCAAGACCAGCCTGGCAAACATAGTGAAATCCCATCCCTACTAAAAATACAAAACAAATAGCTGGGCATGGTGGTGGTCTCCTGTAATCCCAGCTACTCTGGAGGTTGAGGAAGGAGAATTGCTTGAACCCGGGAGGCAGAGGTTGCAGTGAGCAGAAATAGCGCCACTGCACTCCAGTCTGGGCAACAGTGCGAAACTCTGTCTCAAAAAAAAAAAAAAAAAAAAATTGTCAAATACATTTGCCTATTAGAATTACCTAACTTATTTAGGTGGTAATATTGTGGGTACTATAAATTTTCTCTCTTTGTCCCATCTTTGAGTTATAGTACGTACAGGAAAAATTTAAGAAGCTCACATTCTCAACATCAGTTATGTTAGCTACATGTTGGGCTGGTCTTAACGTGCGGTACTGTGGAAGACAGCCAAAGATAATGTAGCATAATTTTTTATATGCAGTTGAGTCTAGTTTGAAATTAATAAACTTGGGTGTTTTCTCATATAAAATAAAGTGACAAAAAATCTAGATCATTAAGATGTCATAATTATTAAATAGTAATATATAAATACATAGAGATAGATATATAAAAATACATATATGTTTAGAGATGGTGTTTCACTATATTGCCTAGAGTGACCTTGAACTCCTGGGCTCAAGTGATCTTCCCATCTCAGCCTTTCGAGTAGCTGGAATTACAGGAACCTAGAAAAGTATTTTCTAATATGGTCTGTAAACAAATGCTAGATCAAACTTCTTTTTAACACCCTGGTTGAGAAAGAAGTAACACATTAATTAAATTCGCCCCCAACACTCATCTCAGAAACATGTATAAATCAACATATTAATTAGTTTGAAGAGAAAAATGCTCTCAAAACCAAAAAGAAGATCATACAGTGTATATAAGAGTTAGCAGTATAAAAGAGAAAACCTTAAGTTAGAGGGAATCAGACTTAAGGCTCTAACATTTCTATCTCTCCCAGCTCCATGGCTCTTTCTTTTCCTCATAATTCCCTTTCATCTTTTATGCTGGCATGATATTGATGTATTCAAAGGGAACCACAGTAAAAATTTAAAGGTAAATCAAAGCAAAAAGAAAGAGAAAGCCATGGGAATAGAAATACGGCGTTTATTCATATCTTTATATATAAAGTAGTTAGATACAGATATAGAAATGGAAAATAAAGATAATAACACAGATAAGCTTGATTATAGATTGATTTGTAAGAAATCACCTTACAAAGAGTGGTATACTTCCAAGATGGTATCATGGTATACTTACAAAGAATGCCTTCCATATATGTGGCATTCTGTTTCTTTTTTTACATTAGCTCTTCTTCTACATCTCCTTTTCTTTTTAAAAAAATTAAATCAACCAGCTTTTAAAATTATGTTAATTAGGCTTAATGAAGTGTATTCTCTTACCCAAAAGTGTTGCATTTTATTAGAATTTAGAAATAACTTTTCTAATTACTGCACATTTTAATGGTCAGGGTCATGATTCCTAGAAATTAAGTGACATTTTTTTCTCTCCAATAACCAACAGTAAGCATTCATTTCTGAATTTTCATTATGCGTTTCTTATTCCATTTTTTTCTCTTTCTTTTCCTTGCTTTCTTGTTTTATTGATTTTGTTTGTTTTTAGTATGGGAGACTAATTTCCATTGCAGAGCTGCCATGAGCATTAATGAAACAGGATGTAAACACTTGCTTTTGTGTAACCAATGCCAGACAACATACAGACAAGTAAGAATTCAGTTGAAGCTACAGGAGGGGCTACATTTCATCTCATTGCCTTTCTTTTTTCTAAATTTTCCTCAAAATGAGAAGTCCACAGGAACTAACAGGGATTTGCTGTCTGTATCTCTGTGGAGAAATAGGTTTGCATGGTAGAAAGAGTAGCCTATCCTGGAAAATGCACAATTCTTCCAAGTGACTCCTGTCTGGATAAACTGCAGTGTTTGCACTAAAGCCATTATTCCCTTGGGCTGCTCTTAGTCATTGACTGAACATGCTGGGGATAGTTCAGGGCCATTCCTGTAAGATATGGAACTCCCCTGATGCATAATTCAGCTTGAGAACTCCCCGTCAGTCTGATTGGTACTACTCAGGACTGCAATACAGCACTTTCTGACCAATCTTTTTTAGTTCCCTCTCTCTTCTCATAGGTGTCAGGTCTGCATTAACTCTGAAGTCTCTTCATGCCTATTTCTGCATCCTCTTTATTTCTCTGGCATTCCTTCTCCCCAAACCCAGTAAATATTTCACATATCTAACTCTGTCTTGGCGTCTGCTTCTTGGAGGAACTAAATTAACACATACCTAAATTAAATTATAAAGTCTTATAGTATAGAAATAGTATATTTTCTTTGTATATGCCTCTCAGTATATGCCCAATGCCTCAGTATATGCCCAAATTTTTACTTAAATTCTGCACGATGTTATAAAAGTAAACAACTCTCATTTGCATAGAAATTTTGCCATGCAATGTGGACCAAGAATAAGATGTTTATAATGTGTTTTAGTTAGATTAAAGGATCATTGAATTTTCCATGTATCAATTTCATAAAAGAAAAATTTTTTAACCTCAAATTTCAGCTCACAAACTATTAGGGTAGTCATTAGCATCACTCTGAAATGGCCACTTTTCAACATTGAACATTACATTTACACTGATGTGAGATAAATATAGAATTTTATAAGTTATCAAAATATTAATGCTTTCCAATTTTTTTCAAAAAGTGAAAACAAAAAATCACCCTATATCTCCATAGATGTGCTTTACTGCAAAAGCTTATTAAGATTTTGTTTATTGTATTTTACAGGAAATAGGACCAGAAGGAAATTCCAAATCTATACCTGTTCCCACGCCATTTCTACGTTATGAGTAAATTTGAATGAGTAATGAAGCTGGCTTTTTTTCTTCCTCAATAATCCTGTGACTGAGAAGGCACCTGAGAATACCAGAGCTTTTCAGTTTAGTTTTAGGTTTTAGAATGTGTGTGAGAGAAAATTAGGGAGAGTGAGGATTAATGAAGCGGCATTTACAAAGGCTTTCTAGCATTCCTGCTGTACTTTTGCCTCTCCCAGTGTCCCAGAGGTGACTTGACTTAGCTTTCTTAAAACAAGCCTTCTCCTGGCTCCCGTTTCCATCTAGACCCTTTGTCAGTGCCCAGCTCTGGGAATTCTTTCTTAGGTCCAGAACAACCTCAGTAATGCCACAGTTCCACATAACTGTTTCCTTGAACTACACAGAAAGCAGTAATTGTGCAATATTCATGGAAACTGCCAAATGAGATCTGTGTGCCAGAAACAAGAGAAAAGATTCCAGAACTGTTTTATGCTATTTCCAGGTTTCTGTAGCTATTTACAAAGATTTGTCTTTGTTTTTTCCCAGGCAAAAGACCTACTTTAAAATAGCATGAATAAAACAGTAAATGTGTTACACAATGGTCTGACCTTCCATTGTTAGAATATGGCAAATAAATAACTTCCACCTTGATGACTAAAGACAAAAGCTCTGGAGGGTCTCACCCTTAATATGAAGTTATCTATTGTGAGTAATCTCCAGCTGACTCTGTGTAGCTGCTATGGTTCAAAAATAAATTGTTTCTAATATCTAGAACACTAATTTGAGTTAAATAATATGTACAGCACAAATTGTGAAAAAGGTGAAAATATAATTTAGGTCAGAATGGAGAACATATTAAATGTCTTAAAGTTGAACATCTTTCTTTAAAACTGAGGTATTTATTTCTATTTTGAAATAATAGCAAGCCAGAAGTTGCCTATTAGAGCTGAAACCTTTTTGCTAGTCGTGTTTCTCTTGTGAAAAGGTTGACTTGAACATTGCAATTTTGTACAAAACAGGGTGGATGACTTTTGTTATTTTAATCAATGGAGGCATTGATAAATGCCACTTACAGAAATGTTCTAGTTTTTGTGTGTAAAAGCAATAGGAAAAAAAAATATATTCCCAGTATTAGAATATGATTGCCCCTTGAGGAACAGCATGCGGTTGAACTGTGTGAGTCAATATAGATGCAGATTTTTTAAAATAAATATGTTGGAAAGTTTTTTTGGATATTTGTAACATACTGAAAAAACTTGCAAGTAAACCATGTAGCCTAAAAATATTGAAATTTTTTTAAAGTTAGGTGTTATGAATGCATGAAATTTGTATAGATATTGCCAGGCATAATGGCTTACGCCTGTAATCCCAGCACTTTGGGAGGCTGAGGGGGACAAATCACTTAAGGTCAGAAGTTCGAGACCAGCCTGGCCAACACAGCGAAAACCTGTCTCTACTAAAAATAGAAAAATTAGCTGGGCATGGTGGCACATGCCTTTAATCCCAGCTACTCGGGAGGCTGAGGCAAGAGAATTGCTTGAACCTGGGAGACAGAGGTTGCAGTGAGCCAAGATTGCACTTCAGCATGGGTGACAGAGTGAGACTCCATCTCAAAAAATAAATAAAAACAAATAAATAAATAAATAAAATGAAGTATGTGTAGATACTACTCTCTATTAATATTTACTACCATAAATACACACAAATCTATTATAAAAAGTTGAATTTTGTAAAAACTCATATGCATAAATACTTAAGAGCATACACAGTACCATTTGCAGTCAAAACAAATGTAAAAATATGTAAATATACAGTATTAAATTATAACAACATAAAATTAAATGTAGTACATACTATATACTATTGTCATAATTTCATAACCATTTCCTGTTGCTAGTGAGGTGAGCTCAAGTGTTGTGAGCATCCCCTAAAATGCTGTATAATGCTAATTGTCTTCCTGTGAACAGTTCATCTCTCCGGTGAATTACATATCACAGTAAAAATGATCTCTTATGGTTCTAGCATAAGTTTTTCATCACATTTAGTGCAATACCACAAACCTTGAATAACACCATGGACCCAAGCAAAGTGCCACTAGTGATGCTGGAAATGCTCGTAAGAAGCAGAGAAAAGTCAAGACATTACAAGAAAAAGTTTCATGGATTGATATGTACCATATATTGGGGTCTTCAGCTACAATTGCCTGCCATGTCAAAGATAAATGAATCCAGCATAAGGACCACTGTATAAAAAAAGAAGAAATTCATGAATCCATAGCTGCAGCTATGGTAGCATGCATGGAAATCTTGCACTTTTTATGAAATACCTTTTTATCTTATACTGAAAATGCAGTGTGTATATCGGTGCAGGATTGCTGTAAGAGAGATATACCTATAGATTATCATATGATGTGAGGAGAAGGGATTATATGACAACTTAAAGCAAAAGGAAGGTGAACAATCTAAAACTGAAGAATTTAATGCCAATAAAGGATGGCTTGACAATTTTAGAAAGAGGTTTAGCTTTAAAAATGTCAAGATAGGCCGGGCTCCGTGGCTCACGCCTGTAATCCCGGCACTTTCGGAGGCTGAGGCAGGCAGATCATGAGGCCAGTAGATCGAGACCATCCTGGCTAACATGGTGAAACCTCGTCTCTACTAAAAATACAAAAAATTAGCCGGGTGTGGTGGCACGCACCTGTAGTCCCAGCTACTTGGTAGGCTGAGGCAAGAAAATCACTTGAACCTGGGAGGTGGAGGTTGCAGTGAGCCAAGATCACACCACTGCACTTCAGCCTGGTGAAAGAGCGAGACCTAAAAAAAAAGAAAAAGTCAAGATAATAGGAAAACAAGCTTCTATTGGACAAGAGACAGCAGACAAGTTCCCAGATACCATTAAGAAAATCATTGAGGATAATGGATATCTGCCCAAATATGTTTTTAATGCCCTTGAAAGTATTCTATTCTGGAAAAGAAATGCCACAAAGGATATTTATTAATAAGAAAGAGAAGTGAGCACCAGGATTTAAGGCAGGAAGGAATAGGTTCTCTATTGCTTTGTGCAGATGCAGTCAGGTTTATGATCAGAACTGTCCTTATCTATAAAGCTACTAACCCCCAAGCTTTGAAGGGAAAAGATAAACACGAGCTGTCAATCTTTTGCTTGTACTATAAGAAAGCCTGAATGAAACCCCCTTTTTTCTGGATTGGTTCCACTGATGCTTTGTCGCTAAAGTCAGAAGTAGCTTTCCAGCAAAGAACTTCCCTATAAAATTCTGTTAATATTAGACAATGCCCCTGGCCATCCAGAACTCCATGAGTTCAACACCAAAAGCATTGAAGTGGCCTACAAATTCCCAAACACTTTGTCAGGTAGTGACAAGGAATGTTAAGTCTCATTACACATGGTACTCTAAGAAAAGGATCATCAATGCTGTGGAAGAAAACCCTGGTTAAGAGAACATCGTGAAAGTCTGGAAGGATTATACCATTGAAGATTCCATAGTTGTTATAGAAAAAGCAATGAACACCTCAAAAATAATAAATTCCTGCTGGAGAAATTGTGTCCTGATGTACATGTTTCATAGGATTTATGAGAGAGTCAAGAAAATCATGAAAGAGATTGTGTGTATGACAAAAAGGTGGAGGGTGATGGATTTCAAGATATAGATCTAATAGACACCACATCAGAGGAATTAACAGAAGACAATTTGATGGAGATGAATGCTTCCAAATCAGTGCCCAAAGATGAGTAAGAAGATGTAGAAGAAGCAATGCCAAGAAACAAACTGACACAAGATAATCTGGCAGAAAGGTTCCAATTATTCAAAACCTCTTTTGACTTCTTTTATCACATGGACCCTTCTATGATTTGGGCACTAAAACCGAAGAAAACGGTGGAAGAATGATTGGTATTATATACAATATTTTTAGAGAAATGAAAAAGCAAAAATGTAAGACATAAATTAGGATGTATTTTCATAGTTACATTGAGTGTGTCTACCTCTCCTGACTCCCCTTCCACCTCTTCTGCTTCTGCCAGTCCTGAGACAGTAAGACCAACTCCTCCCTCCCCTTTCTCTTCCACAGTCTGCTCAATGTGAGGGTGGTGAGGATGAAGATCTTTAGGATACACTCCCACTTAATAAATGATAAATATATTTTCTTTTCCTTATGATTTTCTTAATAACCTTAGCTTTTTTCTAGCTTACTTCATTGTAATACAATACAGTATATAATGCATATAATATTCAAAATGTGTGTTAAGTGACAATTATGTTATTGGCAAGACTTCTGGCCAACAGTATGCTATTGAGAGTTAAGTTGTTGGGGAATCAAAAGTTGTGCTCACATTTTCCACTGTGCAAGGGCTTGGCACACATTTTTCAAGGCAACCCTAACCTCCACATTGTTCAAGGGTAATTCTATTTGAATGACTTCAAGAGTTTGCTGAGCTTTTGAATAAGAGTTCTTTAAAAATCCCCCTTGATAATAAGGAACATACTTTGTAATAAATGTATCATATCTTGGGGGTAAGTCACTTATTTTGTTCCCTAAGGGCATTTCGTTTCATGTTCTCTCCTTTATGTGTGTGTGTGTATCTTTATACATATATTTATAAATATATATATGTTTATATGTATATAAATATAGATTTTTAATTTTATTTTATGGCCACTGTATATAGCTATACAGAGCTTAGGGAGGCAGCACTTGCATGTGCATATGTGTTATGATAGTTTTCAAGGAAATGGAAGTAAACTTGAGGCAAAGAAGAGGCAAGCATTTTTTCAATTTAATTACAGGCACCATTTAGGTTAGGAAATTTTATTTGTTATTTGATTATTTAAAAATTATTATAATATTTTTATTAGATTTCTTTCATAGTATATATATTCTTCTTGAAATATGTTAGTGTTGAACTTTTGATTGTTACTAATAAACTAAAAGTTTTAAGAGTAGAGTATGTGTCTTACTTGCCTCTTCATTCCCTAAAACATTAGGCATAGCAGCCTGCTTGCTGTAAGAATATAAAAATAAAGAATAAACTTAATGGAGTCAAATGAAATTGAAATTGGAATTGGTAGAGAAGCAAGATCTAAGAGTACCTAAAAGTCAAAAGCACCAGCAAGTATCTTTCAGAATCACAGCAAATTTTCTCAACTCTGAAATATTATTTTGGATGATATATCTAAGTAATCAATGACCCGATATGAATTAGCATGAGGAAGACAAAGACATAAGACATCAGGGTATCATTCTTCTGACCATAGGTGTTTCTTGCATTCCTCAGAAATATCTTAGTTTTTCTATCTTCTTTGTATTTATAATATATACTGGAGTTGGGCCAGGCGCGGTGTCTCACTCCTGTAATCCCCGCACTTTGGGAGGCCAAGGTGGGTGGATCACTTCAGGTCAGGAGTTCGAGACCAACCTGGCCAACACAGTGAAACCCTGCCTCTACCAAAATACAAAAATTAGCCGGGTGTGGTGACGGTCCGTAATCCCAGCTACTCAGAAGGCTGAGACAAGAGAATTGCTTGAACCCAGGAGGTGGAGGTTGCAGTGAGCCAAGATTGTGCCACTGCACTTCAGCTTGGGGGACAGAGCTAGATATTCCATCTCAAAAAAAAAAAAATCTTATCCTCATGAATTCAGGTTACTCAAGGTGACTGTGTTCCAAGTTTTCAATTCAATAATTCACCATTTGAGGGTGGTTATTGTGTGTTCTTGGCTATGCTATCAGGACTTTTTTTTAAGTTTTATTTTAGGTTCAGGGGTACATGTGAAGGTTTGCTACATAGGTACTCATGTCACTGGGGTTTGTTGTACAGATTATTTCATCACTCAGGAATTAAGCCCAGTACCCAGTAGATATCTTTTCTGCTCTTCTTTCTCCTCCCAACCTCCGCCCTCAAGAGAACCCTAGTGTCTGTTATTTCCTTCTTTGTGTTCAAAAGTTCCCATCATTCAGCTCCCACTTGTAAGTGAGAATATGCTGTATTTGCTTTTCTGTTCCTGCATTAATTGGCTGAGGATAATAGCCACCAGCTCCATTCATGTTCCCACAAAAGACATGATCTCATTCCTTTTTATGCCTGCATAGTGTTCCATGGTGTGTATATGTACCACAGTTTCTTTATCCAATCTGTCGATGGGCATTTAGCTTGATTCTGTGTATTGCTATTGTGAATAGTGCTGTAGTGAACATTCACGTGCATGTATATTTATGAGAGAATGCTTTATATTCCTCTAAGTATATACCCAGTGTTGGAATTGCTGAGTTCAATGGTAGTTCTGCTTTCAACTCTTTGAGAAATCACCATACTGCTTTCCACAATGGTTGAGTTAATTTACACTCCCACCAGCAGTGGATAAGTGTTCCCTTTGCTTTGCAACCTTGCCAGCATAATTTATTTTTTGACTTTTTAATAATAGCCATTCTGAGTGGTTGTGAGATGGTATCTCATTGAGGTTTTGATTTGCATTTCTCTAATGATCAGTGATATTGAGCTTTTCTTCATATGCTTGTTGGCCACATGTATGTCTTCTTCTGAAAAATATCTGTTCATGTCCTTTGCCCACTTTTTAATGGGGTTGTTTGTTTTTCTCTTGTAAATTTGCTTAAGTTCCTAATAGATGCTGGATATTAGACCTTTGTCAGATGCATACTTTGCAAACATTTTCACCCATTCTGTAGGTTGTCTGTTTACTCTGTTGATAGTTTTCTTTTTTTTTTTTTCTGTGCAGAAGCTCATTAGTTTAGATTCCATTTGTCAATTTTGGCTTTTGTTGCAATTGCTATTGGTGTCTTTGTCATTAAATTTTTGCCTCTTCCTATGTCCAGGATGGTATTGCCTAGGTTGTCTTCTAGGGTCTTTAGTTTGGGGTTTTACATTTAAGTCTTTAATTCATCTTGAGTTGATTTTTTTTTTTTTTTTTTTTTTTTTAGAAAGAGTATCTCTCTGCTGCCAGGCTGGAGTGCAATGCCACTATCTTGGCTCACTGCAACCTCTGCCTCCTGGGTTCAAGGGATTCTCGTGCCTCAGCCTTCCAAGTAGCTGGAATTACAAGTGCATGCCACCATGCCCGGCTAATTTTTGTATTTTTAGTAGAGACGGGGTTTCACCATGTTGGCCAGGCTGGTCTTGAACTCCTGACTTTAAGTGATTCTCCCACCTCGGCCTCCAAAAGTGCTGGGATTACAGGCGTGAATCACTGTGCCCAGTCAAATACATCTTGAGTTGATTTTTGTATATAGTATAAGGAAGGAATCCAGCTTCAGTCTTCTGCATATGGCTAGCCAGTTATCTCCACACCATTTATTGAATGGGAGCCTTTTCCCCATTGCTTGTTTTTGTCAGCTTTGTTGAAAATTAGATGGTCTTAGGTGTGTGGCCTTATTTCTGGGCTCTTTATTTCATTAGTCTATGTGCCTGTTTTTGTACCAGTACCATTCTGTTTTGGTTACTGTAGCCTGACAGTATAATTTGAAGTCGCCTAGAGTTATGCCTCCATCTTTGTTCTTTTGGCTTAGGATTGCTATGGCTATTTGAGCTCTATTTTGGCTCCAGATGAATTTTAAAATAGCTTTCTCTAGTTCTGTGAAGAATATCATTGGTGGTTTGGCAGAAATAGCATTGAATCTGTAAATTGCTTTGGAAAGTATGGCCATTTTAATAATGATGATTCTTCCTGTCCATGAGCATAGGATGTTTTTCCATTTGTTCGTGTCTTCTCTGTTTCTTTTTAGCAGTGTTTTGTAATTCTCATTTTAGAGATCTTTCATCTCCCTAATTAGCTGTATTCTTAGATATGTTATTCTTTTTGAGGGAATTGTGAATGGGATTGCTTTTCTGATTTGGCTCTTGTCTTGGATGTTGTTGGTGTATAGGATAGGAATGCTAGTGATTTTGTACATGGATTTTGTATCCTGAAACCTTGCTAAAATTGTTTATCAGCTGAAGGAGATTTGGGGCCAGAACTATGAGGTTTTCTAGATACAGAATGATATCATCTGCAAACAGAGAAGTTAATCTGAAATCAAAAAATCCTCATAAATAATGTTTTAACTTTTTCTTTACCAAAATATTTTGAAAGATTCCTTTATTTTCACTATAAAGTAGTATTTATATCATTTGAATGGAGATCTGTGAATAGGTAAAATTGACTTTCACTTTTTAAGTTTACCAAAAAAAATAAAAAGAGTAGTTAAACACTGGTTCTTTTCCAAAGCTACCTCATTCTTCCCTTTCCTACATGGAACCCTGAAGAGGAGAGCCAGCTGACCCTCCACAGTCAGTAGCTATTTTTCACTCCTAGCAAGGATGACATTTTTCACTGCAGCAAATTGTGTGATCCAACCCTAGCCTGCCCCACTCTATGGACTAGAACCACTTCCATCACTTAGGTGACTCAGGCCATTGGTTCCCCGCACAAGGCATTTCTGTAATAATGAAATAATGAACTTCATTTTTGGCAGATTTTTAAAAAGTAAAGTCTATAAATTTATATATTTTTTATATATTTATATTTGCATATACAAATATACACATATATACGTTTGTTTTCAAATTACCTTTGTGTGCCTGGCAGAGATATTTTCGGACCAGAATTAAATAGGGAATTTTCCACAAGTAACACTTTTCTGTATGCAGCAAAGGTTTGTTTTCAGTTCCAGCAACCATATACATTTTATTCTACATTCACATTCTATTGGGGCCAATGTGCTTTCTGATGTAGCACACTGTAGTGGACTGAACTCTTTTAAGCCTGACAAACAGTAGTTTGGTATAGTTGGAAGATCTCATTTAGCTTTGGCAGGTTAGGGAGTCCAGGGCTAAGAGAATTCTCCTAAATTCTTGGCTGAAATATTTCTGTTACTTAATTGCACATTTGTTCTTTCCCTAAATTTAGAGATTAAGTTTACTCCCTGGGAACTGCATCTTAAGTTAGTAACAAGTAGAACTTCACCATCTAATATTTTCTTCTATTTTATTAGGTCAAGGACTTTCTATCCTGATAAAAATATACAATTTCATTATGCTCCTTTTTAGACATTCTGCTTTCATAATCTGGTTGTGTGTGAGGATATCTGTATCTTTTATTAATACTGCTTACCCATGAGTTTCTCAAATTGCAATTTTACAGAGTGCATGAGGTCGGCTGACAATTGAGTTGTGGGCATGCTACAAGCATCTTTAGTTGCCTTTTTCATCATGTCAACTGCAACAAACAATTTCTCTGTCTTGAAAAAGACAACTTGTCATGGACCTGAATGATGGCTGATAGCCACAGTCACAGAGATGAACAAAAGATGCAGCCTCTGTAATAACTCCAACTACTCAGAATAATTTGAAAATTGCTTCAGTTATAATATTTGCTTTTCAAATGTCATTCTTTGATGTAAATATTCATAACCATAGATCCTCAAAGAACCAAAAAGCCTTAATACCCCAAGTGAAAAAAGGGTAATGATTTCACAACCATGTAAAATTCAGTACAATGGATACAGTTTAATGTACAATAGAATACAGATTGTCGAAGTTTTTTGTGAAATAAGTCCTCCACACTCCACCCTTACCTTTCTTTCTTTTTTGTGTTTTCCCTTCTAACTAGCCATGAGTGATTGTGTGTGTGTGTGCGCCAGGGGAGTGTATCTGGTTTCTGTGTAAGTTGTCCCCAGCTTGTCTGTACACAAGGAAGGGATATTAATCTTAGATAATTCCTAAATATTCCATGGTTTCCTTTTCTCAGTCCTTAGCAAAGACAAAACAAAATGAAATAAAAATAGCTGGAGATCCACAGTCTGCTTTGAGTATGGTCTGCATGTTACCAGCCTCCAAAAGTGCTCCTGCTGATGCTTGCACGTCTTTCACGTCTGAGTCGTGAGTCACTTGTATAAAAGCCTAACATCAAACCACACTGAAAGAAGCCAGCCAAACTGCCTGCATAATAGACATGGAGAAAAAAAGTCATTCTTTCTGTTTGCGTAAAATGTTTATTTGATTTCTTCCCTTATAGTATGAGGTGATTGGGCAAATTAATCTGTAAATCCCTTCAGGAGCAAACATTCTAATTTTCTTTTAAGAACTTCTGTTGTTACATAAGAATATCTCATTAAGCTTTACATTTCCTAGAGAACAGGAAGCCAGTAGATGATAATGAAATAGGAAAGAAAAAGATTTCAAAAGTTGTGCTTTTACTAATGAAAATAAGATGTTAAACACACTTTTAAATTAAGCATTTTCTTAAATTTAGGATTTGAGCATCTGTTTGATTTCCTTTCTGGAGGCTGTTAATGACAATTTCTTCTCTACGAAGAGGCAATGTGAGTGTACTGACATTATTAAACCTGTTAAAGCCTATTGCCTAATTTAGAATTTATCTGGTAAGCTGGTTAAAAGAATAATTTTCCTTTTGATTAGAGTAAATTATATAGAAACTTTCTATCTCTTAGAGTTTTAATATCTTGAGTTTATCATTTTTATTCAAGAATCTAAAATGGGATGCTTTTTGTAGCCTCAGGCAGAGATATTATATAGCAAGATGAATAGTAAAATCAAAATATTGTCATACATTAAAACCCAACGTGTTTGAAAATGCTTCATCACCCACGATTCTCTTGAACTAAGCATCACAGTGGATGTTAAATTTGCATTCCTTTAAATTCTAATTTGTGATTTTCAAATGAAACAATTTATTGTATTTTAAATATGCTTTCCTTATTGTATATTAGGTATTTTTGCAATATGTTACTAAATATGTTGATAGATTCTTAAGATTTTGCAATTAGTAAATATTAATGCAATATGTGTGGTTTTCTTTATCTCTTAAGATTAGACTCCCTTTTAAACTCGTAGATTCCTAAAAAATCAATTCAAAAATTGTTATAATGGTAGACAATGATTTACATGAAAAATATTTGCCCTTTGGCGCTATCATTTTACTTCACAAAACGTTAGTGTTGCAGGATGGTGAATCTATATCTCCCTGTCTATATTATAAACTTGGTCAAATTTTAATAGATATAGCTATATATAATTTTAATGGTACTGTAAACAGGTATTGATGGAAGAACTTGTAGTTTTGTGTTCAGTGTGGCTTTCTTTATAACTGGAATAGGACCATAGAAATTTTATAAATTATGTTATTTTAAATAAGAGGATTTTCCTTGTAGATATAAATCTATTTCACTACATTCCATTTTTAAGTGTGCCATAATAATTTTGCACCATGACATAAGGAACAATTTTGATACTAATAGACATTTAGTCTATCTCCAAGATTTTAAAAAACAGTATAAAAATGCAATGTATTTCTCTTTGTACAAATATTTTTCAAGATATTTTGAGAAATTATTTCTGAATTTAAAATTATGCAAATTTTAAACATAATACATACTGTGATACTGCTTTCCAAAAACCCTGAACCAATTAATAGTCCTTTGAAATATTCATGAGGGTTTTCTCATGACTTGACCAATTCTGGTCTTTATCCAATATGTCAGATGTATCTATTTTTCTTCCTTTATATTTTGCAGTCTGTTGGAGAAAAGTATATAATTATCTTTGCTTTTATTTTCCAGATGGCATGTGAGGTTAAACATTTTCAGATGTTTAAAAGTAATTTTGATATTCTGCTGTGTGATTTTCTTGTCCATAAACTTTTCAAGTTGTTTGGTTAAGCTTTATCTTGTTTTCTTCTTTCCATTATTTTCCTACACATTCTTTGTTTCTGATATATGCTTTAAATATTTTCCAGCCTGTTATTAGTATTTAAAATTTGTTTCTGACATATTTTGTAATATAAAAATGTTTAATGTTATGTAAACAAAGGCATCTGTCTGTTTCTTTACAATTTCTTCAACTTTTGACTTGTTAAGTGGATCTTCCTTATCCTAAAATTATAAACATTATATTTTCCTCTAATATTTTTAAAGTTTTGTGTTTTATATTCAGTGTCTGAAATTTATGTGTTATGTGACTAAATATAGATTTCCAACCCATTTTTCAAGGTTAATATCCAAGTTTTATCATATCATTTTTTGACTTAGTGCATATTTTATATTTAATGCCAATTTATATATGGTAAAGTATACTCTTTTCAGTATATAGTTCTGTGAGTTTTTACAAACACCTGAAGTTCCGTAGTGACCACTATAATCAAAATATAGAACGATTCAGTCACACCAGAAATTCCTAACTGGCCTTTTGTAGTCCAACACTTGTCAAACACTCAGTCTTTGAAAATTCCTAATCTTTTTGCTATTCTTAAGTTTTTCCTTTTCCAACATAGCATACAAATAAAATCAAATGGTGGTATGCAGCCTTTGAATCTGGCTTCTTTAACCTATCATAATATATCTGAGGATTATCCATGTTGTCATGTTGTCATGTGTGTTAATAATATATTTATTTTTCTTACTGAGTACCATTTCATTTTATTTTTATTTATTTTTGTTTTTTATTTTTTATTTTTGAGTCAGAGTCTTGCTCTGTCACCCAGGCTGGAGTGCAGTGGCGCCATCTCGGCTCACTGCAACCTCTGCCTCCCGGGTTCAGGCCATTCTCCTGCCTCAGCCTCCTGAGTAGCTGGGACTACAAGCGCCCACCACCACGCCCGGCTAATTTTTTATATTTTTAATAGAGATGGTGTTTCACCATGTTAGCCAGGATGGTCTCAATCTCCTGACCTCGTGATCCGCCAGCCTTGGCCTCCCAAAGTGCTGGGATTACAGGGGTAAGCCACCGCGCTGGCCGAGAACCATTTCATTTTATTGATGAACCAGAGTTTATGTATCCATTCTCCAGTTGACAGACAATTAGGTAATTTCCAGTTTGGGGCAATTATGAATAAAGTGTCTAAATATTAGAATAGAAGCTTTTGTCTGTTGATTTTTGTTTCACTTGGGTAAATAGCAGTGGGATTGTTGGGCTACAATAAGTACATTTTTAATTTTATAAGAAAGATCTTATCAAACTGCAACCTTCAATGTCTAGTATGACTGTTTTGACAATATTCAATTTATCAATTTTTAACCATTTGTGCACTTTGCGTATTACTTAAGAAATGTTTGTCTAACTCAAGATTACTATGAATTTTCTCCTACGTTTTCTTCCAGAAGCTTAATATATTTTTATCTATGATCCATGTGGACTAAAGTGAGTGAAGTGAATTTTTGTATTTTGTGTGAGAGAAGAGTGTAGTTTCTTTTTTTAAATAACACAAAATAAATATTTGTCTATCCACTTGTTCTAACGCCATTTATTGAAAAGATTTTTCTTTCCCCAGTGGCAACTTTGTCAAGGAGAAAGAGGAAGAGGAGGAGAATGAGGACAATAACAACAACGTCGAGATGCCTGTGGGTATATTTATGGGGATTCCAATAGAGATGAACCTGTTCTGTATCTTGATTGTGACAGTGGTCACACAAAGGTACATGTGGTGATAAAATTGCATAGAACTAAATATGCCCATATACTAGCCTACACACGAGTTCATTTAAAACTGATGAAATCTGAACAGATGATTAAGTAGATTGTATCAGTGTCAGTATTCTGGTTGTGATATTTGATTATAGTTGTACAATATGTTGTCACTGGAGAATACTAGGGAAATAGTATAAGAGACCTTTCTGAATCATTTCTTACAACTGCACATGACTCTCACATTCACCTTTGGGAATTATCACAAAATAGAAAGTCAAAATTAGTTTTGAAATATTCTAAAAGTGAATGCTTGTCACAAAAATAACTGGAAATCCTTCAAATAAAAGCCAAGGGTGATATGAACATAGTGGCCATAAGAGACATAGAATAAAACAAATTTCCCAAATAATGACCTATTTAATAAACAAGCAACTATTGGAGGATAAATTATGTTACTATCTAGTCAATAATCTCATTTGCTACAGTAAGCTTTTTCATCTCAGCAGAATGAACTAAAAGGAACAGTACAGGGTGAAGAGGTCAGTAAGAATTAGTTAAGACTTTCATAAAGCAGGCTAATGACCAGCTAAATTCTATAAAAGTAGAAATTTACTTCACATCTCCATGCAGCATTGGTTTGATTATTTAACTCTCCAGTCAATTAGTTCAAATAACGTATTCAGTAAAAGCTATTAAACTAGTTGTGCATGTAAATAAAATGGACAAAAATCCAGTTGCAACAGAAAAGTAATTAAGATATTAGTTAGAATTCTGCCTCTCTTACAATTATTAAGACCTACAATCACCTTGAGCAAAAGTTTCTTTTCTCAGGATGTCTATAAAATGTTTCTTTTTTCAGGATGCCTATAAAGTGCCTAGGAAAACAATTGTATAATGAGTTTCCATGATAATTTTTTTTAAAAAAATTCGCATATCAACACATCCATGAGGCTTCTACAGGAAGACAGATGACCATTCAATATAAAATATGTGTTCTACCGTTCAAAAATATCTGAAGATGAAGTGAGCTCTTTTTTGAAGATAGTAGTCTCTTTTCTTGGATGTGTTCAATCATAGCAGTTATATAAATTTTAACTGGAAAAAGTACAAATTGCTTTAGACAGGCAGATTGTATAAAAATGTACTTCCTAATTGATATATTTTGAAAACGGAAGACTTTAAGTCTTAATGACTAAGTAATTATCTAATAAATCTAGCCCCAAACTACATTTGAAAATGCAAACTAAAGAAGCCCAGATGTTAGTGTTGCAGCTCGGAATAGAAGCCAGGTATCCTGAAACCAGACCTTGTAGTCCTTTTCTCCCTGAATATTAGCCAACATTAAGTCTCCATTTCATATATAACTGTTCAGTTACAAAACAAAAAAAGAAGAAAGCAAGAAGTTGTAAATGTAATGAATGGTTGTTAACATTTTTCATATTTCCTTCCTCTTTCTTTAAATTCACTATTAATTGCCTCCCCTCACAGGCACTGTACTTGAATTGTTACATACAACCTCTTTTAATTTTCATTCACAACAACCCTCTGAGGTTTGTACTAATTATTCCATATAGCTGAGAAGAAGTGAGGCACAGGAATGGCAAATGACTTGCCCAGAATGGCATAGTATATGAAAAGAGGATGTAAGATTTTTTTCATTTTACCACGTGTCAGCAACCTAAAAGGAAGAAGCTGAGGCAAAATTAACATAAAGAGTTTATTTGGGCCAAGGTTGAGCACAGTGGCCCAGGACACACTTCCAAGATGCCTCAGGGAGTGCACCAGAGAACAAAAGAGAGGTTCCGGTTTTTAAAGAAAAAGGGATGAATCAGAAGCGATGGTGGCAATTTCAAAAGCTGTGTGTCAGGAATTCTCATTGGATTACAGAAATGACATTGGTTAATGATAGGTTATATATTATTGAACTATAGAGCATATGGCATTTTATTGCTACTTGGCATCAGTTAGTCCAGAGCCCACATAGTAAGTGGTTTCAAGAGGTAATTATTTTAGCTCAAAGGGATGTGACAAGACTGCCATTTCATTCCAATGCCTCTCTGGTCCTGATAATTTAAAGTGGCTCACATGTCTCAAATAAAAAGTTTATTTTCTTCTTCCTTTATTTTTCACACCTTTAAAAAAAAAGCAGGGCTACAAAGTAATTTTGTTGCATAGTTTCTGGTAAATTTAAAGATATATGCATCCTACAATGTACAACTTAATATTTACATCTGTACCATAGGTATGCTCTTGCACATGACAGATGTAAACAATTGTCTTTATAGGTGAAAAATTAATATAAATAAAATATTGCATATCATATAGCAGAAAACTATAATGCACATAAAATAAGTAATGTACATTATTCTCTTTCTCCTCCTCTTCTTCTCTTCCTTCTTCTCCTCTCTCTTCTACCCCACACTCTACTCTCCTGAGATAAGCTGTGTGCATGCACTGTTGGAAATTTTCTCACAAAGCTTACAGACAGAGGTAAATTTCAGAGAAAAGAAATCTAAAGGCTAATACAATAAAAGGACAGGCACCTATGGCAACATCAACAAAAGGAGCTTAATTCTAAATGTTAAAATGTGGAGATGTGAGAAATTGATTTAAACATGTTTACAAATTGCCAATATAAATACAAACCTGCAAAAAGAAAACATTACTTCAGGTGATGTACTCAAAAACAACTGATACAATTAAATTATAAAGAGAAAGGTGAAAGGCAAAAAAAGTAAGAAGAGAAGATTGTCTAAAGGGCTATAAGTTTAACGATTCACTCTCCCACCTCAGCACACTTTGATACGCTAGGATATCTTTTTAAACTCTTGCATCAATTTGTCTAAGGTTCTGATGATATGTTGAGTGCTTCTAAGAGATTTTTTAGGAGTCAGAATACATTATTGTGGTTATTAATCCTTAGGTTTCCAAGGAATATGTTGATCACTTCCCAAAGCCAAATAAAAATATCTCACAGTTCTACATTAATGACTAGATGCAATAGGCAACACATTTGGCTTGCTATTTTCCCATTTAGCAGAATGAAATGAACAGTTTTCAAACCACTTTCCTGAATACACATAAAACAGTTTCATCCCCACGAGATACGTGTCTAAAATGCAATCTCACAAGTGCTGTTCTTCACACTGTACTCCTTCCTCACACATTTTTATTTATCTCCATTTGCAGTTTCAACAGTGTCAACTATGAAACTTTTGTGCAATGCTGCAAAGAGATTACTTGCACAAATTTTATTTAATAAATTTGTGAAAATGTCATTTTTGGGTTCCCTTTCCTCCATGGAATTTGACAGGCCATGGAATTTAGAATGTGTATTTATTTTGCTGGGGTCCTTAATTCGCTCAGTATTATTAACAAAATCTCACCTTTTATAAGTTATGTACACCTTGCAGAAAACATTTACCTAGATTATGTCACTGAATTTTTACAGCATACCTGGGAAGTAATCAAGGGAGGCATCTCTGACTCTAGACAGTTTAGGAAAATGGTGCTCAGAATTACTGGCTTACAGAACATGTGACTGTGATAGTAGAGTCATAAATTGGAACCAACATTCTTTTTTCTCCATGTACAATACTCTTTCTAGGAACAGCACCTTGCTTTGCATAAAAAGCAGTGTCATAAGCTTGTGGTGGGGAGAATGGCCCTCCAAAGGTATCCACTTCTCCTCTTTAGAATCTTTGAACATGTTATCTTCCATGGTAAAAGAGACTTTTCAGATGTCATTGACTTCAGAGTCTTAAAATAGGAAGATTATCCTGATTTATATGAATTTATATGAATAAACCTGATTTATATAAATAAATTGTCCTGATTTATATGTAATCACCTTATAAGGGTTTCCTTATAAGGAAAGCAGGAGCTGAGAGAGTCAGAGTCAGAGAAGATATGACAATAAAAGCAGAGATCTGAGTGACATGGGGCCACAAGCCAAGGAATACAGACAACTTCTAGACATTGGAAAATGCAGGAAACGGATTCTCCCCCAGAGTTTCCAGAAGAAACACATCCCAGCTGACACTTTAATTTTAGCTTAGTGTGACCCATTTTGGACTTCTCACTTCTGGAACTATAAGAGAATAAATTTGTGTTGTTTTAAGCCACTAAGTTTGTAATAATTTCTTATAACAGCAATAGGAAACTAAACAATATCTTCAGATAATACTTCTTTTAAATTAATACCTCAGTATCATATTATGACTAGGAACTTGCCCCTTAATTGAAAACCAGGAAGAAATCAAAACTAATAATTTAATCTTCTTGATTTATAGTTTTATTGTGTTTTTCTTTCTCCTGTTACTTTTCACTTCTTAATTCAAATTTTTTGTTTCATTAATCATACATAAGGAATGTGTTTTCCACATTCTTAGTCAATACCCTTCTAGACTTCTGATTCCGTCTGAGTAATTTTACAAAACAAGAGGCTGATCATTTCATTATTGCATGGCATTTTAGTGAATTATGTGTGCTCACAGAACCTCATTATCAGCAGAGTCCAATATGGCACAGGAAGCTAAGAGACTTATTGCTGTGTTCTCTCTCTGGTGAAATTTGTTAATTTCAATAAATATTGTGACCGTAAATAAATATTGGCTTATTTTAACAGTTAAGACTAGTTTCTCTACAGGCCTTATTATATTTTGTCTATGTATAAATTAATCTTGTCAAGTAGAAGGAATCGTGGTCATACATGTCAAAGATATTAATACAATGTTATTCCTATAAATTTTTGCCATACACCTTTCGTTCCTGACATGACTTGTAGGTGCCAAGAATGTTCATGCAATTTCCTGGCTTCAAAGACAAGCACCTTGTCTGAGGTCAACATCTGACTAATTGTAAAAAGCCACTCAATCTACAGTTTTAAGGTACTCTAGAATAGTTCCTGGAGGGTAGAGCCTTTATTGGCCTTATCCTATCCCCATAACAGGTGTTAGTTACTCCATCCAGCTCTAGAAGTGATGAGTGAGTGAAAGGGAATTTTGAGGTTTTTAAATGTATTTTCCAAATTGTTTTGCAGAAACATTGTGTTAAATTATATTTTTATCAATGGTGTGTGAGAGGGTTTCTGCCCATTTTAAAAGTCTTATTTGATGGGAAAAAATGTATTGTTTAATTTATGCTTCTTGGTTAATAAAGTTGGATATTACTTATCAAAAAGTAGTATTCCAATATTTACTGCAAAAATAAATGGTACATTTAAAAATAACTAAAATAGTCTAATTGGATTGTTTGTAACACAAAAGATAAAGGCTGGAGGGGGTGGATGCCCAATTTACCATGATGTGGTTATTACTCATTGCAGGCTTGTACCAAAATATCTCATGGACCCCATAAATTTATACACCTACTATGTACCCACAAAAATTAAACATAAAAAATTAAATAAAAAATAAATAAATAAAAAGAAATAGAAAAAATAAATAAATGGTGATTCACTAGACCATAGAGCTAATCTCTGTATGCCTGGGTCCATATTCTATTTGTCATGAATTGAGAAAGAACATTTGCAAATTTTTCCAAAGAATTTGAAGAAGGACTAGCACGGGGACATTCAACATCACTGATAATTATACATATTAATACCTTCCAAAGAGTTAAAAAGCTCAAGTTCTGTTCTTAGTCACTATGAAACAGTGCTTGATTTCTTCTCAAACACATTTTATTGAAAATAAAAGGCAGTGTTTATTAGCCCATAAACTGTGTATATCCTTCAAGCATTTAGTGAAAAACCCAGTGTTAAATTATCATATCTGTTTCATGCTGTTTACCTTCACTTGTCTTCTGTGCTTTTATGAGATCATTCACTACTTTAAATAAAAGCATTTAAATAGTCATACAAATATCTACTCGCCTACTCATCTGGAACTCATTATGATTTATGTTGAGAGAATAAAGAAGCCTCTGGTTTCACTGACATTGTGATTTATAATGCCTTGAGGAATGAAAAAAATACAATAATTTAAAGCCAGTACTGTTTGTCATTTTTAAAATGCAGACTTCAACATTTTTGTAGGTAATAGCTCCTCTTTTTTCTAGCAACAATATTTGGAAACTTTAAATGAATGAGTAAAAGAAAATTGGTTGTCTACTCACTGCCAATCTTCCCATTTTCACATTCCTAGATTGACAGGATTACATTTTATAACTTTCAATAAACCTCCAAAGCATATGACTCATGATAATAATCTTAGTTATATGATCAAGAGAATTAATGCTTGAGGATCAGGTCTATGTAATATAAATAATTCACATTGTAAGAATATACTTTCGAAGTTTATTTTAAAATGTATGCTAAATCAAATTATACTTGTTGCTTAGTACTATCAAAGAGAGAACAATGATAAAATCAAAATCGAAACAAGTATTGCAAGTTCAATCTTGCTTACATCTTGACATCCCAATTTGTGATTTTTTTCACTATGTTCAAAAAAATGGAAAATTATAATTCTGAGGGAGGTTTTTTCTAAATTGGACATAACACTAATCCATGAAGTAGTGTACTTCACAGCACAAAAACATATTTTGAGTATATAATCCCTAATGTACATTTTTTAGTTACTAATTTACAAGACGTTTAAATGCTCATAGGTGATTAAGTGAATTGTTTATTAGGATAATTTGAGTTAAACAGGTGCTTCAATTAACTAGCTATATCAGACAACATGTTCTCTGGCCTCATTCACTCAAACTGTCTACATTTAAATTTTAATTTTCAAATAAGAACATAGCTCAAATAATTTGATTAGCTGGTAGTATAAATTTCTCACTCCAAATTTTATTTATGAAATACCTTTTAAAACTCATTAAACATATGTAACTTTTATCTTGACATTGTTTCTTTATATATTTTTAGGTAGACATTAAGTGTAGTCATATATAAATACATATATATAGGTTATGTTAGAAAATTTAAAATAGCTATAGAACTTTATAATACACATTGTATTTACACAATCTTTGCCACCTCTCTCTTAGTTGTACAATATAGAATATAGGCAGGTCAGAAGCTAGGCATATGCCTGTAGTCCCAGATACTTGGGAGGCTGAGGTGAAGCTCATATGAGCTCGAGAGTTTGAGAGCCACCTGGATGACAGAGTGAGAGCCAGTCTCAAAGAAAAAATTTAAAAGCAAATAAGCATATAATTAATGAAATATTTTGTTAGCCTTCAGACAAATGGAAATATACAATTTTAACAGGACATATACTTTTCTGGAAGGGATAGATCTCAGCAATCAAATGATAGTATTAGCAACACAAAAAGAACTATCTATGAAAAAGTATTGACAAGATGAACTTTTAAAACATTACAACCTTCTTCTCTGAAAAAAAACTTTTAAGGGATCAAAGATAAATATAAGACTAGAAAACAAATATGTGGAAAACACATATCTGATAAAGAGCTTGTACCCAATATATACAAGTAACTCTTGAAACTCAAAAATAAGATTAAAAATAACTCAAGTATTGGGCAAAAGACCGCAACAGATATCCAATGAAAGAAGATACACATATTGCAATTAAGCATATAAGATGCTTAATATCATTTGGCATTGAAAAATTGCAAATTAAAACATCACTGAGAGCACTGCACACCTCGAAGAATGACTAATACTTTAAAAAATTGATAATACTAAATGCTTGCAATTATATGGTACAATAGAAATTATAATTCACCGATAGTAAAAATGCAAAGTGGGCCAGCCGTTTTCAAAAATGATTCGGCAGTTTCTTACAAACCTAAAACTTGTTTTACCATATAATCCAGCAATTACACTCCTAGGCAGTACTATGAAAATTCAAGCCCAGGCAAAAGCCTGAACACAAATATTCATATCAGTTTTATTCATAATCATCACAATTGAAGCAATCAAGATTTTCTTCAGTAGGTGAATGTATAAAAAAATCTGTTACATCCATAAAATGGAATACTATTTAATAATAAAAAGAAAAGGGCTTTCAAGCCATGAAAGGACTTACAGGAACCATAAATGCACATTTTTGAATGAGAGAAGCCAGTTTGAAAGGATTATAGACACTGTGTAATTCCAATTATTTGACATTCTGGAAAAGAAAACTATAGAGACAAATATTCAGAGTCTGATGAAACACAGGGCATTTTTAACAGTGGCAAATTATTCTGTATGATGCTGCAATGGTGGATATATGATACTACACATCTGTCAACCCCATAAAACTTCACTGGACAAAGACTGAAACTTAATGTATGCAAACTTAAAGAAAAAGTCATTTAGGAGAAAAGATCTGAAATAGAATGCAAACTGTAACAAAACAATCTATCTGTATTACAAACATGGAACGGCATTGCTGAAAATAGTTAGGAGACAGGACAGTAAACCTGCTGACCTTAGGAAGTTTAGAAATGAATGGCTTCTATAAGTTTAGAGGCAAATGGAATTGAACATAATGCACTGCATTGCTGATAAGGCTGTTTCTTGCAAGGTGAGGTTTAAAATGGTGATACTGCTATACATACATAGCAAAATTGAGTAATTAAGTAAATACATTGTAAATGGTGGGAGCCAAGTTTCTCACCATTGGTGTGGGAATTTACAAATAACCCAAAGGAGTAGTATAGAATGATAAATTCGGTAATGGATTAGAGCTAGAGACGTTAATATGAAGTAATATTTACCTTAACATAGATAATATTTGTGTGCTGAATAAAAGGAACCAGAGTTTCCTGGAAGAATGACTCAGTGTCATTCTGGGAAGGTACAAACTGAGCCTGGAGTGTCTTGTATAGCCAAAAAGTAAATATGCACTAAAACACATTGATAGGGGTATGTCAAAAGGACACAGGAGCCAACTGAAAAATCTCTCAATGGCCAAAGCTGAAAGAATCACAACAAGAAAACAAATAAGTAGTACTATACAATAATCTTCAGTATAAAATAAATATTCATATATCCATATTGATATAAATAAAATAATTAATAAGTAAAAGTAAGATGCAAGACCAATCTTTCATGGAGAAAAAAATCCAAAGAACTTATATAAATACTCTGCCCTCAGGAGGGGAACTTAACTCTTTATTTCCTAAGAGTGGACTTCCTTCCAAAGATGGAAGTATGAAAAGAGGCCATGGGGAAGAAAAGTAAACTTACAACGAAAAAACCTGACAAATCCTTCCTCAGACACATCATTAAGGTCAACATCAACAACACCAAGAATGATAAATCACATTGGTAATACCCTTGATACTATGTAATGAATATGGCCATTTACCTCTGTGGTATACCCTGTAAAATCCATAACCACAGTCTAAATATGAGAAAAACGTTTGACAAATTTCAACGAAGAAGTGTGCTACAAAATACCTGGCCAATATTCCTCAAAACCATCAAGGTCATATAAAACAAAGAAAATTGGAGAAACTTTCATAGTCAGGAGGAGCCTAGAGAGACATAATGACTACATGTAATGTGCTATTTTCGGTGGGATCCTGGAACACATAAAGGACATTAGGTAAAAAATAGAAAAATATGAATTAACTGTCAATGTTAATTAATAATGATGTATTATATTTGTTCATTCATTGTAACAAGTGTACCAGGTAAGACAGAACACATACATGTATTACTGTATTTATCACACTCTCTTTGTAGGAAAAAGTCCTCCATAAAATGTTCCTTCCTTCTATATAAAGTTTTATTTCACTTTGGATCTCTCTATTTTCTGTCTCCCAAATTATTTTTATCTTACATATTTACCTTTTTAGTCCCTCTTGCTTCGAGTATGGTTTCTCTTCTCTATCAAATCCCTGGGACTTCAAAACTGATACTCTTTATATATTCCTGTGACTGCCACACTCAGAATTCAATTTTCATCTGGCTTCTGCTATAAGATTCTGTTTTGCTCCATGGACATAACGAAATGACAGAGTCACTCTGTCTCCTGAACATAGTATCATCCAGGAAGATCAAAGCAAGGGACAGAAAGTATTTCAATTCTGTAGAAGGAAAATTTGAACACCTTTAGCCTTTAGCCAAGTTTATTTCTGGCCAGAGTAATACAAGTCATAGCGCTTTACTGTCTTCAAATATCTGGAAAATTGTTGCCATGACTTAATCACCAAAGAAAACAACAATAAAATAAATAAGGAAGTGTTCCTTGCAGGTTTAATATAGAAAATACTTTTTATTTGATAATAGTTAATACATTTCCCCCCCGCCCAACCAAATGGCCTTTCTTGTAAGGAATCATATGCCTGTGCCTAGACATATTATCAATGATACAATATGATCATTTTTCAAAAGAAAGATTTTAGAAAAAGATTCTGAGCAGATTGAACAAATTAGCCAGGTCAACGATCATCAAACTTTGCTCGGGGGAACCTCAGAGTCCTATTGCGGGGGATGAAGCCAAGCTTGCTTCTTTCTCTTGAATCAGAGCTGCTGCACTTTCTACCTGCTTTATTATTGGGATTCCATATACAATTGTATCTGAAAATAAAAGAGTTGTGCTGGCAAAGTAAAGTTATAACTCACTGAGCTGGATGACTTCTAAATGCCCTTCCATCCCAAGAACTTTATGGTACAACTTTAAGTGTCTATGATTCAATGTGCAATATAAAAATATAAAGTTAAGAAAAAAATGTAAAAGGTAGAATTGACATTGTGTCTAATGATCAATAATAACTTAATTTTATTGCTATAATTTAATTAAAATAGTTAATAAATTTTGAGACAGTATGGCAAAAATGCACTATCCAGAATAAAGGACACTTTGCCTAACGTGTGCCTATGTGTCAGGAGAGAAATGAAGATTAGCAAGAGGTTACTAAATCCATAAAGTACAAAAATGATTTCCCAAATACATATTTATGTGCAATTATTATATATGGACTCAATATTTTACTTAAGATATATTTTAGAAATATTTAGATCCATTATGGTTCAATTGTTTAAAAGGTGTTTGTTTTCAAAGGAACCATCACAATATTTATGGTAAATAAATTTTCTTTTAACCTGAAATGCTTTACAGAGAATTACGCATTCATTAACAGCAAGATCTAGACCCTCTTTAGAGTCTGAAGTATTAAAAACTATACTTTTATTCTGGTATACTTGAGGAATAGTAATTTCCATATGAAAAGCCATGATGGTGAATTTCAATATGAGTAAAATTCTCAATTCCATAAAATGGAACCATCCAATACTTAAGCATATTTGTAATAAGGAAAAAAATAAGCCAATAGTTTGACTCAGCATTTATTGAGTATAGATAATATAAATCAAGTATGTATAGATGATATAGATCAAGTATGTAAGCCAGTTTATCTTTTTCTTCTTGCCATTGGTAATATGAGACATTCTCAATTGCATTTCAGCTTCTGTGTATTACAGAACTTATACCACTCTGTGACTTCAGATAACAAGGAATCATATCACGATAATATTCTTTTATGTTTTTTCTGTGGTGAGAACACATAAGATCTACTATCTAACAAATTCCAAGTGTACATTACAATATTAACATAGTCTCTATACTGTATATTAGATCTCCAAAACTTATTCATCCTATGTAACTTAAACTTCGTACCCTTTGACTAACATCTCCCCATTTCCCCCTGCCCCTGCTATTAGAACTACCATTCTACTCTCTGCTTCTGTGAATCTGACTTTTTTAAAATTTTGCATATAAGGAAAATCATGCAGTATTTTTCTTCCTGTTCCTGGCTTATTTCTCTTAGCATAATATTCTCCAGGTTTATCCATTTTGTCACAGATGGCAGAATTTTTTTAAAGGTTGACTAATATTTCATTTTATACATGCACACACACACCACATTTTCCTATCCATTCATCTATTGACAGACACTTAGGCTGTTTCTGTATCTTGGCTATTGTGAGTAATGCTATAATGAACATGAGAGTGCAGACATCTCTTCAAGAGAGTGATTCCATTTTCTTTGAAAAAAAAAATATATATATACACGTATATATATCTTTGCATATACTATATATATATCTTAAAATATATATATATTATTTTTTTATAACAGTCATCCTAACAAGTATGAGGATATATCTCATTGTTTTTATCACATATCTTTATTTATTATTATTATTATTATTATTTTTTCCGAGACAGGATCTCACTCTGCTACCCAGTCTGGAGTGCAGTGGCGCAATCATGGCTCACTGAAGCCTCAACTTCCTGGGCTCAGGTGATCTCCCACCTCAACCTCCCAAGTAGCTGGGACTACACCACCCAAAACCAAGTAATTTATTTTATTTTATTTATTTATTATTAGTTTGTTTTGGTAGAGACAGTGTTTCACCATGTTGCCCAGGCTGGTCTCAAACTCCTGGGCTCAAGCAATCCACCCACCTGCCTCCTAAAGTGCTGGGGTTACAGGTGAGAGACACCACATTCAACCCATTGTATATATTAAAATGTATAACATGATTGTTTGTGTTTTTTTATTTTAGTTTCGGGGGACACATACTCTGGATGTAGACATCCCCAAGGTACATAGTATATGGTGGGATGCTGAGGCTTGGGCTTTTCTTGTTCCTAACACCCAAATAATGACCATAGTACTCAGTAGGTAGTTTTTCAACCCTTGGCTCCCTCCCTCACCCTATTTGGAGTCCCCAGTGTCTGTTGTTCCAATCTTTGTACCCGCATATGCCCACTTATAAGTGAGAACATGTGTTTTTTTATTTTCAGTTTCTACATTAATTAACTTAGAGTAATGACCTCCAGCTTCAGACATGTTGCTGAGGGGGACATGATCTCATTCTTTAATATGGCTGTATAGGATTCCCTCATGTATATGTACCACATTTTATTTTGGGAGGTAGAGACTTTTAATTTTTTTATTTCAACTTTTATTTTAGATAAAGGGGACACATGTGCAGATTGGGAGTAATGTATAATTCAGAGGTTTAGAATATGGATCCCATCATCCTGGTAGTGAGCATGGTACCCAATAGGTAGTTTCAGAACCCACCTACGCCTCCCTCCACCCTCTAGTAATCCACAGTGTCTATTCTTCCCATATTTATGTCCATGTGTGCTAAACATTTAGCTTCCACTTATAAGTGAGAACATATGGTATTTGGTTTTCTGTTCCTGCATACATTTGTTTAGCATCGTGGCCTCCAGCTCCAACTATGTTGATGCAAAGGACATGATTTCATTCTTTTCATGGCTGCATATTATTCCATTGTGTATATATACCACATTTTCTTTATCCAGTCTACCATTGATGGGGACCTGGGTTGATTCCATGTTTTTGCTATTGTGAATAGTACATCAGTGAACACAGAAGTGCATGCATCTTTTTGGTAGACTGATTTATTTTATTTGGGGTATATACCCAATAATGGGATTGCTGGGTCAAATGGTAGCTCTGTTTAAAGTTCTGTAAAATATATCCACTATGGAAACTGCTTTCCATAGTGGCTGGACTAATTTACACTTCTACCAACAGCATATAAGCATTCTCTTTTCTCTTTTCTACCAAGCATTACCAGCATCTGTTTTTTGTTTTGTTTTGTTTTGTTTTTTGACTTTTTAATAATAGGCATTCTGACTGGTGTGGGATGGTATCTCATTATGCTTTTGATTTACATTTTTCTGATTAGTGATGCTGAGCATTCAAAAAATATGTTTCTTGGCTACTTGTATGTCTTCTTTTGAGAAATGTCTATTTATGTCCTTTGCCCCCTTTTTAAAAGGGTTATTTGTTTTTCGCTTGTTGATTTCTTCAAGTTCTCTATAGATTCTGGATATTAGACCCTTGCTGGACACTTAATTTGCAAATATTTTCTTCCATTCTGTAGATTGTCTGTTTACTCTGTTGATAGCTTATTTTGCTGTGCAGAAGCCCTTTAGTTTAATTAGGTCCCATTTGTCAATTTTTAATTTATTGCAATTGCTTTGGGGGAGTCAGCTAAAAGTTTCTGCCTAGGCCGATGTCGAGAGGATATTTTCTAGGTCTTCTTCTAGGATTTTTATAGTTTGAAGTCTTACATTTAAATCTTTAATCCATTTTGAGTTAATTGTTGTATGTGGTAAAAAGTGTCCAGCTTCAATGCTCTGCATATGGCTTGCCAGTTATTCCAGCACCATTTTTTTGAATGGGGAGTTCTTTCCTCATTGTTTGTTTTTGTCACCCTTGTTTGAGATCAAATGGTTGTCATTGTGTAGCTATATTTCTGAGTTTTCCATTGTGTTCCATTGGTCTATGTGTCTGGGTTTTTTTTTTTTTTCCAGTACAAAACTGTTTTGTTTACTGTGGCTTTACAGTATAGTTTGAAGTCGGGCAGTGTGATGCTTCCAGCATTGTTCTTTTTTATTAGGATTGCTTTGGCTATTTGGGCTCTTTTTTGGTTCCATATGAATTTTAGAGTAGTTTTCTCTAATTTTGTGGAGAAAAATGTTGGTAGTTTTGTAGGAATAGCATTGAATCTCTAAACTGCTTTGAGCAGTATAGTCATTTTTATGATATTGATTCTTCTAATCTATGAGCATGGACTGTTTTTTTTCTAGTTATTTGTGTCATCTCTGATTTCTTTCAACAGCGTTTTGTGCTTCTCCTTGTAGAGATATTTTACCTCTTTGGTTGGCTGTATTCCCAGGTATTTCATGTTTTTTGTGGGTCTTGTGAGTGGGATTGTGTTCTTGATTTCACTTTCAGCCTAGATGGTGTTGTACAGATATGCTACTGTTTGTGTACATTGGTTGTGTATCCCAAAACCTTACTAAGACTGTTTATCCATTCTAGAGCCTTTTATTTCTCCCTCACTTATAAAACTTATTAAGGCAGAATATTAAATTCTTGGTTGGGTTTTCTTTTCTTCAAGGACACTGAAAATAGGCCCTCAATGTCTTCTGGCTGGTAAAGTTTCTGCTGAGAGGTCTTCTGCTAGCCTGATGGGGTTCCTTCTTTAGGTTACCTGAACCTTCCTCTCTAGCTACTTTTAAGATTTTTTCTTTTTCACTGGCCTTAGTGAATCTGATGACTATGTGTCTTGGGGATGGTTGCCTTGTATAGTATCTGGCTGGAGTTCTCTGTATTTCTTCGATTTTCATGTCAACCTCTCTAGCAAGATTAAGGAAATTGTTGTGTAATATATCCTCAAATATAATGTTCAAGTTGCTTCTTCTCCCTTCTCTCTCAGGAATGCCAGAGAGTCACTGGTTTGTCTCTTTACATGATCCTGTATTTCTCAGAGGTTTTGCTCATTTTTCTTAATTCTTCTATTTTTGTCTGACTTAGTTGATTTGAAGCATTAGTCTTCAGGCTCTGAGATTCTTTCCTCAGCTTGGCTATGCTGCAGTTAATACTTTCAAATGTATTATGAAATTATCATACTGAATTTTTCAGCTCAAGAAGCTCAGTCTGGATTTTTCTTAAAATGGGAGTTTCATCTTTCAGCTCTTGAATAGTTTTACTGTATTGTTTCACTATGTTAGATTGTTTCAAGTTTCTTCTTGATTTCAGTGAGCTTCCTTGCCATCCGGATTCAGAGTTCCACGTCTGTTATTTCAGACAATTCAGACAAGTTAAGAACCATTACTGGGGAGCTAGTGGGCTCCTTTGGAGGTAAGGGGACACTCTGGCTTTTTGAATTGCCAGAGTTATTTCACTGATCCTTTCCCACCTGGAAGGGCTGGTATTTCTTTAGTTGTGGTGTAAACTGAGAATTGCCCATTGACTTCATTTTTGGAATTCCAGAAGACTAATGCTTTGTACAGATTCTTTGTTGTAGCATTCTTGCTCTGTTTCCTGTGAGAGAGAATTTTTGATGATGTAGTTTGGGCTGCGATCCAATAGATGGCACTTGAGAGCCATAGGCAGTTCCTAGCCACATAGTTCCTTTGTATATCTTCACATTTGCAGTTGTGTTCTGCAGTGCGATGGGGATAGAGGCGACACCCTCACCAGATCTGCTCAAGGGCCCAGGGGGAGCTACCCCTGATCACCAGCAATCTTCTCATGATTTTCTTTCCTGTTGCTGTTAGGTCTTTCAGGCCACAGGGCTCCCTTGGGGAGAAGTCCCGTAGATAATCAGGCCACACCCCAACGGAGTGGAAGGAGGCACAGCCAGGTCCCACATCAGCCCATCAAACTGTGCAACCCAGCTCTTCCAGTTTTCTGAGTGTGACTCCTCCCCCTTTCAAGTGCAGAGCACAGCTCACAGCTCAGTACTTCTCAGCCACAGGACATAGCTCTAAGGTACCAGGACCCTCTCACAGCTCCCTCCTCCGGTCGCTTGGGGTTGGGTTTTGGGTGCAGTGTGATATCTAAAGGACATCTACATTGCTGGAAAGTATGTAGGTGGAGCAAAACAACTGAGCTGGGAAGCAGAGGCTGCATTATATACACACTTGTACGGAGTAGCCAGGCAGGGGCCCTAGGAGAGGCTGGTGGATAGGTGGGCCTGCAGGAAAGATAAGTCCCAGTCCCAGGGAGAAACTGGCCTGGCTTTCCCCCTAGCCATAAGCTGGGGCCACAGCCTCTCAAAGGTAGATGGGCAGCCCTAGGGGATGGGTGCTTACGGCTGAGCTTTGCCAGAGCTGACCCACTCAAAGGTCCCCAGCTTTGTGCTTGCTGCAGCTCCATCTCCATCTAATCTCCAGGGAGACTCCCCTGCCAGCTCACACACTCATGGGCTGTGGGGTCACTGCAGCTAGGATTCCAAAGGTTTGCAGCAAGAGTGAACAGTCCCCCAGTCCCTTCACTCATCCATACCCAGGCATCTTTTGGAGCAGTGAACCAGACGTAGCATTTAGATAACCACATAGGGTTCCTAGTCTCCTCTCTCATCAGCATCAGTGACTGTGTCTTTTCACCACCCACATTTGGCATTTTCTCCCCAAAGGTCTGTACAAATTATGTTGGTATGGCCAAAATCCTGGTATCTCTCTGTGAGAGTGGCGCTTCCCAGTTGCATCTAGTTGCTTATCCTAAACACATAACCACATTTTCTTTATCCAGTTGACCACTGATGTACACTTGGGCTAATTCCGTGTCTTTACTATTATGAATAGTGCTGAGATAAACATATAAGTAAAGGTATCTTTTTTATGGAAAATTTATTTCCTTTGGGGTATGTAATCAGTAATAGGGTTGTTCAGTCAAATGATAATTCTATTTTTAGCTCTTCGAGAAATCTTCTGATATAGTTTGGATATGTATCCTCTCCAAATCTCATGTTGAAATGTGATCCTCAATTTTGGAGGTGGGGCCTACTGAGAGATATTTGGATAATGAGGCTGGATCCCTCAGGAACAGCTTGGAGCCCTCCTTGAGGTAATGAGTGAGTTCTTGCTGAGTTCAAAGGAGATCTGGTTGTTTAAAAGAGTGTAGCACTTCCCCACCAATCTTGCTTCCTCCATTGCCATGTAACATGCTGACTCATTTCCCCTTCCCCTTATGCTATGATTGTAAGCTCCCTGAGGCAGATGCCAGCACCAAGCTTCCTTTACAGTCTACAGAACCATGAGCCAAAATAAAACTCTTTTCTTTACAAATTGCTTAGTCTCAAATATTCTTTTATAGCAGGGGTCCCCAACCCCTGGGCCATAGACCAGTACAGATTTGTGGCCTGTTAGGGAACCTGCCGCAGAGCAGGAGGTGAGTGACCAGCAAGCATTACCCGTGAGCTCCGCCTCCTGTCAGATCAGGGGCAGCCTTAGATTCTCATAGGACTGTGAACTCTATTGTGAGCTACACATGCAGGGTATCTAGGTTATGCTCTTTATGACAATCTAACTAATGCCTGATGATCTGAGGTGGAACAGTTTCATCCCAAAACCATCTCCGCAACTCTGCCCTGTTCATGGAAAAATTGTCTTCCATGAAACTGGTCTCTCGTGTCAAAAAAGGTTAGGGCCCACTGCTTTATAGCATCTCCAAACGGCTTCATACAGAGGCTGAAATAGTTCACATTCCTATCAACAGTGTATAAAGTGTATATTCCCTTTTTCCTGCAACCTCGCCTATGTATGTTATTTTTTGACTTTTTAATAATAGCCATTCTGGCTGGTGTGAGATGTTATCTTATTGTGGTTTTGATGTTCATCTCTCTAATGATTAGAGATCTCAAGCATTTTTTCATCTTTTTTTTGGCCACATGTATGTCTTCTTTCAAGAATTGTCTGTTCATGCTCCTTGCTAACTTTTTAATGAGGTAATTTGTCTTTTATTGTTGATTTGTTTAAGTTTGATATGTTTCATTTTATTGTTTCCTTTGGTTTGCAGAAGCTTTTAAGTTTGATGTAGTGCCACTTACTTATTTTTGCTTTTGTTACCTGTGCTTTTGGTGTCATGTCAAAAAAATCACTGCCAAAACCAATGTTAAGAAGAGTGTTCCCTATTTTTTCTTATTGGAACTTTACAGTTTCTATCCTTAAGTATTTAATCCACTTTGGGTTGATCTTCGTGTGTGGTGTAAGATGAGCCCTATTGTATTCTTTTGCATGTAGATATCCAGTATTTCCAACACAATTTATTGAAGAGGCTACCCTTTTCTCATTGTATATTCTTGGCATCCATGTCAAAATTAGTTGACCATATGTGCATGGGTTATTTCTGGGCTCTCTATTCTACCCCATCAGTCTATGTGTCTTTTTATGCCAGGACCACACTTCTTTGGTTACTATAGTCTTATAGCATAATTTGAATTCAAGAAGTGTGGTGTCTCCAACTTTGCTCTTTTTTTGTCAAGATTGTATTGGCTATTGGGGGATTTTTGTGGTTCCATACTAATTTTAGAATAGATTTTTCTATTTCTGTAAAAAAAGTCATTGGAATTTTGACAGAGATTGCATTTAATCTGTAGATCTTTTTTGGTAGTATAGACATTTTAACAATATTAATTCTTCCAATCCAGTACAGTCCGCTTGCTGCAATTCAGACCATCTTCACGGCTCCTTCATGAATCATGTTTATCTAAAATAACCCAATAAATGTGCATTTGAAACCTGCCAATTGATTTTTTTATAAAGTATAACATGTTTAAATTGCCCTCAGGTAACCTATTGTCTTAAAAAATGCTCCTATAATATGAAAAAAGTCTTACTGGTACAGTTAATTACCATGAGTTATCTGTTCCACATAATTTATTGCTAGGTTTGCTAGGTTTTTTTAGAATTTAATTGTGATGGAAGATGTGATCACAAAATAATTATTACATTTGACATTTTGTTGTCTCATAATACATCTGTTTAGCCCTTATTAACTGCGTAAATTTGAGCTAATCAATCTCTAAACAAAATTTATTCATTTGCAAAAGGAGGATAATAATAGTTTCAGATTCATGGAGCTCTTGGGAAATTATAGAGAAATAATCCAAGTAAGGTAGTGACCACTGAATCTGGTACAAGGTATATACTAAATAAATGGTGCACATAGTCTTGTCTTATTTTGTATTACATCGTGCATAAAATGCATACAACCATCATGAAACTCAAGCACTCATTACTCTCTTGGAAAATATTATTTATAATTTATTTTTATTTTTTGAGACAGAGTTTTGCTCTGTTGCCCAGGCTAGAGTGCAGTAGCGCAATCTCCACTCCCGGATTCTAGTGATTCTCCTGCCTCAGCCTCCCAAGTAGCTGGGATTACAGGCACGCTCCACCATGCCCGGCTGATTTTTTTTGTTTAGTAGAGACGGGGTTTCACCTTGTTGGCCAGGCTGGTCTCGAACTCCTGACCTCAAATAATTCACCAGCCTCAGCCTCCCAAAGTGCTGGGATTACAGGCATGAGTCACCACACCTGGCCTGGGAAATATTATTAATAGTAGTTACTTACTTGTTATTAGAGACATTATTAAATTTTAGTTAAGACAATATTTCAATATATACAAATGCCCATATATACTCTGTATAACATGATTACATATTTAAAAGACAATATATTCTAAATAACTTTACTATGACTATAAGAAGTTATAATTTAAGTAACACATAAAAGTAAATTGAAATGGTATTTGTATAACTATAACTCAATCTTAATATTCATAATGGTCAGAATTATTGTACATAAGTGTAGCTTTATGAATGCAGTTAATTTGACTTAATTTGCAAATGAGCACTTTTAAATAATGATTTTGAATGTTCGTATAATAAAAGGAACACATCATTCTCTAACATTTTTAAATAAAATATTATTCACTTATAAGGTTAATTTATTGTCAAGATATAAACAAAAACACATGTGATTATCTAATGAAATATAAATATTATAATTATATATCAAGAATTCTGTAGGAACTCTCAGGAAAGTAGATTATACATCTATACCCCATTAACTTTTATCTCGGTCACATGACTTGCTTTAACCAAGGAAACCCTCACCCACATGAAATGGTGCCACGCCAGGCAGGGACTTTGAAAGGTGCTACATACTTCTATTTGCCCTCTTGCCTTCTGCTATCTGCTACAAAAAGAGCATGCCCCCAGTGACTGCTATTTATTTCACCTCTGTTTTAGAATCAGAGATATGCAGAATACCTTGAATCCAAACCTAGCATATTGCACCCAAGTCACAAATTGATTATCCAATTCATGGCTAAAAAATATTGTCACAGCAAAATGATTAAGAGAGAGAAATGGATTTCATTTTACTTTTTCTTCATAGAGAGAGCCATTTTCTATCAGGATGACATGTATAAGCATAATAAATTAAAAAGTATAAAAAGATATAAATAGATACCTTATATAAAAGAATAAAAATTACTCTGTTCACATTAAAGACTAGTTTTTTTAGATGTCAAATTTATCATGAACATTTTAAGAGAAACTTGAATTTACTTGCACTGCTAAAACACCCTGCTGCACTTCTTTAAGAAGAGAATACTTTGAGTACATCAAATACATGTGCTATTCTCACAATGTGTACAATTGGAGAGTTGAAGTTATAACAACTGTTATGTGCTCTTTAAAAGTCCACCTATAAACACCAGTTAGACCTGCTAACTAACAAATTTAAGGCTCTTTATCTCTGTAAATGACCTCTTTAATCATGGGACCTGTATGCATTTATTTTTCTAGATCTTCTCCTAAAACTTCCAGCAGGATAGGTGGTCAAGCCATGCTTGATGACTACAGTTTTGACATGTTGACTTGCTTTATTCACTATCTAGCATCTTGGTTATTTGAGTCATTTAATATATTAAGTGATTTCAGCTCCTCTATGTAGAAGTCTTAAAAACCTGTACTAGTGCTAGAGAAGTCTATTGAGGGAAGTACCATAAAATAACCCCAGAAACAAGTTTTCCCCTTTTCTCCATTTTTTTGTAGTTCTTTTTTTGTTCCAGTTCTAAAATTCTTTCTATTTTCTTAACTATTTAAATGATGGAGAGCTCTGAAAATTAGGCCAAAGACATTACTGGTTATGTAAGAGATAGCATAAATTAAAAGACATAGTATATCTAAATGAAAATGACCTACTTGCTGTCATGTTACAATATACTACACAGTGAGCCAAAGGAAATTAATAAATATCTAAAGTACCTTCTATCACATTTGCCTGATTTTATTTTCATAAATATCATTATCCATGAAGGTAGAATAAATGTACTTCATCTTCCAGTAGACCCACAGAATACTATCATAACACGATAATTATCATTTAATAGAAAGTATGTTTTAGGACATTGCACTAAACATAGGTGTTAGAATCAGCTACATTCTTTTGTGGTAACAAATAAACCCCAAATTATCAGTGACTTAGTACTATAAAGATTCATTTCTCATTTGTGAAAAGTCAGTGCAGCTAGGTATGGGTTTCCCTCCACCTTCTGATGGCTGCTTTCCATGATTTCTAGGATTGTCAAGGCAGAGAAAGAGAGATGGAAGAGAAAAAGAAACATACTAACTTATACATGCCTCTGACTAGAGGAAACACAACATTTTAACTCACATTCCCATTCCAGAACAGTCATATGGTCCTGCACTAATTTTGATTTTGACTTCTGAATATTGTCATACTGTCAGTCCATAAAGTGAAAATCATCAGTTGAACAATTAGAATTGTCTTCACTAAATGATGAAATATGCTATCCTTTTAAATATATTCATATTTCTATGAATTTATTCTCATGATTATTAATTGCATGCAATCCCAGACCTCTTCCAAATTCAGGGCTGCAATTTTGTAACTGTCAGCATATTTACAATCATAGGATTGTTGAGAAAATTTTAAAATATACTTCTAGAAACAGATTAGCTAATTGGCCATAGTTCTGCAGTGGATAAATCTATGCAAACCTGACCCCAAAGTCTGAGGAATCTTAGGCCAAAGAAAGAGGCTGACAAATCTGGTTTCTTAGAAAGAAACATATGTATACATGTGCCATGCTGGTGTGCTGCACCCATTAACTCGTCATTTAGCATTAGGTATATATGTAACTAACCTGCACATTGTGCACATGTACCCTAAAACTTAAACTATAATAATAATTAAAAAAAAAGAAAGAAACATTTAATAGAGAATTACAATCAGAAGACCTGTCTGTGTCTCAGGTGGCAGTGAGACAACATGGTGGATCCCTATGCCATTATCCTGCAGACCACAGAAGAGGGATAGTTTAGAAGAGATGTGTAGGACAATTGAAATACAATTAACATTAAGGTTATTGACCTAAGGGCAGAATTTATGGTAAGTACCTGCTGTACCTGCTCTTACACAACAACCAATAGATAGACTGAAATCTTAGAGGTCTTCCAGGAACAGGGGTTAATCAGAAGCCAACATGGCAGATTAGCTTCCAAGACAGAGTTGCTTTGCCCTCCACAGCCATCTTTATATAACTCAAGAGCATTTAGCCCCACTCTGATATTTGCTGTCAGACAAAAATTTTGAGAGACTCTCCCCTGGTGGAGAGCTGCCATTTTCAGAGTTGGGCAGGTTATGATGCTCACAGATGCATTAGCCTCACGCATGTAATAGAAATAGTAATAAGTGTCAAGGTTATAGCAAATATTATTGGGCTAACTGAAAGATGTCACATGACAGATCATGTAAAGATGAACATTTAGAAAGAAAAATAAGAAAACAGGTATAAGCAAAGAGAGACAAAAATGAACAGTGATAGCAAGAGAAAAAAGTCAGCAAGATGAACTGAGCTGCAAAAGAGCTGAGAAACTTTGACCATCTCTAACAATGTGGCAGCTTGACAAAGACTTTTCAGGCTTTCTCTTTTAATTTCTTCCTGCATTTGGTCTTGTTCTGTTTGTTTTTTTCTCTCTTCTCTCATATTTGTCTTATTAGAAACTGTACAGAAATATTATTTAAAAATTATCTTCTTTAAAACAAACTTTGAAAGATGAGATTAGTCATCATATGTAGAACTTTATAGATTAATATTTAGTAAGTGGTTAAAATGCCAAAAAATTAAAAAATTTCAAGTATCTCCCTAATTATTTCTTTCCCTCTCATTCCTTAACCCTGATCTCCTTTCCTTATTTCCATAAGAACAACTGAGTGAATGTCAGTGAGTGACTTCACTTACTGTGAGGGAGAAGACAACAAAATCAGGCCTTTAATCTGAGCCTCCAAAAAATAAAAGCTGGGTTCAGGCAGGCATGCGCTGCACTACTGCATCCTGAATGCTGACATACTTATATATCTCTCTATTTTTAGTGACAACATCCAAAGTAATTTCAGCAGTTGATTAAAAAAAAAAAAAAGACTTCCCACGACATTACCATTAGAGCATTTTATGGTACCATAAAAGAGGCACTAATTACCATAGGAAGTCAGGGACAGCTTTATATTATTTCCTCTAAATGACATAAACCATTGTAAACTCTAGAGTTAGTATTATTCTCCTCATAAGCTTTTTTTAAGATTTAAATACAAATTATTTTCAAGATCATTTTGCAAAGCCCATGTTTGAAGAATCATAAAGGGCAAATTTACCCTACAAACATTTCTTAAAAATTGATATAAGGAATTTATTTCAGTTCCAAAACAAAAATGTTTACTTGTGTTAAACAATCACCAGAAAGTGTTTCATATTCAGGCCTCTAATTTTCTACTTGATTCCTTATTAAAAACAAATGAAGTTTTGCAAAAAATGGAAAGGATTTAAACATGGCAACTTCCAACAGAATATTTCAAAAGTTGTTTTCATACTGCAAGCACTAAACCTGGATAGGAGAGGGTTTTGTTTTATTGAATTATTGGGACAGAATAAGATCATGCTTAAATGTTTTAAAATGTACTTTTGACATATTAATAAATTCTGTAAGATCCTTCATGTCATAGAAGTTTTAATAAAATAAAAAGGAAAACAAGTCAGCTCTGTATACGTTACAGAGACATTAAATAATGGCTGAAAACAAGATTTGTTCAATCATAGGCTGAATACAATCATACTTTGAATACAATCTGTTGTTTCTTCTAATGTTTAATCCTATTTAGGCAATTTCAAATCAATATTTCTATTTTATAACCAAGCTACAATTTGTCAAATTATTATATTTTACCACAGACTGTGCTGAGCTTAGAGTCATTAAATAGTCACTTAAAATGTATAATTAGTAAAGATTGACAGAGGACATAGATCCCCAATTTCATCACTCAAAGTGCAGCCGCAAAATAGAAGAAAAAAAAAAGTAAAATAAAAGAGGCTCAGCATAAAAATTTTACTGTTAGCCTGTTAGCTAGCTATAATAGTATTTTAAGGCATAGTCTTTATAAAAGTATCTTAAAAAGAAATAAAGTACAGAGAAAAAACACGGCTATATGTCATCAGAAATATTCTTCGTTACTCCAAAAAAAAAAATTCTAATGTTCCTTAAGAAAGTAAAAGAGTGAGAAATAAGAAATACCATGCATTCATTAAATGCCAACTATGTGCCAGGCACTATGCTCTTTGCTTGGAATTCAAACATGAAATGCAGTCTCCTCGCCCTTAAGAAGCATGTTTTGGGAGTAAGCAAGAAAATATACACACAGTTCTAATTCAACTTAATAATGACTATAAAGTAAGTATGTAAGAAATATAGAATAGATTAAATACTTCTGAGCTTAAAGCTTCCACTTGTTCTGTCTCATAATGGCTTTTTCTATATTGCTTTTGAATATATGAAGATTACTATAAAATATGTAACTGTCCTATGAATTATTTTTCTTTTTGAAAACCAGGCATATGTCTTAATCAAGGTAAGATTGTGAGAGAAAACTAAAAGGAGAGTTTGTCTGTGTTCCTATTCTATGAGATTATATTGCCATTTTTTTCTATGTGGCCTGAAATTAAGTAAATTGAAATTATCAGCTGGGATGATTCACTGAACTTTGTAGGATGTATACTCTACAAAAACTATCTGGAAAAAAATGGGTATGTAAAGGTAAAATCCAACCTACATGTAGGATCATGTACCTCAGCACTGAGAGTCGTCCATGGGCTGTCTCTATTTCAGGTAAAGATTCCTAATGGATGAATGAAAACCCTGTTAGGTCCCCAGTTACTGGGCATACTCTCAGAAGCATGCCCCTATGAAATATCCACAAAATGAGGCCAAGCTTTTTAAAGAATTCATCCACACTCTGCTCATAGGGTTCACAACCCCAGTAATTGGTTCAGAATGTCCTTGGAGGATATATCTGTTCATTTTAAACTTCCCCTTTGGAAAGGATGCAAAAAGATTCTATAAGCCTGTAAAAGAAGTCATCTTCCTTGGGAAATGCAGCTCAGGATATGTAAATGTTAATTATTGCAGGAAAATTTTCAGATGGCAAAATGTTCCTTATGTCAAAGTGACCCCAGTTATTTCCTTTATTATTTCATAAGTCTTACTTTAACCTTGGGAAATTTTATACATCATTAAACACTTTGTTCCAAGCAGTGAATCCTAGGATCCATTTTTCCAAACTCTCATATTCCAACCCAATTTGTCCCCAAAATATCTTTTCATGATTCCCATCATAGTAATGTGACATACTAGATGGCTTAAAAATTAAGCATGGATAACAGAATCATTAAACAAACAAATAATAATTTGCTTTAAAACTGTCTTTCTGCACCGGATTCCATGCCCAGTTTGTCACATATTATAAAGACTATTCTATCATTAGCAATCTTGACAGAGTCAAATACTGTGCTCAAAGACATCAGTCCCTCAAAAGCTACTGACCTGCATTCCTCATTTCCTTTCTTGCTGGCCTCAAACTAGGGGATACTATTTCATATGTCATCATTAAGGAATTCTCCTTGTATTAAAAATAAAAACACTCTGAGGCATCTGTGCTCAAGAAGACTGAGACAGATTTTCATTCTATATCATACCTATGCTTTCCCTAATGTCGTGTTTCTTGTATGAGAAATGTTCCCATTTACCCCCAACTATTAAGAGCTATCAAGACTGTTATCTCAGGCTTTTGGGCTGAAGCACCTAAGGAGAAGCTCTTGGCCTTAATGGCTTCTTGTAGGAAGATAACCACATATCCTGCCCTTCTATGGCCTCTTTCCATGCAGCTACTGTCATCTACAAACCATATGTCTTCCAAGCCAGGAAGAAGACATTCTGCAAATCCTTTCTGCAGGAATATTTCCTCTAGGGTGGCAGAGCAGTTGCGGATTAGGCTAGGATTAGGGGATCTTGGGTACTGGGAATTAGGGTAGCAGGGTTAAGGGTTTAGCATGTACACTCACAGATGTTGGGGTGTCTACCAATCGGGCCTGATACTGCCACACTCTGCTGCTTGTCAACTAATGACGCCTTTTGGCCTCTAATACATTTGTCATTTGGTGGGGGACCTAAAGAGTTGAATCCTGGCCCATTGTGCGCTTCTTGGCTTTCTGGATAAGCATACAAGTGGCGCCACTGACTTAAGGCAGGGGCCGAGCCCCTTGCCACGACATCAAGTTTTCTAGAGAAGTAGGTCCCCATAATATTCACACATCTTAGCATTTGGGTCAGTCTGAAAGCTGTTTCTTGCTCTTCATGGATGCAGAGAACAAAAGGCTAAGTTGAGCTAGCAGTCCTAGGGCCAGAGCCTCTAATAACAGGTTTTGTTAGCTTCCAACAGGTCTGATCACATTGACCATCTCATTCAAAAGCGTTAGTGTTGGCACTCTGAAGTTTCTCATAAAGCAGCTTTGCTATGAGCTTAAAATTTGGGATCCAGATGCAGCAGAATCCCACCATGCCCCAAAATCTGCACAGTTGCTTGCAATTTCTGTGAGAGGCCAAGCAGCAGAGAGCCAATTTCTGGTCTTAGGGAAGCCTTGCTGCCCCTGAGAGATAACATACCCCAAGTACTGGACCATCTTTGAAATCTGAGCCTTTTTCTTTAACACCTTACAGCCCCTTGCTGCTAGAAAATTCAGGATTAGAATTGTAATTTTATCAGAATCTTCCTTAGTGAGTCTGGCCATAAGGATATAATCTACTTATTGGTAGAGTCATGCCCTGCTCCTATGTGCAAGTCCCATAGATACCAGCTCAAGATTCCCCCCAAAATCGTTGGGGAGTTCTTGAAACCCTGGAGGACTATCCCGCAATACTGCTGCCTCTGATGCATCTTAGAATCTTTCCATTCAAAGGCATATAATTTCTGAGAGTCAGTGCTTAGAGGGACACAAAAGAGGGCATATTTGAGATGTAGCACAATAAAGGTTTTTGTCCCCTGGGAGAATGGCGAGAAATGTATAGGAATTGGGCACTGTTGGGTGAATGTCCTGAACAACACTGTTGACTGCTTAAAGGTCCTGCACAAACCTATATTCTCCTGCTCCTGATTTCTGAGGAGGCAGGATAGGGGTGTTAAATGGGGACGGGTAAGGCCTGATCTGCCCCTGGTGTAAGAAGCTTTCTAACATGGGCTATATTCCTGTAGTGCTTCAGGTTTTAGGGGAAACTGTTTTACCCTTGGGTGTTGGGATGTTTGGTTTTAACGGCATCTTTACAGGTTCTGCTATGACAGCCCTTCTTACTTTGCCCTGTAACCATACTTCAGGGTTCTCTTGTGCTAAAGTATTGTATTAATCAGGGTTCCCTAGAGGGACAGAACTAATAGGACAGATATATATATACATCTCACATATATATATATCTCTCTCTCTATCAGCCCAAGGTTTGCCTTATTTGAATATGGTTTGAACATATAAATATAAATATTTTATTTATATATAAATATATATATTTATATAAACAGGTTTATATAACTCCTATATATATATATATATATATATATATATATATAGGAGTTTATTAAGTATTAACTCAAATGATCACAAGTTCCCACAGTAGGCCATTTACAAGCTGAGGAGCAAGGAGAGCCAGTCCAAGTCCCAAACTGAAGAACTTGGCATCCAATGTTCAAGGGCAGGAAGCATCCAACATGGGAGAAAGATGTAGGCTGGGAGGTTAGGCTATTCTCATCTTTTCATGTTTTTTCTGTCTGCTTTATATTTTAGCTGGGCTGGAAGCTGATTAGGTGGTGCCCACCCAGATTAAGGATAGGTCTGCCCTCCTCAGCCCACTGAATCAAATGTTACTCACCTTTGACAACACGCTCACAGAAACACCCAGGATCAATACTCTGTATCTTTCAATCCCATCAAGTGGACACTCATTATTAACCATCACAAGTCCACCCCTTGTCAACTTGAACCCATACACCTGAACCGTACACTCTCCTGAGATCATATATAATCTTCAAATAAAGACAATAATAAGGTAATAATTATTCCTAACATAACTATCCTTCATACAACTGAAAATGCACCAGTCCTCAACCCAAATAATATTACATAAAGTTAACAATACTTAAATGCTGATGTGAAGTCAGTAAATCTTATGTCACATGATAAAGGAAAAAGGAAATGAAGACATTTTCTTAGTACAAGTGTATACATGCACAAACATGTTTTCAACAAAAGAAGGAGGAAATATTAATGACCATTACAGTCCTCATTTCTGCAGCTGGTCACATGGCCATAGCTGGTATTGATGACTACCTTCTTCTACTATCCATTCTGATTTCCCTTCGCCTTCAGCAAGCACCTCAGCAGGTTGTGGTTTTTTTTCTGGTGGTGTAACCCAAACCTTCATTCCTGAAGGGGCTAGGCCATTAGTAGCCCTGCCTAATTGGACTGTTGCAGTTTCCCATTGACCTTAATCATAGGGCATGGTAATACCAAGAGATGCCCTAATGGATCTCCTGTATTCCATGCATACCCTTCCTTACCTCCGTTGTGCAGTAGTAGACTGATTTCATCTTCATAGTCCAAGTCAATCACCACAGCCAACACCGTAACTCCTTTCTTGGCCTGTTGACTTGAAGGTAGGAGGAGCACGAAGTGTCCAGGTGGCAATCTTAACTTCCAGTTTAATGGAATCATTGTTGTCTCCTGGTGGCGGCATTCCTCCCTCTGGGACTAAGACCTCTAGCAAGAAAAAAATAGAAGAAAAAACAATTTGAGAATCTGGCAAGTCCCATAAACACAAGAGATTCAGAGAGATTTTAGAGCTGTCACATGGCCAACTAAGATTTATGAACAGGAAAAGGAAATCGATGTACAGAAAACAGAAGTGAGTTACAGAAACATCTGGATTGGTTACAGCTTAAGGTTTGCCTTATTTGAACATGGTTTGAACAGTTAGCCAACTGTGAGTGAAGGATGTGCTGTGACTGGCTGAGACTTGGCTATTGTTACAGAAGCATACTCCTAAGTTAGATTTTAAGCTTGTTTATGTATAGAGTTAGGTTGTGGTTCCTGCATAAAAACTCAAGTCTGCAAGTACAGAAGCTTTCTCAGGCCAAATTTTAGTTTGATTTAACAGTGATACTGGCTAATTCTTCAAGTTCCCGTACTTCCTGGGGCACAGCTTAAACCCTCTATTAGCTCTCATAGTGCCCTGAGAAGCTGATTTGTTTCATCAATAGTTTTTCCAGGCAGGGTGCAGTGGTTTATGCCTGTAATCCCAGTAGTTTGGGAGGCCAATGCAGGTGGATCACATGATGTCAGGAGTTCAAGCCCAGTCTGATCATTATGGTGAAACCCCATCTCTACTAAAAATACAAAAAAATTAGCCAGGCATGGTGGTGACCACCTGTAGTCCCTGCTACTCAGGAGGTTGAGACAAGAGAATTGCTTGAACCTGGGAGGCAGAGGTTGCAGTGAGCCAAGATCACTCCACTGCATTCCAGCCTGGATGACAGAGTGAGAGTCCATATCAAAAGGAAAAACAACAAAAACAACAACAACAAAGTTTTCTCAGAATGCTAACTCTAATTTCTGCTGAACAAACTGCATTTCTCATCCTGATTTCTGGTTAGTTTACTTGTTTTTTGCAATATTGCCAGCTTAATCAAAACCAACATTTCCACACTGGAAAAGCGGAAACTGGAAGCCATTATAGTGCAACACATTTATCCCCGAATGTTCTAAAGAAATTTTAAATTTTAAAAAAGATAATTCTAAAGTTTTCTACTAAAGCCACATTTTCAGAGACCTAAATAAGAATAAAAGGTTGATTAAATATGTCAGTCACACAGAGAAATCATAAAAGCAAGGAAAGTGCCTAGGAAATTGGACAATTTTTTTTAGACAGAACACAGTCAGTAAGAAAAATCTGTGGACATAATAGCCTTAGATTTGAGACCATTTTCAATAGAGTACAAAATACCAAAGACTAACCTATGGGGTCATGAAATATGATCATTTGTAATGAGCATTGAGAACAATCATAGGTATATTGGATGGCAAGAGATTTTAGGCAGTGAAATTGACTTAACCTGAATAGAGAATTGTTATCCATATGCGGATTTGGTTCTAGACAACTTAACTTTAATACCTGGGATGAGAGATATGGCATAAAATAGCGAAATGTGTAACTGCAGGGCAGTGATACATCAGTAAAAGTAAGATAAACATAAAGTAAAATAGAATGATATAGTTAAAACAAATTTGCCCAGAGCTCGGTGATTAGTATTTAAATAAATATTCATGGAGTAAACATAATTTGTAAGGCAATAAAAGTATATGTAGAATAAGAATAAACAAAGAAATAAAGAAAAAATATATAAACATTTTTGCAAAGAGGTGAGCAAAGGGCTATAGGTCTCAATACTTATTTGGAGTAAAATAAAATTTTTAAAGTCAAATTATTAAAAGTTAAAATTGTTAAAATAAAGTAAAATCATTTAACTGAACACATGTAATGATATAGAAACTATGTTGATTAATAATCATTGCTTGCTATCACAAAATGCATTTTATATTTTTTCAGACAATTTCCATATTTTTAAAAAATTTTTTTTATATTTTAAAATTTGTTCAGGCAAGTAGAATTTACAAATAGAAGATTACTTTAGTAAGCACTTAAAAGGAAAAATATATTAGAACACGAGTTGACATTAATGTTTTTGAGAATATAAAGCACTGAGATCTTTTATTTTAAAAGTAAAAGATATAATTGGAGATTATTTAAATATCAGCTGTTATAAAGCTTACATTTTTTTTGAAGTCTGTTTATCTTTCATCTTTGTGTATTATCTATTTCAGCAAAATAAAATTGTGTTTCTGGCTGGACTGATTGATTTGGAAAGAATGGCAGAGTAGCTTTCTATAATAATTACCAGGACTCAGAAAACAATATCCCAAAATGAAGACCTCAGCATCAGCCCCAGAAGCAATTTTTTTATCTGACCTTCTCCTGACTTTCTATCTCTCAGCCCCATTCTCCCCCAAAGCTAACCATAAAAACTAGAATTCCTTTTCTCCAAGGTGAGTGGTAGAAACCAGAACCTCTTTTCCCCAAAGCTAGTCATACAACCTAAAAATGTTACTCTGTCTTTCTACCTTATCTTTGTAAAAATTGGCCATAAAGAAATTATCTGAACTTCCTTGTTTGAATGTAGGTCATAAGACTGCCATTCCAGAGAGGGTCCTGCCTCATACCTCATACCCAGAAGGAAGAAATGCATGCTCAGAGAGGCCAAGACAATTCTGGACAGAAAGCCCTGGATGAGTTTTCCCACTCAGTCTGTTAGCATTCTATCACATCCCTTTTTGTTCAGTCATATTTCTAGATGGCTGCCCACACTTTATTAAACCTAAGAATAAAAATGGACAATGTTCCCTGTATCTTTAGGTTTGTATTCCGTAGTGTCTCATATATACATGTTATATAAATTTGTATGCCTTTTCTGCAGTTAACCTGCCTTTTGAAAGTTGATTTTTCAGCAAACCTCCAGAGGTCCAGAGGGAAAGTTTTCCCTTGATGCCTAAATACCAAACGTGTTTTAGTTATTTCTCAGAACTGTATCTTAAAAATCACATTATATATGTATAATATATAATATATAACACATATTATAAATAACTATATATATAATTATAGTTATTTATAATATGTTTCATTTACTTTTGCCTAAAAATACATTAAGGAATGAAGCAGAGTGGAGACTTCTACATCCCATAAGAATGTACTACAAGAAGAAAGAAATTTGTGCCTGTGAAAACAACAACATCTTATATCAAATACCTCGTATGTGCTGTTGGAGAAATATAGTTAAAAACAAAAGCTTCTCCCAACCCAGAAAACATCTCCATGAAAGAAAAGAGAAAAAAAAAGACAAATTTATTATTACTATCAACTAAGCATCAAACCAAAATGTAATGTTCTTTTTTTTTTGTTATTATTATTATTATACTTTAGGTTTTATGGTACATGTGCCCAATGTGCAGGTAAGTTACATATGTATACATGTGCCATGCTGGTGCACTGCACCCACTAACTTGTCATCTAGCATTAGGTATATCTCCCAGTGCTATCCCTCCCCCCGCTCCCCACCCCACAACAGTCCCCAAAGTGTGATGTTCCCCTTCCTGTGTCCATGTGTTCTCATTGTTCAATTCCCACCTATGAGTGAGAATATGCGGTGTTTGGTTTTTTGTTCTTGCGATAGTTTACTGAGAATGATGATTTCCAATTTCATCCATGTCCCTACAAAGGACATGAACTCATCATTTTTTATGACTGCATAGTATTCCATGGTGTATATGTGCCACATTTTCTTAATCCAGTCTATCATTGTTGGACATTTGGGTTGGTTCCAAGTCTTTGCTATTGTGAATAATGTCGCAATAAACATACGCGTGCATGTGTCTTTATAGCAGCATGATTTATAGTCCTTTGGGTATATACCCAGTAATGGGATGGCCGGGTCAAATGGAATTTCTAGTTCTAGATCCCTGAGGAATCGCCACACTGACTTCCACAAGGGTTGAACTAGTTTACAGTCCCACCAACAGTGTAAAAGTGTTCCTATTTCTCCACATCCTCTCCAGCACCTGTTGTTTCCTGACTTTTTAATGATTGCCATTCTAACTGGTGTGAGATGCTATCTCATTGGGGTTTTGATTTGCATTTCTCTGATGGCCAGTGATGGTGAGCATTTCTTCATGTGTTTTTTGGCTGCATAAATGTCTTCTTTTGAGAAGTGTCTGTTCATGTCCTTCGCCCACTTTTTGATAGGGTTGTTTGTTTTTTCCTTGTAAATTTGTTGGAGTTCATTGTAGATTCTGGATATTATCCCTTTGTCAGATGACTAGGTTGCAAAAATTTTCTCCCATTTTGTAGGTTGCCTGTTGACTCTGATGGTAGTTTCTTTTGCTGTGCAGAAGCTCTTTAGTTTCATTAGATCCCATTTGTCAATTTTGGCTTTTGTTGCCATTGCTTTTGGTGTTTTAGACATGAAGTCCTTGCCCATGCCTATGTCCTGAATGGTAATGCCTAGGTTTTCTTCTAGGGTTTTTATGGTTTTAGGTCTAACATTTAAGTCTTTAATCCATCTTGAATTGATTTTTGTATAAGGTGTAAGGAAGGGATCCGGTTTCAGCTTTCTACGTATGGCTAGCCAGTTTTCCCAGCACCATTTATTAAATAGGGAATCCTTTCCCCATTTCTTGTTTTTCTCAGGTTTGTCAAAGATCAGATAGTTGTAGATATGTGGCATTATTTCTGACGGCTCTGTTCTGTTCCATTGATCTATATCTCTGTTTTGGTACCAGTACCATGCTGTTTTGGTTACTGTAGCCTTGTAGTATAGTTTGAAGTCAGGTAGTGTGATGCCTCCAGCTTTGTTCTTTTAGCTTAGGATTGACTTGGCGATGTGGGCTCTTTTTTGGTTCCATATGAACTTTAAAGTAGTTTTTTCCAATTCTGTGAAGAAAGTCATTGGTAGCTTGATGGGGATGGCATTGAATCTGTAAATTACCTTGGGAAGGATGGCCATTTTCACGACATCAGCCACTGCAAAATCATGCCAAAATGTAAAGACCATCGAGACTAGGAAGAGACTGCATCAACTAACGGAGCAAAATAACCAGCTAACATCATAATGACAGGATCAAATTCACACATAACAATATTAACTTTAAATGTAAATGGACTAAATGCTCCAATTAAAAGACGCAGACTGGCAAATTGGATAAAGACTCAAGACCCATCAGTGTGCTGTATTCAGGAAACCCATCTCATGTGCAGAGACACACATAGGCTCAAAATAAAAGGATGGAGGAAGATCTACCAAGCAAATGGAAAACAAAAAAAGGCAGGGGTTGCAATCCTAGTCTCTGATAAAACAGACTTTAAACCAACAAAGATCAAAAGAGACAAAGAAGGCCATTACATAATGGTAAAGGGATTAATTCAACAAGAAGAGCTAACTATCCTAAATATATATGCACCCAATACAGGAGCACCCAGATTCATAAAGCAAGTTCTGAGTGACCTACAAAGAGACTTAGACTCCCACACATTAATAATGGGAGACTTTAACACCCCACTGTCAACATTAGACAGATCAACGAGACAGAAAGTCAACAAGGATACCCAGGAATTGAACTCAGCTCTGCACCAAGCGGACCTAATAGACATCTACAGAACTCTCCACCCCAAATCAACAGAATATACATTTTTTTCAGCACCACACCACACCTATTCCAAAACTGACCACATACTTGGAAGTAAAGCTCTCCTCAATAAATGTAAAAGAACAGAAATTATAACAAACTATCTCTCAGATCACAGTGCAATCAAGCTAGAACTCAGGATTAAGAATCTCACTCAAAATCGCTCAACTACAAGGAAACTAAACAACCTGCTCCTGAATGACTACTGGGTACATAACGAAATGAAGGCAGAAATAAAGATGTTCTTTGAAACCAACGAGAACCAAGACACAACATGCCAGAATCTCTGGGATGCTTTCAAAGCAGTGTGTAGAGGGAAATTTATAGCACCAAATGCCCACAAGAGAAAGCAGGAAAGATCCAAAATTGACACAATAACATCACAATTAAAAGAACTAGCAAAGCAAGAGCAAACACATTCAAAAGCTAGCAGAAGGCAAGAAATAACTAAAATCAGAGCAGAACTGAAGGAAATAGAGACACAAAAAACCCTTCAAAAAATCAATGAATCCAGGAGCTGGTTTTTTGAAAGGATCAACAAAATTGATAGACCGCTAGCAAGATTAATAAAGAAAAAAGAGAGAAGAATCAAATAGATGCAATAAAAAATGATAAAGGGGATATCACCACCGATCCCACAGAAATACAAACTACCATCAGAGAATACTATAAACACCTCTATGCAAATAAACTAGAAAAACTAGAAGAAATGGATAAATTCCTCAACACATACACCCTCCCAAGACTAAACCAGGAAGAAGTTGAATCTCTGAATAGACCAATAACAGGAGCTGAAATTGTGGCAATAATCAATAGCTTACCAACCAAAAAAAGTCCAGGACCAGATGGGTTCACAGCCGAATTCTACCAGAGGTACAAAGAGGAACTGGTACCATTCCTTCTGAAACTATTCCAATCAATAGAAAAAGAGGGAATCCTCCCTAACTCATTTTATGAGGCCAGCATCATCCTGATACCAAAGCCGGGCAGAGACACAACCAAAAAAGAGAATTTTAGACCAATATCCTTGATGAACATTGATGCAAAAATCCTCAATAAAATACTGGCAAACAGAATACAGCAGCACATCAAAAAGCTTATCCACCATGATCAAGTGGGCTTCATCCCTGGGATGCAAGGCTGGTTCAATATACACAAATCAATAAATGTAATCCAGCATATAAACAGAAACAAAGACCAAAACCACATGATTATCTCAATAGATGCAGAAAAGGCCTTTGACAAAATTCAACAACCCTTCATGCTAAAAACTCTCAATAAATTAGGTATTGATGGGACGTATCTCAAAATAATAAGAGCTATCTATGACAAACCCACAGCCAATATCATACTGAATGGGCAAAAACTGGAAGCATTCCCTTTGAAAACTGGCACAAGACAGGGATGCCCTCTCTCACCACTTCTATTCAACATAGTGTTGGAAGTTCTGGCCAGGGCAATTAGGCAGGAGAAGGAAATAAAGGGTATTCAATTAGGAAAAGAGGAAGTCAAATTGTCCCTGTTTGCAGACGACATGATTGTATATCTAGAAAACCCCATTGTCTCAGCCCAAAATCTCCTTAAGCTGATAAGCAACTTCAGCAAAGTCTCAGGATACAAAATCAATGTACAAAAATCACAAGCATTCTTATACACCAATAACAGACAAACAGAGAGCCAAATCATGAGTGAACTCCCATTCACAATTGCTTCAAAGAGAATAAAATACCTAGGAATCCAACTTACAAGGGATGTGAAGGACCTCTTCAAGGAGAACTACAAACCACTGCTCAAGGAAATAAAAGAGGTTATAAACAAATGGAAGAACATTCCATGCTCATGGGTAGGAAGAATCAATATCGTGAAAATGTAATGTTCATTAAAGGCAATCTGGCTAAGAAATTGAAAACAAAAATAAATAAACAAGCAAAAACACCTCACCCCTTTTATAACTAAATAGATACAACCCATTACACACATGTTTTGAGGATAAACAATAACTAGTCCTCAAGTAAGAGGACTTGACAACATCATCAGTCACATACAGTTTGTCTTAAGTTTACTCATAATTTTGGTGACAATTTTTGTTGCCTACTTGGCTTTATCCAAAGGAAAAAATATTCATATTTTTACAACAACAAAAAATAGTTTTGTAATTTTATGCAAGACCCACTAGGGAAGTTAGGCTCCTAACCTTCCACAGAAACTAATGGATAGGGGGCCCTATCTTCTCTGTATGTTTATATTCCAGTGAGATGGTTCTCAGGTCCTGCAGAAAGTCATTCCTGAGACATTAAACTGACAAGTGGTACATTTAAATTTTTAAAAGATTTTCACACATTTCAAAGAGACAGAAAGAGAACTTACGTTTACATGTTTTTAAAGTAAATGCTCTCAGAAAAAAGGGGCAAGGAAAAATATCCTCCCTTATTTTCAATAGAGCAAACTAAGCCTCTTATTTTTAATTTGTATTTGCCCTTAAGGTGCCAAGTCCTGTTGGATGCTCTGAAGCCCCACAAATTAATATGTAATCACTGCCCTTAAGAAATTCACATTACAACCAAGTAATAATTTAATCTGATTACTATGTTCTTTGTTTGAAGTCATAACATATTTATTACAAGGTTAGTAGAGACTGACAAACATGAATATTGTAGATATGGTAAGGCATCCAACATCTGTTTCAATTGCCTTTAGTGTGTCTTTGTGAACTACAGAATCTATAAGGCTAAAAACTATATTGTTCACATTCCCTTGCAGCTATATTTGTAGAGGGAAATTAGGTTCCAATGATTAGAGGTATCTATGTTTAAGCAGTGGCTGTCTTTCTCTGCTTTTTAGCTGTTGTGCCTCACAAGCTACTTTGCAGAGGTAGTAAGGTTGTTTGCAATGGCACATAGGTGTGCATGTGTTGGCATCATGGATTTCAAGAAGCAGATGCAATAGAGGAGGCAGGATTTGAAGCTGTAATTTCCTATGATGGATGAAAAACTAGGACAATGTACCCTTTGATCTAACAAACTCCATGGCAACCTTCTGATTCTCCACTTTAGCGGAAGCAGCATTTCACCTTGAACACCTGTTAAGTGATCTTTTTCAAAACAATTTTCTTCATGGTCCAGGGCCACTCTACCAGCACCTTCATTGCTTATATAAGACACTAATTTGGTCTATATTAAATTCATTTCTGTTTAAAATATTTAGGATAGCTGCTGGTTTCTGCAACTTAGTCTCCGGTCTTAAGCTCAATTGTTGTATTCGTTTGTTTTAATCAGTTTTTTGTGCACTTAAAGCCCTAAAACAGACTTAATAATTATATAGAGAAAAGAACTATCAATGCAAGCAGATTTTATTAACATATGAATCCAGAAGGGAATAGCGAAAATCACCAATGTTCTTAAATAAATTAAATTTATAATTATACATTGTATGTTATTTTAATATAAGCAATATATGTAGGCTCATTAAAGCTAACGTCTGTCTTCTCTTAAATGTTTTACATATGTGGATTGACATAAGTGATATGTGATTGGAGATAAAAATAGGAATAACAAGTAGAAATTCAGTACTTTTTAATGTAATTTTTAACAATGAGGCAAAGAGTGAAAGAAAACAAGTAGAACAAGAATTTCCAAGTAAGTTACACTGTCCTTTTATTTATTTCATTATTTACAAAGTAGCAAGAAAAAACTTTCACATCATAAGACTTTTGTCAATAAGCTCTTGACTATATCTTGTGACATGACTTAACATTCAAATAGAAATAATTTTAGAAATTCAATACATAGTTTTTAAAAGTTAGCTTTAAGCACAAAGAATAGACAGAAACTATAGATTATGAGACCCCACTTCTTCTTTGTTCATATTTTTCTCACAATACTACTCTAAAATCAGGGGTGGCATGCAATGCTTTTTTATTGTTTTGTTGTTTCATTTGCGATGAAGAAAGCCTATAGATTTTTACATAGTTGATTGGCTAACACAGAGCAACTCACTGATCAAACTGGGTTCTAGCACACCTTTTTTCAAGACAAATACATATGTATATGCCATAATCTCAAAAAAACTGAATATTGATATTTATGGAATAGAGGCATATTGCCGATAAGTGCATTTCATTTATAAAGCTTTTATTACAAAGGCTGCTAATGTACATTAAAAATGTCTGATACAAATTTTTTGATAACACACTTGGAATCTTTGCAGACGCTTGCACATACATGCTGTCCTGATTTATCAACAGCTATGTTCCAATCATCCATTCATAAGGAGCTCTTTGAATGTTAATGAACCTTATTATAAACTAAATATTCACATTATAGATTAAATCTGTATTACTGAAATTCAGGTATGCTGCTAAAATGACATTTATTGTCTTTCTGAGGAATCAAGATATAGTTTTATTTTACTGATTTTATTGGAATACATCAGAAATTTCAATTTGTCGTGAGAAACTGAGACCTTCTTCATACTCTGTACCTTTTCTAGTGTAGTGAAACTGGACTATAGGAATTTTTCTCATTTCTTTCTTAGAATGTGTATTCCAGATAACATTCCAAATTTTTCATTAAGATTATTCATGGAAATCCCAAGAAATTGTCTACATATTTTTTAGAGTGAACATCACACCTTAAACAGAAAATAAAGCCAAAGAGACTGAGAATTTATGCCACTCTTAAGAGCCATAAATAGAGATAGGCAAAGCAGCCTAAGGCTGCCACAGGTATTACCATCAAGGCTGAAAGCCATCCGAGGCTGTAATAATTAACAACGAATCAGAAAATCAAATTTAGAAAATTCAGAATACTCAGAAGCATGCATGTTTGACCAGCCATTCAATTTGTATTGTCTCTTGGATGTTCGTTTATTCAGTCACTCAGCAATTACTTATTGATGATGTCCCAGCCAAAGTGTACTATCGAGTACCATAGGGAGATGAGCATAAATCAGATGAGGACACCTATAATGAAGACTGTGTCAACGATGGGGAGATTAGGCTGGGCATGGTGGCTCATGCCTATAATCTCAGCACTTTTGGAGGCTGAAGTGGGAGGATCACTTGAGCAGGTGTTGAAGACTGGTCAGGGCAACAAAGTCCAGACCCCTTCTCTACAGAAACATTTTTTTTTAAATAAGCTGGGCTTGGTGGCATGTGCTTGTAATCCAACTATTTGGAAGGCTAGGGGATTTAGGCTGCAGTAAGCCATGGTCACATCACTAACCCTATCTCTTTAGAAAAATAAAATAAAATATAGGGATATTGGGATGGAAAGGTAAAGAAAGAGTATAGTATATGCAAATCATGAGGAAAATTTTGTCAAAAAACACATAGTTTCCTCCTAGTCTACCACCAATCTGGTTATAACCTCTGGAGACAGACACTAAGCATGTGTATTTATAATAATTTCTGACAACAATTCCTGCCTCACTCCTTCCAGAAGCACGATCTATGGGAGCTAAAATAGTGTCCATCACATAGTAAGTGTTCAATATTGAATTTAAAATATTAATATGTTGTTTGTGCCTTTTAAGCAGTTTTGAAACAGGGTTGTTCAGGGTTGTTCTTCTGTTTATATTCTCAGCTAATCCTACTTTTCAACTTAACCAAGAGTAAGTATTCATTTTATACTATTTTTAAATATTAACAAAATATATATAAACAACAAAAAAAGTAACTCAAGGCTCGGATTAGTTTGTTTGCAAAAAGAAAAGAGCTTCATAAAGTTTTTACAATTAATAAACATGAATAAAATAAGAAAATGACATTGAGAGAGTACGTAATAAATGAAGAGCAGAAGGAACGTGAGTATCCAGAGAAATAAAACCTTGGCATCCCGAAGAAAGATATTATTAGAAAAGGAAGAGAATTGCTATAGAACGAATGCGTGTGTCTTCTCAAAATTCATGGGTTGAAATCCTAACCCTCAATGAGATGGAATTAGGAGGTGGGGTCTTTAGGAGGTGATTAGCCATGAGGTGGGAGCCTTCATGAATGGGATTAGTGCCCTTAAAAAAGAGAACTTGGAGAACTCCCTCCGCCCATTGTCCATGAGAAGATACAGGAGAAGAACCAGGAAGAGTACTCTCACCAAACAGTAGATATGTCCAGTGCCTTGATCTAGGGTTTTCCGGACTCCAGAACAGTAATGCTTAAATTTTTGTTGTCCATAAGCCACTCAATATATGGTATTATCTTATAGTGGTTTGACTGGACTAAGACAGCAGGAAAGAATCAATGTAATGCATTACTTCTTTTATACAGTAAAAGTTCTTGAAATCTAAGAGTGGCCTAGGCCACAGAGTTCAAATTTTCCTATTATTCAACAAGCATATATTAAGGTAGGGAGAAAGGAGAAGAACATAATCAATCCGTAATGGTTAGGAATCCTGGTGAGGCTACAATTTTAACACAATGTTCACGGAATATTTTCTATGAAGGAGAAACCTGAGTAAAGACCTGAAGAAAGAGATATTTAACAACATCAACTGTTAGTCAATGATCAAATAATAGTTAATCTATTATCAAATATGACTTTCATATTTACCATCGGCAGCAAGCAAAGACATATTAGTGATTAAATATTAGCAGGCTCATCCTGTCTGTGCTTATTGTGAGGTAACGGAGGAAGAGTTGAAAAGCAGATGAGAGTACAAGAAGAGATTAAAGATGATAGAAATAAAACAAAAAATAAAACTACAGCTGTTAATCTCTACATATCAATACATATTGGTTCTTGAAATATGTATTATTTTTGTAAATATTTGAGTCAGTCTACTACAAAAATAACGCAAACTCATATAACATGTAGAATTTTGAGAACACAGTTCTTGGTTATTCCGAAATTTCATGAAGATTATGATAATCTTATAAGGTAGAATATGGGAGAGAAGATAAAATACAGTACTATTTTAAAGACAGGAGAAAGAAGCTTCTGAATTTGCAACTTCAATTTAAATAATAAATAGCTAACCATTAATATTTGTAATTTATCCCTTTTGGTATTCTTTAAAGTTTGTCCATATGCATGTACTATATTTGAAAATAATTTTGATCATCTGAGAAATTTATATGTAAAGAGCAGGAAACCATTGTGCAAAGTAGGAAATCATATAGGGCTCTGTCAATTAAAATCTTCCACCTTACACTTTTATTCCTCTGTCTACCTGGTCAGTGACATTGTGGAGTATAATCCTTTTTATTATCCTTTCACAGACAGGCAAAACATATGTATATATCACTTTGCTATGCAGATATTCCATACTATGGACTCTGTTCTACACCTTTTATTACTTAATATATGTCAAAAAAATTATATGCCAATATGAAGAGACCTCATTCGAATGTCTGCAAAATATTATATCAATTATATGGATTTTACATATGAATTGTAGTTTTAAAATTGAATTCCATACTTGGTTTTGCAAAGAACCAAGTGTTAATACTGGAAAAATGTGGGTAATGAATAATCTCAAGTCTGCTAATAAACATGAGGCCTCTAAAAGAACTTGTAGCATATTTTTATGTCTCCCCTGGTAAGTATATGCAAGATGCAGTTAAAATTAAGCCCACTCTTCCATCCTGATTCCTGCATGAACAATGTACTTTACACAACGGTTTGCTCAGCTGACAACTCAGATTTATAGAAAACTAACAAAAAGTAACAAGTTCCAAGCAGCCCAGTTTTGTTTCCAGCTCATAGTGCTCTTTAGTCATGCTTGGTTCTACGAGCCTCACAGAGAAAAGCCTCCACAGTGGCTTTATACAGCCTTGTTATCAGACCCCTTACAATACTGAGCAATGGGTGATGCAGTAATCTTCATTCTTTGTCACCCATGAGAAAGCTAGAGTTTTAATCTTCTCTTTCATGAAACATCCAAGCGTGTTTCTTTCAGCATATCGATCTTCTCTTCTCTCTCTCAGTGTGGCTTTCTGTTCTATTCTCTACCCATAAATTCAATATCAAAAAAGAGAAAAGAAGTCAATTTGGGAATATGAACTAGATATTTGTGTTATTTTTAAAACCTAAATTGTATTTCTGTCAGTATATTTACCAAATTATGGTTAATATATACAGTGTTCCCAAACACCCATGGTCAACAAATGTCTGTTGCACTCTGGAGAAAATAAAAAACAAAGACTTTCTTACTTCACATAATCAACGGAAGCAACAAAATTCTCTCTCAAGGAATATACTAAAGATTTTACAAATTCTTTACCAAAATTAGCCTCTAGGATTTTTGAAAACGGGTATATGTTCTTATAATTTCTACACTGATATGTCATTAAAATTAACAACTTGTTTTGATAGTCCTTTTTTTTGTTTGTTTGGTTTTTTTAATTATTATTATACTTTAAGTTCTGGGATACATGTGCAGAATGTGCAGATTTGTTACATAGGTATACACGTGCCATGTTGGTATGCTGCACCCTTTAGCCCGTCATCTACATTAGGTATTTTTCCTAATGTTCTCCCTCCCCTAGCCCCCCAGCCCCTGACAGGCCCCAGTGTATGATGTTCCCCTCCCTGTGTCCATATGTTCTCATTGTTTAGTTCCCACTTATGAGTGAGAACATGTGGTGTTTGGTTTTCTCTTCCTGTGTTAGTTTGCTGAGAATGATGGTTTCCAGCTTCATGCATGTCCCTGCAAAGGACATGACCTCATCCTTTTTATGGCTGCATAGTATTCCATGGTGTACATGTGCCATATTTTCTTCATCCAATCTATCATTGATGGGCATTTGGGTTGGTTCCAAGTCTTTGCTATTGTGAACAGTGCTGCAATAAACATACGTGTGCATGTGACTTTATAGTAGAGTGATTTATAATCCTGGGTATATACCTAGTAATGAGATTGCTGGTCAAATGGTATTTCTCATTCTAGATCCATGAGGAATCGCCACACTGTCTTCCACAGTGGTTGAACTAATTTACACTCCCACCAACAGTGTAAAAGTGTTCCTGTTTCTCCACATTCTCTCCAGCATCTGTTGTTTCCTGAGTTTTTAATGATAGCCATTCTAACTGACATGAGATGATATCTCATTGTGGTTTTGATTTGCATTTCTCTAATGACCAGTGATGATGAGCTTTTTTTTTTGTAAGTTTGTTGGCCGCATAGATGTCTTCTTTTGAGAAGTGTCTGTCAATCTCCTCTCATTTTTTGATGGTCTCATTTGTTTTTTTCTTGTAAATGTGTTTAAGTTCTTTGTAGATTCTGGATGTTACCCCTTTGTCAGATGGATAGATTTCAAAATTTTTCTCCCATTCTGTAGGCTGCCTGTTCACTCTGATGATAATTTCTTTTCCTATGCAGAAGCTCTTTAGTTTAATTAGATCCCATTTGTCAATTTTGGCTTTTGTTGCCGTTGCTTTTAGTGTTTTAGTCATGAAGTCTTTGCCCATGCCTATGTCCTGAATGGTATTGCCTAGGTTTTCTTCTAGGGTTTTTATGGTTTTAGGTCTTATGTGTAAGTCTTTAATCCATCTTAAGTTAATTTTTGTATAAGGTGTAAGGAAGGGGTCCAGTTTAAGTTTTCTGCATATGGCTAGCCAGTTTTCCCAACACCATTTATTAAATAGGGAATCCTTTCCCCATTGCTTGTTTGTGTCGGTTTGTCAAAGATCAGATGCTTGTAGATTTGTAGCCCTATTTCTGAGGCTTCTGTTCTCTTTCATTGGTCTATATATCTGTTTTAGTACCAGTACCATGCTGTTTTGGTTACTGATAGTCCATTTTTAAGGACTGCCAAAAAATGTTTAAGGATATTTGATAGGATTAAAGATGAGGTAAAGATATTTTGCCTCTGGGATTACAACATTTTATTCATTGAAATGTTATGTTTTACTTGAACACGTAAACCCAAACCACCCCAAGTATACGCAAGGTTGTTGTTTTCAGTAATATCTTGAATTAGATTGATGTACTAATTGTCATAAATGGTTAACGAGTCCACACATGTCATACATGTCCTCTTCTGAGTAGTTTCCAGCCTAGAAAGGAAAACAAAATCTTGGAAAAAAAAAGTCTTTTTTCTTTAACACAGACCATTCATTCAGGCCCTTCCAGGTCCTGGTATAATGGAATCAGAGATTATTTATCTTATTCCAACCTCCACACAAATTGATCCTTGCCCTGAATAATATCTTTTTTTCTCTTCTGATGATTGAAGGCACACTTTAAGTCAGACCTAGCAAGTTTCTGGAAGCTTAATGAGGACTTTCATGAGAATAAAAAATTTCTGATGACTAAATTCTTATGGAGAGAGGGTGGTAGTGCTCACACTTACATTCTTCCCAGGACCCCATCAAGTTTTCACGTGGAAGTCTAAGAAAGAGCTCCACTTGACCCAGGCAGGGTAGAAGGAGAATAACCATTATGAAACAAAGACCTCCTTCCTCAAGCAAACCTTTTTTGACAATTCTAGTCATGAAAGCCTCTTTTTATTATTCATTCTCTAAACTCATTTTGAACTTCATGTTTATCTCAAGCAATTTGACAATGTATTACTAAATTTTCTGAATTGTACTTTTTTCTTCAAAATACTGTGTTTTATTGGAATACAGGAACCATATTTTGTTTTCCAATATAAAGTGACTACCACAATTCTAGTCACATAGTAAAAACTCAGTAAATTCCTGTTAATTTGATAGCTTTAAAGTGAGTGAAGAACGGTGACTTCATTATTAATATCTTAATGATCAAGGACCAAATACTACTTTAAAAATTCTAATTTCATCTTTAAGTAGAACACCTACCCAAGAATCCTGCTATGTATTAAAAAATCTATATTTTATAAATAATTATAGATGAAGTTGTAGATAAATGGCTTTGTGCTCAGTTATTCTGGGAAATACTTAACATTTTCAAATAACGCAATTTACTTTTCCAATGCATAATAGACTTTTTAAAAGCTACTGCCAAATATTGTTTACATTATACTGCTTTGTTCCCAGGAAAAGCTGATGTTTAACTAGAAGCAAATAAACCCCACTTGGTTTCTGTTAGCAGCTCTTAACCCAAATATGTTCATTTGATTCCTTGAAAAGAATTAAGCTGATGTCATACTCTACAGTAAATCAAATGTTTTAACTGAGTGCTTTCCTTTCTGCTCATATTCCAAAGATTACAATAAATCCAACACTCAAAAAATGTCTTGATCAGATTCAGAAATCACACTTTCTACTCTCTTACCTAGATGACTGCTGCTAAAAAATTCTGGAGAAACATGAAGGCACCTAATAAATTTGTAACAATTTAATGGCTTAATTTGACGGAACTTTTTGGCATTTCAGCATATGGATTGTGCACGTCACTTTATTATGCATTCTTACAGCAATTCTTATTTTTGTTATATTTATCATTTTTATTATCTTTATTTTATACAGTATGCATAAAGATGGATTACATATATTTATAATTACTTATTTAATGACTCTTTTCCACATTATAGTCTATAAGGGCACAATTAATGCTTGTTTTGTTTATTTTTGTATCTTTAATGATTAAGAGTTACCTGCACAAAATAGATTCTCAACAAATATTTGTTGAAAAATGAATGAAGTGAGAAATTCTGGTGTTAACTCCAGTTGTAAAGAGCTTAGAAACATAATTGCCATCCTTACAACAAGAAAGTATAGAAACTGAAAGTCAGTGACTTTGTGGGCCCATCAAAAACTGAGATCATAAAGCAAATTGCCACTCCACTCTGGAGAGACATGCATATCCAAAAGATACACATCCAACAAACACCTGCTGAATAGAAGCCACTGTAGCCATAAACTGGTAGGAATATTTAATTTGACAAGTTTGACTAGTTTTTGTAAGCTTAATGAGGACTTTCATGAGAATAAAAAATGTTTCAGTGATTATAGAACTTAATGCTGGTCAAGCTCAGCTTCATCACTCACTAGATGCATAACCTCAGACAAGCCACTGAATGCCTTCATCTTTCCCTGGGTCTGTTATGAGTTGTGCAATGGAATACTAGTATAACTTTCCGGTATATCTACCCTTCTCTCATCCTTGAAGTCGCCCTGGGAATTTTAGCTTTGTGTTTTGCTGCATTGTTTGTCTCTCTAATCACATCAGGGAAACTAACAAGCTTATTTTATTTCTCTTGGTAAAATACCTATAAGTATAATTGCTGTGTTGTATGTTAAGTGTATGTTTAACTTACTAAGAAACTGCCAAACTGATTTCCAAATTGTTTGTAGCATTTACATTCCCACCAGCACTGCATGAATGTTTCAGCTGCTCCACAGTCTTCTCCACACTTAATATGGTTAGTATGTTTAATTGTAGCCATTCTTTTTTTTTTGAGATGGAGTCTTGCTCTGTCGCCCAGGCTGGAGTGCAGTGGCGCGATATCTCGGCTCACTGCAAGCTCCGCCTCCCGGGTTCACACCATACTCCTGCCTCAGCCTCCCGAGTAGCTGGGACTACAGGCACCTGCCACCAGGCACAGCTAATTTTTTTGTATTTTTAGTAGAGATGGGGTTTCACCGTGTTAGCCAGGATGGTCTCGATCTCCTGACCTCGTGATCCGCCCGCCTCGGCTTCCCAAAGTGCTGGGATTACAGGCGCGAGCCACCGCACCAGGCCTAACTGTAGCCATTCTTATCGGTGTGTATGTCACTGCATGTCCCTATTGATTAATGTCATTAAGCATCCTATTATATTAAATCAGCCTTTCTTTCCCAAGATAAATCTCATTAGCTACCATGGATTATTTGTTTTTATATTTTGTTGAACTTGATTTTTTAAAATCGTATTAGAATTTTTGCATCTATGTTCATGGTAAATATTAGTCTGTAGTTTTCTTTTCCTGTAATGTCTTTATCAGGTTTTGGTATCAGGGTAATTCTGCCGTAATGGAATGATTTGAGAAATATCTCTCTTGAGGTAAGAGTTTAAGAAGGGTTAAAGCAACAAATCCCGTCAGAATGTTAAAACCATGCAATCACAAATACATCTATTCAAGAAGAAAAACATTTCCAATTATCTTCAGTAAAAGGTTAAAATCCAAGGAAATATTCTGTCAATTATATCACTACATTACAATATTATAACATTTATCGAGTAATTTAACTTTTTAATGCAATAATTATGCTTTATTTTTGTTAACCAATTACATACAAACCGGTAAGTGTAGCATCACACTGTTATAGAATTAGAGAGGTTTATATAACATTCCTAGGCATTTAAAGTGCAGGGCCCCATTACTGGTGAATCCAAGGTGAGCTCTATTTTGAGTGTTGCAAAAAACCCAGATATAAGCCAAAGAAAAACTGTGAAGTTAATTATTTTTTCTTCTGTTAATTTTTCACTCAATGCATTAAACTTCAATTTCCAATAGGAGAGAAAAAACATCTCCTTATGTGAATCTCTAAAAATATCCTGCAAAATGTCTTGAAAGAAGGTTGTGCTAAATACATGTGGGTTCGAACAGTGACTGATGTCCTGCTAGAAACACTTGTTAAAAGGTTGTTTGAGGAATGTACATATTTTATTCTGTTGCCCTCTCCCTAATCCATGTGCCCAAGAACATGCCTCCTATTCTAATTAGTCTTCCCATAGAATGTTCTATACTCTGTACTTCCTCTCTTTATGCCTTCTACATACAAATATTTTCTCCACTAGATAGTGTTTTTAAAAGGAACTTAAATTTCACTGTAAGTTAATAATACTTGTTAACAGGTGATATGGTTTGGTTGTGTCCCCACTCAAATCTCATCTTCAGTTGTAGTTCCCATAATCCCCGTGTGTCATGGGAGGGACTCAATGGGATTTAATTGAATCATGGGGGTGGCTACCCTCATGCTGTTCTCATAACAGTGAGTGAGTTCTCATGAGATCTGATGGTTTTATAAGTGGCTTTTCCCCTTTGCTCAGCACTCTTCTCCTGCCACCATGTGAAGAAGGATGTGTTTGCTTCCCCTTACACCATGATTGTAAGTTTCCTGAGGCTTCCCCAGCCATGCCGAACTGTGAGTCAATTAAACCTCTTTCCTTTATAAATTACCCAGTATTAGGCAGTTATTTTGCTTTGTTTTGTTTTGAGACAGAGTCTCACTCTGTAACCCAGACTGAAGTGCAGTGGTGTGATCTTGGCTCACTTCAGCTTCCATCTCCTGGGTTCAAGGGATTCTCCTGCCTCAGCCTCCCAACTAGTAGGGATTACAGGCCTGGGCCACCATGCCCAGCTAATTTTTGTATCTTTAGTGGAGAAGGGGTTTCACTGTGTTGGCCAGGCTGGTCTCGAACTCCTCTCAGGCAATTCTTTATAGCAGCGTTGAGAACACACTAATACAACAGGTAAGCTTTCTCTACCCAAAAAAACTTTGTGAGCTTCTACAAATAGATAGTGTTACATCAGCAATAGACAGGAGATATTTGGAGCATTCATATCTTTCTAAATCTAATGAAATTATGTGATTTACTTATATTTACTTATTAACTAACTTATTTACTTTTTCCTTTATTCAACAATTTAATGTTTACAGTGTCGACCATCTATGCCAATTATTCAACAATTGAATGCCACTGTGTAGACTCTGGTGATACCATTTACTTCTTCATCAGTAAGAAAATACTGAAATTAACTTTCCCAGGAGCCTCAAATGAATGGGTAGAGATAGATAATAAATAAGTAAACACAAAAAATCCAATATATCCATGATGTGATGAATACTATAATTAAATAAACAGAGCTATAGGATAATTAGAAAGCTGGAATGTGCTAATTTAAGACAGTGGTAAAGAAAGTTGATATCTGAGAATACGACATTTGAGCCAAAACAAAAAGTTAGCTACTCCAGTGCCTTTTCATGAGGTCTCCTTCCTTTTGATTTATTGTAAATTTGTCTTCAGGAAATTTCTGCTCTTCACTCATTTATTTAAACATTTGCTAAATAGTGCTTTATACAGAATACTAGTTCGAGATGCATAACAGAAGATAAAAATTTAACCAAATGTTAAATGTTACTTTTTAAAAATAAATTATTGACATTGTGTAACATGTGAGCCATGAGTCATTTATATCACTGTCTCAATTGCTGGTCTTGTCAATATTCCATCTCCTATTGAGAAACAAACAACAGAAGGGGTACCCTGTTGCCTGAGCGAAACACACCTGATTTCCTGTCCATTGATATCCTCTTTTCAGACTTCTCATTAATATATTATTGCTTCAAATCATCAGCGCACTTTTGTAGGTAATAGTGGGTGCTCTCAATTTATGATCTCTCTCAGAATCTTCTAAGATTCTCCTTAAGAAAGAAAATTTTCAAAACTTACTCCACAAAAATTCTAATATAATAGATTTCTAGTGCATCAAGAAAATCTAGTTTTAACAACCACCAGAGGTGATTTCAATGTAAAGGGTACTCAAAATGCATTGATAAAAATGGGTTATGCCATTTTTCACATGATTATGTCATAATTACTCTCTTGCTGTTTTGGCATGGCAGACACCAACAATTTATTTACTTATTTATTTGTTTATTATTTTATTTCAATAGTTTGGGAGAAACAGGTGGTTTTGGGTTACATGGATATGTTCCTTAGTGTTGATTTCTGAGATTTTGGTGCACCTGTCACTGAGCAGTGTACAGTGTACCCAATTGTAGTCTTTTATCCCTCACCCCCACTCCTATCTTTCCCCCTGCATCCCAAAAGTCCATTATATCATTCTCGTGGCTTTACATCCTCATAACTTAGCTCCCACATATAAGTGAGCACATGCGATATTTGGTTTTCCATTTCTGAGTTCTTCACTTAGAATAATGGTCTCCAACTCCTTCCAAGTTGCTGCAAGTGCCATTATTTTATTCCTTTTTTATGGTTGGGTAGTATTCCATGGTGTGTACATACCACATCTTCTTTTTCCAGTGTTTGTTTGATGCGCAATTAGGCTGGTTCCATAATTTTGCAACTGCAAATTGTGCTACTGAAAACATGGGTGTGCAAGTGTCTTTTTCATATAAAGACTTCTTTTCCTTTGTGGATTTTCTTGTGGGATTGTTGGGGTAGTTCTACTTTTAGTTCTGTAAGGAATTTCCACACTGTTTTCCATAGTGATTGTACTAGTTTATATTTCCATCAGCAGTATAAACATGTTGCCTTTTCACCACATCCATGCCAACATCTATTTTTTTAAATTATGGCTTTAGGCAAAAGAAATAATAAGCAGTGTAAACAGACAACCCACAGAGTGGGATAAAATATTTGCAAACTATACATCTGACAAAGGACTAATATCCAGAATCTACAAGGAACAATCTGTTTGTCAAAAAAAAAATTATTTCAATAGCTTTAGGGGTACAAGTGGTTTTTGGTTACATGGATGAATTGTATACTGGTGAAGTCTGAAATTTTACTGCACCTGTCAACTGGGTAAAGATACCAACAGTTTAAAGACTTCTATAGAAAGTAACTCTGTATGTAGAACTTTCCAAGTTAAAGAGAAGGATAATGGTTGGCAGAAGGGACATCTAACAAGATTGCATGTTTGGCAGAAGGCACAGCAAGTACAAAGGAGTTATTATCTATGAAAACAATACAAAAGAAATGTGAAGAACTACAGAAGAATACAAAGAAATTGGAATAAGAAGTGATAAACCTTGAAAGCCACACAGAAATGAATATGGCAGAATGTGGACAATTAGAACAGTATAAATCGGAGACTAAAGAAAGAGCAAGACAGGTAATAGTAGGAAAATTAAATGAAGTCAATCTGTTTTTACAGAACTAGCAGAGTTCTATAAAATGACAGACTAGCAGAGGTCAGTACCAAACTTCTTCTGGAGAAAGAGCAGACCAGATCTTTATTTACTAATCATACTACAAGGCCAGTCCTAGACTCATCTTGTGTTGGAAATCTTAATAATAGTTTAGGACTCTACAGAAAACATATTCCAAGAGAAAACTTAATGATCCCTACCTCAGGCCCACAGACTTCAAATAACAGAATAAAGAACTACTTGTTGAAGATACAGCAAGAGTTGCAAGAAAGTACAACTAGAGAACTAAAAAAAGATGCTGCTGAATTTGAATCTGGATCTTATGTAGCTTCTCCTCTGGGGTCTACTGATGAGTCAGATTTAAATCAAGATCTAGTTTGGAAAGTATCATGAGAATATGTAGAGATTTTTTAAAAAACCATATGATCTGAAAGATAATAACATTTTACCGGGCTTTTTTAAAAAAATGTTCCTCTAAACCTTTATGGTTTTATTTTATTACCATAACTATTAAGGCCATGCCTTATTCCCAAGAACTTGGAGGGAGTATGAACATACAAATTTACAGAGCGCATTTCCTACACGAGCACCTGAAACCCTCTTAGCTTAACAAACACACTCCAGGTCTGGGCATGTCTGAGTATTAGACAATATCAGATTCTTCACTTATTTCTTTTCTTTAGACTTTGCCTTCTCAAATATACATTATTAATTCCTATTAATAGATGAGATTTTTCTGACTACTGTGGCCTAAAGTACATTTCATGCAATTCCTATAACTCTAAAAGATAAAAAAAAAAGTTAAATTATATTAGAATTGGATGGTGCCTTAAAGATCATTTAGTTTATTCAAACATTTCTAAGAACAGGGGAGATTAAATAAATTGCTTCGTGTAACCCATTTAATTAGTGGCCCATCTAGATTATCTTCTAATTCATGAAATGATGCTCTCTTGAGCAAGCCATATTTACTAATAAGAGATCATATTTAGTACGAACAAGGTATTTCATGTTCTTGCTTTTTTTCTTTTTATGACATAAAACTGATTTAAGAATCAGTTTGTAAACTGCTGCAGACCATGGCCAAAACTTCCCCTGTATTCCCCTCAGAAGTGACTGGCACATAGTGGTTACTCCAAAATGATATATACCACATTCTTTTTTCTCAATTTTTTTTAATAGCAACCCATATAGAAACCCACAGTATAAACCCATGTGCATTAACAGAAAAAAAAAAAACAGAAAAATAAACATTAATTGGAAAAAGGATAAAAAGGAAGCAGAGACAGAAAAATGGGCACAAGGAAAAGCAACCAGACCAAGCTAAGCAGGTTGCCTTGGTAACACCAGGTTCAAGGGTTTTTGTTCTTTAAAAAAGCCTCACATTTCTGATAGGATACCGAGCACCATCTAGTGGTGATATTTCAAATTCAAACAATCCACACTTTCAGGCTCAATTTCCAACAAAACTAAAATGTGGTACTTTTGTTTGTTGGTTTTTGTTGTTGTTTTAGTAAGATGCAACCCACCAGTTCTGAAATACATACATAGAGACTCAGTGACAGAGACAGAAATTGTTTTGTGTGCATGTGTAAAATGAAGACTTGGAAGATTTGTAATTATAATTTACTGAAGGGTCTTTTAGAAAATACTGTTTATCACAAAAGACCAATCATATGAGATTTGCTTAAAACTTTTGAATAATATGTGCATAATATCTAAAATTACAAGTTTATTATGTCAAATATATAAAAGTATAAGTGTATGACACAATCAGAGCTCTATTCAAATAAAGTACCCATTTTGATTAATTTGCATTGATTATATTACAGAGCGAAACAGAGAGGAAGGAAGGGAGGGAGGGAGAGAAAGAAGAAAGATAGAGAGAGACCCCTTATTTTGGAGAAATTTGGTGCATTTGCAAGGGAGATGGAGGTTCAACTTTATAAATACTTTTCTCTTAATACCAATAATACTAAGCCCGCTTTGGGTATTAGCTACCCAAACATAGGTATAAATGAAAAACTATACTCAAAGTAAAACTTATTGTATTCCAAAGATATACTCACAACAAAAACTTAACCAAGATTATTTATTTTACACATTTCATTCAAGCATAATAATACTTTGTTTTTGAAGCTTATATAAGTTATGTATATTCCAATATTGTAAAACTCTCTCAAATCTCTTAAACCTTAAAACTCTCTAAAGCTTTGGGGTGAAGATTTTCATATTTTATATTAAATTTTAATATTTTGATAATTTTTTTATATCACGTATGTAGGAGCCAGGTGGAGAAAGACTAAGAGCTGGAAGAAAAGAGGTATGCAAAGATGATTTACATAAACATCAAGATTTCAAATAAAGTAATAAGCTTTTGTCAATTTTCCAGGATATTTTCTCTCCTTGTAATGTTCATTTCACCACCCTTGTCCAAGAGAAGTCTTTTTCATCCCATAAGACTTAGAGTCACTTGCAAAAAAAAAACAAAAAACTTCCAGCTGTCCATAATTTTTTCCATGTTCCCATTAGTGATTATGAATACCTTTGTTTCTCAAGGATCCCCAATCCTATCTTCTGAGAAACTTTGGAAATTACTAGAGGTTTGTATTCAGTTGGTCAGGATTAAGCCTAGATATTGGTATTTTTAAAATTTCTCCAGAGACCCCAAAGCTTGGACAAAATTATAAATACCTGCTTTATATTACCCCTTTCACGTTACATTGCAATCATGACTTTACGTGTTAGTCTGTGTCCACTTAATTGTAAACCTTTTCAGGGAAGAAGAATTATCTTATTTGGCATTTTTACCTTTAGCCCTTAGATTGTTGTTATATATTAGATACTCAGTAAATATGAATTGTATTAATATAATGTAACAATCCTGAGACGACCTTAGGTTAACATAGGAGATAAATATTTTAGAATCCTGAACCCTGGGATTGAGACAGTCTAGTATAGAGTTGATGTGGTTTGGCTCTGTGTCCCCACCCAAATCTCATCTTGTAGCTCCGATAATTCCCACATGTTGTGGGAGGGACCCTGTGAGAGATAATTGAATCATGGGAGTGTGTCTTTCCTGTGCTGTTCTTGTGATAGCGAATAAGTCTCAGGACATCTGATGGCTTTACAAACAAGAGTTTGCCTGTGCAAGCTCTCTCTTTCCCTGCCGCCACTCACCTAAGATGTGACTTTCTCCTCCTTGCCTTCCGCCATGACTGTGAGGCTTCCCCAGACACGTGGAACTGTGAGTTATCCATTAAATCTTTCCTTTGTAAGTTGCCCAGTCTCGGGTATGTCTTTATCAGCAGCGTGAAAACGGACTAATATAAGGGTGTTGTTAGAAAAATGTGGAAGGAGCTATAAGCTCAGGAATCCTGAAAGTGATGCTGGCTAGCTGAGATAAAGGCTGAAAATATTGGTGAAAGCTGAATAAAAAACAAGAATTGGGAAATAATTTCTTACACATTTAAACACCACATACAAAGAAGGGAATGACATTAAGATGTTAAGCTGCCACTTTACCCCACCTAGTATTAATTTGTGCTAAGGGATGCCTGGCACCTGATTAGGTACCTGGTTTCTCAGTTCTTTCATCATAAGGCCTTAAGAGACAGAGACAAAAAAATAACTAAATGAGAACTATAGGTCCAACAGCCATCCCCTTCTACCTAGCACCAGCACGTGGGGCACCAAACATAAGGAACACAGTGTCCAGAATGAGACATTTTTAATAACACTTTATTAAAAGGGAACATGAACCTGAAATCTGAAACTTCCTCATGTTACTAAGATGCTTGGTCACTTGATACTTACATGGGCATAGCTAAATTATCCTACTGCTGAGGCTCAGTGCAATCAGGTTAACAATATTTTTATATTTCTTTTTAAAGTGATAATTTTCCTAAACTATATTAAATCTGTTTCTATCTTATAAAATCTTCTTTTATCAAAAAAGATATTAATACTAACTCTTTTAATACTTCATAGTGTCAACTTGTGGTTACCCAACTTGTTTACCCTAATATATTTTCAGCTTCTTTAGAACAAGGTCTGTGTTTTATATTTATTTGATAAAATATGACCACATACACTACTAACCTCCACACCCTTAAAGTAACTAACATTAAGAACTGTGTTCACATGGGCACAGGAAGGGAAACATCACACTCTGGGGACTATTGTGGGGTGGGGGGAGGGGAGAGGGATAGCATTAGGAGATACACCTAATGCTAAATGATGAGTTAATGGGTACAGCACACCAGCATGGCACATGTATACATATGCAACTAACCTGCATATTGTGCACATGTACCCTAAAACTTAAGAGTATACTAAAAAAAAAAAACTGTGTTCAAAGCATTTGTAGAATGATTAACAGGCATACATCAACTATTCAGTGACTTTCTTCTGAAATCACTAATTCAAAAATATAATCAAAATAGTTATTTATACTAATATACAGAGTGATAGTGCTGAAAAGGCATTGGCTTCAAGATACAGAATACTGGAAAATTAGCCCCAACTTGAAAAGATTTGGAAGAAAGTAGTATCTTCAAGCAAATGACTTTAAAATTATGGCCATTCTATCCTTTCATTTACTAAAGAAATAGAATTGAGAGCTTGGGAATAAAGACCAAGTGAAGTGAAAGAAGTAAAAGCCTTTTGTAAAACTTATAAAATGCTATGAAATTTCCACTGAAATTTGAAAGACCATTGAAGATGAAGATGTTTCTTAAGACTTTTATTGATTTATTGAACCTGGTTTTTCAGAGCATTAGAATGATACATTAACATTCTATGTAACCATTTTAGAAAAAAACTAACATAGATAAAAACAGCTCCCATCATTACCCAGTCATCCATAGGAATGTTCATAATAATTTTACATTTAGTAATAGTGTTATAATAATAATGCCAACATTACCTGAGCTCTTAATATTTGCCATGTTGTGCTAAGTTCTATGTGGTCATCATACAATACTAATAAAATTTCTGAAAGTGTAGGTACATTTTGTTAGCCTTTTTATAGATGAGGAATTTCATTCTTCCCATAGTAAATAATTATTGAGAGGCTGCTATGTATCAGAACTTTTCAAGGGCTAAAGATTTTGCAGTAGTTAAGTTGCACTTCTTTCTTCCATGGAGCTTATTTTTCAGTAGGGGAAGGCTGAAGATATAAATAAACATGCAAGCCAAGAAAAAAATAATAGAGATAAGTACTATACAACCAAACTGTGTAATTAATAATTAGTAACCGATTGATCAGAGAGGAAGACCTCTTTGAGAAAGTGGCTTTTAAACTACGATGTGACTGTCTAGACAATATAAAACCTGTAAAGATGAGGAGAAAGAGCATTCCGGGGGAGAAAAGGGTGTGAGAAGGCTGTGAAAAAGGACTGAATATGGCACCTTTGAAGAAGAGGAGAAAGACCAGCATGGCTACAGGGGATAAAGGGGAAAGAGAAATAAGAAGAGGACAAAGAAGTAGACAAAGACTGGTCAATCAGGGATTTGTAATAACATTCAAAGGGTTGAATTTTATTCTAATTGCAAAAGTTGAAAGGGGTAGTATTGAGTGGACATAATATATGATTCTTTTTTTTTAATTTACATTATACATAAGCAAGGGTGCAAATACAGAGAGCAATTTAAACACTATTGCAGTAGACTAAGAGAAGTGTGATTAAGTTTAGGACCAGAGTGGTAGAGATGGAGACGAGCAGGTGTAGTCAGATTAAAGTTATGCTTTGGATTCAGAATCATTAAGACTGTGGATGGATGAGATATGAAGTGAGAGGCAAAGAAGAGTAAGTAAAGATAGTGCTGGAAATGCTGGCCTGAGAAACTGAGGAGAAAGGTTTGCTACTGATCTGTAAGGATCAGAAAGAGGGTGGGCTCAGGGATTGGAAGTACACTCTAGAGCTGTGACTTGAACGCCTATCTTCTTATGCCAGGGTTCCAACTACCAGAAAAAGGGTTACTGAAGAGATGATATTTTGTTCAATTTTTACATAACTTTTAAATTCATATTTATATTGTTTATGCCTTTTTTCTTCTTCTGTCTGCATCCAGCTAGTCATTAAAATTATTCAAAGTACACAAAATATTTTTCTGAATTCTAATGTCATTAACAAGTCTACACACATTTTACCAACACACACACAAAAAAAATAATAATAATGATAATTCAGAATTCTCAAGGGCTAAAACAAGAAGCATATTCAAATGCTTCCACAGCTGGAAACTTCTATGAAGGGTAGAATTTTTATAAAAATACAACAAAACCAAAAGAACAGAAGGATCATCTTATGTCCTCAGCAACATGCCTGATGCATAGCAAAGACACAATAACATTTTTTGAATTGTAAACACAATAGTTATTTGTGTTAGAAGGGTTTAATCATCATCATAATCATCAAAACTAACCTTTAATGAAAATTTAACATTATACTCCACTGCTTTTCAAAATACATAGCAGAGCCCTTGGGTTCTGTGTGCATACTCAGAAGCTGAACCAGGGAAAAGGAGAGCTAGGTGGGCTGCCACACGTGCCCAACTGTGTAAAAAATACTGAATTTCTACAAAGGGTTCATATGCACAATCAGCGCTTGGAAAGTACTGTTCTAAGCCAAGATGGTAAGTTTATTTTTACGTTTATTAATCCAGGTTTGTTACTTGATTATCCTTATATTTTCATAGTGTAAGTTGAGGAGAAAACACTTAAACTGTTACTTAGTAAACGTAATTATTTATTGGACTCTACAACTTTTAATATTCCTGTATATTTTAGTGGTATTAGCAGTCTACCCTTAAAAATCAACGACAGTAAAAGAAAATGTGTACGGGTGTATGAGAAAAGGGGAAACCCGAAATAGGATAGGAGTGCCTTTCCTCTCTTCTTGAGCACATTTAGGGTTTGAGTAATTTTCCACCAAAGAATGGTATACCATGGAGCTGCTGAAATTCCATTCCATCTTGGCACTACAGTATGTCAGGGACTGAAGGCTTTTGGAGAGTGACTTCTCACTCCAGCCTATGGCAACGTGTATAGACACTCACCCTTTCTCATCCCCAGTAGGAACAAACATATTCTTCTCCCTCTCTTGGCAGTATGAATTTGTATCTGCAAAAAGAGTAAATGAGCTGTTCTTTCACATATGGATGTGTTTCCTTTATTGTTTTTAATGTATGTGAAAGGTATTCGTGGAAGATATGTGAATATGTAAAAAGCACATTATGCCTGCGCTAATGCTTTAAAAGTGAGATTAACTATTTAGAGCTTATTTTCTGAGTGTAACAATATGAATTATATCTAACTATCACAAATAACATTTTGCTATTACCCATGTAATCAGGAAATGCTGTTACACAGTTTCTTAAATGATAAGGTCATTGAATGTTACTGTTTTTATCACCTATCCTACCAAATGGAAAAATTCCACTTGACAAAATTAGATTCTTAGATAGAAATATAATGGGAAAATAATTGTACCAAAAGCCATATTCAAAGATATGACCCAGTTATGTCCAAGTAAATGGTCTTATTATTGCATTATAATTTAATACTTCTTATACTGAAATTGCTGATTTAACTTTGAATGTAAATTTTGAAGAGTGATGTAGAAATATTTATGAAAATTAAAAATCAAACTATAGCACTTATTTTCCATGAAAAGTTATATTAATTTTATCGTGTTGTGGTATAATGATGTATTTATTCCATAAAAGAAAATGTCCAATTGCACAAAATATATGAGTAATTGTTAGATAAAATACAGTGTGTATTTCATTCTACCATGGTGACACCACTATATATTTTCATCATTCTAAGACTTTCAGAAAGGATTCTTAACTACCGCATTCTTACTCTGTCTACATAAAATTCTATGTGATCCAACTGAATATGTTGAGTATTTAATGTGTGTTGGAACTACAAGCAAATGCATGAATAAGAAAGAAAGTCTGGATAATTAAAGCATTTGTTAACTGTACTATGTTCCCAAAGTTCAATTAAAGTATTGAGCCAGAATTCATTAGATAGTATGCCTTGTTGAATACGAGTTGTGTTGGCTGACTCTCACATAACTGAGTTCATAGAGATACCATCGCTGTCAAAGTAGGATTTAGGAATCCCAATATTGGTGATATTAATGAGAATTCTTATATCTCTGTGGAAAGCATGAGAATCTGATCACGCTAAAAGAAATTCTTATTAAACTTAAAAATTTGGTGAAGGCATACAAATCCCTTTTTTATAATTGCTAAATAAAAAATTTGAAAATCCCTGCTGTTCTGTGTAAATGAGCAGAAAACTCAGGGGACCATGCCATACTCTTTCCAGAGATTTCTTAACTCAAATTTACCATCGTTAGAATGGTAACATTATATATTCAGATATAACTGAATCTAGTTACTACCACTAGAGAACAATGATAATTTAATAAGGACAGTGAAGTATATAAGCTTGTTATTAATAAAATTTCCCAGCCTCTGTTACTAATACTGTGAAAAAAAATCATTAAAATTTTAAGACATGTATTAAGAATTTAAAAGAATTTAATATATTATTTGTTCTATCTTTTAAATGACCCATATTTGGAATATTGGTATTTACTTTATTTCAGCTTCTTTTATCTATAACAACTTATACAAAAAGCATTCTAATTTATTTGTTTCTTTTAGAGACCAGGCTGTCACTTAGGTTAGAGTGCAGCAGTATGATTACGGCTCACTGCAGCCTCAATCTCCCAGGCTCAGGTGATCCTCCCACCTCCGCTTCCCTGAGTAAGCTGGGCCTGTAGACACACACCACCATTACTTGGCTCATTTTTTTTTTTCTCATTATGTTGCCCAGACTGGTCTCAAACTCCTGAGCTCAAGCAAGCCTCTTGCCTCGGCCTCCCAAAGTGCTGAGAATACAGGTATGAGCCACTATACCTGGCCAAAAAAAAAGCATTCCAATTTAGAATAGAAAAAACAATAACCACACAAAATTATACTCTCTTTACCCAGTTTTAGGTACTGCATGACCAGCTTTCTGATTATAGACAAACCTCAGTATCATCTTTGAATTATCCCTTATCAACTATCAATTTGTCTGCTCAGATACATCACTCTCTTTTGTTGTGCCTCTGACACACTCTTTGTTTCTTCCGGGTTTCCTTCACTGATTTCTTCATCTCCATCTCTAAATATAGATGTCCTGGGAATTATTCCTGGATACTTCTGTGTCTACATGTACTATGAAGATGATCATATATGGTTCTTTGGCTTTAAATATTAATTGTTTCTGATGATGTCAAATTTATTTCTCTGACTTTCTCTTAACTCCATTTCCATGTACACATCAGCCTGCTTGATATCTCCACCTACATGACCAATAGATATCTCAAACAATTCACCCCACACTTGCCTCTCTTACAAATATTTGTCTTACTTTCCTTCTTACCTCAGTAAATGATACCACCAATTTTCTAGATATTCAGAACAAGAAATTTGGAGTCACTTTGTTATTTTTTTCACATTTACATCTAATTTAACAGCACATCATATTTTAAAAACATATCCAGAATCCAACTACTCTCCACTATTTCCGCTGCAACCACCCTAGTCCAAGACACCATTACCTTTACTTGGAATATTTTAAAAGATCTGAAAACGCTCTCCCTATTTCCACTCTTGCTCCTCCACAGCCCACTTTCCACAAAGAAATCTGAATAATTCCACCTCATAAAATATTTCAGAGTGTCATTCTGCTCCAAACCTGCTAATGGCTTTCCACTTTACCCAGGGTAAATCCTAAGTCTTATATGTCTTATTAGACAGTTTTGTTTTAGAATTATATACATTTTCTCAGCATATTACTTTTTCATCTTTTTTGGATCAGAAGCTCATTGCCATGATAGGAAGGCTTTAACTTCTATTTTATAATTGAATGGAAACTGCATTCAATGAGCGGCACTTCTTCATCTTTGCTTCCTTCATCTTCCTGAAGTGAGAGACATGATTAATTTTTTTTGCTGTCATACCCATTTTTTAAGGGTGTAGATAATAAGAATTTGTCCAGCACTGTCTTTTAAGCCCTAGGCTATTCAGTATCAATATATAGCCACAACTTCAATTACTCTGCTAGAAAATATAGCTCCATCCCAAGGAAAATACCATAATGGAGGTTTCACAGGACACAATTCCTTTGAGGCTGAGAAAGCTACAACATTTCAAGTGTGGATAAATCTTCTCTTGGCAGAAACAAGAAGAACTATTTCAAGGTCAATGTTAAGCAAAGGTTCTACATAGCTAGAAGTTTTGATATAATTAGCTATAACTCTACTTAAGCCACATTTATTATAATCAAAATTATTTTTCAAGGCAAGGCATGGAAAAGAAGATCAAATTAAATTCTCCTCATGAGAATATTTTGTATGCATACTAATTCTTTCCACTTATTTTATACCTATTTTTTTAGTACTATTTCCCTTAGTGTGTGATCTACACACAAAAAATAAGTTCAAAAATAATTGAATACACAATACTCTTTGAAATGGATTATTGTTAAATTTTGAATAGATAATATACAAATATAATTATCTAGCAAACCATGCTTTTATCAAAGATTAAAACAAAGTACCAGATTCTTTTTTGTATTTTTAACTAAATGAGTTATTTGAGAGACTATTTCTGATAGTTTATGATCTTGTGTGTGTGTGTGTGTGTGTGTGTGTGTGTGTGTATGTCCTCAGTTCACAGGGACACTAGAAAAATTTTAATTTTAGCAGTTGTAAAATCAATTAATTCCATTAAGATAATGTACATGTAAAGAAATATGAAGGGACAGCAGAGAGTTTTATGTATTAGAGTGAAATTTTCAAATGCAAAATAATAAGATGTCGTACTTGAAATGGCTTACACAGAAGAAAATTTTAGTTTTTATTATAAGTTAAAAGTTCAGTTATAACTAAGATTTTTTACTCTTTTTTTTTTTGTCACAAACCAGCTTACCTCACAGGAAAATATGTTTGCTATTTAACTCTAAGCCTATATATCATATTCTGTCAGCAACCACAGAAAAAAAAAAAAGAGAAGAGAGACCTTCTCCTTCCAAAAGTTGTCTATAAAATCAGGACGTATGGGAAGCTGGCCAGAAGTAGGTCAGGAGCCCTTCCTGAAACAATCACTCTGCCTAGGTGATGACAAAATAAGTTAAAAAATAATTGAATAATTGATTGACTCAGGTCTGATTACAGTCAGACTCTGCCATGAACACTAGACCCAGAGTGAGAAGAATGATTCCCTCACAAAGAAATCAAGATTTCCTTGTGTGACAAAGGAGACATAGCAATCAAGTAGGCAGAAGCAACATATGTTAATTCCATCAAAAACTGCCACATTCGGCCGGGCACGGTGGCTCATGCCTGTAATCCCAGCACTTTGGGAGGCCAAGGCCAGTGGATCATGAGGTCAGGAGTTCGATATCAGATTGGCCAAGATGGTGAAACCCCGTCTCTACTAAAAAATACAGAAATTAGCTGGACGTGGCAGCAGGCGCCTTTAATCTCAGCTACTTGGGAGGCTGAGGCAGGAGAATCGCTTGAACCCGGGAGGAGGCGGAGGTTGCAGTGAACCGAGATTGCGCCATTGCACTCTAGCCTGGGCAACAGAGCAAGCCTCCGTCTCAAAACAAAAACAAAACAAAACAAAACAAAAACCTGCCATATTCAATTCATATACAATTAGAGAAAAGGTGACTCTGTAGGATAACTGCATAAGCAAGTGCAGGGTAAGCCTGATTAGAGTAGTTTACACTTTTCCATTTTTATCAGGGCTACAAATGGCAATTTTGACTCCCTGAAGCATTCTTCCTGTTCTGTTTGGAAAGCGGGTCTAATTTTTTTCCAAGCACCCGCAGCTGTTTATTATAGTAACAGAGGCCAATTTTTGAGGCAGAGTTAAAGAAAGAAAGCGACAGAGATGTCCTTATGCTCTTGTTTTCTTCGTCACACGTCATGTATGCTTATTTGGGGATGCTAAAACAGAATGAAAACACCAACTAATCCATAGAGAATCTGCCATCCTATTTTAAAAGTTATTATCAATATTCCTATAAGTTGTGATGTCTTAAAATTATTTTCTCATTATGAGATAGAGTTGGGCCTTTTTATATAAAGTTTGAAAGTACAGTTGACCCTTAAACAACACAGTAGTTAGGAGAACTAATTTGCCCACACAGCCAAAAATCTGTACTTAACTTTTGACTCCACCAAAATTTAACTACTAATAATCTATTGTTGGTTAGAAGCCTTACTGGTAACATAAATGTCAATCGACACATATTTTGTGTGTTATATGTATTATGCACTGTATTCTTTAAATAAAATAAGCAAGATAAAAGAAAATGTTATTAAGAAAGCCATAAGGAAGAAAGAATATATTTACTATATATTCAGTGGAAATGTATCAACATAAAGGTCATCCTGTTGTTTTCACGTTGAGTAGTCTGAGGAGGAAGACGAAGAGGAGGGGTTGGTCTTGGTGTCTTAGGGTGGCAGACACAGAATAGGCAGAGGAGGTGGAAGGGGAGGCAGGAGATCCAGGCACACTCAGTGTAACTTACAAAAATACATTGTAATCTCTGACTGTTTCGCTTTTGCATTTCTCTATAAATGTTCCAAATAGTACCAATCCTTCCACTCTTTGCTTTAGTTTTGGTGCCTATATCTTAGAAGGCTCAGTGTCATAAAATAAGTCAAAAGCAATTCTTGAGTAATCAAAATCTTTCTCCAGATTTTCCAATGTCAATTTGTTTCTGGTATTGCATCTTCCATGTCTTTCCCTCACTGGCTGGCAGTGGTTTAGAAGCACTAATCTCCATCTGTTAATTCCTCTGGTGTCATGTCTATGACCTCTTGAATTTCTCCAGGATCTGTATCTTGAAATCCTTTATGCCCCACCCTTTTTTTTCAAATCCATAATCTCTTTCATGATTTCCTTGATTAGCTTTGTTATAAATCCTGTGAAATTATGCGCAAAACATATGGATATAGTTTTCTACAACAAGAATTTACTCAATTTAGTGTTTTAAGCTTTATGCTTTCATAGCCTTTTCCTACAACAATGATGGCATCTTCAATGATGTAATCCTTTCAGACTTTCATTCTGTTGTTCTCTCTACTGGGATCTCTTCTATAGTGTTGACAATTCTTTCTATAGAATATCACATGTAATGAGCCTTAAAGGTCCTTATGACTCTCTGATGTAGAGGCTGAATTAGACAGACTGAGGGCAAGGAGACCACTTTGACATCTTCAGTGCTGAACTCAAGGGGTTCTGGGTTGCCAGAGGCATTGTTCAATATCAAAGGAACATTAAAAAGCAGTCCTTTTTACCGGCAAGTTAATTCCTGACTTCAGCAACAAAGCATCAATGGAACCAACCCAGAAAAAGAGTTCTCTTGTGTGAGATTTCTTGTTATGCAACAAAAACACTGGTAGCTGGTGTTTATATTTTCCCTTCAAGGATCAAGGGTTAGCAGCTTTATAAGTGCAATCGTGATCATAAAACTGACTACATTTGCACAAAACAGTAGAGTTAGCCTGTCTCCTCCTGCCTTAAATCCTGTTTCTTGTTTCTCTTCCTTACTAAATGTTCTCTGTGGCTTTTTTTTTTCTTTCTAGATAAGACACTTTTACCTGCATTAAAAACTCGTTCAGGAAGCTATAATTTCTCCTCAATGATTGTCTTAATAATGCCTCGGAACTTGTGTGCTATCTCTGGATAAGCAGAAACAACTTCTATCTTGACATTTTTTCTAAAATTATCAAACCATCCTTTGCTGGCATTAAATTCTCTGGCTTTAGAGCTTTCACCTTCCTTTTGCTTTAAGTTTTTATTTAATAACTTTGCTTTTATTCAAATCATGTTGAAGTCTATAGCTATGTGACTCTAATTATCTATGTATGAGCAGCTCATCTCTTCAGTAAATTGCATATCACAGTAAAAAGTGACCTCTCACGGTTCTGATACATTTTTCATTGTTGTTAGTGTGATGCCGTGGACCTTTGATAACACCATAAGACCCATACAAAGTGTCATTAGTGATCATGGAAGTCTCTCAAGAAGCAGAGAAAAGTTATGCCATTACAAGAAGAAGTTGAATTGCTTGATATGCAGCTGTGTTGTGCAGCTGTAGTTACCTGCCATTTCAGAGAGACAATTCACCTTGTAAACAGGCTAAATGAACTCATGGTATTGACAAATACAGTTTTTTTCCTTGTGATTTTCTTCATAAAATTTTTCTCTAGCTTACTTTGTTGTAAGAATACAATATATAATTCATATAACACATAAAATACATGTTAATTGACCATTTATGTTATCAGCAAGGCTTCTGATGAACAGTAGGCTATTAGTAGTTAAGTTTTGGGGGAGTCAAAAGTTATACACAGATTTTCAACTGCATAGGGGGTTGGCACCCCTAAACCCTGCATTATTCAAAAGTCATCTGTAATTAAATTTTAAAAATTAACATGACAATAGCTGTAACTTTAGTATTTGAAAGTTCTAAATTTCAGAGTAATTTAAAAATAATATGAGTTCTTCTTAATAAAATAATATTAGATCACGTAAGAGTGCAAATCTACTGTACAACTCCTTCAGTCTATTTCAGGAGCTACAAACTAATTCAAAACTTATTAATTGTATGTGTAATCACTACATGACCAACATTTATGGAGATTCTACATGATTACAGAAAAAGACAGACTCTTTTTCCCAAAGCTTTAACAAGTAGATCAGTTAGACAAATTGTACAGAGAAACCATTTGAAAAGAATACAGAGAAGCACACAAAAAGGGCTACCCTGTATAATTCAAACAGATGAACATCAGCATTTTGAAAGGATAAAAAAGACATTTTCTTAAAAATTTTATTTATCCAAATCTTTTGCATTCATTCACACTTTGTTTCTCTTCTGTTCTACTCCAAGTCAGTGATTGTCAGAGTGTGGTCTATGGACTCCTGGTCATCTTGACACCCTTCCAGGAAGTCTACAGGTAAAAATCATTTTTTATTCATACAATTATATTATTTGTTTTTCTCATCATATTGTTATGTGTACTAATAGTGCAAACACAATGGTAGGTAAAATTGATGGCTTTTTAGAAGTGGCAACAAAGTACACTGATTGATAGTCATTTTATTCTTCACTGTCATGCACTCTCAGGAAAAATAAATAGCAGTTGCACTTAAGAATGTCCTTTATGACCAAACAAGCCTGGGCAACATAGTAAGTTACCAGCTCTATAAAAAATGTTAAAAAAAAAAAAATTGGCGAGGCCTCGTGTCACACACCTGACACCAAGCTACTTAGGAGGCTGAGTACTCTCAGGAAAAATAAATAGCAGTTACGCTTAAGAACGTCCTTCATGACCAGACAAGCCTGGGCAACATAGTGAGACTCCATCTCTACCAAAAAAAAAAAAAAATTAAAAAAAATGGCAAGGCCTGGTGGCACATACCAGCTACTTAGGAGGCTGAGGCAGGAGGATCGCTTGAGCTCAGGGGTTCAAGGCTACAGTGAGCCATGATCACACCACTGTACTCCAGACTGGGTGACAGAGTGAGACTCTATCTCAGAAAAAAAAAAAAATGTCCTTTAGGAAACAAAAAGTTTACTTTTTGTTTAAAATTTAATTAAACCTTAGCAATGAATACATCTTCTGTGTGAGAAAATGGAAAGTACACACAAAACATTTCTTTTGTATACTGAAGTACAATGGTAATCTGGAAGAAAACCATTGTGTGATTAAGTTTTGGGTTGCCTTTTTTTTTTTCATACAACAACATGTTTACCTGATAGAATGACTGATTGTTAGACAAATTATTGTTATTCAGACTTAGGTATTTGTCAGACACTTTTTCAAAATTCAATGTTGTGAGCCTGTAACTTAAACAACTGATGATATTTGTTGCCAATGACATTTGAGATTTCGATTGAAAATTAAAATTTTAGAAAAATAATTTTCATCACCATTAGTTTGACTGCTTCCAGTTCTTAAAGGCTTTTCTGAGGAGATCTAACAAACAAAATTTCCTAAAATATTACATAATGATATGTCTCAATATTTGAAAGGTGAGAAATGTAGTGGCTCAGTACTTTCCAAATGACCAGTTAATTATGCTATAAAGTCATTCATGGAACAAAGATCTACTAAAATGCAAGATGATCAAGGAATTTTAATGTAAGAGTATATGAAAAGTTTATTGATGTATTTTCAGATTTCATATTAAAACTAAACTTTAATGAACTCTCGCTTGTTAAGTTCTGGTGTAATGTTAAAGAGGAATATTAAGGGTGATCTGAAAAGATAATTAAAATAATCCTTCCTTTTTCAACTCAGATCTATGTGAAGCCAAGTTGTTTTCATAACCATCAGCCAAAAGATGATTGATTGTTTTGGATGCAGAAGCAGATATAAAGATCCAGGAAAACATTGAAAAGATTTACAAAACTGTAAACAATGTTACTCTTTTAAATGATTTTTTTTAATGTGGAAAATATAATTACCTTTCCAGAAATGTAAAATATTTCTGTAGTAACTTTGTTATTGATATTTTAATTAAAACTATTAATTGTTAAAATTTGTATTAATTTTTCATATAGAAAATATGAAGGAAAGAAAAAAAAGCAAAAACTTTTTGCAATCTCAATAATCTTTAACAGTGTAAAGAGGTCCCTAGACCAAATAGCTTGACAACTGCAGCTCTCGGTCTGTATATTCATTACACACTAACTGGATTATTACAGCAACCTTCTCAAGTGGTCTCCCTGACTTCATTCTCATTTCAGTCTATCCATGCTGTTATCAGACTGGAATTTCTAATTGGTACAATTGATACTGGTGAGTATAGACTCACCAGTAACCAGCTTTTTAATAATGACTCTCCGTCCATTTACGAAAAAGGCCATCTGGGTCTGGTGCCCAACTATCTTCAAAATTCACTGCAACTTCTTTGAATCACCATTTGACATAATAGCCAACCAAATTATATCTTTGTATCGTCGTTGTGCCTGTTTATCTTAAATGCCTTTCTTCTTTCATCCCCTGTCCAACACATCTTACCACAGACATTCATCTTTTCCACTTCAGGACTTTTGTGAGTGTCATCTTTATGAAAGCTTTCTTGCTGTTCTTGCGGCTACAGAGAAAACCAAACTGACTACTTTTTCGTTGGAGCCTTCTTTTTCTTCCTATATATGTTTCTATTATAGTATTGCTAACCCTGTACCTACTATACACAAACACATAGATAATTGAGCTCCCCATAATTCTAAGAGAACAGAATTTTGCCAACAATATTGTCATAAGCAGATTGTGGATTTGGTTGCTGTGATTCCCTGTCTAGCTGGATCCATATAGTTATTTAGATTATTGTATTTAAGCCACAATCCCAATCTTTTTTATTACACTCCATAAACTACAGTTCAGCCTTGCCATCTACTTCCCTAATAGACTCTTTGATATTTAGCATACTTTTAAAAACAAACACTTTTCAGACTTCTCCATGCCTTTAGTTAAGTTCCAGTGTGCTGTCCATTTGGTACAACTTTATAGTTGCTTTTGGAGAGCATATTTCCTGATCATTAAATCACTCAGTCATAGCCAAAAGTACCACCCTTTGATACTTATTTTCAAATGATTATTACTGACTTGTTCCTATTTTAACATTGAAGAAATAAGTATTTTTAAGTCATTGCTAATGACCCAATTAATTAATTGTATCACTATATGTAATTATCAAATGATATTTTTATGCCTTTAATGCAGATGCTGATAAGACTTGTTTTAGAGTCACACTGAGAGCTTTGCATTGTGAGGAAGGCAGCTGTCATATCTTCTCTAAGTAGCATTGTAAAAGATGTCCTATCCTTCTGGATATAATTAAGATGTTTTATATTATTATTTGAGTGTGTCAGACAAATGGAAGGGAGTTCAGAATAAAAATAAAACTAAGAAAGGAACTGAAAGGGAAGCTTTGAAAGGAAAGTTGGCCGATGCATATTAAGAAAAAAGTGGAGGTAATTATGATGTTTTGTTTAATAAGTAGAGGTTTTAGAATTAGAATGTCCATTTATCTCATATTATCATGTCAAAAGTACAATTTGATAAGTCAAGAATATCTGGCATTGACCCACTGTTGAAATATTGAAACCTATATATTCTTTACCTGCAGATAAAGGTAAAAAACCCCACCAGGACATAATGCTTTAAAGAGAATAAAAATAGCAGTACTGTTAGACAGTCTACTTAAAATTGGGGGAGAATTTCAGATCAAGTTTTCCCAGTAGGATGACAAATGACTGCCCCAGGCAAACATTGTATAAGGTACTGATGAGGGACCTGTAGATTTGATTTAGGGAAGGGGATGTTCTTATAGATCTTTCTAAATCAAAGCTAAGCTAAGGCACATCTACTATCCCACAAAGAGCAGCCACCTCTATGAAGTTTATTGGGTGTTTTCCTAACCCCATTAATCAAGTTCTTGCTATACCTTGATCTTGTTTTCCAGGTTTCTTATAAACCCTAATTATTTACAGAGATGACAGTGGGAACTCTCCTCACTACTTTTTCTAAACTGAGACCATATGAGAATGCAATGACTCTGTTTTCACTACAGAAACAATAGTGGGTTGGAGGCAGAGGTTTGAAAATGATCCTAAACTGTTTCTTTTTTTTCCCCTTTTCTCAGAATTCAACAGATGGAGCCACCCTGGTAGGGAATGGAACAGTTGGAGGGATACAGACCCCACTTATCCTCAAATATATAAAGAAGACTTGCCCCAAAGTGTGTAGTGATTGGTGAGGATCATCAGAGGAAGACACATGAGCTAATTGTAGATAGCATGAGTGAGAACCAGAGAGAGAGAGAGAGGAGAAAAAGGGATGAGAAGATATGGGGCCATACAGGAACTATGAGTGTAAACACTTTACAACAGTATATATTTAGTAATAGTAGACATAATAGGAATTCATTTTTCAACAAATTTTTCTATATATTTACTTTTTTTGTTCCTTTTCCTTCCCTTTTTTTTTTTTTTTTTTTTTGAGGGGAGAAATCAATGACAGAAGTGGAGTGAAAAAACAAATGCAGTTTTCCCAATACTATTTCCTCTTGAGAATGGAAGTTTAGAACAAAAATCATGTCATGGAAATACAAGGAAGAAGAATCAAAGTATCCCTCCTGTCTAAGAACAATTATTCTGACACTTGTTAAAAACAGTAAGGAAGACTTCCTCCAAGGCTACTGCAATAAAGAGAGAGATTGAGCTCAACTCTGAACAGAAGGAAAAGTGGGGTTTTATAGCAAGGGAGTAGAGCTAAGTGGTCAGTAAATAGAAAATTACTAACAGAAGACATAAAGAATAGGGAGATTCTTGCAAAACTGGCCTAACAGGATTCTTGCTAAAGGCAAGCAAAGGACTTAGGTATTAAGGGTGTGGGAAGAACTTTATCAGCTCTCAATGGTAGGTGATTCTTGCTAAGCTTAGTAAAATTCTTGCTAAAACTGTTCTCGGCAAAGATAAAGACAAAAGGCCAATGTTGAGGTGTACTCAAGAACAAGGCTCACAGAAGCCTAACTAAGGTTTGGTCAAGGATAATGTCTTTGTCATTCCCATGAGAATCTTATTTTTGGCTGTCCAGCATGTGAACACACTACAACCTGAAAGTTTAATGAAATTATCAAAACTATGAGAAGATATGGTAAGAAAATTGGCTATGACTCAAATAAGATTTATATTGTTAGCACGTGAGCATTAAATAAAAATTTTATATTACTTACAAATAAACATAGCAATATTACTTGAACTTACTGTTTGAAACAGAATTGAATATACTGTTTGAAACAGAATTGTCCTCTGCCACCAACACAACCTGTTGATAAGTGTCTATGATTACCTCTCAAGACTTACTTTTTTTATTAGTGATACTGTATGACAATTAAAATCTTAAAACAGGCAAAAAACTGACTATGATCAGTGTTACCATTGGAAAAATAATATATGTTAAGATGTGCCATAAACCATTAAGCCCTTTCTGTTGACAATGAAATTTCAAAGTTAAAAACTGATCTATCAAAGATTTCTGCCCTGACACTGTGAATTTAGAAAATAAGGACTTAGGGTGAGAAGCTGCTGGCTTTTCTACTCACATCATCATCCTACATAATCCATGCTATATCAATAGGGATATTGTCATCCTGCTTATATTTCTTGCAATTTTGACCATTGTCAAAGCTAAAAATGTTTTTTATTTCTTTTAACATTTCTGAAATTGTCTGTTGTTAGTTGAGTATAACGTAACAGGACCCCATAGCAGGGTCCCAGACAAGGCCAATGACATTCAAGACTTTCTGAGTAGTTTTTTTTGTCATTTCTTTTGGTTTACTGCTGCTTTTTTGTTGTTGTTGTTGTTGCGAGATACATCTTTGCTTTTACTGTTGCCAAGGCAGATAACAGAATATTGCTGGAGTTGATAACATTACAGTCTGTCCAAAACTGCCATTGAATACTCCTCACAACACCTTTATCCTCAGACTCTTATCAGCTATGGCAGCATGAATCCAAAATGTCAATTTAAATTCAGCAGTTGAAGACTGGTAAATTATTACAGTATATTTTACATTTTTCAAAGAGGAGAATGCTTTGTGAGTCATCTGTTTCATAGCAGTTATAAGCTGCTAGCATTCAAACTAGCTTAGTTCATGCTAGATGAAGTCTTTGCATGTAACAGGAAAATTACTTTTCAAATAATTTTTAAAAGATTAAGTCATTTCTTTTGGTTTACTGCTGCTTTTTTGTTGTTGTTGTTGTTGCGAGATACATCTTTGCTTTTACTGTTGCCAAGGCAGATAACAGAATATTGCTGGAGTTGATAACATTACAGTCTGTCCAAAACTGCCATTGAATACTCCTCACAACACCTTTATCCTCAGACTCTTATCAGCTATGGCAGCATGAATCCAAAATGTCAATTTAAATTCAGCAGTTGAAGACTGGTAAATTATTACAGTATATTTTACATTTTTCAAAGAGGAGAATGCTTTGTGAGTCATCTGTTTCATAGCAGTTATAAGCTGCTAGCATTCAAACTAGCTTAGTTCATGCTAGATGAAGTCTTTGCATGTAACAGGAAAATTACTTTTCAAATAATTTTTAAAAGATTAAGCCAAGTGCCTTATTCTAAACATGAATAAGGCACTTGAAAAAGAAAGAATAAAGAGAAAGAAAAAGAAATAAAAAAGAAGAATAAAGAGAAGAAGGAGGGGGATACGGAACAAAGAATGAGGAGGAAGAGGAAGATGAGGAACAAGGGGAAGGAAAAGGAGAAGGAGGAAAAAAAAGAGAGAAGAGAGGGATAGAAGAATCTAGGTTTTCTCACACACACACACAAAAATACACTTTATCACTTGGATATGTACATTAACGGATCTTGTGCCAGAATTTATTTGTTCATGATTATCCTTTGTTGTATATATTTGGAAAGATACATTCATCAGTGTTGTTAGTCTTACCTCTTTCGCATCCTATTTAGTGTTCTCTCCCTTGCAGCTCGTCCCTCCCTCCCTCCCTCCTTCCCAACTCCCCACCTCTTTCTCTCTCTCATTATTAATTTCATCAAATAAGCTGGCTTATGAAAAGAGTTGTCACTGTGTAATCTTTAATTGCTAAATTTATCCTAACTCTGAATTTATTTATATCCATGAGTCTTTTCTTTCACAATGATGATCATCATATTCAAAATAAGGGTAGAAATTCCATTAGTATTTAAAGCACATTTCATAATTTCTTAGTAAATTTGTGAGTGATGACTATTTTGGCATTTCTATTATCAACCTATTCTTTACAGAAACCGTAAATGAACACATTCGATACACATAATGAAAGTGGTTAATACTGCTCCTGGTTTTAAAAACTTTTTATAAAACGTGAGATTTTATTTTATAGATTGTTTATGGAAAATGGAAGCCAAAATGAGAAGACAGGTCAGGGGAAAAGGGAAAATTCATATTAATTCAAATAATTGTTTCTGATGGGTAACCTGGAAATGTTAGATTCCAAGTTGTTTATCCACATCATTATCTTTGAGTATTTTAAATTATTTTCTATGTTTCTGGTAATAGCTAGCAAACATTACACAGAGACATTTTAGTTGATTCCTGGCTTTTGACATTTTACCCTTATATGTTCTAGAAATAGCAATTGATGCTCTTAGTAAAAATTGTTGCCAGGTCACTATGTTATTCTGTGATCTATGGTAAAAATGACTTGAAAAAATGTAATTCACTGTTTTATGAAATTAATCCTTTCCAGAGAATGTAAGGCATTAAATATAGCTTAGTTCATGCTAAATGAAGAACTTATTAAATCATTTACTTTACATATTAGAGCAAAGCTAAATGTAAATTTATTTTGTTTTTACTTTGATAGACATAGTTGCTGAGTAATTTGCCTTTTTAAAGTTTCAAACTTTCGGCAGTTTCTGACAGATGTAGTGGATACTACGCTACCCATAACACCTCCTCCCTTAGGATGGAGGCCTTCCTTCAGTTGCTACACCAATGGCTGATGATAATGGCCATAAAACATTTGGTGACTAGAGTTTGTGACACAGAGTAAATTTGACAGATGTTAAGCTGTCTTTCTGTACTGTTTATTTCAATGGACTCTTCCAATAACTTTCTGTGACTGGCTTATTTCACTTAGCATACTGTCCTCAAGGTTCATCCATGCTGTTGCATATTGCAGAATTTCCTTCTTTTTTAAGGCTAAATAGTATTCCCTTGTAAGTATATAGAGAATTTTCTTTATCCATTGATCTGTCTCTTAAGTGGACATTCATGTTTTTTCCTACATCTTAGCTATTGTAACCACTGCTTCAAACAATGTTTTGAATTTCATCTATTTCTTTTCTTTCTCCTTTCAACAATTCAATTCGACAAACATTTGATGATAGCCAACTGGAGTATCGACTAAAGAAATACAAGGACCATAGAGCCTAATTTTCTTTGAAGGACAATGATGTTTTGTGGAAAATGGAAACTGAGCTATGACTTCTAAAGATAGATTCTGGAGGAACTTCCAAGTGTGTTAGCATGAAAGAGGACATTCCAAAAAAAGAAAGCAGAGACGATATATTGAAAAAGTTCTGAAAATTTCCCATTATTCTAAATTAGAATTACCACAGACTTTTGTAGCCAGAAAGTATCTTGGAATTCACTGATTCCATTGGTCTATCAGTCCTGTGACTAAAATCCCTGCAGTTGGCAGAAATGACCCCAGATCAGGGAAACAAGAGTGGTAGATTATGTTTCATAAAAATATATTATGTTAAAAATAAAATGTTAAAATAGTATTCTTTTCTAATTATTTTGCATATAAGAAAGCAGCACAATGGCAATTTAATGTAAACAGAGATCCTAAGCAGAACAGGAGGACTTCATGCTATAAATGTCACTGTTAGGCCACATTTATTGATGCAATAGAAGTCTAGGGGAAAAGGCCTGTTTTCCAATAATTTTCAAGAAAGAGAAAATAAATGTCCTTTCAAAGTCAAGTGCTACTATGAGAAAGACAAGGAAAGTCTAATTTTCCAAAGCCATTTTATATAAAGGATAAATATATACAGCCCAAAACACTACAATTTACCAATATCAAGAAAAAAATAAAGATCTACTAACCAAATAAAAATATTCATTATACTGAGGAAACATATTTCTGAATGTTATTATAGGAATAGATTTATTACCTACCTTCAAATGTATATTCATTATTCATCTTTTGAAAGACAATAAAGGCAGGCATACTTTATAATGAAGGTTAGCAATGAAAGAAAACTTCAAAGCGGAAGATTGGAAACTGAAAGAATTCTCATAAGTTCAAAAAATAATTAAGTTGACCTAAATATATGATTCAGGAAAATTTATTTTGAAAGCATATGGAGTTTATTTTTTTTATACTTGTGCTGGCTCTAGATGAAGCATCACAAAAGACTCAAATGGGTAAATCAATCAAATAAAATATATGAGTTTATTTCCTTACTGATTTTGCTAGTGAGTTTTGACTGAATTGATTTTCATCAGATCAAAACATGCAGTCTTTGCTGCCCAGGGTTCTCCCCTGCCTTCTAGACTCTGGCTTATTCTGCAGCTATGAGAATAATAGTCAGAAGCAAAGAAAAGGGTAAATTCATGCTTTCTTTCAAATTTTGCAGAAAATATATAATGTTGGCTTTTGAAAGGTAAATGTTCTATTATATAGATAGCTCTTCGAAAAAGTCAGCTTTTTTCAGGTTTAAAAATATTCAGTTATTTTTTAAAAATAAATAACAGTAGATATATTTTGAATTTTTAAAAAATATTTAGAGACCCCTCTTTTAAAAAACTGTGGTAAGAATTCTTAACATTCATTCTACCCACTTAATAAATTTCTAAGTATAGTATACCATATTATTAACTACAGGTGAAATGTGGTACAGCAGAACTCTAGAACTTACTTATCTCGTTTAACTGAATTTCATGCTTATGGATTAGTAACTCTCCATTTCTTCCACTTCCACCCACTGGCGAACACCATCCCACTATTTGCTTCTGTGAATTTGACTATTTTAGATACCTCAAATAAGTGAAATCATGTATTATTTGTCTTTCTGTGACTGGCTTATTTCACTTAGTATACTGTCCTCGAGGTTCATCCATTTTATTGCATATTGCAGAATTTCCTTCCTTTTTAAGGCTAAGTAGTATTCCCTTGTAGGTATATAATGCATTTTCTTTATCCGTGGATCTCTTAAATGGACATTCAGTTTTTTTCCCACGTTTTAGCTGTTGTAACTAGTGCTTCAATAAACATGAGACTGTTAATACCTCTTCGAGATCCTGATTTCAGTTCCTTTGTATAAATACCCAGAAGTGAAATTGCTGAATCATACAGTAGTTCTATTTGTAATTTTTTTAGGAATCTATAAACTATTTTTCATAGTAGCTGTAGCATTTTGTATTCCTACCAACAGTGTGCAAGTGTTCCAATCTCTCTGTATTCTTGCCAATACTTGTCTTTTTTTGCTTTTAAAAATTATATCCATTATAATATGTGAGAGAGAATATCTCTGTGAGACTGTGATTTTGATTTTCATTTCTCTAATAATTGGTAACACTGAACATTTTTTCATGTACCTGTTGGTCACTTGTATATCTTCTTTGGAGAAATGTATACTCAAGTCCTAGTCTATTTGTTAATTCAGTTATTAGTTTTTTATTTTTTATTTTTTGGCAATTGAGTTGTAGAGGTTCCTTATATATTTTGTACATTAGCCTTTTATTAGACATAAGAATTGCAAATATGTTCTGTCATTCCATTCGATGCCTTTGACTGTGTTGATTTTTTTTCTTTGCTTTGGAAAGCTTTTCAGTTTGACATAGTCCTAATTATTTTGCTGTTGTTTTTGTTGCCTGTGCTTTTGGTGTCATATTCATGAAATCACTGAAAAATCAATGTCATGAAGCTTTTTCCTTATATGTTCTTCAAAGAGTTTTACAGTTTCTGGTCTTACCTTTAAATCTTTCATCCATTTTGAATTGATTTTAACGGATGGGGTAAGTTAAGGGTCAGATTTCGCTCTTTTACATGTAGATATCCAATTTGCCAATACCATTTGTTGAAGAGATCATCCTTTTCCTATTGTGTATTCCTAGCACCCTTGTTGAAAATCAGTTTGCCACATTTACATGAAATTATTTCTGTGCTCTCTATTCAACATAGTACTGGAAGTCCTAGTCAGAGCAATTAGGCAAGAAAAGTCAATTTAGTGGCATCCAAATTGGAAAGGAGAAATAAAATGGTCTCTGTTTCAAGACAACATGGTCTTATATACAGAAAAAACTAATAGCTTCATTAAAAAAGAGAATTGTTAGTTCTAAGAAACAAATTCAATAAAATCGCAAGATACAAAACCAATATACAAAAATCAATTGTGCTTCTGTATATACAAGCTATCTGAAAAGGCAATTAGGAAAACTATTCCATTTACAATAGTATCAAAAAGAATAAAATACTCAAGAATAAAACTAACTAAAGAGGTAAAAGTCTTGTATACTGAAAACTAAAAAACATTGATGAAGGAAATTAAAGATACAAACAAATGAAAAGATATTATATGTTTATATACATAGCTATATAAAAATTCATACAACAGTTTCAATAATACAATAACATTGCAATGCTATCATTCCAGGTTGTTTGGAATTAAGGATTTCCCCCCTCTAATTTGACATTTCTGCAATATTTATGTTGACTTTACAATAAACAGGATTGTTGCCATTTATAAGAAAGTATTAGTTTATCCATAAAGTGACTCTTATTTAGTAAAATTAATAATTCTTGCAGCCAACTAATGGGTTAAAAATGTAACATTCTGAAGTCTTTGAAATGAAATTATTGGACTATGGATTATGAAAAGATTTTGAAGCAGAAATATCTTCCAATAACTTTATAAAATTGCAAGTCAATTACCTGCAAAACTAAAAACAATTACGTCTGATAATTTAGGAATATAAATTTCAGGAAATATGCAATTGTTTTCAATTTCATCTCATAACCATATAGACTCAATTATACTGTTTTCCATTATAGAAAACTAATTAGCTTCACAAACACTGGCATGTTTTGCAGTGCAAGGTAACATAATCAGGATTTCAACTTTTAATTTCGAAGTGTCTATCTTTTGATTTACCACCTTATGCTGGATTATATTACATACACCTTTGGAAAAAATATTTTTTAAATAATTACTTCAATCTTTCTTTTGAACATGTGTTTAGTCAGAGGAAAAACAGAGTTTCACAGAGCATTAAAAACTCAAAAAAGAAAGAAGAAAAATGTATCTTCTAAGATCTAGAACAACATTTTAAATCTTTCCCATCCTACGTATTTTCAGTTATCTCTGGTGAATTTTGTCCCAGGAAACTTTCTACTAAATTACAATTTTATTCCAGTTTTGAATAAAGATGATCAGGTAACAAAATAGGTAAAATAAGATGAAAATGAAATAAAACACATGGCAGAGCAGAAATGAGTGAGGAAGAAGGTAATAAGCTGATGAATGTTTCATTAGGCAATATCTCACCTCCACAATTGCAGCATTGCTAAATTGGATATTATTAATATAAGTAAAGTGTGACTAATGGAATATTAAAGCATAAAGACATTTTCTTGAATTCGCACAGTTTCAAACAGTTAGTTAGCTAAAAGACAAAGAGCAAAGAAAACCGCTAATAAATATAAGCAGTAACTGATAAGGCCTCAATAAAGCTATAAAAAAGAAATTGTCAGTAAAGTGAGATAAATAATTGTAGTATAAATTGATTTGGTTCATTTACACCTTACTCCTATGGCTGATGATAAAATCAACACTTTCACAAATAATTTTAATCATGAATTTAGATGTCAGCTATAAATAGCCTTTTTTCTGCAAGAGTCAATATATGCACAGGGTAAATGGATGATATTTGAATTAAGATAGATTCATCTTTTCTGACATAGTATGAATCTGAAAATACAAAATTTAACCCTATAATTAAATCTCTGGAAACATTCCTTTCTGAATAAATAATCAATTTAACTAATTAGAGCACTTCTATGTAAGACTTGGTATAATAAATGTCACCTGAGCTTGGTTAACACCAAATATACTGTGATATGTTCCATATAATTTGAACCCAACTCATTTAAAAATGCAGGTTCACGTGCAAGTATACAAATTTCATAATATGAAATTTAAGCATCAAAAATATTATTTCTAAAGGGTATAAAAGAAAAGTTACTAGACTAAAAAAAATTAGTGAATACTTGCTCATTTGTACTTTCTAATATGCTGGAAAAATGTAATTTGAATTTTAAGTAGGACTCTACTGAATCCATGCTGCAACAGTGGTTTGTTATTTTTATTTTTTAAAATTTAAAACTATTATAAAAGTGGCAAGAAAATAAGCCATTGTTGAAAGACAAGAAGGGTTGGCAAGGATGTTTTTTAAGGAAATTACATAAGATTAACACAGATACAAATAGTTTCCAAAGTTTTCTAATTTTAGAAACATAGAAACTAAAGAAATCTGACTTCATGCCAGTACCATACTGTTTTGTTTACTGTGGCTTGGTAATATATTTCAAAATCAAGAGGTGTAATGTCTGCAGCTTTGTTGTTCTTTCTCAAGACTGATTTTTCATTTGTGGTCTCTTGTGATTCCATATGTATATTAGAACAGAGTTACAGAGAGTTTCAGTAACATATCCAAGTTTATGAAACTAGTAGGTGCTGGATCTGAGCCATAAACATTGAGTCCACCATCCACCACTATAATGTATTCTTTCCCATGGATTACTGAAGACAGGGTGCTAGAAACCTATATTATAACCAAAAAGTATCCAAAAAAAGGAGGATGACAGAGAGGGGGAGGTGGAGGGAGAAGAGGAAGAAGAAAAGCACAAAATTCAAGAAGTAAAGAAAAAAGATAAAAATGATATTAAAAGTATGACCTTGTATTATTTAATGGAGTTTTAACACTAATATATAATTAAAAGATATATTATTTTTCATGTATTAAAATATTTTTCTGGAAGATTTAATTTATTTAAGCTTTAATATTATTTCTTTCAGGAAAATAAATTACCTCATTTAGCTTAGACCGAGTAACACCAGATTTTGCATTACAGCAATTTTTTATAAGCTAATGATTCATTCACAATCTTTTTGAACCAATCTTGAACTAATTCTCATTGCCAGTCATAATTCAGAATCTTTTATCTTTCGCTTACATCATTGCAAGGGTCCTCTAATTGGTCTTCTTACCTCTATTTTTCCTGGTCTCTCTTTTTTCTCTCTGCCTCTCATAAATTTATCCTAAACAATTCTTTCTGAAACATACTTCAAATGAAGTATTGAAATGTCGAAATATAATTTGGGATTTTTAATCATTTGTTTCTTATTCATAACCCTGAAATTCTGCCTCTATGTTAGTGCTCTCAACTTCCAGCTAGAAACGGAGAAAGCAGATTTTATCTAGTTTATTTATTTAATCAGGCTCTGACAAGTGATAGTTTAAAAGCGTATGTCAGATTTTTTCTTTTTTGTGTGCTTTTATAGTAGAGTATCAATAAGAAAAACATATTGCTGTATCAGTTAGCTACTTCTTTATAATAAATTATTCCAAAGCTTAGAAGTTTAAAACAAGAATTTAAATTATCTCATAATTGGGGGTTTTAATGGGTGGTTTTATAAACTAGATCATCTTGGGTGGACTCTGCTTAGCCTTCTCATATATCTATTGTCAGTTGCTAGGTCATGAGGTACCTGGAAGATTTAAAGTGTCTTCACTTAGGTTTATAGCCACAGACAAACTGTTGTCTCAGGTGCATTAGTTTTCTCCACATATTTTCTCATCCTCCAGCAGACACTGGATTCTTCACGTGGTGGTCTAAGATTTCCATATTTAACAATAACAAAACAGCATCAAATGCCAAAATTTTTCAAGCATCTATCTTTGCCACTTTTACTGAAGTCCCATTGGCTTAGTAAATCACATGGCCAATCCAGATTCAAGGGCTGGTGAAGCAGGAGTCACTTCTTGATGGAAAGTTGGGACAGAATTGTAATTTATATGTCTATGAATTTGCTTATTTCATCTAAGTTATCAGTTTTTTGCATGAAGATTTTCATAATATTCCTTTATAATATTAGTGATATTACTATGGTGATCTGTCTCTCTGTTTTTGAAGACTGGTATTATTTTAACTTTATGGAAATAAAAGAATTGTAGTTAATTCCACTTAGTATATTAACTGGGATATATTACTTGGGATATATTACAAAAAATACTGAAGCAGTTTTACAGTAGTTTGGTAATAGATGGTGAGGTACATTTAATAAACAGAAATAAGTTTATGTACAAAAGTACAAGTAATTCACTGATGTAACCACAAAATATTATACTTTTCCAGAGATACTATGAAGTTAATAATATCTGGACACATTTCTTAAGAGAAACCAGATAAAAAATTAATTCTGCTTCCTGTACTGGGACTATATGCTGAGTGCTGAAAACATGCATTGACACATATGGTTGCTACAATGAAGCAAAGCTCGCTACCTGTAGCCCATATCCAAGAAATCTTTTATTAATGAATCCCTCATTTATTATGAATTGTTATTCATGCCTATGCAGTGTTAGGAAAGAAGAATGTCAGTATGTTCAGGCTGATATTAAACTTAATGATTTTTTAGCCAAGATGAGGAAACATGGGATTATGACATTAAAGTCTGGCCAATTTTCTACCATTCATCTGTCTTTTATGACAAGATGGGCCATTCATTACAGCTGCAAAAACATTTTTATGTTGTAATAAAATTGCATAATTTAAAGTATCATATCTTTTCCCAATTCTTATCAAGTACTTCACTTAAAGTACACATGAATGCAAATTCTTCCATCCCAATATTTTTAAATTTTTATGATGATCAAGAGATCATATTCATCGTATATATATTTGTCCATGAACGTTTACTATGCCTTTCTCATACATTTGTCATGTATCATACTTTTTACAGCTATGGTTTACATGGTTATTTGCTTACTAATTTCATAGAAATAGACATGACATGCCAGATAACATATCATGATATGTAAGTTCAGGCTATGAATTCTCTCCTGAGGATGATTTATTATCCCATAATTCTATGAAAAACTAAGATACTATGATAACAAAGTATACTTTAATAAAGACTGAAACTTTTGATTTATTGAACACATAAATGCAAAAATTAGAGACATGGTCAGAATATGTGTGTATGCATAGATACACATATAGGTATACATACACAAATAGATACATACGTATTTCTGCTTGTTTGTGTCCATGTTTATATAAAACATTTGTATATCCATTAAATATAATGATATAATTTTATTTAATGAACTTAGACCAGCTAGTCACAAAAGGTGTTATTTTTATATTTATATTTATTTTAATAAATAAGTTATATTATTACTATAATATAAAATAAATTAAATAAATAAATTATTGTTAAATACTTTTGAAGATATGTGTTATGTTTTCCCTAAAAATCCTGTACTTTTGTATGACTTCCACTCAAAGAAAGGTGTTTTTGTGAATCACACCAGTAAACTGAAATAAAGATGTACCTTACTGAAAGAAATCAGTACTTAAAATTATTCATAAAATATGTCTTAGGAATATAACCCTTCCTTCCCGATATTTATCTGTAGCTGACACTACCCTTCACTGCCAGCTTAATGCTTATGCTGTTGTTTATAGGCTAATATTTTGGTTATCTCACAGGGATGTCCAATTCAAACTAAGAAAGACTACCTCATAAACTCTTTCCCCACTCTGTGTTGATTGCTTCACCATATACCGGCTAACTGAAGATAGAAACCTCAGATGCTTAAAATCATCAGATTCCTTTATGTCTAAAAAATAAAGTAAAATCTCCTTAAAATTCACTCCAATCAATATTCCCATCCTTACACATATACATGAACTCTTCATGTCTACCATTTAATACTACTCCAAATTATTTCAGTAAGCCATCTACTATCTTATTTCTTTGCTTTGGTGGGAAAAAAAATCACATATATTCATTTATTAAAGGCCTGCCATGTTCCAGACATTGCTCAAACAATTGAAACACACAAATGAACAACAACAGCAAAAGCAAAACGAATTGTCTATGTGGGATATATTAGATTGTGTCTGGAGTTTAAAAGAGGGTTGTAGGTTGGAGACGTGAATTTGGGTATCATTAGTATATACATGTTATGTAAATATATCAGATGAAATTAGATCACCAAGGGAGTAAGTGTAGAGAGAATAAAAACAAAAAAGGTGCAAAGGGTAAGGAAAAGAAGAAAGACCAGCAAAGAGACTGGTAGGTTTGATGGATAGGAGGTCACAGTAGGTCAATAACTCGTTAGATTTGGAATTCTAGAGGAAGTGAACTAGAAAGAAAGGGGAGTAATCAAAGAATGAGATATATGAAACTGAGATAATGGAAAGGTTACACGTACTGGAATTGACATGCTCTGGGCTCTGACCATAAGAGTGAATGGCTGAGACAGTGGTGGTCAAGCTCTTGCAGGGGAATATTTAAAGTAATGGAGAGGCCAAAGGGTTGGAAGAATCATCTCTTTACTCAAATCATCAGGAAATAAGATGTAAGGAGATTTGGTAAGAACAACAATGAGATAATAGCTAGAAATCATTGAGAGGTGAAGGGAGTTTCCAGATATTTGTAAATAACACAATAAGAAATAGTAGCCACGTACAGTAAGATGGGAGATCCAAAATTGTTAGTTTTAGGGACAATGGAGGGAGTCTGGAATTGTCAACGAGAGACCTAAAGGACAAATACTTCATCTTTAATCCTGGTGGTTTTAGAAATCTGAAAAAAAAAAAAAAAAAGTATCACTTCAGAGGGTTTCAGGAAAAGAAGTATATCAGGAGAGATCCAAGTTTCTGTTAGAGTAAAATGTTGAAGAAAAATTTCAGAAAAGAGGTTGACAATATGAATCGTAGAGAGTTTGAGAGGGGTCAGAGATGAGGACTAGAAAGGTCAGCTACGAGTTTAGAAATTATTCAAGAGATAACCCAGGAGGTATAAGAAAGTTTGGGGCTTCCTGTAGTACTTGTAACAATCTTATGAGTTTAATGATAGTAAAATCCAGTTATACAGTTTTAGCAAAAATGTGCTTGCTGTGAGGCATGGAGTAGTGAGTATCCCAATGTACAGGGGTAAAGATCCTGCTCAGGGGTTGTGTAGACTTACTTAGAGCATGTAGACAGAATTGAAGACTTCGTGGGAAATTTGTCTTACCTGAAGCAGAATTCCCTTCTATCCTCTGCTGATAAAAGTTTGAAAGCTTGAGAAATACTCCCACCTTTTAAGGCCTGGTGGAAATGTCAATCTTTTATTCTCTGCCTATCACAGAGTGGTGACTTATTTTCTCTTCTTGGTTCCTTTTGTTCACCCAACTATCACCATAGTGGCTGCTTTTCTCTCCTTCTACTGTGTAAGACTCTTCAGTGCAGGAATAATTTATCTTAATACCCACTATGTCTAGCATAGAGTCTCGTATATTTGTGGTACTCAAGAAGACTATGGTTGGTGGATGAAAGTATAATATTTTAAATCAGGGCTTCTCAAACTTTCATTTGCACAAAAATCACATAAGTAGAAATCTGTTTAAAATGCAGATTCTGATGTCTGGGTTGAGTGTGAGATTTCGCATTTTTAATAAGAGGTCAGGGAGGGCTGCTGCTGCTGGAACTCTTCTTTGAGTTAGCAGGTTCTAGAATGTATCAAGTACTGGGGAACTATACATTAAAATTTTGATTATATTGCATTGTTCCTTGGATCATTAAAAAAGAATTCACAATTTTGCTAATCAGTATCAACAGAACTTTTATTCCTACCTTTTAGATTTTGCTTTGCTAGAATCCTTAATAAAGCTTTGTATTTAACTAATATTGAACTCCATGTTCAATCAGGGAAACTAACCATGAGGTTTTATGAAGAGCAGGATAGTAGCTAGAAATTTATTAGGAAAATTCCTCTGATGAATTGATCTTTTGTCCATAGTGGTTAAAGGCATGCAATGTCACAAGAACCGGTATGACGTGGAAACATATTTATTCTTGGATCTCTTTAGACATGGAGCTTTCAATAGGGTTATGGTCAGTAAGCTGGACATTTTGTTAAACAGTTTGAGGTCATTTAGAGAACATTTACTGTTAATAATGTCTGATCAATATTTTAAGAACATTCTGTTCTATTGTCACTTTAGAGAGAAAATAAATAAATAAATAAATATATATATATATATATATATATATATATATATATATATATAAGAAATTTCTGGGGAAAATGACATGCCTACCGTGTTCCAAAATGACAAAAATCTTACCTAGCTGAACTACCCCAAAACAAAGTATAGGAATTTTGTATTTCCAGGTTAAAAAAAAAAATCTTACGTTTAGTCCATCCTGTTTCTAGAATGATTACACAGCAGCTGTTTAATTTCATTTCGAATTAACTCTGTGAACTTACTGTTTCTTACATTTAAGGACAAAAAAATGTAATTTTTTCCTATATGTAGTCATATACATATATGTGTGTGTGTGTGTGTGTGTGTAGATGATAGATAGATATCACTAAACAATATAGTGATAGATATAGTGTGTGTGTGTGTATATATATATATATATAGTAAAACAAAATAAACCCAAACACAGACTATTAAATAAAATAAGTCCTAACACAGTTTATATATTTTTTATTTTATTTTTTTGGAGACGGGTTCTCGCTCTATTGCCCAGGCTGGGGTGCATGGTGTGACCATACCTCACTGCAGCTTCAAACTCCTGGGCTGAAGCGATCCTCCTGCCTCAGCCTCCAAAGTAGCTGTGATTACAGGCACAAGTCACCACACCCAGCTTAAGTTTAATTCAATGGGAATAATAAGAGTATTATAAAATCAGGGAAATGGTGTGATAACAAGTCTTTCATGATAAAACATAAAAAATATATATATTTGCTTAGAAATTTGAAGATGCATATAATGATAAAAATTCAACTGAAATAAAACCATGTTACTGACATCATGTCTTTAGAACTGTGTTCACTTGTTAATCATTACATTTCTATTAGTGAAGACACAAGGGTTTTATGTGTCTCTTAATTTAATTGGTAAGTTCTGCAGAGCTTTTAGAGCCTATTTGATGTTCCTACATTTTCTATTCATAGAATATTATGTAAACCTAGTTAAAGCTTTATCTGTACTTATAAATCTGAGAGCATTAGGTACTAAGAAATATGCCATGGTAATGGAAACCAAACTCTTTCACTCATTTCACTCAATTAGTTTTGATAAATGGATTTTATAATAAAACTATGCTTTAAGATATCCTCAATTTTTATATGATTTTCAAAGTAGAGATGGTTAAAATCCATATTAGGGAAACTAGCAATTTTAAGAATAATTATCCATTTACTGAAAATTTGGGGCTAGATAATCTTTATGATTTACTACTTATAAATTATCAAGAAAAACTTTAAAAATTATAAAGCAAATTTATATGTTTAGGATTTCCCAAAGCAATATGTTTTAATAATACACAAATATTTGAAATGAAACACACATTATATACAGATAAATTTTTGTTTTAAAAATATCTTCGGCTATACAGACATACTGGTACATAATGCCGTTATCTACGTACACTAATTCAAACAAATTATTCTTTTTTAAATGGGAAGAAGTTAAAAGAAGTCTGTATAATTTTACTCACAATTGTTCAGGGTCATTTAAACATTTATTTATCCAGTAAATACAGAAATAATATACGAAGGTCAAAGAGTGCTTAGGCCATCAATTATTTTATGTTAGGAATTTTTTCCAGATTATTTAAGAAACAATTTGTGTTAGGTTGGTGAGGAGAAACAGGCAGTCTTTCTCTAAAGTATAGTTATTTTTATAAAATCAGCTTTTGACTTAGCTGAACTCTTCAGAAATCAAGAAAAATAATATTTTCTCACAGACGCTTTGTTTACTTATTTTCTGTCAGTTTAGTAAATTGAGTTCCCAACTACTGCCTATTTTCTGGTATTACTGCCCTATATGAACGGCATAAATAGCCTTTTATTGACCTCACTCAAAATTCAACTTCCATTTTACTTTGATCTAATTATTAATAACTTTGTATAATTCTCACCTCCCAAACTTTTCCCTTCAGATCTGATATTAAAAATATTGCCGGCCGGGCGCGGTGGCTCACGCCTGTAATCCCAGCACTTTCGGAGGCCGAGGCGGGCGGATCACGAGGTCAGGAGATCGAGACCATCCTGGCCAACACGGTGAAACCCCGTCTCTACTAAAAATACAAAAAATTAGCCAAACGTGGTGGCGGGCGCCTGTAGTCCCAGCTACTCGGGAGGCTGAGGCAGGAGAATGGCGTGAACCCGGGAGGCAGAGCTTGCAGTGGGCCAAGTTCGTGCCACTGCACTCCAGCCTGGGTGACAGAACAAGACTCCGTCTCAAAAAAAAAAAAAGAAAGAAAAAAAAAGAAAAACAAATTGCTATTAGAAAAAGACTTTGAGAGCTCAATCTATTAAGACTCTTCATTCTCATGGCATGCCTTTTCTCACCTTTCTTTTATTTAATAAGAAAAAATGCCTTTCCATTTCTTCAAATAAATTGTAACACCTGGGCTTCAACTCCCACCAATTTCTTACTCCTGAAGGATTGTACGACCACATTTATTTCTTCTTTTAAAATATTCCATTTCTTTTTTGCTAGTGGTTTCTCATTCAAAAACACAACAAAAATTCCCTAATATTTAAAACAAAATAAAATTAAGCAATTTTAACTTGATTTTGTTGACTTCTCTAGCAATAATTTATGTCCCTGACCCAATAAAAAATTATTTTGCATATATCTCATTCTTTTTCTGTTCAATCCCTTAATTACCTTAATCCCTATGGAATTATGAAGCACAAAATTTCAGAAATTATAAGAACACTTTTTTACAGCGTTTTAAAATCTGTATCTTTTTCTATTTTTCTCCTGCCATTGAATTTACAACCTTTGGGATTAAATTCTGTTTTCCAGCCCAGTCTTCCTACCAGTCTCTGGCTTTTGTAACACTCTAATGCCCTGAACTTCCTACCTTTCCCAAGAATTCCTCTGTCTCCTTCATATACTTTCCTTTGGAACTTAAGTTTAATATATCTTACATTTATACTCTGAAAAATATAAAATGTGAAGAAAACTAAATATCTAAATAAATGAAGAGACATTTTATGTTGACTTACTGGAAAATTCAATATTGTCACAATGGCCATCATCACCAAACTGATGTATAAATTCCATGTAATTTCTGTCACAATCATTTCAAGCTTATTTGTAGACATTGAAAAGTTTATTCTAAAATGTATATAGGAAAAACACAAAACTACAATATCTTAAACTTTTTTAAAATAACATATTTGGAGGATTATACTACTAGATTTTAACTTACTTTAAAGCCACAGTAATGAAGATAGTGTAGAATTGAAGCACTGATAAACATATAGATTGATGCACCAGAATTGGGAAGCCGGAAACAAACCCTTACTTTAAGGTTATTTATTTTCAACAAAGATGCCAAAACAATTTAAAAGGGAAAAGGTATTCTTTACAAATTGTGCTGCCACAACTGAATAGCCACATGCCAAAAAAGAAGGAGGAGGAGCACTAGGAGAAGGAGGAAGAGAGAGAGGAAGAGGAGGAGGAGACATACCTCACACTCTACACAAAACTTAACTCAAAGTGGATCATAAACCCAGCAATTCTACTTCTTGAAATCTATCCAAGAAAAAATGTTAAATGCCCACACAAAGATATGTATGCAAATTTTACAGTAAAATTAATTATTTGTAAGATCCTAAACGAGCAATGATCTAATGTCTATAAGTTGTGATTGAAGGAAAATAATGGAGTATGGCATTAAAATGAAATAATATTATTCAACGGTGAAAAGAAACAGTGACACATGCTATATATAAACCTCAAAATATTATGTAATTGAAAGAAATTAGATACAAAAGAAAATATATTTTAGGATTCTTCTTATATGCAATATTTAGAAAAGGCAAATTTACGGAAACAGCAAATAAGTGGTTTTCTAAAGCATGGGGAGGGAGTGGGATTGACTATACCCTGATAGGAAGCTACGTTCAGAATGATTGGAATATAGAGTGACCAATCACTTGGGTTTGCCTGGATTGTTTCATGGGATGTGGGACTTTTAGTGTTAAAACCAGGAAAGCCTGAAAAATCAGGCAAAGTTAACCATGTTGTGAAATGTTCTAAAACTAAATTGTGGTGATGGCACACAACTAGACATTTACCAAAATCATTTAATCATGTGGATTGAATTTATGATATGTAAATTATAACTCAGTAAGGTTACTAAATAACAGAATGATAGAAATATTGGATATGCCACACAAATAGTCTTGATTAATGAAGCAAATGCACTAATTTAAGGTAAATATTTGGAACCTATAAATGTAAAAAAAAAAAGACAAACTTGTCTCAACTTACTGATTTAATAAATTATAACAAAATTTAATTTTATATTGTATTAATGTTTGAAAGTTATAAAATTGTATACTACATTTTCAAGAAAAGACAAATTTACTGTTCAGGTTATATAAAAATAAAATAAAGAAGTCGATATCAATCTGGTGCTAAGTTAAAGATGTCACAATTTTGGAGAGCAAGTTGGGAGTCTGATAAATAAGCATCTCTCCAGGTTTACCGGTTTTTCCTCTCTGGAGGAAAAAAAATCTACCTTGCGTTAAAACAGCTGTTGAAGTGTTTAATTTCTTATTTTATGAACATATAACATGTAAAATTAGAATTGGCCTTTATTACACAGTTTTTTAAACTTTGAATATTATTTGAAGAAATAAAAATATTTTCTTCCTTTATATGAAAGCAAACCACGGCATTTTAAATTACTTTTATTTTACTCCTTAATGATGAGAATTCATATAATACAAGCACATTTTATTTTATACTATCTTACTACATTATTAATCTCTAATAGATTATAGTGGTTTAGCTTAAAAAATTATATAGCCAGAGGCATTACATAATTTTGGGTACCAGAAAAAAAGCATGATTGAAAATGTGCGTCTCCAAGAGAACTTTGCTCTAACAGCTCAATGCAGAGCCTAGTTAATGACCTATTTCAAGGAATCCATTTTTTCCCCACCACACTCCCTATTTCCACAGCTATACTAAAATTCCCACCCATTAAGTGGATGAGGAATTAGAAGAGAGAAAGTGGCTAGACCAAGTATTTGTTCATCCCTAATACCTTAGGAATGTGTTTAGAAACATCTAGAGATGTTAATGGGAAATCCTAGTGGATTCTGAAAACATTTCTGGAGGATTGGGATATGTGCAAATGTATTCGGCAATGCATCCAGCCTAACATCAGAATATCACTGAGCTTGTGAGTTTACAAATAGCTGAGAGAGTTGCTAACATGAAAGGAGACAAGTATTTTTTCTTTGACAAGATTTCTTTTGTCTAGAAAAATGGAAAATAAGAGAGTCTAAAACATTTAATGTATATCAAAAGCTATGATATAAATTGATTAATTCATATGACCCTTTAAAATTATGGAATTGTTTATTTCCTTCCACTCTTGCCCCCAACATGCCTTCCAGAAGATTAAATGAGAAAGAAAAAGAGAATGGAAGGGAAGGGAAAAAGGAAGGGAAAAAAGAAGGGAAAAGGGAAGGAAAGGGAAAAGGGAAGGGAAGGGAGAAGGAAAGGGAAAAGGGAAGGGAAAGGAGAAGGAAAGGGAAAAGGGAAGGGAAGGGAAACTACCTGTAAAAAATAAAGAACGCTATTATTTTTGATATTTGAATATTATTGTGTACAAATTTTCAACCACAAACATTTCAAATTCTAGAACACAAAATGCTACAGGAATTTTGGAAAGTTTTTTTCCTGTAAAGAAGGAAAGATAAATTTTTCCTGTAAAGAAGAAAAGAGAAATTGGATAGTAGCTTCAGGAGGATGTGGGATCAAGAAAGATTTATATTCTTTTGCTGAATTTTTTTTTCTTTTTTGTCTGGTGTTATAGTTCATGCCTGTAATCCCAGCACTTTGGGAGGCCAAGGCAGTAGAATTGCTTGGGGCCAGAAGTTCAAGACCAGCCGCGGCAACATAGTGAGACCTTGATGCTACAAAAGTAAAAATAAAAATTCACCCAGTCTTGGTGGTGAGCACTTGTATTCCTAGCTACTCTTGGAAGGCAGGAGAGAAGGAGAAGATAGCTTGAGCCCAGGAGTTCCAGGTTACCAGTGAACTCCAGCCTAGATGAAAGAAACACTATCATATATATATAGTGTGTGTATAATCTTATATACATAAAATTTATATTTCAAGTTACTTAATCTCATAAGGTCAGTAAATTCTTTCCCCAAACTGTTATTATTCTTAATATTTAAAAGTTACTCTCTTTCTACCTATTTTTCTCCATTCTTACTGCTACTTTCTCTGGTTTTCATTGCTACAGGTCTTTACCCTTCCTCCCTGAAATTATATTAACTAGGCTACTAAATTTCATGGAAAATATTTACTAGAGATGATATCCTCAAAAACTATTCATTTATGAGTTGTCATAAGCCATAGGAAAATATGTATGAGCACATGGATGAATATATGTTCATCATACTTCAAACCACAAAGTGCACGGGAAAGGATGGGAGAGTGTCAGGATTGAGTCTTCTCTGAAGTTCAGTAAATTCACTGGAAAAATGGAGAACCCTGTAGAACTCATGGTGAAGGATAAGATTGGAAGATATTTTACATTTTATGTCTAACTTATAGTTGAATTAACAAGTTTTTTTCCACTCTAATCTTGTCATCAATTTATACTTATTATGTCCCAGTTCTTTTTGGCTTTTCATAGCCCCTCTTTCTTTAATCTGATATTCTTAAAAGTACACCCAATAACTTTTGCTTTTCTTCATATATACACATCAGAAAAGCCGAGACAAAAACACATCATGTTTTAAAAAACTTTATTAAATAGTATATCCATTTATATTTTTGAACTAAAATCATATACCTATTAATTTAATGACACTGCACATATCAAGATAAATCAGTGAGGTAAAATTTAATATTATGGAGCATACTATAAAAGTATAAAATAATGTATAAAGTTCTTTACTATTAAAAGAAATTCAGAATAAAATATCTGTGCCTCAATAAAGAAAAAACGATTGAACACTCGTGTGTATTAAATTATATGTAACATGTTGGAATATAGATACTTTCATGGTATTATTGTGTCTGATGAAAATTTGAAGAGTCACATAAATAACTAATAGATGAAATTATGCTGTAAATAACACACCTATAAAAATGTCCAGGGAAAAAAGGAAAACCTGAAGTGTAATATAAAACTCAATTATTTTCTGTTCTAAAGAGCAGCCTGTCATCAATGATATTACAAAGAAGACAATATTCTATCTCAACAGAACTAACACTGGTTGACTGACACAGACAACCATAATGCAAAACAAATTTCTTTAGACAGATTTATGCAGTAGAAGAGATGTCTATTTTGTGCATCTTCAGCTTTTATCTTCTGCAAACTATATGCTAGTATATAGATCCTGCTATTTCCACCTCAACAAAAAAACTAAAGATAACCTATGTTTTTAAAATATCAGTTGCCAATTTTTAAAATATCTGTTAAAGAGAAAGCAAAATGAAACAAAATAAAGTCATATGCATTTCAACAGTAATAACTGTAGAGCTGCAAATGCATCTGGTAAATGCAAAGAGAATTAAAGTGAACAAGGACAATTTTTCAGACAAAAAGTTTTCTGTACAACTGTTTGAGACAGAAGAACCTTAAAATTTACTGGATATTTGATGCCTTTTTACTGTGTTAAATACTAAAAATAAATTTTTCTTAAACAAGAAATTTACAAATCTGGATATTGAGGTGCATTGAAATATGTTGGATGCCCTGAGAAATATCTGCCTGCATTTTATCACTATAGTCACTATATTTAACAGTCAAGTTCTTTCTCCAAATTTTGCTCCAGTTCTCTTCAGCAAATTCTATTCCATGCTTCCACTCTTTATCTGATCTTTTTCTTCATTTAAACTTATTCAAAGAGAAATGACTTTGTGATGGTTAATTTTATATGTCAGCTTCACAGAGCTATGGGATGCCCAGATAGCAGATAAAATATTAGTTCTGGATATTTCCATGAGAGTGTTTTGGAATGAGATTAGCATTCGAATTGGTAGTCTGAGTAAAGAAGATTCAACTGTTGCAGGTCCAAATAGAACATAAAGGCTAAGAGACAATTTGCTCTTCCTTCTTTGAGCTGGAACATTCATCTTCTCCTGCCCTTAGACATTGGAGCTCCCAGTTCTTCAGCCTTTGGTCGCTGGTACTTACACAAACAACCCCCTGGTTCTAAAGCCATTAGACTAGAATTGGAAGTTACACATCTACTCCCCTTGTTCTCAGGCCTTGAGACTCAGGCTGAATTATACCAGCTTTCCTGGTTCTACAGACTGCAGGTAGTAGATTGTGGGACTTCTTGGCCTCCATAACCACTTGGGAAAATACTCATAACAAATCTCCATGCTATAAAATATATGATAATTCATAAGTTTATTTATTATTAAAAGGAATCCATAAAAAGTATCTGTGCCTCTTTCTATATATTTCTCTCTCTGTACGTGTGTATATGTATGTGTATGTGTATATACACTATTTTATTTCTCTGAAGAACCCCAATAAATAGATTCCCTAGTTCATCTTTTCTGAGATAAGTCTAAGTTGTGCCCATTTTGTGCTCAATCATACATCCTCTTGAAAATCATTATTAAGAAGGTTTAGGGGGGCTATTCAGAGGAAGGAAATGCCTTCAGAAAAGATGCTAGAGAAAGGTAAATTCTAGACCTTGTCTCACAGTGTTCTTTAGTAATGGCACCACCTCGGGATCTTTGAAGAAATGTAGAACCCTAAGACAGAAGCCTAGGCTTATTCCAGAACTACTGAATCTAAATCATCACTTTAACAAGCAGATGATTCTAATGCACATTAATCATTGAGTAGAGTGCTGGCCCAAAATACACGCATGTGAAGTCAGTCCAATCTACTAGAAAGCTACTGAAGCAAAATTTGTACTTAATAATATGCAAGCATGCTTTATGTGAATATAGTTAGAAAGATATTAACCTGAAATACAATTAGGGGTGTGGAAATGGGAAGTTTTCATACATCTGTGAAACTGAAGGCAGAAAAAGTAATATTTTACAGAGATAATTGTGGTAAACATTTCAATTAGTTGATATAATATTGTTAAATAAAAAAGTATAGGTATTTTTTATCTGAAAAAATGATAAATGGTTAGCTACAAAGTATTATGTATGGATGAATAGATAGAGTGTTAGATAAATACTTTTTTAAACATTTAAGAGTAGATTACAGGTGCAGCTTGCAAGAGGGCCGAATAGAAAAGCTCTGGTCTGCAGCTCCCAACAAGATTGATGCAGAAGGCAGGTGATTTCTGCATTTCCAACGGAGGTACCAAGTTCATCTCACTGGGACTGGTTGGACAGTGGGTTCAGCGGAGGGCCAGTGGAAGCAGGGTGGGGCTCTGTCTCACCTGGGAAGTGCAAGGGCTCAGGGAACTCCCTCTCCTAGCCAAGGGAAGCCATTAGAGACTGTACCGTACACTCTGGCCCAGATAGTGTGCTTTTCCCACAGTCTTCACAACCTACAGACCAGGAGATGCCCTGGGTTTCCAACACAAAACTTAGGAGCCCATTTCGGCAGACACCGAGCTAGCTGCAGGAGTTTTTTTTCATACCGCAGTGGTGCCTGGAACGCCAGCAAGACAGAACTGTTCACTTCCCCGGAAAGGGCGCTGAAGCCAGGGAGCCAAGTTGTCTGGCTCAGTGGGTCCCACCTATACGGAGCCCAGCAAGCTAAAATCCACTGGCTTGAAATTCTCTCTCCACGATAGCAGTCTGAGCTAGACCTGGGACACTCAGCTTGGTGGGGGGCGGCGCATCTGCCATTGCTGAGGATTGAGTAGGAGGTTTTACCCTCACAGTGTAAACAAAGCCACCAGGAAGTTTGAACTGGGCGGAGCCCACCGCAGCTCAGCAAGGCCACTGCTGCCAGATTGCCTCTCTAGATTTCCTCCTCTCTGGGCAGGTTATCTCTGAAAAAAATGGCAGCAGCTCCAGTCAGGTACTTAACAGATAAAACCCCCAATTCCCTGGGACAGAGCACCTGGGGGAAGGAGCAGTTTTGGTCTCTGAAGAGAGCAGCGGATCTCCCAGCACAGCATTCCAGCTCTGATAAGGGACAGCCTGCCTCCTCAAGTGGGTCCCTGACCCCCTGTGTATCCTAACTGGGAGACACCTCCCATTAGGGGCCGACATACGCCTCATACAAGAGAGCTCTGGCCAGCATCTGACGGGTGCCCCACTTCCAGAGGAAAGAACAGGCAGCAATCTTTGCTGTTCTGCAGCCTCTGCTGGTGGTACCCAGGCAAAATAGGTCTGGAGCAGACTTCCAGCAAACTCCAGCAGAGCTGCAGCAGAGGGGCCTGACTGTTAGAAGGAAAACTGACCAAAAGGAATAGTATCAACATCAACAAAAAGGACGTCCACTCAGAGACCCCATCTGAAGGACACTCACTTCAAAGACCAAAGGTAGATAAATCCATGAAGATGGGAAGAAACCAGCGCAAAAAAGGCTAAAAATTCCAAAAACAAGAATGCCTCTTCTCCTCCAAAGGATCACAACTCCTCAGCAGCAAGAGAACAAAACTGGATAGAGAATGAGTTTGACGAATTGACAGAAATAGGCTTCAGAAGGTGGGTAATAACAAACTCCCCTGAGCTAAAGGAGCATGTTCTAACCCAATGCAAGGAAGCTAAGAACCTTGAAAAAAGGTTAGACGAATTGCTAACTAGAATAACCAGTTTAGAGAAGAACATAAATGACCTGATGGAGCCGAAAAACACAGCATGAGAACTTTGTGAAGCATACACAAGTATCAATAGCAGAATCAATCAAGTGGAGAAAGGATATCAGAGATTGAAGATCAACTCAATGAAATAAAGTGTGAAGAAAAGATTAGAGAAAAAAGAGTGAGAAGAAATGAACAAAGCCTCCAAGAAATGTGGGACTATGTGAAAAGACCAAATCTACATTTGATTGTTATACCTGAAAGTGACAGGGAGAATGGAACCAAGTTGGAAAACACTCTTCAGAATATTATTCAGGAGAACTCCCCCAGTCTAGCAAGACAGGCCAACATTAAATTCAGGAAATACAGAGAACACCACAAAGATACTCCTCGAGAGAGCAACCCCAAGACATATAAGCATCAGATTCACCAAGGTTGAAATGAAAGAAAATATATTAAGGGCCACCAGAGAGAAATGTCGGGTTACCAACAAAGGGAAGCCCATCAGACTAACAGTGGATCTCTCTGCAGAAACTCTACAAGCCAGAAGAGAATGGGGGCCAATATTCAACATTCTTAAAGAAAAGAATTTTCAACCCAGAATTTCATATCCAGCCAAACTAAGCTTCATACATGAAGGAGAAATAAAATCCTGTACAGACAAGGAAATGCTGAGAAATTTTGTCACCACCAGGCCTACCTTATAAGAGCTCCTGAAGGAAGCACTAAACATGGAAAGGAACAACTGGTACTAGCCATTGCAAAAACATACCAAATTGTAAAGATCATTGACACTATGAAGAAACTGCATCAACTAACAGGCAAAATAACCAGCTAGCATCATAATAGCAGGATCAGATTCACACATAACAACATTAACCTTAAATGTAAATGGGCTAAATGCCCCAATTAAAAGACACAGACTGGCAAATTGGATAGAATTAAGACCCATCAGTGTGCTGTATTCAGGAGACTCATCTCATGTGCAAAGACAAACATAGGTTGAAAATAAAGGGATAGAGGAATATTTACCAAGAAATGGAAAGAAGAAAAAAAGCAGTGGTTGCAATCCTAGTCTCTGATAAAACAGACTTTAAACCAACAAAGATCAAAAGAGACAAAGAAGGGCATTACATAATGGTAAAGGGATAAATGCAACAAGAACAGCTATCTAAATATATATGCACCCAAAAGAGGAGCACCCAGATTCATAAAGCAAGTTCTTAGAGACCTACAAAGAGACTTAGACTCCCACACAATAATAGTGGGAGACTTTAACACCCCATTGTCAATATTAGACTGATCAAAAAGACAGTAAATTAACAAGGATATCCAGAACTTGAACTCAGATCTGGACCAAGCAGACCTAATAGCTATTTACAGAAATCTCCACCCAAAATCAACAGAATGTAGATTCTTCTCAGCACCACATCACACTTATTCTGAAATTGACCACATAATTGGAAGTAAAACACTCCTTAGCAAATGCAAAAGAATGGAAATCATAATAAATAGTCTCTCAGACCACAGTGCAATCAAATTACAACTCATGATTAAGAAACTCAAAACCGAACAACTACATAGAAACGGAACAACCTGCTTCTAAATGACTACTGAGTAAATAACAAAATGAAGGCAGAAATAAAAATGTTCTTTGAAACCAGTGAGAACAAAGACACAAGGTACCAGAATCTCTGGGACACATTTAAAGCAGTTTGTAGAGGGAAATTTATAGCACTAAATGTCCACAAGAAAAAGCAGCAAAGATCTAAAATCAACACCCTAACATCACAAAAGAACTAAGCAAGAGCAAACAAATTCAAAAGCTAGCAGAAGACAAGAAATAATTAAGATCAGAGCAGAACTGAAGGAGATAGAGACACGAAAAACCCTTCAAAAAATCAATGAATCCAGAAGCTGGTTTTTTGAAAAGATCAACAAAATAGTTAGACCACTAGCCAGACTAACAAAAAAGAAAAGAGAGAAGAATCAAATAGATGGAATAAAAAATGATAAAGGGGATATCACTGCCAATCTCATGGAAATACAAACTACCATCAGAGAATACTATAAAAACCTCTATACAAATAAACTAGAAAATCTAGAAGAAATGGATAAATTCCTGGACACATACACCCTCCCAAGACTAAACCAAGAAGAAGTCGAATCCCTGAATAGAACAATAACAAGTTCTGAAATACAGACACCCTTTAATAGACTCCCAATCAAAAAAAGTCCAGGACCAGACAGATTCACAGCCAAATTCTACCAGAGGTACAAAGATGAGCTGGTACCATTTCTTCTGAAACTATTCCAAACAATAGAAAAAGAGGGAATCCTCCCTAACTCATTTTGTGAGGCCAGCATCATCCTGATACCAAAACCTGGCAGAGACACAACAAAGTAAGAAAACTTCAGGCCATTACCCTTGATGAACATGGATGCGAAAACCCTCAATAAAATATTGGCAAAACAAATCCTGCAGCACATCAAAAAGCTTATCCACCATGATCAAGTGGATTTCATCCCTGGGATGCAAGGCTGTTTCAACATACGCAAATCAATAAACGTAATCCATCACATAAACAGAACTAATGACAAAAACCACATGATTATCTCAATACATGCAGAAAAGCACGGCACATGTATACATATGTAACTAACCTGCACATTGTGCGCATGTACCCTAAAACTTAAAGTATAGTAATAAAAATTTAAAAAAAAAGAAAAAAAAAAAAGAAAAGGCCTTTGACAAAATTCAACAACCCTTCATGCTAAAAACACTCAATAAACTAGGCATTGATGGAAAGTATCTCAAAATAATAAGAGCTATTTATGACAAACCCACAGGCAATATCATACTGAATGGGCAAAAACTGGAAGCATTCCCTTCAATTTTAGAATAAGTGTGATGTGGTGCTGAGAAGGTCCAAGACAAGGATGCCCTCTCTTACCACTCTTATTCAACATAGTATTGGAAGTTCTGGCAAGGGCAATCAGACAAGAGAAAGAAACAAAGGGGATTCAATTAGGAAAAGAGGAAGTCAAATTGTCTCTGCAAATGACATGACTGTATATTTAGAAAACCTCATCGTCTCAATCCAAAATCTCAGCAAAGTCTCAGGATACAAAATCAGTGTGCAAAAATCACAAGCATTCCTATACACCAATAATAGACAAACAGAGAGCCAAATCATGAGTGAACTCCCATTAACAATTGCTACTAAAAGAATAAAATACCTAGGAATACAACTTACAAGGGATGTGAAGGACCTCTTCAAGGAGAACTACAAACTACTGCTCAAGGAAATAAGAGAGGACACAAACAAATGGAAAAACATTCCATGATGATGGATAGGAAGAATCAATATCGTGAAAATGGCCACACTGCCCGAAGTAATTTATTGATTCAGTGCTATCCCCATGAAGCTACCATTGACTTTCTTCACAGAATTGGAAAACTGCTTTAAATTTCATATGAAACCAAAAAAGATCCTGCAGAGTCAAGACAATCCTAAGCAAAAAGAACAAAGCTGGAGGCATCACGCTACCTGACTTCAACTATACTACAAGGCTACAGTAACCAAAACAGCATGGTACTGGTACCAAAACACATATATAGACCAATAGAACAGAACAGAGGCCTCAAAAGTAATGCCACAAATCTAGAACCACTGATATTTGACAAACCTGACAAAAACAAGCAATGGGGAAAGGATTCCCTATTTAATAAATGGTGTTGGGAAAATTGGCTGGCCATATGCAGAAAGCTGAAACTCTTTCCCTTTCTTGCACCTTATACAAAAATTAAATCAAGATGGATTAAAGACTTAAACATAAGACCTAAAACTGTAAAATCCTTAGAAGAAAACCTAGGCTATACCATACAGGACATAGGCATGTGCAACGACTTCATGACTAAAACACCAAAAGCAATGGCAACAAAAGCCAAAATTGACAAATGGCAACTGATTAAACTAAAGAGCTTCTGCACAGCAAAAGAAACTATCATCAGAGTGAATAAAAAACCTATAGAATCGGAGAAAATTTTTGCAATCTATCCATCTGTCAAGGGGCTAATATCCAGAATCTACAAGGAACTTAAACTAATTTACAATAATTAAAAAAAATGAACAACCCCATCAAAAACTGGTCAAAGTATATGAACAGACACTTCTCAAAAGAAGACATTTATGCAGCCAACAAACATGAAAAAAAGCTCATCATCACTGGTCATTAGAGAAATGGACATAAAAACCACAATTAGATACCATCTCATGTCAATTAGAATGGCGATAATTAAAAGTCAGGAAACAACAGATGCTGGAGAGGATGTGGAGAAATAGGAATGTGTTTACACTGTTGTAAATTAGTTCAACCATTGTGGAAGACAGTGTCACAATTCGTCAAGGATCTAGAACTAGAAATACCATTTGACTCAGCAATTTTATTACTTGGTATATACCCAAAGGATTATAAATCATTCTACTGTAAAGATGCATGCACACGTATGTTTATTGCGACACTGTTCACAATAGCAAAGACTTGGAACCAACCCAAATGCCCATCAATGATAGACTGGATTAAGAAAATGTGGCACATATACGCCATGGAATACTATGCAGCCATAAAAAAGGATGAGTTCATGTGCTTTGCGGGGACATGGATGATACTGGAAACCATCATTCTCAGCAAAGTAACACAGGAATAGAAAACCAAACACCACATGTTCTCACTCATAAGTGGGAGTTGATCAGTAAGAACACATGGACACAGGGAGAGGAATATCACACACCAGGGCCTGTCAGGGGGTGGGGGCCAGGAGAGGGATAGCATTAGGAGAAATATCTAATGTAGATGATGGGTTGATGGGTGCAGCAAACCACCATGGCACGTGTATATGTATGTAACAAACCTGTATGTTCTGCACATGTACTCCAGAATTTAAAATATGATAATTAAAAAAAAAAAACAACAGAAAACAAAGCAAATCTGAGAATGTTCCCAAGGAGCAAGAATTGGGTTGTTTATAACATGGGAATAGTAGGTGTGAAGTAAATTACACCTCCTGAATTAATGTACAAAAAAAAAAGAGTAGGTTGCAGATATTATATTACTTTGTCCATACCTGCCTCTGCCTTACGAATGATGACTCCTCTTACATAAGCATATTACAAAATCAGAAATTTCCATATAGATACAATGCTAATTTCTACTCCATAGTTCATAATTTTCACATATTTTTGCAAAAATGCCTATTATGACTATTTTCCCCAGTCTAAAACACCACCCAGGAATATGCATTAAATTTAGCTGTCATGTTTCATTAGTCTATTTTATCTGGAACAATTTCTTCATATTTTTTGTAATTAATGACCTGAATATTTTTAAAAAGTATAGGCTAATCATTTTATTGTGCATTCATAACTTTGGCTTGAGTGATATTTCCTTTTGTTTTTCTTCTTATTTTTCCCAGATGCTAGCAGCGGAAAGATACTGTAACCAAAAACATCATCATTATGACAATGCCAACACATAAGATCAACTTTTGGCATGTGATGGCTGATTTTATTTTGTTAACCTCTACTATTTAATTGCTCTGCAACTTTAGACAGGTAACGTACTCTCTAAGCTTCATTTTTTTTCATTTCAAATTAGAAATTATATTGACTCTGCAGGATTTGGTGGATTAAAATAGTTTACGGACAATATTTAGTATTAGCATAATACCTTCCAGGTAGAAAGCATAATGAATGGATATTGATGCATATTTTGGAAGATTCATCACGACTTTAAAACATAGTGATATATTTGAGAGAGCTAAATTCTAGGGTCTAATTAAAACTCTATACCTATCTCAAGAAAGTCTATGTCTAACGAGAAAAGATTGTGAATTTTTGTCATTCTAATGGCAAAAATGAAACACATTTTTTAAAATCACATAAAGAAAAAAGCTCTAACCATTATCTACTGACTCAAGCATACAGTAGCTTTGTGACATTGATCAAGCTATCTCCCCTCTCTAGGCGTCAGTTGTCTAATCTGTAGGGCGTAGCATGTAAGTAAAGTGATTAACATGCATTTGCCATGTTGTTCCTTCACAAAACATGCTACTATAATGTCTGTGATGCATCTAAAGATTTTGTTCCTAAAAGCAGCATCTTTAACAACAAAATTTAAGGAAAGATGCCCCGTAAGTATTCATATTGCTTTTGGTTTTATAGTTTGGCTCTTCCAAAAGTAATTTTATTTCAGTTTTAACTAAGTATATTATCCATTTGTATTATCTCTAAGGTTGAAATACTTTGTAAAGCACTTCCAACTTGCCAAGTTGTAATTTTTTTAATAAAATCAGCTTTATTAAGGGATCATTTATTTACAATTCCTCAAATTTAACTGTAAATTTCAATATGCTATGACCAGTATAGACACAGTCAATAATCACCACCATATCAATACATAGAATGGTTCCATCATTCCAGTGTCTCACAAGATCTCAGTGATTTTTCTGTGGTTTTTTGGCTTCTCTATTAAGTAATTTAAGCTGCCTTTATGTATAAGTACTTAATATATAAGGTAAAATAAAAGTTGTAAGGTAGTACCCACTCAGCTAAAAATTACTTCCTCTATTTCTCTTCTACTTAGGTATTTTAAGCTTCAGTGTGGTGGATATTGAAAATAGTGTTAAAATTATTTAAATGAAACTACTGCAATGGATTTAAAAAGTTTCTGCCATAAAGGAGGAGGTCATCTACCTTCATAATATACATCTGGATTCCAATCTCCAAGCATCATTGGAAAACATAGTTAAGGAAAAAATAAAAATCTTGGAGTCCATTTTGCCATTTATCTGATTCTTTCAGATGTTCACACTTCAGAGGAGAAAATATTGACTGTCAATATCTAGCACATTATAAAAGTTGCTGTGGCCAGATGGTGAAGGAAGCCGCCTTTTAGTTAAATTTTAGGCTGTGATTTATTAACATTTAACCCAAATGTGGCTCTCTCAAAATGAAAACAATTTCATTACATATGGACTTTAGACATATTTCACACAGGTGCTTGTTTTCCTCTCAAACAGAGTTATCCCACTGGTGGGAATGTAAATTATTTCAGCCACTGTGGAAAGTAGTATGGCAATTTTTCAAAGAGCTAAATGCAGAACTACCATTTAATCCAGCAATTCCAATACTGGGTAGACAACCAGAGGAATATAAATTATTCTACCATAAAGACACATGCGGCACTATTCACAATAGCAAAGACATGGAATCAGCCTAAATGCCCATTAGTGACAGACTGAATAAAGAAAATGTGGTACATATAAACCATGGAATACTATACAGCCATAAAAACAGAATGAGATCATGTCTTTTGTGGGAACATAGATGGAGATGGAGGCTATTATTCTCAGCAAACACACACAGGAACAGAAAACCAAATACCACATGTTCTCACTTATAAGTGTGAGCTAAATGATGAGAACTTATGAATACAAAGAAGGAAACAACAGACACTGGGATCGAGTTAAGGGTGGAGGACGGGAGAAGGGAGAGGAAGAGAAAAGATAACTACTGGTTACCGGGCTTAATTCCTGTGTGATGAAATAATCTGTACAAACCCCATAACATGCATTTACCTATGTAACAAATCTTCACATGTGCCCCTGAACCTAAAATAAATGTTAAAGAAATCTTCAAGAAATGACAGAATTCTTTTGACTCTAATATTACAGTAACTTAAACATGTTCAAACTCAAATATACATTTTTCCTTTACATATAGCAATATGTAAATATATATAATATTTCCTTTACATAGTTACATATGTGTGTGTGTGTGTGTGTGTGTGTGTGTATATATATATATATATATATATATATATTTCCTTTCAAATGCTTTTTGTGCCTCATTCTCAACTGTGATTTTGTTACCTAGAGTTTGACAATTTTTTCAGTAGGTCTAATACCTGGGTGTTGAAATAATCTGTACAGCAAACCCCCATGACATGTTTATCTATGTAATAAACCTTCACTTGTACCCCTGGACTTAAAATAAAACACACATATATATATATATGTACATGTAACTTACATGTTACAGGCATAAGAGAAATGGTTACCTAGTTACAGGCTTAAGAGAAATAGTGTTTTAAGCACTTGGTTTTAATGCCAACTTTTTCTACTTTTTAGTAATTTGTTTATTTTCTACAGATTTCATGAAAGACAACATTCTCCTTAATGTAAAAAGCTACAAACATTTTTATGTATCCAAGAACCACTTCTGTTATTTTCACTTAACTCAAAAGACATGTTGTTATCAATAATGGTATTAAGCATGCCAATGATAGCCTCTTACATTAATATAAAACCTACTATAAATCAGTAAAAGACTTTTTCATATTCACAGCAATTCTGAGACATAAGCAAGTTTTTAAATAGCTCTTTCATTCTTTCATACAACATAGAGACAAGGTTATTACTGACATGGAATTGAAAGCTAATTAAGCAAAAGCAGAGCTTAAAATTGATGAAAATATTTTAAACTATTTCCTGAGGAAAAGTCTAAATCCAGCTAAGAAAATTATACATTGCTATTTTAAAACTAAGTTGTCAATATGAAAAGTAATTTGCAAAAAAGAAAAAATAAGTTGGTCAGCTCACTTAAAAGCAAATATTTGTTTTCATGCAGGAAAATAAATATTTTGACTAACATTCTACTAATGTACTAAAAAACCTCATGATTTTCTATTTGAAATATATACAATTTGAAACAGATAAACCTAACATACAATAATTTACTGTTATTATTATTACTTTGTGCTTTCTATGAGTTTATCACCACTCAGTTTCATCTGATTGTAAGTAACTACATGAAAAATATACAAGTATGTTATAATCATTTATCAAAATAGAAATGTCATGTCCTCCTCAACAAACTTATTTTAGGATATCCATTCATGAGATTATTTTGATCCGATACCTCTATGTTAGATAGCAAAATATTTCAGTCTAAAACTTAGTTTGGCATAGATCTACCTGACTATAAGAAGTACAAAATACACACACACAAACAAGATTCACATTGTTTTCTACGTCACTTGTTTAATCTGCTTAATATTGGTTATTACAAATTATTTAATTTGTTTATATAATTTGTGTACTGACTATAATCCCTCTTAGAACAGAAATTCTAAGATGGTAGGAACAATAAATACTGCATTTACTACTGTTTTCTTCCAGCTAGCATGGTATCTTGGCACATTTTCAGTATTTAATATTGTCAGTAAATTTATAAAAATTCAATTTTTAATGAAAGTTATTGACTAATTCTTCTATACCATGCAAACTCTATTTCAGTGCATTAGTTCATAGGTCTAGTCCCTTAAGTTTATTGGTACTTAGATCATATATTATTCTGTTTTAAATGAGCCATAAATTTTGGGGGGATAAAAAAGAGTGTTTATTTAAGACCTACATGATGTTCCTTTGTCAGTTTCACCTGTCATCATTCCTGTTACTGACCAAATAAAGATATAGCTTTTAGTAAAATAATATTGTACATAATCATAATATGGGCTGTAATATCCATAATTGAATCACCCATGACTCCTCAGCTATCACCTCCACTATTTTAAATTTTCAGTAGCATTGAGTAAATTGAATAAATTAAAATAATTCCAGTGATTAGTTAAAGCATTCCTTTATTTCCTTCCTTCCTTCTTTTTTTCTTGGCTGAACCAATGTTGAGAGACAAGTTTCTTAATCATTCAACATGCGTTATTCTCTGGTTCCTTAATATCCAGTCTGTTATTACACATTGCGGTCCTCCCTGAAAGTGCGTACCAAAAGCTACCTACACAGAAACTTATGGATTAACTTCAGATCCATCTTCATTCCATTTGCTTCTAATTGCCTTATACTTTATCTGTGTATTTCTTTTTTATTAATATTATAATCTCCAAGTGGTCTATGTTTTCATGGTGTTACTTAGGTTGTCAAGATTTGAAATTACTGTTGAGCCACTGAACATATAATTACAAATGAGTTCTTCCTACATTAAAAAGTTGGCTTAATGCATTGTCCATAACAATGTATTGTCTAATTTTAGATAAAGACAGAACTTTGCCATCTTCCTAATAGGGGAAAAAAACTATTTTTTAACCAGGTATTTACTTTAAAATATAAACTTTAGGCTTTTTCAGTAAAGTTAATTTTTCTACCTTTATTTCTGCAGGTTATAGTAGCAAACTATATTGCTAGAATATCAGATGAATTAGAAAAACATCTATTCTTCATATTCTTTCTTTATGACAATAAGAATGAACCATTTTTACCATAGTTTTTATTATACTGTTCAAAATTTTGGGTTGAAAAAGTTTCTTCAAAGAAGATTTATTGCACGTTGTTCATGTGGAGTATTATGTTTGGAATTTTGATATCTTAAATGTGAATTCATTTTTTATAAAAGGATAAATACTATTCAAGGCTCTATTGTGTTTAATATAATAAGAATATTTCCTATTAATAAGACAAAAACATATTAATAAGACAAAAAAATTTCCTATTAATAAGACAAAAACAAACTTTTTAATGTAAAGTTCAGAACTTTTATATGAGATCTTTGGGAGCAAAACTAAATACCAAATCTTCAGAATACATTTTCTTTTTCTGGAATTAGCAAAGGTATCAAAGGCAATGAACAAATTGTGAACACTGGCTGCACTTCACTTGATTACATGCATGCAGACAAAGCTGGGACCTTGGTGAAACCATCACTCATGGCTGAAATCATAAGAATAACAAATCTTGTTAAATGAAAACTTATATTTAAATATTCTGAGTAATTAAAGTGGTTTACATTAGAAATGCATGTGTAAATCTGTTCAATCATCAAAAGACAGAAAACTTAAATGTGCACAACTGAATGCAGGATTTCTGGAGCAAAAGATGATTAATGGAAGAGTCCCATAACCAAGTGGATAGGGCAGAAAAAGGTATTAATATTCCATTACTGTTATAACAAATTACAACAAACTTAGTGGCTTAAACAATCTAAGTTTACTATTTTATAGTTCTGTGGGTCAGAAATCTGACATGGGTCTCATAGAACTGACATCAAGATTTTTGGCAGGGCTTTGTTTATTTCCGGAGGTTCTAGGAGAGGCTCCACTTCTGGCTCACTTGAATCATTCACAGAATTCAGTTCCTCGCAACCGTGGAACTGAGATACCTGTTTTCTTGCTAGTGGCCAGCTGAGGGCCTTCCTAGTTTCTAGAAGCCACCCACATTTCTTGCTTATGGTCCCCTTACACATTTTCGAAGTCAGCAACGGCAGGTCAAGTCTCTCTAATGGTTTGAATTTCTCCTCCTTCTTTCTTCTCATCTCTGTGACCCAGTCAGGAAAAGTTATTGGCTTTACTCAGGTGATTACACTGAACCCACTTGGATAATCTAGGATAATCTCCTCATCTCAAGGTCAGTACCCTTAATTACATCTGCAAAGTCCTTTTCCCCATGTAAGGTAAAACATTTGCAAGTTCTGGAGATTAGAACATAAACGTCTTGTGAGGGGTAGAGGTAGGGGCCATTATTCTGCCTACCACTACTATCATACAAGTAAACACTTTAAAGGGATGCCTCATAATTTATACATTATTAAATAAAATAAACAGCATAGCCACTTTCACAGAGTAAACAATTATGTTTATCTCAGGAGAGTAGATCTTAGGATCCCATAAAATGTCAATAAATTTAGCATGAGCATGGATGCCTTCTGGTGCTAATTATAAAAAAAATCGATATATTACTACTCAGAATATTTTTGAGATTTCTGACAAGGGAGAATTGAAATTGATGATCTTAATAAAACCTTCTAACAACAACTACACAAAAACATCTCTAATATTCACCCTTAGAAATATTCAGAGTATTGAGTATTCAGCAAACCTGTTAAATGGCAGTATACTACTATGTCTTTTGAGTTACATCATTTTTAGCATTTTCAACACTTGCTCATTGGCTCTTTCCTTTAACACTTGGATTTACATGAAATCATTGTTACACATAGGTTTCAGGGACAGTGTCTTCTTTCTCAACCAGGCTGTAAAGGTAGAGGCCATGAACCCTGTCAAACATGTACTTTGTAACTTTTTACTGTCTCTCATTTACTGTCTTCCATGATGATTGCCACGTAGTATGCAAAAAACATATTGATTTTGCTTTCCTCTGTAGTGAGGTGAATGTGTCCATACATTTTGTGTCATATCAAATGCTGCTGCCTATTGCTCATCATGAAGAAATTTATTTTGGAAATTATTTAGAAATATATCCCCTACGAATGAAGCTACATATTCTTGGCATGCAGGAATCACCCTGATATGGTTTGGCTCTGTGTCCCCACCCAAATCTCATTTGTAGCTCCCATAATTTCCACATGTTGTGAGAGGGACCCAGTGGGAGATGACTGAATTATGGGGTGGGTCTTTCCCATGCTGTTCTCATAATAGTGAATCGGTCTCATGAGATCTGATGGTTTTAAAAATGGGAGTTTCCCTGCACAAGCTTTCTTTGCCTGCCACCATCCACGTAAGACATGACTTGTTCCTCCTTGCCTTCTGCCATGATTGTGAGGCTTCCCCAGCCACGTGCAACTGTAAGTCCAATTAAACCTCTTTCTTCTGTAAATTGCCCAGTCTTGGATATGTCTTATTGGCAGCGTGAAAATGTATTAATACACATCCACACTGTTACTTTAGTTTAAAACTTGAAAACACTAGACTCAATGACATGTTTTCACATGTCTAATGCACATAATCACTGGGGCTGAAGCACCTATTTTGAAAACACCTACATATCTAGTAGAAAGTAGGTGTGAAATTCAATAACATGTTGGCATCTCTAGTTATATATTTCACCTAAAACTATTAAGAGCGAGGTATGAGCATGAACAGATTTGATTGCATAATCATCCAGTTACTGGTGAAATTTGGCTAAAAGGTTTGACAACGTTTGGAAATATTTCCCTTACAGTGGCTGCCCTGTTGTCTCACTGTTTGACTGTACCTGCTAAGTATCTTATTTGAAAAAGTAAAGCAAAGTTTATTCTTATTTAAAAAGGTAATAAGAGTAGAAAACCATAAGGTTATTCACAGTTGCCAAACTGATAAATGGGACTAAAGGGAAAATAGATCCTAAGCATAGAAATCAATTTAGGTTTCCTACTAAGACATTTGCTGTAATTATAATGTCATCCTTGATACACTGACTCTTTTATTTCTTATCTCTAAACTATCTAGTGTTTTTCCCAAAGAAGACAAAAGTACTAATTGAATTGTGTGTTTTGTTTGGAAAATCAGTTGTTATTACCATAGATTTATTAGGACATTTATTTTACCTATGCAAATTTATTATGTAAAGATTACTTTGTGAAAATGGTACCTTTTGTATTTGCTAATCATTTTTATAATATTTTAACATTTTATATTAAATGTTTATGCATATTTTCCTATTACTTCTTCATGAACCAAGAGGATTTTTTCAATAATTAATGTAAAGTACCATATAATATATCAATCATATTTGTGATGATAGTGAATTATGAAGAATATTGGTAACATAAAGTCACGTTTGTTAATACCCCACAAACCTCATCAGAAGTCTTTAAGTATTGATAAACTGTCATGCTCAGGGTTGCAGATTTGAGGAATTCAACAATCAAATTTTTCCTTAACAGATATACTTCTCACTTTGGCAATAATGCTGTCACTTACTTTCCCTTTCAGCAGCAAATTCACTTTGTTTCTTCACAAGGAAATCCATTACTCATGCCCGAATGACAATAGTTTGCATGCTAGTCATTTTGCCAGATAAACATAGTGTTCCATAAAAAAAGTAGCTAGTTCATCTTACACCTCAATCTCACAAGTGGTTTTCCCAGAGACAAACATATTCTGATTTGCAGCAGAAGTGCTTTATTAAAAATATGTATATTCATTAAATATTTATTAAAATATTAAAAATATAAATGTTCAAAGCTAAAGATTTTTTAATAATTTTCACTGCTTCAACAAAACATTCTTAAATGAAAATGTATTTTTTTAGCTATGAGTGTATGGTGGTAAAGATTACATGAATACTAATACAACAGAATGCCTGTGCCTTCACTCATGTGTAAGAGCCAGGCATTTGACCTACTAATGTTTTTACAACATCAGTCTAAATATTAATGCAACAAAAAAACACAAATAACATCATTGTATTATTATGAAAATAGTTTTCAACTGTGGACCACTTGAAAGAGTTTAAGTCCCCCAGGAGATCATAGAGCATACACTGAGGACTGCTGATATTGTTAAGGCTGCTTTAATACACTGTATTTGTGTGTGTGTGTGTGTGTGTGTGTGTGTGTGTGTGTGTTCTAAAGTTCAAAAAACAGTTACCTGTGTTGATACATAAAGAAAAATTTCTAGAAAAGAAATAATACAAGAGCATATACACTAACTGCAATGTAATTAGCTACGATTTTTCCAAACTGACCAAAAAACTCAACTCCAAATAATCCAAACCATTTAAAACAATTATAAAAATTCCTAAATAACAAAAGAATAGAAAGAACTTATCTAAATTATGATTATAGACTATTTAAAAAATAATGACTATATATATTTGTATACCATATATAATTACTATATATGTAGTTTCTTAACACATGGCATTTAGTCTATGATTTCTTATGGTATCTTCAATATGTTTTCTTAATATATGCTATTTCACAAAGCCACACTCAGAGTAAAACTTATGGTTTTACTATTTTAATCAATATTAATGCACTGAACATCCAACTTAAACCTTAAGCAAGAACAAAAAATTAAAACACTGTATTTTTTTTTAACTTTTATTCCAAGTTCCAGGGTACATGTGCAGGATGTTCAGGTTAGTTACAGAGGGAAACATGTGCCATGGTGGTTTGCTGCACACATTATCCCATCCCCTAGGTATTAATTATAGCATCCATTAGCTAGTCTTCCTGAACATGCATTATTTTTAAAAGAAATTAAACTGGTCATATTTATTTTAAGATTAAAAAATACCAAATATTAGCAAATTTAACAACATAATTTGTCTTTCTATTATTATTCAATTATCACTTCCTTGATAGACTGTGATATATATGATGATATTTTCTATCGAATTGTACCACCAGAAAATCAGTAATCTGGAAAAGATGCATATTTTTCTGATTATGATAAGAGAAAAATTATTGAAATTATCAAAACAATTAGGAAATATAAAATATCAATAACGTTTTTTAACATCATTTTCATCTTTTTTTTTCTTAAGGTCTAGCTAATGTGAAAAAAATTAAAAACACATTTATGAAAAGTAGGAATACGGATATTGTTAGCATTATTTACATATGATAATTTACCTGAAAGTGACAAAAAAAACCACTGCATTTTATAAAAGTAAAACCTTTTCTATATAACAGAAATTACTAAGCAGAAAACAGAATGGGATGCATGCAAATTACATAATATGATTTTGAAGAAGTAAACACCTGTGTGTGTGTGTGTGTGTGTGTCTGCACATTTGTGTTTGTTTGTTTTTATATCAGCACAAAGAAAAAAGTTGTTGAGGGACACAGTGCTATGCTAAAACAATGCAGGGACAATGGAAGAGACTAGGAACAACTGCAACTTTATTTTTATACATTGGTACAATGAAACATGCATTACTCTTTTTAATTGCTGAAAAATACAGAACATTTAAGGGAAAATGGTATATTAGTTAGAAGAACTGAAACAGTATCAATGCTTTTAAACGTTAATTTGTAGAGATTATCTAAACAAAAATACAGAGATATCTGTGGAAAATAAAACAGAAGAGAAGATTTGAAGAAATGAAGAAAAATTATTGATATTCCAGGATAGGAAATCCAAATATTATAAATATTATATTTCATCTGTAAAATTATCTCTGGGACTTGACAAAAATTATATTAAATATATCTTGGAATAGGAAAAATAAAACATCACCAAGAATTATTTGAAGAGAGGTAAAGAAAGAGATGAGTTTCTCTACAAAATACTTAAAAGCGATATTTTAAAATCTATTTTTAATTAAAGTATTTTACTGGTTCAGAATCAGAAAGATAATTTTAAGGCATCAGAATTGAAAGTCTACATCATACTACTTTTTAATACAATTTGACAGTATAGCAGTTCAAATTAAGCAAACATAAAACATCACATTGTCAAATGAGACTCAAACAAACCACATAACTTGGTACAAAGTCTCCCTAATAACCAAGGATGCAAAGAATCAACAAGCACAGATGTCTCTCAGTAAAGTTGCAAGTTACTTCACCCAGCAAGATGCTTTTATGTGATAAAACATTCAATTTTGCCCATCAGGGAGTTGTATAACTTATAAGATACTCTCCAAGGAGACGTACTTAATAAGTGAATTGAGTAAAGGTGTATTTACTACAAACAATCCTATACCTGGAACACTCTTTACACTGCATTCCATAGGTCAGCACTCCCCTCCCAGAAATTATTGTCTGTCCATTTACCAGGAGATCCTGGTAAATTAGTTACAGTGCAATTAGACAGTTATCTTTTTTCCCCTGGAAGTAGTTCTCCCCGATTCCTCAATCAGAAAACAAATGGATCACATCCTGACTATTTTAATTCCTTGCTCAAGCTTTTCTAGTGTTCTCTCCGCATTGGCTAATTTTAACTTTTTCACAGCACAGTAATTTCTGGAAAATAACACTTCTTACACAATGGTTGAAGGCTTCAAGAGTGAGTATTCTGTTAGCTCATGCAAGAAGTGCTTATTTAAAAAAGCATGACACCCCTCCCCTCACTTTTTTGCTCCTTCTCTTGTTTTATGATGCCTGCTCCCCTTTGCCTTCCACATCCATGAAAGCTTCCTGAGGTCCCTTGGCAGAAATAGATGCTGACTCCATGTTTCTTGTATAGCCTGCAGAACTGTAAGCCGAATCAACCTTTTTTTTTATGTTACCCAGACGCGGGTATTCTTTCACAGCAGTCCCCAAGCTTTCTAGCACCAAGGCCTTGCTTCCTGGAAGACAATTTTTCTACCACTTTGTGGGGTGGGGGAGTGTGTGGGTGGAGAGGGGATGTTTTCTGGATGAAATTGTTCCACTTCAGACCATCAGGCATCAGTTAGATTTTCAGAAGGAGTGTGCAGCCTAGATCCCTCACATGCACAGTTCACAAGTTCATGTTCCTATGAGAATCTGATGCCAACTGCTGATCTGACAGGAGACAGAACTCAGGCAGTAATGCTGGCTCACTGGCCACTCAGCTCCTGCTGTTGTCTGGTTCCTAACGGTCCATTTACCAGTACCAGTCCACAGCCTGGGGCTTGGGAACTCTTGCTTTATATCAATGCAGATGGACTAAGACATATGATTACTATAATATACTTTAAAGCACAATCTTCATTTTATATAGGGTGATGTTTTTACTATGGATCTTGGATAGTCAGTGTGACTGGGAGTTCACTACTGGGGGATGATCAAATATTTTTCAACAGAACAGGCTGTTCTGGAGGCTGCCACAAGTACCTTAGCTACTCCCCTCCCCCGCCTTATATTGGTTTTTTTTGCTAATTTAAATAATAATTGTTAGAAATGTATTTTCATTGGTAGAAGTAAATTGTAGAATTACCATAGTGACTTTTTTAATAAAAAGGTCTCCCATTATTTAAATCACTAGGTGTTACAATCTGTACACACTGGCATATTTTACAAAAAAAAAAATAGATGGGATAATTTGGAAATAAGAAAAGTGGAACAGTTTATCACCACAATAATTTGCAAAACACTTCTCTAGAATGTAGCCACACCTGCCTCTAGGGACCATTTCACTGCAAGGAATGGTTAAGTATTTTAGTTACAAAATACTCAGTATAAAAGGATGCCATATTTTGGGGTGATAGTACTTGACTCCTTAATTACCTAATATCATCATTACTAATTTACTTTACTAACATGCAAAAAGAAGTGTGAGTAGCTCAGGGAAGGATCACATTTTGCTTATCTTTGTGTTGCACCATCTTTTCAGTCAGTGTCTGGCTTACAACCAATAATCACTGATCATATAATAAATAAATAGATGAAATGTGCATATGTACATTTTATACATACATATATGTGTATATAGATTTTTATATAGCCAGTTTTGTTAATTATGCCCATTTGGATTATTTTAGGGGCTAACCAAATCTCACAAAACTTTCATAAAAGTTAAATACAATACAACAAGAGAAACAAAACCACAGAAAGACATCTGAGATGGTCTGACACTTCTAGAGCTATCTTCCAGAGCACTGGCTGGGCGCGGTGGCTCACACCTGTAATCCCAGCACTTTGGGAGGCCGAGGCGGGCGGATCACAAGGTCAGAAGATCGAGACCATCCTGGCTAACACGGTGAAACCCCGTCTCTACTAAAAATACAAAAAGTTAGCCAGGCGTGGTGGTGGGCAACTGTAGTCCCAGCTACTGAAGCTGAGACAGGAGAATGGCTTTAACCCGGGAGGCGGAGCTTGCAGTGAGCTGAGATAGCGCCACTGCACTCCAGCCTGGGAAACAGAGCGAGACTCTGTCTCAAAAAAAAAAAGAATTAGTACCATGTCTTCACTCCAAGTCTTTAGGGAGATAAGCACAGATTTGGGAGAGGTCAGATCCCCATGAGACCTCATGTACACAATGTGTGTGTTATACTTTTGGTGGGGAGTGGAGAGAAAGAGAGAGAGAGAGAGAGAAGCCATAAAGGAGTCTCGTAATAATAGTGTTCATGCTTCAAAAGAAACAGTTAATCCAATATACTTCCTTGAAAGCTGATGTATTAAGATCTTAATCATAATCCAGAAACAGTAAAACAAATGCTTATATTTTCTTTGACCTCACATGGAGGCTGAAAAATCTATCTTTTAACTTAAAAACAACTATCTTACCAAAAGTAATTTTTTTAGCTAAATTAATATTAAAAGCAATGAATGGTCAAGATAATTATTGGATTAAATTTAGATGGGGAAAACACTGACTTCTAAATTTAGTGAGGCAATAGGTTCAGCAACAAAAAGCCTTCCCAAAGAGTCTCCTTTTCATATATATATATTTTTTTATTTGTCTATCCCTGATTTTCTTGCCATATTTTAATTGTGAAATGGTGTGCAAATTACTTAACCTCTTGTGCATGTTTCTTTATCTGTATAATGGGGATTAAAACAGTATCTTTCAATGCAGAAGCCTCACGAGCCGATGCGACCAAATGGAAGAAACGGTATCAGTGATGGAAGATGAAATGAATGAAATGAAGTGAGAAGGGACGTTTAGAGAAAAAAGAATAAAAAGAAACAAACAAAGCCTCCAAGAAATATGGGACTATGTGAAAAGACCAAATCTGCGTCTGATTGGTGTACCTGAAAGTGACGGGGAGAATGGAACCAAGTTGGAAAACACTCTGCAGGATATTATCCAGGAGAACTTCCCCAATCTAGCAAGGCAGGCCAACATTCAGATTCAGGAAATAAAGAGAACACCACAAAGATACTCCTCGAGAAGAGCACCTCCAAGACACACAATTGTCAGATTCACCAAAGTTGAAATGAAGGAAAACATGTTAAGGGCAGCCAGAGAGAAAGGTCGGGTTACTCACAAAGGGAAGCCCATCAGACTAACAGCGGATCTCTCGTCAGAAACTCTACAAGCCAGAAGAGAGTGGGGGCCAATATTCAACATTCTTAAAGAAAAGAATTATCAACCCAGAATTTCATATCCAGCCAAACTAAGCTTCATAAGTGAAGGAGAAATAAAATACTTTACAGACAAGCAAATGCTGAGAGATTTTGTCACCACCAAGCCTGCCCTAAAAGAGCTCCTGAAGGAAGTGCTAAACATGGAAAGGCACAACCGGTACCAGCCGCTGCAAAATCATGCCAAAATGGAAAGACCATCGAGAGTAGGAAGAAACTGCATCAACTAACGAGCAAAATAACCAGCTAACATCACAATGACAGGATCAAATTCACACATAACAATATTAACTTTAAATGTAAATGGACTAAATGCTCCAATTAAAAGACACAGACTGGCAAATTGGATAAAGAGTCAAGACCCATCAGTGTGCTGTATTCAGGAGACCCATGTCACGAGCAGAGACACACATAGGCTCAAAATAAAAGGATGGAGGAAGATCTACCAAGCAAATGGAAAACAAAAAAAGGCAGGGGTTGCAATCCTAGTCTCTGATAAAACAGACTTTAAACCAACAAAGATCAAAAGAGACAAAGAAGGCCATTACATAATGATAAAGGGATCAATTCCACAAGAAGAGCTAACTATCCTAAATAGATATGCACCCAATACAGCAGCACCTAGATTCATAAAGCAAGTCCTGAGTGACCTACAAAGAGACTTAGACTCCCACACAATAATAATGGGAGACTTTAACACCCCACTGTCAACATTAGACAGATCAACGAGACAGAAAGTTAACAAGGATACCCAGGAATTGAACTCAGCTCTGCACCAAGCAGACCTAATAGACATCTACAGAACTCTCCACCCCAAATCAACAGAATATACATTTTTTTCAGCACCACACCACACCTATTCCAAAATTTTCCACATACTTGGAAGTAAAGCTCTCCTCAGCAAATGTAAAAGAACAGAAATTATAACAAACTGTCTCTCAGACCACAGTGCAATCAAACCAGAACTCAGGATTAAGAAACTCACTCAAAACCTCTCAACTACATGGAAACTAAACAACCTGCTCCTGAATGACTACTGGGTACATAACGAAATGAAGGCAGAAATAAAGATGTTCTTTGAAATCAACTTGATTGTTATAGCGACAAAGATTATGCTGTCAAATCAGATGGACCTATGTGAAGGCATTGTTTTTTTAGACAAATATAGAAAATTAAGTGCTAAAGAGAAGCACAAAAATAAAACTCTAATATTATGAAATAAGCTTTAAAGATAACTTGTCTCTCTTCTTTCTTTAAAATGGAGTTTACAATGGTTGACTCAATCTATGCTAGAAAATACTACAAAACAAAATTTATTCTCATTGACTTAAAAATTTCATTTTGGTCATATTGAATGCCTGAGAGACGAGATGGATTCACAGCCGAATTCTACCAGAGGTACAAGGAGGAACTGGTACCATTCCTTCTGAAACTATTCCAATCAATAGAAAAAGAGGGAATCCTCCCTAACTCATTTTATAAGGCCAGCATCATCCTGATACCAAAGCTGGGCAGAGACACAACAAAAAAAGAGAATTTTAGACCAATTTCCTTGATGAACATTGATGCAAAAATCCTCAATAAAATACTGGCAAACTGAATCCAGCAGCACATCAAAAAGCTTATCCACCATGATCAAGTGGGCTTCATCCCTGGGATGCAAGGCTGGTTCAACATACGCAAATCAATAAATGTAATCCAGCATATAAACAGAACCAAAGACAAAAACCACATGATTATCTCAATAGATGCAGAAAAGGCCTTTGACAAAATTCAACAACCTTCATGCTAAAAACTCTCAATAAATTAGGTATTGATGGGATGTATCTCAAAATAATAAGAGCTATCTATGACAAACCCACAGCCAATATCATACTGAATGGGCAAAAACTGGAAGCATTCCCTTTGAAAACTGGCACAAGACAGGGATGCCCTCTCTCACCACTCCTATTCAACATAGTGTTGGAAGTTCTGGCCAGGGCAATTAGGCAGGAGAAGGAAATCAAGGGTATTCAATTAGGAAAAGAGGAAGTCAAATTGTCCCTGTTTGCAGACGACATGATTGTATATCTAGAAAACCCCATTGTCTCAGCCCAAAATCTCCTTAAGCTGATAAGCAACTTCAGCAAAGTCTCAGGATACAAAATCAATGTACAAAAATCACAAGCATTCTTATACACCAATAACAGACAAACAGAGAGCCAAATCATGAGTGAACTCCCATTCACAATTGCTTCAAAGAGAATAAAATACTTAGGAATCCAACTTACAAGGGACGTGAAGGACCTCTTCAAGGAGAACTATAAACCACTGCTCAATGAAATAAAAGAGGATACAAACAAATGGAAGAACATTCCATGCTCATGGGTAGGAATAATCAATATCGTGAAAATGGCCATACTGCCCAAGGTAATTGATAGATTCAATGCCATCCCCATCAAGCTACCAATGACTTTCTTCACAGAATTGGAAAAAACTACTTTAAAGTTCATATGGAACCAAAAAAGAGCCCGCATCGCCAAGTCAATCCTAAGCCAAAAGAACAAAGCTGGAGGCATCACGCTACCTGACCTCAAACTATACTACAAGGCTACAGTAACCAAAACAGCATGGTACTGGTACCAAAACAGAGATACAGATCAATGGAACAGAACAGAGCCCTCAGAAATAACGCCACATATCTACAACTATCTGACCTTTGACAAACCTGAGAAAAACAAACAATGGGGAAAGGATTCCCTATTTAATAAATGGTGCAGGAAAACTGGCTAGCCATATGTAGAAAGCTGAAACTGGATCCCTTCCTTACACCTTATACAAAAATTAATTCAAGATGGATTAAAGACTTAAACGTTAGACCTAAAGCCATAAAAACCCTAGAAGAAAACCTAGGCATTACCATTCAGGACGTAGGCATGGGCAAAGACTTCATGTCTAAAACACCAAAAGCAATGGCAACAAAAGCCAAAATTGACAAATGGGATCTAATTAAACTAAAGAGCTTCTGCACAGCAAAAGAAACTACCATCAGAGTGAACAGGCAACCTACAAAATGGGAGAAAATTTTCAAACCTACTCATCTGACAAAGGGCTAATATCCAGAACCTACAATGAACTCAAACAAATTTACAAGAAAAAAACAAACCCCATCAAATAGCGGGCAAAGGATATGAACAGACACTTCTCAAAAGAAGACATTTATGGAGCCAAAAGACACATGAAGAAATGCTCATCATCACTGGCCATCAGAGAAATGCAAATCAAAACCACAATGAGATATCATCTCACACCAATTAGAATGGCAATCATTAAAAAGTCAGGAAACAACAGGTGCTGGAGAGGATGTGGAGAAATAGGAACACTTTTACACTGTTGGTGGGACAAACTAGTTCAACCATTGCGGAAGTCAGTGTGGCGATTCCTCAGGGATCTAGAACTAGAAATACCATTTGACCCAGCCATCCCATTACTGGGTATATACCCAAAGGACTATAAATCATGCTGCTGTAAAGACACATGGACACGTATGTTTATTGCGGCACTATTCACAATAGCAAAGACTTGGAACCAACCCAAATGTCCAACAATGATAGACTGGATTAAGAAAATGTGGCACATATACACCATGGAATACTATGCAGGCATAAAAAATGATGAGTTCATGTCCTTTGTAGGGACATGGATGAAATTGGAAATCATCATTCTCAGTAAACTATCCCAAGGACAAAAAACCAAACACCACATGTTCTCATTCATAGATGGGAATTGAACAATGAGAACACATGGACACAGGAAGGGGAACATCACACTCTGGGGACTGTTGTGGAGTGGGGGTAGGGGGGAGGGATAGCATTAGGAGATATAACTAATGCTAAATGGCGAGTTAATGGGTGCAGCACACCAGCATGGCACATGTATACATATGTAACTAACCTGCATATTGTGCACATGTACCCTAAAACTTAAAGTATAATAATAATAATAATAATAAAGTATCTTTCTCACTGTACCTTATGGGAATTAAAGTAGTTCATAGCCATGAACTGTTTAAAATAATTTGCATTACACAAAGTATGTGCTTAAGAGTATTAAACAATATGTTATTGTTAGCCACATTAGTGTGTTATATTATGCTGTTAAGGGTTGTCAGACATCTGATTTTATTATTTCTCAAATGCTTTAATGGTCAGGAGTTTGTGTTCATGTCATTTCTCTGTCCCATTTTTTCAAAACTTTAGGTCAATGCTACACAGGCTTGATTGCTCATTTCATTAATGTATATTTTAATGTTATTTGGTACAGGTGTGTTCTGCTTGTTTTACATAGCCTCAAGCTGATCAGGTCTAATGTCTCTTTTACTCTGAATTTTTTAAAAATTGGTTCATTCTCATATTATTGCTAAGATAGACATTTCAATGATGTTTATGTTTTATATGGCCTGAAAATAAATCAAGACTTTTAAAATTTTTAAATATATTACAAATTGCACAACAATCATTTACAAAATTAAATAAACATAGCAATAACCATTGCTTGTACATATTCTTTTTGCAATAAACTTAATTTTTAAAAAAACCTTATTTGTTTTAGAAAAGTTTTAGGTTCAAGGCCCAAACTGAGCAGAAGATAAAAATATGCCATTTATTTTCTTCCCTCATATGTTTGCAGCTTCCCCCATAACTGATGTCCTGCACTAGAGTGGTATACTTGTTACAATTGATGAACCCACATTGACACATCATTATCATTCAAAGACCATAGTTTATGTGAGGTTCTCTCTTGCTAGTACATACTATTTTCATGCATTTATTATGCAACATTTTTGGTATTTTTAACTCACTGGATATTTATACCACTTCAGAACCTTTAAAATAGGTCCCCAATACATGAAATACCCAAAATAAATAATGTGCTGCATTTACCATTTCATGATATTTCAAATAAAATAATATGAAAAATATTTTCCAATCAAAATAACAAAATACATAGTTGAATGGATCCTCCAAGGTGACCTAAAATTAAGAAAATTTAAGACAGATGCACAGTCTGAAATTGTTGCATAAACTGCTGTTTCCTGGAAATAATATTTATAAAATTGACTCTGGTGTCATAAAGTAGTTAACAAATCTCCAGCTCCAATCAATGAACAAAATTATCTACAAAATCAGATCCAATTACTGCACTTTAAAACAAAAGTTTTATAATTCCCAGACATCATCATCACCATTATTATTATTAATCAGGTTTCTCAAGTAACATTTTAAGTAATATTCTTCATCAGAAACCCCCTCCCCTCTACACACACAAGGATGATGGATGGAAGCATTCGCATTCTTAAATAAGCATGCGAGGAAATTAAAGGAAATTTTAGAATGTTGTAGACTCTGGAATCCTGCCATGCTTGGTTTCCCACTGTGCCACACTAGTTCCTGCTTTTCACAGTAAAATGACATGCACAGCAGGAAAACCAGACAAAAAGGCTCTTAATTATCAGTAATGGCCCAACATTCAAAGATGCTAGCTTCTGCAAACCTTGGAAGTAATTATTGTTTCCATTAGTGTTTCTGTTTATCCTCAGCTTTTTAAAACATTTGTTAGTCAATTAATGATTAATTTCCATCCTATCAGAAGACACAGAGCATTTTAAATGAGACTTCTGCCCCTTAACACTCTATACAGGCATTCACATAATATTAACAGTTTGGTAATTTATACATACCTATAAATACAAACACTTTTTTACATTATTCTTCACATATCTAAAAGAATCTATGCAGAGAGATAGTAACAAAATGTTACTCTCTCAACGTCTGTTAAATGTATTAGGAAACAAAAAATTAATTTTACTCATGTACAGATAACAAAATAGCATGTAACGTTGCAGAAATTATAGTAAATTATTAAATTAAAGAAATTATTAAATTAATTTCATAAATGTTTACTCTTAACAAAGGGTTACTTTTCCCTGTTAAATTCTGCAATAACAATGTGGAAAATGAAACTAAAGTTTTTAAAACTTTAGGTATCATTTTGGGAATAAAAAATAAGATCAACTTACTGATAATGCACACAAGATTTCATTTCTTTAAAGGAGTAACAAAAGACCATACAGTTTTATTAAATCTCTAGGCTGAAAAGAAACTTATATTTTATGGTATTCCACTGAAAATCTCCATTTTTTTTACATAAAACTTTATCAAAATAGTTGTCCCGTCTCTAAATAAGTTCCATGACAGAAATCTCACTGCTAATAAGCAATCAGAAAGCTAATATAATCATTCACTAATCATCAGGGAAATGCAAATTAAACCCACAATAAGGTATCACCTCACCCGTTAGGATGGCTATTATAAAAAAGACAAGACATAACAAATATTGATCAGGATGTGAAGAAAAAGAAATCCTTGTACATCGTTGGTAGGACTGTTAACTGGCACAGCAATTATAGAAAATAATATGTAAGTTCCTCAAAATATTAAAAATAGAATTAACATTATCCAGTAATTCTTCTTCTACATATATACCCAACAGAAATGAACCGTATGCTGAAAAGACATTTGCACTCACATGTTTATTGCAGCATTATTCTCAATAGCCAAGATATGAAAATAACGTAAGTATCCATCAATAGATAGATAAAGAAAATGTAGTTATTATTTAGTCTTAAAAAAGAAAGAAATCCTGCCATTTGTGACACCATGGATAAACCTGGAGGGCATTACACTGAGTGAGATAAGCCAGGTGCTGCATCATCTCCCTTATATGTGGAATCTAAAAACATCGAGCTCATAGAAACAGAGTAGAATGGTGGTTACCCAGGACTGGAGAGAGGATGAAGTGGAGTGATGCAGGTCAAAGGGTACAAACTTTCAGTTATGAAGGATAAACAATTGCTATAACTCTAATGTCGAACATGGGGAGTACAGTTAATAAAACTATAATTAATAATAGTAATTATTATTAACTATAGTTAATAATTTTCTGAGAAGAATAAGTGTTCCTACCATAAAATTCTAAAAAAGGTAAATATGTAAGGTGATGAATGTGCTAGTTTGATTGTCATAATTATTTCACAATGTATATGACTATCGAATCATCAGGTTGTACACCTTATACATATACAATTTTGTAAACCATGCCTTAATAAAACTAAATTTAAAAAAAAAAAAAGCTAATGAAAATGGTACGATGACTGGACTCTACATGTTTTTCTCTAACTTTTCTAGGAAATTACTTTTACCAGCAGAAGAGACAGAATGAGCATACCTTCCAAGCCTGATTGGATCATCCCAAGCAACTTTTCAAAAGCTCAAGTTTCTATGAGAGCCTTGAATTTATTTTTAAAATTTAAAAAGATTTTGCATTCTACTCCAAAATGCATCTCTATTTGTGATAATATAATATTTTTATCATTCTTTATGAGTGTAAGATTGATCCCTTGATTTCTCAACATCTGTACTGAATTAATGAGCCACAAACATACCAGTTCAGTTCAGTCTGTTACCTTTCCTTAGTGTTACATGTTTTCAGAAATAAGCTCACACAATAATGTTCATACAAAAGGCCAGTGTACCCATATGCATGAATTTTTATATGCCTATCTCTACGTATGGGCTATTTCTGGGTGGACATTGAGAGGAAATCCAGAAAACACTATCAAAGAGGGAGTTTTAGTGCAATAGTCCCGTGCAAATATTTGTGAAAAGTTTGTATTATGTTTCTTTGTGACGAGAAACCAATTTGTTTTGTATCAAGTGAAGACTGAAGTGTTTTTCCACCTGTCTTGTATGCATTTTGAAGAATTTTTCATAATACAAGTGTCTGATAATTGTTCATTTTTTAACCATGAATATTGGTATTTTCATAATGTGAATTACTTAAATGTCTCAATGGATACATACATAAATCCTCACACTTTTTACATAACTCTCAGACTTTGTTTTCTCTAAAGCAATCTTATCATGAGATATTAAAACATTCCATTTTGCATTACAGTTGATACTATATAGTTATAGTTGAGCACTGAAAGTACATATGATATAATTAAGTCACCTAAGGAGTAATTCTTTATCATTTACAGGATTGCTGCCTACATTCACTATATCAAAATGTTCAGTTTGTCATAGTGTGCTTTTTAGATATATGTAAAATTTAAAACAAAGAATTCTGTATTTTGTTTATAAGATTCTGAACAGCAAACACCCAAACTAGGCCAGGATATATCTATTTAATAAGGCAAACTTACAACAGCACATCTCATTTTATTAAATAGTTTTAAAAATTGTGTATTCAAAAAGCATTTTAAAAATTAATGAAGCATTTTAAGTCCAAAGATCATGAAGAAACTCTGATTCAAGATGTTGCTAAATATTTGGGACCAATGTATATATTGTGGGTACTCAATGACCTTGAGGTAAACTACCTACCTTGCCTGTCTACATTATTTTTTCCCAATCAGTACTGTTCTCCTATACACACACACAAATTTATTTTCTCAGAAATGTATTTGCTATATTGTATCATCACATACTTTGAAAACTAGGCAACCCACAGACATTATTATTAACATGGCTACAAAAAACAAGCCATTTTCTTAGTATTTATTATTTTATACAATTCTTAGAAAATATAGACTAATCTTGCACTTTCAAGTAAATTTTCAAGTTTGTCTTCTGAGTAAAAAAGAAAATGTGTTGTTTGAGATTTTTGTACAAATACGAAATAATATCTGGCTTGACTAATTACTCTGACTCAAAGAGATGTGTCCGCCATGATTCAGGCCTTTAATAATTTTTTTATCATGTGAGAATTTTGTCTCAAGGCAATTCTAGAAGAGATCCTAAATAATGTTTCAAAAAACGTTATACCTGCTTGTTCATGTGTTCTATTTATCACATTAGCTCCTAGCTAGGACTTCTCTATTACTGGTTGCAGAAAAGCTCTTTTAAAGGTACAAAGAGGAGCTGGTACCATTCCTTCTGAAACGATTCCAAACAATAGAAAATGAGGGAATCCTCCCTAACACATTTTATGAGGCCACCATCATCCTGATACCAAAACCTAACAGAGACACAACAACAACAAAAAAATTTCACACCATTATCCCTGATGAACATCAAAGAGAAATCCTCAATAAAATACCGGCAAACCAAATCCAGCAGCACATTAAAAACCTTATCCACCACGATCAAGCTGGCTTCATCCCTGGGATGCAAGGCTGGTTCAACATATGCAAATCAATAAACGTAATCCATCACATAAACAGATCCAATGACAAAAATCACATGATTATCTCAACACATGCATAAAAGGCCTTCAAAAAAATTCAACACCACTTCATTCTAAAAACTCTTAATAAACTAGGTATTGATGGAACGTATCTCAAAATAATAAGAACTATTTATGACAAACCAACAACTATTTAGAGACCGGACAACTATTTTGATAAAGTTTTATATTTTAAAAAATGGAGATTTTTCAGTGGAATACCATAAAATATAAGTTTCTTTTCAGCCTACAGATTTAATAAAACTATATGGTTTTTTGTTAACTCCTTTAAAGAAATGAAATCTTGTGTGCATTATCAGTAATTTGATCTTATTTTTTATTTATTCCCAAAAATGATACCTAAAGTTTTAAAAACTTTAATTTCATTTTCCACTTTGTTATTGCAAAATTTAACAGGGAAAAGTAACCCCTTTGTTAAGAGTAAACATTTATGAAATTAATTTAATAATTTCTGTAATTTAATAATTTACTATAATTTCTGCAACGTTACATGCTATTTTGTTATCTGTACATAAAATGAATAAAATTAATTTTTTGTTTCCTAATACATTTAACAGATGTTGAGAGAGTAACATTTTGTTACTATCTCTCTGCATAGGTTCTTTTAGATACGTGAAGAATAATGTAAAAAAGTGTTTGTATTTATAGGTATGTATAAATTACCGAACTGTTAATATTATGTGAATGCCTATATAGAGTGTTAAGGGGCAGAAGCCTCATTTAAAATGCTCTGTGCCTTCTGATAAAATGGAAATTAATCATTAATTGATATCATACTGAATGGGCAAAAGCTGGAAGCATTCCCTTTGAAAACATGCACAAGACAAGGATGCCCTCTCTTACCACTCCCATTCAACATAGTTTTAGAAGTTTGGACCAGGGCAATCAGGCAAGAGAAGAAACAAAGGGTATTCAAATAGGAAAAGAGGAAGTTGAATTGTCTCTGTTTGCAGATGACATGATTGTACATTTCGAAAACCCCATCATCAGGCCAGGCGCAGTGGCTCACGCCTGTATTTCCAGCACTTTGGGAGGCCGAGGTGGGCCGATCTCTTGAGGTCAGGAGTTTGAGACCAGCCTGACCAACATGAGGAAATCCTGTCTCTACTAAAAATACAAAAATAGCCGGGTGTGGTGGCATGCACCTGTAATCCCAGCTCCTCGGGAGGCTGAGACAGGAGAGTAGTTTGAACCCTGGAGGCAGAGGTTGCGGTGAGCCGAGATCGCACCATTGAACTCCAGCCTGGGAAACAAGAGCAAAACTCCATCTCAAAAAAAAAAAGAAAAAGAAAAAGAAAAAAAGAAAAGAAAACCCCATCCTCTCAGCCCAAAATCTCCTTAAGCTGATAAGCAACTTCAGCAAAGTCTCAGGATATAAAATCAATGTGCAAAAATTACAAGCATTCCTATATACCAATAGTAGACAAACAGAGAGCCAAATCATGAGTAAACTCCCATTCACAATTGCTACAAAGAGAACAAAATACCTAGGAATCCAACTTACAAGGGATGTGGAAGACCTCTTCAAGGAGAACTACAAACCACTGCTCAAGGAAATAAGAGAGGACACAAACAAATGGAAAAACATTCCATGCTTATGGATAGGAAGAATCAATATCGTGAAAATGGCCATACTGCCCAAAGTAATTTATAGATTCAGTGCTATCACATCAAGCTACCATTGACTTTCTTCACAGAATTAGAAAAAACTTCTTTAAATTTTATATGGAACCAAAAAAGAGCCCGCATTGCCAAGACAATACTAAGCAAAAAGAACAAGCTGGAGGTATCATGTTACCTGACTTCAATCTATACTACAAGGCTACAGCAACCAAAACGGCTTACCAAAACAGATACATAGACCAATGAAACAGAACAGAAGCCTCAGAAATAATGCCGCACATTTACAAACATCTGATCTTTGATAAACCTGACAAAAACAAGCAATAGGGAAAGGATTCCCTCTTTAATAAACGGTGTTGGGAAAACTGGCTAGCCATATGCAGAAAACTTAAACTGGACCCCTTACTTACACCTTATACAAAAATTAACTCAAGATGGATTAAAGACAAAACATAAGACCTAAAACCATAAAATCCCTAGAATAAAACCTAGATAATACCATTCAGGACATAGGCATGGGCAAAGACTTCATGACTAAAATACCAAAAACAATGGCAATAAAAGACAAAATTGACAAATGGGATCTAATTAAACTAAAGAGCTTCTGCACAGTAAAAGAAACTATCATCAGAGTGAACCAGCAACCAACAGAATAGGAGAAAACTTTTGCAATCTATCCATCTGACAAAGGGCTAATATCCAGAATCTACAAGGAACTTAAGCAAATTTCCAAGAAAAAAACAAACAACCCCATCAAAAAGTGGGTGAAGGATATGAACAGACATTTTTCAATGGAAGACATTTATGCAGCCAACAGATACATGAAAAAAAGCTCATCATCACTGGTCATTAGAGAAATGCAAATCAAAACCACAATGAGATATTATTTTACACCAGTTAGAATGGCAATGATTAAAAAGTCAGGAAACAACAGACGCTGGAGAGGATGTGGAGAAATAGGAACGTGTTTATACTGTTGGTGGGAGTGTAAATTAGTTCAACCACTGTGGAAGACAGTGTGGCGACTCCTCAAGGACCTAGAACCAGAAATACCATTTGACCCAGCAATCCCATTACTGGCTATATAACTAAAGGATTCTAAATCATTCTACTATAAAGACATACGCACACGTATGTTTATTGCTACACTATTCACAATCACAAAGACTTGGAACCAACCCAAATGCCCATCACTGATAGACTGGATAAAGAAACTGTGGCACATATACACCATGGAATACTATGCAGCCATAAAAAAGGATGTGTTCATGTCCTTTGCAGGGACATGAATGAAGCTGGAAACCATCATTCTCAGCAAACTAACACAGGAACAGAAAACCAAACACCACATGTTCTCACTCATAGGTGGGAGATGAACAATGAGAACACATGGACACAGAGAGGGGAATATCACACACTGGGAACTGTCATGGGGTGGCAGGCTAAGGGAGGATAGCATTAGGAGAAATACCTAATGTAGATGATGGGTTGATGGGTGCAGCAAACCACCATGGCACATGTATACCTATATAACAACCTCCAAGTTCTGCACATGTATCCCAGAATTTAAAACATAAAGTATAAATAAATAAATAAACACAATTACTTTTTAAATGTAGCTGCAAGTAAGCTGTTTTCATAAGTCAGATGCTCTCTAAATGATATCAAGAATTAGACATTTATAGCTTTACAAAATAATGAAAGGATCTTTAAATCAGTGTCTAAATGGACACCTTTCTTTTTAGATGTGCTATTATTGTTCACTGCTCATTTCATTTTCCACAATTGGTAACCTCTGTTTTCAATTCACATCTATGGCAGTTCTTGACCTTTGCAAGTTGGTCTAAAATGTCTTCTCAGTCCCCTTTATCTGCGCTTCCCCTAACCCCATCTTAAAAGATGAGGCAGCAGATTTATAACAATCTCATCTGAAATCAAGCATCCAACATAGTTTTATGAATTCAAGCAATTAATTATCTTAAATGAATACTTAGACATGTAGGGGCTCTAAGATTACTTCCTAGAAGCTCCATTGCCTGGGCAATATATGGTAAGCTGTATATTAGAAGATTACTTGCATATTAATTTTATTCTGAAATGTGGGATAGATTATTTGCAGTTATTTAGTATTAAAATTTCAAGATCTGTCTTCACAAAGCTTTGATAGAGAAGTTTGCTATATTCTTTTTTTTTTTTTTTTTTTAAAGACAGAGTCTTGCTCTGTAACCAGGTTGGAGTACAGTGGCGTCATCTTGGCTCACTGCAACCTCCACCTCCTGGGTTCAAGCAATTCTCCTGCCTCAGCCTCCCAAGTAGGTAATTTTACTCTCAGGTAATTTTTGCATTTTTAGTAGAGACGGGATTTCACCACGTTGGCCAGGATGGTCTCAATCTCTTGACCTCGTGATCGGCCTGCCTCGGCCTCCCAAAGTGCTGGGATTACAGCTGTGAGCCAGCATGCCAGGCCAACACTGGCTGTATTCTAAGAAAACATTATGATTTAAACTTAAAAATCTTAAAATGAGTATAGAATGCAGAAAATCTCCAACATAAATATCTAATTTTATTATTTTTAATTTAGTTTTTAAAAATAAAATTGTCCTTTTCCAATCTGTTTTTTGCTATGTACATTCTTTGATTCTATCTATTAATTAATTTTATTATTATTACCAGAAACACACACACACACACACACACACACACAGAGTACTGGGATAAATGTTTTAAAATCTCACAGAGCTATCTGTATCAGCCTTGTCTGGTGATCACTTAAACCTAGAAGAAAGCCACTCTTGCTTTTCTCTTTATCTTTGAATTCCCAAAATTAATAGGAAAATAAGTCAAACTATTATTTTAAGCCTGTACCGTAAATGACTATTTAATAATCAAGGCAAATATCACACACTTATTTTTAATACCCAGGTATGCAAAATATTAATCCTGATAATTTAAGAGCAAGTTATACAAAAATCAATCCTAATATGTTTCTGTTGGAAATCAGATTATTCCTCCCCTGGAGAGTCTCTCTTAACCCAGAGGGACAGAAATTACTTCTGGACTACATTCCTGTAATGATTGCATCAGTCTCTGAAAACCACTTCCCTCCTTAGATGCTCTCCAAACATATGCCTCCTTTGGGGGCATTAAAGTAGCAAGTGCTCTAGACAGAAAGCTCATTTATCAAGTTCAAATTCTCAGGCAGCCATCTGTTAAGCGTAGAGATTTGTGATTTAGTAATCACTGTTGTCACTGTCCCACAAATCACCTCTTTGAAGTGAAACAACCTCTATCCCATTACTCCAAGAAAATAGATTGAAATTATCCCAATTCAATACTTTCTTATGCAGATGATGATTAATTTGTAGCAATAGGAAGTATAGTGTCAAATATGTTATAGGATTAGGCAGTACTGGTAAAATGCTCATTCTCCATTCTCATGTCCTGAAGAATTAGCATAGTAAAAATAATTGTGTTACAACTAAGCTGTATGTTACTTGCCTATATTTTTTTCTACCTCAAAGTTGGTAAATCATTAACTATCATTAGTTTTTAGAGCCATCAGAAGCCTTAGATAATCTATGGTATTTGTCCATGAAGATATATCCACAAGCAGCATCTAGTGGCTAAAGTTCATTTTACATTGGCAGATGTTGGCATAAGAGAACAGTGCTAGGCTCTTCCTGTCTTCAGCAACATTACACATCATCAATCTTGACAATGGGAATTGCACCTGCTTCCTGTGATTCCACAGTCTATGTTTCACTAAATGCTCAGCATGATTGTTGGTATTATGCTACCATTCAGAAACCCCATCTAGGCAGGCATGGTGAACTTAGGCAGCAACATTTAGAAAACGAGAAATAAATAAGTTAAAGCACAGAATAGTTACTGTTTAAGATACATGCTTTAACCTAGCAAAACTGACTCCTCACTTAACATCCTGATAGAGCCTGTACAAGGCAACTTGAGACCAAAAATAATTAAACTATGGTAAAAAAAAAAAAACAAAAACAAAAAACATAAGGTTGCTCGGGCACAGTGGCTCATGCCTGTAATCCCAGCACTTTGGGAGGTCAAGGCAGGCAGATCACTTGAGTTCAAGAGTTCAAGACCAGCCTTGCCAAGATGGTAAAACCTCATCTCTACGAAAAATACAAAAATGAGCTGGGTGTGGTGGTGGCTGCCTGTAATCCTAGATACTCAGGAGGCTGAGGCAGGAGAAACACTTGAATCCGGGAGGTGAATTTGCAGTGAGCCAAGATCGTGCCACTGCACTCCAGCCTGGGTCACAGAGGGAGACGCCGTCTCAAAAGATAAAAATAAAAATAAAAAATAATGTCAACTCATTTAGAATATGTATAATACCTCCTGGTGGTGTCTTGAATTAACGCATAGAAATTAAGAGTTCTAGGGACTTACTATAGGGTGTCTATGATAAGGGCTTTTTAATTATGGCCTGGATGTAGCGTGAAAAACAACAATGAGACTTTAGGGATGCCCAGAAGTTTGCAGAATAAACAATTATTTGGAGTTATCAAAAAAACTTACTTCATGAAACAAACAAACCCAAAAGCATAAAAGGGAAGAAAGCAAATATCAGAATTCCCCTATTTGAAGACACAGAGCAATATATATATATATATTTATATATATATATAGCTCTCTCTATACATTTATATATATAGCTCTCTCTATACATTTATATATAGCTCTCTCCATACATTTATATATATATAGCTCTCTCTATACATATTTATATATATATAGCTCTCTCTATATATATTTATATATATAGCTCTCTCTATATACATAAAATATATATATATATATATATATATAGCCATGAAAGCCATGGCTATATATATTTGAAGTGAAATAACCTCTATCCTATTACTCCAAGAAAATACATTGAAATTATCCCAATTCAATACTTTCTTATGCAATGATGATTAATTTGTAGCAATAGGAAGTATAGTGTCAAATATGTTACAGGATTAGGCAGTACTGGTAAAATGCTCATTCTCCATTCTCATGTCTTGAAGAATTAGCATAGTAAAAATAATTGTGTTACACCTAAGCTGTATGTTACTAAGCATATATATAGCCATGGCTTTCAGGAAAGGGAAGGAAGTGAGTGTAGCATCAATTATAATCTCTTTTTAGAAGAAGAGAGTTTGTATATTAAATAGATTGGAACACTGAGTTCTATTGTTGCAAAGAAGATGTATGAGAAATAGAAGAATCCAGAGACTGATAACCCTGCATTTTACTACATCCATTAAATACCATTATATCTTAAACTAATTGCAATGTGATTTAACTTTCTAGTTGGGGAACTTCATTTCTAGTGCATAATTTCATCTTCCATTAAGCAATAAAAAATCTGATCATCTCTGAATACCAAGATCTCATCAGTTTTCCAAAGGAATTAAGAAAAGAGAACATACTCAGGAAACTCTGCAGTCTTCAATAATGACTTCAGATTTATGGTAGTTATTTATGTACAATTTCCAAAGGATGGCTTTATGTAATGACACCAACAAAGAAAAAGAAGGATACTGTTTAAGATAATTATTAAACATTTTTTGAGGGGCCAGAAAATATAAATTGAAAACAAAACAATAGGAAGGGTAATATTTCTATCTACCTGGGATGTTACAACATCAAATCTGTGGTCACAATTCTGCTGGGAGTGAAATCAATGCATACTCTTTTTACTTGTGTAAATATATTACAACTTGGCAGCCAGATGATATTGGCCTACTCATATGAAAAAGTTATAGATATTCTTAGTCAATTTGGAAATTATTAACTTGAGTGTTCTCACCATTTTTTTCCATTTCCGTGTGTGTGTCTGTGCACGTGTGCACGCGTGTGTTTGTGTGTGTGTGTGTATGTGTGCACGTGCACACAGGTGGGGGTGGGGTGATTAAAATCACAGAATTAGAAGTTCAATCAACCATAGATAAAATATACTGACGTTCAGGATCTATCATTAATTCCAGTGGACTTTACACTTGTTAAAAATCTTGGTTAACTTTCTTAATCTTATTACATTCATCTATGAAATGAGTTAGGTAAACTGATGTTTCTGCATTGGTCAAGCTGTTTATGTCTATTTTATTTTGGTTTGTTTTTGCCTTTTGTAGCTTTGTTTGTTTTATTCTGTTTTGCTTTGTTAACCAGCATTTTTTTTCTGATCATACATCTTCCCCGTGCTGCCCCCACTACCTTTGGAATGAGAATCATTCCTCTCTATTGTCATTTCATTAAGAAATAACATAATAGTTTTAACTAGGAGATTGGAATAAGAGTGAAACTTGGGACTTTTGCTAGAATTATCAAGAAAGAAGTACTCTCTTCAAGTTGGCATATTAGCTGGTAGAATATATGCATGAGACTCTGGGTGCCCTTCTCACGCGTTCATGTCAAAATTCTACATGAACATAAAAATACCACAAAAAAGAACATAGCTGAGCAATGAAGATCAATAGTTGCATACTTTCAAATGATGCTGTCATTTAAAATCTTGTAACCAGTCATGCTTTAAGCTAATGAGATTCACTCTTTTGTACTCTCTAGTTTTATGAGCCAAAATATTTCGCTTTAAATCAAACATGTAATTTGAGTTAATATTATCTGTAACTGTAAAAATTCCAACTTATCCACTCTCAAAGGCAGAAAAATTAACATAAAGAATATATTCTCTTTAAAACTGAGATAACTTAAATCCATTAACTTCATTTTATGCTTTGTATAGTTATTTGACACATACAAAAAAGTAATACTATGAAGCAGCCCATCATTCATTTGTTACACAAAATTTTATGTGGGTAAAATGAAGTTATTTCTATTTTTTAAATTTTTTCATTTTAGAGTGATTTTATTTGTAACTTTTCAGAGGCTTGGCCTTGCAATAAGACAGCATATTAAAATTCCACCAATCCTAAAGTCAATTGCCAGTACCACACACACACACACACACACACACACACACACACACACACAAATTATATTCTTGTTTCCTAGAATTCCTTCAGACCTACATACCATAATAAGAAAATATATTATTATCCCATACAATCTCTACTTTTAGATAGTGGTTATTGCTGACGTGAGTGGGTTTATGTTCCTTAAAGTGCTAACCAACACATGCCTTAGTGAAAAAGTAATAGACTACCAAATATCTACACATTTAATGTAAAAGTAAGTTCTAAATTCAAGTTTCTATAAAGGTACTACAAACCTGTTTTAAAAAATTTAAAAAAAATAAAACTTGCCACTGTTGAAGGACAATGCAAAGATATTTCCTTTCACTACTCTTTTTTAACATAGTACTTGAATTCCTAACTAATGCAATAAGACTAGAAATGGAAATTAAAGGTATATATTTTGGAAAGAAAGAAATAATACTATCTTTTTTGCGGATAACATGATTATCTGCATAGAAAATCATAAATAATCTACAAAAATACTCCTGGAACTAATAAGTGGCAATAGTAAGGTTGCAGAATGCAAGATTAATATAAAAGTCAATCTCTTCCTATATACCAGCAATGAATGAACAAGTGTAATTTGAAATCAAAAATGTAAACCTTTATATTAACAAGATCATAAAATGAAATACTGGTATAAATCTAACAAAATATGTAAAAGATTCATATAAAGAAAACAGCAAAAGTCTAATGAAAGAAATTAAAGAGAAACTACATAAATTGAGAGACATTCTATGTTAATGGATAAGAAGACTCAATATTGTCTAGATGTCAGTTCTTCCCAATCTGATCTATATTTTCAATGTGATCCCAACTGAAATTTCAGCAAGTTATTTTCTAAGTACCAACCAACCATTCTGATGTATATATGAAGATGAAGACAGCCAGCACAATATTCAAGGAGAAGAACAAAGTCAGAGGACTGATACTCTCTGACATCTAGACTTACTATAAAGCTACGTAATCAATACAGTGTGATTTTGGTGAAACATAGATAAATAGACCAGTGGAACAGAATAGAGAGCCCAGAAAGACACCCACATAAATATAGTCAAGTGATTTCGACAAACAAGCAAATGCAATACAGTGGAGCGAAGATAGTGTTTTCAGCTAATGATGCTGGAACAACTGGGCATCATATGCAAAAATGAGTCTAAACACAGGCCTTCCACTTCTTACAAAAATTAGCTCAGAATAAATCATGGTTCTAAATGTAACACACAAAGCTATAAACCTCCTAAAAAATAACAGAGGAAAAAGCGTAGATGACCTTGGATTTGGCAATCACTTTTTAATTAAAACACCAAAAGCACAATCCATCAAATAAATAATTGATAAGCTGTACTTTATTAAAATTAAAAACTTAAGCTCTGCAAAGGCACTGTCTATATTTGAGAGTGAGAAGACAAGCCACATAATAAAAGAAAATATTTGCAAAACGTATCTGATAAAGGGCTGTTATTTAAAATATAAACAGAACTCTCAAAGCTCAACAATAAGAAAAAAAAACTCAATTTAAATATGAAACAAAGATCAAACAGACATCTCAGAAAAGGATATACACAGATGACAAATAAGCCTATTGAAAACGTTCCACATCACATGTCATTAGGGAATTGCAAATTAAAACAATGAGATGCCAGTTTACACCTGTTAGGAGGATAAAAATCCGAAACACTGAGAACATCAAATGTTGACAAGAATGTGGAGCAATAGGGACTGTCATTCATTGCTGGTGGGAATGCAAAATTGGTACAGCCACTTTTGAAAACAGTTTGCAGTTTCTTACAAAACTCTTGCAATATGATATAGCAATTGTGCTCCTCAGTATTTACACAAAGTAGCTGAAAATTTATGTCCATAGAAAACTCTGCACACAGATGTGTATAGCAGCTTTATTCATAATTGCCAAAACTTGGAAGTGGCAAAGATGTCCATCCATAAGCAAGTTGATAAACTGGTACATCCAGACAACAGGATGTTATTTGGTGCTAAAGAAAAAATGAGTTATCAAGCCCTGAAAAGGCATGTAGGATGCTTGAATGCATATTACTAAGCTAAAGCAGCCAATTTGAAAAGACTCCATACTATATGATTCCAATCATATGGCATTTTGGAAAAGGCAAAACAGTAAAAGAATTAGTTGTCTGAGGTTGGGGGAAGGGAGGGATAAACAGGTGGAACAAAGAAGATTTTTAGGGCAGTAAAGCTACTTCCTTACTGATATTACAGTGTGGATACATGTTACTATACATTTTCCCAAACCCATAAAATGTATATCACCAAGATTGAACCCTAAAGTAAATTAAGCACTTTTAGTAATAATAGTGTGTCAATTATCCATTGATTGTGACAAATGTACCACTGTGGTGGAAGATGTTGACAATGAGGAAACCATGCATATGGGGAGCCAAGGGGTATATGATAACGCTTTGTATTTTCAAATTTTGCTGTGAATCTAAACAGTTCTACAAAGTAAAGCTTATTTAAAAAAAATCTGCCACTCAAGAAGCATAGTATAGCACAGTACAAGTAAATTAAATTTTCAACTGGAAAAAATATTTTAAATTATGTTTGAATGTGATGCTATGAGCTTTTATTAGTATTAATTACAAAACATAACCATTGAGCATATATTTTGCAATTAATATAAAGCTTATTAAACAATGTCATTTGTATGAGGCCTCCACAGGAAATTTGTTTCCAAATATAGTGTCAAAAAATATCCTTAGAAATAGTGATATGTTTATTACTTCTGATAAGATGATTTTCAAACTGGCTGCTAAATCATAGTCCAAGGTAATAATCACAATAGTGACATTACCATTTCAGAGTCTGAGCATTTTATTCTCTCATTTTACGTCCTTAGTTTATCAATTAATGAGAGAAAGAAAAGTGTTGAAAATTTGGCAGTTTTACTAACATTGTATCTACTCTTTTTGCATTAGATCATATCGAAGCCTAATTAGAAGGTATATCTTTATGTTAATATAATAACAATATTATTATTTGCTATGACATTTGGAATACTAGAACAGAGTTCACTTTTATCTTCTTTACTTTTGAAACTAATAATATATTATGGCTATATCTAGTTTAAAAGTTATTAATTTCCAGTGTTCTCAAGTTATCTATAGTCATACCAAAAATTGCTATCCTAGGGTTACAAGAAATTTCTGTGGATGTAGAAAAAAATGTTCTGGCCTCCATTCTTGCATTGTTTTTTATTTGAACATTCTCAGACATTATATGACTCCATAAAATTGAAGGTCATCATTTTATTTTATGTCTCCTTATCTGAAAGACCATTACAAACATATCAGCTTAAGACAGAAACATCTAAAGCCATGTGGCATTAGTTTTTTGGTTTCTGTATATCTAGTGGACAGATACCAATATATCATATTCACTGCCACCACCAATATTATGCGTCAGGTGGGAATGATGAACCAGGTGAATCTGCAAAGTGAAACCCAGGGTGAAGGTTGTAGCCATCAATTTTGTGTTATGATGTTCTATTTTTTCTTATATTTATTTTTCGATAAGAGTTTCGTTGCAAAGAATTAGCCTGTGGCCATAAAGGCAGCTTAGAGTCTGTTCTCAAAGCTGGGAAAACATATGCCAATGAAACAAAAAAAAATTTTTTTAATGGAGAATCAGAATGTTAATTTAAATTATATAAGGAGGGCTATAAACAAATCGTTAATTCATCAGAGACATAGGTTTAGGGGATATTGCACAAAGGCAGTGTTAAGATAACTTTAAAACAGCTCTTCACTAAGAATATTATGAGAGTCCCTTATAAAATCTTTGTTAGGAACCACAAACTACATTTGAGGAGTCTACCTCAAGATACTACTTGGAACTATTGACAAAGAGCTTTACAGGTTAGTTTCCAAGCAGCTGATGGAAGAAAATTGCTGTTATATATGCCCCTTTTCAAAACAAGCACAGCTGGGCTATTTAATTTCTTTAAGTTGAAGGAATTTGATAATTTATGTAACAATTTTTCACTAATTCTCTAGACCCAATGACAACTCTGTATCTTCATCAGTGCTATTTTTTCTCCATTCAAACAAAATATTTTGTGACAGTATAAATAAGTGTAATGGTTGTTAAAAGGGCTTTACTTGTCTGCTTAAAGATTTTAGCCCCTACACTGAGTGCACTGTATATTAAGTTCCCACACACTCTAGGCATCATTGCAAATTATTAATAAGATGTGTCCAAAATGGTTCAGTGCATGCCACTCCACCCAGGTTAAATAAGAGGGGCCAGGGGTTCATTAGTACAGAAGATGATGCTTTGAAAAAAAATTGTAGCAGTGGAGAATATTGTAGTCAAGTATGATGGGCATCAAGAGAATGCTTTGGTGTGATTGGGCAGGGTTTCTTTCTGGAAGGAGAGATAGGTGTTTTCCTCCAACTGGCAAGCTTGCTGAGCTGTAGAAATGGGAGACTCTGCTATGACACCAGAGTAATCCACAATGAGAAAGAAGTTGAAAAAGTTGTTATGGTTATCTAAAATTTTGAAGAACATAGAGACTGGGACTGAATCCTCTCTTGAACTGTGAAGATAAGTGGCTGGCTGGAGCTTCCCATAGCACAGGATAAGGAAAGCAAAGAAATAGGAGTGGCCTGCACTTCCAGGTTTGGATGGAGAAGTGATGCATGAATTCCTGTGAACCACATGTTCTGTGGCATGTTGAATCATCTTGTAGACTTTGCCCAGGATATCTGCCTTTCAGATAGAGGTACTCCAGTAGATAGAATGGAGGTATGGTGCCAGAAGGCAGAAGCATAGGAGTACATGTAAGAGGTTATTCAGGGCCGGGCGCAGTGGCTCACATCTGTAATTCTAGCACTTTGGGAGGACAAGGCAGGATTACCTGAGGTCAGGAGTTCGAGACCAACCTGACCAACGTAGTGAAACCCTGTCTCTACAAAAAATACAAAAATTAGCTGGGTGAGGTGGTGGGCACCTGTAATCTGAGCTACTCGGGAGGCTGATGCAGGAGAATCACTTGAACCCAGGAGGTGGATGTTGCAGTGAGCTGAGACTCTGTCTCAAAAAAAAAAAAAAGAGGTTATTTAGAGATATTAACTACAGAGAGAACGGTGCAACACAGAAGTCTCTAGAGGAAGAGTTTTCAAAGAACCTACAAAACAACTTCATGCAAAAGACAGTCAAAATTTAGCCATCTATCATATAGGACCCAGTGATAGCCAAGTTAAATTAACCCCAGGCAAGAAATACTTTACCAATTCTCTCTAATCTGCTCTCCCCTTGTTCTCTGACAATGGATGAGCCAAAAAGAGCAGAATGAGCTAGTGGAGAGGAAGAATAACAAGGACTAGAGGACACACCATGCTTTTCATCCCATTATTAGTCTAACTATCCTAGGAGCTGGGCAGAATGAGATCTGAATTAGCTGAGAGATTAAAATTTTGATTTAGATTGGACAGAATATTTTAATAATGAAACTGTTTTAATTGTTGAAAGACAAAAACATTTGAACAGCTGAAAGGATGAGGCTGTTGTAACAGCTGAAAAATCACTGGAAGTACATGAGATATTCTTGCAATATTGGCAAGAGAAATGGGAGATCTGGGAAAGTGAATTGTGAAAGCAACATTGAAAAAAAATGAAAAGCAATTTCCATATCGTTTTATGCTGAGACCAGGTCATTCTATAAACCAGACACATAAAGAAAGAAAATAAAAGCACAGCTAGTCTTATTGAAGTAAAACGGTATTCCCAGTCTCAGCTGCTCATCCCTTTCTGTCTCACAAAGGTCTCTGATCATCATCCCCTGAGCTGTAAGAAATATAAATTTAAAACCACCTGTGTCAATAGTCCTCCATACTCATGCACAGACTAGCACGAGTCCCTTATAAAGTTTTTACTGGTTCAAGAGGAAAACAGAAAAAAAATAAGAAAGATAGAGTACATATTTTTAATATTAAATTTAAATCTCTACAATGTATTCTAACTTTTAAATGCCAATTATTTTAGAAAATGATGAAATAAGAGAGTAGAAAGAAGATTTTGTTGTTTGTTGTACAGAATACTTCTTGGAAAAAATTAAAATTTGGCATCCCTATGTCTAATACTACACATTTTATATTGATTTATAGAAGTCCACTTCTTAAGCCTAAAATCCTCTAATTAACATTTTTCTATTCTCATTTTACTGAATTAATGTAGAGAAAATATTTTTAAATTTGGTACTACAAAACAAAAAAGCAAGCATTGAGCAATGCTATAAATTTCAATAGTAATAGAAACAGATTATTTTATATTTCCAATAGATGATCCTGAGGTTTCATCTCACTGTGCAGCAAATTTATGTTCACTGTATTTATCTCCTTTTCTGTAAGATTCCCTTATCTTTACCCAACCCCTCAGTTGAACTATCTTCTAGTACCACATTACAAAATTATCTGTAGCACATTTACACTCCACATCTACATCTAAGGTAATCAATGAATGGAATGAGTACTGAAATATCATATTTAGAGTAATCAGTTCTCATTCAAGGAAAAGCATTTCACTTCAAGGAAAAACTCTGATTGAAAATACCTTTGTCACTTTCCTATTACATATTGCATTTTACCCACAATTCCTATAAACAATGACATTATTTTTCTATAAATGCACATAGCTATTCAAGCCACATTGCTGATTATCACCAAATAAACAGAATTATTCAGTGTTGAATGAGTCAATTTCAAGAATGAACACCAAGAGCTATTCCTCTAATTTTTGTTTCCAACAGTACTTTACGTCATAACCCAGTGACTTGTGCTAATATAACTTGTGGATGGAGCTGCAGAAAGGGATGTGGAAATCTAAAAAGAATTTTCAATTTATTGGAAATCTGTAAATTCATACTTTTTCATCTAATCCTCTTGTCCCTTTTGTCCCATGAGTACCTTACGCACTGTGCCTTGTTTCTTAATATTTTCCTAATGGAGACGCTTTTATTCCCCACCATTCCACTACAATGTCCACCTTGAATGGCCAACTCAAAACTTCTTTTAATAAGCTATGTCATTCATCCATTGATGGATACTTAGGTTGTTTCCATATCTTGGTTATTATGAATAATGCTGCAATAAGTGTGGGAGTGCAGATATCTCTTTGACATACTGATTTCTTTCTTTTGAATATATACCCAATGATGGGTCTGCTAGATCATATGTTAGTTGTATTTTTAGTTTTTTTATGAACTTCCATGTTGTTTTCCATAATGACTACACCAATTTATAGTCCTACCAAAAATGTGCAAGTGTTCCATTTCTTCCACGTTCCTTGCCAACCCTTCTTATCTTTCTTCTTTTTGATAATGACCATTCTAACAGATGTAAGATGATAACTTATTGTGGTTTTAATTTGAATTTCCATGATAATTACCAATGTTGTACATTTTTATATATACGTTGGCCATTTTTATGTCCTTTTTGGAGGAATGTCTATTCAGATTACTTTCCCATTTTTAATTGGCTTATTTATTTTCTTGGTAGGTTGTATGAGTTCCTTATGTATTTTGAATATTTGTTCCTTATCAGATATATAGTTTGCAAGTATTTTCTACCATTCTATAGGTTGTCTCTTCACTCTGTTGTTTTCTCGGATGTGAAGAACCTTTTTGGTTTCATTTAATTCCATTTGTATGTTTTTACTTTTGCTTTCTGTGTTTCTGGGATAGTATCCAAAAAAAAATCATTACCCGGACCAATGTCACGGAAATTTCTCTCTTTATTGTCTTCTATTAGCTTTACAGCTTCAGATCCCACATTTAAGTCTTTAATCCATTTTGAGTTGATTTTTAAATGGTATAAGATGAATGCCTAAGACATTCTTCTGCATGTAGACATCCAGTTTTCTCAAAACCATTTGTTAAAAAGACTGTCCTTTGCCCATGGTGTATTCTCAGCATCCTTATAAAAAATCAGTTAAGTGTAAATGGGTGAATTTATTTCTGGGCTCTCTGTTCTCTTCCATTTGTCTATTCATCTGGTTTTGTGCCAATGCCATACTGCTTCAGTTACTAAAGCTTTGTAGTATATTTCAAAATCAGATAATGTGATGGTTTTAGCTTTGTTAACTGTTTCTCAAGATTGCTTTGACTATTCAGGGACTTTAGTGATTCCATATAAATTTTAAGGTTCTTTTTTATATTTCTATGTAAACAATGCCATTGGATTTTGGATACAGATTGCATGAATTTGTAGTTTGCTTTGGGTAGTATGAATATATTGATAATTTTTTTTCAATCCATGAATATGGGTCATCTTTCAATTTTTTAATCTCTTTCAATTTTTTCATAAATGTTTCACATTTTTCAATATACAAGGTTCAGTTTATTTATAAGTATCCTATTCTTTTTAATGCTATTGTAAATAGAATTGTTTTGTTGACTTCCTTTTGGGTAGTGGATTGTAAATGTAAATAAATGTTACTGATTTTTGTATGCTCACTTTGTATTCTGCAACTTAACTGAATTCATTAATTAGTTCTACTAAGTTTTTTATAGACTCTTTGCGGTTTAATACTTAGGATCATGTCATCTGCAAACAGAAACAAGTTTACTTCTTCATTTCTGATTTGTATAACTTTAATGTATTTTTCTTGCTTAATTACTCTGGCTACAACTTCCAGTACTATGTTGATTAGAAGTGCTGAAAATAAGCATGCTTGCCTTGGTTTGACTCTTAGAGAAAAAGTTGTCAGTTTTTTACCATTGAATGTAATGTTTTCTGTGAGATTTTCACATATGGCCTTTATTAAGTTCAGGTAAGCTCCTTCAATACCAAATTTGTTGAGAGTTTTTATCACAAAAGAGTGTTAAATTTTGCCAAAATTTTTTTTTGCATCTATTAAAATGATCATGTGATTTTTATCCCCCATCCTGTTAATGTGGTATATTAGATTGATTGATTTGTGTATGATGAATCATCCTTACATTCCAGGGATAAATCCCACTTAGTCATGGTATATGATACTTTTAATGTGCTAGTATATTCGGTTTGCTGGTATTCTGTTGAGAGCTTTTGCATCTATGTTCTCTAGAGATATTGGCCTGTAGTCTTTTTTTTTTAATTGTAGTGTCTTTCTCCTCGCTTTGGTATTAGAGTGATGCTGACCTCATTAAGTGAGTTCTGACCTCTTCCATTTTTTGGAATTTTTTAAAGTATTGGTATTAATTCTTTATTAAATGTTTAGTATAATGAAGCCATCTTGTCTTGGACTTTTCTTTCTTAGAGGTTTTTGGATTACTGATACTGCCTCCCGTGTTGTTAAATGTTCCTTGACAGATGAATGGACAAAGAAAATGTGGAGATATATACATATATAGACAAATAGGTAGATATATACACAATGTATATACAGTATATATACAATATATGTATGTATGTATGTGTGTGTGTATGTGTATACATATATATATAATATATACAAAAAAATGAAACATTATTCAGCCTTAAAGAAAGGAAATCCTGTCATTTGGAGCAAAATAAAGAAACTTAGAGGGCATTATGCTAAATGAAATAAGCCAGACCCAAAGAACAAATACTACATGACTTCTCTTATGTCAGGAAATTAAAATAGTCAACTCAGAAGCAGAGAATAGAATGATGCTTACCAGGGTAAGGGACAACAGGGAATTAGGGAAGTATTGGTCAGAGGGTACACAGTTTTAGTTATGTGAGATGAATAAGTCCTACAGACCTTACTGTGTAGCATAATACATATAGATAACAATATTGCATTGTATACTTAAAGATGTATTAAGCACATATATCTTAAATGTTCTTATCACAAAAAAGGGAGAAAGGAAACTTTTAGAGATAATGGTTATGTTTATGGCATTGCTTACGGTGATGTTTTCATTGGTGTATACACATCTTCAAATTCATCAAGATGAATTAAGAAAATACGTACAGCTGTTTTGTATGTCAATCATGCCTCAATAACATTTTTTTAAATAAAAATATTTTTAAATTGTCTTTATTCCAGTGTTCACTGAGTTACTTATTTTTAATTCCTCAGTACTTAATAGTCCGTGTCATATATATATACTTAATCATATACTTTTACATTGCGTTTGTGGATTATCTCCACAAAAGTGAGGGAAAGTTTTCTTTCAGTTTGATTTGGTTTTGGTTTTGAACAAAAGATGAGACTTGTTTTAGCTTCAATCAGTCTGCCAGGATTTAGACTTTCCCTATACCAATGCTATGTCTATAGCTTTGGATGAGTGATTTCACCTTTCTGAATCTTATCTATAAAATGGTAATTAAAACAATTCCTACTTCTTAGGTTTGTTAAGAGGTTTATATGAGTAAAGTCACTAAAATATAGCAGAGTGCCTGCCATATTACAATCTTCCCCAAAATGCTCCTCCTTTGTTATCTTCCTCTCCTTGTATTAATTGTTATTATTTGCCCCAAGAGGACTAACACAATATTAATGACTTAAGAGTTATTTAATAATTACTCAATTCTACAATTTAAAAATGGTCTAAAAATGTTTTACAAATCCATTCAATCTTTGCTTCTCCCATTAGCACCACTACCATTATCCCATCTCCACTTTGGATTGAATTTGAGCCCAGCTTTTATTAAATTCATTCTGGTACTATGAGTTTACATTTCTCATCACTCTCATTGAAAATCTCAGTCTTCTTTCCTTTCCCTCTTCAAAAACACAAAAGTTGTTCGAAATGTGTGCCAGTTATTAATGTATTGTCTCTCAGCTCCAAATTGACCCTTTTTACTTCCTTAGTGAAAATAAGTATCAGTCCTCTACACATTTTTCCTTTACCAGCAGGCACTGAAGCTTTAACAGATAGGGCACTGGTGAGTTATTTCAGCAGGAAAAGGTTCTGCTACCTGGTTCCTGTGTGCTCCCTTGGCAGACACCTGCAGCACACACCTGTGCCCAGGTCTTGTAGTACAGAGGTCACAGCACTCAGTGGCCAGTAGCTTTCCTTAGCACTCACCATGGGAACTTTTTAGTAGAGTGCATCAAGGAGATCATTCCTTATGAACAGCATCTCCACACACTTTCAGTGCAGGTTTCCAGCTAGTTCTGCTGGCGTGGAACCACAATGGATTATCTGTTATCCAGTGATCCATGGCTGTGCCATCTCTATCAGGGTCCGGACTCATCCTTGGAGAAAGGAGGAGTGTGGGGGCTCTCTTGGGTGCTCTCTCTTAGCCCTAAGTTTAGTGACCATCCTTGTATGTGCTCTTCTTACATTCTCTACCTTCTTTAATTCTTACTACCAAATCTCTCATTACTTCACTCCATTATTATACACAGTTTATTTATATAACTTTCCCTCTTCAAATTATTATGTCTCTTTTTCTCTTCTGTTGGACCCAAGCTGATCCAGAGTTCATCATAGTTTTATAGTTTTACTTAGCAACATATTCCAGACCTTTTATCACATTTTAAATGATATAATATATTTAATGACAGGTATTAGATACTACTTGGACTCTATTTATATAATCAATTTTTTTAAATGCCAAATAAGGAAGAAATAGCAATTCTTCAAAATAAAAATGCCAATCAGCATAGAAGTGTTTTAGTTCTCAAGTATGTAGCTGTAGGGAAAGGAAAATAATTTTTTTCCAACCCTCAAATGTTCTTAGTTGGAATGGACCCCTGTAACAAAAAACAGATTAACAAGAGAAAAACAAATGGAAGTTTATTAACATGTATATTGCACATACACACAGAAAACATCCAGAGAATGAGTAGTTCTCAAAGAAGTGGCTTTGAATTCCAGTTTATATAGCTACTTCAACAAAGAAGAGTCAATTTTTTAAAAAGTGACAAGACAAAGGAAAAGGACTTTGAGTCCACAGGGGCAGCAACTTGTGGAAGGCAAATAACTAGCAGAGAAAGGCTAGTTAGTAAAGCTTGCCATATTGGTTTCCCTTGTGCCATATTAAAGCCAATAATGGTCTAAAGTTGTCTTCAGTGGTTAACCTTTGTTTTCCCCGGTGTAAGCGGAAGCAGGTTACCTTGGTCTTTGTACAGTTATGTCCTGCTTTTAAGACAAAGAGAGGAAGGTCAGAGAGCTTTCCTGCATCTGCTGTTTCTTAATTGCCCTCAGTGCAACAATTCTTTGTAGTTGGGGGTGATATATTCTGGTCTCCCACATAGCTCATTCAGTCAAAAGATAAAATAGCCACCTACATCTTGTATTTTCTACTGGAAGAAGCCATTTATTTTTTCAACATATAATCCATTGTAATTTTTAAAAAAATTAGCAGCATATTTTAATTAGAAGGAGTTGAAAGTTTAACAGCTCCAAGTGATAAGATACAGTACTGCATTTTAACCAACATGAGCATTAGAATTAGATCCAAGGGCAAATGAATCCAAAAACGGGTGAGTTTCCTGAGTACAAAAAGAAAAGAATGAAGAGGAAGAGCGGGAAAAGGAGAAGGTAGAAGAGAAAAAGCAGAAGGAGGAAGAGGAGAAAAATAAAGAGAATTGGGTGTTATTTTCTCAGCAAGATAACTGCTATCTGCTGATCAAGCCATCTCTGTCTCAGTGCTCCTTGGTATCACTTTCTTGTTTTTCTCAATTTATTCAAAAGTCCTTTCAAGTAGCATTTCTTATTATAACAATACATCATGCAACTCTCTTTTCTGAAACTTAAAATTTTGAAATAAAATTATGTAAAAATAAAACACTTGTTTTCATTTTTGTTTCTTGTGTGTTCAATTTAAGAAAGCAGCAGGCTTAAGGCATGAGTAGTGTTGTTTTGCCTTCTCCATCTATCATTTGCCAGATCTGCTCTACTAGAAGTATATTCTTTTGTTTCCAGGATGAGAGTGGAACTCACTGGCCTTAATGCAATCAAGTCATCTTTCTTCTTTATCAAGAACGCTTCGGAGTCCCAGGAAACTGCCAAGTAGGTGCTGTCAGGAGCAGATGCTATTAAGGTTAGAAAACAAAGTTAAAGTGGGAAGTGGATGATCCAATCTTCTCTTGGGGGAACTGTGTTTACCTTTTTCCAGAAACAGAGCAGCTCTAGTAAATATGCAATAAAAAAAATGCAAGCCTGAAAGGACCGCAGAATATGCAGTTTTACACTGAAACAGATTTGTCAACTTATTACATATTGCTGTGTTCACATAGTTTTGAATATTCACTATCAAATGCCTTTTAAATTCAGCAGTGAATTCTGCTGCCGCGCAGATGATTTCAGTTATTATAAAAAAAGGACATGCACACATACACATACAACAGGCAATATCAAAACGATAATGATTGCATTCCAAAGATACCTATTTGTTTACAGCCTCAAAGTTTAAGTCTCTTTAACTCTGGAGATATAGCATTACATTAAAAAGCATTAGCATTTAATGACCCTTTCATACTAAACAGGAAGAAAATAATAGGTACTACAGAAGGAAAGAAGAATAGTTTAAAAGCCTTTTTCCTCACTTTACTCTGGCACATATGCTTTCAAACAGTAAAATTGTACCGGGTATAAGCACAATAAGTATATGATTCTCATTATTTTGGGAAATGTTACTGTCAAAGCAGAAACATCCTCCAGGATGTGTGATGGTTAACTTATTCTCCTGTACAATGCCCACTAAAGATTCTAGTACAAATATTGAAAAATATAAGTCATAAACACTGAGAATGTCATAAAAAAGAGGTTAATTTCATACTCAAACTTTTACTCTAAAAGTATACCTCAAGAAGAATAATTTAAACAGCACAACTCTTTTCTGCACATGGCATTTTTACCTAACCTTGAAAAATAAGTGAGTCTTTTCACTCTACAAGACAAGCCCATGGATGGCATATGTTTTTTATCTTAATGGATTTATTCAAATACATTTTAAATTTTCTCTACTTAATTAATATACTAATGCCAAGTTACCACACAAAGAGTACTTACACTTAACAAAGCCAGCTGTTATTATGATTATTTTGTCAGAAAACATGGAATTATATTTTAACAGAAGTTCAGAATCATCAAAATCACTTTAATAATACAAAGGATGCATTGTCAATCCTTAGTTTACTTGGTTTTTATTGCTATTTTTCTCCTCTGCATTTTGATGCCAGAGTTCCTTCATTAATATACATGAAGATTGTTTCCAAATCTTAATTGCCCACTCAGATACCTGACAATAAAACAGAAGGATCAAGTCATGGTTACTTATTAGTCAGGCTCAAATGGAATATGGTTTGCTCTAATGTGTAATAACTGTAAACAAAGGCAAGTATCTTTTATAGGTCTATCAAAATCCAAAATGTTGTATGAGCTACACTGATTGATTTATCAAATATTTATAAGCACCTTCTATGTATTAAATTGCAAGGCTAGGTACTGATGATACCAAAATGAATAATGCATTTCCATTTTTATTTTTCATGTCTTTAAATAAATGAACAGACTGGTAGCCATGACTGGCATGTAAATAGATAACAGTAACCATACTGTTAATATAATATATCCCAGAGCAGGCATTGGGTGGAGAGTATCCACCTGCTCATAAAGCAGATAACTGAATTGGGCTTTCAGGTATATACAGAAGTTCACTAGGCAAAAAAAAAAAAAAAAGATTCTAAGTCACAAAAAATAATAGGTAAAAAACAAAAATCCTGAAAACAACTTGAAAAATTAAAGGGATTGCCAGAGGTTAGGTAGATGTGACAGGAGTTTTTGGAGGCAAGTGATAAGATTCAGGATATGAGGTGAGAGAAAGAGAGGCAAAGACCACATCATGGAGGCTCTGAAAAAGAAACTGCCCTTTATCCATAGGACTACCAATCGATGACTCAGGGCATCAGTGGAAATCAGATAAGCATTTTAAGATCAGCTAATTCAGACTTCACAGTGTTTACAATAGAATGAAGAAGATCAAGAAGAGCAGATCAAAAGCCGTTCCTATCAACCAAGTGCAAGATGTTGAGGGAATAAACTGGGACACTGGCTGATATCAAATAGGCAACACATAAAAGAACATAAACCCAAACTAATTCCCACCTTGGGATCCCAAGATTACACACGTGTGAACCTGAGGGGAACAAAGGGAGATAAAATACAAACAAAAACAATTCCTGGGAGTTCAGAGAAAGTATGACCATAATACTGAATGTATAAAAAAAGTTTCATTGGCTCTTAAAGTTAGTATAAGCCCCTGATACAAACTACCCTAAAAATAATGTGTGTACTACTACTGAACCTAATGTTAATTTTCTGGAAATGGTCAGTCACTTCTTTCTAGTTGCCTCTGTTATTCATTCCACAATTAAAATAAAATTTCTTTCAAATCCACAGAAAACATATTAGAAGAAAATACTCTTAAGATTTTCAATTGGTAAACAATTCATTATGGTTTGGAAGAAATTAGTCTAATCCTAGATAGTTCTTTAGGGTCTGACTGACCACTAATAACTGACCACTAACAACTAATGGAGCTAAAATCAGGATGGACCAGCCCATGATTCAACTGCAGAGTATTGAGAGAAGATACTATTGAAAACAATTATTACTGGCTGGATGAGATGAGAGAAATACAATTTCAGCTGTAAATCTCAAGTGATACTAGAGGGTTGTGGTACATGCCATAAGAAAGAGTAGAGATTTTGCCAAAGATAGGCAAAGAAAAAGCTGGTGTGGATTCAGTAGTCAAGGCAAGAAGATCCTGGATAAAGAACCAGAATCCACCAAACTCTTTGAGTCGAAACCAGATAGTAAACTTTGTGCAGGATCTTTACTGCACATGACCTGTTGGGAGAAGGTATGAGGTATAAACCCCTTGGGTATGGCTGAACTGAGGCTAGATAGATCAATCCTCTCCTAACAGATTCGAGAATTGGGAGATGCTCACTGTAGCTCCTGTGGAAACCTTAGCGTCATAATATCCCTGATTACCATGACATTACTAATTACCTAGAAAGTGATGGCTAATTTTTTACCTAAACTGATCTCCCACTAGAATTTATGCAAGCGGAAGTGGCTACAAGTCTCTGGTGGGGAAATTTTTCACATTTCTAATTGGGAACTCAGTATAGCATACGTTAACTTCCCAGAAAAGAAACTTGATGATTGAGTAAGTCAGTTGACACTAAACTTATACATGTATTCTTTAAATCTAGGACAAAAAATTAAAAGCTAAATACGTTTAAATTAACATTAAATTAGTTAAAATACATTTAAACTCCCAACACTTCACTTGCAGTAACAAGAAGCATCTCTCCTTTAAATTTACATTGTCTCTTTCTCTGATTATTTTTCTCCTACCTTCTACAGCTAGATATGCAACTGAAGAGAAAAGCCAACCTTTCGGCCATGTCTGAACACTTCAGAACCACAAAATTTAACGTATCAATGAATATGAAATAAAAAAACATAATAGAATAATAACCAGTGCTGAAGTCCTGGAAAATTAGAATAACCTGGACATAGTCTGGGAACTAACATAATAAACCTTATCATATTTTTTCCTCTGAATTGAATTATTCCACATACATTTTAGCCACCTGACTAATTAAATAAAAAATGGTCTTATTTTAGTAATGAGTATCTGCAGCATGGAGAGACTGACTAACCTCAGTCGTGAACCAGGTAAATCAGAAGGAATTAAATTCATGTTGTTACATCAGTCTTTAATCATAAGGACAATGGGTGGCAAAACCTGGCTAGCTGTGCACCAGAAAGTTTCCCTTTTCCTCTTGGGCACACAGCTAGTCCATATTTACCAGCCTTCTTTGTTGTGAGTGTAGCCACAAGTTCAAGTCTTAGAGAATGGAATATAGGCAGAAGCAATGTACACCACCTCCAGGCCTAGCCTATAAAATCCTTGTCATGAAATCTTTCATTTACTTTTCCCATCTACTACCTCTTTCCCAGACACAAAGAGTAAGAAGTACCATATTATTGCTTCAAGCCATTGACATTGGAGGACTTTTTTATTATTTCATATCTTTTCATAAATTAGCATGCCCTGATAATACAAAAAAAAATTCTTGTGATATTGTAATAAAAATGAATGTTTCAAGCCACAGTTCCCTCATTTGCTGCTAGGATTCAAATTAACTCCTATCTTTCCTAATGTTAACATCTTCTTTATAGACCAAAATGGAATATGGCTCCACTGCTATTGGTCTTTCATAGGTCAAATGATGCAAAGTTGGATCCTAGAAATGAAAACTTAGAATCAATATGTTGACCTCTGCTATCCAATTTATTATTCAGGGATAATAAACATTTTTCAATGTCACAAAAATCCTTACGAATCAGGGGCTTTTTATTTTCCTCTTCTGATTTACAGAGTAATATCTCAATACAATTGTTATTACTTTTCTGTGTAAATGTGGCTTCACCTTTGTATGTCCTATCTTAAAAATATATTTATAACTTTTTAAAAATACATAGAGAAAACTCAGTTGAGAGTAAAATATCAGTAAATGCATCATATTCAAAAATGGAAAGTTGTCTCTCAAAATGATAAGGATATGAATACATTCTTATTTGGGGGAGTTAGGACTGCTGCATGATACACAGGCATATTTTACATTCTTTTTGAAAATTTGTCTTTTGGCTTTATGTCAATGAGATAATAAGGTGGTCTGGCTTAAAATTATAAGCTCAAATTGAGTTTAGCAAAACTGAATTGTCATGTTGTCTTCATAGAATCTATATCTTACCATAAGCTGCAACAGAGTTGAGAAGGATCTGTTCAAAATTGCTACAGATTTAAAAAAATAATGTTGTAATTATTTTCAGTGTGAGTCTATTCATTCCTGATTGCTACTTGAGTGGTCTCAAGACTCTTAAGATAAGAAACTAGTGACTTATTCCTTAGGAGCAATTACCCAACTCATATGAGAGAACAAATTTGAGAAACAAACTCATTTGTGACATATTCCTAACCCTGTTTAATGTGGATGCCCTGAAAATATATTGTTTCCAAATCCACAAAATTACACTAGATCATGAAAACAGCAGGGATATGTGTCCTGTGGAAACAGATGCACACAGAAAAGTGTTTGCAGAAAATGAAGGGGGTATAATTTGCTGAAGACAAGTTCAATGACTAAAACACAGACTGTTCAAAACATTATTGTGCCTAATTGGTAGGCCCTCAATTTCTATCTCATCATGATAAAAATTATGCTTTTTCATATTTGAAAACTATTATATTCTGTTTAAATATGTTTTCATTTATATTTTCTAAAATGGCTATTATCCCTTTAAAAAGTGAAAGCAGATGTGGAAGAAAACACAAAGCATGTTAGACACACCAAGAAGGGAATATAAAGCAGAAATTAAGAGTCATACTGTGCTTATTTTGGTGATGTGTTGAGAAGGAAAGTGATCAATTTAGAATCATTCTGGCCTCACCTGACAAAGCACTCTGGCGTAAGTCTGCATCCTCAGGGAAGAAGCGAGAGGCTGTCTTTCATTATGTGTGCACATGTACACACACATACAGTTCTGCCTGGCAACTCATACTTGTATGGAAATTCATATGTCCTCCAAGGTGAGGCATTTTTTTGTTTCATGAAGGTCCATCTAGGCCAACAGAGTCCTTTAACTTGGCTAAGTTACCCTGAGTTCCCAATGCCAAAATTCTAGGGTTAGCAGGTGTGCAGTGAAAGTGTAATTGGCTGTGAAGCAACAATTTAAAAAGCACTGAAATTAGTCACTAAATATGGATTCTAGTTCCCACTCCATCATCACTAATCACTGTGACCCTCAGCCTTCTCATCATAGACATACTTCCACTTAACCTACCATAAAGGGTGGTTGTATGCCTCAAATGAGATAAAATAATCACATCAAAAGCTATAGAGAGGCAAAGAAGGTGATGTAAATTTAGAAGAGTAAAAACTACATTTCTTTACTTTCTTACTATTTATGAGTCAACAGAATAAAATTTTTTCTCAATAAAAAGATTAGAGAGAAGGAGGGAAGAGGGCTGACTACATGCAGCCAGAAGGAACATCTGCCACTGAAGGAATGGGACATTGGGAAGACTAGCAAACTCTGAGCATATCTTTGGAGAGAAGGCATTGAGAGTGGATGGAAGGAGGACACAGACGCTGGCTGAAGGGGGAGGAAACTGGGAACCCTGCACAGTGATACCATGCACCAGGACTCGTTCTTGGCCCCTAGTGACTCTTGGGGAAGAGGTGAGTTGAGTAGGCAAGGAGCAACCTGCTCTTGCCATGGACCTCTGAAAACATGGGAGCAGGAGACCCCATGACCACCACAGACATTTGAGCTAGAAGGGACTGATGCTTAGAGAGGTGGTGGGAGCAGAACTCCAGCTGCTGCAGAGTTCAGAGGGTTTGGTGCAGGAATGTCTGCAGTGGAGCACGGCCAGGGATGCCCATCCCCCAAGGCTTGCCTTGCTTCCCTAGGAGACTTTAGCCTTAGAGGAACTGTGGCCCCGACCACAGCAAGGTGATCTTGCCTGTGACACAGGGCTGGTCCAACCTGAGGGTCCCATTGTCTGCTGGCCTCTCTCAGGGCCCCAGCCTGAACAGTGCCAGCTTGCCATGCAGCCTTGGATGCCCAGCCAGGGTGCCTCCTGAGGCCCCCATCATAGTTTTTGCGCTGGCGGACCACACCTGACCATCAGAGAACTCCAACAGCATGGCCTCTGCAGATGCACACCAGCCTACCCACACCCTATCCCCACTGCATCCTCCCTTATGCTGCTTTGCAAGCACACACTTGTCCACAACCACCCCCAACACTGCTTCACCTGTACGCATGTGTATTGGTAGACCTCACCTCTCCTTCCTGGCTGTTGTGCATGTGCACATGCACCCCACCATGACACTGCTGCTGATGTAAGCACACCCTGACCACCCCGCCACATTAGCACTGCCAGCACAAGCACATGTACAGAGACCAGTGGCCTCACCCCCTGCCCTTCCCCACCACCGCTGCCAGCATGAATGTACCCACAGGAGGTGCTGGCTTAACACCCACCAGTGACCTACCACTGCACTGATAACGCCACTGTCATGAACATGCACACAGATGTCACTGGCTCCACCTCACACCACAGACTGCACCACCAATGCCACCATTATGAATGCCTGCATGGAGGGAAGCAGGCCTTCATGCCAGTCATTGAGTGTGCCCAGCCCCAGTCAATGAATGTGCACCCTGCCACAATGCTGCTACTGCCCCCAACAAAGCATTTTGGCTGGCCATCAGAGTGTTGTGCCTAGTGGGCCAAGAATACCTCAATCCCACCAGCACAGCAGTTTCCTAACCCCCAGAGGCAAGGGAAAAAAGTTGGGAGCCTGCTACCAGCCCCCTAGATAGAGCATGCAGCCCAGGAGTCCTGAACTGAGACACGGCCCAGTAAAATCTTCCAGCAATGAAGCCAGTCAATTGAATCCACATTATACTACAACCAAACCCCCAAGGACACCAAAAAAGATAAAACAAAAAGAAACCCAGCCGGGCACAGTGGCTCACGCCTGTAATCGCAATACTTTGGGAGGCTGAGGCAGGCGGATCACAAAGTCAGGAGTTTGAGACCAGCCTGGCCAACATGGTGAAACCCCATTTCTACTAAAAATACAAAAATGAGCCGAGCGTGGTGGCACATGCCTGTAATCCCAGCTACCTGGGAGAGTGAAGCAGAAGAATTGCTTAAACCCAGGAGGTAGAGGTTGCAGTGAGCCGAGATCACACCACTGCACTCCAGCCTGGGTGGCAGAGTAAGACTCCATTTCAGAAAAAAAAAAAAGAAAAAAAAGAAACCCAACCAAAGGACAGCAACTTCAAAGACTGAAGGAACATCACCCCACAGAGATGAGAAAAAAATAGTACAAGAACTCTGGCAATTCAAAAAGCCACAGTGTCATGTTACCTCCAAACAACTGCCTTAGTTCCCCAGCAATCATTGTTAAATAGGCTGAATTGGCTGAAATGAAAGAAATAGAATGCAGAATATGGATAAAAACTAAGATCATCAAGATTCAGATGAAAGTCTAAACCCAATCCAAAGATTCTAAAGAAAAAAAAAATACAGGAGATGAAAGACAAAATGGCCATTTGAAGAAAGAACCAAACTGATCTGATAAAGCTGAAAAATTCAATTTAAGTATTTCAGAATACAATTGCAAGTATTAACACCATGATCATCCAAGCTGAGGAAAGAATCTCAGAGCTCAAATACTAGCTCTCTGAAATAACTAAGTGAGAAAAAAATAAAGAAAAAACAAAGAATGAACAAAACCTTCGAGAAATATGGGATTATGTAAAGAAAGGAAATCTATGACTCACTGGTGTCCCTGAAGGAGAGGAAAAGAAAGCAAGCAACTTGAAAAACATATTTCAGGATATCATACATGAAGATATCCTCAACTTTGCTAAACAAGCCAGTGTTAAAATTCAGGAAATGTGGAGGACCCTTGTGAAATACTATACAAGAAGATCACCCCCAAGATACACAGACATCAGATTCTCCAAGGTTGAAATAAAATAAAAAATGGTAAAGGCAGTTAGAGAAAAGGGGCAGGTAACCCATATAAAAGAAACCCCATAAGGCTAAAAGCAGAACGTTTAGTAGAAACTCTACAAGTCAGAAGAGACTGGGGGCCTATATTTATAATTATTAAAGAAAAGAATTTCAAACCAAGAATTTCATATCCAGTCAAACTAAGCTTCATAAGTGAAGGAGAAAAAATATTCTTTTCATATAAGCAAATTCTAAGGGAACTCATGACCACCAGCCCTGCTGTATCAGAAATTCTGAAGGGAGCGCTAAATATGGAAAAGAAAAACATTACCAGCCACTACACAAACACACACACACAAGCTAGAAAACTTACAAGAACTGGATAAATTTTTTGAAGCATAATGAAACTATAAAACAACCACACAAAGTCTGCATAATAACCAGCTAACAACACAATGACAGGATCAAATCCACCTGTACCAATACTAACCTTGAATGAAAATGGATGAATGCCCCAATTAAAAGGCACAGAGTGGCAAGTTGGATAAAGATGCAAAACCCACTGGTATACTGTCTTCGAGAGACTCATTTCACATGCAATGACACCCAGAGGTTCAAAGTAAAGGGGTAGAGAAAAATCTACCAAGCAAACAGAAAACAGAAAAAACGCAGGAGTTCCTAGTCTAATTTCAGACAAAACAGGCTTTAAACAAACAAAGATTAACAAAGTCAAAGAAAGGCATTACATAATGGTAAATAACAAAAAGACTTAAGTATCTTAAATAAATATGCACCCAACACAGGAGCACCCAGATTCATAAAGCAAGTTCTTAGAGACCTATAAAGAGACTTGGCAAACCACACAATAATAGTGGGAGACTTCAACGTCCTACAGACAGTATTAGACAGATAATCAAGACAGAAAACTAACAAAGATATTCAGCACCTGAACTTGACACTTAACTGAATGGACCTTATGGACATCTACAGAACCCTCCACCCCAAAACAACAGCATATACATTCTTCTCATCTGCACATGGCACATACTCTAAAATCAACTATACAATTGGACATAAAATACTCAGCAAATTCAAAGAAACAAATTATACCCACCACACTCTTTGACTACTGCACAATAAAAATAAAAATAAATACTGAGAAAATTGCTCAAAAGCATATGACTACATGGAAATTAAGCTATCTGCTCCTGAATGACATCTGTGTAAATAATGAAATTAAGGCAGAAATTAAGAAATTCTTTAAAATTAATGAGAACAAAAATACCACATACCAGAACCTCTGGAGCACAGCTAAAGCAGTGTTAAGAGGGAAAGTTATAGCATGAAAGGCCCACATCAAAAAGTTAGAAAGATCTCAATTTAAGAACTTAACATCTCAACTAGAGGAATTAAGAAGCAAGAGCAAAAAAACCCTGAAGTGAAAAGAAGATGAGAAATAACCAAAATCAGCTGAACTGAACAAAATTGAGGCATGAAAAACCATACAAAAGATCAATGAATGTGGGAGTTGGTCCTTTGAAACAATAAATAGGATAGACAGACCACTAGCCAGACTAATAAAGAAAAAAAGAGAGAATAGCCAAATAAACGCAACTAGAAATGACAAAGGGGATGTTACCACTGACCCCACAGAAATACAAAAAACTTTCAGAGACTATTATGAGCACTTCTGTAAACACGGAGCTAGAACAGAATTGGATAAATTCCTGGAAACATAAAACCTCCCAAGATTGAACCAGGAAGAAATTAAACCTTGGAACAGACCAATACAACTTCTGAAATTGAAGCAGTAACAAAAAGCCTACCAACCTGTATTAGTCCGTTTTCATGCTGCTGTTAAAGACATACCTGAGACTGGACTGGACAATTTACAAAAGAAAGAGGTTAAATTGGACGTACACTTTAACATGGATGAGGAAGCCTCACAATCAAGGAGGAGCAAGTCATGTCTTACATGGATGGCAGCAGGCAAAGAGAGAGAACTTGTGCAGGAGAACTCTTATTTTTAAAACCATCAGATCTCTTGAGATCCATTCACTATCATGATAACAGGATGGAAAAGATTTGCCCCCATGATTCAGTTACCTCCCCCTGAGTGCCTCCCATAATATGTGGGAATTCAAGATGAGATTTAGGTGGAGACACAGCCAAACCATATTGCAACCTGAAAAAGGCCAGGACCACATGGATTCACAGCCAAATACTACCAGATGTATAAAGAAGAGCTGGTAACATTTCTACTAAAACTATTCCAAAAAGTTGAATAGGAGGGACTCCCTAATTCATTCTATAAGGCCAGCATTATTCTTATATCAAAATCTTGCAGAGACACAACAAAAAAAGAAAACTTCAGACCAATGTCCTTGATGAACATAGATGCTAAAATTCTCAACAAGAAGCTAGTAAACCTAACCCAGCATCACATCAAAATGCTAACCACCTAATAATCAAGGAGGCTTTATTTCTGGGATGCAAGTTTGGTTCAACATACACAAATCAAAAAATGTGATTCATCACATAAATAGAACTAAAAACAAAAAGCACATGATCATCTCAATAGATGCCGAAAAGACGTTGGTTAAAATTCAACATTGCTTCATGTTAACACTCTCAGCAAACTAGGCATTGAAGCAACATGCTTCAAAATAATAAGAACCATCTATGACAAACTCACACCCAACATCATACTGAATGGGCAAAAGCTGGAAGCATTCCTCCTGAAAGCTGGAACCAGATAAGGATGCCCTCTGTCAACATTTCTATTCAATATAATACTGGAAGTCCTGACCAGAGCCCTCAGGCAAGAGAAAGAAATAAAAGGCATCCAAATAGGAAGAGACGAATGCAAACAATTCCAGTTTGCAGACAATATGATTCCATACCTAAAAATCCCCATAGTCTCTGCCCAAAAGCTCCTCGATCTGGTAAACTGCTTCAGCAATGTTTCCAGACACAAAATCACTGTACCAAAATCAGTAGCATTCCTATACACCAACAATATCCAATCTGAAAACCAAATCAAGAACATAATCCCATTCATAATAGCCACAAAAAGAATAAAATATCTAGAAATACAACTAACCAGAGAGGTGAAAGTTATCTATAACTAGAATTTTAAAACACTGCTGAAAGAAATCAGAGAAGACACAAATAAATGGAAAAACATTCCATGCTCATGGATAGGAAGAATCAATATTGTTAAAATGGCCATACTGCCAAAAGCAATTTATAGATTCAATGCTGTGCCTGTTAAACTACCAATGACCTTCTTCACAAAAATAGAAGAAATTATTTTAAAATTCATATAAACAAAAAAAAACTCATATAGCAAAGGCAACCCTAAGCACAAAGTTGGAAGCATCACATTACCTGCCTTCAAACTATATTACAAATTTACAGTAACCAACACAGCAAGATACTGGTACAAAAACAGACACCTAGACCAATAGAACAGAACAGAAAGTCAAAATAATGCTGCACACCTACAACCATCTAACTTTGAAGAAAGTTAACAAAAATAAGCAATTGATAAAGGACTCTCTATTCAATCGAGGATGCTGGAATAACTGGATAGCCGTACACAGAAGACTGAAATTGGATCCCTTCTTTACACCATATACAAAAATCAACTCGAGATGGATTAAAGATTTTATAAAACCTAAAACTATAAAAAAACCTGGAAGATAACCTAGGAAAGTTCATTCTGGTCATAGACCCTGGCAAAGATTTCATGATAAAAATGCCAAAAGCAATTGCAAAAAAAGTAAAAATTAGTAAATGATATCTAATTAAACTAAAGAGCTTCTGCACAGCAAAAGAAACTATTAACAGAGTAAACAGACAATCTAGGGAATAAGAGAAAATATTTGCAAGCTATGCATCTGACAAAGGCCTAATAATCAAAATCTATAAAAACTTAAATCAACAAGCAAAAATCAAGCAATCCCATTAAAAATGGGCAAAGGACATAAACAGACACTTTGTTTTTTTTTTTTTTTTTTTGAGATGGCTTCTTGCTCTGTCGCCCAGGCTGGAGTGCAGTGGCATGATCTTGGCTCACTGCAACCTCCACCTCCTGGGTTCAAGCGATTCTTCTGCCTCAGCCTCCCAAGTAGCTGGGACTATAGGCACACACCACCATGCCCAGCTAATTTTTGTATTTTTAGTAGAAACAGGGTTTCACCGTATTGGCCAGGCTGAAACAGATACTTCTCAATACAAAACATACACACAGCCAAGAAGCACATGAAAAAATGCTCATCATCACTAATCATTAGAGAAATGCAAATCAAAACCACAGTGAGATACCATCTCACATCAGCGATAACGGCTACTTTTAAAAAGTCAAAAAATAACAGATGCTGATGAGGTTGTGGAGAAAAGGGAACTCTTATTCATTGTTGATGAAAATGTAAACTAGTTCGGCCATTGTGGAAAGCAGTGTGGCAATTTCTCAAAGAACTCAAACCAGTATTACTATTTGACTCAGAAATCCCATTATTGGTTATATATCCCCCAAAATATAAATTGCTCTACCATATAGATACATGCATGCATATGTTCATTGCAGCACTATTCACAATAGCAAAGACATGGAAACAACATCAATGTCCATCAATGGTAGAATGAATAAAGGAAACATGGTACACATACACCATGGAATATTACACAGCCATAAAAAAGAACAAGATCATGTCTTTTGCAGCAACATGGATGGAGCTGAAGGTCATAATCCTAAGTGAACTAACAGGAACAGAAAAATAAACACCGCATGTTATCACTATAAATGCGAGCTAATTATTGAGTGCACGTGGACACAAACAAGGGAAACACAGGCATTAGGGCCTGCTTAAAGGTGGAGGTTACTATGATTATTACCTGAGTAGTGAAATAATCTGTACACTAAAGCCCCATGACACACAATTTACCTATATAACAAACCTGCATATGTACCCCAAACCTAAAATAAAAGTTTTAAAAAATAGTAAAAGCTAGAGCAAAGCAAAAACTTTTAGTTCAACACATTCCCTAAATTTCAAATGTCAAAGCCAGAAGCTGATTTGTGATATTCCTGAAGGATGTTTAATGCTGGAAAAGATTCAGGCTAAGTTAGAAGTTGTTTCCTTCTTAAATTTATAAGCTCTCATCATATATATTTTTAAATTAATGAGATCTCAAGAAAAAGAACAACAGAAGACGATAGAGAAGGGAAGAAACTCTAATCCTCTCAATGAACATGGACTCCATTGCAAGAGTGAGTAGAGAGATGTAAAATATTGTTCTCTCAGTTGTTATCACTTCCAATGTACTTCTCTCACTGTAAGCACCTTATCAGGATGAGTATTGAAAGATATAAAGTTGCAAAAAGCAGCTACGTATTTAATGGGCAAAACAAAACAGTGATCTGTTCAAACCTAGAGTCAAAAATGTTTTTGTTAAACTCTGCTGCAATTTGTGAGGGAGTTGAAGAATTTTTCAAAGTAATTTTCATTGTATTTGAATTGCACCTTCCCCATTTTGGAATTTAAATCACGTGTAAAATATTATTTCACTAATTTTATGAAATAATTTTTAAAACTAACTTCCTAACTAATCTCTTCTGGTTCTAGCCTTGGCCTTTTCCAACTGAACCTTTAAGAGCTACTAAAGTGATATTTCTAAAATGAAAATCTGATCTTCTGTCTCCCCTGATTAAAATATTTCCAGTGAAGTTGTACTACATAGAGCAAATGCCAAGTTATTTAGTTTGGTATAAAAGGTTCTCCTTAATTTGACACTTAATGTTTATTTTCATTGCATCACACCAGCCATTCCAAGACAATGCTTAATGCTTCAGCCAAATGAAACACCTTATATCTTTAACATCTTCCTTCCTGCCTGCGAAACTGTAATTCATCTTTTAAAACTCACCTCAGGTATTGCCTTGATTAAGAAGTCTTCCACGAGCCCTAAACCAAATTAAATTGTTCTCTTATCTGTGCTTCCTTTATATTTTGCATGCTTGTAATCTTGCATTTTTTTTAATCCTTGTCCTCTGTTTAGTGGATTGTGAACTTCTTAAAAGTGAACACTATAATGTTTCTTTACTTTTTCAGTGTCTGGTATAATGCTTGATTTATTAAAGGTGCTCTGTAAATCATTTATAAATGAATCCATAAAGTGTTGCTTCATTATCATCTCACTAGCCTAATGTTTTAAAACTAGGTTTTCATATATTTGGAACAAAGGAAATGTTCTCAATTACATTTCTTATACATTGAGAGTTTATTTTCTCCCAGTCTTTGCAAAATGGAGAGTGGCACTGCCAAGACATGACATTGCTGAAACTTACTTTCTTAGTTAACGAGAATCTTGCCACAATTTCTGTATCTTTTTATTTAGCTCTAAGAGCCTTTTATCTTGTCTAAATTTTATCCACGTTAATCAAATATAATTCAAAATTATTATAAAACTTATTAGAATAGAGAACTTTCTCTGCTCACTAAATCATACATATTAACCATACATCCAGAATGAATCAACATCTGGGAAAAACATTGGCTATCAAAGCCTGAATGACAAGGATCAACATATCTACTGGTAAATTCTGGGAGGAAATGAAATGTGCAATTTTGATTATATATGTCAACTTGTTGGTGTATAAACCTGAAATTATCCATCTTTCCTGTATAACGTAGCCAACTATGTTGGCAAATGCTCTTTTTCTGCTAGACAGACTGCTCTTGATGTTATCTCAGGACAATTTCATTAATTTCAGCTATGAAAACCACAGCATATCAATTTTTAAAGTATATTCTTAAGTGTTTTTAACATTTACCACATATATGATTAAATATCAGTATAATCTTATGTGGGCTGGACTTGTTGTCTTACAGGCTTGGTGTAAAGGTGTGTTGTGCTCACTCTCATTTTCCCATCCATGTTAACTTACCTTAGACTCAAGTACTGGGGTGAGGAGGAGGGAAAGAAGAAACAATATCTATTTGTATGAATGCCCATGGAAAGTTTTCTTTTATCTTCATATTGATCTCACCATTGATCTACACTCATTGGCAGGCATGGAATTATAAGCAACTACTGTAAGCAAAAATTAATGTCTTCAAGATGAACTATAAATCTCCCAACCCCACCCCTAAACTCCCACTCAAGATACACACCTCAGTCTCACAAAGTATCCCTTTGGTGTGTGTACTTCCTTGCTCTGGTGCTGTGGTGAACCCCAGAAATCCCACTGCTATTATGTCACTTGACACTTACAGCCTCAACATGGTGAAATTAACCTTTCATAGCCCTCGAGATGAGGAATTTGAGGGGTAGTTTTTATGTCCCCTTCAACTGGCCTATTTTCACATATACTACCCTACGATCATTCCCTAGTGCTTTTTCTCCAGATTCAAGGTGTGAGGCATATGGACAAATCTAGTGACTAAGCAGGCATGCAACAGAAAAAAGACCTGTCTCCCATTTTTTCACATATGCACAAATTTTATGAACAGATCTTTCCCCACCCCATCTGTTTAATTGTGGAGAAGAGAACCAATAGAGTACCTTTTTCTCTTTCTTAAAAGAGAGAGAAAGGGATGGGTGTTTAATTCCTTGAAGACTGTCCACTCCATAAAGGTGATCTACCTTACCTTCCAGTCCTACTACTAATCGCTCATGGTAAAAACAAAACAAAACAAAACAAAACACAGAAGTAATTTTGGCTTATTTTACAACTGAGACATCAACTCACTCCAAAAATTGAGTCTTCTTTAAAATATCCTTTGAAGAATTTAGTAACTGCTTTTACCAGGCATTTCTGCTGTATTCTCCAGGCACTTTGGTAATCTAAGTAACTCACATTATTACAAGACACTTGCATAAAGTAGAAATATTCTATAAATAATAAAATATGATTTTAAATATTCACAGTGCACACTGTATGTATATACTCTTTTGGCAAAGGAGGTACTTTGTTTAAAAGTCCTGTAGCCTTCTAAATTCCTATTGTAATTTGGTTTTGAAAGTAGATGGGTTTATCAACGTGGCTTCAATGCAGTAGTTGTGTATCCAGGGAAAAGTAACGATACTACTGAAACAGCAGTTAGAATTTATTGCATATTGAATATTCTCACAAATTCCATTACACACAAAATCTATCAGGGAATCGCATGAAAAGGAAAACAATTAGTAACTAGAAATGTAATTTTGACAGAATATGAGCCATGTCTCTATTCAAAAGTAGTAACATCAAGCATGTGTCAGTATTACAGACCTGTTTCAAATCACGAAAGAGACTGAGGAATAGACAGTTATTCGCCATTCACCATGATTTACACTAACAAATTAAGTGTTTAGGAGCTATAGTTTTACAGAAGCTCAGAATGAGGCACAATAACAGATTTATAGTCACTCTTCTTACCTTTAAATCAGTGCTTGATTACTGAAAGGTCTGTAGAGCTTTGGAATTGCAAAAAGCACATAGGAAATTTTACAGCAAACAAAAATCCATGCATATTTTCAAGGCATAAACAATATTCAGGTCACTCAAATTTGAATGAGAACATGTTCATGCATAACACAGCTACAGTAATACAACTGAAATATTTTATATTCAATAAGTTATTTTATTTTCTTATTTCCTCTGAAATTAAGTTATGTGTTTGCCTGAATCACAGCTCTTAACAGCAAGCCTAGAAACCACTGTCAGTATGGTTATTGCTTACGATATTCCAAGAAAAATGGTTATGCTGAGAACATACACATTTGGAAGTACTTGTTAGCACTAAATAGAATTTAATAATTAACTAAATAAATAAATCTTCCAAATAAGACTCATAAATCTTCCAAGCATGCCTGTGGAGTGCTCAGAGTAACCTTTAGTCTGTGTTCCTTTATTACCTCCATGTGGAAGTACCCAACATTACCACCTCCCAAATGCTAACCTCAAAACTTCACAGCAGGTCACACAGAAATGGCAAAGCACCACACATGGATTATATATTATACTTTTCTCAAAGTCTGAAGTCATGGACATTCCATGATTTTTACAAAATTCTTAGAAATACCTTGAAAATAATATAAACCCTATGTTCAGTCTCCCAGAGGAAAATTTTCTTACAATATTTGCAATCATTGTTCTAATATAGTTCTCTTGAAAAATAAACTTTATTGGAGTATATGTTACTTCCTATTTGATTTCCCCCCTAGCTCCATCAGTTTTTGATTTATAGTTCCTGAAGTTCTGTTATTATTGATTTTAGAATCTTTATATCTTCCTAAGAAATTGTTCCTTTTATCATTATGAAATGTGATACTTTATCACATATCTTAATATACTTTCTCTGATAGTAATACAGCCATAGTATAGTGCATATTAATCCCAGCGTTTATTTGTTGATTTTCTGTTTGGAATATTCTTTCATTGTCCAAAGTGGGGTGTTGAAGTATCCAGCTATTATTGTATTGGAGACTATCTCTCTCTTTGACTCTAAGAATATTTGCTTTATATATCTGGGTGCTCCAGTGTTGGGTCCTTGTGGCTTAAGCTGTCCTTCAAATTTATTTTGAGCCCCAGAGCAACTTAGCCCACGGTGACATGGCTTACAGGAACTCAAGTTCCAACCACTGGAATTGGCAATTTTTTTTCTGGCTAGAGCTGGCTTAAATGCTCCTTCCGTAGGTGGGTGTCAGCTGAGTTTGGTCTGGTTTTTCTTTCTGCAATAAAAGGGCAGCACTGAGTTCAATGCCTCACATTTGCTGTGCTCTCCCTCCCCCAATGCCCAGAGATGCCCTCTGCACCATGCTGCCACTGCTGGTGGGTAGGAGAGGGATGGCATCAGTGATTCAAGACTGTTTGCTGCTCTATCTCTTTGTGCCTCTTTAAGTGATACAGAGTTAAAACAAGGTACTGAGAATGCTCACGTGATGTTTGGTACTTAATAAGGTAATTTTTCTGTGTAAATAGTTGTTAAATTGGTGCCCTTGCTGGGGGTACAGTTAGCGGAGCCTTCTATTCTGTCATCTTGTTCCTGGATTTGCTGTCATTTGTATGGGGCTTTGTCATTTTATGCTCTTTATTTCCCTTGAGGGTTTAACTGATTTAAGTTGGGTATAATCTGTTGGCTTCATTTTTGGATGCTTTCAGAGGGCCATGTCTCTGTACAAGATATTTATTGGTGGTTAGATTCTTGCCCTGGATTTCACCAGCAGTGTATATTGAAATAATATTTTTGATGTTGTAATTTGGGCTGTGATCAGTAGATATGCCTAACAGCAATGACCAGCAGATAGGCTCTTACTCAGCCATGGGGCTTTTTTGTATTTCAGGGCATTCCAGCAGTGCTTTCTTCTTTAGGAGCTGTTTAAGCTACAGAACTATTCCTGTTCTCCTACTCCTGCGGGTTACCAGCTTCCTTTTTCTGCAGCGTCAATATCTGCATCACCTCTCTATCGACTCTCAGTGTTTTAGTTTCATTTTCCATTTAGACTTTTTGTTATAATTTTCATTGCTACCCTGAGGCTCCATCTATTCACTCTATGGCCATTTTTTTCTTACTCACTGAACATATTTATAATAGTTGTGTTAAAGTTTTTTAGCTAATTTCAAAATCTGGGCATCTCAGAGTCTGTTTTTAACTGTTTTTCTGCTCACATGTTCATCCCATTTTCCAGCTTCTTGGACTATCTGTCAACTTTTATTATATAATGAACATCATGAATTATGTACGCTAAAGACTCTGAATACCTTTATCTTCCTCTGAATATACTGTATTTTGTCATAATAGGTGGCATAATTGCTGGTGGAGTTTCTATAGGTTTGTGTAGTGTTGGTTTATGTTCTATTAGAGCAGATATGTAGCAGGCTCAAGATATCTTTCAATACCGTTTATTTCATGGGACTCAAGTTCCAAATCCTGACTACACTATGGCTGTTTACACAGTTTAGGTTTATGCTTCCTAAAGAAAAATCTAGTTTAGACATTATTCCAGGAAGCAATCTTAATGCCTAAGTCATGGCTTTTCTTGTTTCTCAACTGTATACCTAGCTGAATAGATCATCTCTCCACTCAGACTGTACCACCAGAATTACAATGTCCCACAGTACTGCACAACCTCAGGAAATTCTTGTCCATTCTCAACTCTGTAGCAACTGCTCTCAGACAATCCTTGTGCAGTCTGGCCCTCTATTTGTGCTGCCCAGTGTACAAGTATGGACTTGCATAGGGCTCCCCCGGTGGTCTATATGCATACCCCCAACACACATCTCTTTGATCTCTGGTGCCTTGCCCCCAGAGAGTCCTACTGATGTAAATTTCCCAAAACTCTATTCCTTCAGCTCACCAGGACCATCTGTCCTCAGGCAGAGGGATCCTCAGGAGTTTCTATTGTCAACACCCCAAAATAGTTGTTCAAGATATATACTTTTTTGTTTTGTGGTTGTCTATTGTAATGGGACTAATCTGGTACCAATTCCTTTATAGCTGGCTGGCAAACTTCTCATGTGTAGAGATCTCCATATCCCTGAATCAACCATACATCCAATGAACTTTAGGATTTTAAATACTGTCTTTAATTTACTCATACAAAAAAGTTGTGCCATATTCATAAAAAAGATTGTTGTTGTTAATCTCATTCCACAGTCCTTGGTAATCATTTAAAGGCATCAACGATTTGGGAGAAAAAAACTGTATGAGAGCCCTCAGAGTCACAGTTAAGTAAGTTAATTAAATTAGCATCAGAGAGACTACCTGTTCTCAGCCCATGTATTATTTATGTAAGAAATTTAACAGGAGCTAAATGGAAAAGTAAAGAAATATAATAATTTGTTTATTTTAAATTTGAGATTTTGGGTTGTTTCTTAAAGAAATGTAGAAATGGGATTCCCATTTCTTCATGTACAGTCTGATTAGATTAAGTCAGTAGAAGACTTTTATATATATATAAGATGGTGGACACAAATTTCAAGGGAAAAAAAAGACAGTCAACAATTTCCTGGAGCTTCTGACTCACGGTGGAAAGAAGATCTCCTGCATGGGAGCTAATATATCCTACATACAGTGTTATTTTATTTGCTTTTTGTTTCTTTATTTGTTTGTTTTTCACATGATGTTCTTTGTTTGTGAATTGGTGTTGAAGGAGAGATAGTGAAGAAAGATATTCTCTAGAATTCTAAGATATTTAGGGATAAACTCATAGGTTTTCCTTCCTGTTGATTCCAACCAGGGTATATCAAATTGATTACCTGGTTACAAGAGACAACTGAAGTGATGAATAAGAATTATGACATAGGAAAATTTTGTTAGAAAGTATTTTTATCATTTTATTATCAACTTTGAGGTTTTAAATAAATGATAAATGAAAATACGTAGTAATGTATTAGTTCGTTTTCATGCTGCTGATAAAGAGAATGGGAAGAAAAAGAAGTTTAATTGGACTTATAGTTCCACATGGCTGCGAAGGCCTCAGAATCATGGCAGGAAATGAAAGGCACTTCTTACATGGTGGTGGCAAGAGAAAAATGCGGAAGAAACATAAGCGGAAACCCATGATAAATCCATCAAATCACATGAGACTTACTCACTATCACTATTATGAGGGCCCCACCTCTGCAACAAACTTTTGCCTGGACCTCCAGGCATTTCCATACATCTTCTGAAATCTAGGCAGAGGTTCCCAAACCTCTGTGGTGACTTCTGTGCACCCACAGGCTCAACAGCATGTGGAAGCTGCCAAGGCTTGGAGCTTCCACCCTTTGAAGCCATAGCCCAAGCTCTATGTTGGCCCCTTTCAGCCATGGTTGGAGCAGCTGGGACACAGGGCACCAAGTCACTAGGCTGCACATGGGATGGGGACCCTGAGCCTGGCCCATGAAACCCCTTGTCCTCCTGCGCCTCTGGGCTTGTGATGGGAGGGGCTGCCATGAAGGTCTCTGACATAGGCTGCAGACATTTTCCCCCTGAACTTGGGGTTAACATTAGGCTCCTTGCTATATATGAAACTTTCTGCATCCAGCTTGAATTTCTCCTCAAAAAATTGGTTTTCCTTTTCTACTGCATCATCAGGCTGCAAATTTTCTGAACATTTATGCTCTGTTCCCCTTTTAAAATGGAATGCTTTTAACAGCACTCAAGTCACCTCTTGAATGCTTTGCTGAATTTCTTCTGCTAGAAACCCTACATCATCTCTCTCAAGTTCAAAGTTCCACAAATCTCTAGGGCAAGGCAAAATGCTGCCAGTCTCTTTGCTAAAACATAACAACAGTCACCTTTGCTCCAGTTCCCAACAAGTTCCTCATCTCCATCTGAGACCACCTCAGCCTGGACTTTATTGTTCATATTACTATCAGCATTTTTGTCAAAGCCATTCAACAAATCTCTAGGAGGCTCCAAACTTTCCCATATTTTCCTGTCTTCTTCTGATCCCTCCAAACTGTTCCAACCTCTGCCTGTTACCCAGTTCCAAAGTCACCTCCACATTTTCAGGTATTTTTTCAGCAACGCCCTACTCTACTGGTACCAATTTACTGTATTAGTCCATTTTCACACTGCTGATAAAGACATACCCAAGGCTAGGAAGAAAAAGAGATTTAACTGGACTTACAGTTCCACATGGCTGGGGAGGCCTCAGAATCAGGGCAGGAGGAGAAAGGCACTTCTTTCATGGTGGTGGCAAGAGAGAAATGAGGAAGAAGCAAAAATCCCTGATAAATGCATCAGATCTCACGAGACTTATTCACTATCATGAGAATAGCACAGGAAAGACTGGACCCCATAATTCAATTACCTCTCCCTGGGTCCCTCCCACCACACATGGGAATTCTGGGAGACACAATTCAAGTTGAGATTTGAATGGGGACACAGCCTAACCATATCAGGAAGGTGATATGTAAATCACCAGTAATTGCAAAGGATGAGTAGACTACGACCTCTTCATCTTTGTAACTTCCAGAGCTCCCTGGTGTCTAGAAGATAACTCAGTATAATATAGGGGAAAATGCATTGAATTAGAAACTAATTAAAAGCAAATTGAGCTCTATATGATATATAAATAAAGTTATTATTGCTTCAAGTATTTTAGTCTAGAAAGTTGACAGAAATGTCTGACTCCAGCATTATTAACTTCAATCTCAAGTTCTCTTTGAAAAAAGCAGTATCCCCATCTTCTAGTAATCTATATAACTTTTTTATCTCCCTTATAACTTATTAACGTATTTTTAATACCTAACTGGTATTTCTCACATATCATTTTATTTTTGTATCTTTGATGCTAACCATTGTGTTTAGATTAGAACAAGTTTTCGATAAACTGTTGTTGAACATAAATGCATAGATTCCTCATCCTATCCCTGCTACAGTCCTGAGAAAATGCTATCTTTTTTTTCATGATGTGCTTAAGAATATAGACCTTGAACAAATTAGAAAGTTTATAACTGTTTATAACTTATGTAAGCATTTAATTTTGAAACCATTTTAGAAGTAAGATAAGAAGTATTGGTTGTGATGATTTTGAATGTCAAGGCTCACCCTCTTCAGTCTCACATAAGCAATGAGACTTCTTATTGGATTCCAGACAGATAAAGGATGTTTATGGTCAGGGGGAAGAATCCCACACTATCTAAAGTGTTGAAGATTTTTAAGACAATTCAAAAGAAACTCCAATTCAGCACTAGCGTTTCTTTTGTAATATGTAATGATAAATGATAATTATCATTACATATTGAAAAAATGTGTATCTCACACTGAGGATTTAATGAAATGTCAGCAGGAAAAGGCTCTGCTTTTAGTAATACCCCAAAAAGATTTTCTAACTATGAACATTCTTTACTTTAAGATATTTACTGACAAAAATTGTTTATCATATACAAATACATATGAATAATTTGTGTATACCACAAAATGCAAATACTTTGAAAAGAAATTTAAGTATATATCATTTTTGGAAGACTCTAGTGAACTATAAATCATAACATACTTCACTCAACAGAACTATAAAACTGACTATAAACTCCATAATTCAAAAATGTATTTATGAGACTAATATTGTTTTTTCTCTAAGACTTTTCATGTCTGCTTTGGTGTGTTTGTGTGCACATACATATGCACACACATTTACCCTAAACAGTTTTTTTAGGTCCATGATCAACTTCCTCAATGCTTCCACTAATAAAAATATCAGAGTATATCACAATAAATAAATAAATAAAAATAGATAAAGCATTGAACAGAAAACTAAGGTGATTTGGCTTATTAACATGGATTAGTATTCTCATGATTTTCTTTTCAGAACACTTGTATATTTGCAAACTCTGTGTCTCACCTCCTTAAGGGGGCAAGAAGGAGGAAAGAAGAAAACTACTTTCGATATATTTCTGGAAAAAATGTGCTTGACGCTAAAAAGGAAAATTTAAATAATGAATAAGTTACAATGTAAATACACAGAATCTAATAACAATGAATTACAACGTCTTACCTCTTAAAAGTTCAGAGCAGCTGCAACTCAAAGGATCAGACACTTCAATTTAAAATTTAAAAGTTTGTAGCCAAGGATCTTGAATCAAAAAATAAGGTGACATAAATTCATAAAGAAGGGTAAGGAAAAAAGTATGAAATAACCAGGAAGTCCTGGTGCAAAGGGATGAGAATTAGAACTATAGATACTGCAGATAGGCTCTATAGAGTAGATACTCAACAGATATTTATTGGATGAATAAAGGAGTGAATGTATCAGTTTCAAAAATCTGTTTCCTATGTAATAAATCACAGCAAACCTTTACAGGTAAAAACAATGATATTATACTTTTATGATTTTGTAGATTTATTGCGGTCATTTCCCATTGTCTGAGGCCAACTCAGTTTTCCTACACATTCATTCTTACTTTCTCTCTCTCTCCCCCAGCCACCATCTCTCTCTTCCTCAATCTCTGTATACTCTTTCTCTCCTCCACATGGTTTCTCTTTCTCTCCTCCTCCCCACCCTGCCCCAGGCCCTTCCATGTGATCTCTCTCTGCAGCAGGGTAGCTGAACTTCCTCAAAGTACTGAAGTTTAAATCATGAAATTATAGTTTGTATGGAGATTAATAAACTATATCTAAAAATACATTGTATTTTCTAAAAGAAAGGCATTATACCAACATATTTCATCATGATATGGTAAGACCTATGAATGTTACCTTTTTCTTATATTCTGACCCATTAAAATTAATTGAAATATCTGTATTTTAAAGTATCATATGTAACAATACATTCCATTTTAGCTATTTTAAGTGTGCAATTCAGTGGCTTTAATAACATTCACAATGTTGTGTAACCACTGACACATCTATTTCGAAAACTTTTCATTACCCCAGACAGAAACTCTGTGCATTAAGCAATGACTTTACATTGCTCCTATCCTCAGACCCTGGCCACCTCTAATATACCTACTTCCTCTCTCTATGACTTTGCCCATTCTGGATATTTCATATAAATGAAATCACACAATCTTTGTCATTTTGTGTCTGGCTTATTACTCATGCTTTCAAGGTTTATCCATGTTGCAGCATGTGTCAGCAATTTATTCCTTTTTATGGCTGAGTAACATTTCATCATGTGTACATACCACATTGTGTTTATCCATTCACTTGGATTGTTTCCACCTATTATAAATAATGCTGCAATTAACTTTGGCATCTACATACCTGTTTGAGTCCCTGGTTTTATTTCTTTTGAATATATACCTAGAAGTAGATTTGCTGGGTCATATGGTAATCCCATGTTTAACTTTGTGAGGTAGAGTGCATATTTTATATCAAGCACATCAGTAGGTACTGGAATCCAATAGTCTTTCCATTTAAACATGTTTAAGTATGTATCATGTGTTTTGTTTTTTTACTTAAACATTTTTCTTCCTGTGTTATTTATCTGTACACAAATACTCCATGATAGATGTTTTCAGCTGTGCTTTGTTTTCTATTATTATTTATTTCTTATGTATTTTATCATAGTGTTGGCAAAACATAAGTCTTAATTTATAATTTGATTATGTCTACACACCTCTTAAACTGACTGAAGTGCTTAAGGTGTCTTTCGCCTTTATTTTCTTCCATTTCTAAATCTAAGCTGCCTTTTATCCCCTGCAACATGTTGCACGTAGTCATATAGTTCCTTAGAGTTTTGATGCTCGAACTATGGCATCCGAACTGAGGTAACCCATGACTAACACAAAATGATGGTGATATTTTACCATCCTTTAAAGAAAAAAGAAGACACTATTGTCAATGTCAATTTTAAAATATATTAACTTTTAATTTCTCTATATTGTTCTTAAATCATTGGAAGCCACTACCACTTTCTTATTAATTATTGCAAGTAAATGGCAAACAAATGGATAAATATTTACAGAAAGCAGCAGAAAACTCAGAAGACATATTTTATTTCTATTCTATATGTATTTATTTTTATTGATATGGTGTGCTGAGAGCCTATGTTCATGATTTTTATAGAGGCATAAGATGTCGAGTAATTTGCCAATAACTGAACAAGTTCCTGAGAATATGCTTTAAAAATTTTTCACCCAGGGCTCCTTCAATTTCAGATCTCTACACTAAGCATATTTCACAACCCTGAACCTGGGACGTTAGAATCATTATGACTATCAACTGTTTGACAACTCCTAAGATGAGAAGAAATGCCATTATAGAATAATTGGAGAGCAAGTAAAAGACAAAACAGCAGAGCAAGTCTATATGGCAAATCGGAGTCACTCTGAGCTCACCAAGACTGAGACATTCAGGCAAAGAATTAAGGAACAACATTTTTTTTTTGCCCTGTTATGTCTTAAAAGACATCTTAATAAAGGGAAATGATTAATGAACAGCCAAGCAAGCCCTCTGCTAAGATTAATAAATGGGATACCCCTATCGCCAACCCCATCTAAGGAGGCACTGATCATAACTTGTCACCTTAATAACATTTTAATGCCAACTCCAGATTCATTGCACTTTTATGGAAATTTAAATCATGCCCAAGTGTGGAATGCTTCCAATAATGAGCATAAAAATGCAAAGAGATTTTGATTAACATCGGCTACTTAAAAACCAGGAATGTTTCACTGGGAGCTACACAAACTATTTCAGGGGTCTTTTAATGACATCAGTTCAACAAAACTATATTTTTAGTATGTGTGAGCATTTGGATTTGTGTCTGTGAGTACTACTTTTTACTGAGATTTAAGACAGGAAACTTTTCCTCATTATGTAGAGTTCCTGTCATGAAGCAGTTTGCACAGATAGGTAATTTCTCTTCACAACTTTAGTTTTAGAGCTACACCAAACAGAATACAACTCTCTCAGTTTTCTCTGAAATTGTGGTAGAAACACAAAGCAGCTTAACTCAAGATTATGGAAGCCAAGAAAAAAAAATTGTGACAGTCCTACTTCAGAAATCACATCAGAAGGAGTACTTTAGGTAACTTCAGAATCTGGTCTCCAAATTACATGACTATCATTTGTCATGTAACACACAGCAACACGGTATTCCTGAACAAGTTATATCACACTAACAATCTAACACAGTGGAAGCTGTGAAAATCATCAATGTTTTGCATAGCAGTAATGTCAGTGATGATATCGGGCTTGCTGGCATTTCTGAAGCTGACAGAACCTTGGAAGGATGTCATCATCTACTTCACAGAAGACAAGCCAGGTACTATATCAGTGGTACTTTGGCAGTGATAATATCTTTTCTTCTTTTTTGCAGTATGTATACATTGATGCTTTCCAATGCCTTTTAAAACTCTACTACTTTGGATTAACACTTATTGGGGGAACCCGCCTCAGTATTTCAACATAGGTTCTCTCTATTTTCCATAAGTGTCGGCTGGCTGAGAAATAAAGAGAAAGAGTACAAAGAGAGGAATTTTACAGCTGGGCCTCCGGGGGTAACATCACATATCGGTAGGACCGTGATGCCCACCTGAGCCGCAAAACCAGCAAGTTTTATTAACTATTTCAAAAGGGGAGGGGGTGCAAAAACAGGGAGTAGGTCACAAGATCACACGCTTCAAAGGGCACAAAGGAGAACAAAGATCACATGCTTCGGAGGAAACAGGACAATGGCAAATTCAGAACTACTGATAAGGGTCTGTTCAGCTGTGCACATATTGTCTTGATAAACATCTTGAACAAAAGAAAACAGGGTTCGAGAGCAGAGAACTGGTCTGACCTCAAATTTACCAGGGTGGGGTTTTTTCCCCACCCTAATAAGCCTGAGGGTACTGCAGGAGACCAGGGCATATTTCAGTCCTTATTTCAACCGTATAAGACAGACACTCCCAGGAATGCATTCGTTCCCCCAGGGTATTAACTATTAATATTCCTTGCTAGGAAAAGAATTTAGCGATAACTTCCCTACTTGCATGCCCATTTATTGGCTCTCTGCAAGAAGAAAAATATGGCTCTATTTTGCCTGACCCCGCAGGCAGTCAGACCTTATGGTTGTCTTCCCTTGTTCCCTGAAAATTGCTGTTATTCTGTTCTTTTTCAAGGTGCCCTGATTTCATATTGCTCATACACACGTTTTACGATCAATTTGTACAGTTAACACAAGTATCACAGTAGTCCTGAGGCGATGTACATCCTCAGCTTATGAAGATAACAGGACTAAGAGATTAAAGTAAGACAGGCATAAGAAATTATAAAAGTATTATTTGGGAACTGATAAATGTCCATATTAAAATGAAATCTTCAAAATTTATGTTCCTCTGCCACGGCTCCAGCCGGTCCCTCCATTCGGGGTCCCTGACTTCCTGCAACAAATATTTAGGTAATTTTCAAACAAAAATGATGTGATTAATTTTTAAAACTAAAAATAATATTTCCAACTTCTAAGCCATTATCAGGCATATGTCCCTTATGCAATATTAAACAATTTGATGGCATGAGTAGATAAGTGGCTAGTGATGACTTTATATGATAGAATGAGTATCAGGTGAAGGACTTCTCACAAACTTCATCTCTTCCACCATTCTGGGAAACACTAATGAGCCAGGATATTTCCCTGGTCTTTCACAGGACTTGCAACAAGGGTGCCTCACGTAGCCCATAGCTCTCAGCTCCTTGCAGGTGGGGGGCACATGCGGGAATGAGGTGGGAACTGGAGTGCACAAACGCTGGAACCAGCTGGCTGCTTCTGTGCTGGCAGAGGCAAGCTCGACTCACTCAGAATCGCTGCACTTCACCCCTCATGGGAGGGGGCGCACAGGTGCACAGATGCAGGAAAAGCACTTTTGGGCGCCCACAGGAGCCAATTTTGTTCCGGCCTCCCAACAGCATCTGAAGGGATGCCCATGACCCCAGAAGCCACAGAGGGAGCATAACATTGCTCTTTTAGCTCTGCCATCTGCAGACAGCTTAAATATTAACAGGTCAGTGGACCCTCTGCCTTTTCGTGTGAGGTGGCTGCCTTCTGCCAGCAAGGGCAAAGGGTCAGTGTGATAGCCCTTTGCATCCCCACTCATGGCACCCGAGCTCTTGGCTGGCACCCGGGAGAAATAAGGTCACATGAACAAATTGAAGGATGGTAGATATGGGAGATTTCATTGCTGATGCAGGTGGCTCTTAGTGGAAAGGGGAGCTGTAGAGGGGATGGAGCAGGAAGGTACTTTTCCCCTGAAGTCCAGCTATCTCCAGCTGGATTCTTCTCTGAAGTTGTGTCATCAAGCTGTCCCTCTGAAGTCAAGCCGCTTCTCTCTGACATCCGTCTGTAGTCTCCCACATCCAGCTGCTTGCTGCCCCTCTCTGCAGGCTGGGTTCTGGGGTTTGTATAGGCACAGGATGCAGGGTAGGGTGAGCCATGGGTGGTTTTGGAAAAGGCAGCATTCAAGTAGGAAAACAGGAATGTAAGTTCTCACTTTGACTCCCAGTTTCAGGCTTAAGGGTGGGGTTTTATCAGGAAACCATCCTTTTTTGCCTAGAATTTCTCTGCCTCCTGTCCCTATCACTAAATAACGACCTCCACCTATACTCCAGCTGACCAAATCTCTTTCTTCTCCTTTATCATCTCTCATTATTTTCTGAACATTTGCATGTATTCATTTACTGATTTATTCTTAAAATATCATCAATACACTTGTGCAAGGCAGAGAGCTAAATGCTCGGTTATCACATGGTGAAACCCCATCTCTACTAAAAATACAAAAATTAGCCAGGCATGGCAGTGTGCGCCTGTAATCCCAGCTATCCAGGAGGCTGAGGCAGGAGAATTGCTGGAACCCGGGAGGGAGAGGCTGCAGTGAGCCGAGATTGCGCCACCGCACTCCAGCCTGGGTGACAGAGCAAGACCCCATCTCAAAAAAAAAAAAAAAATTATCAAGCCAGAAATGACCACTGTCTTCACTTAATGTACAATCTAGTTGAAAGGTTTGCACATATTTTGTTCACGGATTTTCCTCTTTTTGGAATATACCCTCCTTGCTCTCCTGCTTGATTTACCACTACTTATCATTTGTCATCTAGCTCAAGTAGGGACTCCTTTTGAAACCTTCTGTAATTCATCCTTTAAGAAATATTAAAGATTTTAATCTTTAATACTCATTATTTCTTGAACATGACCTTGTAACAACTTATATCATATCAGCAGAAAATATTTGTCTACATGTCTTTCTCTTCCCCACCAGACTGTGAACTTCATAAGAACATGAACTATGGCTAATTAATTATAGTTATTGGTGTACAGTTATGATTCAATAGATTGGCCTGACGAATGAATCAATAAGAATTGAGAAACTTCTCTCATGTACCATCTTTCCAAAAAAAGTTTTGCAATTCTTTTTTTTTTTTTTTTGAGATGGAGTCTCACTCTGTCGCTAAGCTGGAGTGCAGTGGCACAATCTCGGCTCACTGCAAGCTCCGCCTCCCGGGTTCAAGTGATTCTCCTGCCTCAGCCTCCCAAGTAACTGGGACTATAGGCACACGCCACCACGCCCAGCTAATTTTTTGTATTTTTAGTAGAGATGGGGTTTCACTGTGCTGGCCAGGATGGTCTCAATCTCTTGACCTCGTGATCCACCCACCTCAGCCTCCCAAAGTGCTGGCATTACAAGCTTAAGCCATCATGCCTGGCCAAGTTTTTTTCTGTACCAACATACGATTTTCCTACCTATAGATATATATTTAACCAATTTTGATATAGGCAAAGAAATTCTAAATTGTGGGGGAACATCACAAAATAGAAAATAAGATAGTTTTTATTATAGAAATACTAAGAAAAAAGTATAACAAAATATCAATAATTTAAAAGATAAGCAATGAGTGAAAAGACATTTTCATTTAAAAGATAACTGTTCAACATCACTATTAATTAATCGAAAACAACTAAAACAATAACGATATATAATTCATCTTCTAAATAGACTTTTTTCTTTTAATGCTAGTGTAACAATCAATGCTTTTGAGAATGTAGTTGAATGGACACTTGTATACACTACTAGTAGAAGCACACTATTTTTAGAAAGCAAGGTTGAGAAAATATGATTCATTTTATGTCTGAAGAGCCTGTATCATTGCCACATTGAATGTATCATTTAAAGTTATCCCTAGGTAGAAAGACACAAGAAAATTGTATAGCTGAATAATATTTTACAATATTTTAAATTGTTTAAACTATTTTCAAGGACCCTATTACTAATGATTATAAAATAGAAATTTCTGACCCATGGAAAGTTAAACAATCTACTTTGCCCTAAAACCATAAATGTTGTCATTAAAAAAAAACATCTTCTAGTAGCTTGTGAGGAAATACAAATGTTTTGGAGACTCACTGTTTCTCTTTTTTGTGACATCATTAAAATGTGAATATATTAAATTATATCTGTTACCGATTACCTACTTTCTGGTTGTAGAGAAACTAATTGGTCTTTGACAAAGGACCATTCTTATGGGTTAAATTGTATTCCCCCAAAATCCATGATGAAATCCTAACCTCTGATACTTGTGGCTGTGACCTTTCCGAAAGTAAGTTCTTTGCAAACATAATCAAGTTAAGATGAGGTCATTACGATGAACTCTAATCCAATATGAATGTTGTCTTTATAAGAGAAAAATTTGGATGTAGACACACATAGAGAAGTAAGCACCATGTGAAGACACAGACACACAAAGAAGATGCCATACGATCAAGAAGAGAGAAATTGTAATGGTGTGTCTACAAGCCAAAGAACAACTGTGGTTACCAGAAGCTAGATGAAGCAAAGGATACTCCACTTAAAGTTTCTGATGGAGTAAAGCCCTGACCACACCTTGATTTTTTACTTTCACTCCCAGAACTGTGAGAGAATATATTTATGTGTTTCAAGACACCCAGTTTAAGAAATTTTATTTCACCAGCCCTGGGAAACTGATATAATTATGGTCAATTTTCTATGTTTAAATATTTTGTATAGTTTTAGTATTTTTACTATCCAACTACTACAAGATTCAAATCAGAAGTTTTAAATTATTGAATTTTATTTCCATTGGCCTATACTGAGACAAAACAGAAAGCAGACAATAGAACAATGAAAAAAGAGCAACATGGGTAGAACATCTGTTGAACAACAGAGCTCATCCAGCTGATAACTGGGAAACCTGTGATTAGCACATGGACAGGGAGACACAAAGAAAGAAATACCGAAGTATTCCCTTTACATAATAGGATAATTTTATTCTCTGCAGAATATCATTATGTTTTAATTTATAGTACAGTCTTAATTTATATTATGATTCATTTCTCTAATAAGTAGAGGAAAAGCTCTTAGGATTTATCAAGTAAGCACACATACTGCTGGCATTTAATAAAAGCTCACTGTCTCAGTGGAAAAAGATATTATCAAGACTTGTTACTGGCAATTAAACCCAACCAGTGTTTGTTAGATCACCTCTCAACCCTAGCAACAATTGAATCCTGTGGAGAGAATACCAGTAAGTGTTCTACTGTAAACAGAGAATGTTTTAGTAGGACAGCTGGATGGGGGATGTGGTCAGGACATGGACAGTGAGATGGGACAAGACAAGGAAAAAAAATTGCAAACTATGCATCTAAAAAGGGGTTAATATCTAGAAGATATCAAGAACACAAACAATTCAACAGCAAAAAAAAAAACTATTTTTAAAATGGGCAAAAAATCTGAATAGATATTTCTCAAAAGAAGACATACAAATGTCCAATAGGTACATGAAAAATGCTCAACATCACTGATCATCAGGGAAATAAAAATCAAAGCCACAATTAGATATCATGATCTCACCCCAGTTAGAATGGCTATTATGAAAAAGGCAAAAAATGACAAATGCAGATGTGGATGTGGAGAAAGGGGAACTCTCATATGCCATTAGTAGGAATGTAAATTGATCACTTTCTGGTCAATCCAGACAGTGCCAGTCCCCCAAGTTATTCTGGGGAAAGTAAATAAACGTTTGAGCATAATCATCTATAGGAGCTTTCTGTGTGCCCACAGCCAGAGCTAAGAACTTTTCTGCCAGATACACATAGGTACAAAGGGATAGAAGGGGAAAATCCATCGTTTTGCAAACCATGAACACAAAGTAAATATATTAATTAGGGGAAAATTACATTTTACATATAAAGTTTGTCATGTTGTTTTCTTTGGGGCTTATGTTTATTTTTGTTCCAATAAATATTTTGAAACGTCAAAAAAAATTAATACAACCATTAAAATTAGTATAGCCATTATAGAAAACAATAGTTTCCTCAAAAAATTAAAAATAGAACTACTATATGATTCAGCAACCCCACTTCTGCATATATATACAAAATAAATGAAATCAGTATGTTGAAAAATATCTCTATACCCTTGTTTATTGCACTGCTATTCACCACACCCAAGATATGAGATCAACCTAAGTGTCCATCAAAAGAGGAATGGATAAAAAAAATATGGCATATACGTGTGTGTGTGTGTGTGTGTGTGTGTGTGTATGTGTGTGTGTGTGTGTGTGTGTGTATACATATATACACAATGGAATATTACTTAGCCACAAAAAGTAACATCCTATCTTTCGTGGCACCATAAACAATTCTAGAAGATATTATGTTAAGTGAAATAAGTTAGGCACAGATACACAAACACTGCACGATCTCATTATATGTAGAATATAAAAGAGTTGATCTCATGGAAGTAGAGAGTAGAACAATGATTACCAGAGTCTGAGAGGACATCTTAGTGGGTATAAAATGGTATCATATTGTGGTGTAAGATTAATGTTTTTCATCAAATTTGGAAAGTTCTCTATATTCATTTTGTAAAATATTTTTATTCTTTTATTTTCTTTTCCTTATGGAGATTTTATTGTGTACATGTTGATGCACTTTATGGGGTCCCACATTTCTTTGAAGCTCCATTTTTCTTCATTCTTTTTTCTCTATGTTTTTCAGATTACATAAACTCTATCAATTTATCTTCAAATTTGCTTATTCATTTTTCTGCCAGCTCAAATCTGTGTTAAGCTTCTTTAGTGATTTTTAAATTTTAGTTATTCTACCTTCAACTCCAGACATTCTTTTTTATTGATTTACTTTTTATTGAGGTGTAATAGTTGTATACATTCTGTAGGTATATGTGATATTCTGATACCTGTATGTAATGTACAGTGATCAGATCAAGGTAATTGATATATGCATCACCTCAAACATTTATCTTTTTCCTTTGTGGGAAACATTACAAAACTTCTTTTTTAGTTATTTTGATATATACAATAAATTAGTTAAAACTATAATTTTCCTACTATATGATCAAATACTAGAACTTATTCTTTGTATCTAACTGCATTTTTGTAGCCCTTAACCAACTTCTCTTCATCATCCATTTTCCCCTTCCCTTCCCAACCTCTGGTAACCACCATTCTACCATCTATGTCCTTGAGATTCACTTCTTTAGCTGCCTCATAAGAGTGAAAACATACAAGATTTGCCTTTCAGTGACTCAGTTCTCTCTTAACATGACCTCCATTTCCATCTATGTTGCTCCAGATGGCAGCATTTAATATTTATGCCTGAATAATATTTCACTGCGTGTATATACCATATTTTCTTTACCTATTTATCTTTCGATGGACATTTAGGTTGATTCCATATCTCGGCTATTGCTAATAGTGCTGCAATAAACATAGGAGTGTAGATATTTCTTCAACATACTGATTTGCTTTCTTTTGGAAATATACCCAGAAGTGGAATGGATCAATCATATAGTAGTTCTATTTTTACCTTTTGAAGAACCTCCATACAGTTTTTCCATAGTGACTGTGCTACTTTACATTCCAACCGACAGTCTATGAGCATTCTGTTTTCTCCACATCCTCACCAGCATTTCCTACTTTTTTCTCTTTTGATAATAGCCATTCTAGCTGAGAAGAGATTATGATATCTAATTGTGGCTTTGATTTGCATTTCCCTGATGATTAGTGATGTTGAGCATTTTTTCTTATACCTGTTGGTCATTTATATATCTTTTTTGAAAAGTATTTATTTAGATCTTTTGCTCATTTTTAAATTACTTAATTTGTGGGGGTTTTTTTGTTATTGAGTTGCTTGAGTTCTTTAATATTCTGGATATTAATCCCTTGTCAGATAGATAGATTACAAATAATTTCTCCCATTCTGTATGTTGTCTCTTCACTTTGTTTTTTTTTTTTTCTATGCAGAAACTTTTTAGTTTGATGCGATACCATTTGTCTATTTTTGCTTTTGTCGCCTGTGTTTTTGAGGTCTTAACTAAAAAATTTTGCCCAGGCCAATGTCCTATATCATTTTCCCAATGTTTTCTCTTAGTAGTTTCATAGTTTCATGTCTTACATTCAAGTCTTTAATTCATTGTGAGTTGATTTTCGTGTAAGATGAAAAATGGGGATCTAATTTTGTTCTTCTGAATATGGATATCCAGTTTTCCCAGCACAATTTATTAAAGAGACTGTCCTTTCCTTAATGTATGTTCTTGATGCCTTTGTCGAAAATGAGCTCTCTGTTAAATGTATGGATTTATTTCTGAGTTCTCTATTCTGTTTTACTGGTCTATGTGTCTGTTTTTATGCTAGTACCTTACTGTTTTGGTTAATATAGATTTTTGGTATAATTTGAAATCAGGTAGTTTGATGCCTCCAGGTTTGTTCTTTTTGCTCAGGATTGCTTTACTTATTCAGGGTCTTTTGTGGTCCATATGAATTTTAGGATTTTTTTTTCTTTTTCTGTGAAGAATGTCATTGGTCATTTGATAGAGATTATATTGAATCTGTAGATTGCTCTGGGTATAGACATTTTAACACTATTTTTTTCTAATATATGAACATGGGATATATTTTCATTTATTTATTTCTTCCTTAATTTCTTTCTTCAGTGTTTTATAGTTTTTTTTCTGGAGACCTCTCAATTCGTTAATTTTATTTCTAGGTTTTTTTTTACCTATTAAAAATGGAATTGCTTCCTTGATTTCTTTTTCAGATTGATAGATGTTAGTATACAGAAACACTACTGATTTTATATGCTGATATTGTTTCTTGAATGTTTACTGAATTTAGCAATTTTAAGTGTTTTTTCATAGTCTTAGGTTTCTCTAAACATTAGAATCATATCATCTGCAAAAGAGGATAATTTGACTTCTTTTTTAAAACTATATTCTTTCTTATAATTTCTGTCTTTCTGTAGATATTCTCTTCTTGAGAAGACATAGTCATTGTACCTTTCTTTACCTTTTGAAACATGACTTACTTTCATTTTTTGAACATATGTAAAACTACTTCCTTTAAGTCTTTGTCTGTTAAATATGATACCTGAATACCTTTATTGGGAGTTTCTGTGGCCTGCTTTTTTGTCTTGTGTATGCATCACATTTTCCTTTTTTCATGTCATGCCCCATAAATTTTTTGTTAAAAACTGGATATTTGAGATAACATGTTGTAGCAACTCTGGATGTTCATATCCTTCTCCCCTCCATGTTCCCATTATTGTTTGATTGGTTATTTGTTTAGCAACTTGTCTGAACTATTTAAGTAAAGTCTATTTCCCCCATAATGTGTAATTTCTGATTCCATTTCTCAGTCTTGAAGGTATGCACCTGTGTCTTAGTTCATAAGGATGTTACAACAAAACAACATAAATAGCAAACATTTATTTCTCATGGTTCTGGAGGCTAAGAAATCCATGATCAAGGTTCAGGCAGATTTGGTATCTGATGAGTGTCCATTTTCTTAAAAACGGTGACTTCTCACCATCTCCTTACATGACAGAAATGGCAAAAGATTTGCTTGGGCCTGTTTTACAAGGACAGTAATCCCATTCATAAGGGTTCTGTCCTTATGACCTAATCACCTCCTAAAGGCCCCACCTTTTACTATTACTGCATTGGGGATTAGGTTTCAGCATATGAATTTGAGGAAGACACAAGCATTCAGATCCTGGCACTCTTTTATGACAGTGACTTTTGGTGGACTCTCTTGAGCCATCTCTTTTCTTGATCTCTCTTCTTTTAATTTGTCTTCCTGTGTTGGTAACATACTCAGCTAATTACCTCCACTAATTACCAGATGATTGACATATTGTTCTCAAAAATGCCTTGCAGCATAAGTTACTTCTAAGTCTGATCCAATTACATTCTGGATCCTGCAGGAGTAATTTTTCCGATTAATCCTTGCGGCTTGTTCTGACTGGAGCAGGGTTCCTCTTAGCTTTCTCTTTTTCTGGTACTCTTTGTTTAAACCTCTAGCTTGTGTATAGTTTAGCTTGTTTTTCTAATGAATCTATCAACTTTTACTTAAATATTTACCACCAAAATCCCTATGGTTTTCAACAGTGCCCTTGGATTTGGACTTCCTCACACTCTGTTCCAAATAAAGGCAATTCTCCTGAAGACAGCTATGGAACTCTCTGTTCTTAAGAGAGTTCTTTGCTCTGCTTCTCCCTCTGAGCAAAACCTGCACTGCTGCTCTTGATGCAGCAGATGGGAACAAAGACTTACTTCTCTCAGACATCATGCTTTACAAGTGGGGTACAGGGTGGGGTCAGTACCCTCTGTTATTGTAGGCTTGCCTCTCTTAGAGTAAAATCTCTACCCTATGAGTAAGTTAAGGCACAAATGATTGGGGCTCAGTATTCTTGGCCTGCTTTGCCTAGGGTAGAATGTCCACCCTGCAATTTAGAGATAAATGGAAGAAGAAAGCCCCAGACATCTCAACTTTTCTGGTGTAGAATAGATTCCAAAACATGTAACTGAGTGGAAGTAAGAAATGCTAATGGTCTGCTCATCTCAAGCTAAGACTATAGTCTAAACTGGGATCTGGGGGAAGAAAGAGCCCATTCTTCTAAGTTGCACATACTTTGAGTGTGGCTTCTTTTATGCTTAGCTGGGGATGGGGAGAGAGTGGGCTGTGGCCTAAATGCCACAGGCTCTCACTGCAATGATTTAGTAAATTTATTTTAATAAATATTTTTTACACTTGCCGTGTGCCTTCAGGACAATTTCTATAAACTTCAAATGATTGGGTAGTTAAATGTAATTATTACCTGTTTGGTTGCTTCACTGGGGAGAAGGTTCAAAGAGTTCTTGAAGCTGCATTCTGAAAGGTACAGTCCCATTGCTTTTTACTTGCAAGTTTTAATAATTATTTTTGTATACAAATATCAACTTTTCAGAATATTGTTTTTCAGATCTTTTTTATTGAAGTACAATTTCCATACAATAAAATTCATAGATCATAAGTGTTTACGTCAATGAATTTTGACACTTGTATTATACCTGTATAAATGACTGCACAAAAGAAGATATAAATAACTGCCATCACCCTAGAAAGTACCCCTTATACACCTCTTGAAAAAATTGATGGTCCTTGCTTCCATTCTCCCTGCCTTTCCAAAATAAAATACTTTCTTAAATATATTGCCATAGGTTGGTATGGAAATGGAGGGACTTTTTTTGTTCAGCATAATGTTTTTGAGATTTGTCCAAGTTTTTGCATTTGCAGCTATGTTTTAATCCATGACTTTTTAGATTTATCAGGGAAAATATGAACTTCAGGTTGTTACTTGAAGAACAATAAATCCTTCTTTAACAAGATCATAAATTATTCTTTAGAAATAAATCAAAAAAACATCTATATTTGACTAACTGGGTTCTTACAAGGCATAGCAATTGCTTTGGAAGAAACAGCATCAATATAGAAAAAACATAACAGTTATTGGCATCAACAAGGCTTAATTCAGACTAAAGCTTGGAAAACACCAAATGTCTTAATTTAGGATTCAACTAAGCTACCTAATTTTTCTACACTGTATTTTAATAAATTGGTGCTACTCAAATGCAATATTGAGCATTAACCTCCACTGTCATTGGAAAACACACTGCCCTTTAGAGTTTTCAAGCGTACTCATACATACACAATTTGAGTACTGATTTCTGTGTCCTGCAGAAAGATGCATTTCTTCTATCACTGACTGCAGTCATCTACCCACAAGACTCACTATAAGATATATACTTTTTAATACAAAGTGCTATAGAAGCACAGAAAACTCCATTTTGCTTAAGTCAACCAAGGACACTTTAAGACCTTCACTACCACCGCAGCATTGGCATAAGTAGCTGAAAATGCATTGGTATGATGATGTAAAATATATCAAGAGTTACAGAGAGGACCATCCCCTTGATACATGTTGTCTTTTAAGTATAAAACTGTCAAGAACAAGTTGATATAAAACCCAGTGGCTTCAGAAAGGTATGCACATGCTATTTCTCATTTTTTAAAGAAGTAGCTAAATATATTTTAAAGCAAGTGCAGTACTAAGCATTCAGAGTTTAGCTCAGGATTGAATGCTTTATTTAACAAGATTGGTGACAGCCATGGTAGAATCACACAATGTGTGACTGCAAAGAAAGAATATTTTAAATCCCTCATTGTACTGATGAATAAATCAGGTCCATAGAGTCACTTTGCTGGTCAATGGCAGAGTGGGACTACAGTTAAAGTCTCTTGATCCTTAATCCTGTGCTTTTGCTATGATAATATATTACATTGAAAATCCTACAATTAATCCTGCTTACAAAGTTTATTTCCTCATTCTTATTCCCTTTAAAATTGTAATAACTGTTTCCTACATTTCTTGGATTAGAGATTTGTAGGTAAAACCCCTCACAAAGGAAAACAAGGAAGAACTTCTTGATGAGCTCAAAACTATAAAATTGTGGAATCTTAGGCTCCTTACTATCCCTTCCAGCATGCAGCCTCTCTGCACCATATGGTTATTTTTATCAGAAATAGCTGTAAGGTGCAGAGAGGAAACAAAAAAAGGGAGGCAAGAGGAATTATTCTATTCTATAGTTATGCCAGCCAAGGTGTATTTATTAGAACAAGACTCTGGTCTTCACTACACTACTGTTGCCAAGGCTAAGATCATACTGCCGATTCAATAGTAAAAACACAGCTTCTTAAGTAAGTGTTTCAGGGCCTCAGAGATTCCAGGTGAACCTAGAGAATGTGTATAAGGACCTCAGTCCCAATTTCTTAGTCTGTTTGGGCCATAGACTGAATGGCTTAAACAACAAACATTAGTTTTTCATAATTCTGGAGACTGAGAAGTCCAAAATCAGGACACCAGGAGATTGGCTGTCAAATGGCTGATGACTCACTTCCTGATTTGTCAATGGCTGTCTTCTCAATTTTGTTTAATTGTTCAAAAAACAAACTTTTTGTTTCATTGATCTTCTATATTGTTTTCTTCATTTCAATTTCATGTATTTCTGCTCTGTTCTTTTCTTCTACTAATTTGGATTTGGTTTGCTTTTACTTTTCTAGTTTTTTAGGATGCATTGTTAAGTTGGAGCTTGTTTATTTGAAGCTTTTCTTCTGTTTTGATGTATGCACTTATGGCTGTAAACTTCCTCTTAGTACTGTCTGTGCTATATCCCACACATTTTGGTATGTTGTGTTTCCGTTGTCATTTGTTTCAAAAAAAATTAATTTTCTTCTTGATTTCTTCAGTAACTCACCGGTCATTTAGAAGCATGTTGTTTAATTTGCATGTATTTGCACCGTTTCCAAAATTCCTATTGTTCTTGATTCCTAGGTTTATTGCATCATAGCCAGAGAAAACGCTTGATATTATTTCAATTTTTTTAATGACTTATGACTTGTTTGTGGCCTAATATATGGTCTATTCTTGAGAACAATCAATGTGCTAAGGAAAAGAATATGTATTCTGCAGCCATTGGATGAAAAGTTCTGTAAATATCTATTGGGTCCATTTGGTCTATAGTGCAATTTAAGTCTGATGTTTCTTTGTTGGTTTTCTATCTGGAATATCTGTCCAATGCTGAAAGTGAGGTGCTGCAGTCTCAAGCTATTACTGAATTGAGGTCTCTCTCTTTAGCTCTAATAATACTTGCTTTATATATTTGGGTGCTCCAATGCTGGGTGCGTATATATTTAAAATTATCATATTCTCTTGCTGAATTGACCTCTGTATCATTATATGGTGACCTTCTTTGTCTCTTCTTGAAATCTATTTTGTCTAATAAAAGTATGGTGACTCCTGCCCTTTTTTTGGTTTCTCTTTCCACCCTATTATATTCAGTGTATGCGAGTCTTCACAGGCAGTGTGTTTTCTGTAGGCAACAGATTACTGAGTCTTGTTTTTCAATCCCTCCAGCCAGTCCATGCATGAATTGCTTCATTGTTTAGTCTTTCTACATAAAAGTCCACACCACAGTCACAGTACTATAATATTCTGTTTTTCATGTATGTACTATTACTAGTGAGTTTTGTACCTTCAAATGCTTCTTTATTGCTCATTAATGTTTTCTTTCCTTTCTGAATGAAGTACTTCTTTTAACATTCCTTATAGGACAGGTCTGCTGTTAATGAAATCCCTCAGCTTTTGTTTCTCAAGGAAAGTGTGCATTTCCCCTTCATGCTCAAAGGACATTTCCAAGAGATATACTATTCTAGGGTAAGAGTTATTTTCCATCATCACTTTAAATATGTCTTTCGTCTCTCTCTTAGCCTGTAAGGTTTCCACTGAAAAGCAGACATATTGGAGGTTCATTGTATATTGTTTGTTTCTTTTCTCTTGCTCCTTTTAGGATCCTTTCTTTATCCTTGACCTTTGGAGGTCTGATTATTAATACCTTGAGGTAGTTTACTTCTTTGTGTTCTATAACCTTCTTGTACTTGGATATTAATATCTTTCCCTAGGATTAAGGAAATCTTTGTTTTTATCCTTTTGAATAAACTTTCTGTCCCTATCTCTCTCTCTACCTCTTCTTTAAGGCCAGATCTTAGATTTGCCCTTTTGAGGCTACTTTCTAGATCCTGGAGGCATGTTTTATTGTTTTTTATTCTTTTTTTCTTTTGTCTCCTCTGACTGAACATATTCAACTAGCTTGTCTTCAAGCTCACTGATTCTTTCTTCTGCTTGATCAACTCTGCTATTAAAAGACTGATGCATTCTTCAGTATGTCAACTGCATTTTTCAGCTCCAGAATTTCTACTTGATTCTTTTTATTTCAATCTCTTTGATGAATTTATCTGATAGAATTCTGAATTCCTTCCCTGTGTTATCTTGAATTACTTTGAGTTTCCTCAACAGAGCTACTGGAATTTGCTGTCTGGCAGGTCACGTATCTCTCTGTTTCTCCAAGATTGGTCCCTGATGCCTTAGTTCATTCAATATATTTGGTAAGGTCATGTTTTCGTGGATGGTTTGATACTTCCTGAAGCCAGCAAGTCTCAGTTCACCTGTCTCTGAGCATTAAAGAGTTCGGTATTTATTTTAGTTTTTGCACTCTGGGCTTGTTTGTATCTGTCCTTCTGGGGAAGGCTTTCCAGATATTTGAAAGGACATGTATGTTGTGATCTTAGCTGGATCTGCTTTACAGAGCTCCTCAAACCCAGTAATACTATGGTTCTTGCAGATTCATAGAGATACTGCCTTGAAGGTCTTGGGCAAGGTCCAGAAGAATTCTCTAGGTTATCAGGCAGAGACTCTTTTCTCTTTATGTTCTGTCAAACAACTGGAATCTCTCATTCTCTGTTCTGACCATCTAAAGCTGGGGGTGGGATGACACAAGCATTACTGTGGCCACCACCACCAGTACTGTGCTGGGTCAGACCTGAAGGCAGCACAGCCCTGGGTCTCACACAAGACCTGCTGTAACCACTCCCAGGCTACTGCCTATGTTCACTGAAAGCCCTGGTGCTCTACAACCAGCAGATGGCAAAGCCAGCCAGCTGGTGTTCTTATCTATTGGGAAGCAAGTCTCCTTAAGCCTCAGGCAGACCCTGAAATGCCATCCAGGAGCCAGGGACTAGAGTCAAAACTTTGAAAATCTACTTGGTGTTCCACTGTTGTGCAGCTGAACTGGGCACTCAAACGACGAGATACAGTATGTCCCACTATTCTCTCCTCTTTACAAAGGCAGAAGAGCCTCACCCTGTGGCCACCACCACCACAGGCCCATGGAGAGTACTGCCACACTACTGCTGGTGTTCCCTTAAGGTCGAAGTGTCCTTCATTCAGCTTGTGGTGAATACTGCCTGACTTGGGGCTCACCCTTTAGAGAAATGGGCTCCCCTCTGGCCCAGGGTAGGTCCAGAAATGCCATCCAAGAGCCACGTTCTAGAATCAGGGACCCCAAGAGCCCACTTGGTGCTCTACCTGCCTGTGGCTATGCTGGTACGTAAGGCGTAAGACAAAATCCCCTTTACTTTCCCCTCCACTTTTCTCAAGCAGAAAGAGTCTCATCCCATAGCAACCACAGCTGGTGATGTGCTAAGTCTCGACTGAAGCCAGCAAGCCTCAGTGTCTCACCTAAAGCTCTCAATGTAGTATCTGAATATTGCTGCTGGTCATTCAGGGCCCATGGGCTCCTCAGTTAGCAGACAATGAATGCTGTCAGGATTTAGGGCTTCCCTTTAAGATAGCGGATTCCTTTGTGGCCCAGGCTGTGTCTAGAAATGTTTTCCAGGAGCTAGGTCCTGGAAAGGTAGCCTCAAAACACTGACCAGTACCGTATCCTGCTGTAGCTAAGCTTGTAGCCAAAATGCAAGACAAGTCCTCCCCATTCTTCCTTCCCCACCCCTCAAGCAGAAGGAAGGGATCTCTTTTGGAGCCCTGACCTTTGCAGCCTGGAGTCAGGGGAGGGGTGATGCCAGCACTCCCTTAGCCACCCTGCTGTTGTCTCAGTGGGTCACTTAGTGCCCCAGTTCACTGTCTCTCATCCAGTTTAGCACTAGAACTCACCTAGGAGTTGCAGTCTTTGTGGCCTGGACTGTATTTCAAGTTCATTTTGATCCCCAGAGCCCTTTAGTCCACAGTGGCGAGGCTTATGGATAGTCAAGTTCCAGCCACTGGGATAGATGAGTTCCCTCTGGCTAGGGCTGGCTTAAATGCTCCCTTTGTAGGCAGGTGTCAGCTGAGTGTGGTCCAGTTTTACTTTCTGTTATAAAAGGGCAGCACTGAGTTTAATGCCTCACCATCAATGTGCTTTCTCTTTCCCCAGGGCCTGCACCAGGCCCTCACTGCCAGGGGGTTGGGGAGGGGTGGACTTGGTGATTCACAGCTTTTTTGCTACCTCTTTGGTGCCTCTTTCAGTGATACGAAGTTAAAGCCAGGTACTGTGAGTGATCAACTGATTTTTGGTTCTTATGAAGGTGTTTTTTTGTATGTAGATAGTTGTTAAATTGTGTCCTTGAGGGGCAGACAATTGGTGGAGTCTTCTAGTGTGCCATTTTGCTCTTCCCCTAGTCCCCCGATGGCTGTCTTCTCATTGCATCCTCACATGGCATGAGCCAAAGAAAGATCCTGATATCCTGTGTCTCCACTTCTCTTTTTAGGGACATTTATCCCATGCATGATGGTCCTACCTTCAAGACCTAATTATTTCCCAAAGTCTCCACCTCCAAAAAGCATTACTTTGGGTACTGGACGTCAACATATAAATTTTAGGGGGACACAAATATTAAATCCATACCACCCAGACAGGGGACTTAATATTTTACTGTGGTGTTTTTTGTTTTTGTTTTCGTTTGCCTTCTTGATAGCATTAGGTTGGTGCAAAGATAAAATTACAGTTTTAACCATTACTTTTTAATGGCAAAAACTGCAATTACTTTTGCACCAATCTAATTATTACCATCTCACAAAGGCATGTTATTTATCAATGTGATTTTCTACACTGCTATGTTGTCAAGTCCCTGAGTTTTAACTTGAATTCCTAGTTTTTAATGAGCTCTGAGTTCACATTACCTGTGTAGCATGCACCTCTTAGACTGAGAGTAATGAATTGTATCAACTAGGAACTCATACTACAAATCTACTATTATACTATAATCAATGCCACATTCAAGGAATACAACAAAGTCATCTACTTTGTCATTGAGAAATTCAACTTCAATAAATTATTACACTTTAATCTGAAGACTTCATAATGTATAAAAACTATGGCTTATATACCTTACAAACAGGTTGTCAAATTTTCTAGGGCAAAAAGCTTATTCATCTTCTTAGTAGATATGGGCATCTATTCCAGAGTCAGAGCTGGAGCTACAAATTACCACTGGAAGTTACAAGCCAGAGGCAAACCAAGTCTGTTAAAACAATCCAAGGATACAGATCTGTTCCATTACCCATAACTGGCTTCACAAAATGATTTAGACATAACAAAAGAATCACAGAAAACGAAAGGCTGTCAGAATAAAACCTTACAAGACTGGAAGGTAAAAACAAATAATATTAACAACGAGAACATAAAACAATATAGAAGATAAATGTCTCTCAGGCATTCAATATGACCAAAATGAAATTTTTAAGTCAATGAGAAAATAAATTTTGTTTTATAGTATTTTCTAGAATAGATTGAGTCAACCATTGTAAACTCCATTTTAAAGAAAGAGGAGAGACAAGTTATCCTTAAAGCTTATTTTATAATATTAGAGTTTTATTTTTGTGCTTCTCTTTAGCACTTAATTTTCTATATTTGTCTAAAAAAACAATGTGTTCACATAGGTCCATCTGATTTGACAGCATAATCTTTGTTGCTATAACAATCAAGTTGAACTTGATTTTATCACTTAGGTGGAAATTGGTTTCCTAATGGAAAAAAAAATGCTTCAAAATTGTGTCAAGATAATTCCTGAGAAAAGTCATTTAATGATGCAAGATTTGACATCAACTCTTCACTTTGCAGAATATACAAACTGCCTTCCAAGACACCAAGCATTCTGTTTTTATTTTTTGGTTGATTGATTCATTTTTGGCTTTGTTTTGCTTTACTAGCTATTATCTTATTAGTCTGTTTTAGAAACCTGGCCATTAATATAAGAACTAGCAAAGACAAACGCTTGGTGATAGGAAAATGAATGACATTCGAATGTCCTTATAAAATGAATTGCAAAATAAATGAATGTCCTTATAAAAAAAGAAGGGCACAATTTTTAAACTACTTTTTTAAATAACAGCTTATACTTTTAAAACGAAATTACAATCTGCTTTAATCCAAGCTGCTGATGTGATAGTCAAATATAAAGGTCATTGGAGATTCCAAAGAACTTGCAGAGGAAACACTATGGAGTTTCTTTTGCTTTTTCAAGTTTAGCTCTTTGTTTATGTCTATATTTTAGGATCATGAAAGTTTGCACAGAAAATTAAAAGTACCTCACATTTAAACGATACATTTTCCTAATTGCATATCCATATCCAGTTAGGTATGCATATGCTCTACTACCTAAAATTCAATCAAAAATAGTGAATACAAAAGGATCTTATTAATCAGCTAAGAATTCAAGAATTATTTAAATAAAAGCTGCTCTTCACTTCCAAATCTCTGCAGCAGGAAGCTTCAGAAAATGAAGAAGACTAGCAAATAATACTAAATGATGCTGAGCACAGTACTCTTCGCACGATCCAAGATGGCCGATTAGAAGCAGCTGTGGTCCGTGGCACTCATGAAGGGGAATGAAAAGAGGCAAGTGAATTCAGCACTTTCTTTTTTTTTTTTTAATATAGATATAGACTGAGAATTCACTGCTAGCACACCTGCATTGCAATAAACACTAGAGAAAGTTTTTCAGGATGAAAGGAGATGATATTAGATGTTAATAAGAAAAATATCAGGAATTATAAACATATTAGTCAATATAAAATATATGTGTATGTATATATTCATATATGTGTGTACATATACATATATATTCCTTTATTTTTCTATATATTTTTTATTTTACTTTAAGTTCTAGGGTACATGTGCACAACGTGCAGGTTTGTTACATATGTACACATGTGCCATGTTGGTGTGCTGCACCCATTAACTCATTATTCACATTAGGTATATCTCCTAATGCTATCCCTCCTCCCACCCCCCACCGCAACAGGCCCCAGTGTGTGATGTTCCCCTTCCTGTGTCCAAGTGTTCTCATTGTTCAATTCCCACCTATGAGCGAGAACATGCGGTGTTTGGTTTTTGGTCCTTGTGATAGTTTGCTGAGAATGATGGTTTCCAGCTTCATCCATGTCCCTACAAAGGACATGAACTCATCCTTTTTTATGGCTGCATAGTATTCTATGGTGTATATGTGCCACATTTTCTTAATCCAGTCTATCATTGTTGTACATTTGGGTTGGTTCCAAGTCTTTGCTATTGTGAATAGTGCCACAATAAACATACATGTGCATGTGTCTTTATAGCAGCATGATTTATATTCCTTTGGGTATATACCCAGTAAAGGGATGGCTGGGTCAAGTGGTATTTCTAGTTCTAGATCCCTAAGGAATCACCACACTGTCTTCCACAATGGTTGAACTAGTTTACAGTCCCACCAACAGTGTAAAAGTGTTCCTATTTCTCCACATCCTCTCCAGCACCTGTTGTTTCCTGAATTTTTAATGATCGCCATTCTAACTGGTGTGAGATGATATCTCATTGTGGTTTTGATTTGCACTTCTTTGATGGCCAGTGATGATGAGCATTTTTTCATGTGTCTTTTGGCTGCATAAATGTCTTCTTTTTAAAAGTGTCTGTTCATATCCCTCGCCCACTTTGTGATGGGGTTGTTTGTTTTTTTTCTTGTAAATTTGTTGGAGTTCGTTGTAGATTCTGGATATTAGCCCTTTGTCAGATGAGTAGATTGCAAAAATTTTCTCCCATTCTGTAGGTTGCCTGTTCACTCTGATGGTATTTTCTTTTGCTGTGCAGAAGCTTTTTAGTTTAATTAGATCCCATTTGTCAATTCTGGCTTTTGTTGCCATTCCTTTTGGTGTTTTAGACATGAAGTCCTTGCCCATGCCTATGTCCTGAATGGTATTGCCTAGGTTTTCTTCTAGGGTTTTTATGGTTTTAGGTCTAACACTGAAGTCTTTAATCCATCTTGAGATAGTTGTAGATGTGTGGTATTATTTCTGAGGGCTCTGTTCTGTTCCATTGGTCTATATCTCTGTTTTGGTACCAGTACCATGCTGTTTTGGTTACTGTAGCCTTGTAGTATAGTTTGAAGTCAGGTAGCATGATGCCTCCAGCTTTGTTCTTTTGGCTTAGGATTGACTCGGCAATGTGGGCTCTTTTTTGGTTCCATATGAACTTTAAGGTAGTTTTTTCCAATTCTGTGAAGAAAGTCATTGGTAGCTTGATGGGGATGGCATTGAATCTATAAATTACCTTGGGCAGTATGGCCATTTTCATGATATTCATTCTTCCTACCCATGAACATGGAATGTTCTTCCATTTGTTTGTGTCCTCTTTTATTTCGTTGAGCAGTGGTTTGTAGTTGTTCTTCAAGAGGTCCTTCACGTCCCTTGTAATTTGCATTCCTAGGTATTTTATTCTCTTTGAAGAAATTGTGAATGGGAGTTCACTCAGGATTTGGCTCTCTGTTTGTCTGTTATTGGTGTATAAGAACGCTTGTGATTTTTGCACATTGATTTTGTATCCTGAGACTTTGCTGAAGCTGCTTATCAGCTGAAGGAGATTTTGGGCTGAGAAGATGGGGTTTTCTAGATATACAATCATGTCATCTGCAAACAGGGACAATCTGACTTCCTCTTTTCCTAATTGAATACCCTTTATTTCTTTCTCCTGCCTGATTGCCCTGGCCAGAACTTCCAACACTATGTTGAATAGGAGTGGTGAGAGAGGGCATCCCTGTCTTGTGCCGGTTTTCAAAGGGAATGCTTCGAGTTTTTGCCCATTTGGTATGATATTGGCTGTGGGTTTGTCATAAATAGATTTTATTATTTTGAGATACGTCCCATCAATACCTAATTTATTGAGAGTTTTTAGGATGAAGGGCTGTTGAATTTTGTCAAAGGCCTTTTCTGCATCTATTGAGATAATCATGTGGTTTTTGTCTTTGGTTCTGTTTATATGCTGGATTACGTTTATTGATTTGCATATGTTGAACCAGCCTTGCATCCCAGGGATGAAGCCCACTTGATTATGGTGGATAAGCTTTTTGATGTGCTGCTGGATTCTGTTTGCCAGTATTTTATTGAGGATTTTTGCATTGATGTTCATCAGGGATATTGGTCTAAAATTCTCTTTTTTTGTTGTGTCTCTGCCAGGCTTTGGTATCAGGATGACGCTGGCCACATAAAATGAGTTAGGGAGGATTCCCTCTTTTTCTATTGATTGGAATAGTTTCAGAAGGAATGGTATCAGCTCCTCCTTGTACCTCTGGTAGAATTCAGCTGTGAATCCGTCTGGTCCTGGACTTTTTTTGGTTGGTAAGCTATTAATTATTGCCTCAATTTCAGAGCAACAAAGATCAAAAGAGACAAAGAAGGCCATTACATAATGGTAAAGGGATTAATTCAACAAGAAGAGCTAACTATCCTAAATATATATGCACCCAATACAGGAGCACCCAGATTCATAAAGCAAGTCCTTAGTGATCTACAAAGAGACCTAGACTCCCACACAATAATAATGGGAGACTTTAACACCCCACTGTCAACATTAGACAGATCAACCAGACAGAAATTTAACAAGGATACCCAGGAATTGAACTCAGCTCTGCACCAAGCAGACCTAATAGACATCTACAGAACTCTTCACCCCAAATCAACAGAATATACATTCTTTTCAGCACCACACCACACCTATTCCAAAACTGACCACACAGTTGGAAGTAAAGCACTCCTCAGCAAATGTAAAGGAACAGAAATTATAACAAACTGTCTCTCAGACCACAGTGCAATCAAACTAGAACTCAGGATTAGGAAACTCACTCAAAACTGCTCAACTACATGGAAACTGAACAACCTGCTCCAGAATGACTACTGGGTACATAACGAAATGAAGGCAGAAATAAAGATGTTCTTTGAAACCAACGAGAACAAAGACACAACATACCAGAATCTCTGGGACACATTCAAAGCAGTGTGTAGACGGAAATTTACAGCACTAAATGCTCACAAGAGAAAGCAGGAAAGATCTAAAATTGACACCCTAACATCACAATTAAAAGAACTAGAGAAGCAAGAGCAAACACATTCAAAAGCTAGCAGAAGGCAAGAAATAACTAAGATCAGAGTAGAACTGAAGGAGATAGAGACACAAAAAAACCCTTCGAAAAATCAATGAATCCAGGAGCTGGTTTTTTTGAAAAGATCAACAAAATAGATAGACCACTAGCAAGACTAATAAAGAAGAAAAGAGAGAAGAATCAAATAGACGCAATAAAAAATGATAAAGGGGATATCACCACCGATCCCACAGAAATACAAACTACCATCAGAGAATACTATAAACACCTCTATGCAAATAAACTAGAAAATCTAGAAGAAATGGATAAATTCCTGGACACATACACCCTCCCAAGATGAAACCAGGAAGAAGTTGAATCTCTGAATAGACCGATAACAGGCTCTGAAATTGAATTCAGCACTTTCAACTGAAATATCCAGGTTCTCACACTGGGACTGACCAGGTAAACAACCTGACCCACAGAAAATGAATAGAAGCGCGGGAGGTGGAGGGGGTGGAGCAGCGGGGTGCAACCAGCCTAGGAAAGCGGTGAGTGATTGTGCGGCCCCACTGGGGAAACTGTGCTTCTTCCATGGATCTTTGCAACCCGTGGATCAGGAGATCCCCTAGTGAGGGTGGCCAACAGGGCTATGAGTCTGATACACAGAGCTGAGTGGAGTCTCTGCAGAGCAGCTGCTTAGGGTCACACAGAGAACCAGGAGTTTCACATATTCTGGCCCTGGGATCCCCGGCAAGGCAGGAGATCCATCTGTACATATTCCTAGGAAGGATTACACTCTCTTACTTTAGTGTTGGTGACAAAGGAAAAATGGTTTTTCATCTTGAATGAAAGATGGCTTTATGTAAAGTTACATGCAGTGCTGTGTTGGAAATTGTTTACCAACCAGCAATTCACAGTGAAGAGTGCTCTGATTTGTAGCATTTGTTAGTTTCCATGAAACAAATGTTCTCACCATGACCAAGTTTAAGCTACTAACATGACTTCCCTGAGTGAGAACTGGGGAACAGATAAGCAATATTGTGCTATTACATGGCATTTCCACCACATAAATTTCATAGATATAAATAACTTAAAGAGCACAGATTATAATAAAATATAATAAAATGATTAAGAAGTAATGAGGTTTGAAGTATTTATTAATTTTGCTGTTATATAACTTATGGTTAATTTTATATTATCTAATATTTTTGGAAACAGGGTTTCACTCTGCCACAATCAAGGCTCACTGCAGCCTCAGGTTCCAGAGGAGGTCCATTATTCAAAAGAGAGAAGAAAATGCATGATGAGCAAATTAAAATGCAACACTAGAGATGATTATATGTATTTTTTAAAATCTCCCCTCTCTCTGCTTTCTGCTAGTTTGTATTGTCAGTCCTTCTTTTTTTTTTTTACCCTTATCATATTTCACCTTTCTTACATTTTAACCTTGATAGAAGGTAGTACCTGGGAGTGAACTATAATTTTTAGTAAGAATAAGCATACCAATAAATTTTTCTTCTCCAGATAAAATGGAGTTTGACTTCATCTTCTGCCTTACCTGTTATCAACTGTTTTTTGTTTTCTGTACCAATAACCGACAGCTTATGCAGAAATAAACTTAGAAACATTATTGAATGTAATTGCAGTCTATGAGTCACTTAATTGGAAATTTGTTTTCTCCACAATCTGGAGAATTTCAAACACAGAGATGAGACTGTCAGAAACAATTAATGTTCTTTCTCTCCCTTTCCCTAATTGCTACACTGCTAGTTCTGATTCCATATTAATGTGGCATTATTGTTGGAAAGTTTTCATTGTTGTCATCACTGGTGGTGCCAATGCCTTTTTGCCTTTTTTCATGGTGGATCAGTAAAAAGTACACTGGAATGCCCTTTTTTTCTTTTCTTTCTTTTTTTTTTTTTTGAGACAGAGTCTCACTCTGTCACCCAAGCTGGAGTGCAGTGGTGTGATCTCGGCTCACTGCAACCTCCACCTCCCAGGTTCAAGCTATTCTCATGCCTCAGCCTCCCAAGTAGCTGAGATTACAGGCGCACTACCATGCTCAGCCAATCTTTTTTGTATTTTTAGTAAAGACAGGATTTTGCCATGTTGACCAGGCTGGTCTCAAACTCTTAGCCTGAAGTGATCCACCCTCCTTGGCCTTTGAAACTGCTGGGATTACAGGCATAAGCCACTGCACCCAGCCTATCCTAGAATGACTTCTACTCAGTTGTAATCAAAAAAGTGAGGTGACATCTTTTATAATCCAATTGACCAAGCTACTTAGTTTAGCAGATTCTTAATGATACAACCATTGACAAGATTGAATTGATTATACAATTTTAGACTTGTTTCTCAATATTACATCATAATGCCTATAGCAACTATAATTAATGATACTCATAATTATGTTAGAAAAAATGCAATTCTACTAGATTGTATTACATACAAGACAATTACAATGTGTATTAAAAGTGTTATTTTGAACAATGTATATAAAATCGTATCAACTACATAATAGTGATTAGCATTTCATTTTTAATAACCTTTATTTTATTTTTGAATAATTTCAAATTTTCAAAAAAGTTGCAATATAGAGAGAATTCATAGGTGCCTCTCATGCAGTTGCATGACTTTCTCCCATAGACTAGGGCTCAGAGTTGGAGAGTTCAATACAAATGTACTCAATGAGGATGACAGAATCCTAAAACAAGAGAGAACTACATGGTCCCGCTAAGACTTCAGAAACCAGGGGGACTTATTCTACAAAATGGCAAAGTCAGGAGTGGATAATGAGGCAAAGAAACTAACCTGAAGATAATTAATGTAATCAATTGTCCCTCCAAAATTGGGAGACAACAAGGGTATAAATCTATTTGCACCACAAAAAGAAGTCAAAGATTGATGATCACAAGGCCAAAAACAGTTTTCCCAATAAAAAGATATTGCCCAGTTTTCATCACACAGTTTTTAGACTGATATGGTTTGGCTGTGTCCCTTCCCAAATCTCAACTTGAATTGTATCTCCCAGAATTCCCAAGTGTTGTGGCAGGGACCCCAGGTGGATGTAATTGATTCATGGGGGCCAGTCTTTCCCGTGCTATTCTCACAGTAGTGAATGAGTCTCATGAGATCTGATGGGTTTATCAGGGGTTTCTGCTTTTGCTTCTTCCTCATTTTCTGTTGCTGCCACCATGTAAGAAGTGCCTTTTGCCTCCCACCATGATTCTAAGGCCTCCCCAGCCATGAGGAACTGTAAGTCCAATTAAACCTCTTTTTCTTGCCAGTCTTGGGTATGTCTTTATCAGCAGTGTGAAAACAGACCAATACATAGACTTAGACCCATTTTTTGAAGAAAAGACCAGTTCCTCAGGAGGAAGCTAACCAAACCATTTTAAAATATATAGTGTAGTAATTTTCCCCAGTCCTTCCCCAAAGAGACGGATAACCATTTACTCAAGGAACTGTGTGCTTAGAGAAGATAAATATGCAAAAATTTTGAGAAACACTGAATACAAGATTCAAACTGATATTTACATTGAATGCACATAATGTTCAGATCTTGCTCTAGAAAGTCTCTGCTTTTAACCATTACCCTTTATGGTCCCTTGCCAAATGAAGAAAGCAATCTCCCTCTTTCTTCTCCCTCTTTTTCTGCCTTTTTTTCTTCTCTTGTTTTCTCTCCTTCCCAAGAAATGCCTTTCTCTGGCATCTTGCTATTATTCTATTTTACCTTAGATTAAATAGATGTGTGCATAGGTAGGGTAATTAGCAGTCTTGAGTAGTGACCTTGGTTAAAGTACTATGCTGGGTCTTTCATACACATTTGATTATTTAAGTCTCATATTAACTTATTCAGGTGGGGATTATTTCCTCCACTGCGTAAAGTACTGTATAGAATGGTGGTTAATAGTTGAGACCCTCTGCAACCCGGCTGCCTAGGCTTAAATCCCAGCACTGCAGCTTCTTGACCTTGTGGAAATAATGGCTCCAAAGATCATACACTTTTTCATTCATTATTTACATTCTCTCAATTTTTCTTTTTAAAATACGTGAACCATTCTAAGTGATTCACTATTAACAAGGTAGAATGAAAAGGTGTCCTTTCATTGCTTTCCCCAGACCCTTGGCAAACAGACTTTTGGCAAAACAATAGCAACAGGTGTTCCTCATAGTAAAAGCATACTGTCTTTCTTGGTTCAAAGTGTATGAAAGGCAGAAAAATGACCCCCAAAGATGTCACAGTCCTAATATCCAGCAACTGTGAATATTTGACCTTACATATTCACTTTTGCCAATATGATTAATGATATGGGCCTTGAGAGATTATCCTGGATTATCTAGGTGAATCCAATCTAATAACTTGTGTACTTAAAAGCAGAGAACATTCTCTGTCTGGGTCAGAGAGATGAGACATTGCTAGCTTCCAAGATGCAGAAAGAGAACACAAGCTATGAATGCAGTTTGCCTCTAGAAGCTGGAAAAAGCAAGAAAATAAGTTTTCCCCCAGAACCTCCAAAAGGAAAGCAGCTCTGCGGATACCTTCATTTTAGTCTAGTGAGACCCACGTTGGATTTCTAGCTTACAGAAGCACAAGTAATTTGTGCTGTTTTGAATCACTAAATGTGTGCTAGTTTGTTACAGCAGCAGTTGAAAAATGATGCAGTGTTAAAAGAAAGGTACATCCTCTGAGTTCAAATAGTGCCTGCTGTAATCATAGGGAAAAAATCTTCACATTTTTATCTTTAGCATAGACTGAAATCAAATAAGATAAAATGTTACCAGGTGAGAATGGGGGTTATGCATATCTGCTAATTTATTGCTCTTGAATTTAGGTGTGGAGAAGAACTGGTTTCATACTACGTATTTCTTACTTAACCTATTTGGGAGACGTTTAGTTGTTAACTGTCTTGTAACTTTGCCAAGGCTTGAATGGTTAAAAATCTGGAAATATTCTTCTTTTAAAAAAATTAAAAGTAATAAACATTGGGGTTCATTTTTAAGCTACTTTAAATACCTACTTACTAATTATACAAACTTATTTGAAATATGTTAATACTAGGAAAAATTACGATGTGGGTGAAGATGTTTATTTGTCATTTGCCATTATTCTAGTTTGGGCTGTACTCTGATCCCTTCAGGTTTAATAGCCTGGTCTCCTGGTAGGCATATATCCAACTATACAGAAACAAAATATGTCTCAGGTCATTAAAAGGAGAAGTACTTACAATGGCAAATTTTAGTGTGCTTGACATTCTGTTTCAAGTAAAGCTGAAAAATATGCATAAACACAGTTTTGTTCTTTATAGGAGCTTTTTTATTATAGTCATTAGGACCTGTAGTTATAATCTCCTTAGTCTCAATAGCCTGTTTTAAAAATTTTCTCTCGTGCAATTTGTGTGTATATATTGTCATAAAAACTTTAAAATAAATCATAACAATGTAAAAGCTTCCTTCTGTTAATTAAAAAACAAACCAGTTTCATGAAAACATCTCTTCTCTGAAAAAAAAACAGTCACCAAGTATTTGGATTAATTATCCTTTGTTTCTTTTAAAACTGGAGTAAATCATGCAATAAAAGACAAAAAAAGTTTGCATTTTTAATTTTTCTTTTTTATGTTTTTGTTTTTAATTATTTCAAAATATTAGAATAATATTTTGTTTACAGCAGGGAAAATGGAACAAATCTTGGAGGAAGAAGTAATTTTTAAATTTCGATCTGAAGTAAGATTTTACCAGGTGGAGATGAGAAAATTGCAGAAAACAGTTTAACACATGGATGATTATGATAAGAGCTGCTATTTACTGATTGCCTACTTTGTCCCAGTATTGCCATTTGGTTTTCTCATATCATTTTATTATACTTTTTTTTTTAGAACAACACTAAAAGTTAGGTGAAATTATCTCTATCTCACAAGTAACAAAACTGAGTTTATGATATGATAAGATTACCCAGAGTCACCAATTAAATATCTGAATTGTACATATAAAATACAAATATTTAATCCAGGCCTATCTGACAGCAAAAACAAAGTTATTTTCCACTGGGAAACATGAGCTCCTTTGTTACTAGTTTACATTATGGTTATTTTCTATTTTTTTTTTTGTCAATGGATAGACATTATGCAACAGCGCTATAAAGTTTCACTTTTATTTGTTTAGTTTTTGAGACAGAGTCTCACTCTGTCACCCAGGCTGGAGTGCAGTGACATGATCTCGGCTTGCTGCAACCTTTGCCTCCTGGGTTCAACTGATTGTCCTGTCTCAGCCTCCTGAGTATCTGGGATTACAGGTGGGTGCCACCACACCTGCCTAATTTTTGTATTTTTAGTAGAGATGGGGTTTTGCCACGTTGGTCAGGCTGGTCTCGAACTCCTGACCTCAGGTGATCCACCCGCTTTGGGCTCCCAAAGTGCTGGGATTACAGGGGTGAGCCACTATGCCCAGCCTAAGTTTCACTTTTAAATAAATCTTTTTAAACATAAAGTGAGTCTATGGTTTTAAAAAATTTTTAAAAGTAAACAGGAGGATAGATAATATGCAAATATGGCTAAAATTGTCATGATGATACTCAAGAAGTTTGGGTTATACGTCATATTATACTATTCAAACCCTCCTAGACCCCTTGAAACTCAGCATTTCACACTAATTGTAGCTATATTAAAGCCTAAGGTAATGTCTGATCTCAGAGTCCTGAGAATGAGACACTTTGCTATCATAGTCAACTTCCCTCCAACTGACTCTCCTTGACAGAAGAAAAGTATTAGAAAAACTTTTAGTTTTTTCAAGTATTTTGAAAAATAAATAATTGTTTGTGACGCTACTGCAGATTTCCAAAGAGTTCAGATTTCATTTTATCATTTGGAATTTCGGTGAACCCTGAAATTTTATGCATTTTTTTGGAGTTCAGCATTCGGAGAAGAAACCTGTATTATTCTGTGTCTTAACAGTGTTCCAAAATCATGCCATGAACAGAAATTGTGAGATTTCATCATGGGACTTCTTCATGAGAAGTCCAAGAAAGAGTAGCTTTATGAGAAGAAAGCTATGAACTTTCTTGATAATGAGTGTAATACTGCAATACTGACTAACCTTTATGCACCACTTAGGATCAAGTGTTAGAATGCATATCAAATCTATTCAAAAATAAAAAACTTCGGGTCTTCCTAGGGCTATGCAATTTCTAGTACAGTTTTGTTTTCTTTTTAACAAAATGCAAGAACTGATAGGGCTTTTCATGGCCCACTGGGGAAACACATACTATGTGGCTCTGAATGCCACCAGCGTGAGGAAACTTCTAAAACCTAAAGCAAAGTGGCTCTGCATATCGAGTTGTCCATAACAGGTCAAGAATGGCCTATTGAGGTCCCTCAGCCTGCATATTGGCACCTGAATATCACCTGAAGTTGTTCCTTACTCACAAATTGCTCTGAGATGTCAATAATTCCATTTTATATTACATGCTTAAATTATGAGTCTAGGATCTTAGATTGTTTAAAAAGAACCCTACTAATCCCAAATAAATATCATAAATGAAAATAAAGTTTCATATTTCACTCATTTTCTTTTTCTCTCTCTTTCTATTTTTCCCTCCTTCTTTCTCTCTTTCTCGAGCACTCACAGATACACACTCCTGAACAAGTATCTTCTAATGTCCAAAAACGGAAATCTGATCCATGGGTGACTACAGTTCAAACAGCTCATTTTCTACAGGTTAAATACCTGACACCATTTAGTAAACTGCTACATCAAAAATTTTAATGGTATCTTCAGATTCAAAGAGGCAATAACATGACAAAGTATGTTATTTTTTCCATAGACTCAACGAATACTACTGTAAGTCCTTATCTAATGGCTGAACTATACAAATATGACATCCTTTAGGCTAACCTGATTGTTTAAAGCACATGAGTTTCTGAATCCTCTAAAAAATTCAGAAGAAACTAGATCATGTAATCTAGGAAAGTAAAATAATTTTCAGTCTCTAAGTGACTGTTTTGTAATAACTTAGAAAAAGTTCAATTAGGTTCTTAAATAAATTAGATAATCTTTCTGTCTTGCTTGCCTTACCATTTTGCGACAAGTCTCTTCAGCAATTAAATTTGAGTAACAGTTGGAGATCAACACGTTATTGATATTTAGTGGAGAGTTAAAGATTTTCTTTAATTTAAAACTAAATTTGTTCTTTATGATACTAATATGAAAAATTTGTCATAATTTTTATGTTTTTACAGATTCACAGTTTTCATAAAATATTTGAATTATCCTAGAACGTAATATAAATGTAACATTGCCTCATGATTTCTGGGAACTTACCACATTAAATCTCAATTCAGTACATAAAATTTATTTTTTTATAATCTCTGAAAAATTTCTAGCAAAATTACTAGTGTAATTGATCTGATAGAATGCACCTATATGTTTATTAAAGCAAGAATAACAAGACATGGAATGTAAATTGCAGTTCAGACTGTCAACATATTTTTTGAATTTATTTTAAAATAATTTCAAGCAACATAAAATTTGTAAAATTTTTTCAAAAATTGTTAAACTATTTGAATGTAAATTTTTCATATGATACTCCTCTTCCTCAAGTACATTAGTATATGTTCCATACCAATGAAGACAATCATCTACATAATTCAATGTGAAAACTGAAAAAAAGGAAATTAACATTTATATACTACTGAGGTTGTTGTCTTTACTTTGCATTCTAACAGCAGTCTCAGATTTTAAACTTACTGATTATTGACAATGTTCACTTTGATCACTTGATTAAGGTAGTGTTTGCCAGGCTTCTCGGCTAAAAAGTCACCCTTTCTTCCCTTGAATGAATAAGTTTTTGTAGGAAGTTATTTTAAAACAATGTAAAAATCACATTGCTTTTTTGTACATAAATTTTATATATATTTATATATATATACATATACACATTTATATATATTTATACATATATTTAAGGCATATGATATGATATTATACATATAGATAGTAAAAAAATTACTATAGTTAAGCAAATTAACATATCCATCATCTCACATAGTTACTCATTTCTTTTCCTTTTTGTTTTTGTGACAAGAGCATCAAAATCTACTCATTAAGCATGCATCCCATATTCAGTACAATTTTATTACTGAATATGGCCCTCTATAGAACTCATGTTGTACATTTGATCTCTAGACTTGTTCATCTCACATATCTGCTACTTTGTATCCTCTAACCAACATCTCCCCATTTGCTCCCCACCACTCCTGGTAACTAACATTTTGTTCTTTATGTCTGTATATTTAACTTGCTTTTGTTAGATTCCACATGTAAGTGAGCAAATGCAATACTTCCTTTCCATGTCTGACTAATTTCACTTATTGATCTGTTTGTCTTTCACCACACCGTCTTGATTACTGTAGCTTTATAGTAAGTCTTGAAGTCGGGTAGTGAATGTCAGTCCTCCAACTTCATTACTCTCTTTCGAAATCAGCTTACTATTCTGGGTTTCTGCCTCTCCATGTAAATTTTTAGAGTCAGTTTGCCAGATCCACAAAAGAATTTGCTGGGCTATTGACTGGAATTGCATTGAATCTATAGATGAAGTTGGGAAGTGACATCTTGACAATATTATCTTCTATTTGTTGTATCCATGTATACGGAACACCTCCCCATTTATTTATTTCTTCTTTAATTTGTTTGTCAGAGTTTTGTGGTTTTCTGCATAGAAATCTTGTATGCATTGTATTAAATTTATACCTAAGAATTTCAATTTTGGCAGTGCTGATGTAAATGGAATTGTGGTTTCAGTTTAAAATTCCACTCGTTTATTGCTGGTATATAAGAAATCAGTTGACTTGTATATTAACATTGTATCCTGGAACCTTGTTGTAATCACTTATTAGTTCTAAAATTTTTTAATGTCAGCTCTTTTGGATTTTCTACATAGATGATCATGTCATCTGCAGAGACAGTTTTATTTATTCCTTTCTACTCTGTATTCATTTTATTCCCATCTCTGATCTTATTGTATGAACTAAGACTTCCAGTATAATGTTAAAAAGGGATGATGACCACAGAATACTACTCAGACATGAGAAGGAATGAAATGATGTCTTTTGCAACAACTTAGATTAAGCTGGAGACCATTATTCTAAGTGATGTAACTCAAAAATGGAAAATAAAATGTTGTTTGTTCTCACTTATAAGTGGGAGCTAAGCTATGAGGATGCAAAGGCATAAGAATGATATAATAAACTTTGGTGACTGATGGGGGAAGGTTGGGAAGAGGAAGGATAAAAGACTACATATCAGGTACAAGGTACACTGCTTGGATGACAGGTGCATTAAAATTTCAGAAATCACCAATAAAGAATTTATCCATGTAACCAAACACTCTCTGTACCCCCCAAAACTATTAAACTAAAAATAATTTTTAAACAAAAATTTAAAAATAAAAAATAAAAAGCAATGAGTGGAGACATTCTTGCCTTGTTCCTGATCTTCAAATTTCAAATTTCTCACCATTGTGATATTAGTATAACTTTTCCTTTAGATATTCTTTATCAAGCTGATTAAATTCTCCTTTATTCATAGTTTGCTGAGAGTTATTATGAATGTGTTGAATTTTGTCAAATGCTTCTATGCATCTATTGATACAATCATGCATTTTTTTTTCTTTTTTAGCCTGTTGATGTGATAGATTATATTAGTTTTTGAATGTTGAACCGGCCATGCATACCTAGAATAAATCCCACTTGGTCATGGCGTATAATTCTTTTTATAAATTGTTGGATTCTATTTGCTAATATTTTGAATGATTTTTGTATTTATATGAAGAAGTAATAAGGGTCTAAAGTTTTCTTGTAATGTCTCTGCCTGATATTACAATAATCCTGGCCTCACACAATGAGTTAGGAAATATTCCCTTTGTTTCTAACTTTTGAAAGTGACTGTACAGAATGGAAATAATTTTTTTATTAAATGTTTACTAGAATCTGACAATGAACACATCTGGGCCTGGTTCTTGCTGTTTTTGAAGGTTATTAATTATTTATTTAATTTCTTTAATAGACATAGGCCTGATAAGATTGTTTCTTCTTGTATGAGTTTGGCAAATAGTGTCTTTCAAGGAATTGGTATATTTCATCTAGGTTATCAAATCTGTGGTCATAAAGTTATTCATAGTGTTATTAATTATCCATTTAATACCCATAGGATCTATGATGGCTCTTTCTGATTCTGATGTTAGTAATTTACGTCATCTGTTTTCCTTAGTTTCTCTAGCTAGACCCTTACCAATTTTATTAATCTTTTTCAAATACTCAAATTTGGGGTTCGTTGATTTTTGTCTATTGATTTTCTATTTTCAATTTTATTGATTTCTATTCTAATATCTATTTCTTTTTTCTGCTTATTTTGTATTTAATTTACTCTTGTTTTCTAGTTTCCTAAGGCAGAAATGTATATCATTGACTTTAGATATTTCTTTTCTAATACCCTCTTTTCTAATTTATATTATAGGTTTTAGGTATTTCCTCTTTTCTAATTTCCTCTTTTAGATAATTTTTCTCTTTTCTTCTTTTTCTAGTATTTCTGTGTTTCAATGCTATCAATTTCCTTGTAAACACTGCTTTTGCTGCAACCCACAAATTTTTATAGGTAGTGTTTTCCTTTACATTTAGTTTGAAATAGCTATTGATTTCTCTTTAGATTTATTCTTTGAACTATGTGTTATTTGGAAGTGTTATTTAATTTCCATGTATTTTGAAATTTTGTATTTTTCTCTCTGTTACGGATTTCTAATTTAATTCCATTGTGATCTGAGAACAGACATTCTATGATCTCTTTACTTTAAACTTAACTTGACTTGACTTTAAATTTTTGAAGGTATGTTTTATGTCCCAGAATATGGTCTATCCTGAGGAACATTTTATGTGAGCTTGAGAAAAAATGCATATTCTGCTGTTGTTAGATGGAGCAGTCTATGGATATTGATTTTATCTAGTTGATTGATGGTGTTATGGAGTTCAACTATATCCTTACTGATTTTCTGCCTGCTTAGTCTGTCCATTTCTGATAGAGGGTGTTGTCTCCAACAATAACAGTGAATTCATCTATTTCTCCACGCAGTTCTATTAGCATTTGCCTCATATAGTTTGATGCTCTATTGTTAGGTGCATACACATTAAGACTTGTTACTTCTCTTGGAGGATTGTCTCCTTTACTGTTTTGTAATGCTCTTCTTTATTCTTAATAACTTTCCCTATTTTGAAGTCTTCTCTGCCTGAAATTTACACAGCTACTTCTGCTGTCTTTGGTGTTAGCATGGTATATTTTTCTTTATCCATTTATTTTTAATATATATGTGTCTATGTTTAAAGTGGGTTTCTGGTAAAGAACGTATAGTTGGGTCCTGTTTCTGAGGAGGACATGGGTGTAATTCTTATCTTTGTTCCTGTGTAGGTAAAGTATTTACCCGTTCCACCACCCCCTGCTTTTTTCAGAACTTTTCTTTATCTTTGATTTCCTGTAGTTTGAAATGATATGCCTAGGTGTAGATTTTCTGGCATTATCCTGCTTGGTGATCTTGGAACTTCCTGGATCTGAGGTTTTGTGTTTGGCATTAATTTGGAAAAATTCTCAGTCACTATCATTTCACCTATTTCTTTTGTTCCTTTTTCTCTTTTCTCTCATGAGCATGTTACACCTTTTGTAGTTGTACCACAGTCCTTGAATATTCTGTTCTGGTTTTCCTAGTCTTTGTTCTCTTCACTTCTCAGCTTTTGAAGTTTATATTGATATATTCTCAAGCTCAGAGATCTTTCCTCAGCTGTGTCCAGTGTATTAATAAGCCTGCCAAAGGTATTTTTCATTTCTGTTAGTGTTTTGATCTCTAGTATTTATTCTTGATTTTTTCTTGGAATTTCTATTACTCTGCTTACATTATGCATATACTCTTGCATGCTGTCTCCTTTATCCATTAGAGCCCTTGGCCTATCTATCAATCATAGCTGTGTTAAGTTCCCAGTCTGATAATTCCAACACCCAGACATAGCTGGTTCTGATTGCTCTGTCTCTTCAACTTATGCTTTTTGCCTTTTGGTATACAATGTAATTCTTTTTTGATAGCCCTACATGATATACTGGGTAAAAGGGATTACTCAAAATAGGATTTTAGTAATATGATGGGGTAAGGTATCAGGGAAGGGGAAGCATTCTATAATTAGGTCTCAGTCTTTTAGTGAGGCTATGCCCCTGGACTGTGAACTTTGCAAGTGTTTCTCAGTTTTTTTTCTTTCCCATTTAGGTGAAACAGCATGGCTAGATGGGCTGGAGTTGTATATTTCCCACATGGAAGCTACCTGGAGTTGGGTATTTCATTTCAGTTTCCCGGATCAGCTAAACTCTGATAACACCTCAGCCAGTTATGCCCTGGTTAACTACTTGCTCCTGAGGACAGCCCTTGTTAAGAAAAGAGTGCTCTGGTGTATGCATGTGTGTGTGTGTGTGTGTGTGTGTGTGTATATATATATATATATATACACACACATATATAATATATTAAACGGAGTTTAGCTCTTGTTGCCCAGGCTGGAGTGCAATAACACGATCTCGGCTCACCACAACATCCACCCCTCGGGTTCAAGCGATTCTCCTGCCTCAGGCTCGTGAGTAGCTGGGATTACAGGCATGTGCCACCACTCCCGGCTAATTTTCCATTTTTAGTAGAGATGAGGTTTCTCCATGTTGATCAGGCTGGTCTCGAACTCCTGACCTCAGGTGACTCAGGTGATCCTCCTGCCTCACCTGCCCAAAGTACTGGGATTACACACATGAGCCACCGTGCCGGGCCCACTCTGGTGTTTTTTAAATGGCTCCTTTTCTTCCCCTGCTGCTGGAACCTGGTCAAGCTCCTGAAGGCAAATCTCACAGTATTATGGAAGCATCCCATGACTGGGTGCACTGGAGTTTTTAACTCTTGAGTTGTCGGCACTGAGCTTCCAGCAATTCATCGATTACAGTTCAGGTTTTTCTATGTACCACTGGTTCCTGCAGTGGTTTCCCACTTGTAAGCCTCTGGTAAGCCATGACTCCCTGTATTTGCCTATCTGTCTCTCCAATGTTGAGGAAGCTTTTCTCCATGTCCTCCCTCTATCTTAGGGGTCCAAGAAAAACTGTTGATTTTTCAGATTGTTTAGCTTTTAACTTGTCCTTAGGACAAAGTGGTGACTTCCCAGCTACTCACATATAAAACTGGAAACTGGAAGTAAAAATCTATCTTTATAGAAAACTACAAAATTCTCTGCCTTCTAAACTGTATAGCCACAAAACGGCTATACCATTTTTGCATTTCCAGAAGCAATGGATTACCGTTCTTTTTGTTCTGCATCTTAGCAACACCCACTATTGTCAGATTTTTGTTGTTGTTGGTGGTGGTGGTATATAAGTAACTGTGTAGTGGTATCTCACAGCTATTTTAATTTGAATTTCTCTAATGATAAATAGTGTTGAGTATCTTTTAATTTTCATGTTTGGCATACATATATCTTCTATGAAGCATGTGTTCAAACCTTTTGACTATTTTCAATTGTTTTATTTTCTTCATATTGAGTTTTAAGTGTTCTTCATATATTCTAAGTCTTTTATCAGAGTTGATTTGCAAATATTTTCACATAGTTTGTCACATTAACAATTTCTATTGTTTGCCACTTCATTCTCTTAACAGTGTCTTTTTTAGATCAAAAAAATTTTCATTTTGACAAAGTCCAATTTACCTTTTTTCTCTCTCAAGGATAACACATTTTGGTTTAGTGTTAGTTGTGCCCTGGGGGCCACAAGGCTTGCTGCTGTTCTCTTGGAGGCTAAAGGCTTTAATTTCACAAAGGATGGGAATTCTTTAAAGCCTTTTTCACAGTATTGGCTGCTCCTCTTTCAGGTCTACACCACAGGAGGATGATTTTCCCACTTTCAGCATTTCTTGTGAGTAGCCATTGGATTTTCATGGAGAAGAGCCAGAGAGTAAGTGCAAATTCCCCATTTGTCTGTGGTTTGGCAGCCCAGGGGTATCCTCTCACTGTAGCCCACACTCAGCCTTTATCAATTTGGTACACTGTTTAACTGGATCCCTCATGCCTGTACAGTGCCCCAGATCCTATCCTCCCATCTCTGCACAGTTGAGACTATTTTTGGAGCCTTATACCCTTGCAAGGACTTGCTTTTCTATTAGACATCAGATAACTTGTCCTGTAACTTCACCTCTCAGGTGTGTACAAAAAAGTTATAATTTTTAAGTTTATTTAGCTTGTTCTTGTGTTTGGTTGAGAGTGATGGACTTTTTCCAGTTTTCTATATCCCAGGCAGAAGCAGATATCTGAACAATCTTTTAAATTATTTGTGAAATAAAGGCTTAGTAATAGTAAATTCCTCAAATAATTAACCAAATTTGCTATGTGTGTGTTTGTGTGTGTGCATGCATATACAGGAAAGTGAAAAAAGGCAAATTTCCATTTTATTTCAATAAGTTACAAAGAGGTTAATGAAGATTTTCAAAAACTCTGAAGTGTGACACAATTTATTAGGCTAATTTCATAGTTGATTTACACACTGGCATTTTTTATTAGATGCCAGTGAGCATAATGAGATATAAAATCACAGGACTGCATGAAGCTTGTAAAGAGGACAGGAATATATATCAAATGTAATACTGTTCAAGAAAATTGCTGATTACCTGTCCTTTACCCTGGGTTATTAAATATCAATGTTTTCAAGCATAAACTGAGGAAAAGATAGTCTAGGGATTCCATCGCTTCTATATTAAAGGTAGTTTTATTATATATGCTAAATGAACAAATATCAGTACTTTACGTATTTTGCTCTTCAAATAATTGAGTGTCTTTGGTATATTGCCTGACAGCATAACTTTTACAGATTTGCCCAAGCCAACTACTGAAAGAAATAATGTTGCCTTCCAAAAACATTTTTTTAAAAGATTTAAAATGCTTAAGAAATGAAAAAGAACCACCAAAACCATGCTGTTATCTTCATTAAAAACGCAAGCCAGTTGGTACCATCAACATAGCATTGGCTATGGATGGTAGACCAGCAACATGAGTATAACATACTGAAGTGCCAATCAGAAAACCTGCTGAGAAAGTGAAAGATTAAACTGTCAGAATAGAGGGAAGGAGAAAGATAAAGAGTAGTGTGAGCATACAACATGGAAAGGCATACTAATGGCTTCTTGAATCATTCATTACTCCAATGAGTGGGATTCAAGCCACGTTTAGACTGCGAGTTGGTGTAACACATTCCTTTAGTTAAAATAATTTTTTAATCAGGTCTATTCTGGGAGCTTACAAATCTCCATCATAAAGTTCTCCAGATTTTGTAGAAAATGCTCAGCTTGAATCATCAGAGAAAAATGAGCATCCTGCCTAGTCACCAAGAAATTAAACTTGAAATGGTGTAAGCAGCTTGGGAAATAATTTGACTGATTCAGATTATGTAGCAATTTATCCAGGATGACGTAGATCCATGCCTAAAATTCACCAAGGTGATAAAGCTAAATAGGATTTCATGTTTAACTCTCTTAAATTACACATACAGCATTCATAAAATGTTCCCTTTCTTGTTTGTTTGTTCTTCCACTTTAGTTCCTATCAATCCTGTGGTGGTGTTGTTTCTCTCTCTCCCCCCTCCCCCACTCTTTGTAAGAATAGAACTTCCCCATGACTTAAAAAAAGCTCCACATTTGACCTAATTCTATTATCTTTTCCAAACCTTCCCCACACTTCAAACCCTCTTTACATCTGTGAGTAAATGCATCATTAGCACCTGAATTAACCCTTCCCTCCCAGATGTGTATAGACTCTCCTTTCCCATCCAAGTACTAACCAGGCCCAACCCTGCTTAACTTCTGAGATCAGACAGGATCTGGGGCATTCAGGGTGGTATGGCCGTAGACTCTCCTTTCCATTGCTGTCTTCTTTAGTTGTTCTTCCTTTTTAAAACTAAAACTTCACCTCTTTATTTCTTTATATTCAATTTCTTACATTATCAATTGTTTGCATTTTTACTCAAAGATGCTGATGTTTGAAACTGGGATGAAGTGTTACCTGTCTCATTGCTGGGTCAGTCTTAATGGAAACTTCCTTAGAAGTTATAGAAATAAGTACCAGAAGAGAAGGTAGCAGGGTGGAGATAAAGACTAGTGGCTCAGTTTACTTTGGGTGATCAATGGATACCACATATATTTTGCACAAACAAAACAATTTCAACCTTTTTATTAAACTGCTAATGAAATAAAATTATTCAGAAGGCATAGTACTGACTAATTATGCTATGGTGCTTCAAATTCAACATACAAAAAATCCTGTGATCAAGGGGAACATCACACACCGGGGCCTGTTGTGGGGGGGGAGGAGGGGGGAGGGATAGCATTAGGAGATATACCTAATGCTAAATGACGAGTTAATGGGTGCAGCACACCAACATGGCACATGTATACATATGTAACAAACCTGTATGTTGTACACATGTACCCTAAAACTTAAAGTATAATAATAAAAAAAAAAAAACCTGTGATCATAATATTACCAGTTTATTGAGACCAGGAAATGGATTTATTTTTCTACAAACCCTGTCTTCAAACATACCCTGTTCAATCTTCATTCCTATTCCTCTGGCAACATTTTGTTCATACCACATGATTTTTGAGTCACTTTCACGGAACAAAATCCATGTTCAGCAAGTAATATTCACCTTCAGGTACTAAAAAAGCATTCATCCTAAATCAAAACTTTAATCTCATTTTCAATTCAAAACTTTCTTCTCCCACTGCAGGCCTAACCTATTGCTGAAAATCTACAGTGGAAGAGATAAAACCCATTTCTTCACTTCTACTTGACTTTTTTCCCTTTTATTTTCTGGCTTTTCTATAGCTATTACAGTTTAAAGGATCGGGGTGAAATGTTATATTTACATTTCTCTCTTCCTGACTGACATTGGATGGCCTCCAAGGTCCATCTGCATAGTGGGTATAAAAATGTGGGATTCTTCGGGAGGCAGAGCCTGCAGTGAGCCAAGATAGCACCACTGCACTCCAGCCTGGGCAACAGAGCAAGACTCTGTCTCAAAAAAAAAAAAAAAAAAAAACGTGGGATTCTTTTGTGCAGCATTGATAGCACTCCGTGGAGGCCCTGGGAGGACTTTGGCCCTTCACATTCCCTAGATGCAAGCCATGTACACTAGCTGCAGTCTTGTACGCCATTCCTGCTTGGTTTATATTTGTGAAGAACACAGCCTTTTACTTTTGCATTCTCATTGTCCCAGCAGGTACAATATTGCTCAATTTACAATGTTTGCCGGTGAGAGTAAACGGCAGGGGTAGCTTTTGTAAAACTTATATTTTAGGTTCGAGGGTATATGTGAAGGTTTGTTACGTAGGTAAACTCGTGTCACAGGGGTTTGTTGTACAGATTATGTCATCACCCAGGTATTAAGCCCAGTACCCAATACTGATCTTTTCTGCTCCTCTCCCTTCTCCCACTCTCCCCACTCAAGTAGACCCCAATGTCTGTTGTTCCTTTCTCTGTGTTAGTAAGTTCTCATCATTTAGCTCCCACTTACAAGTGGGCACATGCAGTATTTGGTTTTCTGTTCCTGCATTAGTTTGCTAAGGACATACTTTCCTATTTTTAAAACCTCATGGAAGTTCTTTTTTTTTCATTAATGTCTGTGATTCCTCCATGTAAATATATTATAGATGAAAAAGTGATACTCCCCAAAACACTGGAATATTCTAAAGAAGTAAATCATTGCAATAAATATCTGTGTAGCTGATCAGACTCAGCCTCCTTTCCTTTCTCATCATTTTATTAATGTTTGTTTGCAAGACATCTCGAAATATGATTGAAGTCTTCAACTCTTTATCATCTAAATCTTTCCTTCCAGCATTCTGAGAATGCTAACAATCTCAATGAGTAAATGAATGAGTAATGAGTAAGGAGGAGTAAATTGTATATTGCCTGACAGCATAACTTTTACAGATTTGGCCAAGCTGACTACTGAAAGAAATAATGTCCCCTTCCAGAGACAATTTTTTTTTTATTTTAAATGCTAAAAAAAAAAATGAACCACCAAAACCATGCTATTATCTTTACTAAAAATGCAAGCCAGTTGGTACCATTAGTATAGCATTGGCTATAGATGGCAGACCAGCAAAAGTTTATTTCTGACGTTTTAAAATGTAAATACACAATTTTCCTATACCTAGGTAAATTTACTCTGCTGTCATTTTTCCATCTTTTACTTTATAGCAGACCAACTAAAAACCTGAATGTCAGTTCTATTCAAAATAATGGATTTGAAATTGCCAGTGACAAAAGCTGCTATTGTCACCTTCTATTTATATAGAAAAAAGTAATAGAGGGCAATAGATTTTACCGGCCTGACACTGAAGCCTTTCATCATTACAGCCTCAAAACATTGAGGAAAGCAAAAATACCAAATAATTCACACATGGGCAAACGTAGGCCACAAGAAAAGGAAGCAAAGTCCTTGCAAACAATTTTTTGACTCAAATTCTTCTCTACACATGCTGAAGTCTGCCTAAAGTGCAAGATGCTGCAGAACCACATCAATACACATGAGTGCCATTGCATCTTACTTTGAATACAATGTTAACAAATATATAGTTCAGCATATCCAATTTTTTTATAAAGGAACCTGCCTACTTCAAAAAGAAAGCTATCTTGACAAAGGGGATGCCATCCAGAGATACCTGCAAGATGAAGCTAACATAGAGAAAACCACAGTATACAGATCTTTCTTCCCCCTACATTCCATATGGGTGAAATCAAGGTAAAATGAACATCAGACAAATTCTTAAAAGGATAACCATATGCACTCTTACACAGAGAAAAGCCACCACATATCAAGCTATTTATGACACCTTTAGTTTGCTCCTCCCAGTTAACTCTTCAACCTTCTGCAACATACGTTTTTGTTTTGTTTTGTTTTGTTTTTACTTTAGGTTCATGGGTACATGTGTGGGTTGGTTACACAGATAAGTTGTATGTCACAGGGGTTTGGTATACAGGTTATTTTGTCATCCAGGTAATAACCATCATACCTGATAGCTAGTTTTTTTTAATCCTCTTCTTCCTCCCTCCCTCCACCCTCAAGTAAGACCCAGTTTCTGTAGGTCCCTTTTTTGTGTCTGCAGGTACTCAATGTTTAGCTCCCACTTATGAGTGAGAACATATGGTATTTGGCTTTCTGATCCTGGATTAGTTTGCATAGGATTATGGCCTCCAGCATCATCCATGTTCTCATTCATCTTTATGGTTGCATAGTATTCCATGGTGTATATGTACCACATTTCTTTATCCATCTTTCACTGATGGACATTCAGGTGGATTCCATGTCTTTGCTATTGTAAGTAGTGCTGCAATGAACATATGTGTGCATGTGTCTTTATGGTAGAATAATTTATATTTCTTTGAATACATGTACTCAATAATGGGATGGCTGGGCTAAATGGCACTTCTGTTTTAAGTTCTTTGAGAATTTCCCACCCTGCCTCCCTCAATAGCTGAACTAATTTACATTCCCACCAGCAGTGTATAAGCATTCCCTTTCCTCTACAACCTCACCAACATCTGTTATTTTTTGACTTTTTAATGATAGCCATTCTGACTGTATGAGATGATATTTTACTGTGGTTTTGATTTGCATTTCTCTAATGATTAGTCACGTTAAGTATTTTTTCATATGTTTGTTGGCTGCAGGTATGTCTTATTTTCAAAAGTGTTTGTTCATATCTTTTGCCCACTTTTTAATGGTGTTTGTTTTTTTCTTGTAAATTTGTTTCACTTACTTCTGGATTCTGGATATTAGACATTTGTCAGATGCATAGTTTGCCAAAATTATCTCCATTCTGTAGATTCTCTATTTACTCTGTTGACAGTTTCTTTTGCTGCGCAAAACTTTGTTAGTTTAATTACATTCCATTTGTCGATTTTTGGTTTCGTTGCAATTGCTTTCAGCAATTGCAGTTTTCATCATGAAATCTAATTCATCATGAAGTCTAATTCTGTGAAGAAGGTCACTGATAGTTTGATAGACATAGCATTTAACCTGTAAATTGATTTCAGCAATATGGTCATTTCTTATGCCAGTCCACATTACAAAGCAAAAAGACCTGTTATGGTAACATGTTTGCTCTGGGATGTAGACCAGCATAGAAAACATCACACAGCCACCTTGCCCTTTGTCTCCCATTTCTTTGAGCTGAGAGCCCCAGCAGGATATAGAAGAGAATGATACGCAGAGTGATAAAGGGGTAGTAGGGATATTTATTCTCCAGCCCCCACTATGAAAAGTAACCTGAGATTAGCAGAAACCTCCAGCCCCAATGAAGGTCACAGCTTCTCTCAAGGTGGCCCCTCTGCACAAGGCTGTCTACTTCCAACTTATCGATACCACTTCCCTTCCTTATTTCTCCAGGTCAAAACTGATTATACCTGTTACTCACCCCAGGAAACAGCCTTCTACTCTGTGATTTCCATACACACTTTACAAATGTTTCTTTTACTAAAACACTCTTAAATTATGCAATTTGGAATGTCTCATTGTTCCCTGCTACAACTCTGGCTGAGATACATGAGGTACATAGTATTCCTGCTTCATTTCTTACCATACGCAAAGTGGCTGGAATAATGCCTGACAAGGGTATAGAATAGCATTCAATTTATGAATGAGTGAATGAATGAAGTCTACCTATGAGACTTACGTTTAAAGTTAACACTGAAAAGTGATATCTACTTGTATGTTTCCTCCTTTGGTGATTATCTGGGAGGGGCATTAGACCGATTATACTGGGTCTCTGCCTTAGGGGTCTCCTCCAATTTCTTACCTGGACTCTTAAAATAGGTTTAATTGATTTCTCCGTTTTTATTGTAGGCCTTCTACAGTGCATTTTCTGTACAGCAGTCAGGGTGATTTCTCTTAAAATGCACATTTTACTCCTATAGCTCCCAAGCTCACTACAGGCTTATCCATCAAGCCCAGACTCCTGAATGTGGCATCTCTGGTACCCATCATCCTTTTTAGAGTCAACTATCAAACCCCTAACATCAACCCTCAAGCCCTGTTCAACTCACACTGAACTATTTCCTTTCTTCAAATATACCATCCTTCTTTCCTGTGATTTTGCACACATGCTTTTTGTTCTTTCTTTCCACATTCTTTGCTGAGATACTTCCTACACATTCTTCAAGACCCCAACAAGCATCGACTCATTTAAGAATTCATCTTTGGCTTTTTCAGGAGCTTCCTGGGCTCCCACAGCATTCCATGCTTCCACTTCTCAGGGTATTTCTCATCCTGAATTGAAATTTACTGTTTTTTCACAATCTCCTTTTAATATCTAATATATGCCTGGCACACATAAAGTTCACAATGAATATTTGCCCAATGAATAAATAAATAGCTGAATCAGTGATCAACATGAGCTACTTATGGTCAACATAGTTGCTACTTGATTCAAATCCTATTCCCCAAACCTGCTAACCTGAATATCCTAATGACCCTTCACTCTGACAGTAGTCTGGCATATCCCTTCCCACAATAAAAAAAAAATTCAGTAGAGTTAAGAGATGTTCTTGGGTCAAATATATTATTGAAACCTATAAGGAGAAAATATTCTAAAAGTAGATTAAATGACCCAGAAAGAAAATGAGTAATAGAGTTATTAAATGACAAAGTTCAAAATTATTTGTCTTTACAACACTTTAGATGGAATAGTCCCCTATTTTATATTCCCTATAGAATTCTGACATTTGATATTTTTATGCACTCTTAAAATTTTGAGTCAGTCAGATATTTTGTTTTTATTGCTATCAACATAAAGTGGTTGGCTAACATGATTGAAAATGGAATTTATTAGAAAGTTGTCAAGAAACTTAGGACCTCAGTAGGAATAATCAGAGATCCAATTTGGGTAAAAGGACCAAGGTGAAGTGTGCTTTGAAGGTCAAGGATGCTAACACTGATGAACATTCTCCCACCAGCCACCAACACTGTAATGCATGAATTCCAATTATTTTTTCTTTTTTCTGTCCATTAATCATGTGCAGGGCATCTGAATATATAATCCCACTATGATTTTCACAGTGAAGGAGGCACAATTCTTTAAAAAGAAATTGAATGACATATAAGTAGAATGGAGACTAAATGCAGAAATCAGGATACAAAGCCACTATGTGAAACAGCAAATGTCCACTGAAAATAGATTTATTGTTTAAAAGTTAGAAAATAAAAAGTAGATATATTAGTAAATAAAAGAGGTAACAATGGACTTAGATAACTTTAAATGTAGGCCACAGAAATAAAGTAAGTATGATAAAGGACTAAGAAAGCATATTTTTTAAAAATTTATTTTTAATAACAAAAATTATGTATATTTGTAGTGTACAACATGATGGTCTGATATATGTATAGATTGTGGAATGACTAAGTCTAATTAACATACCTGTTACATCCCATACTTATCCATTTTTGTGGTGAAAACATTTTAAATCTATAGTTAGCAATTTTCAAAGGGCTTAATTTTAAAATGTATTTTAGATTATAAAATTCCATTAATTCACATGTTACTATAACAAAATAAAAACCCCCTTTGATATTTAGATTTATTATTAAATAATTTATTTATAATATAAAATAGACCTTTTAACTTTTTAAAGGCTTTTTCATTGATTGAGGTACATTAATACTTGTTTTTCCCTTTATAGGAACAAGATGCAGTGGAGGAACACCAGCGATCCCAGGAGATGCTCAATAGAATAAACACACTTGAGACATCAAAGAAATATCATATTAAGAGAACTGTTCAGAAAAGCAATTAGTCAACAAAGTAGGATACACTTATTGTGTTGTTCCTATCATGATACACATACTGAAATTTTTGTTGTTGTTGTTTCACATAGTTTGCAGATTGTAATTACAGAATTATAGGCTGTCTTACTCAGGATGGATGTCTAATCTCAACATAAACAGATCACACACAGCTTGTCCCACCTTTTGGCCCCCTTTAATATCAATTACAATGGCTGTTGCTTTGACACAATTTTGAAACAAAAAATTATAAGATTATATCTTGTTATATATCACCCATGGAAGAAAAATTTAATATTTCTTAGCTCTATTATAATAGTTTTTTCCCATCTGCCTTCAACATTTAAAGCCTTCTAGGGAAACGATGCATCAAAGTGCTAAGGTTCTATTAGGGCAGACTACAATAAAACATAGGTACATATCTTAATGTATAAATTCCTCATCTGTTAGGTACATTTAAGATTCTTTATTATAAACAAACTCACACAAAGCTAAACCAAAAGGCAATTGTTTAGTGTAACAATATACTGAGTGTGGGAGCTAAAAGTTAAAAAAAAATTAAACTCAAGGAGACAAAGAGTGACTTTGCATTTTGCCATAAAATTCGTGCCTAGGACCCCATAGGAAAATTGGAGGCTTTAAATTTTCCCCATTCTAATAAGATTACCCCAATTTTTAGTGAAAGCTAAACGTGAGATCTCTGGAAAGCAGACTCCAAGACAGAGTTTATCTTTCTTTTTTCTTTTTTTTTTTTTTTTGAGACAGAGTCTCACCCTGTCACCCAGGCTGGAGTGCAGTGGCGCCATCTCGGCTCACTGCAAGCTCCGCCTCCTGGGTTCACGCCATTCTCCTGCCTCAGCCTCCCAGTAGCTGGGACTACAGGCGCCCGCCACCACGCCCGGCTAATTTTTTGTATTTTTTTTAGTAGAGACAGGGTTTCACTGTGTTGGCCAGGATGGTCTCGATCTCCTGACCTTGTGATCCACCTGCCTCGGCCTCCCAAAGTGCTGGGATTACAGGCATGAGCCACTGCGCCCGGCTGATAGAGTTTATAATACAAAATGTTTATAAGGGAGCACTAGTTGTTTCAGCAGATGTGGATGGGAAGGGAAGGAAGCAGAAGTGCACAGAGGAAAAGGTCAAACTGCAGTGCAGGTCTGACAGCCTCATCAGACCCCAGAAATCACCTGAAGCTAAAATGGCCCCTCAGAGTTGTCCTGCTTTTGAACAAAACAAATGGACCTTTACACCCCTGCCTGTATCAGTCAGTAGATGTAAAATGACCCTGGAAGAACATGCTTTTAGCTGAAAGCAGTTGTGGAGTGGAGACAATAACTCAACAAGCTGACAGCTGAAAGCTATTTGCTGCAGCACCTGAGGCAACAACTTATTTCTTGAAGGGAGATCTCGGTGGTTCATATTCCTATCCATATAGACCCCTTCACACCACTGAGAACCACGTCTGCATATATGTTCATAGAACTGCATCTTCAGGAATTTAGCCTCACATCCTGGGAGATACGTAAGAGGAAGGTTAGTAGTAGATAGAGACTGCTGATTGATCTATCGTTGATAATGATTTTCACATTCCTCCACCACTAATGCTAGATTCCCCTGACTCTCAGCTACTACATCTGCTGGTCTCAGGGGCTATTTAGTGGCATGACCCAAACTCTTAGACCAGACAAAACTGGGCCCAAGTCAGCATGCCATTCTTAGGCTGGAGTTGCTGTAACTGATCATTTACAGTAATAATTGGGCAACAGGAGTATATTAGTCTGCTTGGGCTGTGTCTTAGTCTAATTTGTATTGTATAACACAATACCTGAGACAGGGTAATTTATAAAGGACAAAACTATATTGGCTCCTGGCTCTGAAGGCTGAGAAGTCCAAGATTGAAAGCAGGCATCTAGTGAGGGCCTTCTTACTGCATCATAACATGATGAGAGAGAGAGGAGGGGAATGAACCCTCTTTTATAACAACCCACTCTTGTGATAACAACATTAATTCATTCATGAGAGCAGAACCTCATAACCTAATCCCTTTATATAAAGTTCCCACCTCTCAACATTGTTGCACTGGGGGTTAAGTGTCCAACACCTGAACTTTGGGGGTCATATTCATACCATAGCAGGCTGTCAGAATACTACAGACTGGGTGGCTTAAACAACAGAAATTTATTTTCTCACAGTGGTGAAGACTGGCAGTCCAAAATCAAGGTTGGTGTATGGTGAAGGCTCTTCTCCTGGCTTTCAGATGGCCAGCTTCTGTGTCCTTGCATGGCTTTCTTTGGTGTGAATGCCATGGAAAGAGCGAGTCTGGTATCTCTTTCTCTTCTTATAAAAACACCAGTCTTATCAGATTAGGGCTCCCTAATTACTGGAACTTATAAATGTTACCTTCTAAGGAAAAAGAGTCTTTGCAGATATAATTAAATTAAAGATCTTTATATGGAGAGATTATCCTGCATTTTATGGATGGGCCCTGTATGTAATCACCAGTGTCCTCATAAGAAAGGAGATTTCATGCACACAGAAGAGGAAGAGGCAATGTGACCATGGAGGCAAAGATTGGAGTGATGTGGACACAAGTCAAGGAATGTCAGTGGTCACTAGTAGCTGAAAGAAGCAAAGAATGGATTCCCCTAGTGACTGTAGATGGGGCACAGCCCTAAGTTTTGACCCAGTAATAATGATTCTGGGCCTCTAGCCTCCAGAATGATGAGAAAATAAATTTCTGTTTTAAACTACCAAGTTTATGGCAATTTGTTACAGCAACCATAGAAAACTAAGACAATCTCTTTCCTCCCTCGCCAGGCCCAGTATTTCCCCAGCGGGGTTGTGCTGTGACTTCATCTCAGTTGTTGCCTAATGACCAGGAGGCAAATTCTGAGGGAGTACATGTTGTCTTATTAAAGATTATAAGTGTTTCTAAAGGAGAAAATTGCCATTTTATTGAAAAAGATAGGGAAAAGTACTACTACTTTATTAATAGTAAAAGTGGCTCCACATTAAAAAGCTATAACTATTAAAAGGCTAATAACTCAAAATCCACCAAAGGAAATGCTATGAGCTATGGGGATTGAAAGTATTTTTCCCCCTCTTCAAAAGAGAGAGTATAAACTCTATTCAGAGACTCAACTGGTATGTCAGTTACAGTGGACAGGATTTTTTCTCTGTTTTTCTGTTGAACAAAATAATTTATTTGTAAATGGAAGAAAGAAATTATAAGAATAAAAATAGAAAATAAAGCAACAAAAACTAATAACTATTAAGCCCATATATGTTTCAAGAACTGTCATAATATTTTTTACATACTTCCTCCTTCAATGTTTATCACAATACTACATGGAAAGTACTAGTTTTATGTATGGGGAAACTGAGGCAAAAAGAAATTAAGTCATTTGCCCCAGGTCTCCCACGTAGTAAGTGGCAGAGCCAGGGTTTAGCTCAAGGAAGACTGGCTATAGAGCACCACACTGGCCATTCATTATGGCCAAAGTTAAGTGCGCTCTGAAGTCAGAGTGACTTCAGTTGAAATTTAGGCTCCAATATTTACTAGCTGTGTAACCTTGTACAACCTATGTAATCTGAGTCTCAACATTATTATCCATAAATAAGAGTAATGATAGTATCCAGCGCAAAGGGTACTTGTGAGGATTAAATGACACAGCACTTCACACAAGTAAAAATTGGCAAATGGGATCTAATTAAACTTAAGAGCTTCTGCAAAGCAAAAGAAACCATCAGCAGAGTCAACTGACAACCTACAGAATGGGAGAAAAATTTTGCAAACTATGCATCTGACAAAGGTCTAATGCCCAGAATTTATAAGGAACTTAAACAAATTTACAAGAAAAAAAACACCATTAAAATGTGGGCAAAGGACATGAACAGACACTTTTCAAAAGACATACGTGCAGTCAACAAGCATATGAAAAAAAGCTTAATATCACTGATCATTAGAGAAATGCAAACCAAAACCACAATGAGATACTATTTCACACTAGTCAGAATAGCTTTAAAGACTTAAATGTTAGACCTAAAACCATAAAAACCCAAGAAGAAAACTTAGGCAATACCATTCAGGACATAGGCATGGGCAAGGACTTCATGACTAAAATATCAAAAGCAATGGCAACAAAAGTCAAAATTGACAAATGGGATCTAGTTAAACTAAAGAGCTGCTGCACAGCAAAAGAAACTACCATCAGAGTGAACAGGCAACCTACAGAATGGGAGAAAATTTTTGCAATCTACCCATCTGACAAAGGGCTAATATCCAGACTCTACAAAGAACTTAAACAAATTTACAAGAAAAAATCAAACAACCCCATCAAAAAGTAGGCAAAGGATATGAACAGACACTTTTAAAAAGAAGACATTTATGCAGCCAACAGACACATAAAAAAATGCTCATCATCACTGGTCATCAGAGAAATGCAAATCAAAACCACAATGAGATACCATCTAACACCAGTTAGAATGGCTATCATTAGAAAGTCAGGAAACAACAGGTGCTGGAGAGGATGTGGAGAAATAGGAACACTTTTACACTGTTGGTGGGAGTATAAACTAGTTCAACCATTGTGGAAGACAGTGTGGCAATTTTTCAAGGATCTAGAACTAGAAATACCATTTGACCCAGCGATCCCATTGCTAGGTATATACCCAAAGGATTATAAATCATGCTGCTATAAAGACACATGCACACGTACGCTTATTGTGGTACTATTCATAATAGCAAAGATTTGGAACCAACCCAAATGTCCATCAATGATAGACTGGATTAAGAAAATGTGGCACATATACACCATGGAATACTATGCAGTCATAAAAATGGATGAGTTCATGTTCTTTGTAGGGACATGGATGAAGCTGGAAACCATCACTCTGAGCAAACTGAAAAACAAACACTGCATGTTCTCACTCATAGGTGGGAATTGAACAATGAGAACACTTGGACACAGGGCGGGAAACATCACACAGTGGGGCCTATCAGTGGGTGGGGAGCTATGGGAGGGATAGCATTATGAGAAATACCTAATGTAAATGATGAGTTAATGGGTGCAGCAAACCAACACGGCACATGTATACATATGTAACAAACCTGCACGTTGTGCACATGTACCCTAGAACTTAAAGTATAATTTTCAAAAAAAAAAAAGTCAAAAAATAACAGATGCTGGCAAGGTTGTGGAGAAAAGGAAACACTTATACACTGTTGGTGAGAGTGTAAATCAGTTCAACCATTGTGGAAAGCAGTGTGGTGACTCCTCAAAGAGCTAAAAACAGAAGTACCATTCAACCCAGCAATCCCATTACTGTGTATAAGACACATGCATGTGTATGTTTATTGCAGCAGTATTTACAATAGCAAAAACATGGAACCAACCTAAATACTCATCAATGGTAGACTGGATAAGGAAAATGTGGTATATATACGCCATGGAATGCTAAGCAGCCATAAAAAATGAATGAGGTCATGTCCTTTGCTGGAACATGGATGGAGCTGGAAGCCAGTATCCTTAGTAAACTAATGCAGGAACAGAAAACCAAATACAACATGTTCTCAATTATAAGTGGAAGCTAAATGATGAGAACACATGGACACAAAGAAGGGAACAACAGACACTGGGGCCTATCAGAAGGTGGATGGTGGGAGAAGGAAGAGGATCAGGAAAAATAAAGAGTACTGGACTTAATGGCTGGGTGATGAAATAATCAGTACAACAAACCCCTATGAAACAGGTTTTCCTACATTATAAACCTGCACATGTACCACTGAACTTAAAGTTAAAAAATAAAAATAAAAAACAAATGAGATAGCACTTAAATGTTTATTCCTGGATGACATTCAGTAAATGTAAGCTTACAGTAAATACTGTAAGCATTCAGTAAATGCTTATTATAGGTGGTACATTTCCAGAGTGGCAGTTTGAGGAGCTCTGCAATCATGTTCCCCAGCAAAACAATCATAAGTAGTTAAAATTCTTTACAAATAACCCCTTAAAGTCTGGCAATTTTCCTAAGGACATACAGTAAAAGAAGAAACATTTATTTGAGAAAATCTATTAAATCCTGTCAAGAACCCCAAGAATTCGTGGCACTTGAGTCACAGTGCATTCCCTGTCTCCCCCACACCAGCACAGTGTCACAGAAGCTCAATTCAAGGTTTATGTGGCCCCTCAGCTCCCTGTCAAGGAGTATAGTATCTCCCTATAAGACGAGGAAAGCTTATTTCTATTTCTTGTCACTTCAGCTTCAATTTGCAGAGGTTAATTCCTGGTTATTTCAGCCATGAGGTCAGGACTCCCTTTACTTACCCAGCCCACACTCGTAGAGCAGAAGGTCTACCCCAGGAATGGTAGGTGTCTTTGTTCATTTGGGCTGCTGTAACAAAGCTACCATAAACTGGATGGCTTAAACAACAAACATTGATCTCTCATGGTTCTGGCGTCCAAGATCAAGGAGCCAGTAGGTTTGGTGTCTAGTGAACCACTTTTTGGTTCACAGATGACCATCTTTTCACTCAGTTTTCCATGGCAGAAAGAGGTCAGAGAGCTCTCTGGGATATCTTTTATAAAGGCACTGTGAAAGGAATATATATTGGGCCCCCAAAATCACTAAACTAAAAGAAAAACTCAAGCTGGCAACTGCTCTGGGCAAACCTGCCTCCCATTTTATTCAAAGTCATCCCTGTGTTCACTGAGATAGATGCATATTCTGATTGCCTCATTTGGAAAGGCATATCAGAAACTCAAGAGAATGCAACATTTTTCTCTCACCTACCTGTGGCCTGGAAGCCCCCTCCCTACTTCAGGTTGTCCCTGCCTTTCTGGATGGAACCAATGTACTTCTTAAATAGACTGACTGATGTCTCATGTCTCCCTAAAATATATAAAACCAAGCTGTGCCCCGACCACCTTGGGCACATGTGGTCAGGACTTCCTAAGGCTGTGTCACAGACACGCATCCTCAACATTGGCAAAATAAACTTTCTAAATTAACTGAGACCTGTCTCAGATTTTCTGGGTTTACAGCACTAATTCCATTCATGAAGGCTCTACCCTCATGACCTAATCACTTCTCAAAGGCTCCACCTTCTCATATAATCAATACCATCATGTTGGGGGTTAAAACTGCAACACATAAATTGGCAGGGTGGGCAAAAAATACTCAATTCATAACAGCAAGATAAAAGTGCTGGGGCCCCAAATGCTTTTACACCAGCTCACTCTAGAGCGGAGGTTCTATATGGGAAGAAAAGCAAAAAAACTAGAGGCTACCATCCCTGCCCAGTACTAGGCTCATAAAACAGGGCTGTCACTTCTGTCCCCAACCCTGGAGAAGTGGCTCAGAGATTTTGCTAAAGTGTGGAGGCAGTGCGAGGCTCTCCCTAAAGGAACTAACTTTATTTGAAACAGAGCATGATAAAGCTTACACATGTGCTTTCAAAACAATGAAGATTTGGGTAGAAAGCAATTAAGAGGAGGCTGGTAGCTCTAAGAGAACAGGCTGAGCTATAGGATGCACATTTATTAGAGAGAATCAGGTAAAGAGACACCTAAGAAGAGATCTCCTGGGTTCATAACACACCTCAAAAACTTCTATCAGTCCTCAAAAACCAACCCTATAAAGGAAACCAAATGATCATGGAGCAATTTGTGTCCAAGGCATTGTCAAAAACAAACAGTAGTGAACTGTCAATTAGCAGAGGCCAAGAGCAGGATATGATACCAACCAATGCAGACACCTTCATTTAGAGAGAGCTAGGGGAAAGATAGGGTCCAATAGAATCTTGCTAAAACTGCCATCATCCCAGGGTGACTGCACATGCCCAGCCCAGTGCTGACCTCTGAGTGTTATTACAACAGAGACTGTAGACTGGGGGGGAATATTCTTCACTTAGACTTCCATTTAAATCATTAAACAAACAGACAATAACAACAACAGCAACAACAACAAAAACCTGAAGATGGGTGGATCAGTATTCATTGTTGCTACATAAGATTGCCTGAAACACTCAGTTTCAACAAAAAATTATGAGATATGCAAAGAAACAGGAAGGTGTGACCCACTCACAGGAAAGACAACAGGCAAGAGAAACTGCCCATGAACTGACCTAGATGTCATATTTAACAAAGATTTCAAAGCAGCCATTGTAAATATGCTCATAAAAATAGAAAACCATGCTTAAAAAAGTAAAGAAATGTATGATGACAATGTCCCATCAAATAGATCAATAAAGAGATAGAAATTAAACAAAGGAAACAAAAATTCTTATTGTTTTCACATAGAGATATAATGTACATATTATTGATATTGCAGTATAAATATGTATATAGCGTATGTGTATATATATTTACATGCCTCATAGTATTGTGAAAATTAAGCAAGATTATTTGTGTAAGACATATACCTTACCATTTTCATCAACATGAATTAGCTGTCCATATTACTGTCTTTACGTTTCCAAAGCAGATAATTGGGTAAGAAATTTTATCTGTGACTTTGTGACAGAGTCAAGCTGCTTCCCATGGAAAAGCATAAATGTTACATCAACTACGATAAGATTTATTGCCCAACAAATGCTAACTCCTTGCTGGGAATTTACTCAGTCTGACTGCATCTCTCAGGAAGAAAAATAAGACTACAGTGACTGCCATTGTCCTCTAACGCCAGTCAATGTCATCTGAAACCTTCTCATTACTGTGTAAAAGCAGAATCCATGGACTTTTGCATCAAGCATTATACAGGGGCACTTTAGACGAGAAACCAAGAAGGCAAGAGGTGTGGCTGTAGAATCATATTTTGTCCCAGCCTGAATCACTCTGACTATAGAGGTCACTCATCTCCTGAACCACACACAAACATTAATACATTGTGGAATATCATTCCCAGTTCAGGTAAACTATTTGCTTTAAGTGGATTCCACAGTCTTTAAAAGCCTCCTAACTACATGAAACAGAATTCTAGATTGTATTTAAATTGTCACATTGCCATCTTGTGGCTGCAATGGGTAAAAGAGGAAACTGATCATTACTGTGGGGCCCTGAGGCCTTGCCCCTCCGCATTATGCTATAGCAACTGCCTGAGTTCTGTGAGGATAAAAATGCTCTGTTACTCTCACAGGGACCTGATACAGGATTGAAGAACTTACGTATTACATAGGGAGTGTGATTGCTGTGCAGGAAAAAGCATCTAATAAGTATAAAATAAATGAAAATTAAGTTGAAATCTGAAAAGGTCTTGATACAAAGAGTTACATTGTACTCCAGAGATGGACCTATGAGGTCAAAATTTGTTCAGCGGCCTCTACTATTTTCTTTAACTCTGACATTTACAGAATGAATGCTTCCAATGGTATAACAGATTTCCAGACACCTTATTCAGGCAGTTACAGGTCCAGTTTAAAGCAGAGGTCCCTCTAGGGCAAATTCCCCCTGCTTGACTGATTCTGAGAGCTCCACTAAGACCTGCCTCAAGACAAATATAATTCCCATGCCCAATCTGTTGCCTTAAATTCCCAACCCTATTTTACTTTGAGTTATTATTTTCAAAAAATCTTCATCTGACACATAAATGGCATGTTCTGGTATGGCTACATATAAACATCTAATTACATTTGCCTGTGGAATCATTAACTCATCAAAATTTGTAAACTTGCATATTGAGATCTAATAAGAAAAGTATGAATTTTGAAAAATAGAAGTGGGTTGTTTTTCAATAATATTCCAGGGCAAGACAATTTTCAAAAAGTAGATGATATAGCTGGGTGACAAAGGAAGAAGCTCCTGCGAAGTTGACTGGAGAGGTGGAGCAGGGGTTAGGTAGTGACTCAGGAAGCCAGGAAGGAGGAAAGGGGGAAGAAAAGGCAGCCCAGGGCATTTAAAGAAAAATTACAAAGTCTGGAACATTGCATCTTAGTGTCTCAGTTTGACACTACTTTAAAATCTAAGACCCATAACTGTCTCCCTATGCACTCTAAGGAAAGAGTGCAAGTGATAGAAAGCAAGTGGCAGTTCCCAAGAAGCTGCCACTGTGAAGAGAATGAGCAACCACAGGATGAAAAGGCTCAAAGACCTCCAGCTTATTTGGTAGAGCATCTCTGGAAGTGAACTCTCCAAAAACACAGCTTAACCGTTATGCACGCATTATATTTATTTCTAAAACCCTATTCATCATGGAAGATTTTTAGTAATAACCTCAAAGTAAAAAATAATTATTGCCACTCTTCAACTTACCCCAGCTATTGAGAGGTGGACAGCATGCTGGCAGCCCTCACAGCCTTCGCTGGCTCTCGGTGCCTCCTTGGCCTCGGCGCCCATTTTGGCCGCGCTTGAGGAGCCCTCCAGCCAGCCGCTGCACCGTGGTAGCCCTTCTCTGGGCTGGCCGAGGCGGGAGCCGGCTCCCTCGGCTTGTGGGGAAGTGTGGAGGGAAAGGCACGGCGGGAACCGGGGCTGCGCAGGGCGCTTGCGGGCCAGCTAGAGTTCCGGGTGGGCGTGGACTTGGCGGGCCCCGCACTCGGAGCGCCTGCCGGCCCTGCGGCCGGGGGCAGTGAGGGGCTTAGCACCTGGGCCAGCAGCTGCGGAGAGTGCGCCGGGTCCCCGAGCAGTGCCGGCCCACCAGCGCTGTGCTCCATTTCTCGCCGGGCCTTAGCTGCCTCCCCATGGGAGAGCTCTGGGGACCTGCAGCCCGCCATGCCTGAGTCTCCTCGCAGCGCGGGGTCCTGCACGGCCTGAGCCTCTCCGAGGAGCACCGCCCCCTGCTCCAGGGTGCCCGGTCCCATCAAACCCCCAAGGGCTGAGGAGTGCCAGTGCAAGGTGCGGGACTGGCGGGCAGCTCCACCTGAGGCCCCGGTGGGAGATCCACTAGGTGAGGCCAGCTGGGCTCCTGAGTCTAGTGGGGACTTGGAGAATCTGCATGTCTAGCTAAGGGATTGTGAATACACCAATCAGCACTCTGTATCTAGCTCAAGGTTTTAAACACACCAATCAGCACCCTGTGTCTACCTCAGGGTTTGTGGATGCACCAATCGGCACTCTGTATCTAGCTAATCTGGTGGGGACTTGGAGAATCTTTATGTCTAGCTAAGGGATTGTGAATGCACCAATGGGCACTCTGTCTAGCTCAAGGTTTGTAAATGCACCAATCAGCACTCTGTGTCTAGCTAATCTGGTGGGGACTTGGAGAATCTTTATGTCTAGCTAAGGGATTGTGAATGCACCAATCAGCACTCTGTATCTAGCTCAAGGTTTGTAAATGCACCAATCAGCACTCTGTCTAGCTCAGAGTTTGTAAATACACCAATTCAACACTCTGTATCTAGCTAATCTAGTGGGGAAGTGGAGAACTTTTGTGTCTAGCTCAGGGATTGTAAATGCACCAATCAACACCCTGTCAAAACGGACCAATCAGCTCTCTGTAAAACAGACCAATCGGCTCTCTGTAAAATGGACCAATCAGCAGGATGTGGGTGGGGCCAGATAAGAGAATAAAAGCAGGCTGCCTGAGCCAGCAGTGGCAACCCCCTGGGGTCCTGTTCCACACTGTGGAAGCTTTGTTCTTTCGTTCTTTGCAATGAATCTTGCTGCTGCTCACTCTTTGGGTCCACACTGCCTTTATAAGCTATAACACTCACCGCGAAGGTCTGCACCTTCACTTCTGAAGCCAGCAAGATCACGAACCTTTCGGGAGGAATGAACAACTCTAGACACGCCGCCTTAAGAGCTGTAACACTCACCGCGAAGGTCTGCAGCTTCACTCCTGAGCCAGTGAGACCAAACCCACCAGAAGGAAGAAACTCCGAACACATCCAAACATCAGAAGGAACAAACTCCGGACACACCGCCTTCAAGAACTGTAACACTCACTGCGAGGGTCCACGGCTTCATTCTTGAAGTCAGTGAGACCAAGAACCCACCAATTCTGGACACACTATCATCAAACAGTGGGAAACAAGTTAAATGGTTTATTAGGTTTAAAGTGCCATTTTCCATTTACCTTGAATCCCCATATTTCTTTTAATCTTAAAAATGTTATGTTGTCTTACTTGGTCTCCCATTGACTCTGGATTTGTAATTTTTTGTAAATAACAGACATATGTATCTCCAACTCATTAAATTATTTCTACTCCTTGTATTGTCTACTCTTAAGAGGTATGTATCAAAACCATCCTTTGTGGAACCTCACTGTGCTTGTATTTGTGAATGCTCACTTTAGAAGTTCGATCTTGGCCAGATACAGTGGCTCACACCTATAATCCCAGCATTTTGGGAGGCTCAGGCAGGCAGATCACTTGAAGTCAGGAGTTTGAGACCAGCCTGGCCAACATGGTGAAACCCCATATCTACTAAAAATACAAAAATTAGCTGGGCATGGTGGCAGATGCCTATAATCCCAGCTACTCAGGAGGCTGAGGCAGGAGAGTCACTTGAACCCAGGAGGCAAAAGTTGCAGTGAGCTGAGAAGATTGCGCCACTGCACTCCAGCCTGGACGACAGAGTGAGACTCCAACTCAAAAAAAAAAAAAAAAAAAAAGAAGTTAGAAGTTAGAGCTGTCACTCCACCCCAAATATCTACCTACAGTTTGATCACTAAGGTAACTGCCTGCCAGTGGTCAACAGATCACTAGAAGCATTTAGAAATGAAATTACAAAATTGACCTGCTCTTGAAGTAGAAGAAAATGATGAAATCATTTTAATAGAAATAGAGATTCCACTCATCTCAAATATCAGTCCTCTGAAGAACATTGGTTTTAGGAAATTCTTATAAAGCTAAAGATTATTATAGGAATTTCTGGCTTAAAAAAATTAAAAATAAACTTTTAACATTTTGGAATGTTGAAACACTTCAGTCTTAACTGACATCTTTATTTGGGTGCAGTAGTTTGTCAAAGAAACAAGCTCTGGAGAGTGAGACCACTGGGTCTTGGAATATTTATATTACTAAATTTACAAAATCTTGAGTTAAACTTAAGATTTCTGAATATTTCTACTAGTGTGTGTCAGAGGCCCCATCTTGAGCCCACCGTGTGTTGTTTGCTGAGAATCAAAGTTCACCAGGCATGTCTGACATCTGCAGAAGAAAATGAACAAGCAGATAGTTTTGTAGCCTGAGCTGATCTTTATGAGAAGTAGATACACAAAGTCTTAGCCTATTCCAGACTGGAATCTGAGCCAAGTGGTGAATGCGTCTGAGGGCAAATATAATTTATGGCATATGAGCCTTGGTGCTAGTCTTTGCAGAAAATCAACATTCTCTCCAGTTCGACTAAATACTCGGCATTGGACTGTAGCACTCCACTCTGAATCTCAGTTTTTCAAGTGTCAGAATCTGGGTTCTGACACTGACCCTGGCATTGTCACAGTGGGCATTAGCTGTACTGACAGACACATACCCAAAGCTTTTATAGCCAACAGCTGCAGAGAGGGTCAGAGACGCAAAGAAAGAATATGGCAGATGTCCACAAGGTAACTGAAGAGAGATAAACATTTACATCTTCTGCCCTCTCTTTATCATCTTGTGGATTGGCAGTGAGCAGCATAATGAAGAGCAAGCCTTCTAACATACAGCATCAGCCTTTAGCCAAGCTCAAGTATAATAAGGTCATTTTTCTGGCCTGGTATTTTACCATTTTGCAAAACCATAAACTCTCCCCTCCCAATGCCTCAAAAATGAGTGCAGCAGTGTGACTGCAGGTTACTCACCTGAAGCCTTTACCAAGAGTCAGTACTGCAGAGCAAAACCAGCCCTTTGTGTTCTAATCCTCCTTCTGCATCAGTATGATTGCAAACTTCATTCATGCTTCAGGATTTTTAGCATTGGTGATGTGTATTAATTTGAAAGCATGCAGCTTAATTTTGTGACAATCAGTTGAGCTCACAGCACAGGCTCTGAAAAATTATGCATTTAGTCTGACAGTGCAATTGATATAGAAATCATAATTGGTTAATGAATATAGAACACTTGAATAATATTTTTCAGATTACTTTCATGGGTTTTCTTCAGTTAGTTTTATTATAATCACATAGTCTTTTCATTTTTAACTGCCAAAATAGAAAAGATATAGACGCTAAATTGAGTAAACCTTAGAACAGGAGCGTATACATTTACAGTTGCCCTGACAACACTGAGCAGGAGGCTGCTGGTGTTCTCACTCCATTTAAGGCCTTGTTGCTGGCTACCTTGTTACCAACACTCTTCAATCCATAAGCTTGAAAATGGCATGTTGTTGAACTGTATTGCTGTTTAACTACCAAATCTGAGACTCTTCAGGATACAAAATAAATGTGCAAAAATCAATATCATTCCTATATACCAACAGCAGTCAAGCTGAGAGCCAAATCAGGAAGGTACTCCCGTTCACAATTGCCACAAAAAGAATAAAATACCTAGGAATACAGCTAACTAGGGAGGTGAAAGATCTCTACAGGGAGAACTACAGAACACTGCAAGCAATCAGATGACACAAACAAATGGAAAAACCTTCCATGCTCACGGATAGGAAGAACTGATATCATTAAAATGGCCATACTGCCCAAAGCAATTTATAGATTTGATGCTGTTCCTATTAAACCACCACTAATATTCTTCACAATACTAGACAAAACTATTTGAAAATTCATATGGAACCAAAAAAGACCTCAAATAGCCAAGGCAATCCTAAGCAAAAGGAACAAAACTGAAGACATCACACTACCCAACTTCAAACTATACTACAGAGCTACAGTAACCAAAATAACATGATATTAGTACAAAAACAGACACACAGACCAATGCAACATAATAAAGAACCCTGAAATAAGGCCGCACACCAACAACTATCTCATCTTCAACAAACCTGACCAAAACAAGCAATGGGGAAAGGATTCCCTGTTCAATAAATGACACTGGGATAACTAGCCATTTGCAGAAGAGTAAAACTGTACCCCTTCTTTGCACCATATACAAAAATTAACTCAAGATGGATTAAAGACTTAAATGCAAAACCCAAAACTATGAAAACCCTGGAAGAAAACCTAGGTAATACCATTCAGGACATAGGCATGGGCAAAGAGTTCCATGACGAAGATGACAAAAGCAATTGCAACAGAAGCAAAAATTGACAAATGGGATCTAACTAAACTAAAAAGTTTCTGCACTGCAAAAGAAGCTATCGGCAGAGTAAATAGACAACCTGCAGAATAGAAAAAAATTTTGGCAAACTACACATCTGACAAAGGTCTAATATCCAGCATCTATAAGGGACTAAACACATTTACAAACACACACACACACACACAACTCCATTAAAAAGTGGGCAAATAACACGAACAGATACTTCCCAAAAGAAGACATAACTGTGACCAATAATTATATGAAAAAAATACTCAGCATCACTGATGATTAGAGAAATGCAAACCAAAACCACAATGAGATACCATCTCACACCAGTCAGAATGAGATTTTTAAAAAGTCAAAAAATAACAGATGCTAGCAAGATTGTGGAAAAAAACGAATGCTTATACACTGTTGGTAGGAGTGTAAATTAGTTCCATCATTGTGGAAGACAATGTGGCAATTCCTCAAAGACCCAAAGACGGAAATACCATTCAACCCAGCAATCCCATTACTGAGTATATACCCAAAGGAATGTGCATCATTCTATTATAAAGATGCAGTATGCATATGTTCATTGCAGCACTATTAACAATAGCAAAGACATGGAATCAATCTAAATGCCCATCAATGATAGACTGGATTGAAAAAATGTGGTACATATACACCATGAAATACTATGCAGCCATAAAAAAGAATGAGATCATGTCCTTTGCAGAAACATGGATGGAACTGGAGGTCATTATCCTTAGCAACTAACACAGGAACAGAAAACCAAATACCACATGTTGTCACTAATAAGTGGGAGCTAAATGATGAGAACCCATGGACACACAGAGGGGAACAACACACACTGTGGCCTTTGGAGGGTGGAGGGTGGAAGGAGTAAGAGGATCAGGAAAAATAACTAAAGAGTATTAGCCTTCATGCCTGGGTGATGAAATAATCTATACAATAAATCCCCAAGTCACAAATTTACCTATATAATAAACCTGCACATGTGCCCCTGAACTTAAAATAAAAGTTAAAAAATAAGTAAAAATAAAAATCTGAGATTCTTTACAATTAATTAAAAAAATTTATACTACATACTCTGCTATAACAATTATATGGTTTGATTTCAGTTTTTCCAATTTAATATTTTCTACTTCCATTTTCCTTTGACACTTTTAAAAACATTTGTCCTCAATGTATACACTACAACATGTTTATGTTTGCTTTTATCATTATTTTAAAAACAAACATCCTGGATATTTTTACTATTAACTATTTTAGAACATAATTTTTTAAATAGCCTTAATAAATATCCTAGAATTCTATTTTAAAGCACATAATTAACAAGTATCATTTTTCTGATTCAGAAAAAAAATGACTTTTAATTTGCTTTTATTGAAGGTTACTATGAAAAATTAAACTTCATTGTCACATATTACAACAGGGAGACATCTTAAAAATTCTATGTTGAATTCAGGTAACTGAATTTGAGACTGTGTGATTTGTCTTATTATTTGTCTTTATCCTTAGAAAATAATTCCATTGAAATAAAAATAAAGCATAAGTATTATGATTGTAAAGAACTCCACCTTGCCTTTTTTCTTGTGTTTACCATAGTTCTTGACACATGAGTTCATTTATTTTGTCATAATATTAAACATAGATCTACTGCTTCATGTTGATTCTCCATTTATATTCTATTTCTCTTTCACAACAATGATTGCCATGTTCCTTTTACTGTTCTATTTCTATCTTGATTTGACAGCTGTTGCTAAATTATCTTAATTCTCATATTCATCATACATGAAGGAAATCAAAAGTGCTTTGAACTCTATTTTAAGCTGTTTATACCACTTTTAGTCTTATGGTTTAGATGCCTACCTTTTCCAGAAGTACAAATAATCTTCATCTCCCCCAGAATTATTGTTCTAAAAAATATCATTGTAGGACTTCCCCTTCAGCTATGGAGAATTAAATTGTGTCAGACATACCTTCCCAATGAGAAAAAAAAAACAGAAAATGATGATAAAATATTTTCTAAATCTCTTTGGTACCATTAAGGGCTTACAAAGACAGGTTAAAGTTTTCAGATCTTTGTAGCAGACCAATTTCAAAACTGGCCTCAGGGCCCCACACTTCTCTTTTTCAACCCACTGCCTTTACAGTGTGACTTTGTAGATCCTATGATCAAAAGATACTCACTTCCCATCTCTTGTATATAGGCTGTATTTGTGACTTGGAAAGTTTTTAAGTTTTCTGCTTTCTCTCTTGGTTCCTGCTACTGCCATGTGTACATGTTCAGTAAATGAGACATACATGTAAGATGACATACTAATAGCTAAAGTGCTTAGGCTTACAGCCAACCAACCTTTAGAAGTGGAACTTTCTCATTGATTGGTAACTGATTTAAGACAATTGAGAAAACCTAGTTGAAACAAAAGTTCTCAGCAGAGCCTGCCTAAATTGCAAAACTACACAATCATAGTTAAATAAATGTTTGTTACTGTAAGTTGCTAATCTGTGGAGTGGTTCATTACATAGCATTTGCTGACTGGTATAATCCTGGAAGAAAGGAAAGTATAAAAAGTGAGTTCTAGTGAAACTATCCTTGAAGAATAGAGGAAATAAAGACATTCTCAGACAAAGAAAAATTAGAAGAATCTGTCACTAGAAGACCTAACATTAAAGAATGTCTAGAAAAAGTTTTACAAACAGAAAGTAAACGATAAAAGAATCTTAGAACACATAGAGATAAATAGCAATATAAAAAGCAGTACTATAGGTACAAACAATAGCCTATTCTTCTCCCCACCAGTTTTCCAAACTACATGCAATAACTGAAACAAAAATGTTTAACACTGACTGATACTCAGGACAATAGTATGGAGAGTAAAGTTCCTAAATGAAAGTAGGTTTTCCACACTTCACTTGAAATGTTAAAACATTGATGTCAGAGGACTGATGAGTTGCATATGTATATTATAATACTTAGAGAAATCACTATAAAAACTATTCAAACAGCCCAGGCACGGTGGCTCATGCCCATAATCCCAGCACTTTAGGAGGCTGAGGTGGGCGGATCACCAGAGGTCAGGAGTTTGCGACCTGCCTGGCCAACACGGTGAAACCATATCTCTGCTACAAATACAAAAACTAGCCAGGCGTGGTAGTGGATGCCTGTAATCCCAGCTACTTGGGAGGCTGAGACAAGAGAACCTCTTCAACCTGGGAGGCAGAGGTTGCAGTGAGCCAAGATCATGCCATTGCACTCCATCCTGGCAGCCTGGGAGACAGAGTGAGACTCCATCCCCCAAAAAATAAAAAAATAAACTATAGAAACTATACACTCAAAAAAGTATTAAATAAATTAAGATAAAATCCTTAAAAATGTTCAATTAACCAACAGGAAGGTATAAAAAGAGTAACAAAGAGTGAGAAATGGAATTAAAAGATATCGTATAATAAAATGACAAACTTAAACCCTAAGATATCAATAATTACCTTAACTAAAATAATTTAAATACACTAATTAAAAGACAGAGATTGGCAGACTGCATTTAAAAATAAAAAGAACACCGATAAACCCATCTCAAGTGCAAAGACACACATAGGCTCAAAATAAAGGGATGGGGGAAAAACTACCAAGCAAACGGAAAACAAAAAAAGGCAGGGGTTTCTATCTTAGTCTCTGATAAAACAGACTTTAAACCAACAAAGATCAAAAGAGACAAAGAAGGCCATTACATAATGGTAAAGGGATCATTTCAACAAGAAGACCTAACTATCCTAAATATATATGCACCCAATACAGGAGCACCCAGATTCATAAAGCAAGTCCTTAGAGACCTACAAAGAGACTTAGACTCCCACACAATAATAATGGGAGACTTTAACACCCCACTGTCAACATTAGACAGATCAACCAGACAGAAAGTTAACAAGGATACCCAGGAATTGAACTCAGCTCTGCGCCAAGTGGACCTAACAGACATCTACAGAACTCTCCACCCCAAATCAACACAATAAACATTCTTCTCAGCACAACACCACATCTATTCCAAAACTGACCACATAGATGGAAGTAAAGCACTCCTCAGCAAATGTAAAAGAACAGAAATTATAACAGTCTCTCAGACCACAGTGCAATCAAACTAGAACTCAGGATTAAGAAACTCACTCAAAACCGCTTAACTACATAGAAACTGAACAACCTGCTCCTGAATGACTACTGGGTACATAACGAAATGAAGGCAGAAATAAAGATGTTCTTTGAAACCAACGAGAACAAAGACACAACATACCAGAATCTCTGGGACACATTTAAAGCAGTGTGTAGAAGGAAATTTATAGCACTAAATGCCCACAAGAGAAAGCAGGAAAGATCTAAAATTGACACCCTAACATCACAATTAAAAGAACTAGAGAAGCAAGAGCAAACACATTCAAAAGCTAGCAGAAGGCAAGAAATAACTAAAATCAGAGCAGAACTGAAGGAAATACAGACACAAAAAACCCTTCAAAAAATCAATGAATCCAGGAGCTGGTTTTTTGAAAAGATCGATAAAATTGATAGACCACTAGCAAGACTAATAAAGAAGAAAAGAGAGAAGAATCAAATAGACGCAATAAAAACTGATAAAGGGGATATCACCACCGATCCCACAGAAATACAAACTACCATCAGAGAATACTGTAAACACGTCTACGCAAATAAACTAGAAAATGTAGAAGAAATGGATAAATTCCTCGACACATACCCTCTCCCGAGACTAAACCAGGAGTAAGTTGAATCTCTGAATAGACCAATAACAGGTTCTAAAATTGAGGCAATAATTAATAGCTTACCAACCAAAAAAAGTCCAGGACCAGATGGATTCACAGCCGAATTCTACCACAGGTAAAAGGAGGAACTGGTATCATTCCTTCTGAAACTACTCCAATCAATAGAAAAAGAGGGAATCCTTCCTAACTCATTTTATGAGGCCAGCATCATCCTCACACCAAAGCCTGGCAGAGACACAACAAAAAAAGAGAATTTTAGACCAATATCCCTGATGAACATTGATGCAAAAATCCTCAAGAAAATACTGGCAAACCGAATCCAGCAGCACATCAAAAAGCTTATCCACCATGATAAAGTGGGCTTCATCCCTGGGATGCAAGGCTGGTTCAACACACAAAAATCAATAAATGTAATCCGGCATATCAATAACCAAAGACAAAAACCACATGATTATCTCAATAGATGCAGAAAAGGCCTTTGACAAAACTCAACTACCCTTCATGCTAAAAACTCTCAATAAATTAGGTACTGATGGGACGTATCTCAAAATAATAAGAGCTATTTATGACAAACCCACAGCTAATATCATACTGAATGGGCAAAAACTGGAAGCATTCCCTTTGAAAACCGGCACAAGACAGGGATGCCCTCTCTCACCACTCCTATTCAACATAGTGTTGGAAGTTCTGGCCAGGGCAATCAGGCAGGAGAAGGAAATAAAGGGTATTCAATTAAGAAAAAAGGAAGTCAAATTGTCCCTGTTTGCAGATGACATGATTGTATATCTAGAAAACCCCATCGTCTCGGCCCAAAATCTCCTTAAGCTGATAGGCAACTTCAGCAAGGTCTCAGGATACAAAATCAGTGTGCAAAAATCACAAGCATTCTTATACACCAATAACAGACAAACAGAGAGCCAAATCCTGAGTGAACTCCCATTCACAATTTCTTCAAAGAGAATAAAATACTTAGGAATCCGACTTACAAGGGATGTGAAGGACATCTTCAAGGAGAACTACAAACCACTGCTGAATGAAATAAAAGAGGATACAAACAAATGGAAGAACATTCCATGTTCATGGGTAGGAAGAATTAAGATTGTGAAAATGGCCATACTGCCCAAGGTAATTTATAGATTCAATGCCATCCCCATCAAGCTACCAATGACTTTCTTCACAGAATTGGAAAAAACTACTTTAAAGTTCATATGGAACCAAAAAAGAGCCCACACTGCCAAGTCAATCCTAAGCCAAAAGAACAAAGCTGCAGGCATCATGCTACCTGACTTCAAACTATACTACAAGGCTACAGTAACCAAAACAGCATGGTACTGGTACCAAAACAGAGATATAGACCAGTGGAACAGAAAAGAGCCCTCAGAAATAATGCCACATATCTACAACCATCTGATCTTTGACAAACCTGACAAAAACAAGAAATGGGGAAACAATTCCTTGCTTAATAAATGGTGCTGGGAAAACTGGCTAGCCATATGTAGAAAGCTGAAACTGGATCTCTTCTGCACACCTTATACAAAAATTAATTCAAGATGGATTAAAGACTTAAATGTTAGACCTAAAACCATAAAAACCCTAGAAGAAAACCTAGGCAATACTATTCAGGACATAGACATGGGCAAGGACTTCATGTCTAAATCACCAAAAGCAATGGCAACAAAAGCCAAAATAGACAAATGGGATCTAATGAAACTAAAGAGCTTCTGCACAGCAAAAGAAACTACCATCAGAGTGAACAGGCAACCTACAGAATGGGAGAAAATTTTTGCAGTCTACTCATCTGACAAAGGGCTAATATCCAGAATCTACAAAGAACTCAAACAAATTTACAAGAAAAAAACAACCCCATCAAAAAGTGGGTGAAGGATATGAACAGACACTTCTAAAAAGAAGACATTTATGCAGCCAACAGACACATGAAAAAATGCTCATCATCACTGGCCATCAGACAAATGCAAATCAAAACCACAATGAGATACCATCTCACACCAGTTAGAATGGTGATCATTAAAAAGTCAGGAAACAACAGGTGCTGGAGAGGATGTGGAGAAATAGGAACACTTTTACACTGTTGGTGGGTCTGTAAACTAGTTCAACCATTGTGGAAGTCAGTGTGGCAATTCCTCAGGGATCTAGAACTAGAAGTACCACTTGACCCAGCAATCCCATTACTGGGTATATACCCAAAAGATTATAAATCATGCTGCTATAAAGACACATGCACATGTATGTTTATTGCGGCACTATTCACAATAGCAAAGACTTGGAACCAACCCAAATGTCCAACAATGATAGACTGGATTAAGAAAATGTGGCACATATACACCATAGAATACTATGCAGCCATAAAAAAGGATGAGTTCATGTCCTTTGTAGGGACATGGATGAAGTTGGAAACCATCATTCTCAGGAAACTATTGCAAGGACAAAAAACCAAACAACACATGTTCTCACTCATAGGTGGGAATTGAACAATGAGAACACATGGACATAGGAAGGGGATCATCACACACCAGGGCCTGTTGTGGGGTTGGGGGAGAGGGGAGGGATAGCATTAGGAGATATACCTAATGTTAAATGACGAGTTAATGGGTGCAGCACACCAACATGGCACATGTATACATATGTAACTAACCTGCACGTTGTGCACATGTACCCTCAAACTTAATGTATTAAAAAAAAAAAAAACACTGACAACATAAAGGGAACATCACAGTAATAAAACATCTTTATATTATACACCTTTGATATAATGTGATTAAAAATGACACTACCTCTGTCATATTCACCCCCAAAATCCACGACCATAGTCTTGTCATGAGAAAAACAACAGACAAAAGTCAGTTGAGAGACATTCTTCAAAACTTCTGACCAATAATCCTCCAAACTGTCAAGGTGATCAAAAATGAAATTCTGAGACACTGTCAAAATCCAAAGGATCCTGCAGAAAGATAGCTACTCCATAGGAACAGAAAAAGGACATTATAGAAAAACTAAGGACGTTTGAATAAAAAGTGGATTTAAGTGAATAATACTGTATCAGTTTTGACAAACACATAATAATATAGTAACATAAATGCTAATAAGGAAAACTGTGTTCAGGGTATCTAAGAAAATTTTTCTTGCAAAAATTTGCATGCAGAAATTCTGTAAATCAAAACTGCTCTAATTCAAAAATTGATTTTAAAGATTAAAATTATAAAATTATTATCCTAATCTAGTTGAAACAGCTGTCTCATACCCTTCCTTCTGAAAATCCTGAATCTGGTCTCAAAAAAAAATCCTGAATCTGATTATTTTACATCAGCCCTAAACCAAGGAGTGACAATAAAACAATCAAATTTGTGCATTGGGGGAAAAAAAAAAAAAAAAAAGAGGTACTACTTAATATATCAAAATTATCAAAAACAGGCAGGGCCCAGTGGCTCATGCCTGTAATCTCAGCACTTTGGGAGGCCAAGGTGGTTGGATCACTTGAAGTCAGGAGTTCAAGACCAGCCTGGCCAACATGGTGAAACCCCTTCTCTACTAAAAATATAAAAATTAGCTGGGCATGGTGGCGCATACCTGTAATCCCAGCTACTCGAGAGGCTGAGGCAGGAGAATCTTTTGAACCTGGGAGGTGAAGGCTGCAGTGAGCTGAGATTGTCACACTGCACTCCAGCCTGGGTAACAGAGCAAGACTCCACATCAAAAACAGAAATAAATCTATTGAAAGAAGAGGAACACAATATTATGCATAATAGAGTTGTGCAAAGCATACATTTTAGTCCAAAATGGACTGCATATACAAAGGTGATTCCATAAAATTATAACAGATCTGAAGAATTCCTAGTGCCTAGAGACATCTTGATAATCCTGACCCTGTGTAGGCCTAGGCTAATAGGTGACTTTGTGTCTTAGTTTTAACAAAAATGTTTAAAGAGTAAAAATAAAAAACTCTTTTAGATAGACATAAACTTATATAATAAAGATTAAATAAAGTATTTTTGTACACTTGTATAATGTGTCTGTGTTTGAAGCAAAGTCTTATTACAAAAGAGTGAAACAATTAAAACAATCACTTGAGCTCAGGAGTTCAAGAGCAGCCTGGGCAAAAAAGTGAGATTCCCATCTCTACAAAAAATTAGCTGGGTGTGGTGGCACACACCTGTAGTCCTAGCTACTCAGGAGACGGAGCTGGGATGATCCCTTGAGCCCAGGAGGTTGAGGTTTGCAGTGAGCTGTGATTACACCACTGCACTCCAGCTTGGGCAACAGAGCCAGATGCTGTCTCAAAATAAATAACATAAATAAATAAATAAATAAGTTGAAAAAATAAAAAAGTTTGTAAAGTAAAAATATTACAGTAAGCTAAGGTTAATTTATTATTGAAGAAAGAAAAATTATTTTATAAATGTACTGTAGACTAAATGTACAGCATTTCTGAATTCTGTAGTAGCATCCTGGGGCTTCACAGTCACTCACCACTCACTTCCTGGCTCACCCAGAGCAACTTCCAGTCTTGCAAGCTTCATTCATGGTAAGTGTCCAATATAGGCATACCAATTTTTATCTTTTATGCCATATGTTAATTGTATCTTTTCTATGTTTATATATGTTTAGATACACAAATACTTATCAGTGTGTTACAATTGCCTCCAGCATTCAGCATAGTAACATGCTGTACAAGATTGCAGCCTAGGAGCAATACCACAAGTGGTATTGCCCACTACACACCTATGCTATATGATATATCCTAAACTATATAATATATGTGGTTTGTGTAGGTATACTCTGTGGTGTTCAGACAATCAGGACATCACCTGATTGATCTGATCTGATCTGATTGATTTCTCAGAATGTATCCCCATCATTAAGCAAAACATGACTATAATAATACGTATGTCAATATACTATATATTATATACATAATAATATATATCATTGTATATTAATTGGTATACACTATTATGTAGTGTATATTGCTAATAATAAGAGTATATGATAGTTCTGAAAGAAATGAAGGAAGGTCTAGATAAGAATAAGTGGAGGTATATACCATGTTCATGGATTAGAAGACTCAATATTACAAAAGTATCTTCTTAATTCCGCAAACCCAATCAAAACCCCAATAGGATTTTTATAAAATTTGACAAATTGACTTCAAAACTTATAAAGATAAAGAAAATATTATTGAAGAAGGAGGAAATAAGTGAAGGAATTAATTTCTCAGACACAGAAATTTAGTTTTAAGATTAATAATTAAAAGTATGTGATATTGGTGTAAGAATGAACAAATAGATGAATGAACAGAATTGACAGGTTGATTTATTATTTAATTACAAAGACCATAATGTAGAACATTAAATGTTTTTCAAAATAAATGTTATTGAGTTAATCATTTACCCAAAGAGAGGAAAAATGAATCTTAACTCATACCTCACATCATACACAAAATTTAATGCCAAGAGGATTGTTGACTTATATGCAAAAAATAAAAGGAATAAAGTTTCTGAAATATAAGAGGGCAATATTGTCATAGTTTGATGTAGAAAAATATTTCTCAAGTGGAGCATAAAAAGCATAAAAAGAAAAATTATACATTGAGATTGTATTGAAAATGAATTTCTGTTGTATATTAAAAACCTATTGAAATAATGAATGAGCAATCTACATATTTAGATAATATTTGTAATACAATTGCTTAAAATGTAAATACAAAAACAATCTCTACAATTCAGCAAAAAGTCAATCTAACCGAAAAATAAAAACCAGACTTAAAAAGGTATTCTACAATATAGCATATGCATTGGTATATTCTAAAAGATATGCCAATGATCAGTAAGCATTTGAAAAGGTGCTCAAGTTCATTATTTATCAGGACAATGCAAATTAAAACAAAAAATACCATTATACCCCCACAAGTTTTGCTAAAATTTGTAAGACATTTTCAAATGTTGGCACAAGTGAAATGCAACCAAATTTGCACTCTTGTCTACCACGGAAGGAGAGTAAATCGATAAAATTATTTTAGAAAACTGCCAATTTCTCATATTTATGAATGTACTCATATTACATTCTAAGAAATTATTACCCAAAGTGTGTGCTGAACAGAAATGGATAACTATATGCCTAAAAAATATGTATAAGAATAATTATAGCAGCATTTTCTGTAATTTCCCCAACTTAACAAGTACAATGTCAATTTAAAAACTGTGTGATATTTATATGATAGAATATTGTATGAGCTGCAACTATATGAAATCACTGGATAAATATGACAACTATATTGTGAAGAAATAGGACACAAAAGAATGTCATGTTTTAATTCTTGAATATTCAAAACCTTGCAAAACTAACTCAGAGTGTTCAAAGATGAGATAGGTGTTATCTTTGCAGTAACTTGACATGGATGGTGATTACATGAGTATATTTATTTTGTATACTTTCTTTCTAGTATACATGCTATTCCTTAATAATAAAAACATTAAATTTAAAATAACATTTCTAACTATATGTTTTTCCCAGAGAATGAAAACATCAGAAAAATGTATATATGAATGTTCATAGCAGCTTTATTTATTATAGCCAAAACTAAAAACAACCTAGATGTTCCATAATGAGGGGATATTAAACGAAGTGTTGTACATTTATACCATGAAATGCTATTTAGCAATAAAATTGAATAATTCCTGATATACACAACAACTTGAATAAATGTCAAGGCAATTATACTAAGTGAGAAAAGCCAATCCCAAAAGGTCACATACCGTATGAGTCCATTTATATAAGATTCTTGAAATGACAACACAAAGAGATGAAGAAAAGTTTAGTGATTGCAATTGCTATTGACTGGGGTGAGGATCAGGCTGTCAGAGGGAGGGGTGTGTGGTTTTAGAAGGTCAATGTGAAAAATCTTTGTGTGGTGATGTAACTGTTCCATATCAGATGTGATATGGTTTGGCTGTGCCTCCACCCAAATTTCAACTTGAATTGTATATCCCAGAATTCCCACGTGTAATACCCAGTGGGAGGTAATTGAATCATGGGAGGCTGGTCTTTCCCATGCTACTCTCATGATAGTGAATAAGTCTTATGTAATCTGATGGGTTTATCAAGGGTTTCTGCTTTTGCTTCCTCCTTATTCTCTCTTGCTGCCATCATGTAAGAAGGGACTTTCTCCCTCTGCCATGATTGTGAGATCTTCCCTAAACATGTGGAACTGTAAGTGTAGTTAAACCTCTTCTTTTGTAAATTTCCCAGTCTTGGGTGTGTCTTTGTCAGCAGTGTGAACACGGATTAATACAATAAATTGATACCAGTTAGAGTAGGGTGTTGCTGAAAAGATATCCAAAAATGTGGAAGTGACTTTGGAACTGGGTAACAGGCAGAGGTTGGAACAGTCTGGAGGGCTCAGAAGAAGAGAGGAAAATGTGGAAAAGTTTGGAACCTCCTAGAGATTTGTTGAATGGCTTTGACAAAAATGCTAATAGTGATATGTACAATAAGATCCAGGCTGACATGGTCTCAGATGGAGATGAGAAACTTGCTGGGAACTGGGTCAAGGGTGACTCTTGTTATGTTTTAGCAAAGAGACTGGCAGCATTTTGCCCCTGCCCTAGAGATTCGTCGAACTTTAAACTTGAGAGAGATGATGTAGGGTATCTGGTGGAAGAAATTTCTAAGCAGCAAAGCATTCAAGAGGTGACTTGAGTACTGTTAAAAGCATTCCATTTTAAAAGGGAAACAGAATATAAAACTTTGGCAAATTTACAGCCTGATGATGGAGGAGAGAAGAAAAACCCATTCTTTGAGGAAAAATTCAAGCTGGCTGCAGAAATTTGCATAAGTAGGAAGAAGCCCAAAGTTTATCACCAAGACCATGGGGAAAATGTCTACAGACCATGTCAGAGACCTTCATGGCAGCCACTCCCATCACAGGCCCAGAGGAAAAAGTGGTTTCATGGGCCGGACCCAGTGTCCTGTGCTGTGTGCAGCCTAGGGACTTGGTGCTCAGTGTCCTAGCCATTCCAGCCATGGCTGAAAGAGGCCAACATACAGGTCACACTGTGGCTTCAGAGAGTAGAAGCCCCAAGCCTTGGCAGCTTCCCCATGGTGTTGAGCCTATGGATGCACAGAAGTCAAGAATTGAGGTTTAGGAATCTCTGCCTAGATATCAAAATATGTATGGAAATGCCTGGATGTCTAGGCAGAAGTTTGCTTCAGGGAGGGGGCACTCATAGAGAACCTCTGCTAGGGCAGTGCAGAAGGGAAATGTAGAGTTGGAGCCCCCATACTGAGTCCCTACTGGGGAACCACCTAGTGGAGCTGTGATTAGGGGGCCACAATCCTCCAAACCCAGAATGGTAGATCTACCCACAGCTTGCCTCATTCACCTGGAAAAGCCACAGACACTCAATGCCAGACCATGAAAGCAGCTGTGGGGGAGGTTGTACCCTGCAAAGCCACAGAAGTGGAGCTGCCCAATAGCATGGGACTCTACCTCTTGCATCAGCATGACCTGAATCTGAGACCTGGAGTCAAAGTAGTTCATTTTGGAGGTGTAAAATTTGACTCCCCCACTGGATTTCAGACTTAGATGGGGCTGTAGCCCCTTTGTTTTGGCTAATGTCTCCCATTTGGAATGGCCGTATTTACCCAATGCCTGTACCCCCATTGTATCTAGGAAGTAACTAACTTGCTTTTGATTTTACAGGCTCATAGGTGGAAGGGACTTGTCTCAGATGAGATGTTGGACTGTGGACTTTTGAGTTAATGCAAAAATGAATTAAGTCTTTGGGGGACTGCTGGGAGGCATGATTGGTTTTGAAATGTGAGGACATGAGATTTGAGAGAAGCTGGCAGGGAATGATATGGTTTGCTGTGCCCCCATCCAAATCTCAACATGAATTGTATCTTCAAGAATTCCTACATGTTGTGGAAAGGACCCAGGGGAAAGTAATTTAACCATGGGGGCCAGTCTTTCCTGCACTATTCTCATGATAGTGCATAAGTCTCACGAGATGGATTTATCAGGGGTTTTTGTTTTCGCTTCCTCCTCATTTTCTTTTGCTGCCACTATGTAAGAAATGCCTTTTGCCTCCCGCCATGATTCTGAGGCCTCCCTAGCCATGTGAAACTGTAAGTCCAATTAAACCTCTTTTTGTTCCCAGTTTCGGGTATGTCTTTATAAGCAGTGTGAAAATGGACTAATAAAAAAGGTGATGGTGTATACTTAAATCTGTGCATGTGATAAACTTGCATAGAATTAAATACCTGCGCAAACACATACTCAAATGAGAAAATTAACAAAATTGGGGAAATCTTAGTAAGATCAGTAGAATACATCAGGTTAATATCCTGATTGTGATATTATAGTATAGTTTTACTAGATGTTAGCATCGGGAAAAATCAGACAAAAGATATAAAGGATCACAGAATACCTTTATATATTTTTTTACAATACCACGTGAATCTACATTTATTGTAAAATAAAAAATTAATTAAAATAATGCATTAAAGTCTGTTAGAATTTAATGCACAATAAATATGTTTTCAGATAGAAAAAAACTGAAGGAATATTTCTGCTAAAATAAATACTGAATAATAGTCTCATTTGATCCAGCAATACCACTACTGTGTTTTCTACCCCCTACAAAAAAAATTACTATACCAAAAAGCTACCAGCATGCATGCTTCTTGCAGCCTATTCATAATAATAAAGATATGGAATAAATATGAGACCTGGAGTCAAAGTAGTTCATTTTGGAGGTGTAAAATTTGACTCCCCCACTGGATTTCAGACTTGGATGGGGCTGTAGCCTCTTTGTTTTGGCTAATTTCTCCCATTTGGAATGGCCATATTTACCCAATGCCTGTATCCCCATTGTATCTAGGAAGTAACTAACTTGCTTTTGATTTTACAAGCTCATAGGTCATTATTTTCCAGGTTGGATAAAGAAAACATGGTGTGTGTTTGTGTGTGTATGTTTCTGTGTGTGTGTAGAGAAGTGTGTGTGTGTGTGTGTGTAGAGAGAGAGTATGTGTGTTCATGTCTGTGTGTGTATACATGCACACTATGGTTACCACTTAGCCATAAAAAAAGAATAAAATCACATCTTTTGCGGCAACATGGATAGAATTAGAGGCCATTATCTTAAGTGAAATAACTCAGAACGTCAAAATATCACATTATCACTCATAAGTGAGAGCTAAACAACGTGCACACATGGACATAAATGGTAGAGAAATAGACAGTGAAGAAGCAGAAATGTAGGTGGGTGGGAGATGAGGAATTACTTAATGGGTACAATGTACGCTGTTTGGAAGATGGCTACACTAAAAGCCCTGAGTAGAATTAGGATATAATAAATAAAAACATAAAACATTGATGAATCATAAAACTCAATATTGTAAAGATATCATTTTTTTCTTAATTGATTTATAGATTTAATGTCATTCCAATCAAAACCTAAGCAGGTCTTTTTACTTACATGCTGATTCTAAAATGTCTATGAAAAGGCATAAAAGCAGATATGCCTCAGACAATGTTAAATAAGAACAGTAAATTTGTAGGACTACAGCAATTAAGAGTATGTGGTACTGGTATAAATAGCACAATAGAACAGAATATGCTGTGAGAACCACAAATCAAACCTGATTTATGGCAAAGTTGGCATACAGTAGAAAACAGATATCTTTCTAATCAGTTTGGTATGATTTATTGTCTATCCATTTAAATATGAATTTATTGCTATCTCAAAACACACACACAGGAATCAGTGTTCTATATTTTAATCTTGATGGTGATTACACGGGTATGTTAACTTTGGGGAAGAGTAATACTTCAGTCATTATTTGTGCACTTTTCTTCATGTCTATTATATGTCAGATTATGTTAGGTAAATATGTAAAATTTTACATATTTATGTAGTAAATAGTATGTATTTATGTAGTAAACATTTAGTATTAAACATTAGAATACAGTAAGAAGTGTACTCTAAAAAATACCCTTGTAGATTTATTTTATACACTGATGGCACTAATGTCCTATCTATAATATATCCATTCCTTTTCTTCTGAAATTTTATACAACCCACCTACATTAGTCTGCTGGGGCTACCATAAGAAATACTACATATTGGGTGGCTTAAGCAACAGGAATTAATTTTTCACAGTTCTGGAGGCTAGAAGTTCAAGACCAAGGAGTCACCAAGTTTAACTTCTTTTGAGTCCTCTCTCATTGGCTTGCAAATGACTATCTCACTACCATGTTCTCACCAGGCCTTTTCTCTATCACTTACATCCCTGGTGTCTCTCTTTCTTCTGATGGGGACACCAGTACTATTGAATTAGAGCTCCATCCTTATGACCTTATTTAACCTAAATTATCTTTTAAAAGGCTCTACCACCAAATATAGTCACATTGGTGATTAGGGCTTCTACATATGAATTTTAGTTTGGGAAGATGGAGGGGGCAGGCATAGTTCAGTCCTTAGCTGGACCAATTCTGATTTTAGGACCAGCCACATGACTTGCTTTACCAAATTGGATATGAGAAAACAATGCAGAGCCATGAGGCTTGATTCATCTATAAAAATACAACAGTGAGGAAATAGCAAGCCATTAATCTATCTAAGAATATAATGAGAAGTTTCAGTAATACAAGCAGTAAAAAATAAGTCACATAATATGGCCCTATAGACTGAAAAAAAATTAACATATAAAGAGAAAGAACATAAAATGACTCAAATATCCTCACACCCTCCTTTGGCTTTTACCAAGATCAGGGTCACGGATAGTATATTGGATAGCTTGAAAGGAATGTCAAGGACAGAGGGGTTAGGGAATCTTATTATCTGGAAAGAAATCACTTTGTAGGCTGACCCACACCATCTTGCAGACTGTCATGTTAAGATAAGGTAAGGCACATCAAGTCAATGAAGATGGATTAAGTATACACCACATGCTTAGATCTGCACTAGACATTTTTAAGAGCATATGGAAGATAACATTTTCTCCCTGCTTTCAATGAATGCACCATCATTTTGGATGAAAGAAGACTACACTCATCAGACAACAGTACTACAATAGTGGACACAGATGGTCAGATTTAAGAGTCATCTAATTAATCATGGAGAAACTAGTATTTTTGCTGCAAAGTGTTGTGATGAAAACTTTGTTTAAGATTAAGCTTGATATTCAAAAAAGAATTCCTTGCCAAAAATCTCATTGCAATATGTTTTAAAGTATATTTGTACATAAATATTTCACGTCACTTTACATCAATAAAGCCAAATGCCACCAAGATTTCCAGCCTCCCTCCTATGAAACAACATGTTTATATTTATGGAAACTGAGTTCACATTAACCACCAAATAAGTATGTGTCTGCTAGCTTCTTAAGAAAACTATTCACAAATAGAAATGAGGCCAATTATGTGATGTACTCGGGTGTTTTTTTTATTTTATTTTATCATTGATTTGAGAGGAATAACTGGTTTAGATGTTATCATGTTTCTCCATAGCCTTAGTCAAAGAATTCAGATATGCAGACCAATTCTCGCTCTTTATGCATGGTTTTAAAACAGAGTGTAAAATGCACTTGGTGCTTTGCTCTTCATGGCTAAGAGATGTATGGAGTATGCCGAAGGGGTTCAGTTCAGGGCACATTTCACTACACATTATAAAACACTTATAAGATAATAACAATTTTCAATTATATCCAGTGAGGCAGCAACACTCAAAAGAGATTTTAGCAAAATATCCTTCCTAGTCTTCCAAATAAGCAGTGCTTTTTCATCTAGAGGCATGTTTTTCAAAGTGTAGTTGCAATTTTCCATGGACATGTAAGTTTTTCTTAAAGCATAAAGCTCTGAAGCAGGACTGTATATTCAATTTGTTGATAATTCATGTTCCTTCTTTCCCCGTCATTTTATTCTTTTTTTTTTTTTTTTTTTTTTTTTTTTTTTGAGACGGGGTTGCCCTGTCATCCAGGCTGGAGTGCAATGGTGCAATCTTCTTGGCTCACTGCAACCTCTGCCTCCCGGGTTCAAGCGATTCTCCTGTCTCAGCCCCCTGAGTAGCTGAGATTACAGGCACATGCTACCACGCCTGGTTAATTTTGGTATTTTTAGTAGAGACATTGTTTTGCCATGTTGGCCAGGTTGGTCTCAAACTCCTGACCTCAGATGATCCTCCCACCTTGGCCTCCCAAAGTGCTAAGATTACAGGTGTGAGCCACCACACCTGGCCCACTTTTTTCTTTACTACCATAAGGATCCTTGTTCAGTCATCCTCCATCCTCCACCATTGTTTTGCTTTCTCTAGTTTCACCATCTCTCTCCTTCATTTACTGGTGTTGCTTTACTGTCTTTTCTCTCTCCTCCCCTTCTCCTTGTCCTTTTGTCTCTCCTCCCCTTCTCCTTGTCCTTTTCTCTCTCCTCCCCTTCTCCTTGTCCTTTTCTCTTCTTCCTATTCTTCTTCACACACAGCCACAAGAACTTTTGTCTTCTGCTCTCTCTAGAGCCAGATGTTAAGAAGTGTGTTCCCCCCATACAGTGTGATCTGAGAGACAAATGGAAGCTATTCATGAGCAAATAATGACACCCCTGCAGTGGCAGCAGTTCTTATTTTCCAGATGATCTGTGGACAGGTGATCAAGGCTGAGCCAATAATAGCACCCTACTCATAGTTGCTAAGTTTGGGGCAAGGGACATGAACCAGGTTAAATAGAATCTTACCCTGGTGAATTTTCTGTTGCTGCTGATAAAAAAGAACTTCCCTCTGGATAGACACTAAAAGAACATGACTTCAGGGATGCTCAGGGCTAGGCTCTTTATCGAGGAAAGAAGTCTGAAGGAATGAAGGTGGCACTCTGAGAGAAAAAGAGAGGAGTGGCAAAGGAGGATCCATGTTGCATAATTTCCTAATTTTAGTCTACAAACACAACAAGCTTTTCTGTTTTTTACATCCATTTTTATCAAGTCTCCTTCCTATTTTTCGAATAAATATTTTATTTACTTTTAATTATTTTGCTATGTTTATTAGAATTCAAATTGTTTCAGTTATTTGCAATTGAATAAGTTATAATTAATGTAACTATTTTATACAGTCCTATTCCTTGCCAAGACTTTCTGATATTACAAATTCCACTTTTAAGTTGTAAGGAAATTATAAGGAAATGTTCACAAACATTCTGGTAGAGATGTAATAAGACACTACATCTATGGAGAATGATTTGTTGATATTGACCAGAATATAAAATGAACCAAATCATTGACCTCACAATCCCACTTCTAATAATTCAATCTAAAAATATACTCACTCTGTGATAGAATTTATATATGTGAGTATGTATACTTCAGTATTTCTTTTTTTTTCCTTTTTCTTTATTATACTTTAAGCTCCGGGGTGCCTGTGAAGAAGGTGCAATTTTGTTACATAGGTATACACACGCTCTGGTGGTTTGCTGCACCCATCAATCTGTCACCTACATTAGGTATTTCTCCTAATGTTATCCCTCCCCTAGCCCCCCACCCGCTGACAGGCCCTGATGTATGATGTTCCCCTCCCTGTGTCCATGTGTTCTTATTGTTCAACTTCCACTTATGAGTGAGAACCTGCAGTGTTGGTTTTCTGTTCTTGTGACAGTTTGCTGAGAATGATGGTTTCCAGCTTCATCCATGTCCCTGCAAAGCACATGAACTCATTCTTTTTTATGGCTGCATAGTATTCCATGGTGTATACGTGCCACATATTCTTTCTCCAGTCTATCATTGATGGACATTTGGGTTGGTTCCAAGTCTTTGCTATTGTGAATAGTGCTGCAATGAACATACATGTGCATGTATCTTTATATTAGAATGATTTATAATCCTTTGGGTATATACTCAGTAATGGGATTGATGGGTCAAATGGTATTTCTAGTTCTAGATCCTTGAGGAATTGCCACACTGTCTTCCACAATGATTGAACTAACTTAGACTCTCACCAACAGTGTAAAAGTGTTCTTATTTCTCCACACCCTCTCCAGCATCTGTTGTTTCCTAACTTTTTTTTTTTTTTTCCAGACAGTCTTGCTCTGTCACCCAGGCTGGAGTGCAGTGGCATGGTCTCAGCTCACTGCAAGCTCCGCCTGCCAGGTTCACACCATTCTCCTGTCTCAGCCTCCTGAGTAGCAGGGACTACAGGCACCTGCCACTACGCTCGGCTAATTTTTTGTATTTTTTAGTAGAGATGGGGGTTCACTGTGTTAGCCAGGACGGTCTCAATCTCCTGACTTCATGATCTGCCCACCTCAGCCTCCCAGAGTGCTGGGATTACAGGCGTGAGCCACCGCGCCCAACCTGTTGTTTCCTGACTTTTTAATGATTGCCATTCTAACTGGTGTGGGATGGTATCTCATTGGGGTTTTGATTTGCATTTCTCTAATGACCAGAGATGAAGAGCATTTGTTCATATATCTGTTGGCTGCATAAATGTCTTCTCTTGAGAAGTGTTTATTCATATAATTTGCCCATTTTTTGATGGGGTTGTTTTTTTCTTGTAAATTTGTTTAAGTTCTTTGTAGATTCTGGATATTAGTCATTTGTCAGAGGGATAGATCGCAAAAATTTTCTCCCATTTTGTAGGTTGTCTGTTCACTCTGATGATAATTTCTTTTGCTGTGCAGAAGCTTTTAAGTTTAATTAGATCCCATTTGTCAATTTTGGCTTTTGTTGCCATTGCTTTTGGTGTTTTAGTCATGAAGTCTTTGCGCATTCCTATGTCCTGAGTGGTACCGCCCAGGTTTTCTTCTAGGATTTTTATGGTCCTAGGCCTTATATTTAAGTCTTCAATCCATCTTGAGTTGATTTTTGTAGAAGGTGTAAGGAAGGGGCTCAGTTTCAGCTTTCTGCATATGGCTAGCCAGTTTTTCCAACACCACTTATTAAATAGGGAATCTTTTCCCCGTTGCTTGTTTGTGTCAGGTTTGTCAAAGGTCAGATGGTTGTAGATGTGTGGTGTTATTTCTGACTCCTCTGTTCTATTCCATTGGTCTATATATGTTTTGGGACCATTACCATGCTGTTTGGGTTACTTTAGCCTTGTAGTATAGTTTGAAGTCGGGTAGCATGAGGCCTCCAGCTTTGTTCTTCTTGCCCAGGACTGTCTTGGCTATGAAGGCTCTTTTCTGGTTCCATATGAAGTTTAAAGTAGTTTTTCCAATTCTGTGTAGAAAGTCATTGGTAGCTTGATGGGGATAACATTGAATCTATAAATTACTTATGGCAGTAAGGCCATTTTCACAACTGATTCTTCCTATCCATGAGCATGGAATGTTTTTCCATTTGTTTGTATCCTTACTTATTTCCTTGAACAGTGGTTTGTAGTTCTCCCTGAAGAGGTCCTTCACATCCCTTGTAAGTTGTATTCCCAGGTATTTTATTATCTTAGTAGTAATTGTGAATGGGAGTTCACTCATGATTTGGCTCTCTGTTTGTCTGTTATTGGTGTATAGGAATGCTTGTGATTTTTGCACACTGATTTTGTATCCTGAGACTTTGCTGAAGTTGTTTATGAGTTTATGGAAACTTGGGACTGAGACGATGGGGTTTTCTAAATATACAATCATGTCATCTGCAAACAGACAATTTGACTTCCTCTCTTCGTATTCAAGTACGCTTTATTTCTTTCTCTTGCCTGATTGCCCTAGCCAGAATTTCCAATACTATGTTGAGTAGGAGTGGTGACAGGGCATCCTTGTCTTGTGCCAGTTTTCAAAGGGAATGCTTCCAGTTTTTGCCCATTCAGTATGATATTGGCTGTGGGTTTGTCATAAATAGCTCTTATTATTTTGAGATACTTTCCATTGATGCCTAGTTTATTGAGAATTTTTAGCAGGAAAGGCTGTTGAATTTTGTTGAAGGCCTTTTCTGCATCTATTGAGATAATCATGTGGTTTTTGTTGTTGGTTCTGTTTATGTGATGGATTACGTTTATTGATTTGCATATGTTGAATCAGCCTTGCATCCCAGGGATGAAGCTGACTTGATCGTGGTGGATAAGCTTTTTGATGTGCTGATGGATTCAGTTTGCCAGTTTATTAGGTTTATTGAGGATTTTCGCATGGATGTTCCTCAGGGATATTGGCCTGAAATTTTCTTTTTTTGTTGTGTCTCTGCCAGGTTTTGGTATCAGGATAATGCTGGCCTCATAAAATGAGTTAGGGAGGATTCCCTCTTTTTCTATTATGTAGAACAGTTTCAGAAGGAATGGTACCAGCTCCTCTTTGTACCTCTGGTATAATTCGGCTGTGAATCCATCTGGTCCTGAACATCTTTTGGTTGGTAGGCTATTAATTCCTGCCTCCATGTAAGAACTTGTTATTGGTTTACTCAGGGATTCGACTTCTTACTGGTTTAGACTTGGGATGGTGTATGTGTCCAGGAATTTATCCATTTCTTCTAGATTTTCTAGTTTATTTGCGTAGAGGTGTTTATAGTATCCTCTGATGGTAGTTTGTATTTCTGTAGGATCAGTGGTGATATCCCCTATATCATTTTTTCTTGCGTTTATTTGTTTCTCCTCTCTATTCTTCTTTATTAATCTGTCTAGCAGTCTATCTATTTTGTTGATCTTTTCAAAAAAACCAGCTCCTGGATTCACTGGTTTTTTGAAGGGTTTTTTGTATCTCTATCTCCTTCAGTTCTGCTCTGATATTAATTATTTCTTGTCTTCTGATAGCTTTTGAATTTGTTTGCTGTTTCTTCTCTAGTTCTTTTAACTTTGATGTTAAGGTGTCAATTTTAGATATTTCTTGCTTTCTCTTGGGGGCATTTACTGCTATAAATTTCCCTCTACACACTGCTTTAAATGTATCCCAGGGATTCTAGTATGTTGTGTCTTCATTCTCATTGGTTTCAAAGAACAGCTCTATTTCTGCCTTCATTTCGTTATTTACCAGGTAGTCATTCAGGAGCAGGTTGTTCAGTTTCCATGTAGTTGTGGGTTTTGAGTGAGTTTCTGAATCCTGAGTTTTAATTTGATTGCACTTTGGCCTGAGAGACTGTTTGTTATGATTTTTGTTCTTTTGCATTTGCTGAGGAGTGTTTTACTTCTAGTTATGTTGTCAATTTTAGAATAAGTGCTGTGTGGTGCTGAGAAGAATGTATCTTCCGTTAATTTGGGGTGAAGAGTTCTGTAGTTGTCTATTAGATCAGCTTGGTCCAGAGCTGAGTTCAAGTCCTGAATATCCTTGTTAATTTTCTATCTCGTTGATCTGTCTAATATTGACAGTGGGGTGGTAAAGTCTCTCACTATTATTGTGTGGGAGTCTAAGTCTCTTTTTAGGTCTCTAAGGACTTGCTTTATGAATCTGGGTGCTCCTGTATTTGGTGCATATATATTTAGGACAGTTAGCTCTTCTTGCTGCATTGATCACTTTACCATTATGTGCCCTTCTTTGTCTCTTTTGATCATTGTTGGTTTGAAGTCTGTTTTATCAGACATTAGGATTGCAACTCCAGCTTCTTTTTGCTTTCCATTTGCTTGGTAGATCTTCCTCCATCCCTTTATTTTGGCCTATGTGTGTCTTTGCACATGAGATGGGTCTCCTGAGTACAGCACACTGATGGGTCTTGAATCTTTATCCAATTTGCTAGTCTGTGGCCTTTAATTGGGGCATTTGGCCCATTTACATTTAAGTTTAATATTGTTATGCGGGAATTTGATCCTGTCATTATGATGCTAGCTGGTTGTTTTGCCTGTCAGTTGATGCAGTTTCTTCATAGTGTCAATGATCTTTACAATTTGATATGTTTTTGCTGATACTGGTTGTTCCTTTCCATGTTTAGTGCTTCCTTCAGGAGCTCTTGTAAGGCGGTCCTGATGGTGACAAAATCTCTCAGCATTTACTTGTCTGTAAAAGATCTTCCTTCTCCTTTGCTTATGAAGCTTAGTTTGGCTGGATATGAGATTCTGGGTTGAAAATTCTTTTAAGAATGTTGAATATTGGCCCCCACTCTCTTCTGGCTTGTAGGGTTTCTGCTGAGTGATCTGCTGCTAGTCTGATGGGCTCCCTTTGTGGGTAACCCGACCTTTCTCCATGGCTGCCCTTAACATTTTTTCCTTCATTTCAACCTTGGTGAATCTGATGATTATGTGTCTAGGGGTTATTCTTCTTGAGGAGTATCTTTGTGGCGTTCCCTGTATTTCCTGAATTTGAATGTTGGCCTGTCTTGCTAGATTGGGGAAGTTCTCCTGGATAATATCCTGAAGAGTGTTTTCCTACTTGATGTCATACTCCTCATCACTTTCAGGTACACCAATCAAATGTAGATTTCATCTTTTCACATAGGCCCACTTTCATGGAGGCTTTGTTTGTTCCTTTTTATTCTTTTTTCTCTAATCTTGTCTTCTCTCTATATTTCATTAAGTTGATCTTCAACCACTGATATCCTTTCTCCCGCTCTATCGATTTGGCTGTTGATATTGTGTATGCTTCACGAAGTTCTCGTGCTGCGTTTTTCTGCTCCATCCAGTCATTTATGTTCTTCTCTACACTGGTTATTCCAGTTAGCCATTCGTCTAACCTTTTTTCAAGGTTCTTATCTTCCTTGCGATGGATTAGAACATGCTCCTTTAGCTCAGAGGAGCTTGTTATTACCCACCTCCTGAAGCCTACTTCTGTCAATTCATCAAACTCATTCTCCATCCAGTTTTGTTCCCTTGCTGGTAAGGAGTTGTGATCCTTTGGAAGGGAGGAGGCTTTCTGGTTTTTGGAATTTTCAGCCTTTTTACTCTGGTTTCTCCCCATCTTTGTGATTTATCTACCTTTGGTCTTTGATGTTGGTGACCTTTGGATCGGGTCTTTGAGTGGATGTGCTATTCCTTTCTGTTCGTTAGTTTTCCTTCTAACAGTCAGGCCCCTCTGCTGTTGGTCTGCTGGAGTTTGTTGTAGCTCCACTCCCGACCCTGTTTGCCTGGGTATCACTAGCAGAGGCTGCAGAACAGCAAAGATTGCTGCCTGTTCTTTCCACTGGAAGCTTCGTCCCAGAGGGGCACCTGCCAGATGCCAGCCAGAGCTCTCCTGTGTGAGGTATCTGTCAGCCCCTACAGGCAGGTGTCTCCCACTCAGGATACACAGGGGCCAGGGACCCACTTGAGGAGACAGTCTGACCCTTAGCAGAGCTCAAACACTGTGCTTGGAGGTCCACTTTTCTCTACAGCCATCAGGCAGGGACGTTTAAGTCAGCTATAAGTCCCTGACTGGGGCTGCTGCCTTTTATTTCAGAGATGCCCTGGCCAGATAGGAAACATCTGGCAGTCTGGCCACAGCAGCCTTGCTGAGCTGCAGTGGGCTCCACCCAGTTCGAACTTCTCAGAGGCTTTGTTTACACTGTGAGCATAAAACTGCCTACTCTAGACTCAGTTATTGTGGACACCCCTCCCTCAACCAAGCTCTTATCCCAGGTCGCTCTCAGATTGCTTCTGTGCTGTCAGTGAGAATTTCAAGCCAGTTGATTTTAGTTTCCTTGGCTCCATGGGAGTGGGACCTGCCAAGCCAGATGACTTGGCTCCCTGGCTTCAGCACTCCTTTCCAGGGGAGTGAGTGGTCTGTGTTGCTGGCCTTCCAGGGGCCACTGGGGTATGGGAAAAAAAAAGAACCCCTGCAGCTAGTTCAGTGTCTGCCCAAATGGCTACCCAGTTTTGTGCTTGAAACCCAGGGCCCTGGTAGGGTAGGCACCAGAGGGAATCTCCTGGTTTGCAGGTTGCAAAGACCGTGGAACCAGAGCAGTATCTGTGCTGGAGCTCCTTAGGCTCAGTCCCTCATGGCTTCCCTTGGGTAGGGGAGAAAATTCCCCAACCCCCTGCACTTCCTGGGTGAGGCGATGCCCCACCCTGCTTCAGCTCACCCTCCGTGGGCTGCACCCACTGTCCAGCCAGTCCCAATGAGATGAACTGGGTACCTCAGTTGGAAATGCAGAAATCACCCACTTTCTGCATCGATCTCCCTGGGAGCTGCAGACTACAGCTGTTCCTATTCAGCCATCTTGCCAGCAAGTCCCCAGTATTTCTTAAGTAGCAAAATATTAAAAATAGCTTAACCAAACTGAAATAGTGGTGAAGAGTAAATTGTTAAACTATAGTATGTCATCAGTGAAAATATAACACAATATTTAAAAAATGAAACAAACATATATGAAGTTATGTGGAAAAATATCAATATAATAAGAATAAATCTAAGTGAGGTGGCAAATGATCTGTTCATTAAAAACCATAAAACATTAATGAAAGAAATTTAAAAAGACACAAATAAATGGAGAGATAGCTCATGTTAATTGATTGGAAGAATCAGTATTGTGAAAATGTCTATATTACTCAAAGTGATCTACAGATTTAATGCAATGCCTATCAAAATCCCAATGGCAATTTTAATAGAAATAAAATAAAAATTTAAAATTCATATGAAACTACAGAAGACCCTGAATAGTTAAATCAATCTTGAATAAGAAGAAAAGAGTAAGAAGTATTACACTACCTGATTTGAAAATGTATTACAAAACTACAGTAATAAAAACAGTATAGTACTTATTTAAGAATAAACATATTGAAAAATGAACTAGAGTAGAAAGCCCAGAAATAAACCTACACATATAAGGCCCAATGATCTTTAAAATAACACCAAGAATACAAAAGAAAAAAGGATGCTGTCTTCAATAAATGATGCTTGCAAAATTAGATATCCACATGTAAAGGAATGAAATCAAACTTTTATATCACACCATACACAAAAATCAACTCAATGTGGATTAAAGACTTAAATGTTTTACCTGAAACCCAAGAAGAAAACAAAGGAAAATGCTCCTTTGACATTGTTCTTGGTGTTATAAATAAAGTTTCAGTGTTGCAAAAGAAATGGCACTTGAATATAAAATGTTATTTTTAATTCTCAGCAAGGCAATGTACTTCTATAGAAGGATGTGCCCTTACAGACGGAGCAATGGTGAGCACACACCTGGACAAGAGGGGGGAAGGGGTTCCTATTCCTGATGCTCATGGCCCCTGCTGCTGTGTCGTTCCCTTATTGGCTAGGGTTAGACCTTACAGGCTAAACTAATTCTGATTGGCTAATTTAAAGAGAGTGATGGGGTGAGTGATTTGGGGGAAAAAATGGTTGTGGCAGAGCAGGAAATCGGAATGTGTCAGGGTGGAGAATGAGTCAGGGCAGAGCAGGTAATTGGAATGAGTCAGCGTGGAGCAAGTAATCAGAATGAGTCAGGGTGGAGCAGGTAATCAGAATGAGTCAGGGTGGAGCAGGTAATCAGAAAAGGTTGCTTTACAAGGAAGTTAAGTTTAAAAGTAGAAGGCAAAGAATTGAACATACTGCCATATTGATTCTTTGAAGAGAAATTTAGAACCGATATCTAACAACCCCTCCTCTTGCATTTCCTTACAGTTCTTTCTCTTCAAACTTCTTTAACATGTCTTGGCTTAGTTGTTCTGCTTGATTTTCCAAAAGAAGAAGCTTTTCTGGATAAGGTGGAGGATAGTTAAGGGAGGTTTTAGTAAGTGCCATTTTTATAAGCCTCTGCACCAACCCATGGATGCATGGTGTGACACAGCACCCGACAAGAATAAGTACACCCATTATGGCTCTGAGGGAAGTAAGAATTGAGGCTATTCTTCTTTTCCATTTACTGAACCACTTTTCTAGCCATCCTGTAAAGGGGTCATTTACCCCCAAGTTGTTGGCTAACTCATTGGACAAAGCAGTCAGACCTCACAATGCCTTTGTTATAATTCCATCAGGGGTGGTGTTGTTTGGGATAAAGGTACAAAATTGAGTTTTAATTATGATGCAAACTCCTCCTTTTTCTGCTAATATCAGGTCTAAGGCTATCCTATTTTTCCCAAGACGTCTGGCTAGTAGCCCCTAATTGCTCAGCTATTCCTTTAACAGCATCTCTAGTGTAGTTAATAGATCACTGCTGGTTGTAATAGATGTAGTTTATCCAATTTACATTTTATTAATTGTCACCCATCAAAATATTGACTCAAATCCTGCACCTATTTGATTTCAGGCTTTAAATTGCTCTGGTATATACCATGGGACTCTAATTATGTCTAAATAGACTTGAGAGTCAAAAGACCCATAAGGGGCTTCTTTTGCTTTACAATGTCTTATTTTTCCTGTCTCTGGTTTCTGAAATGCCAGGGTGAAAGGGACAGCCACTTCAATTACTTCCATTACTCAGCAGAGTGTCCAGTAAAGGCCTACCATAATACCACTACACATCTGCTCAGGGATGAATAAGGGCTGACTGATTGGTAAGCTTTTGAAAATTTTTAAGCTTGCTGTATCCCTCCAGGTCTCCAAGGAATGCTAAGTTTCCTCCCTGTCATGAGAGACACGAAGTGAACTTAGTGTTGGGAGATGGAAGCTGGATGGTCCTCGGGGGCTGACCCACAGGGTGTCAAACTTTGGGATATAACAGAGAGAGAGGTTGACACGACTTGTTACCCCAGGCTGTAGAATCCTGGAAAAGAGCTACCCCAGAGCCCAGGCCTAGTTGACGGAAAGACCACCCTACTGGAAAAGGGATAATCTGGGCCTCTGTCCTGCCATGTGCATAAGCATAACAATTGCCTTTGTTTAACATGTGGACAGAATATTTAATCCATTTTAACCAGGCATTTACATCTTTATACCCTGTTTCAATGGCTACGGTTTGCCTTAGGTCTCCTATTTCTACTACTGAGACCTTGCTTTTGTGATTTGGCATGAGGTGCGTCATAGTTTGATTTTGTAGGCTTGGGAAAGGGGCAGCCACAGCAGGTGGAGGAAGGAGAACAAAGTGCACCTTAAAGAAGCCTATAGGATCCTTTCCAGTGACCTCTGCTCCTAAAGCATAGAAGTGCTCCAAAGTGGGATTAGAGTTGCTAGTGGTAGGCATAGTAATGGATATAAGCACTGGGTAAACAACCAACAACTTTAAACAACCAAATTTATTTTAGGACAAAAATTTACCATATAACATTCTGTTTTACATAAATTCTCTCCCCTCCCCTTTTTTTCTCAAAGATGATAACCATTCTTTTCAAAAGCGAACTTCCTTCATGTCTGCAGACTAGACTGTCTAAGGCCACAAGATTAGAAGTTAGGATAATACGTGTTACACTGTTAACTTTTAGCAAACTTTACTTTTATCGAAAACCTTGTAAGTTCTGGATTTCAATTATTCTTTGCTATTAATAAGACCTCGTTCAGTCCATATTAACTTAGAATTGGTGTAGATGGCTCCTTCCTGATTCTGTAAATACTTTAAGGCTTGGCTGAGTGCAAACAGCTCCCACATTGAGCAGACCAATTATTATGCAATTTTCCACTCTGCTTCTTTAAGAGTTTCCTTATCACTTACTGAATACCCATTGTGTCTTTTTCCCTCAATCACCTGGGAGGAAACATCTATCATCCTGTCTGAAGGGAGTTCCTCCTAGGTCTGGTCGGACTTTTGTATGGTAATTAAGATTTAGATCCCCTGTTAGGAAACCTGCTGGGTTAAGGGCATTTTCAGTGGTTAATGTTAAATCATCTTTTTCTAACAGAATAGCCTCATACTTTAAGGTTCTTGAGTCAGTAAGCTACCTTTCCGCTTTTTTTTTTTTTTTTTTTGACTTAGGATAGTTCTGACCTGATGAGGTGTGCTCAATGCGGTTTCCTCTAAAAGTCATTTTTCTACTTTCTTCTAAAAGTCATTTTTCTATTTTCTTCTGTTAGCAAAGCAGTTGCTGCTACAGATTGAATGCATTTGGGCCATCCGCAGGTTACTGGGTTTAGGAAGGCTATAGGTTATCAGTGGCCTCAGTGCTTTCGGGCTAGGCACTTGTTTACACTGACAACAAGGCAGTATTGGAGTGTTATAGAGTCACAGAGAAGACCTTCAATTACTAATTATAGGTTTTAAATTTACCCTGGCTTTTAAAGGAATAGGGTACACTGTTTTCTCTTTACTATTTCTATCTCTCTCTTTCTCTCTCTTTGACTCTCTGTCTCTCTCTGACTCCCTCTTTGTCTCTCTGACTCTCTCTCTCTCTGCCTCTCTTTCTCTGACTCCCTGTCTCTTTCACTCTTTTTCTCTGACTTCCTCTCCCAGTTTCTCTTTCCTCTCTGCTGCTTTCCCTGCCTCTGCCAGCTGCTTATGCTGCTGTTCTCCCCTCTCCTTCCCCTTTCCCTAGGGGAGGGGCCGGCAGGAGTGGAGCTGCTCTTTCTTCCCCTGAGAAGAAAGGAAAGGGGAGTTCTGAATATTTTTCTTACTACTGGAGGCTTATGTGAGGTTCAATCCCCTGAAATTTGCAGAAGGCTCAACCCCCTCAAACCAGGGATGTCTCGCCTTACCTGTCCTGGAAGGCTCAACCCCTCAAATCAGGGATGTCTCACCTTGCCTGTCCTGGAAGGCTCAACCCCTCAAACCATGGGGTATCTTGCCTTGCTGCTCTGGAAGGTTGACCTGTTTCCTCCCTTTCCCCCTCTGAAGGTTCCTTGCACACTTCCCACTTGTGTTGTCCTCTCTGGCTGCTCCCCCAAGGAAAAATTAGGCCCCTCTTAGTGTTCGCGTGCCAGTATAAATCCCACAGCAGGATCAACCCTAAGCCATATGAGGTAGCTACGGAACCACGGGGAGGACCCACTTACTCCGTCCAGCAGTAGGACTTGTCAACATCAACACGAACAACACCGCAAGCAGGGTTGTTTGTAATCATTCACGCATGCACACATTTAGCCCTCCAGAATTTGACCACAAGGAAGTACTTTACTGACTTCCATGGCTTCTCCTTCCTTGGTCTGTGCACAGAGTCGTCACTGCAGTATGTGAGGATCCTTTAAGCCAGGTTGCTGGGCAGTTTCTTTTTGTATTGCTGAGAGCTTGGGTTATTCCTCGCACTGGGTGGGTCCTGATTTCTCACCCCTCAGGCCGCCATAAGGGGGTGGGGCATGTCCCCTCATGAGAAAGAACCAGAGACCACCTCCAGAGGCGAATGTAATCCCAGATGAGCCCCCAAATTGGTTATAAATAAAGTTTTGGTGCTGCAAAAGAAATAGCACTAGAATACAAAATTTTATTTTTAATTCTCAGCCAGACAATATACTTCTATAGAAAGATGTGCCCTTACAGATGGAGCAATGGTGAGCACACACCTGGACAAGGGAGGGGAAGGGGTTCTTATTCCTGATGCTCGTGGCCCCTGCTGCTGTGTCATTCCCCTATTGGCTAGGGTTAGACCGCACAGGCTAAACTAATTCCGATTGGCTAATTTAAAGAGAGTGACGAGGTGAGCAGTTTGGCGGGAAGAATGGTTATGGCAGAGCAGGAAATTGGAATGTGTCAGGGTGGAGAATGAGTCACAGTGGAGCAGGTAATTGGAATGAGTCAGGATGGAGCAGGTAACCAAAATGAGTCATGGTGGAGCAGGTAATTGGAATGAGTAAGGGTGGAGCACGTAATCAAAAAAGGTTGCTTTACAAGGAAGTTAGGATTAAGAGTAGAAGGCAAAGAATTGAACATATTGACATATTGATTCATTGAAGAGAAATTTAGAACTTATATCTAACATTGGAAATAGTTGTTTGGGTTTGACACCAAAAGCACAGTCATCCAAGTTAAAAATAGACAAATGAGATTGCATCAAATCTCTACAGCAAAGAAACAGTCAAAAAAAAAGAAAGGCAACCTAAAGAATGGAAGAAAATATTTGCAAGCCATACATCTGATAAAGGGTTAACATATAAAACATATAAGGAACACATACAACTCAATAGCAAAAAATAACAATAATCTGATTTTAAAATATTCAAAGGAGCTATGAAAACACAGACATTTCTCTAAAGAAGACAGACAAAAGAATGGCCAACAGGAATATGAAAAGGAATATGAAAAGCACTGTGAAATGTGATGTGGAAATGTACATCAAATCTTCAATGAGGTATCACCTCACACCTGCTAGAGTGGATATTATCTCTGGGATTTTCCTTCAAGGGGCTGACACTCATTCTGCAGATTTTAATACTAGCGTTGTCTTGGTCTCCCAGAATGTATCAACAAATTTCTTTTCCAAATAATCAAAATCATTCATATTCCTGTAAGTAAGAATTTTTTTTTTTTTTTTTTTTTTGAGATGGAGTCTCACTCTGTTGCCCATGCTGGAGTGCAGTGGTGCAATCTGGGCTCACTGCAACCTCTGCCTCCCAGGTTCAAACAATTATCCTGCCTCAGCCTCTGGAGTAGCTGGGATTACAGGCATGTGCCAACATGCCTAGCTAATTTTTGTACTTTAGTAAAGACGGGGGTTTCATCACATTGGCCAGGCAGGTCTCGAACTCCTGGCCTCAAGTGATCCACCCACCTCAGCCTCCCAAAGTGCTGGAATTACAAGTGTGAGCCACCATGCCCAGCCTGTAAATAATCTTTAAAACTGGTTTGTCTGTTAAAATATATTTCAGTTAAGTTGTCCAGTTATGCCACATAAAGACAAAATCAAGCAGAAATGGCAAGCATAATCATTATAGCCAGGAAAAAATCTCCCTGATTTCAGATATGTTAAATGTCTAGGAGTATGTATGTATGTGTAACTATTTATGTACACACATTTGCTTATATATACAGAATATTCCTGGAGATATGGGAGAGAGTGGTAATAAGGGTTTTCCCTAAGGAAAGAGCCAGATGTTTTGGAGACAGAAAAGTGGAAGGGAGTACTTTTTTTTTACTTTATATCCTATATATCAATTGAATTTTATTCTGTGAACAAATATTACCTTTTCAAACATAACTTTTAAATATTAATTAAAATTCTACTCCTATTGATTTATTCTCTTGTGTTAAGGCAATGTTTTTTAAGGGATACTGTATTAGAGTTCTTCAAAGAAATATAACCAATAGGATATATATCAAGAAAGATTTATTTTAAGGAATTGGCTCATGTGCTTGTGATGGGCTGGCAAATCCAAAATCTGTAGGCCAGACCAGCAGGCGAGAAATTCTAGCAGGGTTTCTTTGTGGCAGTCTTGAAGCAAAATTTCTTTTTCTGCAGGAAACTTCACTCTTTGTTCTTATAGCATTCAGCTGATTGGATGAAGCAGGCTATGGAGGGTAATCAGCATCACTCAAAGTCCACTGATCATAAATGTTAACCACATCTGAAAAATACCTCCACAGCAACATCCAGACTACTGTTTGACCACACACGTGGGCACCGTAGCTAAGCCATGTTGACACATTATATATTCACACATAGTATATGGACAACTAATTGTGTACAACTGATTTGAAATGAGATATTAATAAACTTTTTGAAACAGTTATATACGATACTTCTTTCTACATGTACTTGAAAAAAGATAACTAAAGTATTAATTCTAAGATATCAAGCAGATTACTGCAAATAATGATTCCAAGTCTATTTAAGATAGAATAAAGGTGTTAATTAAGTAATAGTACAAGTGGTATGTGGCAAAAAGTTGGAGATGGTGCTAAAATGACTGGATTTTGAAAAACCTTGGCCTAACACCTGCACCCTTACAAAGAAAAATATCCTTTAATAATGAAATTAACAGATACTTTCCCAGGAGTGAATTTTGATGAATGAAAGCTGTATGCTAAGGATAGCATGGCAGAGTATCTTAGTTCATTCTAGCTGCTGTAACAAAATGCCATGAATTGTGTGACTTATAAACAAGAGAAATTTATTTGTTATAATTCTGGAGGCTGAAAACTTCAAGAGTGAGACACCAGAAGATTCAGTGTATTATGAGGGCACATTTTCTGGTTCATGATTGGCAACTTTTCATTGTGTCCTTACACAGTGGAAGGAACTAGCTAGGTCTCTGTATTCTCTTTTTATAAGAGCATTAATGTAATTCATGAAGGCCCCATCCTCGTGATGTAATCACTCACAGAATCTTCACATACTGATATCATCAATTCTTATCACATATTTTGTTTTTAGTTTTGTTTCTCTCATAGCTGTTTTTTTTCTTTTTAGTTTTAAGTCAAGGAGAAATACATGAGAAAAAATAGTTTTAAATGAGACACATCATTTAAGATTACAGGAGGAAATAAATGCTGGTATGGTTGGCTGTGTCCCCATCCGAATCTCGTCTTGAATTCCCATGTGCTGTGGGAAGGACCTGATGGGAGGTGATTAAATCATGGAAGCTGGTCTTTTCCATGCTGTTCTCATGATAATGAATGAATCTCACAAAATCTAATGGTTTTAAAAGGGGGAGTTGCCCCATACAAGCTCTCTCTTTGCCTGCCACCATCCATGTAAGATGTAACTTACTCCTCCTTGCCTTCTGCCATGATTGTGAGGCCTCCCAAGCCATGTGAAACTGTAAATCCATTAAACCTCTTTTTTTTTCCCAGTCTCGGGTGTGTCTTTATCAGCAGTGTGAAAACGGACTAATACAGATGCTGAGAAGCAGTGGGCTAATTGCAGGAGGTTCATGATGTTCGAGTGAATGTTATTGACTGGTCACACAATGAGCAATACTTGGGTGGAAGCACAGACTATTCAACCACAGTTATAGAAGAGAAGACAGAGTAAAAAGATGATGATGCAAGTCAGTGTGCAGAGTTGGAGGCGCAAAGATAACATCGTTTCTTAGGATTGCTCAGATTTTCTTGGGAAAAGTAGAGATAAAATCAGCAAAGAGTTAAGATGAGGGAGAGTTAGTCTAGACCTTTGAGATGGGATGAAATGGGCAAATAGTTTTCTTGGAAGTAGAAGAATGAGTGGACACTGCCTTTACTTCTATAACTGTGGTTACGCAGTTCATGCCCTTACTCAAGTCTTGCCCATCCTGTGACCAATGGATACCATCCACTCTGACATCAAGAATCAAACTAGACCATTGCTCCTCAGCATGTTCAATGTCTTCTTCTCTACTGGGTAATGGTTTTGCTAGACAATCCTGAGGACCACTTAAGATTTATGATCATAAATTTAAAATGAGAGCAATAATTGGATGTTTTTATCTAACCACATTCAGCTAGTTGGGGGCAAGTAGCTAGGGGATAGAAATTTGGATTTAAAGAGGTCAGTCTTTTGCTGAATGAGTACAATTGATGGAGAGAAAAGCAAGGGAGTTAGATGCTCCCGTACTTCCAATTCTCATAGCTAATCATCACCAATCCTTCCTGCTACCCTGGCAACCCACTGCTTGTATGCATGCACAAACACACACACACACACACACATCAGATAAACATAGTATTTCCATGTCATATGAATATTCATAAGTTTGCTGCATACTCAAGTATACTATGTACAAGCATCTTGAAGTTTTCAAACCATGTTAAGTTGAACTCTCACATAGGAGACAATACAGCATATGCTGACAAATCAAAATAGTTTTTGATCAGCTCATGGAAACCTTAGACACCAGGTAACATATGAATTCAAGCATCCAAACATGACGCCTTGTGAATAATTTCTGATGCAAAAATTATAACAAAACCTTGCTACTATTAAGAATTGAAACATTAGTCAACCCAATTTGATGTGAGGTTAAGAAATATATAAATAAGTATGTTTTGATGGAAGAATACAAACTATAAATTTTAGAAGCTGATACACCATGTGTGGTGTAAACACAATTTGAGCACTGCACATAGTTGCTAATGCTACAATATTATTCCTAAACTGTCTTTCTGATTAGTTTTTCACTTACTTAAATCATTCATAATCATTATGTTTTACTTTATTTGAGAAAGAAGAAAGATGTGATGTGAATATTTTAGCATTACTAGGAAAAACAAAGTAACAATTTAGTCTTTCAAGTGCCTGTTTATTGGTACTAACTTATACAAGTAGGAAAATCAAAGAATAACATCTGTTGAAATATCTCCCAATTTATATTACCCTCTTTGTGAAGTTGTTTCCCCCCTCCATACTCCCTGCCTGTGATCTGGATATCAAGAAAAAGAGAGAATACAATTAAGAAAGGACATATTGGCTTAAGGGAATTGCTGGCACACAAGAAGAGAATAGAGAGGTACCCCTTGAGGTCCCAAGAAGAAAAGATAATGGTGAAAGAGGTCGAACCATGTCCTCATTTTTCTTTTCTGGAAAAATCCTAATGGACATGGTGAATATTGAGAACAGGAGAGAGGGAGAGAGGATAGTGACACATTTTATCCAGGATACCCTGGGAAGGCTGTAAGTCTCTAGAGCAGGAGTCAGCCAATGTCTATGAAGGGTCAGATAATAATTTTAGGCTTTGTGGCCCAGGTGGTCTCTGTCACAACTACTCAAACTTCGTCCTCCTAGCACAAAAGCAGCCATAGATAACATATAAATGAATGTGTGGCTGCGTTCAAATACAATACTTTTTCACATCAGGTGGCAGGCGGATTTGGTCTCTAGGCTGTAGTTTGCATACCCCTGTTCTAACAGAAGACTTGTATGTGGCCATGTTCAACATGACACGTCAGGGATCATACAGGGTTGGCAGCAGGAAATGGTTAGAGAGATAGCCTAAGGTTGCCCTCTCCTCTGGCTCCCTTCCAATTGTGGGGACCCTAAAGAGGTTTAAATAGTTTTCTTAAACCGTCCTAAAGAGATACAGTGGACCTTCAGAAGAATATAGGATTGAGATAAAGAGAATGCTCTGAGTTCCTATTTTCTTATCGATGGCAAAAGGTGGTGTCCATATATTTCAATAGTAGATGTCAGCACAATGCCCAAGCATCCATTGACCCAGCACAGCAATCACTAGTTCAAAGAATCTATATAACTAGTCACACCAACAGCAGAGGTCAGAGAAAATAACTGGATTCCACAGACCTTGTATCCTGATACCACTATGGAGACATGTAAACCCCATATCATATTACCAGAAGGCATGTTGGCAAACAGCTGAGGATGACAGAAAAAACATTTGAGAAATTAAGTCATCCCAAAAAGAATTAAGTTTCCAAGTTAACTGGAATAAAAGGACTTAAATTGCTGGATCTGAAGAGTTTACTGTATTGCAAATGAACATAGTGAGGTGTGGATGGGAGGACATGGGGACTCTGTTCCACCCTACAATGTTAAGGCATTGAAAAGATCATATAAATTACAGGATGTAAAGAAACTTTTTATTTGAATAGATAAGTATCAAAAATAAATATTTAACCCTACTACACATGATTTCACATAGAATATTTCTTGTTCCTAGAAAACAAATTTTGTGAAGAAAAGATGTTAGTTCAATGGCTATACTGACAATTGTGTACCCTTCCTATATATCAAGATAGAAAAAAAATCCCAATGCAATTTTCACCTTTAAGTCAAAGATTGTTACATGGTTTGAATTCTAACGGGAAGAGAAAAATCAAACAAATAGTATGGTCCCACAGAAAAATTTTTTTTAAATTATACTTTAAATTCTAGGTACCTGTGCACAATATGCAGATTTGTTACATAGGTATACATGTGCCATGTTGGTTTGCTGCACCCATCAACTCATCATTTACATTAGGTATTTCTCCTAATGCTATCCCTCCACCAGCCCCCCACCCCCAGCCAGCCCTGGTGTGTGATGTTCCCTGCCTGCCCTGTGTCCACGTGTTCTCATTGTTCAACTCCCACCTATGAGTGAGAGCATGCAGTGTTTGGTTTTCTGTCCATGTGATAGTTTGCTTAGAATGATGGTTTCCAGCTTCATCCACGTCCCTGCAAAGGACATGAACTTTCCTTTTTTATGGCTGCATAATATTTCATGGTGTATAAGTGCCACATTTTCTTAATCCAGTCTATTATTGATGGACATTTGGGTTGGTTCCAAGTCTTTGCTATTGTGAATAGTGCTGCAATAAACACATGTGTGCATGTGTCTTTATCATAGAATGCTTTATAATCCTTTGGGTATATCCCAGTAATGGGATTGCTGGGTCAAATGGTATTTCTAGTTCTAGATCCTTGAGGAATTGCCACACTGTCTTCCACAATGGTTGAACTAATTTACACTCCCACCAACAGTGTAAAAGTGTTCCTATTTCTCCACATCCTCTCTAGCACCTGTCGTATCCTGACTTTTTAATGATCGCCATTCTAACTGGCATGAGATGATATCTCACTGTGGTTTTGATTTGCATTTATCTGATGACCAGTGATGATGAGCATTTTTGCATGTCTATTGGCTGCATAAATGTCTTCCTTTGAAATGTGTCTGTTCATATTCTTTGCCCACTTTTTGATGGGGTTGTTTGTTTTTTTCTTGTAAATTTGTTAAGTTCTCTGTAGATTCTGGATATTAGCCTTTTGTCAGATTGGTAGATTGCAAAAATTTTCTCCCATTCTGTAGGTTGCCTGTTCACTCTGATGATAGTTTCATTTGCTGTGCAGAAGCTCTTTAGTTTAATTAGATCCCATTTATCAATTTTGCCTTTTGTTGCCATTGCTTTTGGTGTTTTACTCTGAAGTCTTTGCCCATGCCTATGTCCTGAATGGTATTGCTTAGCTTTTCTTCTAGGGTTTTTATGGTGTTAGGTCTTACATTTAAGTCTTTAATCCATCTTGAGTTAATTTTTGTATACGGTGTAAGGAACGGATCCAGTTTCAGCTTTCTACATAAGGCTAGCCAGTTTTCCCAATACCATTCATTAAAGAGGGAATCCTTTCCCCATTGCTTGTTTCTGTCAGGTTTGCAAAAGATCACATGGTTGTAGATACATGGTGTTATTTCCGAAGCTTCTCTTCCATTCCATTGGTCTATATGTCTTTTTTGGTACCAGTATCATGGTGTTTTGGTTACTGTAGCCTTGTAGTACAGTTGGAAGTCAGGTAGCGTGATGCCTCCAGCTTTGTTCTTTTTGCTTAAGATGCTCTTGGCTATGCAGGCTTTTTTTTTTTTTTTTTTTTTTTTTTTTTTTTGCTCCATATGAACTTTAAAGTAGTTTTTTCCAATTCTGTGAAGAAACTCAGTGGTAGCTTAATGGGGGTAGCACTGAATCTATAAATTACGTTGGGCAGTACGGCCATTTTCATGATAATCACTCTTCTTATCCATGAGCATGGAACGTTCTTCCGTTTGTTTGTGTCCTCTTTTATTTCATTGAGCAGGGGTTTGTAGTTCTCCTTGAAGAGGTCCTTCACATCCCTTGTAAGTTGGATTCCTAGGTATTTTATTCTCTTTGTAGTAATTGTGAATGGGAGTTCACTCATGATTTGGCTCTCTGTCTACTATTGGTGTATAGGAATGCTTGTGATTTTTGCACATTGATTTTGTATCCTGAGACTTTGCTGAAGTTCTTATCTGCTTAAGGAGATTCTGGGCTGAGATGATACGGTTTTCTAAATATACAATCATGTCATCTGCAAACAGAGACAATCTGACTTCCTCTCTTCCTACTTGAATATGCATTATTTCTTTCTCTTGCCTGATTGCCCTTGCCAGAACTTCCAACACTATGTTGAATAGGAGTGGTGAGAGAGGGCATCTTTTTCTTGTGCTGGTTTTCAAAGGGAATGCTTCCAGTTTTTGCCCATTCAATATGATATTGGCTGTGAGTCTGTCATAAATAGCTCTTATTATTTTGACTCTTTATCCAATTTGCCAGTCTGTGTCTTTTAATTGGGGCATTTAGCCCATTTACATTTAAGGTTAATGTTGTTATGTGTGAATTTGATCCTGACATTATGATGCTAGCTGGTTATTTTGCCCATTAGTTGATGCAGTTTCTTCATAATGTCAATGACCTTTACATTTTGGTAAGTTTTTGCAGTGGCTAATACCGGTTGTGCCTTTCCATGTTTAGTGCTTCCTTCAGGAGCTCTTGTAAGGCAGGCCTGGTGGTGACAAAATCTCTCAGCATTTGCTTGTCTGTAAAGGATTTTGTTTCTCCTTCACTTATGAAGCTTAGTTTGGCTGGATATGAGATTCTGGGTTCAAAATTCTTTACTTTAAGAATGTTGAATATTGGCCCCCACTCTCTTCTGGCTTGTAGGGTTTCTGCCGAGAGATCTGCTGTTAGTCTGATGGGCTTCCCCTTTGTGGGTAACCCGACCTTTCTCTGTGGCTGCCCTTAACATTTTTTCCTTTATTTTAACCTTGGTGAATCTGAAAATTATGTGTCTTGGGGTTGCTCTTCTTGAGGAGTATCTTTGTGGTGTTCTCTGTATTTCCTGAATTTGAATGTTGGCCTGCCTTGCTATGTTGGGGAAGTTCTCCTGGATAGTATCCTTAAGAGTGTTTTCTAACTTGGTTCCATTATCTGTGTCATGTTGTGGTACACCAATCAAATGTAGATTTGCTATTTTCACATAATCCCATATTTCTCAGAGCCTTTGTTCATTTCTTTTCACTCTTTTTTTCTCTAATCTTGTCTTCTCACTTTATTTTATTAATTTGGATATCAATCATTGATATCCTTTCTTCCACTTGATTGAATCGGCTATTGAAGCTTGTGCATGTGTCTCGAAGTTCTTGTGCCACGGTTTTCAGCTCCATCAGGTGATTTAAGGTCTTCTCTACACTGTTTATTCTAGTTAGCCATTCATCTAACCTTTTTTCAAGGTTTTAGCTTCCTTGTGATGGGTTAGAACATGCTCCTTTAGCTTGGAGAAGTTTGTTATTACCGACCTTCTGAAGCCTACTTCGGTCAACTTGTCAATCTCATTCTCCATCCAGTTTTGTTCCCTTGCTGGTGAGGAGCTGCAATCCTTTGGAGGAGAACAGGTGCTCTGTTTTTTGAAATTTTCAGCTTTTCTGCTCTGGTTTCTCCCCATCTTTGTGGTTTTATCTACCTTTGGTCTTTGATATTGGTGACCTACAGATGGGATTTTGGTGTGGATATCCTTTTTGTTGATGTTGATGTCCTGCTTCAGCTCGCCCTCTGTGGGCTGCACCCACTGTTCAACCAGTACCAGTGACATGAAACAGGTACCTCAGTTGGAAATGCAGAAATCACCCGTCTTCTGCATCGATCACGCTGGGAGCTGCAGACCAGAGTTGTTCCTATTCAGCCATCTTGGAAGCAACTAGAAAAATGTTCTAAAAATTCAAACAGCTGGTTTTACTTGTAAGGTTAGAAATTTGCTTTACTTTACCTTAATATTAGTTTGTCTACTTCCAAATTTCAAATGATGAAATGCCAACTTGTGAATACTACCAATGACTAAACAGTTTTTAAGTATATGACTTTAAGCCAAACTGAGTGATAAACAGAGAGAAATTTTGACTTGGTAACAGTAGCTTTTCCATCCTAGGTAGACTTGTTCTTCTTTTAGATTAAGAACCCCTGAAGACTATCCCATGTCATCTTTGTATCACAGTGGTGGTAGTTGGGAACAAAACACAGAGTTGATCCATGTTATTCTAAAGGCAACTTTCCTCTAGCTGTTTATTGTAGTCACATGTCAGTTTCTAAAATATTATAACCAAAGACAGAAATTGAGCTCCATTTTTCCAGATGGCTCTTCCAAAATATCAGTGAGAGGTAAGTACAAGAGTTTGGCATTATGGCAGTAGTTTAGAATTAAAATTTTGTTGTTTTTTTTTTTTCATTAGTTCTAAAGCATTTCTATTAGGATACTTCTTTAAAGCCTCAGTCAATGAGGTGAAAAGCCTTTCCAGAAATCCCATTCCTATTATTATGTTACTACAACAAAGCTTTTGCAAAGGTCCCTGCAATTTTTTTACATTAATAGATGCCTCATTCTTGAAAACAGAGATTCTCGCTCAGAATATTGTGAAAAATGGAAAGAACAGATCCTCAAAGTTACATGTAACTAACAGTATGTGAAAAAGCAGGGTTGAATGTTCAAAACAAAGTAGTAAATCAGATATTAAGAAGTAATACCATATTTAATTATAAAAATCTATATTTTTCCTGATAATTTCTCTCTAATTGAAGGGTAAGTAAGAGGTATACAAGCATCCAGGTTCTGATCTATGGATACTTTCAACATATTCATTAAACCTTACCACTGAATGAAGAATAACGACTGTATTTAAGAGTTCCTTTTAATTAATGATATAGTTAATTAAAAATAAAAGAGCACTCTTGAGACCTCTATTTCCTAATATTTATTCCTTTTAACTATCTATTTCCACAGAGTAAAATGTGTCTAATCATGAGGAAATAAGATCAATCATCAAAACTTTCTTTCTAAGTTTTGAACTTGGAATTTTCAAGCAACATTTTTTGTGAGATAAATAAAAACAAGTCAGTGTACTTATACTTGTTAGAGTTTATCCTTTTCTACTATCAAGGAGATAAGTAGATCTGTAATATTTCGCTGCTAAGAGAGTTTTTCAAGGAAGGAAAACAAAATATTCTTGAAGTTAAGACTTTTTTCTGATTTTTGAGAAATATTAGTATAATGAAGAGATTATTTTAAGTGTGATTAGTGAGGACAGAAAGAACCAAAGTTTTTAGAGGATTATGACCCTTGATACTGGGAAATAGGCTATTTCTTTTGAATCAAAAGAAAAGGAGAAAAATCTAATGCAGTCATTTTTTTTCTGAGACAGCAACCTTGCAGTTTCTCTAGGGATGTTTCACAATTTCCCAGCTCTTCATATTTGCCAGTGGCAATAACAGCCAAAAGAATGGATTGAGAGGGTGAGTAAGGAGTCAATTGTAGATTAGAGGAAAGTGAAGAGATGTCTAGTAGAGAAAGTAGCATTCACATTTCTATGATGAATTCCCTGCAGGGGCAGTGCTGGCCTAGATGTCTTTGATACCGATATAACCTAATTTCTGAGTTATTTTATGAAGAAAAGTAAAAGTTGCAAAATATAATATATTAGAGTATGAAATATTCCAATACATCCTTGCCTACTTCATAGTGGGCACTTAATGAATCAATAAAGATTAGGTATGTTATGAACCTGTTTTGTGCCTAAAACCAGTTCAATTGTCAATTGGTGTATTTCATTTTGTTGTTTCTTTTTATTTAGTTACCAGAAAATCAAAAATATTTTTTTAAAAATCTAGATTATTTCTATTGTTTTCTACTTATTCAGGGTTTCCATTAGTATACAGTAAATTTTATGATGTATGCTATTAATTATAAGTATGGAAACTCACTTCCTGGGCTATCTTTATTCTTTGCTCTCAGATTGACTGCAGGAATAACATTGTCTGTAGATGTTTTGGGGTAGTTGTCTGTGAGATGGTCATGATCCTGTTGGTTAAAAATCTTTGAAAAAGGTTAATTAGGCAGGGTGAAAACATTAGTGCTATGCATATTATTAGGAGATGGCCCAGTGAAAATTAAATATTTTTTGTAAAATATATTTTGTAAAAGTTACAAAATATAAAATATAGTGATTGCAATTGATGTATTTCATTTTGTTGTTTCTTTTTAGTTACCAGAAAAAGAAAGTCAAAAATTTTTTTTTTAAATCTAGATTATTTCTATTGTTTTCTACTTATTCAGGGTTTCCATTAGTATACAGTAAATTTTATGACGTATGCTATTAATTATAAGTATTGAAGCTCACTTCCTGGACTATCTTTAGTTATAGTTGTTAAGAACAATTATTTACTAGACCCAAAATTGCTCAAAGACATCTTTTCTGCGTGTTGTGTGGAGGGAAGAGGGAGTGGAATCTTGATGTTATTGTACCTATACAGCCTTAAAGTATATTCTTTCATTCATTTTATAGTAGTAAGTTTAGATAACAAGTAGCAATTTAATCTTCTCAAATCTCTATTTCTCCATCTGTTAAAACCACCCGGAATAGTTATGCAGACTAAAGAAGTTAGTATATGTGAAGACACTTGAACCGGTTTCAGGCACAAAACAGGTTCCTAATATACCTCATCTTTATTGATTCATTAAGTGCCCACTATGAAGTAGGCAAGGATATACTGGAATATTTCATACTCTAAATTTCTGAGGTACATTCATGACTAGGTCAGTAGCAGAACCTGAAGCATGACCCAGTAACCTTGTTACATACCAGTATTCTGTCCCTAACAATGGTTTGTGAGAAGTCCTTTATGTACTTCCTATCTAGGCTATCAGGAGCCTTTCTACCAGAAACTCAGAACTATTACAGCACTGACTAGTCAGCGATACCAGCATCATCTGCAGCACATGAAGATTCTTGCTGGGCTAGAGGTCTGTATAAGGCACCCGGGCTCTAGTTCCACCATGTTTCTCTTCTCTGACCCATGGTGCTTCACTATCATTCCAGTCATGACCTTGCTTTACTGCTTAGGGCAAAATTTCTAACAGGTCATAGGTAAGCCACATAGGAAATAGGAGCCTCATAATAAATACGCCATAGAACAAAATGACTGACAGATAATATCCTGCTATAGGAACTAGGGGGATAGGTAACCCATTTGCTAGATTTGTGTGACAATGAGTGTAATTTTTGTGATTTATTTAAGGCAAGAATGTCTACATCTTCTTTAAAAGATTAGGCAACACAATAAAATAAATGTATGTGTTATGCTAGCATCATAAGGACATCTTGACACTTCTTTTAATTTTATGACAAGTGTTTTACAAGTTTCTCTCTAATGTTTTCATAAATCAGTAGTTAAGTATATAAAATTATGATTCTATATCTCTGGAAAAAATCACAGAAACCTTTCTTTAGGTGATTAACTTCAATATTTTCAAAGTTCATAGATCTTAAATGTTAGCTTAAATTTTAAGCCATCAACCTTCTGACACTTCCAGCTTGCCCTATACATGACACAAGCATACTCCCACAATCAGAGACTCAGGGACTTTCCTCATGGGATGAACTGAAGGGATATGGTTGGGCATTGACAGTATCTTGGTAGAGTAAGGAATGCTTGTAAGAGTTAAAGAAAGAGAAAAGAAACGTGAAAAGCAGCTTAACAGTCAAAGACAAGTTTATTTTGGAGAATAAATCTGAGAGGGGCTTCTGGCTCATTTCGATCAGGGGCATTCTCTCTTACAGATTAAAGGTATTTAAGGGTTTAGAGGGTGGGAACTTACTGCAGCCTCAGAATGCTTCTGTGTGAAGGAGAGTTTGATTGAGGGGTTGGAATGTCTCTGGTCAGAGGGGAGGTTATCTCAGGATTGGCATGTTTCTGGTCAGAGGGAGGTTTATCTCAGGGTTGGAATGTTTCTGGCCATGCTGACATTAGCCACTAGGCTGTTTTGGGGCTGGATTTAGACGGTTTTTAATCGAGGGGGATCTTAAAATGATGGTGTTTGCCCAAGATGGTGATGCTCCTGCTCTGTCAATCCAGACCCTATAGTTATAAAAGGACAAAGGGCAGTGTGTTCTTTCTGGCTACTTCCTGCTGAGGTGGGGATGGAGAATTCTTTGGTCTCAGATTGACTGTAGGAGTAACGTTGCCTGTAGATGTTTTTGGGTAGTTGTCTGTGAAATAGTCATGATCCTATTGGTTAAAAATCTTTGAAAAAGGTTAATTAGCCAGGGTGAAAACATTAGTGCCAGGCATATTATTAGGAGATGGCCCAGGAATGGGATGACCCATGATATGATTTTGTTCCCAAACCAAGAATCTATTTGGTTGTTTTGGTAGTCTTTTAGCATCTTAGCCCTTTCTTTAAGTTTTTCAGCAGCATTTCTTAGTTGGTCCAATTGGATGAGATAGAAGCAACATTCATGGCAATGTTCCTGCTCTGTCAATGCTAATGAGTCAAAAACATTTAAGATTGTTTGAATCTGTGTGACTGAGAGGCAAGTAATGGAATAGGTAAAGTCAAAAAGAACAGCAGTGTTTGGACTCTAAATCTAGTCTTGGTAGCACTGGGCAAGTGAGGCTATTGGGACAATCAGAAACATGTGTCTGAAACCTGAGAACTGATATGGGTAATACACAGGATGAACAAGGCTGAGGTCGGCAACAGTAGAAAAACTGACATCTAAGAGGCAAGAAGAAAAAAGACCCCCTAAAAAATAAGCATAAAGATTGAAAGAGAGCCAGATTTTAGTGGCATTGAACTAATAGCATTATGCTAATTTTGTAACATAGAATTTTTAACCAAGTTAATTTTCTTTGAATATTATTAGGTTGGGGCAAAGTAGTTGTGGCTTTTGCCATTGAAAGTAATAGCAAAAGCCACAATTACATTTGGACCAATAATAATTCAGAGATGTACCAAAGTTTATGGAATATTAAATTTTAGGATATTAAGTTGCACCTATTGCTGATTTAAGAATGGCAATAAGATGAAATATACAGATTAATATTTACTAAAATAGACATTGTTTCCTGAGATTCAGTTTTCTAGTACTGCTCAATATTTTTCCACTTTCAGAAATATTATCCTCAGGACAGCTAGAACAAATGTCAAAAACTTACAACTAGATTTTAACTCGATTTTATTTTAGTTAAACAAGGTTTTAACCACTCGGAATTAACTAAATTCAAACCTAGTTTTAACACCACCTTAAATGCACTATTTTAAATCACTTGAAATTAACTAAAAAGAGAGAAGTTTGTATAAATGCTTGCATAAAAAGGAAACAAGGCCTCAAACAACCTAAATGCTTACCTTAAGGCACTAGAAGAAGAACAAACTAAGCCCAAAGTTAGCAGAGGGAAAGAAATAATAAATGTTAGAGCACAAATTAATCAAATAGAGAATAAAAAAAAAGAATAATCAATAAAACTGAATATATTTTTTAAAAAGATAAATAAAATTCACATAACTTTAGTTAGACTAAGAAAGAGGACTCAAATTCATAGAATCAGATATAAACAAGGCAACTTTACAACAGATGCCTGAGAAATATGAAGAATCATAAGAGACCATTATTAACAAACACATGCCAACAAATTAGATAAGCTGGAAGAAACAGGTAAATTCATAGAAACACACAACCTACCAAAACTGAATCCAGAAGAAAAATAAAGCTTGAACAGACCAATAACAAAGAAGAAGACTGAATTCGTATTTAAAAATCTTCCAAAAAAGAAAAGCATAGGGCCAGATGGCTTCACAGCTGAATTCTATTACACATTCAAAGAAAAATTAGTACTAACCCTTCTTAAATTCTTTCAGAAAATAAAAAAAGGAACACTTCAAAACTTACTTTATGAGCTTATCCACTACAACCAAGTCTGCTTCATCCCTGGGATACAAAGCTGGTTCAACATATACAAATCAATAAATGTAATTCATCACATAACCAGAACTAATCATAAAAACCACATGATTATCTCACTAAATGAAGAAAAGGCCTTTGATAAAACTCAACATCATGTTAAAAATTCTCAATAAACTAGGTATTGATGGAGCATATCTCAAAATAATAAGAGCCATTTATGACCAACCCACAGCCAATATCATACTGCATGGGCAAAAGCTGGAAGCATTCCCTTTGAAAACTGGCATAAGACAAGGATGCCCTCTCTCATCATCCCTATTCAACATAGTATTGGAAGTTCTGGCCAGGGCAATCAGGCAAGAGAAAGAAATAAAGGTATTCAAATAGGAAGAGAGGAAGTCAAATTGTCTCTGTTTGCATACAACATGATTCTATGTTTAGAATATCACATCATCTCAGCCCAAAATCTCCTTAAGCTGATAAGCAACTTCAGCAAAGTTTCAGGACACAAAATCAATGTGTAAAAATTGAAAGCATTCCTATACACCAACAATAGAAAAGCACACAGCCAAATCACAAATGAACTCCCATTCACAATTGCTACAAAGAGGATAAAATACCTAGGAATACAGCTAGCAAGGGAGAACTACAAACCACTGCTCAAGGAAATAAGACAGGATGCAAACAAATGGAAATATGTTCCATGCTTGTGGATAGGAGGAATCAATATCGTGAAAATGGCCATACTGCCCACAGTAATTTACAGATTCAATGCTATTCTCATCAAACTACCGTTGACATTCATCACAGAATTAGAAATAACTACTTTAAAATATGGAACCCAAAAAGAGCCTGAATAGCCACGACAATCCTAAGCAAAAAGAACAAAGCTGGAGACATCATGCTACCCAACTTCAAACTATACTACATGGCTACAGTAACCAAAACAGCATGATACTGGTACCAAAACAGACAGATAGACTAATGGAACAGAATAGAGATCTCAGAAATAAGACCACGCATCTACAACCATCTGATCTTTGACAAACCTGACCAAAACAACCAATGGGGAAAGGATTCCCTATTTAATAAATCATGCTGGGAAAACTGGTTAGCCATATGCAGAAAATTGAAACTGGACCCCTTCGTTACACTTTATACAAAAATTAACTCAAGATGGATTAAAGACTTGAATGTAAAACCCAAAACTATGCAAACCCTAGAAGAAAATCTAGGCAATACTATTTAGGATATAGGCACAGACAAAGATTTCATGATGAAAACACCAAAAGCAACTGCAACGAAAGCAAAAATTGACAAATGAGACCTAACTAAAAAGCTTCTGCACAGCAAAAGAAACTATTATCAGAGTGAACAGAAAACCTACGAATTTGAGAACATTTTTGCAATGTATCCATCTGACAAAGGTCTAATACCCAGAATCTGCAAAAAAAAATGTAAATATACAAGAAAAAAAATCAAAAAGTGGGCAAAGGACACGAACAGACACTTCTCAAAAGAAGACATTTATGTGGCCAACAAATATATGAAAAAAAGCTCAACATCATTGATCATTAGAGAAATGCAAACCAAAACCACGGTTAGATACCATCTCACGCCAGTCAGAATGGCGATTATTAAAAAGTCAAGAAACAACAGGTGCTGGTGAGGTTGTGGAGAAATAGGAACACTTTTACACTGTTGGTGGGAATGTAAATTAGTTCATCCTTTGTGGAAGACAGTGTGGCAATTCCTCAAGGACCTAGAACCAGAAATACCATTCGAGCCAGCAATCCCATTACTGGGTATATACCGAAAGGAATATATATCATTCTATTATGAAGATACACACACTTGTATGTTCACTGCAGCACTATTCACAATGGCAAAGACATGGAGTCAACCCAAATGCCCATCAATGATAAATTGGATAAAGAAAATGTGGTATATATACACCATGGAATACTACGCAGCCATAAAAAGGAAAAGGATTATGCCCTTTACAGGGACACAGATACAGCTGGAAGCCGTAATTCTCAGCAAACTAACTCAGGAAAAGAAAACCAAACACTGTAAGTTCTCACTTATAAGTGGGAGCTGAACAATGAGAACATGTGAACACAGAGAAGGGAACAACACATACCGGGGCCTGTCCAGAGGGTGGGAGAAGGGAGAGCATCAGGATAAATAGCTAATGCATGTGGGGCTTAATAGCTAGGTTATGGGTTGATAGGTGCAGCAAACCACCATGGCATACATTTACCTACGTAACAAACCTGCACATCCTGCACATGTATCCCAGAACTTAAAATAAAATAATTTTTTTTAAAAAACTTTTTTTGTGAAGCTAGCATCACCTTTATACCAAAACTAGAAAAAGACAACACAAGTAAATAAAGCTAAACGCCAATATCCCTGATAAACATAGATGCAAAAATTCTCAATAAAATACTAACAAGTCAAATTCAATGGCACATTAAAAGGATCATACACCATGACCAAGTGGTATCTATTCCTGGGATACAAGTATGGTTCAACATACACAAATCCATCAAGTAATACATTACACTAACAAAACAAAAGGGGGAAAATTCACCTCAATAAATGAAGAAAAAGCATTTGAAAAGTTCAATACTCATTCATGATTAAAACCCTTAACAAAATAAACACAGAAAGAACTTACCTTAACACAACAAAGGCCATATGTAAAAAGTACTGCTAGTATAATCAGTGGGGAAAAACGGAAAGCTTCTATCTCAGATTCGATACTAGACAAGTATGCCCACTCTCACCACTTCTGTTCAACATAGTACTGGAAGTCCTAAGCAGAGCAATTAGACAGAAAAAAAAAGAAACAAAAGTTATCTAACTCAGAAAAGAAGAAATAAAATTATCTTTGTTTGCAGTTGACATAATAACATATGCAGAAAACCTTAAAGACTAAACAGAAATTTTATTAGAACTAAGGAAAATTCAGTAAAGTTCCAGGATACAAAATCGGGATACAAAAATCAGTAGCATTTCTTTCTTTTTCTTTTTGAAACAGTCTCACTCTGTCACCCAAACTGGAGTACAGTGGTTCAGTGGCACGATTACGGCTCACTGCAACCTCTGCCTCCTGGGTTCAAGCAATTCTCCTGCCTCAGTCCCCCAAGTAGCCAGGATTACAAGCGTGTGCCAATATGCTCAGGTAATTTTTGTGATTTGGGTAGAGATGGGGTTTCACCATGTTAGCCAGCCTGGTCTCGAACTCCTGGGCTCATGTGATCCACCCACCTTGACCTCCCAAAGTGCTGAGATTACAGGTGTGAGCCACCATGCCCAGCCAATCAATAGCATTTCTATACAATAATAACAAACTACAGAAATTAAGAAAATAATTCATTACAGCAACAAAAATAATAAAATAGGAATAAACTTAACAAAAGAGGTGAAATACCTGTACAATGAAAATTATAAATTTCATTACTGAAGGAAATTAAAGAAGACACAGATGAATAGAAAGGCATCCATTGTTCATGGATTAGAATTAGTATTGTCAAAATTTTCACACTACCGAAAGTGGTCTACAGATTCAATGCACTTCCCATCAATATCACAATGCCATTTTCTACAAAAATAGAAAAAAAATTATTAAATTCATAGGAAATCTATAGAGATTTGAGTAATGAAAGCAGTCTTGAGTAAGGAAAACAAACCTGGAGGCATCACACTTTTTGACTTCAAAATATGTTACAAAGCTACAGTAAAGTAATCAAAACACTATGGTGATGGCATAAAAACAGACACATAGACCAACAGAAGAGAATAGAAAGCTGAGAAATAAATCCACTTAGTTACAGTCAATTGATCTTTGACAAGGATGCCAAGAACACACAAGGTGAAAAGAATAGTCTCTTCAATAAATAGTGTTTGGAAAATTAGACGGCCATATGCAAAATAATGAAATTAGACCTTTATCCCAGACAATATACAAAAATGTATTCAAAATGTATTAAAGGCTTAAAAGGAAGACTGGAAGCCATAAAACTATTAGAAGAAATTATGGGAGAAAAATTTCTCGACATTGGTTTGGGCAATGATTTTTAAAATATTAACACCAAAAGTATGAACATCTAATGCAAAAATAGACAAATGGGATTGCATCAAACTAAAAAGCTTCTGCAGAGCAAAGGAAACAATTAACAAAACTAAAGGCAGCCTATGAATGGGAGAAAATATTTGCAAGCCATACCTCTGATAAGAGTTTAATATCCAAAATACATAAAGAGGGCTGTGCACAGTGGCTCACGCTTGTAAACCCAGCACTTTAAGAGGCCTAGGCAGTTGGATTACTTGAGGCCAGGAGTCCGAGACCAGCCTGGCCAACATGGTGAAATCCCGACTCCACTAAAAATACAAAAATTAGCCAGGTGTGCTGCTACACACCTGTAATCCCAGCTACTCGGGAGGGTGAGGCACGAGAATTGCTTGAACCCAGGAAGCCGGGGTTGCAGGCAGACAAGATTGCACCATTGCACTCCAGCATGGGTAACAAAGCAAGACTCTGTCTCAAAAATACATACATATGTGTGTTTTATTAAAATATACATATACGTATACATTTTTATTAAATATACATATACACATATATGTATTTGTGTATGTGCGTGTGTGTGTGTATATATATATATATGTAAATGGATCTCACAAAGCTCAGTAGCAAGAAAACAAACATCTAATCTTAAAATGGGCAAAGAACTGGAATAGACGTTTCTCCAAAGACATACCAATGGCCAACAGATTTTTGAAAAGGGGCTGATCATCACCAATTATCAGCGAAATGCACATCAAATGGAAGTGAGATATCATCTCACACTTGTTAAAGTGACTATTATCAAAAGGAAAAGAAAAGATGTGTTCCAATGATGTGGAGAAAAGGGAACCCTTATACACCGTTGATGGAAATGTAAACTGGCACAGTCATTATAAAAAAACAGTACAAAGCTTCCACAAAAAATTTAAAAGTACAAGTACCTTATAACCCAGGAATCCTACTTCTGGGTATAAATACAAGGAAAATGAAATCAACATCTTTAAGCAATATCTTCACTCCATGTTCATTGCAGCATTATTCGCAATAACCAAGATATGCAATCAACCTAAGTGTCCATCCATTAATGAATGGATAAAGTTGTGGTATATATACACAATGGAAGCTTATACAGTCTTTAAAAGGAAAAAATCCTGACATTTGTGACAATATGGATGAATCCAGAAGCCATTGTGCTAACTGAAATAAACCAGACAGTAAAAGACAAATATTGCATGATCTCACTTATATGTGGATTCTGAAACAACCAAACTCACAGAAATAGAAAGTAGAATGGTGATTTCCAGGGACTGGTAGTGGAAGGGAAAAATGAGGAAATGTGAATGATAGGTCTGAACTTTCAGTTATGTAAGTCTCAGTTATGCAAGTTCTGGAGACCTTACATATAGCAACGTGAATACTGTTACAGTACTGTATTGTACACTTAAAATTTGCTAAGAGAGTAGACCTTAAATGTTCTCATTACACACACACACACACACACACACAAATCAATGATTAGGAAATTTTTAAAATTAAAGACAGCATATTTTGTGAAAAGCTAGTTTATAATCCTAGCTATTGTATTATTACATACCCGTAATATAGTCATTTGGTCCAAACAACTTTTGCCTTTGTTTAATAAGAAAGTTGTTTCCATTTTCTCCTAATTCAGAAAGAACTTAAAATGGCACTGCCACTGCAAAGTTAGGATTGTTGGGATTGCAAATGTTGCTCTCCTAATTGATACCGTGCTTCAGGTCCAGGTGCCTAGCAGTTTTGTGACTAGAGAAAATATAAGGCAATAAAAGCATGCCAGAAATGTGCTAGCAGGAAGAAAGAGGAAAAAGACAATGAGGTCCTTTTTGAGAGATTCTTCAGGCTTATTATCTCTCATCGTAGTATCTTAGCAGCATAAAGAACTGGTTTTCTTTTTTTGTTTAATGTTAAAACTTCTAATATCCAGATATTAAATGAACTCAGTGATAATTTTAGTAGATTAGTTCTCATTTTTTCAGCCTTTTAGCTTAAATCCGCTTATCAGTAATGGAAAAATAATGATTACTTTCTTCAGAGTGTTTTATGGTAACTTATCCACAGATATTAGGTTAACAAAGCCATGTGGAGCACATAGTTCTTAAAGCCCATATTGAGCCAAAATTTATCTCACATTAAAAAATCACAGAACTTGCCTTTCTGACCAATTCCTGATTATTTTCATGCCACAAGCTGACAATATTTAGTTTTCAATCAAATAAATTTAAGGTCGTGCTTCTGACCATAAAGTATTCCGTTTCCACCTATTTTTATTACTTTGTTTAAAAATGTTTACTCCTATAGGATTTTGTGTGTATGTACAAAAGCTAGAAGTTATAATATTCAATCAATTACAAAGCAGATTTACTTTCAAAAACTTTTGCATATATGCTAGAAATGACTAAATGTATGTCTATAAAAGACTGAAAAAAACTTGGCAATGAGACAAAAGTCTTTTTGCATTCCCTTGATTGCCTAAATTCTTCACTTTGGAGCTGATTATTCTGGCATCATGTAGAGTGTAGACAGAATATTAGTATTCTGTCTATTCTAAATTTCCAGACAAATCACAGTTCTCACAAATTGGCACTTGGACAATGTCTTCATACTCCACGTTTCACTTTGAGATCCATCAATTTTTGGGCAACCTCTTCTTACGTACACAGGAGAAGTAGAGTGAAAGAGGATATCCTACGAAAGGTGTCTCAAAGCTTCAGCAATCATAACTGAAGGAACATTCTAGATATTGCATTAAAAAATTCACTAAACCCTTTAAGTCATTTTTCCCTTTAAAATAATCACTTCTGCTCTAAGAATCAAGAGGTTATTTAACTTTAATTTAGTCTTTATCAAAAAATATTCAAAGTTTGAAATGTCAAATAGTTCTGAAAGCGTAACAAAAACAAGTTTTGACGTATCCCTACCTCTTCACCTCTCCCATACACAAACACCATCCTACTTACCGTAGGCAACCATTTTCATGTTTATTGCCTATTTCATGTTATTTATTTACTTCTCTATTACTAAATAATATATTTGTTGTCAGATCTTTGTTCATCAATTCTAGCTATCATCCTTTTGCTTCCCATTATAGTAAGTGAAAATATCACGTCCCTTCCAATCTATCTTGCCGTCCACTCATCTACCCACCATAATATAATTTTTGCCTAATCTCTATTTATTCATGTATTGTTTGTATTACCACATATTTCTTCACCAAATAAGTATATTACAATTATGTGTCTTTCCTGTCAACCCTTGTGGTAGTGTTTGCCTGGCAATTTTTTTTACTTGCATGTTAACTTATTTTTAAACCACGGGCAGTTTTTCCTGAAACAGGACTGTTTTCCCATAATAAGCTAAAAGCGCTTCTTGGGAAAATATAATTAAAATAAAATCTCGTCCCCATCCAGAAAACTTCTTCACAAAGGTAAAAGAGAAATAAAGCAATTTTATTATCTAATAGGTATTAAAACCAGAATGTGATGTGCATCATAGCATAATCCACTAAAGAGATTGCAAGAGCAGAAAGGATTATTGCACTGTTATACAGCCAAATAGATATAACTCACATGCATATTCTCAGAATAAACAATAACTAGTTCCCCAGTAAGAGGACCTATCAGCATCATCTGTCATACGTAGAATTAAGATTTGTAAATTTACTTAGTAACTGAATTGGCTTTATCCAAAGAAAAAATAAACGTCTCATATCTTTATAACAGGAGGTAGTTTGAGAACAAGGACCTGACTATCTTAGGTTCCTTCCCTTCCATACAACCTGGGAGATAGGGGCTTTATCTTCCTTGATGATTACATTTCAAAGAGGTGGTTCCCAGGTTTTGAAGAAAAAGACATTCCTGGGTCATTAAGTGGGCAAGAGGCTCTTTTAGCTTTTGAAAAGATTTACATACATTTCAAAGATACAGAAATAAGTTACAATTACAGGTTTTCTCAAATAAATGCTCTAAGCAAAGGGAGGGAAGAGAAGTCTCTTATTTTCAACAGGGAGAATTAAACCTTTTATTTTTAATTTGCATTTGCCTTTACACACCCCATCGTGTAGTAGCAAACTCACAAAAGCCCTGTGGAATATTTAAAAATTTTTAGAAAAGCAAAGCAATACTTCATATCTGTTGATATTTGTACAAACTGCTAGAATGAGGAATTCAGAGTCTTAACATTTAATTGTACTGTATTCCTTAGGTGACGTCATCTTTGCAAAGTTGGGTCTTCAACAATCGCTATGATAAAAAGAAATTACTTGTGAAAATCAATGTGAGATATAAAAGGAGGAAGTCGGTATCCAATCCAGTTTTGAGGTTTAAGTTGTGCAGTCTCCGGCAGGTACACACATTAGTAACTGTGATTATTTAAGAATGAAATAAAAATATATTAATAAATATACTTTGAGTATTGTTTTCCTATAACTAATTTTAGGAAATAAATATTTACTAATTTTTGGACCTATTTAGTTAATTAAAAAAAAATGTTAGCCATTTCTTAGGGTCTAGGTATTCCAGGAAAAAAAATTACGGAAACATTAAGTCTGCTGTGAACAGAGAAAATGGGGTAACCCCTGGACTAGTAGTTAATCTATGCAAAACTGCTGTACTAATTTATAGGGTTACAGTAAACTCACCTCGATGCGTACGCCTTTTCTTCTTTTTTTTTTTTTTTCTTTGAGACGGAGTCTCCTCTTTCACCCAGGCTGGAATGCAATGGCGTGATCTCCGCTCACTGCAACCTCCGCTCCCGGGTTCAAGCAAGTCTCTTGCCTCAGTCTCCTGAGTAGCTGGGATTACAGGCACCCGCCATCATGCCCAGCTAATTTTTGTATTTTTGCAGACACAGGGTTTCGCTACGTTGGCCGGGTTGCTCTTCAGCTCCTGACCTCGGCCTTCCAAAGTGCTGGGATTACAGGCGTGAGCCGCCGCGCCCGGCCCTTTTCTTCATATTAATGGCAGAAAGATATTTGCTCCCTCCCATCCTCTGAGAGTTAAGGTTATATTCATTAGAATGGGAATAATTTGAAGTCAATCTTTTTACCTAGGAGGAAAAAAACACAAATCCAAAATGGCGCCTAACTTATGCTTTGTTTACCCTCCCCACCCCCAGCAGGGGTCCGCTGCTCTATTGTCATAGGAATAACAAGGCTTATTATTCACATTTATATGTGCATGAGAGTGAATTTATGAAAAAATAACTTTCCACCAAAATAGAAACATCCATCCAACAGAGCACCAGACCACCTGGGCCTATTAATTCACTGAAAATTGGGGAAATGCTCTCAAAACACATCCCTTCATAAACCAAATAGTTATTAATGTATACGTACAGCAGTTTTGTGACTGGTGAGGAGGATATGACATTGGAAAAGTCCAGTCTTCAGCTAGATAAGTATAGCCCGTTGCATTTCCATTCTTGGTGATTTTATGTATATACATTGTGTATCTGCAATGTAGCTAATTATCCAACCCATAAAACGAAATAGATAAGGAAAGAAACAAGGAAAAGAAAATAGAAGTTGGCCAGGCGCAGTGGCTCACGCCTGTAATCCCAGCACTTTGGGAGGCCGAGCTGGGTGGATCATAAGGTCAGGATATCGAGACCATCTGGCTAACACAGTGAAACCCCGTCTCTACTAAAAATACAAAAATTAGCCGGCTGTGGCAGTATGCGCATGTAGTCCCAGCTGCTGGGGAGGCTGAGGCAGGACAATGGCGTGAACCCAGGAGGCGGAGCTTGCAGTGAGCCGAGATTGCGCCACTGCACTCCAGCCTGGGCTACAGAGCGAGACTCCGTCTCAAAAAAAAAAAAAAAAAAAAGAAGTTAACCTGTATGCCATCAACTATTGTATGACTCTGTGTTCTTTTATAAATGCTAGATTCATGAACCATTGCCAGAGAAGGTCATTCACTTTAACTGGAATAAAACACAATAGCAAAGTAATTTTCTTAATCTCCTGTATGAGTTTCCTTTCCTGCATCACATTTCCATCCCTCATTTCTTTTGTCTCATTTCATGTCTTCCATTATAGTGGTTTTAATATGCTTACTCCCCAATCTCTTATTGGCCCACATTCAAACCATTTACTGTAGGTAATTAGCTTTAGTGTGTCTGAGCCTGTGTTATCTCAGCCTGTTCTGTTCACAGCAGTCTTTTATGAGTACCCTTCTTATATCAGAATTCAAAGCAGAAAAATAGGATCAATGTCTGTCGAGGACACTGTGGCTTAATTTTGCAGTTTCTAGCAACTAATTGCTCTCTTATACTCATTTGATTAAAACCACAAATCCATTGACAGATATGCTGTTTAATGAAAAAACAATAGGCTAAGCCTGACTGAAATTTAAGAAGGGCTTCTATGTTAGTGAGTCCCTGAATCCAAAATCAAATACCTAGCAACCACAGGATAAGCTACACAAAACGTGCTTAGAGAAACTTCAGACAAATTGAAACCAAGTTAAAGAATTTGCATCCCCCTTACTCTCTTAACAGCTTTCACATTTCCCTCAGTTCGACTAAACTTTAGACTTGCTTTTTCCTGATTCTAGGCACCTGACATCTCTTTTCCTAGAGCACTTACTCTGAAAAACTTGTAATTCATTCTTTCCCTGCCCCTTCCAGATGTAAATACTTTCAAAGATATCTTGCTGATTTTACAATTCAGGAATGTCTTTTTCAAATAGCTAGGGGCCATCCCGTGAAAATTCAATCATGAAGGAAGGTAGTGCCCCTATTTCCCAGTTTTTGCAAGAGGATAGGAGCCTAACTTCAGTGGGCTCCTCGCTGTAAGTTGTAAAACTACCTCCTGTCTTGAAAATAAAAAAAAAATTAAAAAGTTTACTTTTTCTTGGATTAAAGCCGGCTGGCAAACACAGACGGCCTATGATCTTTCTCTTACCCCACCTCCTAAACACTCTACCTGCTTTTGTTTGAGCAGAGTTGAGTTCTGGTCTTTCTCTTCTATTGCAAATAACCTTGAATAAAGTCTTCCTTGTCTATTTAAATTTGCCTGATGCAGTTTTTGCTTTGACACCCCAAGGCTGGACAAAAATATAAAAATTTTTTAAACTACAAGTTTTAATTTATAGCTTTTTCTGGGACTGGTTCTGGGCTATCAGCCAGGTATTGTAAAGCTGGAAAATAAGAATTCAAAAAGAAGAAGCATTTCCATTTCCAGTTTACATCAGAAAGTGATTCATATGGAAGATTATTAAATTGTCATATATTCATGAGAGAAATAATGCTTGAAAATAAAAATTAAACCAATAAATTAAATTAAATATTTTGTCACTCTTGATTTTTCTCTAATTATTTCTTGAGAATATATATATAGGTAATGCAGGAAAATGTTTAGTCTATATCTACATGTGGCATTCCATTTATTCTGCTTTTACATAGTAAAATCCAATATCTATTCAATGAAGAAATTTTAAATGATGTTGATATATTATCCTGTCTTTGAAATTATAGTCACTACACGCAATATTTGACGCTAGTTTATAGTTCACTGTTGACATAGAGATTGCTGATGGGTTTAGAATGCAAAGGCAACAGGTAAGGTGCTGCCGTTACTCAAAAACAAGAAAGTAAGCGAGGTAGAATGGTGGGAAGGGAAGTTAGATGTTGAGTTCAGTTGCTGACAAATTGAGTTTATGATGCTTATGATTTACCCCAAAAGAGATGTCTGCTATGGGCAAAGACATGAGAAGACAGATGAGGCTTGGAATTGGGCATTTGGTAGGCATGAAGGGAGGGGGCGAATATTCTACAGAAGAGAGAACTTGAAGTCTTCAGATGGAAAAAGATGAAAGAGAGAAGAGGTTAATATATCATAGAGAGCAGAGAGAAATTAACTGAGCAAGGTCCCAAAGAAGATGATCAGGAAGATTCATAATAGAATGAAAGGACTAGGTTAGTAGATGACCCTGAAAAAGAGGGGACCGCTTTGCCACTGAGATGAGATGAAATAATAGATACATGTTAATCTGTAAATGGAAGGTAAAGTGGTGTAAATGAAAGCTGAGAATGATCCTATTTAATAATCTGTCTTTTCTCTCTGAAGTAAGAAGTAATACCATCCATGGCAAATAATATTATGATGCAAAGCACAATAGAAGCTTCTAGATGTCTGCTCCATTATGGAGATAGCTCTAACTGAACCAGTTTCAGTATAGAGCTGTGCAAGCCATTTGTGATCAGGCATTGCTTTGTAACATGTCAGTTCATCACTTTCCAAATCACTAACACAGCTGTCACTGTCCTGCATAAAAACCTCAGAGTTGGTGAGTCACTTTCACCATGTGTTGTGGTGGCAATTTGAACACTCTCTATTGTATGCCTTTACTGCTTTATTGGCTGTATGTAAGCACTGGCTGGCAGGGGTGGAGTATACTTCTGTATAACTGGTGTTAAGCTTGACTCTCTAAACACCTCCTCAATAAAATACCTTGTGAAAAATTGAATTGTTTTAATAAAATTGACTAATTCCACATCTGCAACATATCTTCTTTACTGTGCTTCACTTTATCGTGCTTTGCAAGTTTTGCAATTTTTACAGATTGAAGGTTTGTGGCAAACCTGTGTTGAACAACTCTATCAGTGCCATTTTTCCAACAGCATAGGTTCCCTTTGTGTCTCTGTGTCACATTTTGGTAATTCTCACAATATTTCAAAATTCTTCATTATTATCTGTTCTGGTGATCTGTAGTCAGTGCTCTTTGATGTGACTATTAAAATTTCTTCTGCAGTTTCCTCACCTCTCTTAGCCTTCACAGAATTAAAGAGAGTTTGAGCCTTGCCCTGGGTTAGGCTTTGGCTTAAGGGAATGTTGTGGCTGGTTCGATCTTCTATCTAGAACACTCAAACTTTCTCCATATCATTAATAAGGCTGTTTTGCTTTCTTGTCATTTGTGTGTTCACTGGAGTAGTATTTTTAATTTCTTTCAAAAGCTAAAATTTGTATTGACAACTTGGCTGTTTGGTGCAGGAGGCTTAGCTTCATGCCTTCTTCACTAAGCTCAAACCTTTCTAGCTCCTGATTTAAAGTGAGAGATGTGTGACTCTTCTTTTCACTTGAACACATAGAGGCCATTGTAGGGTTATTAATTGGCCTATTTTCAATATTGTTGTATCTCAGGGAATAGAGAGACCCAAGGACAGGGAGATAGATGGGGGAACGCCCTGTCATGGAGCAGTCAGAACACACACAGTATTTGTTTATTGTTTGCCATCTTAGAGTTGTATGGTTCAAATAAGGCAAAACAACCTTATTAATGATATGGAGAAAGTTTGAGTGTGAAGGCTAAGAGAGGTGAGGAAACTGCAGAAGAAATGTTTGAAGGTCTTTGCCTAAACCAGTGTCTAGAAGGTAACAGATACTGGTTAGTGAAGTTTAAAGAAATAAGCCATCTTCCTACATAGAAGTGCAATATGAAGCAGCAAGTGCATAGAAGCTGCAGCAGGCTACTCAGAAGATCTAGCTTAGATCATTGATGAAGGTGCCTAAACTAAACAACAGATTTTCTTTGTCTTTTTTTTAACATCTAATAATTTCATTTTTTTATTTCAATAGGTGTTTTGGAATCAGGTGGTGTTTGGTTACATGAATAAGTTCCTTAGTAGTGATTTTGGAGATTTTGGTACATCCATCACCTGAGCAAACTACACAGTACCCAATGTGTAGTCTTTTATCCCTCACCCCTCTCCCACCCTTTCCCCCAGGTCTGCCAAGTCCATTGTATCATTCTTATGCCTTTGCGTCCTTTTAGCTTAGTTCCCACTTATGAGTAAGAACATATAGTGTTTGGTTTTTCCACTCCTGAGTTACTTCACTTAGAACAATGGTCTCCAATTCCATTCAGGAATTGGCAAATGCCATTATTTTGTTCCCTGTTATGGCTAAGTAGTATTCCATGGTATGTATATACCACAATTTCCTTATCCACTCATTGATTGATGGGCATTTGGGCTGGTTTCACAATTTTGCAACTGAGAACTGTGCTGCTATAAACATGCATGTGGAACTATCTTTTTTGTACAATGACTTCTTTTCCTCTGGGTAGATATCCAGAAATGGGATTGTTAGATCAAATAGTAGTTCTAATTTTGTTCTTTAAGAAATATCTACACAGTTTTCCATAGTGGTTGTACTAGTTTACCTTCCCACCAGCAGTGTAAAAGTGATCCCTTTTCACAATATCTATGCCAACATCTATTTTTTTTTTATTTTTTGATTGTGGCAATTCTCGCCAGAGTAAGATGAGTGTTATTTGCATTTCCCTGATTATGAATGATGTTGAGCATTTTTTCATATGCTTATTGGCCATTTGTATATCTTCTTTTGAGAATTGTCTATTCATGTCCTTAGCCCACTTTTTAATGGATTGTTTGTTTTTTCCTGCTGATTTGTTTGAGTTCTTTGCAGATTCTGGATATTATTCATTCGTCAAATGTATAGATGGCAAAAATTTTTCCCACTCTGTGGATTGTCTGTTTCCTCTGCTGATTGTTTCTTTTGGTGTGCAGAAGCTTTTTAGTTTACTTAAATGCCATTTATTTATCTTTGTTATTGTTGCATTTGCTTTTGGGTTCTTGGCCATAAGGTCTTTGCCTAAGCCAATGTCTAGAAGGGTTTTTCCAATGTTATCTTCCAGAATTTTTATAGTTTCAGGTCTTAGATTTAAGTCCCTGATCCATTTGAGTTGATTTTTTTAGAGAGATGAAGATCCAGTTTCAGTCTTCTACATGTGGCTTGCCAATTATCTCAACACCATTTGTTGAATAGGTTGCTCTTTCCCCACTTTGTGTTCCTGTTTACTTTGTTGAAGATCAGTTGGCTGTAAGTATTTGGCTTTATGGGCTCTCTATTCTGTTTCATTGGTCTATGTGTCTATTTTTATACCAGTACCATGTTGTTTTGGTGACTATGGCCTTATAGTATAATTTGAAATCAGGTAATGGGATGCCTCCAGATTTGTTATTTTTGCTTAGTCTTGCTTTGGCTATGCAGGCTCTTTTTTGGTTCCATGTGAATTTCAGGATTGTGTTTTCTAGTTATGTGAAGAATAGTGGTGGTATTTTAATGGAAATTGCATTGGATTTGTAGATTGCTTTTGGCACTATGGTCATTTTCACAGTATTGATTCTACCCATCCATGAGCATAGGATGTGTCTCCATTTGTTAGTGTCATCCAAGACTTCTTTCAGCAGTGTTTTGTAGTTTTCCTTGGAGAGGTCTTTCACCTCCTTTGTTAGGTACACTCCTAAGTATTTTGAAGTTTTTTTTTTTTTTTGTTTACAGCTATTGCAAAAGGGGTTGAGTTCTTAATTTGATTCTCAGCTTGATTGCCATTGATATATAGCTGAGCTACTGATTTGTGAATATTTATTTTGTATCCTAAAACTTTGCTGAATTAATTTATCAGTTCTAGGAGCTTTATGGAGGAGTCTTTAGGATTTTCTATGTATACAATTCTATCATCAGCAAACAATAACAGTTTGACTTCCTCTTTACCAATTTTTATGCCCTTTATTTCTTTCTCTTGCCTGATTGCTCTGGCTAGGATTTCCAGTACTATATTGAATAGAAGTGGTGAGAGTGGGCATCCTCATCTTGTTCCAGTTCTCAGGGGGAATGCTTTAAACTTTTCCCATTCAATATAATGTTGGCTGTGGGTTTGTCATAGCTGGCTTTTACTACATTAAGATAAACAACAGATTTTCAATGTAGACAAAACAGCCTTCTATTGAAAAAGATGTCATCTAAGACTGTGCTAGCTATAAAGAAGTCAATGCCTAGCTTCAAAATTTCAAAGGGAAGGCTGACTCTCTTGTTAGAGGTAGCCAGCATCTTTAAATTGAAGCCAATGCTCATTTTCCTTTCTGATTTTTCATAAAGAATTTCATAATTTCATGAATTTCATAATTCTTTAGGGTCCTAAAGAAGTATGCTACATCTACTCTGCTTGTGCTCTACAAATGGCACAACAAAGCCTGGATGACGATACATAAACAGAAAAAGCTCTTGGTTTACTGAATATTTTAAGTCCATTGTTGAGACCTACTGTTCAGATAGTTTCCTTTCAAAATGTTACTGCTCATTGACAATGCACTGACTCACCCAAGGGCTCTAATGGAGTCACCCTTATGAATGATTTTGAGACGTTCAAGATTTCAGTGAAGGAAGTAACTACAGATGTGGTAGAAACAGCAAAAGAATTAGAATTAGAAATGGAGACTGAAGATGTGACTGAATTTCTATAATCTCATGATTAAACTTGAAGGAATAGGAGTTGCTTCTTATGGACAAGCAAAGAAAGTGGTTTCTTGAGATGGATCTACTCCTGGTGAAGATGCTTTCAACATTGTTGAGATGATAACAAAGGATTTAGAATATTTCATAAATGTAGTTGGTAAAATAGCAGCAGCAGGGAGTCAGAGGATTGACTCTAATTTTGAAAGTAGTTCTACCATGAGTCAAATGCTTATCAAACAGCATCACATGCTGCAGAGAAATCTTTCCTGAAGGTCAATGAATGTAGCAAACTTGATTGTTGTCTTGTTTTATGAAACTGTCACAGCAACCCCCGCCTTCAGCAACCAACCACCACCTTAATTATTCAGCAGCCATCAACACTGAGGCAAGAACCTTGACTATCAAAAAGATTACAACTCCCTGAGGGCTCAGATGATTCTTAATATTATTTTAACAATAAACTATTTTTAATTAAGTTTACCCACTTTTAGAAATAATACTGCACATTTAGTAGACTACACTGTAGTTTAGTAGACTACAGTGTAGTGTAAACATTAACTTTTATAGGCACTGGGAAACCAAAAATACTTGTGTGCCTTGCTTTATCACAATATTTGCTTTGTTGCACTGATCTGGAACCAGACCCACAGTATCTCTGAGGTATGCCTGTATTTACAGAAATCCATGGGCCTCTGAGAATAAATATTGACAGAGTACCTCTCTTTTTCTATCTCTCATTGCTCAATCATTTTTGGAGCTCACAATAGTTCTTTGCATTAAGTAAAGTGTCAATAAATGTTTCTGGAAGATGACTGTATTGTCTTTGACTTTTTGTTTAAATCTTGTATTGCTTTACTTTTAAACTTTTCATATATTTATGCTTTATTTCACCAGTTAGATTTTAAGTTTTTGAGGAGAGTAACTCTAGTTACAACATTCCGTATTAAAGCCTGAATTGACTTAAAAAGAAAACTTTGGAAGAGGCATTTTGTAAGAAAATCACATTACATAATTCATCCCATGGCTAGCCAAAAATGGTTTGAGAATTATAAGCACAATTGAAATATTTTTAATCGAAATTATATAATAAGTATAAGAACATATCAATTTTTTCAGATTTGATTTTTAAATTTTATTTTGAAGCAGTCTTACTGATATTCATGGGAGGGAATGCTAGTACTAATAGTAGAACATGTTAATATTTTTAGTATTTACAGAATTCATGCTCATCAGTGAGAAGACAATCTTGTAAAAATTTTAAAGTTTTTTATTTTTTAGTACATTTTTCCAAATTCTTTTTATGGATGACAATATAAATAGCTATTCGGTATCTTAAAATAAACTGTAGAATAGTACACAAATTTGCTTTTGGTCAATATCTACAGTGAAACTTGTGAAATGAGAAACATGTGCTATTCTATTTCCAACCTAGAAAGGAAGTGAAAATAGTAAAAACTGCATCCACAAAATAATTCTCATTCGTTACTAGTCTTTCTTTTAACTGGAAATCTTTTCCAATGATCTGCAATGAGAAAAGAATTCTTGCAAAATTAGTAGGAGTATGGGAACAAAGAAAATGAACAAATGTAAATGCAAATGCAATTTTTACTCCCTCAAAAACAGAAAAAAAATTTAGCAAAGCCCCTTATTTAGTATTATAAAAGCAACACCGCTGCCTTCTGGTAAAAATAGAAATTGCAATCCCAGAAAGACTGAAAGGACATTTAACATATTTTTTCTTTTTTTTATTTGTTGATGGTCCAAAACTTAGTGAACATTTTCTTTTCTTGAGAATATCACATTTTTATGTCTAGGGCCTCAAATTTGTTCAATTGCTTAATTAAATATGATTTTTAGGATTAAAAGAGACACTGTATAATACCCATGACTAAAAGTTGTGGGTTGTGTTCCTTTTAATCTATAAAGTGAACTTCAGCATATACTAGTGAAAAAAGAAAGCCTGAACTTTGGAGCCACAGATACCTGGATTCAAGTTCTATCTCTGATTCTACCTTTGTGGCCTTGACGAATTAATTTCCCTGGGTTTCAGTTGTTTCACATGCAAAACAATAGTGGTGTCGTGAGCATAAAATGTGTGATACATCTAGTACATTTTGTCACACCGAGTAGATAAGCAATAACTGATAACTACCTTATTTTCATTAGAATTACCTGATTTCTGCTATACTTTTTTTGAAAGTGTTTTCATGGATAATGTTATTCAACATGGTTTTACTGCTTATAATTAATTTTCAGACCTTCAAATCACCTGTCAAAGATGCCTGGTAGCTGGGCGTGGTGGAGCATACCTGTAGTCCTAGCTATTGGTGAGGCAGAGGCAGGTGGATTGCTTGACCCCAGGAGTTCTAGTCTACAGTGAACGATGAGGGTGCCACTGCACTCCGGACTGGTATCAAAGTGAGACCGTGTCTCAATAAATAAATAAAGACATATGGTAATTATCAATACATTATTTACTTATATAAAAAGAAAGCCAATAATAGATTTATTTAATCTTACCAGGACCCAAACAAGATGTATATAGGACAAGGAAAAGAGAGGGAAGAAGGAAAAAATTTGAACATATCTGATATTGTGACTTATGTTCCCTTTCCTTGGGTAAGCTTTGCTGACAACAGTCAGAGACCAGTCAAAATATTGTGTCATTGTGCAGCCAGACGGATCAGTTGTTTCCATATTATTAGAAAGATTTCAAGAATATAGCAGCAGAGTATGTCCTAGGATGTCTTTTTTTATGTCTGAGTGTCTTTAGCACCTGTACCTTAGTTATGCCAAATCTGCCGCATTTTCCTTATCAGAATTTCTCATATTACTATCATCATATGTTGCCTGTACTCTGCCAAACTACTTCTGGATCTATTCATGAAATATCCAATAGTGTTATGTTCATACTATTACTGAAGTAGCTCACAAAGCAGAGAAAGGAGGAATTTACCAAGCGGTGTTCTCTAATTTGTTGTTGTGGTTATTTCTGAAAGGAAGAGCCCTGGGCAAAATTTAAAAACAAAAAAATTTCTCTTTACTGCTTCCCAATTTTCTGACACCCTTTCTTCCCCAATTAACCTCATCCATCCCAAAGAGCACATGCTTCCATGTTTTCAGATGAAGCCCGAGTAATGTCTTAACCTCAAAATTACCCCATTATTTTTATGTCTCTTTTACTTTCAAAACTAAATGTTTATTCTCTGAGACTAAAGTTAGAAATAAGAAATCATCATTAAATCACTGACAACAAAAATTGAGTCATGTCTCCCTCCCGCACTGCATCTTCTTCAATGCAATAGTTGTATTCAGCAGTTTTCAACCCTGGTTTAACTTTAGAATCACCTGGGAAATTTTTAACAAGTTAATTTAATTTGTCCTAGATAGAGCTTGAACATTGTTAATTTTAAAAATTCCACGAGTGACTTCAATTGTAGCCATCATTGCCAACCCTAAACCCAAAACCTAGTTAATAAATTTCACGAGGTAAGGAATAAGTTTTTTCATAGGTTTGGAAGGGAGAATTGTACTATAATTATGTTTATTTTCTCTGTATAAGTAAAGCAAGAATACAAATTAGTAAAGTAACTGGAAGAAGTGGGGCTGATAGGATTCAATCTATAAAGAGCCTTATTTTTATCCCATTGCTATCTTCAAGCATATTTTGTAGGCTCTACCTTCCCCACTCCCTTGACAACAGTCTAAGATTTCATAGCTATATGGTAATTTTAGGCATTAGAAAAGTCTTATTTCTCTTATACCCCCAAATTAGAACTCACTCATGAAAAAGGTACCAATAAGGGAAGAGAGGGTAGTTCTTCATTAGTCCATCTTGTTTTCTGTGCTCTTTGCATCAGGGAAGGGATGAAAGAAAGACAGGAAGAGGGGCAAAATCCCTATATGACCAGGGTCTACACCGTCTTCTCTTGGCTGACACTGGCTGACTTCCATGCCCTCCATTATGGCATGGCTTCAAAGACTGCTTCATTTATGAGGTGCAATGTTAGGTCCATGTTTGCCTCTGAACTGATCAATTCCCAGACAGATTGTTTCCCCTTGAGCTGACTTCTTACAGCACTATCTTTCTTTGTTCCTTACTTTAGTAGGAAGGACCTCACAGCAAGGAGCACCTGAGGCAGAGTTCCATCAAGTATAGTAATGCCTCATGGCATCTTATTGCATGGGAAATTCTCACCCTCAGATGTTAGGAATGCAGCTATTCCTGTAAGACTCCCTCTGTTTGCATCAACAGCTGTTTTTTTGTTGTTGTTTGTTTTTTGTTTTTTTGTTTTTTTAAATAGCTTATTTTTTAAAAAATCATTGTTTCTAATATTACATTCTAAAATTTTCAAATCAGTGTTATTAGGGAAAAAATATGTATCACAAAATGCACCATTTTTAAGTACACAGTTCAATGATTTAAAAAAAGACACTAACACTGCCATCACTGCTGTGCCCTTCTCCAATAAAGCATTAGCCATATCACCAGAGAGCTCTAGTTTTTTGTTTGTTTGTTTTTTTAATAAAGAATGATTTTTGTTTGGAAAGCAACATCTGTCTGCTTACATGTGCTCACTACTGCTGGATTACCAGTATCTCTAGCCTCTTCGACAAACAGAATCTATTCCATCCTTTTATGTGCTTATTTGCCATATGTGTATCTTTTTTGGAGAAATGTCAATTTGGATGCTTTGCCCGTGTATTCATTGGCCCATTTATCTTTTATTGTTGAGTTGTAACAGTTCTTTATATATTCTGGATGCAAATGAGTCCCTTATCAGATATATAATTTGAAAATATTTTCTCCTACTTTTGGGTTACCTTTTTATTTTTTATGGTATTGTTTACAGCATAAAGTGTTTAATATTAAGTCAAATGTTTCCATTTTTTAATGTTGTCATTGTGCTTCTGGTGTCATATCTGAGAAACCATTGTCTAATCCAAGATCACCAAGATTTACCTTTTTTTTCCTTCTAAATGTTTTAGAAGAAATATTTACAAACTTTAGCTCTTACCTTTAAACTTATGGTCTATTTGGAATTTAGTTTTATATAGATGTGAGGAAGGGGTCTAACTTCGTTTTCTTGCATATGGATAAATTATCATTTAAATCAGTTAAGATAAATATGAGAAAATATATGTTTATATAGTCTTTCATATTCACCCATGTACTTACCTTTTCTAGTGCTCTTTATTTGTTCATGTGAATTAGTTACAATCTAGCGTCATTTCTTTTCAGCCTTTTTAGCACGTCATTTCATTTCTTTCAGAACTTACTTGAGTGTTTCTTGTAAGGCAGGTTTGATAGGAGGAAATTCTTTCAGTCTTAGTTTATCTAGGAATGTCATTTCACTATCACTTTTGAAGCATATAGTTGCTAAATATATATTTTATATTCGTTTTTTTCTTTCAATACTTTGATTCTGTCATTCCCCCCTACCTTCTAGCCTGGATATTTTTGGAAAAAAGTCAGCCATTAGTTGCATTGTTTTCCTCCTGTGCATGTTGACTGGGTTTCCATTTTCTGTTTTCAAAATGTTCTCTTTCAATAGTTTCAATAAGATGTGTGTAGCTATGAATCTCTTTGTGTTCACCCTTCTTTGGACTTTGATGATGTTCTTGGCTATGTAATTTAAATTGTTCAGCAAATTGGGAAGTTTTTAGCCATTACTTCTTAAAATATTTTTTGTCCCTTTATTTCCTTCTATGATTCCTATTACCTTATATATTGGTATGTGTGATGGCTTCCCATAGTTGCTGAGGCTCTTATTTTTACTTATTCTTTTTATTTTCTAGTCCTCAGATAGAATAATTGGGAGATCTTCAAGGTTGCTGATTCTTTCATCTGACATTTCTAATCTGATGTTGTTTCCCCAGTGAATTTTTCATTCATTACAGTTATCATACTTTTCAATTCCAAAATTCCCCTTTCTTTTCTATAATTACTCCTTATTAATATTCTCTTTGAGGTATTTTTATCATAATCTTATATAACTCTTTAAACATGGTTTCTTCAGTTATTTGGGCATATTTGTAATAGTTGTGTTGAAGTCATTGCATACTAAGGCTAATATTTGCTCCCCTTCAAGACAGGTTTCATCGACTATTTTCCCTGAGTATGGGTGATGATTTCCTGCTTTAGACGCTTCACAATTTTTTTGTTGAAATCCAGACACTGACGAAAATATACTATAGCAATCTTTGAATTCATTTTCCCTGCTGGGTGTGTCCAGAGATCCCTGTTAAATTTCTTGCTAGTCTGGTAGCACTGCATGTTTCAACCAGCATCTCAACCTCACACTAGCTGCAACACTGGCCACTGAGATTGCCAGTGACTGAGAAAATGCCCATGGGCCTTGAGTTTCACTGTATTCCACTCCAAATCAAGTCAGCCTTCTCTACCTGCAAAACTGCTGGTTTTCACAGTCTGACACCCTTATAGTACTACCACGATGATGAAGCTGGTGAAGGAACAAGAGCATCCCCAGGCTAAAATACATCAGAGACTCCTATCTTTTTTCTTTTTCTTTTTTTTTTTTTTTTTTGCCTCAAGACAGGGTCTCACTCTGTCATCCAGGCTAGAGTGCAGTGGTGATCACAGCTCACTGCAGCCTGGACTCCTCAGGCTCAAGTGATCCTTCTACCTCAGCCTCCCAAGTAGCTGGGACCACAGACATGGGCGATATCCCCGGCTAATTTTTCATATTATTTGCAGAGACAAGGTCTCCCTATGCTGCCCAGGCTGGTCTCAGACTCTCAGGCTCAAGTGATCCTTCCATCTCGGCCACCCAAGCTAGTGGGATTACAGACATGAGCCACCATACAAGGTCTGCTTTTCTTATACAAGATTTAGTAGGTTTTTTTTTGGTGAATACGTATTTCCCAGTCTGTCATATGCCTGTGTTTGATTCCCAGGGACCTGAAGTGATTGTTTTTGATAATTTTGTATAGTTTTGTTGTATTGCTGCATTTTTGGAGAGGATTTGATGAACCCCTCATTCCATCATTCTAGTAGATCAGGTTTTTACAGTGTATGTGCAGAAATACTGAAACTAATTTGTGTGTTTATAAGGTGTATTAGACAGAATTCTAAAAATGCTTCTTCCCCAATATTCCACACCCTGGGCTACTCAAAGAAGCTCTTTACTGATACTGTGGTCAAGAGACTTTGTAAATGTAATTAAGATAATGGATCTTAAAGTAGTGAGTTTATCCTGAATTGTCCAGGTCAGCCCAATCTAATTACTTGAGCTCTTAAAAGCAGGTAATTTTATCCAGCTAGGGTCATAAAGAAGCAGCAAAAGAGAGAGCAGGAAAGATGAGACAGAGGGGAAGTCAGAGAGATTCAAATCTTGAGAAGGAGTCCACATGTCATTGCTGGTTTTGAAGATGGAGGAAGTCGGGGGAGGTGCATAAACCAGGAAATGTGGATGTTCTCTAGGGCCCAAGAACAACCTCCAGACATTGTTGTAAAAAAAACAGGGACCTTAGTCCTACATTGCTATGTGTATTAGTCTGTTTTAACACTGCTATAAGGTACTACCTGAGACTGAGTAATCTATGAAGAAAAGAGCTTTAATTGACACACAGTTCAACAGGCTCAACAGAAACTGTGACTGGGAAGTCTCAGAAAACTTACAATCGTGGCAGAAGGTGAAGGGAAAGCAAGCATGTTTTACCATGGTGGAGCAGAAGGGTGGAAGGAAGTGCTAAACACTTTTAAATTACCAGATCTCATGAGAACTCACTTATAAGACAGCACTAGGGGGATGATGCTAAACCATTAGAAACTGCCTCCATGAGCCAGTCACCTCCCACCAAGCCCCTCCTTCAACATGTGGCGATTACAATTTGACATGAGATTTCAGTGGGGACACAGCCAAACCATATCATCATGCAACTGAATTTGCCCAACAACCTGAATGAGCTTGGGAGTTAATTCATCCCCAGAGCCTCTAGAAATGAATACAGCCTTGGACAATAACTTGATTTCAACTTGTGAATCCTGGAACAGAGAACTACCTGAACCACACTATTCCTGGGCTTCTCAACTACAAAACTGAGAGATAAATGGATATTATTTTATGACATAAAATTTGTAGTAATCTGTCATGTCAGCAATAGAAACTAATACTCTATCTAGTATTGGACAAATAATGTGTTGTGGATAACAAAAGCCAGTTTTCTCACGCTTTAAGAAAGTATTTACAAATGAGGAAAAGGAAGATTAACATGAACTCTATGGTGTTGGATTGCAATTGGAGGTATCCATATTCATACATACATAAATTAACACAGAAATAGATGTTATGTATGTTAACATGCACATCTTGGTTTTCAATTATTTGATCCTTAAATAATGGAAAGTATAAGAAGAGCCTGGAGTATCTTGTGGTGCTAAAAAGTAAGGATGTCCTCAAATAATGATGTAAATATGTCCAAAAAACACAGGAGCCAACATACTGTGGCTCCAATGTCTACATATAAAACAATTTGACAAAAAAAAAAAAAACCTAGTGGATAATAACCTAGTCAATTAATGTATATTCGTTCAAATAATAGAGTAACTTTAAATAACAGAGAGAAAGGGACAGTTCTTTCTTAGATTACAATACCAATTAATACATGTTACAGAAGTGATGAATACAAAAAATCACTATTAGCAAAAACCATATTAAGCATGCAAGAATCAAAAATGGATGCTAAAATTAGTGGATGAAAGTTTGTTGAGAAACAGGATATTTGGATGGTCTCAAAGTATCCCTTCAAGAGCTAGTTATTAATAACACGGGAGAAAATAAAATTAGAGTGGTCATTGCTGGCAGATATATACCTTAACCAAGTGATCAAAGTTCTGTCATATTTAGACATGTACTCACTAATATGTGCGCTGAGAAGAGTATATCATTTTTGCCAAAAAATATGTATAATGTTAATATAATCATGAGAAAACATCAGACTAATCCAAATTGATAGATATTCCACAAAATAATTGGCCAATCCTTTTCAAAATTGTCAAGGTAATATATGGTAGACAGCCCCCAATATCATCCTAATGATAGTCACAATATGCATGCCTCTTGGTACTACCTATTGTCTTTTCTTCCCACTCTATACCAGGCATGGTAGGCAGATTTGTAAAGACATCTTCTCCTCCCTGGCTTATTCAACCAAATATGAATCAAGGTGTTGTAGTTTACTGCAAAGTTCTTTTAAATCCTTTTAAGGACTTTGCAGCTGGAATTAAGATTACTAAGGTCATCTGTATGACCAGTAGACTGTGGTAGAAAAGATGGTATGTCACTTCTAAAATTAAATCATATAAGACACTGTGATTTCAGTTTTGGTTGCTCTCGTTTTTGTGTCATTCACCCTGGGAGCAGTCAGCTGCCACGTTACAAGACCTATGAAGAGGCTCACATGTTGAGGAATGAAGTTCTTTTTCAAACAAACATGTGAGCACACTTTCTTACAAGCAGATTACTCAATCCCAGAGAACCCTTCAGATGATTACAGCCCCAGCCAATATCTTTATTGAGACCTCTTGAGAAACTTCAAACCAGAGCCACCCAGCACAGCTGCTCCTGAAATCCTGACACACAGAAATGGTAGGATAATAAATGTTTCCTGTTTTAAGCCACTGAAGTTTAGAGTTATTTGACACCTAGAAATAGAGAGGAAATATATCATGAAGAAAAAAGACTGGGTAACCATTCCAGATTGGAAAAGATTAAGAAGCAGTAATAAATAAATGTAACGTGGGATCCTTGACTGGGTTCAGATCAGATAAAGACCACCGAAGCAGGAAATTACCCTGATCCCTTTGCAGGGGGGAACTGGAGTGTGGACACTGGAGCTAGCTTGTTGCTTTGGTGCCGGCAGGGGTAAACTCCACTCACTAGAACCTGTTATGCTCAACCCCTTGTGGAAGAGAGCACATAAGTGAGTGGATGCAGGAGCCAGGGTGAGTGCTTTTGGGCACCAACAGGAAACATCGTGCAGGCCCCATAGAAGCATCTAATGGGGAGTACCTGCGACCCCTGAAGCTCCAGGGGCATGCTTTACAGCGTTCTTTTAGCTTTGCTGTCTGCTGATGGCTTAAGTGAGAAACAGCTCAGTAGGCCCTCTGCCTTTTGGCGTGAGGCAGTTGCTCTCCACCAGTGAGGGCAGAGGGTCAGAGTGATAGCCTTTAGCATTCGCACCCGTGGCACCTGAGCTGTTGTTCAACATCCAGGAAAAATCAAGTTGCATGAAAAAATTGAAGGGTGGTGAATGTGAAGGACTTTATTGCCTATGAAAGTGGCTGTCAGCCGCAAGGGGAGCTGGAAAAGGGATGGAGCAGGAAGGTGAACTTTTCCCGAAGTCCAGTGGCCTGGACTTCTTCTCTCCAACCCCAAACCAGTTTCCAATGTCCAGCTGCTTTTCATCTTCTCCTCGCCTGCTCTGCTGGCAAGGATGGGGGGCGGAGTGGGCCATGGGTGGTTTTGGAAAAGGCAACATTTGAGCAGGAAAACATGAATGTATGTTCTCACTTTGGGCTGTGGTTCCAGGCTTGAGGGTGGGGCCTTTACCAGGACTCGCTCTCTTCTGCCCAGAATTTCCCAGCCTCCTGTCCTTGTCACCACTAGTGTTAGGATTGGCAAAATTTTAATAAAATCTGTAGATTAGTTAATAGCATCATGCCAATGCTAGTTTCTTTGTAATTGTTTCTAGTTTTAGGTAATTGTTCTATGGATTTTTAAAATATTAACACTAGAGAAAGCTTATAGAGGAATTTTATGTGTACTATTTTACAAAGTCTAAAAGCACTACAAAATAAAATTTTACATGGAAAGTCAGACGCACTAAATTTGAAAAGAAAAAAATGATCAATTCTTGATAATTTTTATAAGCTAAATTAATTTTAGCTGAAGCACTAAAATGTTATAATCCAATTTACCCATTGAGTTTTTCAAAGTGGATTATCTTTCATCTATTTTTGATTACTCATATGTGCTGTAAAAGTTAGTGTTTATTGGACTTTACTGAAAAAAAAGCTGAAGGAGCCTGGGGGAAAAGAACATTACATTTCAAATTAACATCTAATATTATTTCCTTAAAATATTTCACTATTACAATAAACTGAGATAAATTAAATACATCCCACACTTTTTTATCAGATATTTTACAAATAAACCATCTGTAAAATGTATCCTACTTACATAAATGTTATATATTAATCTGTCATATATAGAAACTTGTGTAAGAGAATTTCCCTAATATATATTTCATAATAAATGTGGTTTGTATTGAATTAAAAACATCTGTTGAGATACGAGAAATCACTGGATTAAATTATTAATACATTCACCAAGTTCAAAAGTATACTAATTTCCCTTTCCCATCCATAAAATATGCTTATGTTCACAGAGATAAGGCAAGTTTCAAACCTGTGTCATTTAATAAGCTCAAACATGACAATTTTGTATAAACATTCTGATTTAATAAATGGTATGAATATATATTTTGCATACTTTACAATAAAGAAAATTTTGAAAGAAAATGGATCTAAAACTTTGTTTCCCTTCAATTTACATAGTAAAGTCAACTGCATACAGTTCTTTCCATGTGTAAGTTTTACATTTGTATTTTCTACAGTTAAGTAAATCTAAATGTTAAATTTTAACACATATATCCAATTATGTACAAAATTACAATGTCAATTTATAAGTCAAGCTTACTTAAGAATCATAAATTACAAAAAACACATTATGAATAATTTTGTTCTAGAAGTATCATATCAACTCATATGATCTAGGTGAACCCAAAAGTAAAAAATAATGATTATAAATTATGGTAGTGTCTGTAAAACCCTGTTACAAAGGAGGTATTCTTTTAAAATATGTACCTTATATATAAAAGCTCCTGACTCCTTTTAAGGACCAAAATTATTTTCAGTTTAACCATTTTCATTAAAACACTTATTTAAAAAGTATCACCTTATAAAACTGAGTATATAAAATACAATGCAGCCCTTGATAACTAAGAATCTTTATAAATGCCAATTATTTAGTGACCTGTTTATCAAACTATTTCTATGGATGGGGTGATTTTTTTTTTTCTTCCTCTAAATTAAGTGGCCCTAGACTAATATATTTGTATAGTTATTCTGTTTTCTTCCTTACTGCCATTTCACATCTCTATCAGTGAGTTCCTCAGGATTTGCCTTTATGTTACAACTATGAAAGTCTTCAATCCAATTCCCTGCTTCCACACAAAGGACACAGAAAGCCTAAACTTTCCTTTTTTCTGGGCTCCAATAGGAAGCAGCATTTACAACGTGTCTGGCTTGGTGGGAAGAAGATTGTCAATTGAGGTATCATGTGTGTTCATCTGCCTATCTTGCCCTATTTCTTTGGTTGCTATAAATTTCCTGCTTCTCAAATATCTGGATTTTTGGCTACCTATTTGGCTTCCGTCTTTGGTGTTTATGTCTGTCTGGTTTTAGCAGGTCTCTCTGATTCCTGACCCACAGCTCCTCTCCTTCTCTAATATTCAAGTGTGCTGCTTCCTTAACTCCTCATTCCTTCTCCTTGAATTTCACTTTACAATTGCACTAGTTTCTATCATCGTTGGCCATAGATTACCACAAAACGTAATTTCTTAAATTCTGCAAATTTCTAATGTTTCTAATCTTGGTTCCCTACAAGATCTAACACTAAGCTTGTGTTATCCTGATTACAGTGTATATAAAACAATGCTTGTGGAAAACTAACCTAGGAGAAAGCTTATGGGGAAACCTGATGATGAATTTTATTAAATTAATAACCCTTATAAAAATTTCAAATGTAATACTATCTGGATTTGAACTTCAATACTTTTCTTAAGTAAAATTCTTAACCATGGTAGAAGTTATGGTTGTTCATGTTCACTCATCTATACCCTCCATATTCTCAGCAAAGTTGGCATAAATCTGACCTGAATAAATAGGGTTATAACATTATCAGGCTTGTAAAATACTTTATCAAATCAATGCATCAGTTAAAGCAGGGGTCCCCAGCCCTGGGCTGTGTGTGGCCTGTTAGGAATCGGGCCACACAGTTGGTGAGCTGAGAGGCAGGTTGAGTGAGCATTACTGCCTGAGCTCCGCCTCTTATCAGATCAGTAGTAGCATTAGATTCTCATAGGAGTGCAAACCCCACTGGGAACTGCACATGCAAGGGATCTAGGTTGCACTCTTCTTATGAGAATCTAACTAATGCCTAATGGTCTGAGGTGGAGCAGTTTCATCTCAAAACCATACCCTCTTCCCCCATGGAAAAATTGTCTTCCACAAAAATGGTCCCTGATGCAAAAAAGGTTGGGGACTGCTGAGTTAAAGGGTAGGGTTTAATATTTTAATTAAACAGTAATAGATGACTACACTATACAAGGCACTGTTTTAGGTGCTATGAGTAATGTGTTAAGTGATTGGCTTTTCAAATAAGAAAAATTAAAGGTATATAAGTATTGATCAATAGTTTCATGTTTAGTTGGCATTTGTCTTTACTGACTGGTACTTTCCTCTTAAATATATGTAATTGAATAATACTATCACAGAATCATAAATGTGTTAAAAATTGTAATATCAACAATTTACCTCCTGGAATTCTTGAGTTAAAGTGAAAATATGTGTATACAATGCTGATATTTTTGTATTCACCATATACTAGGACACAACGATGATAACTAACATATTCTAATAGTTCAGTAATTTGCTTGGAGAAAGGCCAGGCTAGTATACATAAATTTAAAAACAAATTACATGGTAAACCTGGTTTTAAATTCATAGGCTTTCAATAATAATTCCTGGAAATCATCACACAACTTTGATTAGTTTAAATTTTTATACCATAAATGTTCTAAGCTCAAAATATTAGCAGTGAAAATTAAAATTAAACATGTTGTAATGGGGATAGAAACATTTTTTTTTAAGTGCAAATTTTTCTAATTGTGGGCATTTTTTCTTGTTATTGCTTGAGGATTTCATATCTAGACAATGGGAATGGGAAATAAGTGTGTGTGTGTGTTCGTGTGTGTGTGTGTGCTCGTGTGTGTGTGTGCTGTGTTTTGAGGCTTTACGTGGGCTTTGAAGGCACAAGTCTGTTTCTTGCATAAAACAAAAACTATATATGTAAAAAAATACATTTGATTATAAAAACATCCATTTTGTAAATATGATTGTCCATATTGGATAGATAATGCTGCCAGGCAATGTGTGTTCTTAAAAATCGAGGTAAATTTTCCAGGTGTAAAACAGTCTTCTCTTTTCCCATTTCACCCTTCTTTTACTATTTTGTTGAGATCCTGTTCTGCTAAAACATTAGTCACAACTGCATTCTCTTTATGAAATGACAAATCTGTGGCTGATGGAGGTGGTTTATACAAAAAGATTGCAAATCCATTGAAGAACATGGTGATAACTTTACAAGTAACACCTAAGTGAAAAAAAAATTAATCATGTGTTTTTGTTTTTAATTATGATAAAAATTATCGCTGAGAAAAATCTTCATGAATAGAACATTTTTAAAGAGAATAATTACATAACCATTACAGTTCTATGTTTAAAATTTTTGAAACATTAAGGGGAAAGAAAAAACATTTGTATACAATTCAAGTCACTAGTACTTATTTTCTTTCTAAGCTGTAATAGAGTACAACAATTAACTTATTCTTGGTTATGCTTGTGCATTCTTGTAAAATAAGTGTTGTATAGAACTAAATAGGAATTGGGCCACCATCTAGATTTGTTAACACAAGCCCATAATCCCAGTACTTTGGGAAGCTGAGAGAGGTGGATGTCTTGAGTCCAAGAGTTCGAGACCAGGCTGGGGACCATAGGAAACCCTGTCTCTACCAAAAAAAAAAGTGCAAAATATATCCAGGTATGATGATACAGCCTGCAGTCTCAGCTACTTGGGAGGCTGACGTGAGAGGATCGCTTGACCCCTAGAGGTGGAGGTTGCAGTGAGCTGAGATCACACCACTGCACTCCAGCCTGGGTGACAGACAGAAACCCTGTCTCAAAAATAAATAAATAAATTTGTTAACACAATATCATATCTATAAAAAATTGCAAGCAACCATAAGTCAATAATGAGGGAAAGTAGTTTGTAACATTCTTGAACCTGAATAAATTGAAGAATATTCCCTTCCAGGACAGAAAATAATTCTAAAAATTAAAAAGGTTTAGATGACGAGTTGGTGGGTGCAGCGCACCAGCATGGCACATGTATACATATGTAACTTACCTGCACGTTGCGCACATGTACCATAGAGTCTAAAGTATAATAATAATAATAGTAATAATAATAAAAAAAAGAAAAAAAAAAAAAAAAAAAGAAGAGGAGCCATTAGGACCTTCAAGGAATAAAACATCCTCTTCAACTAGAAACAATTGTGCTGAATAGGTAAAACACTGCCTTTGACTATTACATTAGTCATAGTAGATTTGAAATATGTCATATTAGAAATAGTCAGTTAGAAATAAGATTACATTCCTCTCCAATGTTGGAAGTGGGTGTTTTAAGAAAATTATTCAGCAAGACTGGAAAATGAGAGGAAAGAAAAAGAATCAATAGAAGAATGGGAATTCTGAAGTAGTTCTTCACCTATTCAGTAAAAAAATAAATAAAGGCCTTCTAAAAGAGAATACGAAAAAAAAAAAAAAAAGGTTTTGGAGTTCTTAAAGCCTCTGTGGGAGGATATCACACTCAATACTTAACCAAATCTACTCTTCTTATCAGCTAAAAATATGAAACATTAAAATTCACTTCACAAACTTTGATTTATTTCCAAGTAAATCTGATTTTAAGTTGTTATATGAAGAGAAACTAGTTCCAACCACAGTATAAGCATTTAATAATTGCCAGCCTAATAAATTCAATGTGGTCTCACAGTATAGTTCTTGCAGTAGCTGGTTTCTTTTTGTTGATTATTAATATTTTGTTTAAAAACATGTATTTGAAAAACAGGAATGCTCATTCATCTAGGCATTACTAGTTTATAGAATGATTAGTTACATAGGTACAACTTACAACTTTTTTTATTTGTTTCATTCTGAAAATTTTAAGGTTTTTATATATTTTGTGAGGGGATTCCCATTCATCATTGACTAGGAAAATGAACGATTTGTTATCTATCTATATCTTTGACCAAAAAGTACAAACAAAATGAATTAAATAAATTTTAAACATAAAAACATTGTATGTAGGCATGATTGTGGTAAAAATACATAATTTAAAAAATTGAATAAAAAATGGTTTTTAACAACAGGTAAAGTAATGGGATGATTAATTTTGCCTGTACTTGTCAATACTTACTCCCCAAATGCTATAAGAATTTATACATTATTCTTCAGCAAATATTCTGTTACTCTATCTCTATCAACTGAGAAAGTATACTCTGGATTTACATGCATGTGAGAGTAATAATAAGCCTATCTTGATCAACCTGTGTCAAAATCATCACAATGAAAATCACACATTATATTAGATACATGTGTATACATACATTCAGGAGTTCTCTAAGATATTTTAGTTTCTTAGGTTATTTTTCAAATTTTAAATTTTTAAATTTCAACTTTTATTTTACTAGTATAAACTAGATACATGTTTTACTTAATCTTAATCTTGCCTGAAATTTCATTCATTGCTTAACCAAGACATTACAAACTGCAAAAGGCAAAAAGAATTAAACATCACAGCTAACCTTCTAAACTATAAAAATGTTCCTTACAATGTGCCTTAGAGACAAAGGATACTTCCCTGCCTGAGCTGTATGTGTTTGCAACACCTAGATACCTAGATGACAATCATTCCAGGGAGTTTCTCAGAATTCTCTTTTAGCTTTTGAGTATACTTTCCAAAAACGTTTGAGATAAGTTATTAAAAGAAAATTATATACTGTATGATGTAATGAAAGCTAGAATTTTATTTTCTTGTATTTAATACTGAGGCTTGCTGACTCCATCTGTTCAAAGCCTTTCATAACATGCTGTGATAAGTGTTCTTTGCTTCAAGAAGACTACTGGATGGTTCAACAATGTGGACTGAACATTTCAAAATACCTGTGACCCTAAGTAACCAACAATGAGATTTTTTTTTTTTTTTACATTCTTAGTTTACTCTAAAATTATCAAGAAGTCACCACTTACTTATGGCTACTAGCATATGGGCCATCTTGATGTTATCATAAATCCGGCAAGCTCCTTTAATTCCACAATCATTTATATCCCAAAGAATACATGTGCTGTCTATTGTGAAACCAAATATAATTGGTCCAGGTATTGTTCCTAAAAGAATTATGGGTGAAATATATGACAGTAAAGATTACAGTTTAGAATTACAGATTTTTTTATACATGATCATACATATATTTCATAGAAATAAAAACAAGTATTCATCTGTCCACATGCAAATTAATTCATGTACAAGTCAAAGGAATATAAAGCACAGATACAACATTCTAAAATAATTATATGTAATTACTATGTATTTCTAATCAATTCAAAAAAGTATTTCAATAGAAATATCCAATATATATTGGGCTAAAAGTTAATATTTTAATTCACCACTTTTCTAATATAATGAATAAATATGCCTTTGAAATTAGCTATTATACTTGTTAAAAATCAAAATAAATTATTCATGATGCACAAATAAATCTGCTGAACTACAGTATATGTTGTATCTGTGTGGGTGTGCATGTGTATACAAACTAACGTGGGCCTCTGTATGTATTAGTGTATGTATATACAAATATAGTCTTATAATACCATATCTAGAAATATCACTATCTTATATACCCGCCACCATTTCCAAGAGGCCATGAAGTACTCAACTTCCACATAGTTAAGGAACTTCCAATTATTTGAGGTTGTAATTTTTAGACAAAGATTTCAGCTACATCCAGTCTGTTCTTTCATGACCTGTAGCATGATATAGTCAGAGTACTAGACTCAGAGTTAGGAATCATTTTCGTAGTTTCATTTCTATCACTAGCTGTGTAACTATGGGCAAAACCCTGCACTTCTCAGGGACTTAATTTACTCATCTGAAAAAATTGGCAAGTTGGACTAGGTGATCTCTAATGCCCCAACTTTTTGTTTTTGCTTTAATAAATAATCTTAATATTATGTTTACTGTGTCTGTCTTTCTTGTAATTTGTCCTGTATCTGGAACTTTATAAAATTCTCTGGTACAAATTCTTTCTTCCAATAATTCTTAACTAGTCACAATATCCATACCACAGTTGCTATTGAAACATTTTAACATCATTTTTAATTGCTAGTGTAACATAATAGTGTCACAAATAGAGACAAAAGCAGAAAGAAAAGATATTATGTGTTGATGACCATATTTTATATTTGAAATAGGCATGATACACCTTTTAAGGTTTTATTAGCAACAGAGTTGGAACAGGTAACCAGTCAGGTAGGTTAAAAGTATGCAATATGTAAATAATCCTATATCTGAAACATTGGAAAATGGCTTCCTTCAACAAGAATGATGTAGCCTTCCACTATAATTTTTTTTGCCACAGGCCATAAATGAAAAAATCAATAACACTAATGAACCAAAATAGCCAACAGTTAGCAATGAATAAAGAAAAATGGCATACCTAATAATCGAAGGACCATAAATTGTATTCCCAAGGCTAGGGACCGTTGTCTGTGATTAACACACCTGGTAATATTAAATACATATGAGACCAAAAAAGGTGGTATAGTATATTCACTCTTTGAGCAAGTTCACATTTATAAGGGTTTAGCATTCCTATATTAAAGTAAATGTTGTAGACACAAAATAAACAATGTATTTGTAAGAGCTTATAAATGGTTTAATCTTCCTGGAATTATAAAAGAAGAAAAATGTTATCTGACCTAAAATATTGCAAATAACACCAAAGAGTCACTAGTCTTTATTAACTTTAATAAATGTAAAGAGAAAGGGTATTCATTAACAAGACATATTTTCCATAAAAGTCATCAATAAATTATGTATAGAAGGAGTGTACCTCAATATAATAGAGCCCAAATATAACAAATCCACAGCTAACATCATACTCAACGGTGAATACCTGAAAGCCTTTCCTCTAAGATGAAGAACAGGACAAGGATGCCCACACTCATGAATTCTATTCAGCATAGTACTACAAGTCCTATCTAGAGTAAGTAGGCAAGAAAAATAAAAGGTATCCAAATTGGAAAGTAAAAGGTAAGATTATCTCTGTGAAGATGACATGGTCATATATGTAGAAAACACTAAAGATCCTGCCAAAAAAGCACTACAACTAGCAGATGAATTTAGTAAAGTTTGAGCATACAAAATCATAATACAAAAATCAGCTGCACTTCTACACACCAACAATGAACAAAAGACATCAAGTAAACAACAAAATTTACAATAGCATTGAAAAATAAAATACTTAGGAATAAAGTTAACCAAAGAGGTAAAATACTTGTACACTGAAAGCTATAAAACACTGATGAAAGAAACTGAAGAGGCCACAAATAAATGGAAAGATATCCCTTGTTTATGAATTGGAAGAATAAATATTTTAAAATATTTATCCTACATCAAGTGATCTGCAGAATTCAGTGTAATTTCCATCAAAATTTCAAGAGCATCTTTCACAGAAATTGAAAAAACAATCCTAAAATTCATATGGAACGACAAAAAATCCACAATAGCTAAAACAGCCAGAGGGTGGAACAAGATGATGGACTGAAAAGCTCCAAGTTAATAATTATCTACACAGAAAAAAAAAACACAACACTTTAACAAGAATCAAAAGTCAGGTGAGCACTTATAATACGTGGTTTGAACTTTATATCCCTGAAAGAGGCACTGAAGAGATTTAAAAAAAAACAGTCCTGAATCTCAGACACCACACCTCCCCAACCCAGGCAGTGGCAGTGTAGTACAAAGAGAATCTCTGGGGGTGGGGAGGGAGAATATAGCAATCGTGAGGCAATAAAATCACTACTGTTTTGTTAGAGCAGAAAGGAAAACCAGACCAACTCACCTGACATCTGCCCACAGAGGGAGCATTTAAACCACCCCTAGCCAGAGGTTAATCTCCTATGCAGCAGCCCAAACTTGAGTGCTTACAAAACAACTCACCACCAAGGACTACAGCACTGTGTCTCCAAGTTAACTTGAAAGGCAGTCTAGGCCATAGGGACTGCAACTCTTGGGCAAGTCTTAGTGCTAAATTAGGCTCAAAGACAGTGGACTGGAGGCACACGTGACATACTGAGACAACAGCTGGGACAGACAATGGAGTCCTGGTATTACTCCTCCACTAATCCCAGGCTGCACAGCTCCAGGTTCCAAAAGAAACCCCTTCCTGCCACTTGAGGAGAAGAGAGGGAAGAGTGGGGAGGATTTTGTCTTGCATCTAGGGTACCAACTCAGCTACAGGAGGACAGAGCACCAGTCAGAGTTGTGAGGCCCTCCCATTTCAGGCCTTAGGTCCCAGACAACATTTCTAGACACACTTTGGGCCAGAAGGGAGCTCACTGCCTTGAAGGAAATACACCAGTACTGACAGCGTTCATATCCTTTTAAGTGAAGAGCCCTTGGGCCTGAATAACCAGCACCAATACCCAGGCACTACATTGAAGGCGCTGGGTGAGAACTCTGAGACTTGCTGGCTTCCAATAAGACTCAGCACATTACCAGCTCGGTGGCTATGGGGCAAAACTCGTTCTGCTTCAGAAAAGCAGAGGGAAAAGTAAAGGGGACTTTGTCTTACACTTTAGGTACCATCACTGCCACAGGGGGGTAGAGCACCAAGCAGATTATTGGAGTCCTCAATTCCAGAACTTGACTCTTTGACATTTCTGGACTTGTCCTGGGCCAGCAGGGAGCTCTCTGCCCTGAAGGGTGAGTCCCAGGCCAGGCAGCATTCACGACAAGCTGACTTAAAGAGGCAGTGGGACGTAAAGGAACATTGGTGGTAGTCTGGCAGTACTCCTCGTGGCCTGGGTTGGAGGTGCCTATGGGGTGAAGCTTCTCTGCCTTTGCAAAGGGGAAAGAAGAGTAGAAAGGACTACACTGTGTGGTTTCCATGCCAGCTTAGCCGCAATACAATAGACCAGGTAGACTTCTAAGGTTTTTGACTCTAGTCCCTGACTTCTGGGTGGCACTTCTAGACCCACCAGTGCCTGTAGGACCTCCCCACCCAAGGGAAGGACACATGCGTGGCTGGCTTTCCCACTTGCTGATTGTAGAGCCCCAAGTCCTTAAGCAAACAGAACCAGTAACCAGGGAGTGGTTACAGAAGGCCTTGGAAAAGACCTGAAACTTTGCTGGCTTCAGGTATGACCCAGTGCAATCACAGTGGTGGTGGCCACAGAGGTGTTTGCATCACTCCAGCTTCAGCTTCAGGTGGCTCAGAACAGAGAGAGAGACAGACTCTGCAAAAACCACAGCATTACTGGCCTTAGGGTGCCTCTTAAAGCAGATACAACTAAAATCAGAACACCCAAGTCCTTTCAAATATGTGGAAAGCCATCCCAAGAAGGATGGCTACAAATAAACCCAGACAATGAAGACTATAATAAATACTTAACTCTTAAATACCTAGATGTTGAAGAACATCTACTAGTATCAACACCATCTAGGAAAACATGAACTCACCAAATGAGCTCATGGCACCAGAGACCAATCTGAGGAACAGAAATATGTGATGTTTCAGACACAGAATTTAAAATAGCTGTGCTGAGGAAACTCAAATAAATTCAAAAAACACAGAGAAGGAATTCAGAATTCTATCAGATATATTTTACAAAAAGACTGAAATAATATTGGCCAGGCATGGTGGTTCACACCTGCAATTCCCAGCACTTTGAGAGGCTGAGGCAGATGTACCACTTGAGGTCAGGAGTTTGAGACTCAGCCTGGCCAACACAGTGAAACCCTGTCTCTACTAAAAATACAAAAATTAGCTGGGCATGGTGGTGCACGTCTGTCATCCCAGCTACTCGGGAGGCTGAGGCAGGAGAATCACTTGAACTTGGGAGGCGGAGGTTGCAGTGAGCCAAGATCATGGCCACTGCTCTCCAGCCTGGGCAACAGAGCAAGACTCTATCTCAAAACGAAAAAAAGAATCAAGTGGAAATTCTGGAGCTGAAATATGCAATTGGCGTATTGAATAATGCATCAGAGTCCTTTAGTAGCAGAACTGATAAAACAGAATGAAGAATTAGTGAGACTGAAAACAAGCTTTTTGAAAATATACAGTCATAGGAGACAAAAGAAAAAAGAATAAAAAACAATGAAGCATGCCTACAGCATCTAGAAAATAGTCTCAAAATGGAAAATCTAAGAGTTATTGGTCATAAAGAAGAGGTAGAGAAAAAGATAGGTAAGAAAGCCTATTCAAAAGGATAATAACAGAGAACTTCCCAAACCTAGAGAAAGATATCAATAATCCAAGTACGAGAAGGTTATAGAAGACTAAGCAGATTTAACCCAAAGAAGACTACCTCAAGGCATTTAATAATCCAACTCTCAAACATCAAGGATAAAGAAAAGATCATAAAAGTAGCAAGAGAAAAGAAACAAATAACATACAGTGGAGCCTCAATACATCTGGCAGCAGACTTTTCAGTGGAAACCTCATAGGCCAGGAGAGAGTGGCAGGACATATTTAAAGTGCTGAAGGAACAAAACTCTTACCTTAGAATAGTATATCTGGTTAAAATATCCTTCAAACATGAAGGAGAAATAAAGACTTTCCCAGACAAAAGCTGAGGGATTTCATCAATGCCAGGCCTGTCCTATAAGAAATGCTAAAGGGTGTACTTCAATCAGAAAAAGAACATTAATGAGCAGTAAATAATCACCTGAAGGTACAAAACTCACTGGTAATGATAAGTACAAAGAAAAACACAGACTATTCTAACACTGGAACTGTGGTGTGTAAACTACCCTTATCCTAAGTAGAAAGGCTAAATGATGAACCAGTAAAAAATAGTAACTACAACAACTTTTCAAGACATAGTACAATACGATATACATAGAAACAACAAAAGGATAAAAAGCCAGGGGACAAAGTTAAGGTGTAGAGTTTTTATCAGTTTTCTTTTTACTTGTTTGTTTTATCAATAACAATGAATCCAAAAGGACTAAACTCTCTAATCAGAAAACACAACCTGGTTGAATGGATGATAAAACAAGATCCATTGACCTGTTTCCAACAAGCAAGACACTTCACCTATAAAGACACACATAGACTGAAAATAAAGAAACGGAAAAACACATTCCATGCCAATGGAAATTGAAAGAGAATAGGAGTCACTATACCTAGAAAAAAATGGATTTCAAAACAAAAGCTATAAGAAGGGACAAAGAAAGTCACTATATAATGATAAAGGGGTGAATTCAGCAAGAGGATATAACAATTTTAAATATATATGTAGCCAACACTGGATCGCCCAGATATACAAAGCAAATATTAGTAGAGCTAAAGAAAGAGACAGGCCCTGATACGATAATAGCTGGAGACTTCAACACCCCATGCTTTGCATTGGACAGATCTTCCAGATAGAATATCAAGAAAGAAACATCAGACTTAATCTGTACTATAGACCAAATGGATCTAATAGATATTTACAGAACATTGCAACCAATAGCTGCAGAATACACACTCTTTTCGTCAGCACATGGATCATTCTCAAAGACTGACCATATGTTAGGTTACAAAACAAGTCTTAAAACATTCAAAGTAACTGAAATAATATCAGTCATCGTCCCTGATCAAAATGGAATAAAACAAGAAATTAATAACAGGAGGAATTTTGGAAACTATACAAATATATAGAAATTAAACAATATACTCCTGAATGACCAATGGGTCAATAAAGAAATTAAGAAGAAAATTGAAAAATTTATTGAAACAAATGATAATGAAAACAACATGCCAAAATCTATGGGATATAGCAAAAGAAGTACTAATAGAGAAGTTGATAGCTATACATCAAAAAAGAGGAAAAATTTCAAATAAATAATCTAATGATACATCTTAAAGAATTAGAAAAACAAGAAGAAACCAAACCTAAAATTAGTAGAAGAAAGGATATAATGATCTGAGGAGAAATAAATGAAACTGAAATGAAGAAAACAATACAAAAGATCAATGAAAAATTAAACAAAATTGACAAACCTTTAGCCTGACTAAGAAAAAAAGGAGAAGATGCAAAGTAATAAAATCAGAAATAAAAAAGGACACATTACAAGTGATACTGTAGAAATTCAAAGAATTATGAGTGGCTACTATGAGCAACAATATATATGCCAATAATTGTAAAATCTAGAAGAAATGGACAAATTCCTAGATACATACAACCTACCAAGATGAAATCAAGAAAAATCCAAAGCCTGAACAGACCAATAACAAGTAGCAAGACTGAAGCTGTAATGAAACATCTCCCAGTAAAGAAAAGCCCAGGACCTAATGGTTTCAGTGAAGAAAAGCCAAAGCTACCCTAAGCAAAAAGAACAAAACTGCACATGTACCCCTGAGCTTAAAATAAAAATTAAATAAACAGTAAAAAAAGAAAATGTAGTGAGTAAATATTAAGGAAGAAAAAAAGAAAAAAGCTAGAATTCATTAGGAAAGATATACAAAGACTGATGACTCTATGGAAGGACAGGTATGAAATGTACAGGTATGAAATGTGTTTGTGCAGTGGGATACAAGGAGGAAAAGAAACTGGAAACATAAAACACAGGTGAACAACACAGGTAATAGCCAGTTTCTTATTGATTAGCACTGCTTAAGGAAGATTTAACGTCACAGTGCCTAATGCATAAGGTAGAATGCATGCCATTCTGATTCTGGCATATTGGAATGCATTTTATTTCTATGATACTCAAAACTGAAATTTCTCCAGCTCACAGCTGAAGCTTCATGAAAGAAGCAGAGAAAACACCAAGCACAAGCCAGGCAGGCAATGTGAAGACACTTTCACGTGCATATCATTTAAATCTCCTACATATGGGGTTCTACAGAGGAGCTTATCCAATGCCACAGAACTAATGATCTTGTAAGGGCTGACTGGTATTGAACCAATGGTCAATATGAACCCCAAATGAACCCTGAGTCCATTTGCTTTCCATCAACATGTTGCCTTAGGGAATGAAAATTTCTCAACGTGCTACATACCTTAGGATAGACACAGTTATAGGAGTACCAGCCATAAAGGTAAAAATAATTACAATAAAGAAAATGCAAAGGAATATGGGCAGTTTCGCACAATGAGTTTCACATTTTCCAGCTTTAGCTTCAAAACCAAAAGTTTCTGCAGTGGATGTTGTTTCTGTTTTCCTTTCAATACAGGAACAGTTGTAATATACCTAAAAATATTAGACATAAAAACAATGAAAGTGATCATTTAGGAAATAAATCATTGTAAATTAAGTATTCTCTAGACATGGCAAACACTCTCATACTGTCTTAATCCATATAAAACAAATTATGCTGAGAGAATATTTAACCCTTAAGAAACTAAGCAAGCGGAAACAAACCATATTTATGATGTGGAATTATCTGTATTTGACTTTTGTGGCCATTACTTCAGCTTGTAACCTGCTATAGTAATTACTGACTTACAAAACAATTTAATGGGAGTATAAGTTACGTGACCTTGCACATTCTACACTTCTTTCAACAGTAATTATTTCTTAAAGTCATTTTACATCTCAGATCCATTCTTCCATATCGTTTATCCTTACTATAAATCTTTTTTAGACATTAAAGCCTCAACGAAATCAGAGCAGAGCCAGAGAAATCAAAGAGAAGCAGTGCTTTCATTGTTCCAAAGGCCAGAAACTTTTTTTTTTTCTTTTTTCTTTTTGGTGCTAAAGCCATTCTAAGACCACTGGTACCAATTCAGGAAAACCAAATATGCAGATGACACCTCCAAAATTGACTATTACATATTCAGCAATCAGATACATCAAATAATGAGGTAATTCAGCCTTTAAAAATTTTAAGGAGAGAAACTGAGAACAGTATTTTCTATCCTAATGAAACTTTACAACTCTCATTCGCCTGCAATATAGCAGTTAGTCAAGGTCAGATTTTGTAGTTTGGGTCACTGGTGTGAAATATAAGATTAAAACTGTATTGCTGTGAACAAATGTATATGGGTGTTTATTAAAAGTATTATAAATGTATATTGCCTATCTGAAATATTTCATAAGAAAAATATTGTGTATCAATTGATTATTTCATGGACCGATTGGACATAAAAGTCAGGACAAATAGAAAATTTGCAAGTCAAAATCATTTGCTCTTCCTAAAAAATTCTAGAAGACAACTTGCTGTGTAAGATAGTAATTATCTTAGCAGTGGGTGAAAAATATAAATATTAAATTAACCATATCGAAATAACCAAAACTATTTTAAGTATGCTCTGGGTATTAGATTTTCTGTGTTGTTTCCTTGTGCAGGATGGTATTTGTGTCTATATATATTTAGTTATGTGACTAAAACCCTTCCTAATAACTCCTTGTCATAATCTGCTTCTAATCAAAGTTAGCCAATAGCATTTATTGGTCATATATACAGAAAAAAATTCAAATATTCAAAATTGTCATATAACTCTTACACATCTTATTCATTGTTTTCATTTATACCACAGTATATTTCCCTCAGATCCTTTTAAAGTTATCACATTATCTACCAATGCATAATATACTGTGTACTACTCATAATCTGAATACTATTTATTTCCAAGGCTCTTAAGTTTAGCTAAGATGAAACATTTAGATTCTAAGATATAGTACAATAAAATTGTATTGAGTTCTTTTAAACTATTTAACTGTACAAAAAAGAAATAACATCTAGGCACACTGTTTAGTATTCAGATCCAGAACTAAATATGAATTTGTACTTAAAAATAAATTGATTTGAATATTTTAAATGTATTCATGGTACATCAAATAAAACAAATACTAAGTTTCTATTATATAAACTGCACCTAGTGAAAATAGGAAAACTCTCTTGCCTTCAAAGATCTTAAACAGTTAAGGAAAAATAAAATTGACCCTTGAACAACACAGGTTTGAACTGCACTGGTCCACTTATACGCGGATTTTTTTTTTTTCCGGCCAAACATGGATCAAAAATACAGTATTCGCAGGATGCAAAACCCATATATACTGAGGTGCTGACTTAAAGCGAGTTCTTCAAGGCCATCGGCGGGACTTAAGTATGGCATATTTGGGTACATGCAGGGGTCCTGGAACTCATTCCCCATGTATTGTGAGGGATGACTATAAAACAATTTGAAAAGGTAAAAGATATTTCATAACTGCAACAAAGTGATGTTACTAAAATGTTTGTAACTTCCAAATAGATTTTTCAACAATAACTGCAAGAGGCATGAAGGAAAAAGAATCTATTTCAGCTGGAGACATCATAGGCCGCTTAATGGAGGCAGTGGAGCAGGAAGGCAAGAATAGGCATTGCATAACCCCATTACAGAAGTCAAGATAATCCATAAACATATTGCCTCATTAAGGGAAAAGTAGGAGACATAAGCTACCTTTGGCTTCCTGTGTGCAACTGAGTTTGAACAGCCTGCAAAGCAGGGAGAAAAATATTGGACTCCATCTCCACAGACAGGATAATAATATGATCGCAAACAGTTACAATTGGCATTACAAGGGGCTATCAAGTTTCCCAATTCTCCAGTCCTGTAAATAAGAAATGAAAGAAGGGTAAATGATCTATGTCATAACTTTTAACTAACAATTTCGAAGCACTGTTATATCTTACCATTAGGTCATTTATTCACTCACTCAACACAATTACTAAACAAATAAAAATCTTCCTTTGCACATAAAGTTTAACTTCTTGTCGGAGAGAGGCAATAAAAACAATAGTCATATAGTATAGTATCTGTCAGTAATTTAAAATATATAAGGCAGAATAAGTGAAGAAAACAAGAGCTTCTCATCTGGAACCAGGTAATTCTCTCGTGGGGTTGGTTCTGTGGACTGTAGAATGTTTAGCAGCTTCTCTGACCTCCACCAGATACCAGTAGCACTCTCCTTCATTACAGCAACCAAAATATCTCCATACAGTGCCAACTATCTCAAGGATGCAGACAATATTTTAAACTTGGAAGGATGAACAAAATCATGCTGTTGAACATAAGCATCTCATCAATGGGAAAACTGAGGTCCAGGGAGATTAAGTTACTTTTCTTTCCTTACCAAATATAATTTTCCCAGTCCCCAGGCTCAGTGTCATTTCAAGCTGCCTCTTAGAGAAAACATCTTCCCTAATATAAAGGGTTACACTAATCAAAAATGCATCCCTCATACCTCATTTGTTTATTTATTCATTCAAACAACATATATTGAGCAACTGCTAGGCCCTATGCTGGGTAACGGGAATACAAAGCCGAGTAAGACAGTCTCTGCCCTCAAGGATTTCACAGTTTAGAAGTAGAGAGGGACTTAGATAATTATTCACTAATATGCTAAGTGTGGTTACAGATATCAGCAAAGTGCCTTTTAGAAGCACCAAGGAAGGACACCTTGGTGTCCTTCTAAGCCAAAGTTTAGAGAAAAGGGGCTGGAGGAGCTACTGCCTGAGATGCGATTTAAAAAACGAGTAAGAGGCTGGTGCAGTGGCTCACACCTGTAATCCCAGCACTTTGGGATGCCAAAGTGAGTGGATCACTTGAGGTCAGGAATTCGAGACCAGCCTGGCCAACATGATGAAACTCATCTCTACTAAAAATACAAAAATTAGCTGGGCATGGTGGCAGGCACCTGTAATCCCAGTTCTCGGGAGGCTGAGGCAGAAGAATCTCTTGAACCCACAAGGCAGACGTTTCTGTGAGCCAAGATCGCGCCACTGCACTCCAGCCTGGGCAATAGAGTGAGACTCCATAAAAAAAAATTATAAAAAATATATAAAGAATGAGTACAAGTAAGCCAGTCAAATGGGGAAGGGGAAACGTACTTCAGAAAAAGCTGGTACAAAGGCATAGAGTAGAGAAACAGCATCCTCTGTGGAGAAATATGAATGATGTCTGAGGCACAGAGTGATGGGAAATGTAGCTGGAGAGGAGTAAAGGACCAGTTTAATTGAGAGCCACATGGGCCTGACAAAAGGTAATCATTAAGGTATTTTTAGACTAGAAAGTGACACTGTCAAAAGTTCGTTTTAAAGAAGTAATTCTAGGAGTTGTACAGAGTATGAATTTGAAGAAAGGGGACCAGTTACAATACCCTAGACAGTAGATGATGACAATATAAAGGAGAGCTAAGATAGAACATATGATGATAGGAAGCAGATTAAAGAAAACTTTTGGATGTAGAATCAGTAAGATTTGGTGATGGATTGGTTGAAGATGACTCTTCCTGTTAAAAATGGAAGAGGCTACTCAAGAGGCTTAGGCAGAAAAATCACTTGAGCCCAGGAGTTTGAGGCTGCAGTGAGTTATGATTGTGCCACTGCACTCTAGCCTGGGCAACAGAGTGAGATCCCATTTCTAAAAAAAAAAAAGAATGGAAGAGTCAAATGTGACTCCTAATATCTAACTTGGTGTTTAGGTACAGGAGAACAATGATGAGTATGGTATTGTACGTAATAAGATTAAGAGTATTTCCAATTTAGTGAAGAAATCTTGAATGGAGCTAGATTTCTTAATAACCATTTGGACACAGATGTAGCTGAAACCACGAACATGTATAAGATCAGTCACATAGTGTATGGAATGAGAAGCGTACTGAAGTCTTGGGAGTCCACTTATTTAATAAACACACAATGAACACCAATTATGTGCTAGACTACTCAAGGTGGTAGAATTACATTTAAAAGAAAGAAGGAGCTAGAGTTAGAACTAGAAATGACAGATTGAGGGAGAGAGAGAAATGGATGAAAGGAAGGGAATGAGGGAATGAAGGAGAAAAGGAGACAGAGGGAGGGAGAGGGAAGAAGGGAGAAAAGAGAGAAGGAAGGGAGACAGGGGGAAAGAAGGAAGGGAAGAAGGGAGGAAGGGAAGGGAAAGAGGTAAGGAAAGGGAAAGAAGGAAAAGGGAAGGGAAGAAGGGAGGCAGGAAGAGAAGGAAACCTCTGCCACCATGAAGCTAACTTTCTTGCATCAGGGGTCAAACACAGTAAATGAGTGATTTCTGTAAGTATTAGAAGATAATCGACACTATTTTGGAAAATGATGACATATAAAGTAGGAGGAGAACAAGAAAGTCATGAAGAAAACAAATTAAAGAGAAAAAAACAACTAAATCAGTAGGGAGTCTGAAGGAAAGAGTGATCAAGATAGTAATCTGCCACTCTGCCTGCAGTCTCATCTTATTCAAATCTATTCCACGGACGCTGCAAGATTTATCTTTATCAAGTATGATATATCAAGGGTTGATCACATTCACAAAAGCAATCACCAGAGTGTCTGCTCACAGAGCTCATAACATAGATGCAGAAATTAGATAACCAGAGAAAAACCATCCCTGCAACTCTAGAAATAGCCTTTACACAGCAATTTTTAAAGTTCCCAATATACAATTCTCATATTATTGATAAATAGTTACTGAGATCATACAAAGTATAAGACAGCATGATGCAAATTATAGTAGAAACAAAAAAATATAGCTTATATTCATTAATATCAAGTGTTGGTCACATTAGTCTACATATTTTATAAAGGTTTACTTCTTGAGGTAAATAGAAAACTATTAGTAGAAAAAGAGCAGATGTTTGTGAAGTTTATTAAATTTTCTTAGTGTGTACATAATATCTAAAAATATTAAAATATCCTATTTTGAAATGTTTAATAGTTTTCAAAATATAATAAAATAAATGTGCACATATGAACATCTTTATGTTTGTCACAAGTAGAATGCATATATAAACATCTTTATGTTTGCCACAAGTAGAATTCAAACATTAATTTCTTTATTATTCTATAATTATGCCTCTGTAACAGGCTAAAATTTTCCTAAAAGTATTGCAAAATATTGATATGCCTCTTTAAGATGCTATTTCATATAATCAATAAAATTCTGGCTAAAGGTCAGATGCAGAAAAAAATACTGTGTGTATACACTATGGTATTCCTATATTCTGTGAGGTTTTAAGTATTAAGTAAAACACAAATCATCATTACCACCACTGATCACCAAAATAAGACTCAAAGTTCCTATAGATTGTCAAGGCAACAAAAGAGCAGTGGGGAACAGTGGGAAAAGAAACAGTATTCATGCAATTGAATTTAGTATTGTGCCCAATTAAAGATTTAATAATAAATTACTTTAAAATATTATTGAAAAATATCCTGACCATTATCTCAAGCAAATTAACACAGGCACAGAAAACCAAATACCACATGCTCTCACTTAAAAGTGGGAGGTAATCACTGAGTACTTATGGAATAAAGATGGCAACAATAGACACTGAGGATACAAGAGGGAGAAGAGAAGAAGTGGGGCAAGGGTTGAAAAACTATTAGCCAGGCACAGTGGCTCACACCTGTAATCCCAGCACTTTGGGAGGCCGAGGCGGGTGGATCACCTGAGGTCAGGAGTTCAAGATCAGCCTGGTCAACATGGTGAAACTCTGTCTCTACTAAAAATAGAAAATTTAGCTGGATGTGATGGCATGCCTATAATCCCAGCTACTCGGGAGGCTGAGGCAGGAGAATCACTTGAACCCAGGAGGCAGAGGTTGCAGTGAGCTGAGATTGTGCCACTATACTCCAGCCTGGGTGGCCAAGGGAGACTCTATCTCAAAAAAAAAAAAAAAAAAAGAAAAGAAAAACTATTGAGTACTATGCTTGGTACCTGGGTAACAGTATCAGTCATACCCCAAACCTCAGCATCATATAATATACCCAGGTAACAAATCTGCACATGTACCCCCTGAATCTAAAAGTTGAAATTATTTATCTATATATATCCCCTGATCTTACATTTTTTGGATATGTTGTTATTATTAAACAGGGACTTTCAAAGAACATATCAATGAACCTAATTCATTAATTCATGGATGCAAAACCTCTTTTTACCCATCTGTGCTTACCATGGCAAAGGTCAAAGATTCTTTGCACCCCTCTACTAGAAACCCTACATCCTCAGAACCTCTTCTGTCTCTCACTCCCTGAAAAGGTGTTTCTTGAGCTTCTTAGTCTGTTCTTTCCATAGACAGGCTTACCTAGCTTTACTTTACTTTGTTTTATTATACTTTGCAAATCTTGTGTTTTTTACAAATTGAAGGTTAGTGGCAACCTAGTGATAGTGATAGTGTTCAGTAAGTCTATCAAGTGCCATTTTTCCCAGAGTACATGATCATTTTATGTCTATTTCATATTTTGGTAACCTTGCAAAATTTCAAACTTTTTCATTGTCATTTCTGTTATGGTGATGAGTGATTTTTGATGTTATTATAATAATTGTTTCGGGACACCATGAATCATGCCCCTTTAAGAAGTAAAATTTAATCAATGAATGATGTGTGTGTTCTGACTGCTCATTATTGTCTTATTTTAAGAAGCTGCCACAACTACCCCAACCTTTGGCAACCACCAACCTGGTCAGTCAGCAGCCATCAACATTGAGGCAGGACTCTCTACCAGCAAAAAAATTACAACTTGCTGAAGGCTCAGATGATTGTCAGCATGTTTCAGCAATAAATAATTTTTTAATTAAGGTATATACATTGTACATTGCTTCTCTAGACATAAGGTTATTGCATATGTAATAGACTACAGTATAGGGTAAATATAACCTTTATATGCACTGGAAAACCAAAATATCCACTTGAGTTGCTTATTGCAATATATGCTTTATTTTGGTGGTCTGGAAGCAAACCCACAATATCCTCAACAAATGCCTGTACCTTTTCTTTTATACGTGTTTCTTAGATGAGACTAGTTTGACTGACCTGTTCGTAATATACACATTTTAATACTCAGGGTATAGAAGCTAAAACTAAGAATCTGGGGCCATGACAAAAAAATGATCTGAAAATGTCACACTTACTTTGTGACATTAAATTCTGTCCCTATTTCTATTTACATCTATATACACACACATATACATAAATATGAGTAAAAACATATACCTTTAGTGATATTTATGTGTATTCATTTTCAGTTTTTCTCATCACTAAGAAACATGTACATGTATTGAACACTATATCCCAGATCTTAATATATCTTAATGGCCAACCCCTACATGAACCTCAGAATTACCCCATCACACATGCCTTCCTTTCTGATTACACTAAGGACAGCACACCTGGTAGTAACTATTATTTAAGGTAGACAATATTAAATGGATTCACATGTACTTTGTTACACAAGGTGATAAACTATGTGTTAAACTATCCAGAACTTCCTTTTTTTTCTAAAAGGAACATACAAAAAATGTTTACTGGGATAAGTTTGGGTGAAGTTTATAGGGGTGAAAGTCAGGTCTACACAACTTAACCTCTACCTACCTTTCAACATTCCAAAATATATTTCTACTATTTCTAGACACATAATCTAAGTCCTTTCAACCTGGTCTCTGAAACTAGCCTTCACATTTTATAGCATTTATAATCTTGGTTTAGCATATTCCCTCTCCCTTTCTCTCTTCTCAAATCTTTATTTCTCAAAACTCTTTGTATCCTTGAAAGATTTTTAAACCCCATTTCACGATTATGCTATGAAGCCCTTCTGGATTCTAATCAAATAAAATTGAAAAGCTCACCTTCTTTTCAATTCCGTAGCAATTTGTTTATCTCCCATTACCTAATTGACTATTTGTTCACTGTTTTCTTTTGCAATCTCTCCTTTAGAACAGGTATTTTGCCAAGAAGTTCTGCCAGACGAAGCATTCAACAAATGTTGAATAAATGTAATGGAGCTTGGCCAGGCACGGTGGCTCACACCTGTAATCCCAGCACTTTGGGTGGCCGAGCCAGGCAGATCACTTGAGGTCAGAAATTTGAGACCAACCTGGCCAACAGGGCAAAACCCCACATCTACTAAAAATACAAAAATTAGCTGGTCATGGTGGCATGCACCTGGAGTCCCAGCCACTCCAGAGGCTGAGACAAGAATCATTTGAATTCAGGAGGCGGATGTTGCAGTGAGCCAAGATTGTGCCACTGCACTCCAGCCTGGGTGACAGAGCAAGACTCTCTGTCTAAAAAAAAAAAAAAGAAAAAAAAAAGAAAAAAATGTAATGGAGTTTAACTAAACACTGCTTTAGAACGCTCAGCATTAATGTAAAAGAATCACAGATATATCAGCAGCAACTACAAATCATGATAATTGTCATTGGCAAACTTTTCTGAACAAAGTAGATTATATTTATATCATCTATATGTCACATTATACAAAATTATGGAGTCCTTGACCTAACGTACCACCTTCCTTGACAGCCTCAAACACATGTAATGAAACAAAGCAGCACTGTGAGGTATAAAATGCACTGCTGTGCAACACCCTCCTGCCTGACCACCTACTTATGGCTTAAAATTTCAAAGCAAAACAAAAAAGGAAAACAAAGAAATATAAATGGTCAAATCAGTTATAGCTAGAAACATATCTACAGGTGAGAATAAGTTATTTATTTATCTACAATAAACATAAACTTCTAAGTAGATACAATAATGATAAGTATTAGCTAAGACTAGCTTTATTCTAATTTCTCTTCTTGTCTGTTTGCAACCAACCTAATAAGATAATTTTTATCATAGGGAGTTATTTCCATTTTTAAAAATTTAAATCAATAAAAACATATAATGTGAAATTCTCCCTAGGATGTGAATCGCTTAGAGGCAAAAATCCTACAGTATTAATCTTTGTATCACTGAGGAAGTACAGTGCCCAGTATATGAAAGTTGCTCCTTAAATGTTCTTTGTATAAATATCCCCAACTTTTAAGAAGACATCAATTATCTAAACTAAAAACAAAACCACATGCTCTTACATAGGAAAAAAGGCCTTTCAAATTTTTAAAAAGCCAATTTCTCACCATTTTATTTAAGAAAACATATGCTTGGAAATGCTTAGTCTATTATTCTGGTATTAATATCAAAAAGCACTGAAATGTATTTACCCATTATATGATTCAGATACACCAGCAAACGGCTCATTTCCACATTTGGCATAAATAAATACAAAACTCAGCGTAAGTGCAACTCCAGATGTGAACAATGCAAACTTCATTGTGTTTTTACATGTCATTTTGAATTTTGAAACAAGGAAGCCACCTAAAATTTGACCGAGAGCAGCTCCAGGAATTAAAACAGCCCCTAATAAGAAAGAAGAATGTAGATTGTGAGAAACCGTACACATATACTCACTCATACTGACAACCAGAAAACATCAAAAACAAGTGTCAATATGGTTTTAACTTATATTTATTCACCTGATATAGAAATACATGTACAAATGACTTAAAGTTCCATCAAGTAGGGAATTAGTCAAATTAATGTATTGAACCTTAAGATTAATACATATTTTCTTTAGGCATTTTAGACTTTGTCTTTCTCTAGTTCATACAATAGATTGTCTAATGTCAGAAAATCAGAAATTTTTACCAAAATTAAGTTTAAATGTCTTTTTTTTTTTTAGACATGATCTCATTCTGTCACCCAGGCTGGAGTACAATGGCGCAATCTCGGCTCGCTGCAGTCTCCACCTCCCAGGTTCAAGTGATTCTCCCACCTCAGCCTCTGAAGGAGCTGGGACTACAGGTGTGTGCCACTATGCTTGGCTAATTTTTATGTTTTTTGGTAGAGACAGGGTTTCACCATGTTGGTCAGGCTGGTTTTAGTTTAAATTTCAAGGAGGGCTACCTCAAATTATACACTATCCTCATAAAAATTTAATATAGTAAAGTAAAATTTTTAGATTAAGTTAAGATAAAGAAAATGTCTTACCTCCAAGAGTAGCTGCGAAGCTGGATGTCAATCCGAATTGATTTTCTATAAATTTAGGTAAAAATGTAGCAAATCCAGTAGTAATTAAGGCTTCTGAAGAAGTTGATAGAACTAAACACATAAAGACAGCATTCTTCATCAAATTCTAAAGAAAAAAATACAGTTCCTCAAATGAATAGCTATGATTGTACTGCAAAGTACAGAGTTAGAAGGTTAGCATGATGAAATAACAAAATTTTACAATCATCTGTAAAATTTCAGCATTTCCTCCAAAACAAAAATATAACTATGGATAATTAATAGAATTACACATACATGATGAGAAAATTTATATGTGGAATACCTAGAAAATTGATAGATAATTCCTCAACATGGTGGTTATGCTTTTATTGCATTCCAAGGGCAACGGAAAGAAGGTAAAAGCCTTCTTGGAAAAGTTCCCTTCCCCAGTGTTACTGTAAATCTCCACACTATAAATCTACCACCTATTCGGTAGTTTATTGTGTTCTGAATTCCTATGTACAGTAAATAAAGAGTTTGAGACTATGAGCACAGATAAGAATGGTCTCTAAGTATCAAATTCATAGTATTGTTACATGATTAGACTCAGCAATTAAGAACTTTAGAAACACAGTTAAGCAACTTTAAATAGGTGTCTATATGGCTAGACCTCTCAGAATCTTATTTATTGACAGAGGGGAGTATGGAGGTTAATTGTGTTAATACATTTAACCACAAAATGAAAACCAAATTATAGTTCTCAAATATTAAATGCCAAAAAATTTTTCATAAAACCAAGCAAAACACAAACACAAACACACACACACACACACACACACACACACACACGGAGTCACAAAGAAGCAAGATGGGAGCTTTAGAAGTCAGAGCCACATAGACTGACAAAAGGAGGAAAAAGTACCTAAAAACATGCAATAATTTAAAATAATTAATAATAATAATAATAGCAATATTTTAAAAAATTTTCTTCAGATTGAAAATAATCGAATCTTGAGAAGAATTAATGAAGAAAGACATATACTTCAGCATAACTGAGTAAATTTCCTGTAATCAAAGATATATGAAAAAACTTACCAATATACAGATGAAAAGAATAAGTCAGAATCACACTAACATAAAACTTCTCAAATACAACACAATTAAGTAGAAAAGAGCAAACAATATCCACAGACTACTGGGATTAAAGAGGAATGATCCAAAAGTATTCACCTAGTAAAATATATTATTCAGGTATTCAAGGATATCTAGGTGGTATCCTATCTAAGGAAAACCAACAAGAAAATGTTGAATTCACAGAGATTGAAATCAGAATAGAGAGATCTCTAAGCCGGAGGACACAAGGATAAAAAAAAGTAATGGTCAGTAATGACTCTATATAGTAATGTAAATTAAAATTTATAAGATAAACTAAACAGGAATAATGAAATAGCACAGAACTACTGTAAGAGAAAATAATAGTAGTTGCAATTAAAGCATGAACAATATCAGCAAAACACAAGAATGTGCATGTATGGTGTGGAGAGTTGAAAGATGGGCTGAGTGGAGAAGTAAAAACATTTTAAGGCTTTTATTTGACAAGAAACCAAAAACAACGAAAAGCAAACAATTTCACATCTTGAAAAGGTAAAATTATAAAGTCCTTTATGAATAAAACTTTTATAACACTAAATAGAAAGAATACTTTTCTGCTGAGTACAACTTAATGGACCATAACACTTTTGTTCTTTAGCCTCAAATTCAAAACAAGTTACCACTAACCACCTCTTTCACAAAAGAAAAATATTGGTTCAGAATTCTCAAATATATTTACAATTCAGTGATAATTGACTAATCAATTTCATAAGAAAAATGTCATGGAATAATGGGCTATTAGTGTTAACAGGGAACCACTGAATATATTGCCAATAAGACAACTCATGCTCTTTCAACCATTCTACCCTGGAATAGTTTTCATTTACTCAAAAGACAATAAAACTGAATCCAAAGAGTTGTTTATAAGAGCTCAAATTGTAGTAAACAAGCAAACAAAATTGTACTATGAAAAGATGGCGTGTGTGTGTGCACGTGTGGGTATGTGTTGGTGTGTGTGGGTTTATGCGGGTGTTTATATGTATGTATACATGTGTGGTTGTATGTGTATATATATGTGTGTATATATAATATATAAACACATCTACACATATGTACATGTGAGTTGTGTGTGTGTATATGTGTGTGTGTATGAGACTTAGAGAGAGACAGAGAATAATTTTATTTTACCTTTAAAGCAGCTGGAAAATCTTTAATACTTTTTCCAAATTTTGCATCTGCATTACTGTTACTCTGATGAGCCTGGGAAGTTTTTCCAGCTTGAATTTCTGCTGTACCTAAAACAAAAATATATAGTAAGTAAACGTGCTCTATCATTTTACTCTTCATGTAAAAAAAGTGCTTACTTTTTAAATGACACATACTTCCACCAGTATATGAATTCTATAAAAGGCTAGTTCTTCTGTTAATAAAATTGTTCAAATATCTAAATATCTATGTCTGTAATCAGGATGCCCCAAGAACTAGTATTCATTACTACTAGCTAAGGAAGTTCCAACGAGTCTAAACATTAAAATGAGACAATTTTGCTCCAATCACATATCTATGCTTTTCATTTAAAATCTCTTAACATTTTTTCTTCCTTTCAAATGGTTCTCTTTTTGATCTTTTATATTAAAGTACTTTTGTGGCTTTTTTTCTCTGCTCTCTTAATCCTAACTTGCTTAACAAATGAAATATTTGCCATCTTATTACCATGTCCCTTTGATTTTTAATAATGGTACTGCCAACAAATTTGAGAAAACAGTTAACATATGGAACTATAAATGAATGGCTCAGGGTAGAAAGAAATTAATGAGTCTACCTACTCACAGTTTGTCAGATTTTCTCTTGCCCATTTCCAAAAATTAATAATTTATCCTGCTGCAAATAACAATGTAAACAACTAAATACCTTCAATCTAAAGAAAAATACTTCTACAGATATGTATTTTAACTACATGATTATACAGAAGCAAGAGTTCATAGAGAAAAATGAATATTCTTTCTTATTAACCTTTTCTTTTTATATAAAATGTTTAGTATTCAAGCCGGGTGTGGTGGCTCATGCCTGTAATCACAGCACTTTGAGAAGCTGAGGCAGAGAGATCACCTGAGGTCAAGAGTTCGAGACCAGCCTGGCCAACATGGCAAAACCCCATCTCTAATAAAAACACAAAAATTAGCCGGGTGTGGTGGCGCATGCCTGTAGTCCCAGCTACTCGGGAGGCTAAGTCAGGAGAATTGCTTGAACTCGGGAGGCAGAGGTTGCAGTGAGCAGAGATCATGCCACTGCACTCCAGTCTGGGCAACAGAGAGAGACTCTGTCTCAAAAAACATAAAAGAAAGAAAGAAAATAATGTTTAATATTCACATACAGTAAAAAAAAAAGTATGCTACAGAATGACTTCAGTGATAATTGAAAAAAAATAAGTACTTGCACTTTTAACTACAAATAATTAACATGAATGATTTAAGACAGATTGAAATTAATGAGTAACTGAATACAAACTAACAGTTTAAAAGATGTTGTACCTTGCATACACATAAAGCAGAATTCCAGATAAAACATAAGAAACAAATTTATTAAGTACTAAAGAGGTAAATATTCATAGTTTTATTATTAATTGGAAATTTAAAAAAACATGAATATTAAGATTGTTACCCAATATTTTCTAGAATGAAGAATATTCAAAAGTTTACATAGGCAGACAGCTGAGATTCTATAAAAGAAACAGGGTGAATCTATAGTTCTTATTAATCATATAGAAAATAACAACTGGCCTACAATTAAAATAAACCTCTCTGGTTTTAAAGAAAGCATGTTTACCTGGTAAATGTTTTGGAAAGCAAGAAAAAGGTATTATTAAAGACCAAGCAAAGATCCATGATAGAAGAAACCCAATCCACCAAGCTCCCAACCATCGCGGATCATCCTCAGTGATATCAGTGCTATATGACAGAAAAACAAGAGGTAAAAGTCAACTCTACCTTATTAATTAAAACTCAGTTAAGATAATTATATACTTTATACTTCAAGTGCATATAGTAGAATATGATTATAATATCCAACAGTTTAATGGTGCCATTGCAAATAATCAGAAAACAGGTAGCAGACATAATTGAGAGTTATAAGAATAATGGTTTACAAAATGTTTAAAAATGGCAAATATGACACAAAAGTTTAAAATATCTAATAGTAAATGTGACAAATATTTGAAAAGATACGTAGAATTTCTCAACATTCTTTTAACTTTGGCTAAATTTTCTTCTCTACTGTATTAAATTAAATATATATCACAGCAAATCACTGATCTACGTTAAAAGTCCAGAGTGTGCTTCAATTAGAGCATTTCTTTAATGTAAAATTATTCTTAAAGCGACTATTTATTTGTCTATTTATTTCTTTGAAACAGGGTCTCAGTCTGTCACCCAGGCTGGAGTGCAATTGCATGATCATAGTTCACTGCAGCCTTGAACTCCTGGGTTCAAGTGATTCTCCCATCTTAGCCTCCCAAGTAGCTGGGACTTCAGGCACAAGCCACTCCTGGCCTCAAGTGATCCTTACACTTTGATCTCCCAAAGTGCTAGGATTACAGGTATGAGCCACTGTGCCCAGCCAGGGGTCTCATATTTTAATATACTTTGGCCCTTTCCAAAAATAACTACTCCTACAACTCATGTAATTTTCCACTGAAATTAAAATGTCCTGTCTTAAATCTCTGGGTCACCAATTCAAGAGTTCTTCTGCATGCCTTTTTATAGGCTGTGAAAGATTAACCTAGGACTAACAGTTTAGAGAACAAATCACATACCTATGACCACATTTTTGTATTCACTGCTCATGGTCATGTAGAGGATTGTGCAGTTATTATTCCCAGTGGCAAAATGGAAAAAAATATGACCTCAGCAAAGGCACAAATTTCTCTAATCAGGAAATGGAGAAGGTAACTAACTCAGTGTTGAATTTTGGAGTCAAAGAGATCTACTTTAATTCATATCTTAGCCACTTACCAACCTGTGCATATCAACTACTTTGTAGAGTACTTGAGAGGATTAAATAAGATAGCACGTAAAATAAGTTAACATTCAAAACATATGGTGTCTGGTATATAGTATAGGACAAATAAATATTATCTATTACTATCTTTCATTGTCATCATTGTTAAAATGGCATAATTGTGATCTCTGACATTATCAGAGTTACTATGGAACATTTTCTGAGAATGATAGACTCTTGAGACTCTTCAGACTATCTAGTCCCAACTAAATCTATGGAAAATACTGCTAATTTTTATTGAATTCTTATTTTTGAACAATGCATGGGGTCCTACATACTTATTTTTTAAAATTTCACCAGATGACTTCATTAAATATTATTTATGAAAATATGTTATTATAATAAAAGATGGTATAGCACTGACCCAAAAGGTAATGCAGCCAAATAAGATATTATATAAGAATTCTTTGTATTCAATTTTGTTTCCTGAATAATTCCTCATGCTATACTGAGGGAAGTACTGTGAAAATGTTCTGTCTATGATGCTGGCATAATTCAAATAAAATGACTTTAAATAAAAGAAAAATAGATACTGCCTTGCCTTTCTCCCATAGCAACATCAACGTATATGGTTAGCAGTTGTCCTCCCAATACATAGCCAATAGCAGGGCCTAAGATTGACATAGCATAACCAGTTCCTAGAAGAAGAACAGACATTGAATACAGTCATATGTACAACTTCACTTTGCATATCTAACAGTGAAAACAAATGTTTTACTACAGAAAAATCTAAACAATTAAGCATATCAAAATCATGCATATTTTCACTAAAACAATACCATTTGAATTGATAGTCAAGTCAAAAATCCTAAAACATATAACTCAATGTAAAAGCTATTTGTAGTAATACTTAGAACAAAACCAAAAATTATAAATCCATGGAAAGTGTTAACTGGCAGTAGAGGTAGTATATCTACTATTTATCCTTTACTGATAGTGATCATAGTTACTCTTTACAATATCATGGAAGAAAACAATGCGAGCAATGTGAAACAAGAAGCCTTTTCTACTCTGCACAACTCAGACAGAATTTTGTATTTTGCACTACAGCAGCTGACTTCAAATCTGGATCTGCTGATAAGTCTATTTCTTAAAAGTAAGCCATTAGATTTCTTGCTCAGGGTAGGGACTCTCCCTATTTTTACTTGCAGTAGAATTAAATTGAGCTTATTTCTATCTGTGAGATATTTAAAATGTTGCCATATATAACTCTGAATTTTCATAAAACAAAAGTTATTTGACCACTCATGTCTTTTTATTGTTGTTGTTGCTGTTTATTTAAGCTCCCAAGTATTTTGGGGAGTCAGTTGAATATAGTTTCACTTTTTTTCCCTTTTTTTAGTTGACACATAACCATTGTACATATTTAGAGGGTACATGGTTATGTGTCAATACATCTATACAATGTGTAATGATCAAATCATAGTAGTTAGCATACCCATCACCTCATACATTTATGACTTGTTTATGTTGGGAACATTCAACATCCCCTCTTCTAGCTTTTTGAACATATACAAGGAGTAATGGTTAACTATATTCAATCTACAGTGCTATATAGAACACCAGAATTTATTTCTCCTAACTGTAGTTTTCTATCTGTTAACAAATCTCTCCATATCCTCCCCTTCCCATATCTTCCCCAGCCTTTAATAACCATAATTCTGTTCTTGAATTCTATGAGCTGATATTTTTTCTTTTTAGCTCCTACATATCAGTAAGAACATGCAGTATTTATCTTTTGTGCCTGACCTGTTTCATTTAACAGGATGTCCTCTAGGCTCACCCATGTTGCTGTGAATGACAGGATTCTTTTTTTTATGGCTGAATAGTATCCTGTTGTATATACATTTTGCATTTTATTTATTCATCTGTTGACGAATATTTAGCTTGATTCCATCTCTTAGCTATTGTGGTAAGTGCTACAATAACATGGGGACACATGGTGGTCATCTGTATATCTTATTTTGAAAAATGGCTATATCGATTCTTTGCTTATTTTATAATTAGATTATTTGGACTTTTTGCTGTTGAGCTGTTTAAGTTCTTTATATATTCTGGAAATTAGTCCTCTGTTGGATGAACAGTCTGCAAATAATTCCTCCTGTTTTATAGGTTGTCTCTACAATCTGATGATTGTTTCCTGTGCTGTGCAGCAACTTTTTAGCTTGATATAGTCCCATTTGTCTAATTTTGTTTTTGTTGCCTATGCTTTTGCAGTCTTAGCCATACAATCTTTGCCTGGACCAATGTACTAAAGTGTTTCCCCTATGTTTTCCTCTGGTAAATTTATAGTTTTGAGTCTTACATTTAAGTCTCTAATCCATTTTGAGTTGATTTTTGTGTATGGTGTGAGATAGGGGTCTAGTTGTATTCTTCTGCATTTCAATATCCAGTTATTACAGCATCATTTATTAAAGAGTCTCCAGTGTATATCCTTGGTATCTTTAGCAAAAATCAGTTGGCCATAAATACATAGATTTATTTCTGAGTTCTCTATTCTGTTCCATTGGTCAATGTGTCTGTTTTGATACCAACACTATCCTTTTTTGATTATTAAAGCTTTGTTGTATAATTTGAAATCAGATAGTGTGATGCTTTCGGTTTTGTTCTTTGTGCTCAGGACTGTTTTGGCTATTTGGCATCTTTTCTAGTTTCATATGAATTTTAGGACTGTTTTTCCATGTCTGTGAAAAGTGACATTGGAATTTTGATAGGGATTGCATTGAATCTGTAAATTGCTTTGGGTAGTATAGACAGTCATTTTAAAAATATTCACTCTTTGAATCCATGAGCATGGGATGCCGTTCCATTTTTTTTCTGTTTTCAGTTTCTGTCATCAGTGTTTTGTAGTTTTCCTTTACAGATTCTCGCCTCCTGGGTTAAATTTATTCCTATGTATTTCTTTGTAACCATTATAAATGATATTACTTTCTTGATATATTTTTCAACTAGTTCATCATTGGTGTAAAGAAATACTACCGATTTTTTTAATGTGACTTTGTACCCTGAAACTTCACTGAATTTATTTAATAGTTCTAAGAGTTTTTTGGTGGAGTCTTTAGATGTTTTTATGTAAGACTATGTCATCTGTGGAGAGAGACAATTTGGCTTCCTCTTCTCCAATTTGGATGTCCCTTATTTCTTTCTCTTGTCTAAGTGCTCTGAATAGGACTTCCAGTACCATGTTGAATAAGAGTGATGAAAGTGGGCCTTCAGCCAGGCCTGGTGTCTCACGCCTGTAATCCTAGCACTTTGGGAGGCTGAGGCGGGTGGATTACCTGAGGTCAGGGGTTTGAGACCAGTATGGCCAACGTGGTGAAACCCCGTCTCTACTAAAAATACAAAAATTAGCCAGGCGTGGTAGCAGGCACCTGTAATCCCAGCTACTTGGGAGGCTGAGGCAAGAGAATCACTTAAACCCGGGAGGCAGAGGTTGCAATAAGCAGAGATCGCACCACTGCACTCCAGCCTGGGCGACAAGAGCAAGACTCCATCTCAACAAAAAGAAAAGAAAAGAAAAAAAAAACAGAAAGTGGGCTTTCTTGTGCTTCAGTTCTTAGAGGAAAGGCTTTCAGCTTTTTCTCATTCAGTATAACATTAGCTGTGGGTTTGCAGTATACGGCCCTTACTGTGTTGATGTACGTTCCTTTTATACCTAATTTCTTAGAAGTTTTTATCATGAAGGGATATTGAATTTTATCAAATACATTGCTACATCTACTGAGATGATGATGTGATATTTGTCCTTCATTCGTTTATGTGATATATCATATTTATTGATTTCCATATGACAAACTAATTCTTGCATCACTGAGATCAATTCCACTTGATCATGGTGTATTATTTTTTGATGTGCCATTGAATTTGGTTAGCTATAATTTTGTTGAGGACTTTTGTATCTATGTTCATTAGGGATATTGGCTTGTAGCTCCTCTTTACATTCTGTTTTTCTCTGGTTTTGGCATCAGGGTAATACTGGTCTCAGAATAAGTTAGGAAGAATTATCTCCTCAACTATTTGGAATACTTTGAAAAGAACTGGTGCTAAGTTCTTCTTTACAAGTTTTATAGACATCAGCAGTGAAGCCATCCAGCCCTGGGCTTTTGTTTCATAGGAGACTTTTTATTATTCATTCAATCTCATTACATGTTATTTGTCTGACCAAGTTTTCTATTTCTTCCTGGTTCAATCTTGGTAGGTTGTATGTGCCTAGGAATTTATCCATTTTCTCCAGGTTTTTCAATTTGTTGGATGTATTTGTTAGTAAGACTAATAATCCTTTGTTTTTCTGTGGTATCAGCTGTGATGCCTTCTATTTTGTTTCTGATTTCACTTATTTAGGTCTTCTCTCTTTTTTTAAGTCTAGCAAATGGCTTTATTTTATCTTCTCCAAAAACCAATTTTCATTTCATTGATCTTCTGTAGTTTTTTTTTTTAACTCTTGTTTAGTTCTGTTATAGTCTTTATTATTTCTTTCCTTCTACTAATTTTGGGTTTGTTTGTTCTTGCTTTTCCATTTCCTTGAGGTACATCATTAGGTGGTTTATTTGAAATCTATTTTTATGATGTAGGTGTTTATTGATATAAAATTCCCTGTTAGCATTGCTTTTGCTGTACCTCATAAGATTTGGTTTATTGTATTTCTATTTTCATGTAATTCTTTCTTAATTTCTTCATTGGCATATTGGTTGCTCAGGAGCATGATGATTAATTTTCATCTATTTGTACAGTTCCAAAAGTTCTTCATTATTGATTTCTAGTTTTATTTCACTGTAGTCAGAGAATATACCTGATATATTATTAATATTTAAAAGTTTTTTGAGACTTACTTTGTGGCTTCATATGGTCTACCCTGGAGAATGTTCCATGTGCTGAAAAGAAGAACATGTATCCTGTAGCTGCTGGATAAAATGTTCCGTAAATACCTGTTAGGTCAATTTGGTCTATACTGAAGTTTAAGTGCAATATTATTCACTGATTTTCTGCCTAGATGATCTTCCCAGTGCTGGAAGTGGGGCATTAAAGTTCCCAACTGTTGTTATATTGGGGTCCATTTCTTTAACTCTAATAATATTTGACTTATATATGTGCATGCTCTGGTGTTGGGTGCATATTCGATTATAATTGCTATATCTTCTTAGTGAATTTATTTTTGTATTCTTGGTGAATTTGTAATTGTAAAATGATATTCTTTGTCTCTTTCTTGTATTTTTTGACTTAGACTATTTTGTCTAATTTAAGTATAGCTACTGCCACATGCTTTTGGTTTACAATTACACTAAATATCTTTTTATCCCTTCGCTTTCAGTCTAAGTGTGTCTTTACAGTTGAAATGAGTTTCTTCTAGGCAGCATATGGTTAGATATACTTTCTTAATCCATTCAGCCTATCTATATTTTTAATTAGGGAATTTAAACTATTTACATTCAAGGTTGTTATCATTGATAGATGAAGACTTCTGTCATTTTGTTAATTGTTTTCTGATTGTTTTATATATCCTTTGTTCATTTCTTCCTCTCTCGTTCATCTTAGTAGTTTGGCAGTTTTTTGTAGTGATAACATTTGATTCCTTTCTTTTTCTTAAGTATCTGCTCTGCCATTGAGTTTTACGCTTTCACTTGTGTTCAGGGTGGTAATTATTGTCCTTTTGCTTCCAGATGTAGGACTCTCTTAAGCATTTTTTGCAGGGCTGGTCTAGTGATGATGCACTCCCTCAGTTTTTGCTTGCCTGGGAAATACTTTATTTCACCTTTACTTCTGAAGAATAGCTTTGCTGGATATAGTATTCTTGACAGACAGCTGTGTCCCCCCCACCCCCAGACCCCTGCCTTTGAGCATTCTTAAATATATCATCCAATTCTCTCCTGACCTGTAAGGTTTCTGCTGAGAAATCTTTCTAATGGGAATTCCTCCACATGTGACTTGATGCTCTTCTTTTGTTATTTTTAGAATTATCTTTGTCTTTGATTTTTGCCAGTTTGAATATAATACACCTTGAAGAGGACCCTTTTGGGTTGAATCTATTTGGGAATCACTGAGCTTCCTGTATCTGGATGTCTAATTTCTCACCCACAACTTGAGATGTTTTCAGCATTATTTCATTATATGGATTTTCTATACCTTTCCCCATTTCTTCTCCTTCTGAAATTCCGAAAATTCAAATATTTGTATACTTAATAGTGCCCATATGTCACATAAGCTTTCTTTTTTTTTTTTCATTTTGTTTGCTGTGTTGTTTGACTGGGTTATTTCAAAAGACCGCTCTTTGAGGTCAAAAATTCTTTCTGTTTGATCTAGTCTATTGTTAAAGCTCTCAACTGTAATTTTTCATTCAACTACACTTGTAATTTCATTCATTTAATTCATCAGTTGCATGATTTCAATTTGGTTATTTTTAATGATATCTATCTCTCTTGAATTTCTCATTCAGATCATGAATTGTTTCCTTGATTTCCTTGTGTTGTTTATCTGAGTTCCACCTTGATATCATACTAAGTTTCTTTAAGACCATTAGCTCAAATTCCTTTTTAGGCATTTCATAGATTTTTATTTTATTTTGGTTCCGTTACTGTATAATTATTGTATTTCTTTCAAAGTGCCATGTTTCCTTGCTTTTTCATGTTTTTGCTTTTGCTTGTTACTATATTGATACCTGCACAGCTGGAGTAACAGTCACTCTTCCAATTTTACTGAGTAGTTTTCACAGGATAAGACATATTCCTATAGATATATCTATGGTGTTTGTTGGGTAGGTACCCTATGGGTTTGATTCTGGGTGGGCGCAGCAGTGTAGTCTCCATTTGAATACTCTGGCTGTAATCAAAGCCAATGGTATCTGTGAGTTCCTCGGTGGCTTAGGCTGCACTGAACATACTGTCTTCCAAATGCTGTGGTAATGAATCTCTTGTGTTAGATTAACAGACTGATAAAGAGAAAACTCATACGCAAATAAAGTATTCAATAATTAGATGTAGGGCTGTGCATTGTCTAGTTAGCTTTACCTTGCAGGAACATGAGAGAAGGAATTTAAGAGAAACTTATGCTACCAGGAATTAGATCACAAAGGAGAAACAATGGTTTCTTTTGTGGACTGTAAATCAATATAGGATGTCATAAATCACACAGAATGGCAGAGCTCAATCTCTACACCTTGTAGAGATTTGCCTCTATGTCACTTGTGAAAGTTACCCTAAGATTCAAGCAATCTAAAGAGAATGCTGCTTAAATGGCTATTCCTGTCCTGCAAAGCTGGCATGCCTAGAGCAAGAAATACAGCAGAGGATCAACAAAAATCATTATAATTTATATTTACTGACATTATATGGCAGGAAATAAAACAAAAGTAATACTGCATTTATTTATTGGGAAAACCTATGGCATTACAACTAACTTTTTAATAAGCCTATGTTATACTTTACTTCTAAAGTGAACAAATAATAAGATAAAGTGATACTGAGACAGTTTAGACAGTAAACTTACCTATATAGAGAGAAGACTTGTGTGTGGGCACAGAATCATCAAGAAAGGCTGTTCCCAGAGTATAAAGAGGAGTTCCTCCTGCCCCCAGCAATAGTTGTCCCAAGATGAAGACATACAAGTAATTAGAAAGTGAAGAAGTTGAAGACGTACAACTGGTGCTATTCCTTGTTGTTACACAAGTGTCTTTGGGGAAAAAAAAAATTGTGAATTTATAGAAATTTAGCTAATAATTTAAATTTCTATCATATAAATTACATTTGCCTAATATAATATAACCTTATTTATTTCTTCCAATCATTTTACTTTGATTTAAACTATTTAAAAATACATCAAAAGAAAAATACACTTTCTTACCCCAGCCTGCCCTCACTTTATGAAGGTAACCCCTATTCACCTCTGTCACTTAGATGGGGGTAACCACTGTTAACAGTTCTTTTCAGTTTTTCAGACATTTACTCACACATTTACATGTTGTATACCCCATTTAATTTTTTTACACAATTATAGTCATAATAAAACACACTATCTTTATATTCAACAATGTCCAGTTTTCACTTATTATGTCCCGGACGTCTCTGATATTAGCACTTAAAGCTATATTTAAATTTATTTATTGGCACTGTCATACTATTCTACAGCATAAATGTCCTGTAATTTTATTGCCTAGTCCAGCACATGTATTTAATAATAAATATTATTAATATTATATTGTATTATACATAGGTTTAGATGATTTTATTATTTCCATCAGAATGTTATGATGTACATTTTTTTTAAGTTTACTCTGGCACATTTTGGGGAAGCCTATCTATAGGACAGGTTACAAAGAGTGAAACTGCTAGGTCAAAGTGAATAAATATTTATATTTTGATACTGCCAAACCACTTAATCAAAAAGTCATACAAATGTGCAATCCCACCAACAATTCATTAACACTTTACATAATAAAACTTAAATGACTACCAATCTCATTGGTAAAAAACATATATATATATAATTTTTTAATTTTATTTTTAAAATCAGTGACATTAAGCATTTTTCCATACATTTATTGTCACTTGCATTTTTTTCTGTGAACCAGTTTTTCAATTAGTTCAATTTTCCTAGGTTCTGAGTTTGATACATGACTGTTCCTTATTCCATAATTACACAAACAATGGTTTTATCCTAGCATTTTTACTACTTTATTTAGATATAAGATAGGTGGATAAACATATACACACAGAATGGATCACATGGCTATGTCCATGTAATGTGTGTGTATATGTTGCAAAAAAGGCCTCAGAAGAAAAGTAGGTCAGAGGTCATCTTCTGCAACTCGGGTAAATACATTAAGCCAATTAGCTCAGCCCAGGTTGTTGCAATAAGCCAATTAGCTCAGCTCTGGTGAATATAATCAGTCAATTAGCTAACTTGAGAAAGCAGAGGCATCCAGGCAGGCCCCAAGTAGAAAATGTGAATAATACAGGCATACATTGAGAAAGGAAGCAGGGCTGTGAAGTGCTAAGTTAATTCATGTGTAATATCTTTTAGTGGGAGAAGACAGAGATCCAGCATTCTATTGCATTAACCAAAAAGCACATCTTTTACTAACTTGACTATTTGGGGGTTTATTTATGGCCGCCTGACCTTGTGTCACTAATCTGTGCAATCCCACTCCAGCACAAATCTCTTGTTATTACTTCAGCTTTCTAAGGTTTAAAGGCATCAATATGTCAACCCAGCTATAACACATTTTACAGTGCTTCATGAAAAGCTCTATTTAATTGATCCATTTTCATAATACAGATGGTCCTGTATTATGAAATCTAATACAAACATCCCACAAAAAGCTGACAAGGAATAATTCACCTCATTCAAAGTTGAATAATAACCAAAAAAGAAAAACAAATGGCTAGTAAGGGAGAACAGTCTCTAGAAAAATACTGTCATTAATGTAGATTTTAAAATTACTATATTGCCATACTTAAAAAAGGAATGGAAACAGTTGCCTCTTAAAATCCAGAGCTCAAAACAGGGATTTAATAAGCTCATAGAAATGTGTTGAGGCAGGGCGTGGTGGCTTACATCTGTAATTCCAGTACTTTGGAAGGACGAGGTGGGTGGATCACTTGAGGTCAGGAGTTTGAGACTAGCATTGCCAACATGGTGAAACCCCGTCTCTACTAAAAATACAAAAATTAGCCAAGTGTGGTGGCACACCCCTGTAGTCCCAGCTACTCGGGAGGCTGAGGGCAGGAGAACTGCTGGAACCCAGGAGGAGGAGGTTGCAGTGAGCCACTGCACTCGAGCCTGGGAAGAAAAGCAAGACTTCATCTCAAAAAAAAAAAAAGAAAGAAAGAAATGAGGTGAAATAGAGAAAGAAAAGAAAAAAACACAAACATGGGCTAAAATAACTCAGTATCATGTTTTATTCTATAAAACATAAAAGAACAAAACTATCAGAAATGGAGGTCACCCTGGAATGGTCAAAAAAGAATAGAGACTGTGAGAATTATGACAAAGAGAATAGACTTGAGAAATATGAACAAAATTAAATAAAGGAAAAATAAGACGCCAAGATTTAAAAGGTTACAGAGAAAATTACAGATATAGAATTCAGACAAAGGCAATCAAACATACGTATAATCAACCAAAATAGAAAAATAAATATGTTTAAAGGTAAAATTAAGGAAAATTTTCTATAATTAAAATTGATCTATGATTTAAAAAGATATATAGCATCCCAGGAAAATTTGATGTAGGACTTTCAACACCAAAATATTCCCTTGTAAAGTTTGTGAATTTTAAAGACGAAAAGACTTTTTTGAACAGCTAGACAAGAAGATAAAGTCACTTATGCAGAAGGAAATAAAAAACATAAGCTTACATTCAGACTTCTCTAAAGCAACATTAATCTCATAGAGGCAGTAAAGGGATGCCAGAAAAGTAACCAGTGCAAGATAATGTGACACTCATATTTTATGCTTAGCCAAACTGTCATTCAAATATAAAGACAAAGAAAAATATTTAAACCTATATTATTTAAACCTATTAAATCTCATAAAATGAACTTGCCCTGAAAAACACTACTAAAGAGTACATTTTACCCTATAGAGAAATACTTCATTCAGAGATGCCATGTGTACCTTAAGATAATCAGAAGCAAATTGTACTTTTATAATACAGTTTATAAAATAGCTAGATTTACCTATTCAATGAATTTTGTGAGATTATTAGTTGAGGAAACCATTTGAACCTAGAATTTCAACTTCTAATGAAAAATCAAACAATTTCTGACCAAATACAGTTAGCCCTCCATATCCACAGGTTCCATATCTGTGGATTCAACCAACCACAGATCAAAAATATTCAGGGAAGAAAAATAACAATACATCAATAAAAGAAATATAAATAAAAATATACTATAATTATTTACATAGCATTTACACTACATTAGCTATTATTTGTAATCTAGAGATGATTTAAAGTTTATAGGAGGATGTAGGTAGATTGTATACAAATAACACACCATTTTATAGAAGGGACTTGAGCATGCAGATTTTGTTATCCATGGGGGTCCTGGAACCAATCCCCCATGGATACTGTAATTTCAACATTAATTAAAAGGCATGTGATTTGACAATACACCACAAGAGGAAGCTCCTATGTTGTTTATAAATTTAGAGGAACATTGCCAATAAAATTAAGGATTAGAACTGTACCTAATAAAAAAAGAAGTGGCCAGTCTTACCCACTAATATTGGCAGGTCTGTGACAAAAAGACAAAAGGAAATCCACATACCATATGTCAAAACATTTAGAAGTTAAATACCAAGCTCAGCCAAATGCTTAACCCCAATCAAAGACCCACAGCCTGCTGCTCTCCAAGCATTTGCCCTAAAGACCTAGAGGCTAAAGGTACCTCTTTTCCCCTGGGCCTATCCTGCTGCCAGGGGTAGGGCAGAATGGACTTTGCTGTGATGTGACTCCACTTCCCCAGCCACACATTTGAGAAGATTCCCAGGAGATGCGTATCTATGCATCCTGGAGAGGGGAGTAAAGAAGCTTAGTTTTGAGGGAACCCAGTCTCCCCAGTTACCTGCATCAGGTGCTTTGAGGTGGCTAACTTTAAACAAACACAGTCTCTCTTTCTCCTTTCCCAGGGGGTAGCTGTACTTTTCTTCCCTCAGCCTCATTCCTCATCTCCTAACCTACTAACCACTGCCCTGAGGAAGGAGAAAGAGCTGCTGCTTTTGTTTATAGTTGACCACCCCGAGTCTAAACAGCATCTTCTGGCCTGGGGAATTTAGCTCAATCCTACATTCCTTTCCTGTCATCTCTGGTACCACGTCTCTGGTTACCATGGAATTTACGGAAAGATGTCATAAGAAAAAAAAGGCAGCATAATTTTATTAAAATTAAGATTAGGGCACTGACCACAAAAATATTTTCATGGAGCAAATGAGAAATGTGAACACATAGTTCATCACGAGATGAGGCAATGATTTATATAAATAAATGAAGTAAAAGAAGAGAAATGATGAAGGAAAGAAAGAGGAGATCAAATCCTGACAGAAAAAAGTAAAAGGAAAAAACTAAAACCCCATAGAAAAGAAGATACAACGGAAAGGGGCACATGGGTAAAATGACTGAGAAAACATAGTTATGGGCATATAGAATACAAATGAGGAAAGTGAGCAAAATTCATGATAAAAAAGAAGAAATGTTAACATACGGAGGCCAAAGAAGATCATATATACACATAGTTGAAGTAGTTGATATACCTAAGAAAGAAAACTAAAATCATAGAACGAAATACTTAAATATATAATTTAAAGAAATATCACTATACTTTAAAAGTATGTATGTAAATCTCTATAGGTCAACCTGCATAATTGGAGGCCAGGAAACTATGACATGAATGGTCATCACCAGGACATAGTTTAGAGTAGACTTTGAAGGGAGTCGCAAATACACTTGGACTATTGAGAATCTTCTTTGTAGAGAACACCAGCAGTATACTATATATCACGTGTCACAAGCACTTCTAAATAATTTCAGAATGCACAGGCAAACAAAGGCTTTGTGTGCTTTGTATCTTTTCTTCTTGGTTCTCGAATAACAAGTGGAATAATCACTTATTTATATGTAACATGATAAAGAATATTAACTTTAAAAATCATCTATCATATATTCAAGTTAGTTTTATTCTTCATTAATGTCTAACATCTCCCAGAACTAGTGCTCTATAAATCACTTTTGAAAAAGACTGGTTAGAAGTATAACAAAAGTGTCAAAAGAAAGAACAGTCCTAGGTCATTAAAAACATTTAAATTTAGCCCTTATACAAACAGACTTAAATCCTAGAGGGTTACAGTGGCACACAGCCACTCCAAACCACACCAGTGGGGAGGACACCAGGAAAATGCACACTTGGGACCTCTTTCTTCCCAACATGCAAACTCCTGTTAGCTAACCCAACTACAATCCAGGGCAGAGAAAAGTGCCAGATTGACATAGTCTGCTGGATTTTTCTACTAAAGCACAAAGCAAAAGTGATAAATAGTAAATATTGGCTCTGGAGGGACACAGAATATCCAACACAGCTCCCTCTCCTTCTTTGGCATCCACTTTTATCTTTGTCTGAATTTAAAAATCTGCATGTCTCCCACATAAGAAACCCACAAAAAGCTATCAGAAAAATATCATCACGAGATAACATGCATTCAGTTATTCTCTCACCTGAAAGCAACACTGAAGTGTTAGCCCCAGCGGTGGTCTGCATCGAAGGCGGCAGACGAAAACAAGAGCAGGGCGACAATTAACCAGCTCCATAGTTTTCTTTCTATAGTTGGTCAGAGGGCCCGACTGATAAGCATAGCTTCCTTCTATCATGCAGTTCTTGTTCCCTTTACCACTGCCTATACCTTAACTGATCAGGTATTTTACAGTCTTTTACAAGTCTCCAGCTGTTCTTTCCCTATTGAGTTACTGAAGTTTTCTTTTAACAAGTACTATTGGGTATAGGAGTGTTAAGAGGCACCTAAGTGAATCGTACAGTTCAAAAATATACTGTTCCTTGCAACTGGAAAGGAACAACTCAATTTTCCCTTGGTAACTAGGATCCATTAGCTCTGTCAATTTAGTGAACTTCTCTCCCTGTTGAATATTTACTATGAAGAGATCAAAAAGGATTAGCGAACAGTTATTGTTAAGCTTTGGATTTAAGGGAATAATGACTATGTGCCTTGATGGAAACTTGCATCCCTTGGGTACTAGAATTCAACAAGGCAGGGTGTAAGAATTCCATTAAGTGGATTATTAGCTATGGTAGTGAGAGGCACCAATCCATTGCCGCTCCTTAGTTCCTTAGACAGTACCCAACGAACATAGTGGTGAGTTTCCTGGGTTTTATTTTTGCTTAATCTATCCCAGATTTGCAGCTGAATAAGTTAGCAACCCACAAATGCCAAAGGCTGCATACAAAACAAAAAAATGAGGCACAAGAAAATTATCATCATTCTAGCCAAAAGATCAAGAAAGAAGCAGCTTGGCAAGGCAGAAAAATTATACAGTAACCATGCTACTCTAGTCAAATACCATAGAGAAAAACTGCAATCTCACCCACACTCACCCCTGCAATATATGGTGTAACAAGGTGCCCCATCCCCCTTCCAGGGTGGTGTCAGAGAAGGCTGAGAAGGGATCCGGGACTTCTACCTCCATCAAGAGGTAATGATCCCCACCCCTCGTGCCAGTGAAATCTACACTGGTAGCCTGGGTTTCCAGCTCTATGTAGCAACAGAAGCATCCCCACTCCCTCTCTGCTAGTACAAGAGGAAGCCTAGTGAAGAGTCAGAACTTACACTGTAGTCTAGTTGGAATTAGGCCATACTTCTTCTCTGTGGTGTCAGCAGAAGAGTAGCAAGTCACTCCTACCATTCCCAGAGAGAATGATATCAGTGGAGTTCTAGTGGAGGTCCAGGACTGCCACCACCACCCAACAGTAACAAGGAGCCTGTCTTCCTACTAGGTGTCAATTGAGGCCAAGAGGTGAACTTGGACTTCTATGCCACTCGGCAAATAAGACATCACCCACCCGCACCTCAAAGCCATCAGAGCAGTGTCAAGTAGTTAAGACAGAAGATTTAAATAAGAACCAGAGTCTAATAATATAATACAAAGACTATACTTACATACATGTAATGCAATATCTAGAAAAAAACACTCAAAAAGCTATACAAAGAAATATACTCAAAACACTATAGATAAATCAAAATGGAATTCTAAAAATGTTCAAGCAATTCACATTCAGGAAAGCAAGAAGCAGATAATAGAGAAACAAAAAACAAAGAACAAACACAAAACAAAATATTAAAAGTACAGGTTTAAACTTTAACATGCTAGTATTTACATTACATGTAAATGGTCTGAATATTACAATTAAAGGATATTGACATAGTGAATGAAAAAACAACGCAACTATGCCATCTACAAGAAATTCACTTCAAATGCAGTAATGTGGGCAGGCTGAAATTTAAAGATTGGGGGAAAAAACATATCATCCAAGCATTAATCAAAATAAAGTAGGAGTAGCCATATTAATATCAGTTGAAACTGACTTTAGAGCAAAAAAATTTACTTGACACAGAGAGACATTACATAATGAAAAAATAGTCAATTTACCAAGAAGAGTAACATCTTTTCACCATCATAGAGCCGTAAAACATGAAGCAGAAATTTATAGAATGAAAGGAGGAACAGACAAACCCACAATTACAATAAAAGATTTCAAAACCCCTCTCTGAGCAACTGATAGAACAGAAAATTAGCAAGGATATAAACTAACTTATCAACCACATCTACCAACAGGATCTAACCAACATTTTTTAAGCGCTCTGCCAAACAATAGCAAAATACATTTTCTTTTCAAATGCCCACAGAACATATGCCAAGGCAGATCACATCCTGTGCCATAGAGTAAACCTTAATAAATTTTTAAAAATTCAAATCCTACATAGTATGTTTTCTGACTACAATGGAATCTAACGAAACATCATTAACAAAATGATAACAAAAATATCTCCAAATATTGGAAACTAAACAACATGCTCTCACACTTTCAAATAATCTACGGGTCAAAAAGGAAGTCTCTAAGGAAATAAAAAAATTCACTGAATTAAGTAAAAATGAAAACACAATATATAACAATAGTGAAATACAACTCAAGCAGTACTGAAAGAAAATTTTATAGCACTAAAATGCATACATTAGAAAAAATAAAAATAAAATCAATAAGCTAAGCTTCCATGTCAGCCACCTAGAGAAAAAAATAATAAAATAAATTTAAAATAAGTAGAAGGAAGAAAATAAAGAGCAGAAATCAATAAATTGGAAAATAGAAAACTATAGAGAAAAATCAATGAAACTAAAAGTTCATTTTCTGAAAAGATGAATTTAATTGGCTACATCTAGCAAGACTGACAAAGAATAAGAAAAAGTAGACAAATACTATCAATACCAGGAATCAAGCAAAGGATTTCACAACAGATCCAGCAGACAAAGAAAATATAATAAATAAATACTAGGAACAGTTAGCTTTATATACATAAATTTGACAACTTAGATGAAATGGGTCAATTCCATAAAAAGCATAAATTATATCTACTCACCCAAAATGAAGTATAAGGTTGGTGCAGAAGTAACTGCAGTTTTTGCCATTAAAAGTAATGACAAAAATCACAATTACTCTTGCACCAACCTAATAGATTTGAATTACTATTAAAGATAACTATTAAGAGTATTAACTTTTTAAATTAAGAAACTCCCCAAACAGAAATCTATAGGCTCAAACAGTTTCACTTGCAGAATTCTAACAAACATATAAAGAAAAATTAAAATCAATTTCAGAAAATAGTAGAGGAGGAACATTTCTCAATTTATTGTATGAAGTTTATAATCCCCTAAAATCCACAAAAACTACAAAGCCAAATAGAGACAGTACATAAAAGAAAATAAAAACTAATATCCCTTATGAATATAGACACAAAAATGCTTAACAAAATAGTACCAAAAAGAATTCACAAATATATCCAAAAATTGTACACCATTGCCAGGTGAGGTTTATTCTGGGATGCAAGGCTGGCATCAAAACAATCAGAAAATCAAAAAATGTTAACTACTGTATTAACAGATTGAAGAAGAAAAATACCACATGATCATGATCACATGATCAGAAATCACATGAACAATTGATGCAGAACAAGTATTTGGCAACATTCAACAACGATTCCTGATAAAAATTCTCAGAAAAAGAGGAATAGAGTAGAACTTTCCCAACTTGATAAAAAGTATTTATAAAAATATGCAGCAGTGGTGAAAGACTGAAAGCTTTTCTCCCTAATATAGGGAAGAAGGTAAGAACAATCACTCTCACCATTCTTACTCAAAATAGTACTGGAAGTTCTAACCAGTGCAATAAGGCAAAAAAAAAAAAAAAAAAAAAAAAAAAAAGAAAGAAAATTAGTGCCATACAGAAGGTAAAGGAAGTAATAAAACTGTTCCTATGTGCAGAAAACATGACTGTCTACATAGAAAACATCAAGGAATCCACAAAATAATATCAAGAACCAATTAATTCAGTAACGTTGCAGAATACACAATAAAACATACAAAAATCTACCGTATTTCCATACACTGGCAATGAACATATGGAAACCGAAATTTAAAATACAGTACTATTTACAATCATTCAAAAAAAAGCAAAAAGAAATACTTAGATGTTAATCTAACAAAATATATATACATAACTTGCATGCTAAAAATATAAAATACTGATGAAAAAAATTAAAGAAAATCTAAATAAATGGAGTATAAATCCATATATATTAACGGATTGGAAGACCCAACATAGTAACTATATCAGTTTAATCCCAATTAATATACAGGTTGTATTAGTTCATTTTCACACTGCTATAAAGATACTACCTGAAACTGGGTAATTTATAAATAAAAAAATTTAGGCCTCAGGAAACTTACAATCACAGCTGAAGGGGAAGCAGGTACATCTTATATGGTGGCAGGCGAGACAGCATGTGAAGGATGGTTTTGTAAGCATGTCAAACACTTACAAAACCATCAGCTCTCATGAGAACTCACTCACTATCAGGAGAACAGCATGGGGGAAACCACCCCCATGATCAAATAACCTCCCACCAGGTCCCTCCCTTGACATGTGGGGATTATGGGGATTACAATTTGAGATGAGATTTGAGTGGGGACACAAAACCAGACCATATCAAGGTTTAATACAATTCCTCTCAAAATCCTATTAAGATATTTTATATAGACAAGATTATTCTAAAATTTATATAGAAATAAAAAGGAATGAGGCAAACCAATATGGAAAAATAACAATGAAGTGAGAGGAATGTCTATAGGATTTCAAGACTTATATAAGTGTAATAGTCAAGAATGTGATATTGGTGAAGAGATACATATATCAATGGAGCAGAGTAGAGATCCCAGAAATATAGCTATACAAATATGCCCAACTGATTTTTGAAAAGCTACAAAAGTAATTCAATGGTCGAAGGACAGACTTTTCAAATGGAGCTAGAGCAAATGGACAGTTATAAACAAAAATCAAACTTTAAACCTCACATCTTTTATACAAATTAACTCAAAATATATCACAGACTTAAATGTAAAATAGAAAACTATAAAACTTTTTTTAAAAATGAAGAAAATCTTAGGGATCAGAGCTAGGCAAAGGGTTTTTAGTCTTCACAATAAAAGCATAATCTATAAAAGGAAAAAACTGATAAATTCGACTTTATTTAAATTGAAAATTTTCACTCTCTGAAAGACCCTGTTAAGAGGATGAAAAAACATGCTACAGACTGGATGAAAATATTTGCAAACTAGCTTGTGACAAGACCTAGTACTCAGAAAACATAAATGTCTCTCAAAACTCAACAGTAAAGAAACAAATATCCAAAGACATGAAAATACATTTCACCAAAGATGATATGCAGATAGCAAATTCACACAAGCAAAGATGCTCAATGTTATCAGCCATTAGAGAAACACAAATTAAAACACAACAAGATTTCACTGTACACCTATCAGAATGGCTACACCAAATGCTGGCAAGGATTCAAATAAACTGAGTCACTCATACATTGCTGATGGGAATATAAAGTGATATAGTGAATCTGGAAAACACTTTGGCAGTTTCTCAAAAAACTAAACATAGAATTTTCATATGACCCAGCAGTTTCACTCCTGGGCATCTATTCCAGAAAAATGAAAACTATGTTCACACAAAAATCTGCACACTAATGTTTGTAGCTTTATTTGTAATAACCAAAATCTGGGAACAAACCAGATGTTCTTTAATAGGTAAATGGTTAAACAAGCTATGGTACATCCATACCATGGATTACTAATCAGCAGTAGAAAGAACAGAACAATTGATATATACAACAACATGATGAGTATTCAGAAAATTACTCAGACTAAAAAAAGTCAATTCCAAAATATTATATACTGTTTAATTACTGAAATATAGTAAAACCTTTAAACATAAAAATGTTCATCATGAGTTAATCTATAATAAAATACTTTTTATATGTAAAAATTCAGTTCTATGAGAATGTTTAAAATGTAAAACAGAATGCTATGCAAGACAATGCTCACAGGTTGCAACATATTTTATTAACTGTATTAAAAATAGGCACAGAAAAACAGTAAGACAATTCCAAAGCTGTTTTCCTTGAGAAAAGAAAAACAGTGAATTGGGTTTTTTTCTCTTTCCACTTCTTAGTATTACCCAAATTGTCTGCATGACCCATAGACCCTCTCTAACCAGAAAAATTAAATGTATTAATAAAAAATATAACAAAGGAGGGTTGGCTAAATAAGTTATTTATAAAATGAAATAATAGAAAAGCAAAAAGATTCTGCAGCTCCATCTTTACTAATATAAAATGTGTCCAACACATCTTCCAAGTAAAAAGAAGTCAACATTCATAGATTAAAAATCTTGTTTCCTTCAAACAAGGATTTTGAATATGTTTGTGCGAATGTGATGTAAAGATGTGTGAATGTTAATAAAATTATGTGAGTGTGAATGTGTGCATGAATGTGTTATTGACTGTGTAGTGTAGTTTATGTGTGACAATATATGTATGAATGTGTATATACATTTTTAAAAGACTGAACAGTGTTAACAGTGAATAACCAAGGTGTGTTATCATGAAAACTCTTTCTTTCTTTATTCCATTTTTGTTTGTGTGTTCCTATTTTCTGAACATTTTACAAAGTACATATCATGTTCAAAGTCAAAAAATTCAAGATATTTTCAAAAGGCAACTTGGCTATTTAAAAGGCAATATTTTAATGTGTTATTCTAAGTGGACCCAATTAAGCTGAGCTACACCAAATGAATTATTTTCTTATCTCATAACAATATGATCTTACAAATATATCTAATTAAAACCCTTTCTAATGTACTACTTCAAAAGTGTTTGGTCAGACTTTGGGGATATGTCAACACCAAGTGACATCCACAAAAAAAAAAAAAAGGACTTTATTATTCATTGCTACTATTTAATGAGCATTTACCACACACCAGGCACTGCCTTATCACCACATATGTATACTCTTCTATGTGGTATTGATTATTATCAACATAATTTATAGTCAAAGAAACTTATCTCCAGGATCACTATAGTTCTATCACAGTGTGTGAGCAAAAGCTTAAAACTCACTTATTTCTGACTCTCATATCTCTGCTAAAGTGCTGTATACTTTCATTAAATAGGATGAACTAATAGCATTAAAATGAAACAGAAAAAAATATATTAAAACACACATTGGCAAATTTGTGCGTTTTTAACAGTGACTAAGAAAATAGAATTTCCTCATTTATTTCCTTCCACAAACCACCAACCTTTCTAAGGCAGCTACAAAAAAAAAAAAAAAAAAAAAAAAGACATTGCTTAATCATTACCTTCCACACAATATATCTGGTTAGACACAACTACACCTATGGCCACTTGAATGCCCTATCAGAGCATTTCATTTTATATATGAAGATTTTAAAAAGTCCATGAAAAGAGAATTGCTAACATTTTAACATTAAGAGCCTAATGCCTTGTCCTTCCACAGAAGACAGTAAGAGTAGGTAATGGCAGATAAAGGCAATTTGGGATTCTCTGTCCACATTTTCCATAAACTTGGGCTAAAAAAAATGGAACATTAAAAGAGAACTTTCTTAGAAGCACTGAAGTGCAATCAACATCTTAGCAAGTCATTAAGACAAAAACCAAAAGTAGAATATCAAAGCATTCTGCTACTATTTCTGAATATGCTTCTCATTTTAGCTTCTTTTTCACACTGCAAATTTTTCAGATCTCAAATCTTACTCAAAAAGATTATGGAAAATAATTTTTGCCTCTAACAACATAATTTGTCCTAATTCGGTCGCCAGAAAAAAAAAAAAAAATGAAGAAGAAGAGAGAGAAAGAGAAAATTATCTTTAAATGTTACACTTTTTTTTTTAGCCCAAGTTTATGGAAAATGTGGACAGAGAATCCCAAATTGCCTTTATCTGCCATTACCTACTCTTACTGTCTTCTGTGGAAGGACAAGGCATTAGGCTCTTAATATACCTCATCAAAGGACTCCATTCATTAATATATGTGACAACTCAACAAATAGTTCTTAAGGACCTAGTCTATATCACATGCTGTTCTAGGTGCTGATCATAATAAAGTTTCTAAACTCAACAAGGGCTTTCAAATTCACATAATTAAACCTAAAGCAGATAGAGCAGATTTTACCAAAGTGTGTTCACTGCCTCACTTACCTAGAGGAAGACAAAGTAAGGGGCGAAAGCAGGATGAAGGGGACAAGTATAACAACGGAGCCTCTTCATGAACTCTGCATATCATACCCCTAACTAAAGATTCACAAAATGCATTTGCTTTATAGTGCTGCAATAAAGACACCTGCTTAGCGTTCTTCTTTTTTTTTTTTTTCCAAACTCATTCAACCATTGAACACATTTTTAACATATTCCTAATACCTCTAGAAACTGTTCTCTGTAGATAGTACTTTCAGAAATGTTTGGACATGTTTTTCTCTTGCTGAAGGCCATGGATTTTTTAAACCTCTACCTACCAGGAAACTATAGCTTGTAAGGAGAACGAGTTTGTGCTAAAATTTCATTGACACATTTTTTTCCAACTTATTTTTCTCTGTAAGTTTCCTCTATTTCAGAAGTTTGGTCATTTGCATTTCAACAAAACTGGCGGCATTAGAGCACCTAGCATTTCATGATGATTGTGAAACTCCTGTTTTAAAGGAAGACATAAAGCAATAATCTGGAAAGGAAAAGAAACCTTTCTCTCTGTATCCACAGTTAAAAGCTTTACAAAGTAATCAGACACTAAAATGGACATCTATGTCCTAAATTAGACTAAGATAACCTGGGTAATTTTTAAAAAATATTGATTGAGTCCTACTCCAAACTTACTGAATCAGGATCTCCAAGAGGCAGTATTAAACAGGAATAGCAACCATCCAGGATAATTCATATATATATATATATATATATATATATATATACATACATACATACATATATACACACACACACACACACACACATATATATAAACATATATATATATTTTTTTGTTTTGTTTTGTTTTGTTTTTGAGATGGAGTGTTGCTCTGTCGCCCAGGCTGGAGTGCAGTGTCCTGATCTCAGCTCACTGCAACCTCCGCCTCCTGGGGTTCAAGTGATTCTCCTGCCTCAGCCTCCCAAGTAGCTGGGATTACAGGTGTCTGCCACCATGCCCAGCTAATTTTTGTATTTTTAGTAGGGACAGAGTTTCACCATGTTGGCCAGGCTGGTCTCAAACTCCTGGCCTCAAGTAATCCACCCACCTCAGCCTCCCAAAGTGCTGGGATTACAGGTATGAGCCATTGAGGCTGGCTCAGGGTAATTCAAATTATCTAGGAAGTATGAGAAAGACTGAAAAGCCTCTGATATAAAAAATTGTGATAGTTTTATCTAGAGCATTAACTATCGCTAAAAGGTAGCTGTAGGCCTTTTATTGTATTATTAAATTTAAAATTGAATCATTTGTTTTATTATACCATTATAGCTTCTAATCTAAAAAAATCACCTCTTCTCATTACTCCTTTATTCATTTCAGTTACAAAGAAGTAAAATTTAAGAAAAATAAGTGACTTCCGTAAAGTAAAAAATAATATCAAAAAAGGAAAAACACTCAGAGACCAAGCAAAATTAAAGCTTCCTGTATTGAATTCGTGCTTGAAAACTTCTAAGATTCTTTGCCCTAGGTCTTCTCAAATCTAGCCAAGCATTCCATTAAAGAAAAAAATATTCTAAGAAAAAAAGATAAAATAGTAACTGGAAGTAAAGTCCACTTTGAGTCCTACTGTAATCATTTTCCTAGCACAGCTTTTGTAAGTAGTTACCAAGCATAACCGAAGTCCTTTGATGAAGCATTCTCTCTGAAATGCCAATCAAAAAAAAAAATTAGAAATTTAGTGCTACAGCTAATGTGAATTTGTATCATTTAAGGTTTCTTTGAGGGAAAGGGGATGGAAACGAGAAACAAAGATATAGTGCAACGTAGGAAAAATTATCTAATTATTGGTCAATAAATAAAAAGAGCTTTACTAGGTTAAGTAACTACTTTTCTACAATTCCTCAGTATTTAATAATGCCTCTCTCCCAAAGTCTCAAAGAGACATAAAGATTATTTTGCATGGTAACATTAAAATAACACTCACCTAAAAGAAATTAAGATTGCTTAGATGAAAAAAATGTTATGTGGTAAAGATTTACTTTTTGCATTTTAAATATTTTAAAGTCATATTGCAATATGTTGTGTCATATTAATATTATGTTGAAGTAAGTCAAAATGAATGTCAAATATGACTTATTTAAAAGTGTTTTGACACTATTCTATATTTGGGCTAACTTGTACAAAAAATTAGCCCTTAATAGCATGTATTTGTTCCTCTTAATTTTAATACTACCTCTTTTTTTAGTCCAATAACAACCACAACTTCCCTTTGATCATCTCCATTCAAAGTTAATCACCTCTAATGCTTATGTCTTTCTAAAAGCTTCCCTTAAAAAACACTTTCTCTCCAACCTACTTAAAGTTATTGTTTACAACACAATAGAAAGTCCAAGCTGTTTCCAAATATATCTTCCTAACTTTTGTTCTTAACGTTCTTTTGTGTTATTCTCACACCTGTAGAAATTATACATGCTTATCATATTTTATGTTTTGTTTTTTTCTACTTACTAGCTATATTACATTACTTTAGTCTCATCTTATAGAGATTATCCCATCCAAAGTGAGCCCTGATTTTGATTTCCCACAAGAACAACAGAAAAAGCACAGAGGGTATGTTAATTTCCTCACTGTCCATTTTAAATTAAATCACATGTATAATTTCAATTAATAAAATCATTTATTAATATTATGCTCTATGTTATGTTAAGTTACTTAAGAAGATTACACATCCCCTTGCCTCTAATTAATTTACAGGAAGCTTTCAACTAATCTGTTTTCCTTTTGCAGTTTCCTTTTCCTAAGTTTTCTTCTCTACTTTCCCTAAAGTTTGACAAATAATTCAGATTTTTCAATACAGATTCCCACACTTGCAAAAGTAGATTAATACAGACCACTATACCTGACTACTAGAAATTGGGGAAGAAATGGTTGAAATTCATAAAAAATATTGAAATCATTCAATATAGTTAATAACTTAGTATGAGTAATAAGCATACTTTTGAAAAACAATAAACAAACCATAAAAATTAGGATTAGTTTTAGTTGTTGTTAGCCATCTATGAAATCAATTCACCTCTTGACCTAAGGCTTACACTGTAAAAAGAAGGGTTTTTCACTTCTTTGTTTTTTTTTTTTTTTTGAGATAGAGTCTCTGCTCTGTCACTCAGGCTGGAGTGCAATGGTATGGTTTCAGCTCACTGCAACCTTGGCCTCCCTGCTTCAAGCATTTCTCCTGCCTCAGGCTCCCAAGTAGCTGAGACTACAGGCATGTGCCACCACACACGGTTAATTTTTTTTTTTTTTTTGTATTTTTAGTAGAGATGGGGTTTCACTGTGTTGGCCAGGCTGGTTTCGAACTCCTGACCTTGTGATCTGCCCACCTTGGCCTCCAAAAGTGCTGGGATTACAGGCATGAGTCATTGCGCCCAGCTGGGTTTTATCATTTCTAACATCCCTTCCGTTTCTAAATGTCTGGATTCCTTTAAATGTGTAATGCAATTTCAATCCTGAATTTTGTGTCTGTCATATTATAAACACCTACATACACCACAATGACACTTCTGTTAAGAAAAATCACAGGGAAAAAAATGCAAAAATTCAGCACAACAGTGATGCATTTTCATTCACCAACAATGGGAGAGTAACTAATATACCCCTTCCTGAAAGTCAGTGTGACATTATCTATCAAAAACTAGAATGAGGAAGGCCTTCAAATCCAGTATTTGCACTTCTGGGAATCAAACCAAATGAATGACTTGCACATTTATGTAAACACGTATGTTCGAGGATATACACTGCAACACCGGATATATAATATGCAGTTCATACTAAAAAACTCCAAACTCGAATTCTTAATTTCATTCCAATTCTGTTCTACCTAGTCTTCCACCTTCTAGTAAAAACGGCCCCAGCTGATCAAGCCAAATACCAAGGACTCCTTCATTCCTCCTTCACAATACATCCAACAGAGTCCTATTTCTTTTTCCTATAAAACACACTGAGAATCATTCATCTTCTGGATCTCTGCTGCTACCACTCCAGTCTCAGCCACATTTATCTCTCACCTGGACTACAATAAAAATTTCCAGAGTGATTGGCTCCCATTTACTCTTGTCTCTTGAACTCCAGTAAGATCATGCACTTCCCTGTATAAAATTCTTCCACAACTTTGCATTGCATTTCAAGCTCAACCTAAATGCCTCCCTAGTGTCTACCTGCCTCTCCAAAACAGCCTCCCTTGCTTTGACAATGCTGACCAAAACTGACAGTTCCTAAAACCTATCAAGCCCTCCTCTGCTCCAAAGCCCTTAATCATGTTTTTCTCCAGCCTGGAAATTATCTTTCAAGGTTAGCTCTTCACTATCCAGATACTATCATGTAGCCTTTCCTGGCAAACATACTTAGCCTTTAACACAGTTTTACTTCATTCTATTTGTCTCTTTACCCACTCACCTCAATTTTCAATTATCTCGTTCATCTGTTTATTAATTGCATATTTCTTCCCACTAGTACATAAAATCCAGATGGCATGGAACTGTTTTACTGGTGTTATCTCAACACCATGTGTAGTCCATATCAATAAATATATATTGTATGAATGGCAGAATAACAGGAGGGCAAGCTGAGTTTTTGCTTTCATTTGCCACATTTAAGCTATTATTTAAATTATGAGTCAATTTACAGTAAATATATTAGATCAGCCAATTCCTCTATCTAACCTATTTCAATAATCTACTAAAATAATGAAAAATGTTAATTAGATCAATAAGAACTTGGTGAAAACCAGCACAGTACACTACTAAAAGTTTATGATCTGGCTTCAGCCATCTTAGTTTCATCTCTGGTCACACACAAACACCTTAATTTGTGGCAATTTTCCTTTAGGAAAATAAGTTCTTCACAATGGCCATAACTCCAGGTATAAATGGCAAGAGAGGAAGCTGAGAAGATCGTGGAGGACAGATCAGGCTTTGTACTGGAAGAAGTATTTACGCTTCAGTTTAGAGAGTCATAGATTTTTGAGCAAGGTTTGTTTACTTAAGAACAAGAAAGGCATCTGAGCAACTGAAAGGTTGAGGGCCCAGAAACAGCACAAAGATTACCACCTAAATGCTATGAACAAATAACTATCATAGAATCAGTATTATGTTTTCTTGTGTGGCAGATTAAAATTTAGATATTCCTTTACGATTTAGATTTCAATAGTGTTATACTAAAGCCTACGCTGCAATATGTGGCTTGTTCCTAAAACTACTCCCAGTGAAATTATGTCAAGTTGCCTTGTGCAGTCTTGTCCAATCTCAGATAATGTGCTAGAATCTATGTAAGTGCTCTTTCTGCTGATAACTTATTCTCCTTATCTTATTCATTCCAAACTCTACCACATTTTAAAAATACTCTCCATTCATACGCTTACATATTCTATTGTTACTTCTAAAATGAAGCCTACTTACCTAATAAGTGCACTGCTAAAACCATGCTGTGTAATATATAATTTGTTATTGAGAATATTTTCATGTTTGTTATCATTCTAGAATTGGGAAATTGATCTTGGGAAAGATTAATACTTTAATATTGTCTTGCATTAATACTTTAACATTGTCTATTTGCATTGCTAAAAAGGAACACCTGAGGCATTTATATAGAAAAGAAATTGATTTGGCTCACAGTTCTACTGTACAAGAACATAGTGCCAGCACCTGCTTCTAGTGGGGGCCTCTAGCTGCTTCCACTCAGGGCAGAAGGCAGAGGGCAGCTAGCCAGAGATCACAGAGATCACTGGGGAGAGAGGAAGCAAGAGAGGTACAGGGGAGGGGCCAGAATCTTTTTTTGTTTGTAGAAAGTCTCACTATATTGCCCAGGCTGGTCTCTAACTCCTGAGCTCAAGGGATTCTTCTGCCTCAGCCTTCCAAAATGCTGTGATTTTAGGCGTGAGCCCCCACGCCTAGCTCAAACTCTCTTTAACAGTTTTGTTGAGAACAAACAGAACTCACTGACCCTATTCCCAGGGCATTAATGTATTCATGAACGATCCATCTCCATGACCCAAACACCTCCCTCCAATATGAGGTTTAGGGGGACAAACATCCACACTATAGCAAATACTAATTTTCAATATTAACAAACAAATCTAACAATCTTAACTTTTTAAAAATAATACCTATAGCATAACAGGCTCCAATTATCCTTTGTCTTTTATTTTCAGGGGTTAAGTGAGTGAATAAAGCCTCTGAATTTATAACCATCTGATTTTATTTCTAATTATTTCAATATTTGCTATTAGAAGTCCCAGGAAGGACATTAGAATGTTAAGGTCTACTTTCATTTGTCCACCCTTCTGGCTCTACTATATTTGTTTTTTTATTTAAAATGTCATTGGGAAAAAATAGGCATATAATTAAATTTCCTTTCTGAGCCTTTGAATAATATATTTCTCCATCTAACGAGAGCAACTGTAGGTTGCTCTGAAGTTCTCTGTTTCTTATCTAGGTCCAAAAGTAGAGCTAGTTTCATTTCTTAGGAAAAGTTCCACTTTTCTAAATGTCACCTCTCTTTGTCTCAAATCAGGAATCAACATGTCCAGGGTGCAGAGCTGTAAACACAGCAAATAAAAGTACAAAGGGAAAAACTAAAGATCTCAGAACTCCAATGAGGTCACAACCTGCAAAGGAAAACAAGTCATCTCTTTTTGAGGAGGACTGTGTATAATATGGGGAATAAGAATCAGAGGCTTAAAAACTTGGAGAACCACTGAAACGATGAATAATGTACAGTCTCTCTAATCTCCTATCTCATAGAGTTCACACAATGAACAAACCAGTGAGGTGTGGAAGAGATGTAAACCCTTACCATACTGTATAAGTGAATTGCAATATAAAGTTAATGACCTAGTTTTATCCACTTCTTTAGATTAAAACAAACATAAACACAACAGAAACTTACCTTCAAAAAGAGACCCCAATTTATATTCTCCACTGAAAAATTGTGGCAATGAGAATACAAGTGCTCCCAGTCCAATCATAAAGGCTGCAAATGCAAGCCATCTCGGCTTATGTCCTCTTTCACCGAAGAATGATACAAATAAAGACAACAAACAGAATGAAATATCGTAGCTTGATGAAATCAGGCCAGTCAGGGAACTCTTCATTTCATAACGCTTCTCAATAGTGGAAATGCTAATATTTACTAGGCCATTAACTACAATACCTAAAAAACAGAAAAGTTGATGTGCATCATTAAAATTTTACCATATGATTAAGATTATTAACACAATGAAGTAGAGTTCGATTATTTGTTTCTTTTGTTTTTTTAAATGTACCAGTTTTCAAAGTCTCAAAGTTTCAAAGTTAGGCAACCTAAACATATTTCCTTGAAAATCAGTTTGCTTTTTATTTTTATGTATTTATTTTTTATTTTTATTTTATTTATTTATTTTTTTGAGACAGAGTTCCACTTTCATTGCCCAGGCTGGAATGCAATGGCGCGATCTCGGCTCACCGCCACCTCCACCTCCAGGATTCAAGTGATTCTCCTGCCTCAGGCTCTGGAGTAGATGGAATTACAGGCATGCACCACCACACCTGGCTAAATTTTTGTGTCTTGTTAGTAGAGATGGGGTTTCACCATGTTGGCCAGGCTGGTCTTGAAATCCTGACCTCAGGTGATCCACCCGCCTCGGCCTCCCAAAGTGCTGGGATTACAGGTGTGAATCAACGCGCCTGGCCCAGTTTGCTTTTTAAATTGTACACTTGTGAATTTTCAGGTGTCCAACAAAACTGATGCCTGCTACATACTAAATTATAGTTAACTAGGCTTAATTCATTTTTCTTTAAATGATGAAGTCAAACTGGTAAAGTCCCGTGAAGCCAGTTTGCTAGAGTTTCCAAGTATTAATATATCATACTCTCAGGGACCTCACTCAGAAGACTACAAAAGGTACAAGAGACCCCATAGGCCACTACAGTTAGGCTCAATTGCTTCCCAAATTATTCAATCCTTAAACATATTTATCTATGACAAGAGATAACTTTGACTATTATTTTGTCTCTTCCCTCCTCTCCCCAACTCCAAAAAAAGAGATAACCTTGATTTAGTCTTAGGAAGAAGAAATTGAGCTCTCAAACCCCTATATTTTTCTAACATTCTTACAGATATTAAAGTTACCATGTAAAGGATTCTAGAGCAAAAGTAAACATAAGTCCTTCAACCACACTTGCATTCTAAATTGTATGCAAAGTAAAAGAAAAAAACATACATTTATTATAACTATAGTGAAGGAATAGAAGGTAAACAAGGTAAGACTGAAAATCTGAAAATTCTGACTTACTTAAAAATGTCCTGTCCAGATATAGATTAAACTTACGGGAATTTTAAACATAACTATAAACTGAAAATTTTAAAAATCTGATTGAATTAAATAGAGATTCCTTTTACTTAGGTATGATAAATTGTTTTCATTCATTAACAGTCCAGATATAGATTAAACTTACAGGAGTTTAAACATTACTATAAATTGAAAATAAAAAACATCTGATTGAATTAACTAGATACCCTTTTTACTTAGGTATGATAAATTGTTTTCATTCAATACCAGAATGAGTATGTACATACAAGTCATGATCTCCACAAATCTCTTTAAATTTTGATTAAGACCGTAGCTGAAAATATATTTCAAAAAAAATAAATTGAACAAATTTAATAAGTTTCAAAACTCATAACATGTTTTTTACTTTTATACCAGTTTCATAAGACTATAAGCCAATTTACAATTCTTGGGATTTCAAAATAAGTACCTAAAGTATCTTAGGATGACATTTTTATATGTTATCTAATAATACAAAATTTTCCGCATCCAATAAAATCAACTTCCCTATCACTTGCCATACTGATTAAAAATTAGTTAATAGAAAGCATTGCCTTTATGGTAAAACTTCTCTTTGAAAAATAAATTTGTAAACTCCTCAAGAAGGATAGCACATTAATCCAATGACTCTTGAAGCAAATTCTATGCTATACAAGTTCCAAGAACACTACTTAAAAAAACAAAAACAAAAAAATCAGGAAACGCTCCGTACTACATCTCTCTATTGTAAATCAATGACAATAGGAAGCACATTAGAAAATTAAGTACTTAGAGAACCCCTGTTTGTCTTTGAGAAATGCTGGGTTAAATGAACTCATTTGACAAATTTTGTTTTTCTTTCCAATTAAATGTATATTTAAATATACCATGGAAATGATCTTAAGGATCATGTTTGAGAAACATGGCAATAAAGTTTTCAGGCATTCAAACTTAAACTGAAACATAAACTAATAATTTATTGGGTCACACTTTTTATTATTATAATTTTTTCTGAGACCTTGCCTCGCTTTGTCACCAGGCTGGAGTGCAGTGGCACCATCTCGGCTCGCTGCAACCTCCACCTCCCGGGTTCGAGCCATTCTCGTGCCTCAGCCTCCTGAATAGCTGGGACTAAAGGCGTGTGCCACCGCACCCAGCTAATTTTTGTGGTGTTTTGTTTTGTTTTGAGACAGAGTTTCGCTCTGTTGCCTAGGCTGGAGTGCAATGACACGATCTCGGTCCACTTCAAACTCCGCCTCCTGGGTTCAAGTGATTTTCCTACCTCAGCCCTCCAAGTAGCTGGGATTGCAGGCATGCACCACCATGCCCAACTAGTTTTTGTATTTTTGGTAGAGACGGGGTTTCACCATGTTGGCCTGGCTGGTCTCGAACTCCTGACCTCAGGTGATCTGCCTGCCTCAGCCTCCCAAAGTGCTGCGATTACAGACGTGAGCCACCACGCCAGGCCTATTGGGTCACTTTTGTCTCAGATTAAGCTTCTTAAATTGGGGACCTCTGGGTAGATGCTGCTCCAGACTAAACCTGACAAATTTTCTAGGAGTGACAATTATATTTGATAACAATTTTAGGCAACATTTTATATTAAATATAAAATGATATATTCTGGAGTAATATAGAAATTTCAGAGGAATTTTAAGATCATACACAAGACATTTTTTACTTGTGTCCAACTTTTTTATCTTCGCATTCCTTTGACACTGAGATGCTTCACAACTACCAATTTTGTAAAACTATGATCAAGACATTAATGGAGGGGAACTTTGGTAGGGACAAGAAAGTGGACAGGAAAATAATTCTTCAACACAAATCTACCTTCAGTAGAAGAGCTACAGCTGACTTGCAATCACGAAATGGTTACTTAGCATCTAATGCGCAAAGCAAGGGGCCCTGGGTTCCTTGAAGAGGAAGAATAAGAACAAAAAGTATACTTACGCTTTGACTTAGTTTTCTATTAACTTAAAAAATGAGCTGTTTTCAACCCTCTAAAAAATATATTTCTAAGGTTGTATTTCTTCCAATTAATCCTTGACTGATTATACAGAAAATATTCTCGGACTATGACTCAAGTGACCAAAAAATGTCTACGTGCCAATTCAACAAAGCTTCGGCATATCCTTCGTGATTCCTCTCCACCTCTTCTCCACACTTCCTCAAAGTCAACTCAGGGTAACTTCCTATTTTCGTTCAACCTCTGTATTGAACACACCATAAGCAGCTTTAACCTTCTCTGTGCCTTCTTTCAGGGAGCTGTTCTCCCTCCAGGATATCACTCCTCCAAACTGAGCTTAGATTGCAAACCCCGGAGGGTATAAATCTGAACTGAATCTGTAACTCCCGAGAGAACCTAAAAGAGATCCTAGAACAAAACAGATACTGGATAACTAATGTAACACAATGAAGATTAAGGCTCAACAACGTCGGGAGCCTTTGCTAATTTACTCACTGGGCTCCTCTGGTGCCCACATACTCTCAAACTAAATACACTCACAAAACATGAATGTCTGTATCTAATTTATACGATAGATTTTACATAGCTTTCTTCCTTGGAAGGCATCCCACTCCCACCTGCAAATGTATTACTCCTTCCCCTGAGGCAATGAAACAAATGTAAAAGTAAAATACCTTTAAAGAGGGCCTAGGTAAATTTTTGTCTTTATAATGTAAAATAAACTCCCCCAGGGTATACCTTTCCCAAAGGAAAGTTCTTGTAATCTTCCCTGTAAGTCTTGAATCCGCTAAACTGAGGTAAAACACAAGAGAGAAAAAGGCTTGTATAGCAAGTTTGAACTGTAGCGATAAAGGAGAAGCTGAGCTTTGGAAGGCTGGCTGGGGCCAGTAGGTTGACCTTGGTGAGAGCGCAAGCAAGTTCCAAACCCGGGGCCACCTTGCAGGGCGCGTCCACCGTCCCACGGACCCCGCGCACCTGCCCTCTCCCCCGGCTGGCTCGCCGTGCCCACCTCGCTCTCCACTGGCCCGAGCCTCGAGCGGGCGCTGGACTTTACCTTGTGTGACGGCCAAGAGGCAGTAGTGAAGCAGAAAGCCTCCAGGTGTGTTGCAGCGCTGGAGACATTGAGGATGGAAGTTCCTCCAGCCGTAAGGCCCCTCCTCAAAATCGGACAGCGACAGTGACCGGAGCTTCTCTTCGGAGACATTGGGAGGGGCTGAAGGCAGAGATGGCTCTGGTGACTTCTGGGGCTCCTGGGGCTTCTGAAGCTCCTGTGGCTGAGAATTCTCTCTCTGGGGGTCAGAGGACAAGGCAGAGACTTCGACTTGGGAGGGGGACGCAGACAAGCGGCGCAGGATGTCTGGGCTGGAGGGGACGAAAGCCAAGTTCTCAATACCTTTGGCGCTCTTCATGTCTGGATGGGTTCTCCCGACTCTGGTGCTTCAGAGCAGCAGAGCCAGGTCCCTCTCTGGCTCCTCCCACAGGCAGGTGACAGCGCCCCCGTGCGGGAAGCTTCTCGCCTCCTGGCCCTCCAGCCTCCAGCGCGCTCTCAGCCACCGCCTGAACCTTCCTACTCCAGCTCGCAGCTGTCTGGAGCGCAGAGCGCGGAGCGGGGGCGTTATCGCCCCAGGCTGTGGCTTTGGCGCTCAGCTGTGCCTCACCCGTCGCCTCAGGGACCAACCGGAAGGCGCGGCGTGGGCGTGCCACCCGGCGGCAGCCGACTAGAGGGGGCGAGAGTTCTTACCCCACAGCCTTCGACCGGAGTCCGCCTCCGCCTGAGCCCCTGCGGTTCCGACCTGAGCCTTCAGCCCGCAGCGCGCCTCCCTTGAGCCCAAGCACTGGGAACACACAGAGACTGTGGGAGTCTCTGGCCGAAAGCTCCCCCTGGGTGCTGACATGAAACCTGTAAACAGTTGCATCAGGAGATTGTTCAAGAAACTATCTTGCGTTTTTCTTCCTTTGCTGCTTACCAAACCAGGCTAGGCTTGGACTCCAAGAATCAAGACGTCAGAGGTATACTTTGGTTCATGAGCATCTTGATAAGACTTTTGCCTGTCATCCTGTTACTGGTAGGTGTCCAGGTTCTTGGCATCTTGAAGAAAGAATTGAAGAAAACGCACAAACAAAGCAAGGAAGGAATGAAGGGGTTTATTGAAAATGAAAGTACACTCCACAGTGTGGGAACGGGCGAGCATAGGGGCTCAAGGGCCCGGTTACAGAATTTTGGGGAGTTTAAATACCCCCTAGAGGGTTCCATTGGTTACTTTGGGTATGCCCTATGTAAAGGGAGAAGATGAAGTAAAGTTACAAAGTCATTTATGGCCTACGCCCTATGGAGAGGATATTTCCTGTTATAGCTGAAGTGTGAATAGGCCTTATGTTTCCTGCCTCCAGACCCTATTTTCCTGCCTCAGTCCTCCTTAGAAAAAGAAATCCACCCCACCCCACCCCCATCACCACCAGGATGAACATCACAGCATAACCACCGCTTTGCTTTTCCTTCTCCGAAACTGAAGGACCAGAAATTGTCTCTCTGCTGTGTATTGCATATCTAAGATATACAGTGATGACAATCATGTAAATAATTTCTACCGGGCCAGGCGCAGTGGCTCACGCCTGTAATCCTAGCACTTTGGGAGGCTGAGGCGGGTGGATTACCTGAGGTCAGGAGTTCAAGATTAGCCTGGCCAACATGGTGAAACACTGTCTCTACTAAAAATACAAAAATTAGGTGTGGTGGTGCAGGCCTGTAATCCCAGCTACTTGGGAGGCTGAGGCAGGAGAATCACTTGAACTCAGGAGGTGGAGGGTACAGTGAACCGAGATTGTGCCACTTCACTCCAGTCTGGGCGAAAGAGTGAAACTCAGTCTCTTAATAATAATAATAGTAATAATACATTTCTACCTGTGGAATAAATAAGAAAAACACTTCGAAGAGCTTAACACCATTGTGTCATGGTAGGTACAATTTAGTCATTCACTCTTTCACTTAACACAGACACAAAAAATTCTTGTGTCCTGGGTGCCAAACATTGTTCTAAGTTCTAGGGGTATACAAGTGAATAAAGACTGGCAAATACCCCTACCCTTATGGTGCTTATGTTTTAATAGGAAACAGTAATAATACATAGTACATGGCACATAATATGATAAATACTTTTTTGTGAAACTTTTGTTTCAGTTATATATGCTGTGTTTACTGGGTTGAGAGACAGATATAAAATATGTATCTTACTTTGGACAGAGGTACATTCTGTTGCCTGTTCCCTCACAATCGAAAAAACTCTAGACTGGCCAACCGGGCGCGGAGGTGCAGGCCTGTAATCCCAACACTTTGGGAGGCCAAGGTGGGTGCCTTGAGTCCAGGAGTTTGAGACCAGCCTGGGCAACACGACAAAAGCCTGTCTCTACCAAAAAATACAAAACTTAGCCTGGCATGGTGGTGCATGCCTGTAGTCCCAGATACTTGGGAGGCTGAGGTGGGAGGGTCGCTTACAACCTGGGAGGCTGAGGTTGCAATGAGCACTCCAGCTGTGCCATAGAGCCAGACCTTGTCTCAAAAAAATAAGAATTAAAAATAAAAATAAATTGTAGATTGGACTAAAACATGGGGAAAGAGTAGAAGTAGGAGCTAACATTTAAAATGTCTGCTATATGCCCCATTATTAAAATCTTTACAAAAGCAGCTGCACTGTTATATATAGTTTACATATTGAGGAAACCATATCCCATAAAGAATTAGTAACTGTCCCAAAGACACATAGCTAATAAGTGAACTGCCACTTAAGGATCCGAACTCGGCTCTCTTAGCCAGAAGTCTTCCCTGAACTTTGCATTTTCTGTCTTTTAATAACTACAGTGTATCTCCATCAGGTTAAATTATTGCATAGCAATTTTAAGAGATCAAAATTCAAAATTCTCTGATATTTGTGAGGCTTAGAAGATTAGTGCTTCTCTGAAAACCTCAGATTTTGGAGGTATTCAAATTAAGCATGGTATGTAATCCTCCTGGGCTTGCTTTCTACAAAAATGGACTCAAAGTAGGTAACTATTTTGATCACCATTTTATCTATGGAATACGAATTAATTTACACAACCAGCAAATTTCGTTTTTATGAGATGTGGTTACATAAAATCATGGCTTAAGACTATTTTACAGCTGTGACTTAATAAATCCATGCTATGCTATCAAAATCAGAGTAGCGTAATCATCCTGCACTTAAATTCATACTAAGGAGAAATCTCCACTCTCACAGTGTTAGAGAGAGAATTTTGGTTAAAGATTAGCAAAATTACTATTGCTTCATCTTAAATACATCTTGCTCTTACTGAAAGTTTCAATTTCCTGTTCCCTTACATTCTTTATGCTGCAGTGATGGAAGGGGCTCAGGTTTGCAACAAAAACCAAAAAACAAAAATAGAAAAGAAAACTTGGTAGTTTTCATCCCTGATAATTCTATGGAAAAATGTCCATTTTAAAATTAATTATTTGGTCAATCTAGGTTAAATCTGCCTCTAATGAACACAGTCAAAATATACCATATTAAATTTCAGAAGGTAATTGATAGTTTACTCTTCTTATAGTACATTTTATTTGCTATGTTTTTAAAGGGTGGAGAATGGGAGAAAGAAAATGTCCAAAATGTATAGTAAGGCTCCAACACTGTAAACAGAAGCAGTCCCTGCCTCTGGATATCATTCTCTGGGATGTGCCGTAGGTCTTTCCTTTCAGGAATTGGATGAAACAAGGTGAAGTGGCTTAATGACAGAAGTTATCAAGATTGTCCTACTAACTCCCCTTGCTCTGATTCCATGCTTAAGAGCGATCTTATGATTTGGGCCTTCCATGTAGATATGTATACTGGATGAAAATGTGTTGATATGCCTATCTTGAGTACTTTATCATTTTCCCCTCTGTGTTGTTAATGCTTTATTAGTTCCTTTCTGGTTTTAGACTAAATGTGAACCCTTTAGCCGTATAACACTATGAGCTCATACAATATTAAAATTAGAGGGATCTTGACAGTGGCTGATTACAAACATGGTCAAATGTGAATATTGTTGAGGTTAATTACAAATCCTAGTATTAAAGGTTTATTAATATCACAGCATCTTATATTAACTGAATAAAAGCAACCAGACAATCTAAGTGACCATCTTAGTATTATCGATTTATCTTTTCAATTTTAAATGTTTCACAAAACATAGTTAAAAATAAGTTAAATCTAAGAAAAAAATTAACACTGAACTGTATTGTTTTTAATACTGTTTTACATTGCAATTACACATAAATATATAATCATATTGAGAAGAAATGCAACTGTACTTTTTCTTTTCATCTTATTCATCATAAATCATTAAGAAATACATACATAAGCCAGGTGCGGTGGCCCACGCCTGTAATCCCAGCATTTTGGGAGGCCAAGGCAGGAGGATTGCCTGAGCTCAGGAGTTTGAGACTAGCCTGGGCAACACGGTGAAAACCCGTCTCTACTAAAATACAAGAAATTAGTGGTGGCATGTGCCTGTAGTCCCAGCTACTCAGGAGGCTGAGGCAGGAGAATTGCTAGAACCTGGGAGACGGAGGTTGCAGTGAGCCAAGATCACACCACTGCACACTGCACTCCAGCCTGGGTGACACAGCAAGACTTGATCTCTAAAAAAAAAAGAAAGAAAGGAAAAGAAATACATACATAAACATGGCTGATAATAATTACTTGAAACAAAAACATGTCAACATTTAATACAGTAATCCTATAAGAAAGCAAACAAAATAGATAGTAAAACACTAGTGTAAAAATTACAGAAGGCCCAGAAGACTCTCCGAGTTGAGGAGACAGAGCTGAAAGTCCAACAACACTAAGACAACTGGAATTTGCAAAGCAGAGTACCAAAAAGGAGAAAGCTGTATAGAGGGATGTGCAGAGTGTCCCCTCCTGTATTCAGTAGATATGGATAGCGTATGGTTGTGAAGAAACTGTTCTAGTCCAAGGAAATAATCATCTTAAGGGATTAGAGGAATAGTGGCTAGTGCTTGCTCACACAGGGCCTTAGGAAGGTGGAATAAAGAAGTTTTCAGACATTGAAAAAAAAAAACTGAAGTAACCAAAAGCACCTACAACCAAGAAATGTTAAAAAGAAGTTCTTTAAGCAGAAGGAAAATGATACCAGGTAGAAATATTTTTCTATATGAAGGAATGAAGAGCACCAGAAATGAGGAGATGGAGCTTAAGATGCATAGATAAATATGTGAGACTTTTTTCTTATTATTTCCATCTCTTTAAAAGATAATTCACTGTTTAAAAATAATAATAAACTATTACAGGGTTTATAAGATATGTAAAGGTAAAATGTGTGACAACAATAGTGCAAAGGCCAGGAAAAGAGAAATAGAAGTATGCTATTGTCTTTTACAGAAAGTGATATATGTGTCTCATAAGTGAAGTGATGTAATATCAAAGGTAGAATATGATAATGATTGATACTATAAGCCTTAGAGCAACCTCTAAAATGGCTACAATAAAAAACAGTCAAAAAAGTAGATAAAGTGGAGTCATGATAGATATTCAGGTAAGCCAAAAGAAGGCAGCAAAAGAGGACAAAGGAAACAAAAACTGTATTGGAAAAAAAAGAAAATCAGTAGCAAGACAATAAGTTGGGCCTAACCATATTAATAATCACACTAAATGTAAACAGTGTAAACATTTTATTTCAACAGAAAGGATTGCCAGATCTGATATAACATGCAAGAACCAGTTAAATACTACCAATAAGAAACACATTTTAGGCCAGGCACAGTGGCTCACACCTGCAATTCCAGCACTTTGGGAGGCCGAGGCGGGTGGATTGCTTGAGGTCAGGAGTTTGAGACCAGCCTGGCCAACATGATGAAACCTTGTCTCTACTAAAAATACAAAAATTAGCCAGGGTGGTGGCACATGCCCATAATCCCAGGTACTCAGGAGTCTGAGGCAGGAAAATTGCATGAACCCTGGAGGCTGAGGTTGCAATGAGCCAAAGTGGCACCACTGCACTCCAGCTGGATGACAGAGCAAGACTCCATCACAAAAAAAACAACAACAACAACAACAAAAACACATCTTACATATAAAGGCTAATAGACTAAAAGTAAAAGCAAGTGGTAAATCATGCTTACACTAAAAATGGCCTAGAAATTTGATAGTTAGATGAAATGGACAAATTTCTTATAAGACAAATCACAAAGATCTCTTGAGGTAATATAGAATCTAAACAAGAATTTATCTACTAAAGAAATTGAACTTTCAGTTTAAAACCTTCCCATAAAGAAAGTCTTAGGCTAGATGACTTTAGTGGTGAATTCTACCAAGCATATAAGAAGTAATACCAATTCTAAACAAATTCTTTCAGAAAATCAGAAGTGATTCCAACTCATTCTATGGTGCCAGAATTACTCATCATTTGTCTGGACTTCATCATAGTATCCACCCCAAATTAACTTTTATCCCTGTGGTTATGATAAATAAATGTGTGTTAATTGACAGTAACTATTAGTATAGTTGAGACAGATAATTCTTTTTGATTGAATGAGTATAACAAAACAATGACCGAATAACAGATTAGTGTCAACATAGAGAAAGAACTTTAATAAATGCTGAGAACATGTATTAGGATAAGCTATCAAGAATGTGAGGGCCATCTGGCTGCAACATCTTTCACCCCACTGATCATTAGGGTTGATTCGGCTGATGCGGCTGGCTAGGGGGGTGTCCCCTTCCCCCCTCACTGCTCCATGTGCGTTGCTCTGGAAGCTGTGTCCTGGGTCTAAGAGGACAACCATCTCTAGCAGAAGAGGGCGGGTCTTCCCTCAAGAATATATGACTAGTTGTGCTTCCCTGCTAGGACCTCCAAACAAGCTCTCAAGGACAGGCTATCAAACAATCCCATGTGGTAAAAACAATAAATAATGGCTCTCCTGGAACGTTTTCCTTCAAATTATGAATTCATGGATCCATGTTCCTCCCGTTTTCTGATTCTCTCATTTCAGAGTTATTTTCCCCTGCAAGTAAATTGGGGACAGAGTGAAGATCTTCATGCTAGATGTTTCTGCCCAGCACTGAAATATATCATATGGTATTTTTGCCCATATGCCACTGACCAAAACTTAGTCCCTTGCCCTACCAAGATGTTAGAGGGGTTGGTTATGTAGTTGTCCTGTATGCCAGGAGGAATGTAAAATAACTTGGTCAACACATAGCAATGTATCTGCCATAAATATTACGAATACTTTGTATAACAGCATCAGGACCAAACAAGCTAAAACCATGATTCATATCTAACAAGCTGATATAGGTTAAAAAAATTTTTACAAATCAACTTAAATCAAAACTGTAAGATAAGAGAGATTTATCTAAACATCACCAAATTAAAACATAGGTCAAAAATAAATAAATGTGAAGGACATTAATTATTGAATCCAGGTTAATATTTTTCTATCTGTGCCATTCAGACTATCCCAAAATATTATATTGAATTATAAATGTTGCACTAAAAGAACCATTGACTAATGGGAGCAAGTCTTATAATAACGTAGTTAAAATGAAAAAAAATTGAAATTTGTCATATGAAAATTAGTTGAAATAACTTGAAATTTTATCCTAAAGAAAATATGTAGTGGTTAACATGATAGTTGTCATAAAATATTTGAGTAGGGGCATCATTTAATACAGTTATCAGACTTATTCTTTTATGAATCTTAAGATTAGTACAAGTGCCTTGTATATAGAAGTAAAATATGGGCTCAATATAAAGAAAATTACTTTATAAATAGAGCAATTGTTCTCAAAAAGTGAACCCCTGAGGCAACTAAGACCTTCAAGGGGTTTGCAAGTTCATAACTATATTAAAAATAATATTAGGATGTTATTTGCCTTTTAAACTCTCATTTTCTTACATAAGTTGCTGTAGTATCTGCAATAAAAAAAATTTTAAGAAACAACAAAACAATCATTTTCTTACAAGTGTGCAGTGGAGTTTTCCAGAGGCTACCTGACATGTTGTGTCACAAAAAAGAAAACATAAGAACCCTTTATTAAGACAGAAATTAAAAAGATTTTTAAAGAGGTAAACCATTCCATTCTTCTCACTATAATTTTTGAAAATATAATTTTTTAATTTAAAATGTGTTAATATATAATGGGTTTATTATTGGTAATTAATTAATTTAGTATTAAAACAACTCATTTAATTTCTAATATAATGAGTATCAATGGCTATACTCCATTAAACAAAAGTTCTTTGGGATCTTCAATAAGTTTTGGTTTTGTTTTGTTTTGTTTTGTTTTTTCTTTACAAAACATGAGCTAGGAAAGACTCAGTAAGTTCTAAGAGTAAAAAGGGGTATGGAGACCAAAAAGTCTAAGATCCAGCGAAGTAGAGCTATACAAAATAGGATTGACTGCCTTAATACATAATGAGTTGTCTATCACTAGAGTAGCTAGCTGGTCAGTTATTAGGGGTATTGTGTGAGGCATGCAAACCACAGGAATTGGGTTGGAAAACCACTGAAGCCTACTCCAAAACTAAAATTTAATGATGCTTAAACTCTGTAATCATTGATTAATTTTATAAAATACTGATAAGAACATAAAGTTAGTTAAAATTTTTGTCAAAAATCTACTGTGTCAGAGCCATAATTAGAATTCTCTTGTCTTTCCACTACACCACTTTTATTCCTTCCCCAAATCTTATTCCTTTAGTTATCAACCTTACATCTACCTCTAGGCCTTGGCCAGGAAACAAATAGACTGTGTTCTGTTCTAACTGGAACCATTCATGAACTCAGTGTCTAAGATGTTTGTTGGTTTCCATCACCTTCCTTTCTCAGCACTCCTTGACTGAATCAAACATAGACCTCTCAGTCTTCTGATGTGCTGTTTGTTTACCTTGACACTTGCTCTCTATGTATGTCCAAGGCATTCAAAGTATATATTAGCAAAGAAAGACAAAGATTCAGTCCTGGGATGTGGGTGGGAAGTAAGAAAACAAGAATGAAGCAAATGAAAACAATACCTAATTTTGAGATCATCCGTGGCAGCGGTCTCCAAGTCCCCAACCTTTTTGGCACCAGGGACCAGTTTTGTGGAAGACAATTTTTCCATGAACGTGGGTGAGGATGGGGGTGCAGATGATGGTTTGAGGATGAAACTGTTCCACCTCAGATCATCAGGCATTAGGTTCTCATAAGGAGCGCACAATCTCACATGCAGTTCACAATAAGGTTCAGGGTTCCCGCTGTTATGAGAATCTAATGCCCCACTGATCTGACAGGAGGTGGAGCTCAGGCAGTAATGCTAGGTATCCTGCCACTACCACCTCCTGTGCAGTCCTGTTCCTAATAGGCCATGGCCCAGGACTAGTCCCTGGCCTGGAGTTGGGGACCCCGAACTATTGGATGAGATGTCATAAAACACTAAGGCACATACAACTGGACACCAACAAATACTTTCCCAAATAACAGGCCTGAATATAAAAGGTATACTAAATGGATGTCCTGCAAGACTTCCTAAAGAAATCAGTGAGTATAGAATTTTATGAGCACAAAAAATGTTGTAAGCATGGACATTAATTAGTTGCTGTGATGTATTTGTCATAATATTCAAGCATGATTGTTGTGTCAATGTTTTGGAATCAATTACATATTGTTTTAAGATTTTCATGGTTTTCATGGTTCAGAAGTTTATACCTGTATTTCCTTGGGAAAAAAAAAAAAAAAAAAAAAAACCAAGGCTATAGCCGAAATTCTGAAGTGAAATTAAGGCAGCAAAATAAAACTGGCTACTGGATACTTGGGATGATAGCAGCCAGGAGAGGCTGATCTAGAAGATGGTTTCCTACTGCCAGTAGGTGCCCTGGAGAAAATTTCAATAATCTCCAAACATTTTTGCAATTAGTATCTGGATATTTAGAAAGAAAAGGACCCATTTATTATGATCCCTGCTTCTTATGTAGTAGATACAGAAATGTTGTGGGGTTTTTTGAGTCCTAAAAGAGTAAAGACCAGAATACCAGTTTGGATATTTTTAAGAGAACGAATTGAACAAAGAGAATAACACAAACTTGGCATTGTCATATAATTTGAACCTCACATAAAAATGTCAAGATTTTTAAAATATGGCTGTTTTGATAGAAGGCAAAACACAAATACTTAAAAACCTTAATAAATAAAATTTTCTTTTAATCTCAGGTCTACTTGCACAAGGAACGTAAAATATACCACTCAAATAGCAATTTATCTGATTTTCAACTTAAATAAAATTAAACAATAAAGAAAGAAGGAGAGAGGAAAGAAATTTCATGTCTTTGTACCTAGCTATTCAATAATACACACTTATTTAGCAGTTATACACTTATCAATACTCACCAATACACTTAGGTGTTGGAAATGTTCTGTGTCATAATTGTGGTTACATGACTATACAGTAAATCCTCACTTAGGGTTGTCCATGGGCCCTTGGAAACCGTGACTGTAAGCCAAACGAGGTATAAGGAAACCAGTTTTGCCTTAGGCTAGTTGATATAAACAAGTGATAAGTTCCTGCCCATGTTTCTGATTACAGAAACAAACTTCTAAATAAAGACCAAAATATTTCTAATGTTAAATACTGAAAAAAAAGTGAGTCATACATATGTGTAAGAAAGATTAATAAAAACAAAAGATAATTATTTATAGCTTATTCCAGTTCAGGGTAGTGAGTGGGCAGAGCCTGTCCTGGCAGCACAGGGGCAAAGCAGGAAGCAGCCCTGGACAGGACCCCATCCCCCCAAAGAATGCACTTGTAGGTTCACTCACACTCACTCAAGACAGGCACCACTGAGACACTCCAGTTCACCTAACCAGCATGGCTTTCTAATGTGGAAGGAAACCGAGGTACCCAGAGAAAACTCACACAGACATGGGGAGAATGTGCAAACTCCACACAGGGGCTCCAGCAGGGAGTTTTTTTCTTTTTTTCTCATCAATGTCATAACAAAATGATGGTGAACAAAGTGACATTATTCAAGGATCTGCTGTATTCTTGCAAATTTCATCAAATTATACCCATAAAATTGGTGAGCTTTGTGTGTAAATTATACCTAAATAAAACAGATTTTTAAAAATCTGTTTGAATTTAGTAAAAAGGCAAACTAGACACCATATATTTCCAAAGGTCTTAATGTATTATCTCAATATCTACAATACTGATGCCTTGCCATTTGTTGGCCGTGTGACATTGGGCAAGTTATTCCACTTCTCTTAATTTCCTTTTCTGTAAAATGGAGAAAATAGCAGCTGTGGTATAGGACCGTGGTGTGACAATTAAATGAGTTTAATTCATTAATATGCCTGGCAGAGTGTCTGGCACTTAAGAAGGACTCCATTCAGTTATTCATACACTCTTAAATTCATGATCTACTACATGGAAGTTGTTTTACCAAGGCCTTGGTATAGAGCGGAGGATAAAATAGATACGTCCTTGCACTTATGGAGCTCTATATCCTAGCTTCGGGGAGAACTATTCATAATAAAAATGAAAGTACCTGAAGATAACTGTATTTGCTAGGCAGCAATCAAAATAGGTACACATGGTAGAGAGAGACCAGATGGTTTCTTTAGTTGGAGTGGTAAGGAAAGGCCTGTCTAGGAACTAACATTGAAACGGAGATCTGAATGGGGAAAATGTAAAGATAGCCTGCACAAACCTGAAGGGATTTGTCAGCCAAGGCAAAATGTGTTTTTGGGCATTAGGGTCACAGGAACATTTGGAAGCTTTTAAGCAGATAAATGACTATTTAATTCATGCTTTAAAATACTAACACGGCTCCTGCGTGGCACTGGATTTGGGAAGCCCAAGAACCTATCAGGAAATTGTATTAGGTTCAGCTGTGAGTTACAGAAAAGAAACAAAATCATATTATTTTGAAACACAATGTAAGTTTATTTTCTTTTCAAGAGGTCCAGATGTAACCAGTTCGTGGTGGTGTGGTACTCCAAGGAGTCAGAGATTCATGCTCCTTCTACTCTATTGTTCTGCCATATGGGGTTTCCACTTGCCAGATTAATTTTTGGCACAAAATGACTCCTGAAGCTCCTGCTATTAAATTACATCTGAATTTCATCCAATAGAAAGAAGGAAAATAATGAAAAAGGACACTACCTGGAAGTTGCACACGCCACATTTGTTTACATCGCTTAAGCCAGAAATCAGTCACACCTGGCTAAAGGAAAGCCTGTAAGGTAGTGTTTGTTATAAGCAGCCATGTGGCTCATTAATAATCTAGATTTGAATTACAAAGGAAGAAAGGATAAATTATATTTGGAAGGTGGTGGTAAATAACGATAACTTAGACTAAAAGAGGAGGATTCACAGTGGTGGTGAAAGAAAGATTGCTGGGTGGGCCTCTTCTTTCTAATGGAACTATGCTGTAGTGTGCAGATTTCTCCTTTGGGATTGTATAGTGTTATACAGCAGATTGCTCCCCCCCCCCCCAACTTTTTCTTTTCTTTTTTTTTTTTTGAGACAGGGTCTCATTCTGTGCCCAGGCTGGAGTGTAGTGGCATAATCTCTGCCCACTGTGGCCTCATCCACCCCAGGCTCAGGTGATCCTCCCACCTCAGCCTCCCGAGTAGCTGAGACTACAAGTCTGCATCACCACGCCTAGCTAATTTTTAATTTTTTTTTGTAGAAATGGGGTTTCACCATGTTGCCCAGGCAAATCTCGAATTCCTGGGCTCAAGTGATCTGCCTGTTTCAGTCTTTCAAAGTGTTGGGACAGCCGTAAGCCGCCGTGCTGGGCCAGCCTTTTCTTTAAATAGTGGTTTTGACAATGATCGCTTTCATCAAAAACATATTTTTAGAGAGGATAGCAAGGTCAGTTTCCTCCCTGCCACAACAAGGACTGGGATTCATTTCTCTACCCAAGGATGCAGTTCCTATTGCTAGCCCTTCTAACAGCTAAATGCTCTGGCAGGTTTCTACCACTACTGCCTCTATTACCTTTCAGGCTTCCTAGTGGAGAGGCCCTCCTGCTGACCCTAGCTCCAAGGCCTTCCACCTTCCTTTGATGGATTCATGTAACCAAGGTACATAGAGGCATTCAAGAAGTCTGGGAAATACCTGAAGTCACATAAAAAACTTAGTATTTGTGTGCATTTCTTCAAAACAGGTTTGTATCTATCATCAAAACTTTTAAGTTCTGAATCCAGAATGAGATACAGAAAAGTTTGATTATATCTCTACCCCCCAAAAGTTAACATTTACTGGTTTAGAACCAGTTTTGAGATATAATCAAACTTTTCTGTATCTCATTCTAGATTTCTGAGATTTCTCAAGAGGAAGATACTTCAAAACCCCAAAGGCTTTTTGCTAAATGTTCTCATCCAAAATATCATTTCAAAGAAGGACAGAAAGAACAAAGAAGGGAAAAGTTTCCTCCAGGTGAAAGAACTCCTTTGGATACTGCCTTTTTCTATCAGGTTCTTAAGGTTTTACAGTATGCCCCAACCAAAATAGTGTGAAACCAGGGGTACAGATGTGCAAATGATTTGGGCCCATGAACTAAAACTCCTAGAAAAGAACACTCAGTATTTAGTTTTTAAATACATGAATAAAGGTCAGGCCTAAAGAGCCATACATTCGGTCTCTTAAAAATCAAGAAAATTTAACTAATATTTATTAGGCACTTTATTTTAAAATCACATCTTCTTTACATTTCCCATTTCAATAAGAAAAGAGCTTCAGCTGAACAGTCACTTTGGTGAAGTCTTCCCTCAGTAGCCTCATCTCAGTAAATGGCCTCAGTAAAGCCAGAAAGCTGATTAAAAAAAAAAAAAACCCTTGACTATTCATGTTTCCTCATATCTCATATGTGATGGTTAATTTTATGAGGCTCCATGTCCTAATTTGACTGGGCCAAGGGGTGCCAAAATATTTGGAAAAACAATATTCTAGTGTGTCTGTGAAACTGTTTCTGGATGAGATTAACATTTGAATCAGTAGACTGAGTAAAGCAGATTGTCATTCCCAATGTGGGTGGGCCTCATCCAATCAGATGAAGGCCTGAATAGAACAAAAAGACTGTCCTATCTTCAAGCAACAGAGAATTCTCCAGTAGACTGCCTTTGGACTTGAACTGGACATTAGCTCTCCTGGGTCTCCAGCCTGCTGAACCCACCCTGCAGATGTGGGACTTGCCAGTCTCCAAAATGTGTGAGCCAGTTCCTGATAATAAACCTTTTTATACACACACATACACACACACACAGAGAGAGAGAGAGAGAAAGAGAGAGAGAGATCCTATTGGTTTTGTTTGTCTAGAGAACCCTAATATATTAATCCATCAACAAGCACTTTTTATACTAGCTCCAAGGTATGTCCTGTATCCATATACTTTGTTCCCTCTTTACTGCCATTAAACTCTTTAAGTTACCCGTCTTCTGTTTAAACTACTCTAATAGCCTTTTATGGCTCCTTAAATTCTACAGGTTTTTTTTGTTTTTTTGTGTTTTGTTTTTTGTTTTTGCACATAGAACCATAGTGAGTCTTTTAAAACATGAGAAACATTTAAATATCAATATAAAAATTCTAACAATGGGTTATAATTCAATAAAAAATAAAATATGTGAATATATACCAATATAAATAAGTAAATAAACAATAAATGAAGGAAAAGGGAAAGCCTTTCTGCACAATAAAATGCCAATTAATAATACAGAAAAAAATGGACTTAGAAGATGCTAAAACTAGTGGGTGACAGATTGATGAACAGGATATTACATAATCTCAAAATATCCCTCCACAAATTATATACTAATTATAAAAAAAGTGGGAAAATACTATAGTGATTATCTTAAGTTATCAAAACTAATATCACAGTATTGGAACAAACTGATATTGATGAGTCTTGATATGCACTGAGAAGGATACCATGCCTCTGGGTGGCATTCTTGACAAAAATGCATAGCCTGAATCAAATAATAAGAAATTATCAAACTCCAATTAAGAGGCATTCTACAAAATAACTGTCCTGTATTCTTCAAAATTGTTTAGGTCAAGGAAAGGCAAAGAAAGACTGAAAAACTGTTCAGATTGAAGGCAGCTAAAGAAACATCACAGCTAAATTCAGAACCAGAATTCTATTATGAATGCAGAACCAGGAAAAACAGATATAAAATATATTAGTGGGAAAATTGACAAAATTTGAATATAGACAGTGGATTAAGTAATAGAATTATAATATTAAAATTTCTGATTTTGATAATTATACTGTGATAATGTAAGAGAATGTTTATATTATTAGGAAACACATACTGAAGTTTTTTAAGTAAAGAGATGTGATATCTCCAATTTACTTTTAATATATTGATAAAGAATAGGAAACTGTAAATGTGAAAAAATATAAATAATTGGAAAGACAGAGTAAATGATATGTGAAATTTCCTTGTACTATTCTTGTAACTTTTCTGTAATTTTTCAATTAGACCAAAATTTGAAAATATAAAATTTGAAAAAAATAAGACCTTTCATAAAACCATCCAATTCTTTCCATCATACACAGAATAAAATAAAATGCCATTCCCATGGCCCACAAAGCCCTATATATTTAGCCCTTGCCTACCTCTCCAACCTTATCTCATACTACTTTACCCTTTTCTCAATATACTTTATTATAAGGATGTTCTGTTCCTTCCTTCAACATGACAAACTCTTTGCTGTCTTGTAGCCTTTGAATTTGCTATTCTCTCAGGATCTTGTAAAACTGATGTTTTCTCAAATCCAACCTCAGGATAAATGTTATCTCACAGAGGCTTTCTCTGACTTGATTGAAATGGTCATACCCATACACACACACACACACACACACACACACACACACACACACGCGCGCGCGCATTCTCTGTCATCTTGTCCTGGTTACTTTTCTTGTATCTTTTAAAATAATTTAGATTTTTTTTTACTTATTTATTATTATCTCTTTCCTAAACCAGAATAGCTTTATACTTCCAGTTCTAGCACAGTTAGGGTGCGATAAACATGTGTTAAATTAAATGAATCAGTGTGAAAGTGATCCACAAAATAGTTATCATTGTACGAATCATTATGATAGCTACCGTTTATTTCAACAGTAACATGCTAAGTCCTTCATCTGTATTATTGTGTCCTAACCTTCCCCCCACACCTTCCATGATGTGGCAAACAGCTTCTAAAATGGCTGTCAATGAGACATGCCTCCTGGCACTCATGCCCTGTGTCATCTTCTCCCCTTGTGTGTGATGACTGGACCTAGTAACTTATTTGTAACAAACAGAATATGTCAAAAGTGGTGAGATGACCAAAAAAAATAGTAACTTTATTGAAGTGAAAATGGGTAGATATGACCTTGGCCATCATCAAAGTCAACAGCACTAGTAAGACATACTGACATCATGTACTCCAGATATGATACAAAGGGCAAACCACTTCTGTGTTATCCTTCCTGTAATGCAAAATTTCAGCCTAACTCTGAAAAAATATAAAGCAAACCTAAATTGAGAGGCATTTTACAAAGTAACTACCAGTCCTTCTCAAAATTATCAAGATTTTGAAACACAAAAAAAAACCTTAGGAGTGGTCATAGATCAAAAAGACTAGGAAGACATGACAACTAAATGCAATGTGATGTTGGGGATTAGATCCTTGGAACAGAAAAAATGTTTCCACTGGTAGAGAAAATGGTGAAACCTGAGTAAAGTTGTAATTTAGTTTTATAAAACAAAGTTACAGAAGTCAATTTCCTTTTTTTTTTTTCTTTTTTGAGACAAGGTCTCACTCTGTCATCTAGGCTGGAGTACAGTTGTGTGATCTTGGCTCTCCTGGGCTCAAGCGATCTTCCTACCTTGATCTTCCAAAGTGCTAGGATTACAGGATGAGCCACTGCTCCTGGCCTCTGGCTCTTCTTGCTTACTGCTCTGATGAAGCAACTTCCATATGAGCTGTCCTGTGGAGAGACCCACATGGCAAAGAACCAAAGGAGGCCTCCAGTCAACAGCCAGTGAGGAGCTGAGGCCCTTTGTCCAACAGCCCTGAGGAACTGAATCCTTCCAACAACCTTATTAGTGGGCGAGGAATAAGATTCTTCCCTACTTAAACATTAAGATGACTGCATTTATAGCTGACACATTGATTCCATTCCTGGGACACCCTGAGCTGCAGAACTGAGATAGACTGCATCCAGATTCCTAATCCACAGAATCTGGGATGATAAATGTTGTTTTAAGTCACTAAATTTTGGGTTAACTTGTTACACATTAATACTTGTTGTTTTAGGCTACTAAGTTTTAGATTAATTTGTTATACAGTAATAGACAACTAACACACATGGTTCTGTATAATTATTATCTCTATTTTTACAATGAGGCAAGTGGTTTAAAGAAGTTAGATAACTAGCCCAAAGTTACATAATTAAGTGATAAACTGGAATTTAAACCCTGGGCTCTCAGAGACAGTTTATGGTCCGAGTCACTGCATTATAATGCACTCACAAGGCCCTGTACAATAGTAGTTATATTTTTACTAATGAGATTGCTCTAAGCCAGGATAAACTTTTACAAAGCATCTGAACCTATTGCCAAATAAATTTAAGAAAAAAATGCAGCTGGGCACAATGGCTCACACCTGTAATCCCAACCCTTTGGAAGACCAAGAAGGAAGGATCGCTTGAAGCCAAGAGTTTGAGACCAGCCTGGGCAACTAATCAAGACCCCACTCTACATAAGTAAAAATAAAAATAAATTAGCCAGGTGCAGTGGCTCATGCCTGTGGTCCCAGCTACTCAAGAGGCTGAGGCAGGAGGATTGTTTGCATCGGGGAGTTTGAGGCTGCAGTGAGCTACGATCATGCCATTGCACTTCAGCCTAGGTGACAGGGACCCCATCTTTAAAAAAGAATAAAAAATAAATAATAAAGAAAAAAATACTTCTTAACATCTGTGTCAAAGTAATACTATGTTTTGGGGAGTGGTTATTCACCATAATCCAAATAATAATATTAAGTAATCTTATTTAACTAGTAAATTCTTTCAGCTACTTTAAGGTACTTTTGAAAATAGCATTTAGTGGGCCTAATAATGATAGATAAAATCATTCTATAAGAGTCGGTAGTGATTTAGAGGAATTTCAGGGCTGATCAAGGCAAATGATAAGACATGAGCTTTATTTAGGCAACATTTTGAGAGGAATGCATGTGGGCAAAGTCCCCCACAGCATGATACCATCCAAAGGCTATATAGCACTTGTGAGGGTAAGGGATGAGGGCAAGGGAACTCAGAGGGGAGAGGGGATCATAGAGAGGTATTGTGTGTAGGTAATGTTACGCAGCACTCCAGCAGTGAGTCTGGGTCAGAGAGCTACAAAAGGCAGAAGCAGCTTGGGATATTTTGTAGCTACAGGGTTGATCTTATCTATGGCTAGCAGATGTTGGGCACAGTTTCCTGTGATATACAAAGCAGGCAGGCTCTAAATGGCTAAACATTTATTTGGGCTATGTTGAAAACAACTGGATATATAAAAATTTGAGTTTGCCACTGGTAGGCTTTTGAACTCACAGATTGTAGACTGCTGTGAAGAAATAAACCAGCTAAGGGTCATCTTTTATTCATTCATGTAACAGATTCACACTAAAGTTCATCTACAATTGACTTGGTCAAATGACAACAACTTACCTTTAAAAGCTAGCCTGATATACAAGAATAACTTTTAGTTCTCTGGCAGGTAACTCTGAATTGTCAAATAACTATTTGTTTAGGCATGAGAGGCTCAAAACAGAAAATTATTGGCCCATTGTCAGGCATTGTTGTAGACTGCCCTGGGCACTTCCAAGAGGAGGTGGGATTACCTCTAGACAAAAATAGACAACATTTTTAATACATATAGTTGCATCATGTATACATATGTAACAAACCTGCACGTTGTGCACATGCACCCAAGAACTTAAAGTATAATAAAAAAATACATACAGTTGCATCTTCTATTTTTAAAAAAACTCTTTTATTATAAATCAGATACACATTTTTAACTTCAGGTACTAACCAGAAAACACAATTTAGAATTACAAATCTGTGTGCTATAAATGCAGATGAAATATAGCAGTTTAAAGGGAATGATCGCCATGAAGTATTTTAAATTTTTTAAGCCCTGTCTCCAAGCCAGAACTCTAGAAATGAGAGAAATCAGCTCCTGAGTAAAGTATCTTTACTAAGCTATAATTTAGCGTCTGTATTTTTTAGGACATGCTATATTATGTCACATTACAGTAACACATTACTCCTCAAATTGTGGTGCCTTAACATAATAATGAAAACAAAAACCTATTTCTAGCTCCAGTGCATGTTCAATAAGGGTTTAAGGGTGTTTGGTATGCTTATATATTTTCACTTAGAAGCTCAGGTTGAGTAAGGATCTATCTTCTTGTAGCTGTACTATCTGAGACATTACAGATGTACAGTAGCAGAAAAAGTGAATCTGAAGAGTGACCCATTTCACTTCTGCTTGCATTTCATTGGCCAGAATTAGTAATACCTTACTTCAAAAGGACTGGAAAATGTTAAGTGGAGGATGCGAATAGAGTATTTGATGAATACTATCTCTGTGACAGTGCTATTTCCCTAAATTTTGTAAAACAAATATGACAATTGTGTTGGTTTCTTATTGCTGCTTTTGCAAATGACCACAAACTAGTGACTTTTAAAAAATAAATAAATAAATTTATTATCTTACAGTTCTAAAGGTCAGAAATCCAAATGTGTCTCACTGTACTAAAATCAAGGTGTCACTATTACTTGGCTCCTAGACCTCTTCTATCTTCAAAGGCAGAAATGTTTTTTGCCATTTAACATAACATATTCATTGGTTCTGGGAATTAAGGCACAGACACACTTGGGGGGCGATTTTTTTTTTTTTTTGCCAACTACAATATTGTATGAAAAACATTTGTACAGCTTCTGCATACCTGCTATTAAGGATAATGCTTATTATGTTTTGCAATTACTTTCCTATAAAATTCACATTTAAAAAGCTGTAAGAACTGATAAGCTTCCTTTCATCAGTTCATGGGAAAGAAGTAATACAATCTGTTTTCCTTTTGTCTTAGAGACAAGGAAGAAGAAAAACAAATTCAATAATGCAATAGGCAATTCAGTATCAGCTTCTGGAACAAGTAAATCCTGTTTCCCTAGGTCATCCAATTTCTTTCTCCATTAAAAAAAAAAAAGTTCGCTGCTATTTCCAATGCTGTTAGAAACAAAAGGTATTGCAAAATACATTCATAAAAAAATAGGATATTAATATTGGCACTACGGAATCAGACAAAATTATAGAATACTGGATGCAAAGTGAAAGGAAAAATAAATAAATATTGAACATTATTCTGCAGAATAAACTTGATCTTATATTTTATTTACAACAGAGAGAGAGGCACGTATGTAGTTGAAGGAGAGAATATTCAGAGGAATAAAATAGTGTTCCCTCCCTCAAGGAACATAATATTTATTTCAGGTGACAAAAACATATAATAAAGGCATAACTAGCTACAATTAGCAGGAAATAAGCAGAAAAGTGTCTTATAAATAAATGCTATAAGAGTTGAGTAGTTGGCAAATATTTTCTCCCATTTGTGCGTTGTCTCTTCACTTTGTTGATTGTATCTTTTGCTGTGCAAAAGCTTTTTAACTTGATGTGATCCCATTTGTACATGTTTGCTTTGGTTGCCTGTGCTGGTGGGGTATTGCTCGAGAAATCTTTGCCCATACCAGTGTCCTGGAGATTTTTCCCAATGCTTTCCTATAGTAGTTTCATAGTTTGAGGTCTTAGATTTAAGTCTTTAATCAATCTTGATTTGATTTTTGTATATGGTGAAAGGTAGGGATCTAGTTTTATTCTTCTGCATATGGATATCCAGTATTCCCAGTACCATTTATTGAACAGACTGTCTTTTCCCCAGCTTATGTTCTTGTCACCTTTGTTAAAAATGAGTTTGCTGCAGATGTATGAATTTGTTTCTGGGTTTTCTAGTCTGTTCCATCGGTCTATGTGTCTGTTTTTATTCCAGTACCATGCTGTTTTGGTTACTACAGCTCTGTAGTGTAATTTGATGTCAGGTAATGTGATTCCTCCAGTTTTATTCTATTTTCAAGTTTGTCAATTTTGCTTAACTGTTGAAAAAAAAACTTTTTGTTTCCTTCATCTGTTGCATGTTTTAATTTCAATTTCACTTATTTCTGCTCTGATCTTTATTATTTCTTCTACTAAATTTGGATTTGGTTTGCTCTTGTTTTTCTAGTTCTTTAAGATGCATCATTAGATTGTTCATTTGAAGGTTTTTCACCTTTTTGATGTAGGCACTTATAGCTATAAACTTCCCACTTATGCTGTATCCCATAGGTTTGAGTATGTAGTGTTTCTATTATTATTTGTTTCAAGAAATTTTTCAATTTTCTTCTTAATTTCTTCAGTGACCCCACTGGTCATTCAGAAGCATATTGATTAATTTCCATTTATTTGTATAGTTTCCAAAATTCCTCTTAGTATTAATTTTCAGTTTTATCTTATTGTGGTCAGGGAAGATGCTCGATATTATTTCAATTTTTCTGAATGTTTTAAAACTTGTTTTGTAACCTAACATATGATCTATACTTGAGAATGATCCATATACTGAATAAAAGAATGTGTATTCTGCAGCTCTTGGATGAAATGTTGTGTAAATATCTGTTAGGTCCATATGGTCTATAGTGCAGATTAAGTCTGATATTTCTTTCTTGATATTCTGCTTGGAGGATCTGTCCAATGCTGAATGTAGGGTGTTGAAGTCTCCAGCTATTATGGTATCAGGGCCTGTCTCTCTCCACAGCTCTAATAATACTTGCTTTATATATCTGGGTGCTCCAGTGTTTGGTACATATATATTTAAAATTGTTGTATCTTCTTGCTGAATTGATCACTTTATTGTTATACAGTGACCTTCTTTGTCTCTTCTTAGAGCTTTTGTCTTCTTAGAGCTTTTGTCTTGAAATCTGTTTTGTCTAGGTATAATGACTCCTACTCTTTTTCAGTTTCCATTGGCACGGGATATGTCCTACCATCCTTTTATTTTCAGTCTATGTGTTTCTTTATAGATGAAGTGTGTTTCCTGTAGGCAACAGATCAATGAGTCTTGTTTTTTTATACAATCAGCCAGGGTATGTTTTTTGACTGGAGAGTTTAGTCCATTTAGATTCAATGTTATTATTGATAAGTAAGGACTTACTCCTGCCATTTTGTTATTTGTTTTCCAGTTGTTTTATGGCTTAACCCTTCTTCTTTCTTTCCTTCCTGTCTTCCTCTAGATAAGGTGAGTTTTCTCTGGTGGTATGATTTAGTTTCTGGCTTTTTGTTTGTTGTATATCCATTGTATTTTTATTTTTTATATATCCCCTGTGTTTTTTGGTTGCAAATATTATCTTATAACCCATTATTTTAACCTGATAACAACTTACACAATTTGTATCAAAAAACAAGCAAAAGGAAAACTAATGAAAAATCTATGCTTACCTTCATCCCTCCACTTTTTAACTTTTTGTTGTTTCCATTTATTTCTTACTGTACTGTTTTTAAAAAGCTGTTGTAGTTATTATTTTTGATTTGTTCATCATTTAGTCTTTCTACTTAGAATAAGAGTAGTTGATGCATCACAATTACAGTGTTATAATAGTCTTTGTTTTTCTGTGTACTTTCTATTACCAGTGAGTTTTGTACCTTCAGGTGATTACTTACTGCGCATTAATGTCCTTTGCTTTTCCACTGAAATACTTGAATACTTACTCCCTTTAGCATTGCTTGTAGGACAGGCCTGGCATTGATGAAATCCCTTAGCTTTGGTTTGTCTGGAAAAGTCTTTATTTCTTTCTCATGTATAAAGGATATTTTAATCAGATATGCTATTCCTTCAGTACTTTAAATACGTTATGCCATTCTGTAAGGTTTCCACTTAAAAAGTCTGCAGCCAGACTTTGGAGCTCCATTGTATGTTATTTGTTTCTACTTTTAGGATCTTTTTTTTTTTTTTTTTTGAGTTTGTAGGTGTGTTGTTTTGAGTTTGCTGAGCCCCCAAGGAAACTTTTTTTTTTACTCTAGCCAGGGAAGATGTTGAGTTTGTATTCTTGCCATTGTGAAATGACTTGTGAAATGACTTTGTGCAAGGGGTTTTTTTCCTTCTTCTTTTTTTTTTGAGACAAAGTCTTGCTCTGTCACCCAGGCTGGAGTGCAGTGATGCGATCTTAGCTCACTGCAGCCTCAGCCTCCCGGGTTTAAGCAATCCTCTTGCCTCAGTCTCCTGAGTAGCTGGGGTTACAGGTGCCAGCCACCACACCCAGCTAATTTTTGTGTTTTTAGTAGAGATAGGGTTTCACCATGTTGGCCAGGCTGGTCTTGAACTCCTGACCTCAGGTGATCTCCCACCTCAGCCTCCCAAAGTGCTAGGATTACAGGCATGAGCCACCATGCCCAGCCTAGGATCTTTTTTTATCCTTGACCTTTGGAAGTTTCTTTTTCTAGGTTTGGGAAGTTTTCTGTAATTATCTCTTTGAGTGAAACTTCTACCCCTATCTCTCTTTCTACCTCCTTTTTAAGGCCAATAACTCTTAGATTTGCCCCTTTGAGGCTATTTTGTAGATCCGGTAGGTGGGCTTCATTGTTTTTTGTTTTTTTTATTCTTTTGTCATTTCTAACTGTATATTTTCCAGTAGCCTGTTTTCAAACTCAATATTTCTTTCTTCTCATTGATTGATTCTGCTATTAAAGGACTCTGATACATTAATTGGTATGCCAATTGCATTTTTCAGCTAGAGAATTTCTGCTTCATTCTTTTTAATTATTTCAATCTTTTTGTTAAATACATCTGATAGAATTCTGAATTCCTTCTCTGGTTTCTTGAATTTCTTTGAGTTTCCTCAACACAGCTATTTTGAATTCTCTGTCTGAAAGTTTGCACATCTCTGTTTCTCTAGAATTGGTTCATTTTTTTGAGTTCATGTTTTCCTGGATGGTGTTGATGCTAGTAGATGTTCTTCAGTGTCTGGACATTGAAGTGTTAGAGATTCTAGTCTTCACTGTCTGGTCTTTTTTGCATTCATCTTTCTTGGGAAGGCTTTCAAGATATTTGGAAAGTCTTGGGTGTTGTGATCTAAACTGTATCTACTTTAGAGGGCACTCCAACCCCAGTAACACTGTGGTTCTTGTTAACTCGTAAGGATACTGGCTTGATGGTCTTTACTAGATCTGGGAGAATTTTCTGGATTACCAGGAAGAGACTCTTGTTCTCTTCGCTTACTTTCTCCCAAACATAACAGAGTATCTCTCTCTCTGTTCTGAGCAACCTAAAGCTAGTGGCAGAGTGACACAAGGACCCTTGTGGCTACCACTGCTAAGACTGAACTGGGTCAGACCTGCAGCCAGCACAGCACTGAGTCTCATTCAAGGTCTGTTGTAACCACTCCCTGGCTACTGCCTATTTTTGTTCAAGGGTCTAGGGTACTGCAATCACCAGATGGCAAAGTCAGCCAGGCCTGCATTCTACCCTTCAGGGCAGTGAGGTCCCTCAGGCCCTGGGTGAGTTCTAGGGACTAGAGTCAAATTGTGTTTCAGCTGAGCAGACCCTGAAACTGCAGGACACAGTCTTTACCATTCTTCCCTCCTTTTTCCAAAGGCAGAGGAGCCTCACTCTGTAGACACCACCATCCCAGACCATGAAGAATATTGACAGACTACCACTAATGTTCCCTTTAGGCCCAAGGTCTCTTAAGTCAGCTTGTCATGAATGCTGCCTGACCTGGGACTCAAGCTGCAGGGTAGTGGACTCCCATCTGACCCAGGGTAGTTCCAGAAATGCTGTCCAAGAGTCAAGTTTTGGAACTGGGGACCCCAAGAGCCTGCTTGGCGATTTGCCACCTGTGGCAGTGCTGGTACCTAAGGTTCAAGACAAAGTCCCCTTTACTTTTCCCTTTTCTTTTCTGAAGCAGAGTGAGTTTTGCCCTGTAGCCACCACAGCTGGTAATGTGCTGAGTCTTATCTGAAGCCAGCAAATCTCACAGTCTCAACCAAGGCCCTCAGTGTAGTACCTGGGTATTGGTGCTGGTTATTCAGGCCCAAGGGGTCTTCAGTTAACAGTTGATGAATGCTGTCAGGACTGGATTCTTTCTTTCAAGATAGTGGGCTCCTTACTGGCCCAGTGTGTCTAGAAATGTTGCCTAGGACCTAGGGCCTGGAATGGGAAGGCCTCAAAAGTCTGACTGGTGCTCTATCCTCCTGTAGCTGAGTTGGTATCCCAGATGCAAGACAAAATCCTCCCCACTCTTCCCTCTCCTCTCCTCAAGTGGCAAGAATGAGTGTCTTTGGAACCTGGAGCTGTGCAGCCTGGGATTGGTGGAGAGGTGATGCCAGCACTCCCTTGTCTGCCCCAGCTGGTGTCTCAGTATGTCCTGTGCCTGCTCAGTCCACTGTCTTTGGGCTTAGTTCAGCCCTAGAACTGGCCTAACAGTTGCAGTTCTTATGGCCTAGACTGCCTTTAAAGTTTACTTTGAGACACAGAATGCTGTAGGCCTTGCAGGCAATCAAGTTTGGACAGGTGGGATTGATGATTCCCCTCTGGCTAATGCTGGTTTAAATGACCCTTCCCTGGGTGGGTGTCAGATGAGTTTGGTCTGGTTTCTTGTGTTCTCCCTCCCCCAGCACCGAGATGCTCTCTGCATAATGTGGCCACTGCCTGAGGTTGGGGAGGGGTGGTGTCCAGGATTCAGGATTGTTTTTTCTATCTCTTCAGTGACTCTTTTGGTGAATGTGAAGTTAAAACAAGGTACTATGAGTGCTGACCTGATTTTTGGTTCTTATCAGCACGTTTTCTTCTGTGTAGATAGTTAACTTGGTGTACTTGCAGGAGGAACAATTGGTGGAGTTTTCTATTTCCTCATCTTGATATTCCTCCCCTGATAATTCAATTTTCAAGAGCATTTTGGAAATAGTTTATAACATTGAAGAGACGCATATCTTATTACACAGCAATTCTTATATGAATATATGTGTGCATGTAGTATGTATGTATTTGTGCATGGATGTATGACTGGATGTGTTTTCTCTCAAAGCATTCACTCATGAATTTCAAAAGAGTTGTAGGAGAAAATTCATAACAGAATTGTTTGTTACAGCAAGATATTTTTAAAAATGGCCAGGTGCGGTGGCTCACGCTTGTAATCCCAGCACTTTTGGAGGCTGAGGCGGGTGGATCACAATGTCAGGAGATAGAGACCATCCTGGCTAACACAGTGAAACCCCGTCTCTACTAAAAATACAAAAAATTAGCCGGGCGTGGTGGCTGGCACCTGTAGTCCTAGCTACTCGGGAGGCTGAGGCAGAAGAATGGCGTGAAACCGGGAGGCGGAGCTTGCAGTGAGCCGAGATGGCGCCACTGCACTCCAGCCTGGGGGACAGAGCGTGACTCCATTTCAAAAAAAAAAAAAAATAGAATTTAAATGTGCATCAACAGAAAACACATAAGTAATTTTAAATTTATAAAGTGGAAATTCAACAATCGAAATTAATAAACTAGAGCTACACATATCAAAATGGATGTATGTCAAAGAAATGTTTACTGACAAATTCCAAAACATGATTCATCTGATATCACTTATGTAATATTTAAGAACGTGCAACATTTCATCTTTTACCTAAAGACACAAACATATATGGTAAAAGTTTAAAGTAATAGACAATATACTCAACAAATTCAGAACAGTGAGTATCTCTGAGCTAAGGGAAATGGGTGTCAGTAAAATGTAATTTCTTTAAGTGGTGAACAAATGGTTACTTATTTTATATATAGAGATTAATATTTTTAAAAAATTTTATATGTCTCAAATTCTGAGAAATAAAACAATTTGTTTATTGCCCTGACTATATAGGGATACTCTAAGATGTCAACTTGATTGAAATCTAGATGTTAATATCAGTAGTTCCTTATCTTTTTAAATATAAAAACTAATATCATCAATTTTGTTGACAACTTTCATTGGGAAAATTTATCATTATTAAGAACCTGCTGTTAATTCAACATTTTAAAATATTTTTATTTTATTAATTAAAATAGTATCCACATGAGTTTTTTATGCTTCAGTATTAGGGGACCTAAATTTAAAAGTCAAATGAAAATGCTTAGTGAGTACATGGATTTCTCAAACCTCAGGGAACATCTGTGCCTCACATCTCAGTTCATCAGGGGTCTGCCGGCTGCCAGGTTGTCGACCACTCATCTACATCATGCTTCATTAGCCTAGATAGCTAACAAAGGTTATGAATATATACTTAATTGGCAACATAGGCAGAACAGGAATATTTCTGAAGGTATGTCTTCAAAGTCACTGTGCATCAGTATTTACTTGAAACTTGTTTGAAAGAATTGTTTATCTGGCATGCTTCCCAGATATGGATTCATTATTCCTTTAAAGACTTCAAAATGCATTAGGCCAGACCGTCAGAAACTGTGGACCTGAAGACATTGCTTTCACATGATATAGCATTGGTTTTATCGAACTACTCTCTAGAGGCACGTTATCAGTACACATTGGGGAATGAAACTCCTATTTATTATAAGACTGTTGCTGCTGAAATGTTTCTTTAAATTGCGTGGTTTCTAGCTTGGTGACTTTGATATGTGCATCATTACTTATTTGTACAAATGAAAGAAATGAGAGTATTTATATAATATGATTGATGTTAAAATTAATTGTGCTAATTCATATGAAATGCATAAAACAATTTTTAACAGCCAGCAAGCACTCAGTATTATTATCAATATTATTTTCTTTAATAATAAATGGGAATTTCTTTTCTCAAGTCTAAGTATCAGAAATAGTTGTGCATTTTCACATATAGTATTTGTTCTATAATCATCTGATTAGCTATAATCCTTTTGCACTAGCTTCTATCTAGAAAGGATATATGATGTCAAAGATAAAATCATTTGAATTTCTTCCTTTTATTACTTCTTGTCGAAGTTTGGAATTTTGATAACAAATTATTTTCTAGTAAGACGATGTTATAAATTGAGTAAATAAACAAATATTTTTTCCTACTACTCCAAGGGCTACTCTATTATAAGTAAACACTTCTTTTTGAACTTGCCAGTTTTTTTTTTTGAGATGGAGTCTCGCTCTGTTGCCCAGGCTGGAGTGCAGTAGCACAATCACAGCTCACTGTAGCCTCGACCTTCCAGGCTCAAGTGATCCTCCCATCTCAGCCTCCCAAGCAGCTGGGACTACAGGCAGGAGCCACGATTCCCAGTTAATTTTTGTAGTTTTTTTGTACAGACTGGGTTTTGCCAGATTGCCCTTGAATCCTGGGTTCAAACATCTGCCTTGGCCTCACAAAGTGCTGGGATTGATCCTTAATTCTTTGGTAACTAGGCATTTTGAGATTAAGTGTTCCTTTTCTCTGCACCCACATTTTCTTTCAAGCAAAAATTTTTTCTTCTGTCCCTGAAATTTGCAAACTTTTTAAATGCCTGTCATGTGACCAATATGCCTATTTCTAACCAACTTTTAGAAAACAAAATTTCTATAATTGTGGCAGATAATTGTTTGTTGGTTATCCACCATGTATTCCCTTTTTTTAAAAAAGTAACCCGAGTGTTTTTGTTGTTGTTGTTGTTGTTGTTTTACAATGATGACACGTGCACTTCAAAATTACATTTCTAGTTTCATTGTCACTAGGGAACTTCAAGTGACAGTTTAGGACAATGAGTTTAAGCATGTAAACAAAGCCACTGGATGGGACTTTTAACATGTGACTTTTTTCATGCTTGTCTTTGCTTTTCTCCCTTCTCCCTTTCTTTATGCCTATAATAAGGAGAAAAAGCCTGGAGCATCCATGACTATGACAAGGGAAGTCAAATGTTGAGGATGGCAGAGGAGAAAGACAGAAAAAAACTGGGTCCCTATTTTTTTGAGCCTCTGAACCAACTCCAAACTGTCTACTCAAGACTTTCTGCTTTGTGAGAAAAGTCAGCCCCTAATTGGCGCCATTTTGTCATCATCACCATTCTCTGTCTGACCTTTTCATTTTAGGATCATATACATCCTATGTTCTCTTTAATAAAATTTCATTTACAGAAAGTGGGCTCCTGGCTTTACTCCCAACTGGACCAGAAGTTTTCAGTTAATTCATAGAATCACCAATATGTAATTAGTAGTTGTCCTAAAGAAAATAGCCACTGTTCCCAAATTCTAGTTTGAGACTGATACTGCGAAGACATTCATACGCCCAAACAGGTGCTAAATGTTTTAGGAATTCTCTACTACACTATTGCTTTGGTTTTCTCATGGGCTCTTTTCCAATAAGAACCCTTACCTAACCTCCTGGATTTAGATCTCTGGGATTAAGTGGGTAGTTAAATAATAATATCTTGAATTGTCCATCAGATTCTGACTTCGATTTTGCTTCTGCTTTGCTTCGGCTTTTGTTCATAGTGCAAAATATAATTGATTGCTCTCATGGCTTACAGAATGTTGGATCCTGTACTATGTATGCGTCTCTTGTGAACAAAGATTATGATGTCTGAAAATCATATTTGAGCATATCTCCTTCTTAATGTAAAAGACAGGAATCTAAGCAGCTTACCATGGGGCACAGGGTAGGGAAGTGCCATTAATTTAAGAGAAAAACATTACTGTTAAGAGCTGGGCTGAGCTAGAGAGAGATGAGCTTTCAGATTTCAAAATAGTCTGTTAAGACAAGACAAACTTAAAGTAACATTCAAGATTTTGATCAGCAACTGTGATAGGATAATAAACTAAGTAGGAGAAAGTACTGATGCCCTTATATTCCAAGGAAGAATACATTATAACAAGAACATTATACCTTTGAACAATGTTGACCAAACTACTGTTTCTAGAAATATAATAATTGTAAAAATTGAAGAAAGGTGAAAGAAACTGAAATTCACCTATCTAGTATTTGAATGTCTTTCTTTCCATAAGTGGACTTATAATAAACTTATTTAAAAATCTTCCTAAAGCAAGCAGATAATTTAACACCCTAATTTAAGTAAGTAAGCTGTCTAAAACAATATGTAACTTGATATATCAAATCCAATTTTAGGAACCAAATATAATGTCTATAAATATAAAGTCTATAATAAAATTTTACTGGATAAGAGATTTACACAAGTGCGGATATCAAATACTTAAAACCGTACTTCAGCATGGGAAAATTCAAACAAGTTTCCTCAAGAAAGGTTGCCACAGAATCAAGCTCAAGAGAACAAAGGAGGTGTGTTCCCTCTTAAACCTAACTGAGAAACAAATTAATGGACTACCAGCAAAGTGACAAATTAGGGGATCCCTAAAAGGGTATGGAGAAGAGCTCTGTATTTATGTTTATCTTGAGAATATTTCCCACAACAAATTTATGACAGGATTTTGTTCAATTATAATCTGAATAAAAATAAACATTACTTTATCAACAGGAATAAAAGTTAAAGTTAAGAGACGCTTTCCTTTCACGGAAGAAGGAATGATTAGAAAATAACTATATGTCTTCTTTTTCTCCAGTCAGATTTGTCTAGTTCACTGATTTGTATCCTTGTATTCAGGCTAAAATTCAGGCCGTGAATACCTTGAGTCTGTCATCAAAATTTCTATTTTATGAGGTTTTTAAAAATGCTACAAAAAGGCATTAACTATCATACTGTCATATAGTTAAGAGTGGCTCTTAATTACCATTTTGTGAAGATAATAATGTTGGCCAAATTATCTGTATTTCCTGTTGATAAAGTAAGTATAAAGATGGCTCATGGATGAGTTTCCAAGTTTATTTAAAATCCTAAAATAACATAAACCCTATGCTGAGCCATCCAATCTATTATTCTCTCTACTTATTAGATCTGATAAACAGCATCAATGAAAAGCCTAGTTCACACTCAATTGTGAAACAGTTGGAGCACAAGGCAAGGGTATCATCATTTCTTGCCACTCTTGCTTGGCATTGAAGAAGTTCTAGCCGGCATGATCAAGGCAAGAAAATAAAATTAAAAGCATTACATTAGGAAAGGAGAAATGAAACCTCTTCTACTTACATATGACACAATTATCTATGTCTAAATCCCTCTCTCAAAAAATCTAAATTTAAAAAAACAAAACTGTTCTAGTATTGATATGGTTAGTCTTTGTATCCTCACCCAAATCTCATCTTGAATTGTAGTTCCCATAATCCCCATGTGTCATGGGATTATGGGAGGGAACTGGTGGGTGGTAATTGAATCATGGGGGAAGTTTTCCCCATGCTGTTCTCATTATAGTGAGCGAGTTCTCACTAGATCTGACGATTTTATAAGAATCTGGCAGTTCCCCTGCTGGCCCTCATTCTCCCCTCTGCTGCCCTATAAAGAGGTGCCTTCCACCATGGTTGTAAATTTCCTGAGGCCTTCCCAGCCATGCGGAACTGTGAGTCAATTAAACCTCTAATCTTTATAAATTACTCAGTCTTGGGTATTTCTTCATAGCAGCGTGAGAATGGACTAATACGATAAATTTGTACCCCAGAGAGTGGGTTGCTGCTGTAAAAATACCCGAATATGTGGAAGTGACTTTGGAAAACCAGGCAGAGATTGGAACACTTTGGAGGGCCTAGAAGAAGACAGGAATATGTGGGAAAGTTTGGAACTTCCTAGAGACTTGTTGAATGGCTTTGGCCAAAATGCTGATAGTGATATTGTAGCAGGACAAGCAGCAGACAAAACCCCTTAGACACCGAGTGTCATGACTATCATCTGTGGACTCACTGAATGCCTTAACCACCATCATGGTATTACACATAGCATCACTTCTGACCAGGAACTCACTTTACAGCTAAAGAAGTGTGGCAGTGGGCTCATGCTCATCGAACTGGTTTTACCATGTTCCTCATTATCCTGAAGCAGCTGGATTGATAGAATGGTGGAATAGCCTTTTGAAGTCACAATTACAATGCCAACTAGGTGACAATACTTTGCAGGGCTGGGGCAAAGTTCTCTAGAAGGCTGTGTATACTCTGACTCAGTGTTCAATATATGGTACTGTTTCTCCCATAGCCAGGATTTGTGGGTCCAGTAATCGAGGGGTGGAAGTGGAAGTCACACCACTCACCATCACCTCTAGTGACCCACTAGCAAAATTTTTGCTTCCTTTTCCTGTGACATTATGTTCTGTTCTGCTGGTCAAGAGGTCTTAGTTCCAGAGGGAGGAATGCTGCCACCAGGAGACACAATAATTATTCCATTAAACCGGAAGTTAAGATTGCCACCTGGCCACTTTGGACTCTTCCTACCTCTAAGTCAACAGGCTAAGAAGGGAGTTACAGTGTTGGCTGGAGTGATTGGCCCAGACTATCAAGATGAAATCAGTTTACTACTCCCCAGTGGAGGAAAGGAATAGTATGCGTGGAGTACAGGGAATCCTTTAGGGTGTCTTAGTATTACCATGCCCTGTGAAAAGGTGAATGGGAAACTACAACCCAATCCAGCCAGGACTACAAATGGTCCAGACCTTTCAGGGATGAAGATTTGGGTCATTCCACCAGGTACAAAACCACAACCTGCTGAGAGGCTTTCTGAAGGCACAGGGAATACAGAAAGGGTAGTAGAAGAAGGTAGACATCAATACTGCCTACTACTAGGTAACCAGTTGCAGAAACAAGGACTGTAATTGTCATGAATATTTTGTTAAGAATATCTTTGTGCATGTATACACTTGTACTAAGAAAATATCTTTCATTTTATTTTCTTTCTCTTTCCTTTGTCATGTGACAAAAGATTTATTGACTTTATATTAGTATTTTAAGTGTTGTTAACTTTATGTAATAGCGTCTAAGTTAAGATTAGTGCATGTATGGTTGTACTAGTGACAGCTGTGTTATATTAGGTGTAATTTTGACATTATTATATTTATTTGGAGATTATGATTTCAGGAGATGTGTATGGGTTCAAGTTGACAAGGAGTGGACTTGTGATGGTTAATATTGTCAACTTGATTGAAGCATGCAAAATATTGTTGCTGGATGTGTCTGTGAGGGTTTTGCCAAAGGAGATTAACATTTATCAGTGGCCTGGGACAGACAGACCCACCAACTACGTGAGTGGGCACCAACTAATTGATTGCCAACATGGCTTGAATGATGCAGATTTACTGAGTCTTCCAGCCGTCATCTTTCTCCCATGCTGGATGCTTCTTGTCCTGAAACATCAGACTCCAAGTTCTTCAGCTTTTGAACTTTTGAATTATACCAGTGATTTGCTAGGAACTATTGGGCCTTTGGCCACAGACTGAAATCTGAACTGTGGGCTTCCCTGCTTTTGAGTTTTTGGGACTAGGACTAGCTTCCTTGCTCCTCAGCTTGCAGAGGGCCTATTGTGGGACTTCACCTTGTGATCACGTGAATCAATATTCCTTAATAAACTCCCCTTCATATATACATCTCTCCATTAGTTCTGTCCTTCTAGAGAACCCAGACTAATACACAAGCTTTTAGTTAATTGTATCATTCTTCCAATTTAAAAATCTTCACATAACACATGATACATGTAAATTATGTATCTGACATTTTTAGATCTATATAAAATAGATGATAGTTCAAGCTCTGAAAGGGTGACAATTTTCACAATATAAACCTCCAATCATAATGAGAATGAGAGGAGTGTCTCAGGTACATACTAATCTGAGTGATGTAAACAAAGTGCAAACAGCTCTGATGTAAATGATTGCAACAGCCCCAGATACTTTTATAAGCTCTGTTTTTATTTCTTTGATACTGATGAGCACAAAAGAATAGTATAGTTTGTAGTACTCTGAGTAATTCACTTAATTTTGGAAATCCAGACATTTTTTAGAAGAATAGATAAGAGGCCAGGCGCGGTGGCTCACAGCTGTAATCCCAGCACTTTGGGAGGCTGAGGTGGGCAGATCATGAGGTCAGGAGATAGAGACCATCCTGGCCAACACGGTGAAACCCCGTCTCTACTAAAAATACAAAAATTAGCTGGTTGTGCTGATGTGTGCCTGTAATCCCAAGTACTCGGGAGGCTAAGGCGAGAGAATTGCTTGAACCAGGGAGTCGGAAGTTGCAGTGAGCTGAGATCGCACCACTGCACTCCAGCCTGGAGACAGAGTGAGACTCTGTCTCAAGAAAAAAAAAAAAAAAAGAATAGATAAGAACATTTAATTAGTGACCAAATTCTTAGACCATATCAAAACAATGTGTTTAGCCCTTAATCTGATTTACAGAAGAAATAATAGAATTCCAACCATTCCTAATTATTAAGATAAACATTGTTTCAGAGAGGAAATTAGTTTTAATTTCTAAACTAGGATTTTAAAAATATATTTCTCTCTCTTTACTCACACTTCCGAAACAAAAAGCAATGATTCTTCTCATAGTCACTCCTCCAATGTACATTTTCTGTGCTTTATACTAGAAGAGACACACTTTTCATGTGTATAAAAGAAGTATTTATACGTTTATGGGGGCAGGGAGTAAGGTCATTTTTTAGGTCTGTTCTACACTATCTGGGATCTTCATAGACAGTAATGGAGATACCAAAGCTATGTACAATATGCCAGAAAGACTAATAAAAACAGCATATTTGGCCCCAACAAAACTATGTAAGATTTTCTTTAATAAATGTAGTCTATTTTTTGAACAAAAAATCTTTCCAAATAACAGACCACACGAGAAAAAAGAAAATAAAATCAACATTATTGGTTAGTTAGCACTTGAATATTCTAGGAAGAAGACTATTGAAAGCTCTGCTCATGTAAGCAGTTACTAAACTCAGTCTGTCTCATCAAAGATACTGCTAGTTCCTAAATTACATTTCTAGATGGTCTTGAGATGGATTTTTATTACAATGTAGGAAAACATATATTTCTTCTAAGAGTGAAAATCTTGTTTAAATTCTAATAAGCTGATTCCTAAGCATGCATGTTTTGAATTTGCACTCATTTTTTATTTCAAGTGTGTTTCTTTTTTTTTTTTTTTGAGACGGAGTCTTGCTGTCTCCCAAGCTGGAGTGCAGTGGCGTGATCTCGGCTCACTGCAAGCTCCGCCTCCCAGGTTCACACCATTCTCCTGCCTCAGCCTCCCTAGTAGCTGGGACTACAGGCGCCCGCCACCACGCCTGGCTAATGTTTTGTATTTTTAGTAGAGATGGGGTTTCACTGTGTTAGCCAGGATGGTCTCAATCTCCTGACCTCGTGATCCACCCGCCTTGACCCCTCAAAGTGTTGGGATTACAGGCGTGAGCCACCGTGCCCAGCCTAATTTTGTATTTTTAGTAGAGACGGGGTTTCATCATGTTGGCCAGGCTGGTCTTGAACTCCTGACCTCGTGATCCGCCCTCCTCGGCCTCCCTAAGTGCTGGGATTACAGGTGTGAGCCACTGCGCCCAGACTGTTGTCTCATTTCTTTATGAATGCTGAATTGTTTAGCTACTGAGAAAGTATATTCGTTTTCTTACTTTTATGTTTAACCTTATGATAAATTGCATCAGTGGAATTAACGGTGTCTGTTCCTTTTAATCTGAAAGAGCTTAAACACAAAAATTATCTAGTGCAGTGATTCTGTGGCAATGGAGGAAATCTTTTCCCTTTACTACAGCGAATTTTTCTCCCTGTGTTTTGGACTCCACCTTATCCCCTCTGTCTTCTGAGAAATCTAGCTCTATTAGTTATATTTTTCCTCATAAACAACAACCTCCTATTTGCTCCCTGACACCAACCTCTGAACATGCTCAAGCTCATCACAACAGTAATAGCAACAGCCCTCATTATCTACCACCCTTTACAGACATCAGTACTACAGCCAGTTAAGTCTTACATTTTCTGTTGACAGCCATATTTATAGAAGTTGTTTACATTTGATATCTCCAATTGCTCTTCTCAAATGCATTCCTTGATCCACTGATCCACTGCCATTTGGCTTCCGCAACTACAATTCCTCGAAAATTGCTTTTATCCTGTTTTTACAACAACCATTTTGTTCATCATAAATCTAGTAGATCACTTACTTCCCCCTGATGCTCAGCAACATGTGACAATTTTGACTACTCCCACTTTCTTCATATACTGTTTTGCCTTGGCTTTTAGTGTATCCATTTTAATGCTTCCTTCCTTCCTTCCTTCCTTCCTTCCTTCCATCCTTCCTTCCTTCCTTCCTTTCTCTTTCTTTTTTCTTTCCTTTCTTTCTTTTTCCTTCTTTCTTTCTTTCTTTCTTTCTTTCTTTCTTTCTTTCTTTCTTTCTCTTTCTTCACATTCTTAATTTTTCCCTCTGACCATTTCTTATATGCTATGCTCCTCAAAATCACTTTATACTAGGCCCTTTTCTCTTCTTAGGCAAATGTGTCTTTTTCCATGTCTCAAATTATCATTTTTATACATATGATCCCCAGTTACTGCTCCATTGAGTTCTCTCTTGAACTTCATATATGACTTTTTTTTTTTTTTTTGAGATGGAATCTTACTCTCTTGTCGAGGCTGGAGTGCAGTGGCATGATCTCGGCTCACTGCAAGCTCCACCTCCCAGGTTCACGCTATTCTCCTACCTCAGCCTCCCGAGTAGCTGGGACTACAGGTACCCACCACCACGCCTGGCTAATTTTTTGTAATTTTAGTAGAGACGGGGTTTCACTGTGTTATCCAGGATGGTCTGAATCTCCTGATCTCGTGATCCGCCTGCCTAGGCCTCCCAAAGTGCTAGGATGACAGGCGTGAGCCACCATGCCCTCATATATGTATTTTTAACTGCTAAATGCTACTTGGCTGCCTCATTGCTACCAGAAACGTAGTACGTGCAAAACTGAACTCATCTTTTTTAAATCTTCTGTTCCTCCTGTGTTCCCCATATTTAATACTTGGTAACATTCTCTATGAAAACATACAATCCAGCTACCAGAGTATCAGACTTAATTCCTCTCTTTTTCTCTTTCTTATTCTATCCTCTTCCCTCTTATCTTCTCTTTCTCTCTCTCATATCATCCACATTCTACCCCTAATCCCACTGTTGCTAGTATAGTCCTGGGCACTACAATATTAACTCCTGCAAATTTCTTTTTCCTAGAAAAGAATCCTATCTTATTTCTGTCTCTCGAAAACTGCCAGGTGACCTAAAGGAAGCTGACTCTATCTTCACCTCTAGAGATATGATCTAATTAAATAATTCAGTTATAGCAATCATGTCCCCCTTGGCAATTATTAATTTAGAAGCACAAATTTAAGTCAATCTGGTTATTATATCTATAATTATTATTGTTATGGAGTGGGCAGGTAACCAAAATTTGTCCAACCAGACTGAGGCAAAAACAAATTTTGTTTTCAGAGTTAGGAAGAAAATTATTTATCTCCCACTGTAAGCAATGCAGCATGTTGCTTCTGTTGCAAATAGATGTTTTATTATTCTCTTAAGCTTCTTTATAACTTTTATTATATATATCATATTTACATACATTTGTACTAGAATGCCTATAAATGATATTTAGAGTTTTATTAGATGTTACATATATTTATATATATGATCTGCAATTTGACATTTTTTTCTCAAAATTTTATTTAAAGATTTATTCATTTTAATAGCTACACTTCAATATCATTCATTTTCATATTGGTATTGTTTCCATTGCAAAAAATAGAAACAATGTATTTATGTATTATCTTATTTATTATTATGTATATTGTTTCCCTTATTTGCCAATACAAACCAAATGCTTTTATAAACATTTCTGAACATGTCTATTCTTGGACTTACGTGAGAATTTTCCAAGACATAAATTCCCATGAATGGAATTGCTGGATTATGAGAAAGACTCTTTCAACTTAGAAGATAAAACTGAATGGCTGTTCAAAATGCCTGCTTCATTTTACACTTCCACTCGAAGTCTAAGAGAAGTCTTGTTCTGCCAAATTCTAAATGATAAATTTTGTCATGCCATTGTACTTTTTGTCATTTTAATGTATATGAAATAATATCTTTGTGGTATATTTAGATTTGTGTATCTTCATAATTGCTAATTAGCTTGAACATCTTTTCATATTATTCTTAGACAATTATGTTTCCTTTCCTATAAAGTGCCCCCTCTTTTTTTCTTTTGGGGTTTGTCTTTTGCTTAGTAAACTTAAAAGTTTTATTATTTTATTTATATTAATGTATTTGGTATTGCCCTAGACTCAGGAAAGGAGTACCATTGTCTCCATATTCGTGCTTTATAAGGCCCAACTTACTCTAGCTATACTCCAGCTTCACCCTTTACCACTGGATGAGGAGTCCATTAGGCCAAGAGGCTACACCAAGACCTCCAGGAACTCTGAGTTTTCTGATCAAGCAGCTCTAAGCCTGCTTCTTTAACCCACACTGGCCTTTTCCTCTTCCCTAGATTCATCGGCTGGAGGTTATGCCACATCTCTAGTGTGCACACTCTTAATCCCATGGGGTGGCCAAGGGACAACCTAGAGAAGGTGGGGGCTACACAAGAGACACTTGACATGAGGACTGCTGTGCCCATAACTATACACAGTGCAGAAAACACTTAAGCCAACATTTTACTTTAAAAAAGTAGAAAATTTGGAATACATAAAGAACAACATCAAGGTAGTAAAAATTATTTAAAATATATCAATAATTATGTTGAAAGTATTTGGGTTAAATTTGTACAATACAGACATTAATCACATGATATAGACAAATATATTTAGAATATTAAGACAGAAAATATTGAAATTAAAATATGGAAAAAGTTATAGCAGGCAAATATTTAAAAAAGCTCTATTAATTATAAAATATTGCAAGACAAAAGATAATTGAAAGCAAAGAATACTACATGTGATGTAAAAATGTAAGGTTTTATAATTTTTTCCTCCACTATTATTATTGTTGTATTACTGCTACTAATAACAGCACTGCAATTACTTTAACTATTACTGCTACTCTTCAATCAGCCAAGTTTTCTGAGATCGAGCCAGGTTTTCCTTTGTTCATAATTTGTTCTTGCCTCTTATACTGTCCTGGAATTATTTTCCTATTCCTGAAGTACATTTTCAGAAGTTAAGTGACAGTCATTTTTAAGTAAAATCTCTCAATTTTTGTTTGTCTGAAAAAGTATTTTTTTATCTTCATACCCAAAAGGTATTTTTTGCTTAGTATGTAATTTCAGGTTGACAGTTTTTTTTTTCGAAGCCAAATAGTTCTGAAGACAGTTATTTTTTAACCATAAATTTGAAGATAACATTCCACCACTTTTTGGCTTTCACTTTGAAAAGCCTATTGTAATCAAATTTTTCATTCACTTGTATCTAATCTGTCTATCTCTCATACTTAAAAAACATTTTTATTTTTATATTATGCAATTCTATTTTAAGGTATATAGGCATAAATTTGAATTTTGGGATTCATGTCTTTTATGATTAAATGAAAAATTTCAATCATTAACTGTCTTATATTTTATCTCATTCTTTATATTATTTAATTCTGGAACTAAAATTATTCCTATGCTTGTTCTTTTACTTCAAGCTTCCACATTTTTTTACTCTGTTTAATATTTGTCCCTTTTTTTCTTTTCTATGATTCTTGTGTAATTTCTTTCAATCTCTTCTCCTGTTCATCGATTCTCTCATTAACTGTGTCTTGGCAGTTCTTTAACCCATGCACTGAATTTTTTATTTTAATTATACTATTTTTCCTTTCTACTGCAAATTTGTTTTTAGTTACTTTCAAATCTTCCTAGATATTTTGATACTTTTATTCTTTACTCATTTATTTAGTTACCTTTTTGTTTGTTTAAAATTTTACATAGTTCTAATATTTAATGATGTTAGATATTGGAAGGAGGTATTATACAATTCTGCTGTTAATTGTTTCTGCTGACTCTCACTTATGATGGCTTATCTCATCATGTGTTTTGTAATTTTTTTTTATTGTACATGAATGTTTATTTGGTTCAAATCTGTGGGGATCTAAGAAGCCTGGACTGAAGGCCCATGAGGATTTATTTTGCTTATGACTGGCAGCTTAGTTTGATATCTGCAAATACTTTAAATTAATGGGTTGGCTTAGAATTTCTGGAACATATAGGTAATGTAAATTCTGACCACAATTCCATGTGATAGAACGACTATGAGGACCACATCTAAAGGGGATATTTTATTCTTCACAAGAATATAAGGCCAAAAAGGCAAGTTACTGTGCCCTCTCCCTTTGCTAGAAGACAGGATTAAAAAATACTGACAAGCTTTTCACTGATGTTATTGCCCTTCAGTGATTTTGGCTTTACAGAGATAAGGAAATTTCCATTCTATCTACAAATATTATGCTAGTCCAAAGCCCTGTCATGGATTCCTTTATATTATTGTAAGCCCATTTATACACTTAATGGGATATTTGTTGTATTTAAACCAAAATATTGAGATGCTTTTTCATATTTTTCAGATTATTTAGACTAGAAGTTTTATTTGAAGTCACCCCTTCTTCTTACTCTAACTCAAAAATAAAGAATATCTTTTAAAAGCATATTATATACAATTGCTTACAGAATTCAGAGTTTGGCAAACAGTTCGGTTTTATTACCACTTTAAGTAATTTTCCTGTGGCTTTGTTATACACATTCCCCTAGAAACAGAGCCTGGGATAAGGATTTGAGTACAAGTGGTTTATTTTGGAAGATGTACTAAAGGAGGAATGGAAAGTGAAATAGGGAATGGAAAGAAGTCCATAGATAGTGTGCTAATGAATAGATTATTACTAAAGGTACATGGGGCCTAATTCTTCTGAAAGCCTATGGGAAACCATGTGAAGTATGCCTCAAAGTTTTCTCATCTGAATGACAAAGAATATTTTGTCTTTATCCTCCAATTCCCCAAAACTGAAGTACGCTCATGGAGTCACATCAAATAACGAATTTTCTGATATTTTTGGCCTACCTTCATTCACAGGTTGAAAGAAACCTCTCAGATGGAGAATCATAGGAGCAGGTGCTAGGATGCTTTCAACATGTAGTAGAACAGTGAACATCGAGAATATATTGGTAACACATCGACATGTGATAAAGTTTACCCCTTGCACAGCTCAGATTCCCTTGTGCTCTATGTTAAGGTTATTTAAGTTAAATTCCAATATTTTATTTATTGTGTTGCTTCCCTGTATAAGAAGATGAACAATTAATTAGGGGCTATGCTACCAAAAATAAGGAATTGAGTAAAAGGCTATTAAGTAGGCTGGGGCGAAGACTTGGATAGTAAATTGCAGTTGATTTTGTTCAATTTCATCTCTTAGCATAGTAGCAGCAACCCATCCCTCACTTCTAACCCCAGGTCAGGCAGTGTGCATGTGTTCCTGGAAAAACATGCACACAGTTACCAGAAACCATGGTGAGAAAAAAACCACCAATTCCTATAAATATGTGGGACCTGTGCTCTTACCCCTCATTGCTGCTTCTAATCACAGAGGTGTAGACAAGAGGCAGGTAACCGTGGTTGTTACACCTCCTGCCACATTGTTTCAAGCTCCTCTTTTTCTAGCTGAAGTGTCTTTTATAAAATTTAAATGTTTGGAACCCTTTTTCCTCTTCAGTTTTCTCTTCTTATTCCCTTTTGGTAGCAAGGCATTAGAGAGTAAAACATTCAAAAGCAACTGCATAAACAGAGAAAATTAGAAAGTAGCTGCATATGTCCAGGGAATGATGCAGGCTCAGAAAAGACCTGAGGAGGCCTTAAGTTTATACCTCAGGCAGGTTCTTTGCACAGACAGCCTAAAATAATTTTTACAACAATAAATAAAAATGACAATCAATAAAAATAAAGCTAAGGGTAAGGTGCAGAACCTGATCTCCAGTGTTACTACATTATTAAATTGTCCAGTTTTCAACGAAAAAATTACAAATCATACAAAAGAATAGGACATCAAGACCCATTCCAAGGAAAAAAGTAGATTGGTAGAAATTTTCCCTGAAAAAAAAACATGTGATGGCAGATCTACTAAAAAAAAAAAAAAAAAAACAAATCTCTTAGAGATGCTTAAAGAGAAAAAAAAAAAAAAAGATGTAAAGAAAGTAAAACAAAAAAAGCCAATATGTGAAAAAAATGAAAATATCAATAAAAAGATAGAAAACCTATAAGAAACCAAAAAGAAATTCTAGAACTGAAAATTATAACTAAAATAAAAATTTACTAGAAGAATTCCAAAGCAGATTTGAGCAGGCAGAATAAAGTATCAGTAAACTTGAAAATAGGACACTAAAAATATGGATTCTAAAGAATAGAAAGATAAAAAGATTGAAGAAAAGTGAACAGAGCCAAAGGGACCTAAGGGAAACCATCAAGTGGACCAATGTACAGATGGTGAGACTCTCAGAAGGAGAAGACAGGGAGAAAGGAGCAGAGAGAATATTTAAAAAAACATTGGCTGAAAAGTTTTCAAATTTGATGAAAGTCATAAATATAAGCATTCAAGAAGCCTAATGAACTCCAAGAAAGATGAACTCTGAAACAGATGCACATTGAGACACATTTTTATGAAACTTTAAGAAGACAAAGATGAAGAGAGAATCTTGACATCAGGAAGACAGAAACAACTCATTACATATGAGTGCTTCTCAATATGCTTATAAATCAATTTTTTTAAAACAGAAACTTTAAAAGCCAGAAGGCAATGGGCTGATATATTCAAAATACTAAAAGAAAAAAGTCAACTCCAAGAAAGATGAACTCTGAAACAGATGCACATTGAGATACGTTTTTATCAAACTTTAAAAGACAAAGATGAAGAGAGAATCTTGACATCAGGAAGACAGAAACAACTCAGTTCATAAGAGGGCTTCTCAATATGCTTATAAATTGAGGTTTTTTAAAAATCAGACACTTTAAAAGCCCAAAGGCAATGGGCTGATGTCTTCCAAATACTAAAAGAAAAAATTCAACTATGAATTCTATATCCAGCAAAATTGACCTTCACAAGTGAGGGAGAAATTAAGGCATTCCCAAATAAACAAAAGCAGAGAGAGCTCATTCATTACCAGTAGGTGTGTCCTGCAAGAAAGTTCTGCAGAATGAAATGAAAACACACTAAACTGTAACTAAAAACTGTATTAAGAGATAAATATGTCAATAAAGCAAAATAAATGAAAAAAATTTAAATCTAGTGTTATTGTAACAACAGTTTAAACCTCCTCCTTTTGTTTTCTACTAGATTTAACAGACACACATTTTTAAAAACAACTATTAATCTAAAAATTACTATTATTGTAACTTTGATTTGTAACTTCACATTTTGTTTTCTACATAAGAGACTAATAAATTTAGAAAGAATTATTAGTTTATGTTTTGGAGTACACAATGTATAAAGATGTAATTTTGTGACACCAACAACCACAAAGGTAGGAGATGAATTCATTAAAGAAGCAAAGTTTTTGTATATTATTGATATTAAGCTGGTATAACTTCAAATTAGAGTGTTGTAACTGTAGGATTTTAAGTGCTATTTCCATGGTGAACACAAAGGAAACAGCGATAGATAGACAGATGATAGATAGATAAATAGATAAAGAAATAAAGGAATTTAAATGTTTCACTACAAAAAAAGCTAAACACAAAAAAGAATAATAATGAAGGAAATGAGAGACAAAAAAAGCTATAACACATAATGGAAAAGAAATCATAAAATGACAGAAGTTAATCCTTAATTACTTTAACTGTAAATGTAACAAACTCTTTGATCAAAAGACAGAGATTGGGAAAGTGTATAAAAATCATGATCCAGTTACAGACAGCCCATGGTTTAAAATGGTTCAATTTATGATTTTTGAACTTTATGACAGTGTGAAAGTGACATGCATTAAGTGGCAATTGTACTTTGAATTTTGATTTTTTTTTCCTCGGCTAGCAATATTTGGTACAATACTCTCTCATATTCTCCTGTGATGTTTCCAGTAATCCACAAAATCATGAGAGTAAACAACAATAACACACTATGTTCAAAAAATTATATAAGCTATTTAACACTATTATAAAATAGGCTTTGTATTAGAATATTTTGCCCAACTGGAGGCTAATGTAAGTGTTCTCAGCACCTTTAAGGTAGGCTAAGCTAAACTATGATGTTACATAAATTAGGTGGATTAAATGTATTTTTTCATTTGTATTATTTTCATCTTACTATGGGTTTATTGGAATGTAGCTTCAGTGTAAGTCAAGCATTCATAAATGCTGTCTACAAGAGATTTACTTTAGATGCAGATACAGATTAAAAGCAAAATGATAGAAAAATATATTCCATGCAAATAATAACCAAATGAGTAGGAGTGGCTGTACTAATACTACACAAAATAGACTTTAACTTTAAAAAGTTTACAAGAGACAAAAGGGACATTATATATTAACAAAAGTTTCAATACTGCAAAAAGGTATCACAATTATAAAAATTTATGTATCTAATAACAGGCTATCAAAATATATAAAGCAAAAACTACAGAATCGAGGGAGAAACATAAAGTTTTACAATAATAGATGGAGAATTTAATATGCCATTCTCAATAGCAAATAGAACAACCAGGCAGAGACAAATGAGAAATAGAGAACTTAACACAACAAACCAACTAGATCTAACAGACATATACAGAACACAATGACAGCATACACATTTTTTTCAAATCCATATGGACATTTTCCAGGATAGACCATCTATTAGATCACAAACTAAGTCTTAATAAATTTAAAAATATAGATATCATACAATCTTTTTCTCTCTAATGACAACAGAATAAACTTAGAAATTAAAAACAGAAGCAAAACTGGAAAATGCACCAAATTATAGAATCAAAACAGCACAGCCTTAAACAACCAATGAATTTTTTTTTAATTACAAGATAAATTAGAAAATACTTAGAGATGAACGAAATTAAAAACATAACTTACCAAAACTTATGGGGCAAAGCAAAAGCAGTGCTTAGAGGGGAAATTTATAACTATAATTTTTTTATTAAAAAAGAACTCAAATCAGCAACCTAACTTTACAACATAAGCAAGTAAAAAAAGAACAAACTAAATTCAAAGCTAGCCAAAGAAAGGAAATTATAAAAACTGGAACAGAGATAAACAAAATAGAGAATAGAAAAGTAATACAGAAGATCAATTAAACCAAAAGTTGTTTCTTTGAAAAGATCAACAAAACTGACAAAACTTTAGCTAGATAACCTAATAAAAACTAAAATCAGAAATGAAAATAGAGATCTTACTACCAGTTCTACAGGGAAAAAGGGTTATGAGAAAGTACTATGAACAAGTATATGCTAACAAATTGGATAATGTGAATGAAATAAATTGTTAGAAACACAAAACCTGCTAAGTTTAATCACAAATAACTAGAAAATCTTAGTAGATTTGTAATTAGTAAGGAGATTGAATTAGTAATCAATACTCTCTCAACTCAGAAAAGCTCTGGACCTGGTGCCTTCAATGGTAATTTATATCAAACATTTAAAGAATGATTAACACTAATGCTTCTGAAATTTTCCAAAAAAATTAAAGAGGAAGGAACACTTTCTCACTCATTCTATGAGACCAGCAGGACTCTGATACTAAGTCAAAGAAACTACAAGAAGATGAAACTACAGAACAATATCCCTCATAAATATTGAGGCAAAAATCCTCAAGAAAATACTAGCAAATAAAACTCAACAGCATATTAAAAATACCATTGGCACTGGAAAGGGGTCCTGATCCAGACTCTAAGAGAGGGTTCTTGGATCTCACGCAAGAAAGAATTCAGGGTGAGTCTGTAGTGAAAAGCAAAAGCAAGTTTATTAAGAAAGTAAAGTGGTGGAAGAACAGCTACTCCATAGACAGAGTAGGGTGTTCCCAAAAGTAAGAGGAGAAACATGCCCATCCTAGGTATGATACTTGTTTATATATAGGATTAAAAAAAGATCATGGAGAGATGTGCTCTACTACAAGGGTTTTGTGATAAAAAATTGATTTTCCTTATTTTTTGTATGTGAAGGAAAATACAGAATTTTAAAAATTAAGTCAGTTTGTTGCATAGGTAGTTTGTGTTCATGGTACAAAATACAAATGCTGTGAGACACTATGAGTCATCCTACTATTTCATAGGAATTAATAAAAGAGAAAAGAACAATTTAAAAATTAATTTTCTTAATTACTATATTTTGTAAGAATTGATATCGTTATCTTTAAAGCAAAATTAGGAATGCTTCTGTTCTCAGGATATCAAGATATCAGGACACTCATAAGTCTGGGTCTGTTTAGTAAATGTTATATGTCTGTTCCCTTAGCCATAAACATCTAGAGGCTAGGAATGCCTAACTTTCTAGGAATGCAGCCCAGTAAGTGGGTAGAGAGGAGCACAGTCAGAAAGTGTCAGTATGGTGAGGGTTGTTTAGAATGCTGAGTTTCAACAAAAGGTGATATCTGGAAAATTAATGTGTCCAATTTAAGAAAACATTGAGTAAGCTTGTCTTGCATTCCTCCACAGAGTACAACCACAGTATACTCCACAATAGCAAAACAAAATAAGTAAAATCATTCCAAGTAAACTAAACAGGAAGGCTTTCCAAGAACTGGCCAGTTGTTGGAACCAAGCAGATACAGGGTCTATTGACAGTACATCAATGGCAGAAATATGAGTGTCTAAAGCTTTCATAGCCTGGGTAATATTATGTGAATAATCTGGAACATACACACAACATTTGGTTTTGATCAAAGCACATGTTCCTCCTTGGGCTGCTGTTAAAATGTCCAAAGCCATAAGATTTTGTAAGGCTACTGAGAAGTTTCCTCAGTTAGGAGGGTAAGGGCATGGCATTATTATTGAAAGCTGCAGCCATGTGCTTGGCTAAGGCTTTAACTTGTAACTCAATACAGATTGTAGCTGCCTGTGGGGAAAACATAGCCATTGGGTAGAACCACCAAAATGCCCATTTTTGTCACCTATGGAGAGCTTTTACAATTTCCCAGTTAGATGGCAGAGTCCTATTTAGTGAGGTTGAAGTTACGTCCCAGGAGATAAGGACAGCCCCACGTACAGCTTCCAGTCCAGTTATAAGGTGAGTATGGCCAGCCATGAGTTCCACAAGCCCATAACCACTCCCAACGAGAAGGGTAGACACCCATTTTTGGCAAATTATGTTGCCATCCCATCCACATCTGCCCTGTTGAAAGAAGGATCTAATTACATTGTTGAGGTGATAACCATCCCATATCATGAGTTCTAGTCTGGTGGTGACTATTATTGTGACTTTGTAAACAGAGACTCTTTTCCTGGTACCTGTACTTGAACAGCTGTCATCTGCCCAAGTCCATCATGAACAGTAGAACCTAAAGTTGGGGTGAAGTTTAGCTGTTTCCTAATTAGATGAAAAGGTGCCTTCTTGTCTCACAGTAGGAGAGGAATAGGCTAAGGCCTGTGTGGCTATGATACATGGGAAAAGAGGGGCTATTTTTACAATGTTCAGTTTCTCAATCATAATAAAATCCCCACAAACTTAGGTTGGCCAGTTGAATATGCCACAGCAACCCGGAAGTGGAGGAAAGTGGCAGTTCTCCACATACTCAACAGTTTGTCTAATTATGTAGAGAAGCGAAAGTCTGTGCCCACTCAGCAAATAAGTTACTTTCTGTGTGATTTCAAGTTATACTCAAGAGTAGAATGCCAATCTACATCTCTATGTTACCCATCCTGTGTGATTTCAACTTATACTCAAGAGTAGAATGCCAATCTATATCTCTATGTTACCCATCCCTTTCATTTCTTCTGAACTGGAGATGGAGGTCCCTGCTTGGCTCACAGCAATACGTGAGATCAGTCTTTTTTGTTCTGTCGGCTTGTGGGACCTCCTCAGAGACAGGTTTAACTCGAGATAAGTGGACCCAGTTGTTTATTCCCGGAAGTTTAATGGCAGTTGGGGTACCATGGACAACTTGATAGGGTACCTTCCATTTGGGGGAAAGTTGACCTGCTGGGGATATTTCCAAGTTTTTAATAGGAGCCAATTTCCCTGCTGGGTTATAGAAAGATTATCTTCCTTATTAGAGGAAGGGAGTCTTTGATTTCCATATTCAAGGAGTGCCTTTTGTACTTGTCCTACGTTGATTACAGAATTTTGTAGCTTGAAAGTATCTATGTCTATTAGGAAGTTTGTGGTTAAGAAAAGCCTTCCATACATTATTTCAAAAGGGCTGGGCTGAAGATTGCTCTGGAAGCCACTCAAACATGCAACAAGGCTACAAGCGATAAAGACAGCCAGGTTTCTGATGACTCCTGGCATAGTTTAGCATGAGTCCTTTTTAGAGTTTCATGGGCTCTTTCTACTTTCCCTGAAGACTGTGGCCTCCATGCCAAGTGAAGACAGCACTGAATTTCTAGGGGTGAAGATATGTTTTGGGTAATTGTTGCTGTGAAAGATGAGCCATTATTACTCTTCAAGCTCTTAGGCAGCCCAAATCTAGGAATTATTTCCTTTAATAGGAGGTTAGAAATTCAATTTCCTTTTCACACCTGGTAGGAAAAGCCTAGATCCAACAGGTAAAGGTGTTGAGAATACTAATAAATAATTACACTCTTTACATTGGGGTATCTGAGTATAATCTACTTGCCAATCTTCACCAGGAAACACCCCCCTATGCTGAACAGGACCTACTAAAGGAAGAGGTAAAGATTGGTTATTTGGGTTATTCTGGGCACAGAGTTCACAGGCCTGACTTACCTGCTTTACTGTTGTAAGCCTTTTCCTATAAAAAGCCAAGACATCAATTGAAACAGGAAATCTCTTCCCAAGTGAGTGGAGTCATGCAAATGCTTAACTATTTCCCACTGATTAGCACCTGGTATCAACAGTTTGTTGTCATTCATAAGCCATCCAGAAGAATCTTGAATTAAACCCTGACCTTTAGCCCATTCTTGTTCCTCTGTAGTATATCTTGGTTCTGTCATTACTGGGGCAGACGACAGTAATATGCCTACAAGTCCAACTGGCTCCTTTAATGCAGCTGCCTTAGCTGCCACATCTGCAAAGAAGTTTCCCTTTGCCACACTACAGTCTCCTTTTTGATGCCCTCTGCAATGAATTACAGCTACTTCCTTGGACAGCAAAACAGCATCCAATAGATTCAGAATTTCCAAATAATGTTTTACTCAGGAACCCTTAGCAGTTAGGAGTTCCCGTTGTTTCCAGATAGCAGCATGAACATGAAGTATCAGAAAGGCATACTTAGAATCAGTGTAAATGTTGATTCTCAAGTCCTTTCCCTATTCCAGGGCTCTACTAAAGAGCTATTAATTCAGCCTTTTAAACCAAGGTTGAAGCTGGTAAGGCCTGAGATTCAAATACCTTGTGTTAACTGACAACAGCACGCCCAGCTTTCCTGTTTCCCTGGTGAACAAAGCTACTTCTATCATAAACCATTCTACCTCAGGATTATCTAGAGGCTCATCCTTTAAATCTGGCTGGCTGCAGTAAACTTGCTCCATGACTTGTATACAAGAATGATCTAGGGTACCTGTGTGTTCAGGCTAAAAGGTAGCTGGATTCAAAGTCTGGCATACTTTAAGAGTTACATCAGGAGTGTCTAGCAGCAAAGCCTGATATTTCAGTAAGCATCCCCCTGTCATCCACTGGTGTCCTTTAGCTTCTGTTTGGAAATGCATTGGCTAGAGAATTAAGAATGTTACAATTAAATAAGGCACCCTTATCCAATGTGTGGATGACTTAAACTTGGACCCTTGTACTTGGTGTGGGGTTAAAACCTCCAGATGTCGTAAAGCCAGTTTATCAGTTTCATTCACTAAAAGAGCAGTTGCTGCAACTACCCTGACACATCCAGGCCATCCTGAAATGACGTGGTCGAATTGTTTAGAAAAATATGCCACAGCTTGGGGGATATCTCCCAGCTTCTGGACAAGAACACCTAGGGCTGTTCCTTGTTTTTCAGCTGCATAAAGTAAAAATGACTTATCAAGAGTAGGAATTCCTAGGGCAGGAGCTAATCCTAATTATCTTTTGAGAGCATTAAAAGCTTGTTTACAATTACTATCTGATTCAAAAGGATCTACATCTGCTCCTTTCAGGGCCTCCTGTAAATGCTTGGCTATAAGCCCAAATCCAGGCACTCAAATTGCAAAAGCTTGCCATCCCTAGGAAAACCCACAGCTGCTTTCTAGTTTGATATTCTGGAATGCCCAAGGTAGCTTTCCTTTTTGGTGCTATTGCCTGGGTGCCAAGGGTTAGGACATATCCTAAGTATTTAACCCTTTGAGTTGAAATCTGGGCCTTATGCAGCAAGACCCTATACTCTTTAGTTCCCAGAAAATTTAGCATCTTAATGGTATTTTCATCTGAATCTCTTTTGGTGGAGCTAGTTACAAATAAGTCATCCACGTGTTGGATAATAGTGTCTTATTTAATTGTAACATTCTTAATTCTCTAGCCAATGCATTTCCAAACAAATGAGGGCTATCCCTAAACCCCTGGGGAAGAACGGTCCAAGTTAATGACTATCAGAATCAGTCTACTCAAAATCAAAGATGAATTGTGAGTCAGGGTGTACTGGAATGCAAAAAAAAACGGCATCCTTGGCCGGGCTCAGTGGCTTACACCTGTAATCTCAGCACTTTGGGAGGCCAAGGCATTCCAGATCACGAGGTCAGGAGATCGAGACCATCCTGGCTAACAGGGTGAAACCCCGTCTCTACTAAAAATACAAAAAATTAGCCTGGCGTGGTGGCAGGCACCTGTAGTTCCAGCTACTCAGGAGGCTGAGGCGGGAGAATGGCATGAACCCTGGAGACGCAGCTTGCAGTGAGCTGAGATCGCGCCACTGCACTCCAGCCTGGGCGACAGACAGAGCAAGACTCCATCTCAAAACAAACAAACAAACAAACAAAAAACAAAAAAAACGAAAAAACAGCATCCTTAAGATCTAAGACCATAAACCAATCGGCATCCCCAGGGACCTGGACTAACAGCATGTAGGGATTCGGGACTATAAAATGTATGGAAATAACAGCCTCTTTGACAGCTTGAAGATCTTGAACAAATCTAAAGTCTCCATTTGGCTTTTTAACTAGCAAGATCGGCATATTACGAGGAGATTCATGGGGTCTTAACAACCCAAATTGCAAAAACTTAGCTATTAATGGTTTGATCCCTCTTTGTGCCTCTGGCTTTAAGGGGTAGTGTCTCTTACCAGGGGTATGGGACACCAAGCCTAAGTTAGATGCAAACTGGGGGAATGTTTAACACATTGCCTGGAATCTCAGTATCTCATACTATAGGATTTACTTGGGACTTTACTTCAATAGGTAAACTAGATAAGTCCCATATTGACTTACCTCCCTTATCACAGAAAAGGAAAAGGAGCAATCCCTCATCTGCTTTATGATTTCCAAAATATAGCACTGTTAGCAGCTGAGTCAACAAATCCCTTTCCAACAAGGGCGTTGTGCATTCAGGTATAATAAGGAAGGCATATGAGTAAACCGAGGTCCCTGAAGACCAGCTTAAAGAATAGGCAAAATGGCTTCCATGAGCTTGTCCATCTATCCCTGTGACCATTTAGTTTTTGGGTGACAGAGGCCCATTATAATGGATCAAAACAGAGTAAACAGCTCCTATATCCAGAAGGAAGTTAATATTCTCACTTGCCATGTCAAGGGTTACCCAAGGCTCCTCCTGAGATATGACTAGTTGTCCAACGGGAGCTGTGGCAGAAGGTCCCAGGCCCTGTCACTCTTGGGCTTGACTGGCTATTTCAGCCATTATTGGTTCGGGTGCTGATGGCTCCCTTAGGAGTGCTAGGCAGTCTCTCTTCCAATGGCCAGTTTATTTGCAGTATGCACATTGATTTATACCCAAGGCATGGTGACTTGGATGCCCAGCTTTGGGCTTTCCACCTTTCTGCATCCCTTATTCAGGCCAAGACTCAGGAGGGCAACTCCATGTGGGAGGTGAGCTTAAGGCTGAAGCCAAGAACTGCACCTTGTTGGAGGTCCTTCTTGCTCTTTCTGCTCTGTCCCTGTTATTAAAAACGAAAAACTCCATATCCAAAAGCCCTTCCATAGGGGTCTGGGGACTGATCATTGCTTTTTGCAGTTTCCTACTGATATAAGGGGCAGACTGGCTTATAAGAGGTACTCCCAAAAGGGTCTTTCCTTCCTTTGAGGCAGGATCGTGTTAGTATATTTCCTAATTGCCTCAACTAACCACTCTTGAAACAAAGCTGGATTCTCATATTTACCCTGAGAAACTTCCTTAACCTCTTCATAGTTAACAGGTTTTTTCATACATTTCTTCATCCCTTCCAACAAACAAGCAATGATATGATCTCTCCTCCCCAAGTCCCCTGTACCTTTGATAGTTTCATTCTAGATCTTGATCTGGAACTGCTATACCTCCTGCCTAATATATATTATGATTAGGGTTGTGAGCCAATACTTGATCTGCATGGATCTTAGCCATCCCCAAAATGTGTTGTTTCTCTTCCACTGTACAACACAGAGGCAACAAAACATGCGGATCCTGCCAAGTTAAACTATAGGTCAGAGTTAATTTCTCAAATTCATCTACAAGTTTTCCTGGATTTTCAGAGAAATGACCAAACTTGTCTTTACATATAACAACATCAGACATAGAAAAGGGGACATGTATTCTTACAGTGCCTTTTTCCTCATTTGCCACCTTTCTAAGTGGACAAAGATCTCCCCCTGGAGGTTGATAAGAGGCTCTACTATAAGTAGTACAAGGCTAGCTTTCTCAGGGAGTGGTGGGTATAGAGTGGAATTAGACAGGTGAGGAGGGGATAAAAGTTTCTCAATAGAACTTTCAGGTGAACTAGAGGGAGAAAGGACCAACACATCTGAACTTTCAAAGCTGACAGAAGGAGGTTCCGCTCCACTGAAAAATGCATATTGAACTGGGGGTGATTGCACCAAGGGATCATCTAGTATGTCTAGTTTTTATTCTTCCTTTCCTTTCATCAAACATGCACATGTCTGCTGCCAGGTTTTATCCTGACTGAGCAACAAAAATGCTTGAACATATGGTATTTTATCCCATTTTCTCTCCCACTTACAAAACAAATCAAGTTTAAGAATAGTATTAAAGGCTGTAGTTCCAGTAGGAGGTCATTTCTCTTGTTTTTCCAAATAATACAGAGACTAAACAGTATTACATAGAAACACCAGTTTTCTCTTCTTAAGCCTATTTAGTTTAAACTGTTCCAAATATTCAAGAATACATCCTAGCTGTGAGTCCTTTGGGATCAATCCAGTGTTTCCCATGAAGTTGGCAGGTGATATTAAAAAAATAGTTCCAAACCTGTGAGATTGTATTGCCACTGGCCAAGTTCTACTAAAAACGATAAAAGAGGTTTTAAAGGCCAGCTATAGTAATGAGGGGATCCCTGACGAAAATTGAATTCTCTTATTCACACTATCTGAATAATATAAATGAGCTGAGCTGTGAATCTTACATAAACCACAACATGGAACCCAACAAAAGAAATGTTGAATAAAGTAAAGGAAATTAAGAAGATTTAGATGGTAATGACCAGAACAAATAGGTTCTGGGCAATAGTGGCAGCACGGATTGGATAAGCAAAGCTGATTTGCCTAAATCAAAGACAGGAAAGAAGTGCTTTAAAAATTATTTATGTATTTATTTATTTTTAGCGTCTAAATGAAATGAAATAGCAAAGAGAAAAGTTCCCTGATTTCCATCCTAATGCCTCTTGATCACACATACTGGGCATAGCTGCAACAAAACATAGCCACATCTATCTAATCTTATTGCTCATAGCTGTTAAATACCAAATCTCAGTCAGCAATTTTATTGTCAGAGACTTCAATGCTTTTTGTTCCCAATGTTTCACAAGCAAATGGACAGAAATTAGGAGGCACATAGGGAAATAGTAATTTAAAGTTCCTAAGACCAGCTAAATGAAGTCTTCTGAAAATGACAGTGAAACTGAGACAGCAACCAAGGAATGGACTCATGCAACAGAGGACAAGGCAGATTAATACAAAGAGCATAACAGTTAACATCCCATGGTGCCAAACCCTTTCTTAAGTGAGAGAGACTTTACTGAGTGGGGCCTCTATCCCCCTAAATCTTAGTAAGGACTCTAACCTTCCCAAGTTGGGCCTCAAACCCAAGGTCAGTCCAGTGTCCTTGCCTTAAATGAGAAGAGTCTTTTTAACCCTCTCTGTCTTAGGGGAGGGTCTAACTCCTCTAAGTTGGGTCTCTAACCCAATCCCATCCATTACCCAGTTATGCTGACACTTATCCAAAGTCAGCAAATCAGTGTTGCAGTCCATTTCCTTTGAGTTAGAGGGGTTTCTTCAGTATCATCCCTTCCAAGTTTCACCAGAAAGATGTGGCCAGAAAGGGGTTAGAATCTGGAGTATGCACCTTCTGTGGGGCTGCACTCACTCCGGATTTTTCCAGAAAGGCTGTCTACAGGTGCCTCCACACTAAATTCCTATGGGGGAAGCCTCAGCTGTGTCTGCTCTGGAATGCCAGGGGAAACAAGAACCCCCTCTCCAAGATACTTCATGATCAGAGATGCTACCTGCCTGTTGGGGTGTAAGTGTGGACTTTCCCTAGTGCACCCAGCACTGCAATTGTGTCTATGCTGTGAAAAACTACTCAAAACTGGAAAGATCTGAAACTCATGGCCTGCTGTTCAGATTCTTTTATCCCATGGTGTGATCCCTTGATGTGGTACTCTCCACCTTCCCTAGGGATTAAGCTTCCTAAGAGCCAGACTGCAGTGATTGTTATTACTCTTCTGGGTCTAACCACCCAGCGGGTCTACCAGGCTCTGGGCTGGGGAAGAAGAGAAATCTGAATGTTTGGAAAACTTAGTTGAGGGAAAAATTGAAGAAAACTTCCCCAGCCTTGCTAGAGATCTAGACATCCAAATACAAGAAGCTCAAAAAATTCCTGAAAATTTTTCACAAAAAGATTATCATCCAGACAGATAAATCATGATGTTATCTAAAATTAAGGTGAAGAAAAAATCTTAAAAGCTGTGACAAAAACATCAAGTAACCTATGAAGTAAAACCTATGAGATTTACAACTGATATCTCAGCAGAAACCTCTCAAGCCAGAAGGGACTGTGATCCTATCTAGTCTCCTGAAACAAAATAATTGTCAGACAAGAATTTTGTATCCCATGAAACTAAGCTTCATAAATGAAGGAGAGATAGTCTTTTCTCAAACAAATGCTGAGAAAATTAATCATTACCAGGCCAGCACTACAAGAAATGCTAAAAGAAGTTCGAAATCTTGAAACAAAATCTTAAAATATAGCAAAATAGAATCTTCTTAGGACATAAATCTCACAAGGCCAATAAAACAATGACAAAATTAAAACAAAACAAACTATTTAGGCAACAGTTAACATGATGAATAGAACAGTACCTCACATCTCAATATTAACGTTGAAAGTGAGTGGCCTAAATGCTCCAGTGTAAAGATACAGACTGGCAGAATGGATAAAAATCCACCAACCAAGTGTCTTCTATCTTCAAGAGACTGACCTGACACATGAGGACTCACATAAACTTAAGGTAAAAAAGTGAAGAAAGATATTCCATGCAAATGGAAACCAAAAGCGAGCAGGAGTAGCTATTCTTATATCAGATAAAACACGCTTTATAGCAAAAACAGTAAAAAAAAAAAAAAAAAAAAAAAAAAAGACCAAGGACATTATACAATGACAAAAGGATTAACCAAAAAAGAAAATATCACAATTTTAAATATATGCACCTAACACTGGAGCTCCCAAGTTCATAAAACAATTACAACTAGACCTAGGAAATCAGATAGACAACAACACAATAATAGTGGGGGATTTCAATACTCCACTGACAGCACTAGATAGGTCATCTAGACAGAAAGTCAACAAAGAAAAAATGGACTTAAACTATATCCTAGAACAAATGAACTTAACAGATATTTCCAGAACATTCTACCCAACAACTGCAGGATATATATTCTTTTCATCGGCACATGGAACATTCTCCAAGATAGATCATATGATAGGCCACAAAACAAGTCTTAATAAATGCAAGACAATCGAAGTCATATCAAGTATCCTCTCAGACCACAGTGGAATAAAACTGGAAATTAACTCCAAAAGGAACCCTCAAAACAATACAAACACATGGAAATTAATCTGCTCTTGAATGATTTTTGGGTCAACAGTAAAATGAAGATGACAAGTAATACATTCTTTAAACTGAATGGTAATAGTGACACAACTTACCAAAACCTCTGGGATACAGCAAAAGTGGTGCTAAGAGAAAAGTTTATAGGATTAAATGCCTATATAAATAGACAATCTAAGGTCACACCTCAAGGAACTAGAGAACAAGAACAAACCAAATCCAAAACCAGCAGAAGAAAAGAAATAACAAAGATCAGAGCAGAACTAAATGAAATCAAAACAAACAAAAAACAATACAAAAGGTAAATAACACAAAAGGCTGGTGTTTTGAAGAACATAAAATTGATAGATCATTAGTGAGATTAACCAAGAAAAGAAGAGGGAAGATATAAATAAGCTCAATTAAAAATGAAAGGGGGAGATATTACCACCAATACTGCAGAAATACAAAAGAGAATTTAAGGCTACTATGAACACTTTTATGTATCCAAACTAGAAAATCTAGAGGAGATGAATAAATTCCTGGAAATATACAGCCCTCCTAGATTAAATAAGGAAGAAATAAAAACTCTGAACAGACCAACAACAAGTAGTGAGATTGAAACAGTGATAGAAAAATTGCCCACAAAAAATGTCTAGGACCAGATTAATTCACAGCTAAATTATGTCAGACATTCAAAGAAGAATTGATACCAATCCTACTGAAATTATTCCAAAAGAGAGAGAAAGAGTCAATTCTCCCTAAATCATTCTGTGAAGCCAGTATCACCGTAATACTAAAACCAGGAAAGGACATAACAAAAAAGAAAACTGCAGACCAATAACCCTGATGAACATAGATGCAGAAATCCTCAAAAAAATGCTAGCTAACTGAATTCAACAGCATATCAAAAAGATAACACATCATGATCAAGTGGGTTTCATACCAAGAATGCAGGGATGGTTTAACATACTCAAGTCAATAAATGTGATGCACCACATAAATAGAATTAAAAGCAAAAATTATACAATTACCTCAATAGATGCAGAAAATGCATTTGACAAAATCCAGCATCAATTTGTAATAAAAACTCTCAACAAAATTGACATATAAGGGGCAAACTGCAAGGTAATAAAAGGTATCTCTGACAAATCCACAGCCAACATCATCCTGAACAGGGAAAAGTTGAAAGCATTCCCCCTGAGAATGGGAATAAGACAAAGAAGCCCACTTTTGCCACTTCTATTCAATCCAGTACTAGAAGTAATAGCCAGAGCAATCAGACAAGATAAAGAAGTAAATGGCATCCAAATCAGTAAAACGGAAGTCAAACTGTTGCTGTTTGCCAATGATATAATTATATATCTAGAAAACCCTGAAGACTTATTCAAAAAGGTCCTAGATCTGACAGATAAATTCAGTATATTTTCAGGATGCAAAATCAATATACACAAATCAGTAGTACTGCTATACACCAACAATGATAAAGCTGAGAAACAAAGCAAGAACTTAATCCCGTTTACAATAGCTGCAAAACGAAAAAACACTTTGGAATATACCTAACCAAAGAGGGGAAAGATCTCTATAAAGAAAACTACAAAACACTGCTGAAAGAAATCACAGATGACACAAACAAATGGAAACACATGCTCATGGATGGGTAGAATCAACATTGTGAAAATGACTATATTGCCAAAAGAAATCTACAGATTCAATGCAATTCTCATCAAAATACCATCATTATTCATCACAGAACTAGAAAAAAAATCCTAAAATTCATATGAAACAAAAAAAAGAGCCTGAATAGCCAAAGCAAGACTAAGCAAAAAGAACAATTCAGGAGGTATTGCATTACCCAACTTCAAACTATAATACAAGGCTATAGTTACCAATATAAAATAGTTACTAATATAAAAATAGGCACATAGACCAATGGAACAGAATAGAGAACCCAGAAATAAGGTCAATTACTTACAACCAACTGATTTTTGACAAAGCAAACAAAAATATAAATTGGGGAAAAAACACCCTATTTAACAAATAGTGCTGGGATAATTGGCAAGCCACACATAGACGAATTAAACTGGATGCTCATCTTTCACCTTATACAAGAATCAATTCAAGATGGATAAAAAACTTAAATCTAAGATCTGAAGCCATAAAAATTCCAGACATAACATCGGAAAAACTGATGTTGGCTTAGGCAAAGACTTCATGACCAAGAACACAAAAGCAAATGCAACAAAAAAATAAATAAATAGATGGGACCTAATTAAACTAAACAGCTTCTGCACAGCAAAAGAAATAAATAGCAGAGTAAACAGATAACTCAAAGAGTGAGAGAAAACATTCACAAATTATGCATCTGACAAAGAACTAATTTCCAGATCTACAAGGAACTCCAATCAGCAAGAAAAAAGAAATAATACCATCATAAAGTGGTCTGAGGACATGAATAGACAATTCTCAAAAGAAGATATAAAATAGCCAACAAACATATAAAAAAAATTCAACATTATTAATTATCAGGGAAATGCAAATTAAAGCTACAGTGAGATACCACCTCATTCCTGCAAGAATGACCAGAATTAAAAAGTAAAAAAAAAACAGATGTTGTCATGGATTTGGTTAAAAGGGAACACTTTTACACTGCTGGTGAGAATGTAACGTAGCACCACCCCTGTGGAAAACAGAAAGGAGATTCCTTAAAGAACTAAAAGCAGAACTACCATTTGATCCAGTAGTCTCACTATTGGGTATCCATCCAAAGGAAAAGAAGATATTATATTACAAAGATATTTGCACATGCATGTTTATAGCACAATTTGCAATTGCAAAAATACAGAACCAGCCTAAATTCCCATCAACCAACATGTGGATAAAGAAAATTTGCTACATATACACCATGGAATACTACTCAGCCATAAAAAGAAATGAAATAATGGCATTTGCAGCAACCTGGAGGGAGTTGGAGACCATTATTCTAAGTGAAGTAACTCAGGATTGGAAACCAAATATCATATATTCTCACTTGTTAAGTGGGAGCTAAGCTATGAGGATGCAAAGGCATAAGAATGATACAATGGGGTAGGTGTTCCAAGATGGCTGAATAGGAACAGCTCCAGTCTGCAGCTCCCAGCGTGATCAATGCAGAAGACAGATGATTTCTGCATTTCCAACTGAGGTACCTGGTTCATCTCATTGGGACTGGTTGGACAGTGGGTGCAGCCTATGGAAGGTGAGCCGAAGCAGGGCGGAGCATCACCTCATCTGGGACACACAAGCGGTCAGGGGATTTCCCCTTCCTAGCCAAGGGAAGCCATGACAGATTGTACCTGGAAAAATGGGACATTCCCACCTAAATACTGCACTTTTCCAATGGTCTTAGCAAACGGCAGACCAGGAGATTCTCTCCCGCACCTGGCTAGGTGGGTCCCACGCCCACAGAGCCTTGCTCACTGCTAGTGCAGCAGTCTGAGATGGACCTGCCAGGTAGCAGCCTGGCAGGGGGAGGGGCATCCACCATTGCTGAGGCTTGAGTAGTCAAACAACACAGCCTAGAAATTTGAACTGGGTGAAGCCCACCACAGCTCAGCAAGGCCTACTGCCTCTGTTGACTCCACCTCTGAGGGCAGGGCATAGGTGAACAAAAGGCAACAGAAACTTCTGCAGACTTAAACTTCCCTGTCTGACAGCTCTGAAGAAGCAGTGGTTCTCTCAGCACGCCGTTTGAGCTCTGAGAATGGACAGACTGCCTCCTCAAGTGGGTCCCTGACCCCCATGTTGCCTAACTGAGAGACATCTCCCAGTAGGGGCCGACTGACACCTCATACAGGTGGGTGCCCCTCTGGGACAAAGCTTCCAGAGGAAGGATCAGGCAGGAATATTTGCTGTTCTGCAGCCTATGCTGGTGATACCCAGGCAGACAGGGTCTAGAGTGGACCTCCAGCAAACTCCAACAGACATGCAGCTGAGGGACCTGACTGTTAGAAGGAAAACTAACAAACAGAAAGGAACAGCATCAACATCAACAAAAAGGACATCCACACCAAAACCCCATCTGTAGGTCACCAACACCAAAGACCAAAAGTAGATAAAACCACAAAGATGGGGAGAAACCAGAGAAGAAAAGCTGAAAATTCTAAAAACCAGAGTGTTTCTTCTCCTCCAAAGGATCACAGCTCATTGCCAGCAACAGAACAAAGCTGGACGAAAAATGACCTTGACAATTTGACAGAAGTAGGCTGCAGAAGGTTGGTAATAACAAACTTCTCTGAGCTAAAGGAAGGTGTTCAAACCCATTGCAAGGAAGGTAAAACCTTGAAAAAAGATTAGATGAATGGCTAACTAGAATAAACAGTGTAGAGAAGACCTTAAATGACCTGATGGAAATGAAAACCATGGCACGAGAACTATGTCACGCATGCACAAGCTTCAGTAGCCAATTTGATCAAGTGGAAGAAAGGATATCAATGATTGAAGATCAAATTAGTGAAATAAAGCCAGAGGAGAAGTTTAGAGAAAAAAGAGTAAAAAGAAACAAACAAAGCCTCCAAGAAATATGGGACTACAGGAAAAGACCAAATCTACATTTGATTGGTGTACCTGAAAGTGACAGGGAGAATTGAACCAAATTGGAAAACACTCTTCAGGATATTATCCAGGAGAACTTCCCCAACCTAGCAAGGCAGGCCAACATTCAAATTCAGGAAAGACAGAGAACACCACAAAGATACTCCTCGAGAAGAGCAACCCCAAGACACATAATTGTCAGATTCACCAAAGTTGAAATGAAGGAAAAAATGTTAAGGGCAGACAGAGAGAAAGTCAGGTTACCCACAAAGGGAAGCCCATTAGACTAACAGCAGATATCTTGGCAGAAACTCTGCAAGCCAGAAGACAGTGTGAGTCAATATTCAACATTCTTAAAGAAAATAATTTTCAACCCAGAATTTTATATCCAGCCAAACTAAGCTTCCTAAGTGAAGGAGAAATAAAATCCTTTACAGACGAGAAAATGCTGAGAGATTTTGTCATTATCATGCCTCCCTTACAAGAGCTCCTGAAGGAAGAATTAAACATGGAAAGGAACAACCAGTACCAGCCACTGCAAAAACATGCCAAATTGTAAAGACCATCGATGCTAGGAAGAAACTGCATCAACTAACGGGCAAAATAATCAGCTAACATCATAATGTCAGGATGAAATTCACACATAACAATATTAAACTTAAATGTAAATGGCCTAAATGCCCCAATTAAAAGACACAGACTGGCAAATTGGATAAAGAGTCAAGAGCCATCCTTGTGCTATATTTAGGAGACCCATCTCACTGCAGAGACACACATAGGCTCAAAATAAAGGGATGGAGGAAGGTCTACCAAGCAAATGGAAAGCCCAGAAAAAAAAAGCAGGGGTTGCAATCCTAGTATCTGATAAAACAGACTTTAAACCAACAAAGATCAAAAGAGACAAAGAAGGCCATTACATAATGGTAAAGGGATCAATTCAATAAGAAGAGCTAACTATCTTAAATATATATGCACCCAATACAGGAGCATCTAGATTCATAATGCAAGTCCTTAGAGACTTAAAAAGAGACTTAGACTCCCACACAATAATAAGGGGAGACTTTAACACTCCACTGTCAGTATTAGACAGATCAATAAGACAGAAGGTTAACAAGGATATCCAGGACAGGAACTCAGCTCTACACCTAATAGACATCTACAGAACTCTCCACCCCAAATCAACAGAATATACATTCTTCTCAGCACCACATCGCACTTATTCCAAAATTGACCACATAGTTAGAAGTAAAACATTCCTCAGCAAATGTAAAAGAACAGAAATCACAACAACTGTGTCTCAGACCACAGTGCAATCAAATTAGAATGCAGGATTAAGAAACTCACTCAAAACTGCACAACTACATGGAAACTGAACAACCTGCTCCTGAATGACTACTGGGTACATAACGAAATGAAGGCAAAAATAAAGATGTTCTTTGAAACCAATGAGAACAAAGATACAATGTACCAGAATCTCCGGGACACATTTAAAGCAATGTTTAGAGGGAAATTTATAGCACTAAATGCCCACAAGAGAAAGCAGGAAAGATCTAAAATTCACACCCTAACATCACAATTAAAAGAACTGGAGAAGCAAGAGCAAACAAATTCAAAAGCCAGCAGAAGGCAAGAAATAACTAAGATCAGAGCAGAACTGAAGGAGATAGAGACACAAAAACCCTTCAAAAAATCAATGAATCCGGGAGCTGGTTTTTTCAAAAGATCAACAAAATTGATAGACCGCTAGCAAGACTAATAAAGAAGAAAATAGAGAAGAATCAAAGACATGATAAAAAATGATAAAGGGGATATCACCACCGATCCCACAGAAACACAAACTACCATCAGAGAATTCTATAAACACCTCTATGCAAATAAACTAGAAAATCTAGAAGAAATGGATGAATTCCTCAACACATACACCCTCCCAATACTAAACCTGGAAGAAGTTGAATCTCTGAATAGACCAATAACAGGCTCTGAAATTGTGGCAATAATCAATAGCTTACCAACCAAAAAGAGTCCAGGACCAGACAGATTCACTGCCGAAATCTACCAGAGGTACAAAGAGGAGCTGGTACCCTTCCTTCTGAAACTATTCCAATCAATAGAAAAAGAGAGAATCCTCCCTAACTCATTTTAGGAGGCCAGCATCATCCTGATACCAAAGCCTGGTAGAGACATGACAAAAAAAGAGATAATTTTAGACCATATCCCTGATGAACACTGATGCGGAAATCCTCAATAAAGTACTGGCAAACCAAATCCAGCAGCACATTAAAAACCTTATCCACCATGGTCAAGTGGGCTTCAACCCTGGGATGCAAGGCTGGTTCAACATACACAAATCAATAAACATAATCCATCGCATAAACAGAACCAATGACAAAAACCACATGATTATCTCAATAGATGCAGAAAAGGCCTTTGACAAAATTCAACAGCTCTTCATGCTAGAAACGCTCAATAAACTAGGTATTTATGGAATGTATATCAAAATAATAAGAGCTATTTATGACAAATCCACAGCCAACATCATACTGAATGTGCAAAAGCTGGAAGCATTCCCTTTGAAAACTGGCACAAGACAGGGATGCCCTCTCTCACCACTCCCACTGAACATAGTGTTGGAAGTTCTGGCCAGGGCAATTAGGCAGGAGAAAGAAATAAAGGGTATTCAATTAAGAGAAGAGGAATTCAAAATGTCCCTGTTTGCAGATGACATGATTGTATATTTAGAAAACCCCATCATCTCAGCCCTAAATCTCCTTAAGCTGATAAGCAACTTCAGCAAAGTCTCAGGATACAAAATCAATGTGCAAAAATCACAAGCATTCCTATACATCAATAACAGACAAACAGAGAGCCAAATCATGAGTGAACTCCCATTCACAATTGCTACAAAGAGAAAAAAATACCTAGGAATCCAACTTACAAGGGATGTGAAGGACCTCTTCAAGAAGAACTACAAACCACTGCTCAATGAAATAAATGAGGACACAAACAAATGGAAGAACATTCCATGCTCGTGGATAGGAAGAATCAATATTGTGAAAATGGCCATACTGCCCAAGGTAATTTATAAATTCAATGCCATTCCCATCAAGCTAACAATGACTTTCTTCACAGAATTGGAAAAAACCACTTTAAAGTTCATATGGAACCAAAAAAGAGCCCTCATTGCCAAGACAATCCTAAGCCAAAAGAACAAAGCTGGAGGCATCACGCTACCTGACTTCAAACTATACTACAAGGCTACATGGTACTGGAACCAAAACAGAGAGATAGACCAATGGAACAGAACAGAGGCCTCAGAAATAACATAGACCAATGGAACAGAACAGAGACCTCAGAAATAACACCACACATCTACAACCATCTGATCTTTGACAATTCTGACAAAAACAAGAAATGGGGAAAGGATTCCCTATTTAATAAATGGTGCTGGGAAAACTGGCTAGCCATATGTAGAAAGCTGAAACTGGATCCCTTCCTTACACCTTATACAAAAATTAATTCAAGATGGATTAAGGACTTCAATGTTAGATCTAAGACCATGAAAACCCTAGAAGAAAACCTAGGCAATACCATTCAGGACACAGGCATGGGCAAGGACTTCATGACTAAAACACCAAAAGCAATGGCAACAAAAGCCAAAATAGACAAATGGGATCTAATTAAACTGAAGAGCTTCTGCACATCAAAGGAAAAGACCATCAGAGTGAACAGGCAATCTACAGAATGGGAGAAAATTTTTGAATACAAATGCACACATACGTTTATTGCGGCACTATTCACAATAGCAAAGTCTTGGAACCAACCCAAATGTCCATCAATGATAGATTGGATTAAGAAAATGTGGCACATATACACCATGGAATAACATGTAGCCATAAAAAAGGATGAGTTCATGTCCTTTGTAGGGACATGGATGAAGCTGGAAACCATCATTCTCAGCAAACTATCACAAGGACAGAAAATGAAACACTGCATGTTCTCACTCATAGGTGGGAACTGAACAATGAAAACACTTGGACACAGGGTGGGGAACATCACACACTGGGGCCTCTCATAGGGTAGGGGTGCTAGGGGAGGGATAGCATTAGGAGAAATGCCTGATGTAAATGGTGAGTTAATGAGTGCAGTAAACCAACATGGCACATGTATACCTATGTAACAAACCTGCACGTTGTGCATATGTACACTAGAACTTACAGTATAGTAATAATAATAATAAAAGAATGATACAGTGGGGTTTGGGGACTTGGGGGGAAGCATGGGAGGGAGGGTGAAGGATGAAATACTACCATTTAATACGGAGTACACTGATCAGGTGATGGTTGCTCCAAAATCTCAGAAATCACCACTAAAGAACTTATCCACATAACAAAAACCACCTGTTCTGCCAAAACTACTGAAGGTTAAAAGAAGATACTTTACATATCAGTTGCATTTTTATCACTAACAATGAACAAACTGGAAAGAAAAATTACTAAAAATTTCATTTACAATAGCATCAAAAATAATCAAATACATATGAATTAACTTAACCAAAGAGGTGATTCTTTTGCATGAAAACTATAAAACTTTGCAGAAATAAATTTGAGAAGACATAAATAAATACAAATACATCTCTGTTCATGGATTGGAAAATTTAATATTGTTAAAATGTCAATACCACCCAAAGTAGCCTACAGGTTCTATTCCCTCTCAAAAATCCAAAGACATTTTGTGCAAAAATAGAGAATCCCATACCAAAATTCATATGAAATTTTAAGAGACAATGAATTGTCAAAATCACCTTGAACAAAGCTGGAGGAATGACACTTCCTGATTTACAAAGCTGCAGCAATCAAAGCAGTGTGATACTGGCATAAAAACTTATATATACATAAAATATATATAATATGTATATTATATATGTATATCAATGTAATAGAATAGACAGCCCAGAAATAAACCCTCAAATATATAGTCAAATGATTCTTGAGAAGTGTGATAAGACCATTTAATGGAGACAAGACAGCCTTTTCAACAAAACCTGCTGGGGAAACTGGATAACCACATGGAAGATAATGAAGTTGAATCCTTATCTATCACCACATACAAAAAATAACTCAAAATGGATCAAATACCTAAATGTAAGATTTAAAATATAAAATTCTAAGAAGAAAATAAAGGCAATACCTTAATGATAATGCATTCGGCAATAATATAACACCAACAGAACAGGCAGCAACATCAATAAAATACCAAACTGGACTTCTTGAAAATCAAATAATTTTATGCATCAAAAGACCCTATCAACAGGGTAAAACAACAACACACAGAATCGGAGAAAATATTTACAAATCATACATATAATAAGAGATTAATATCCAGAATTTAGAGAGCTCCTAAAATCATCGACAACAAAAAAAAACCTGATTCCAAAATGAGCAAAAGACTTAAATAGACATTTAATAAAATAAAATATACAAATAGCCAACTAACATATGAAAGATGTTCAATATCACCACTCATTAGGGAAATGCATAACAAATCTATAATGAGATATCTTCCTCATATCCATTAGTATGGCTAGTATAAACCAACAAACAAAAACAAAACCAGAAAATAACAAGTGTTGGTTTGGATATGAAGAAATTTGAAAGCTTGTAATCTATTGGTAGGAATATAAAATGGTGCAGCCAATACATAAGGCAGTGCAGCAATTCCTCAAAAAGTTAAAAATACAATTACAATATAATCCAGCAATTTAAAATCTGGGTATATATCTAAATTATTGAATTATTGAAAGCAGGATTTTGAAGAGATATTTGTACACCTGTGTTTGTATATTCATGCAATGGAATATTATTCAGCCTGATGCATGCTACAACATGGACAGAACTTGCTAAATTAAATAAGCCAGTGATTAAAAAAAAAAAAAGACAAATACTGCATGCTTCCACTTACATGAGGCACTTAGAAAAGTCAAAATCATAGAGACAAAAAGTAGAAAGCTGGTTGTTAGGGGCTGGGGGAAAGGGATAAAAAGCTATTGTTTAATAAGTATAGAGTTTCAGTTTTATGAGATAAAAAGAGTTATGGAGATACATGTTGCTGAAGGTTGCACAATATTATGAATGTATTTAATACTACTGAAATGAAAACTTTAAAATGGTTATGATGGCAAATTTTATGTTGTGTGTATTTTAGCAAAATAAAAGTTAGAAAATTGCTGAAAACTGCATTAAAAATAAAACATCTCCTCTACATAATGAGATAATTTCAAAGTTTCATCAAATTACATCATTCAGCTCCAAGTACAGGTCTTCTATCACTACCATTTGGTCTAAATGTGGCTTATTGTGTTGGAATATTGCTAGATAGAATAAAATAATTCCTACATAGTCACAAAACCTTAATAAAAATTTCCAGTTAGAAAAAATATAGAATGGAAAAAGCACAAAGTAGTCACTATACAAATAGAAGATGTAATAAACTTCTTTACAGTAGTACTGACAACTTCTTTTTCTGGAAACAAAGTTTTCTAGAAAGCCAAGATGAATAGAAAAAAATTCTTATAGGCTTAAAAAATATATGAAATGCTTGACAAAAGAAGCTGAGATTAGGCTGAATAATGAGAAATTCCAATGGAAGATGATAACAGAAATGCACTTCTAAAATATACACCTTGAGTTTAAGGGTTCACTTTAAAGCATTAAGCCTATATACCAATGTAAAAGTGAAAAAAACCTCAAACTGTTTTTCCTCAGCTCTCACATCACAACAATCAACACAGGCAAAAGACTTCTGTGACCAAATGTGAGGAGTTTCTCCCCACCACCAAGTAAGCAATAAATTCTGCAGTGGAAACCATCTGGGTGCCCTATTCAATTCAATTTTGACACTATTTTCTTGAAGATAGTGTGTGTATTAGTCCATTTCACACTGCTGATAGACATACCCAAGAGCTGGATGAAAAAGAGGTTTAATTGGACTTACAGTTCCACATGGTAGCTGGGGAGGCCTCAGAATCATGGCAGGAGGTAAAAGGCACTTCTTACCTGGCAGTGGCAAGAGAAAATAAGAGGAATACAGAAGTGGAAACCCTTGATAAAACCATCAGATCTTGAGAGATTTGTTTACTACCATGAGAACAGTATGGAGGAAACCACACCCATGATTCAAATTATCTCCCAGTGAGTCCCACCCACAACATGTAGGAATTATGGGAGTACAATTCAAAATGAGATTTGGGTGGGGACACAGAGCCCAACCATATCATTCCACCCCTGGCCCTTCCAAATTTCATGTCCTCACATTTCAAAACCAATCATGTCTCCCCAACAGTCCCCCAAGTCTTAACTCATTTCAGCATGGACCCAAAAGTCCATAGTCCAAAGTCTCATCTGAGACAAGGCCCTTCTACCTATGAGCCTGAAAAATCAAAAGCAACCTAGTTACTTCCTAGATACAATGGCAGTCCAGGTATTGGGTAAATACAGTTGTTCCAAAGGGGAAAAATTGGCCAAAACAAAGGGGTTACAGGGCCCATGCAAGTCCAAAATCCAGCGGAGCAGTCAAATTTTAAAGATCCAAAATAATCTCCTTCAACTCCAGGTCTTGCATCCAGGTCTTGCTGATAAAAGAGGTGGGTTCTTATGGTCTTGGGCAGCTCCACCCCTGTGGCTTTGCAGGATATAGGCCCTCTCCTGGCTGCTTTCATCAGCTGGCATTGATGTCTGCAGCTTTTCAAGGCATACAGTGCAAGCTGTTGGTGGATCTACCATTCTGGGGTCTGGAGGACAGTGGCCCTCTTCTCACAGCTCCACTAGGTGGTCCCCCAGTAAGGACTCTGTGTGGGGGTTCCGACCCCACATTTCCCTTCTGCATTGCCCTAGCAGAGGTTCTCCATGAGGGCCTGCCCCTGCAGCACGCTTTTGCCTGGGCATCCAGGCATTTCCATACATCTTCTGAAATCTAGGGAGTTTCCCAAACCTCAGTTCTTGACTTCTGTGCACTCACAGGCTCAACACCACGTGGAAGCTGCCAAGATGTGGGGCTTCTATCCTCTGAAGCAACAGCCCAAGCTGTACCTTGGCCCTTTTTAGTCATGGCTGGAGTGGGTGGGATGCAGGGCACCAAGTCACTAGACTGCACACAGCACAGGGACCCTGGGCCAGGCCCAAGAAACCATTTTCTCCTAGGCCTCCAGGCCTGCGATGGGAGTGGTTTCTGTGAACACCTCTGACATGCCCTGGAGATATTTTCCCCAGTGTCTTGGAGATTAACATTCAGCTCCTCGTCTTTTATGCAACTTTTTACAACCAGCTTGAATATCTTCTCAGAAAAATGGGTTTTTCTTTTCTATCACATTATAAGGCTGCCATTTTTTTGAACTTTTGTGTTCTGCTTCTCTTATAAAACTGAATGCCTATAACATCACCTAAGTCTGGAACCAAAAAAGAGCCCGCATCGCCAAGTCAATCCTAAGCCAAAAGAACAAAGCTGGAGGCATCACACTACCTGACTTCAAACTATACTACAAGGCTACAGTAACCAAAACAGCATGGTACTGGTACCAAAACAGAGATATAGATCAATGGAACAGAACAGAGCCCTCAGAAATAACGCCACATATCTACAACTATCTGATCTTTGACAAACCTGAGAAAAACAAGCAATGGGGAAAGGATTCCCTATTTAATAAATGGTGCTGGGAAAACTGGCTAGCCATATGGAGAAAGCTGAAACTGGATCCCTTCCTTACACCTTATACAAAAATCAATTCAAGATGGATTAAAGACTTAAACGTTAGACCTAAAACCATAAAAACCCTAGAAGAAAACCTAGGTATTACCATTCAGGACATAGGCATGGGCAAGGACTTCATGTCTAAAACACCAAAAGCAATGGCAACAAAAGCCAAAATTGACAAATGGGATCTAATTAAACCAAAGAGCTTCTGCACAGCAAAAGAAACTACCATCAGAGTGAACAGGCAACCTACAAATTGGCAGAAAATTTTCGCAACCTACCCATCTGACAAAGGGCTAATATCCAGAATCTACAATGAACTCCAACAAATTTACAAGAAAAAAACAAACAACCCCATCAAAATGTGGGCGAAGGACATGAACAGTCACTTCTCAAAAGAAGACATTTATGCAGCCAAAAAACACATGAAAAAATGCTCACCATCACTGGCCATCAGACAAATGCAAATCAAAACCACAATGAGATACCATCTCACACACCAGTTAGAATGGCAATCATTAAAAAGTCAGGAAACAACAGGTGCTGGAGAGGATGTGGAGAAATAGGAACACTTTGACACTGTTGGTGGGACTGTAAACTAGTTCAACCATTGTGGAAGTCATTGTGGCGATTCCTCAGAGATCTAGAACTAGAAATTCCATTTGACCCAGCCATCCATTACTGGGTATATACCCAAAGGACTATAAATCATGCTGCTATAAAGACACATGCACACGTATGTTTATTGCGGCATTATTCACAATAGCAAAGACTTGGAACCAACCCAAATATCCAACAATGATAGACTGGATTAAGAAAATGTGGCACATATACACCATGGAATACTATGCAGCCATAAAAAATGATGAGTTCATGTCCTTTGTAGGGACATGGATGAAATCGGAAATCATCATTCTCAGTAAACTATCGCAAGAACAAAAAACCAAACACTGCATATTCTCACTCATAGGTGGGAATTGAACAATGAGAACACATGGACACAGGAAGGGGAACATCACACTCTGGGGCCTGTTGTGGGGTGGGGGGAGGGGGGAGGGATAGCATTGGGAGATATACCTAATGCTAGATGACGAGTTAGTGGGTACAGCACACCAGCATGGCACATGTATACATATGTAACTAACCTGCACATTGCACACATGTACCCTAAAACCTAAAGTATAATAATAACAAATAAATAAATTAATTAATTAAAAAAAAAAACAAAAAAACATCACCTAAGTCACCTCTTCAATGCTTTGTGCTTAGAAATTTATCCCACCGGATACCCTACAGCATCTCTCTCAAGTTCAAAGTTCCAAAAATCAATCTCTAGGGCAGGGGCAAAATGTCACCAGTCTTTGCAAAAATATAACAAGAGTCGCCTTTGCTCCAGTTCCCCAAAAGTTCCTCATCTCCATCTGGGACCACCTCAGTCTTGACCTTATCATCCATAACACTATCAGCCTTTTGGGCAAAACCATTCAACAAGCCTCTAGGAAGTTCCAAACTTTCCCACATTTTTCTGTCTTCTTCTGAGCCCCCCAAACTGTTCCAACCTCTGTCTGTTACCCAGTTCAAAGGCCCTTCCACATTTTTGGGCATCTTTTCAGCAGCACCCACTCCTGGTACCAATTTACTGTATTAGTCTGTTTTCACACTGCCAATAGAGACATACCTGAGGCTGGGAAGGCATCAGAATCATGACGGGAGGTAAAAGGCACTTCTTACATTGTGATGGCAAGAGAAAATGAGAGGAATGCAAATGTGGAAATCCCTGATAAAACCATTAGGTCTTGTGAGACTTGTTCACTACCACAAGAATAGTATGGGAGACAGTGCCCCCATGATTCAAACTATCTCCAACCGGGTACCTCCTACAACACATGGGAATTATGGAGTACAATTCAAGATGAGATTTGGGTGGGGACACAGAGCCAAACCATATCAGTGTCAAATCCCACAAGTTGAGAGCTCTGTCCCCAAAACTGTCCCTGTTTCAGACACCAGTCACAAGACTGGGCCTCTGGAACTTCTAACCGACAGGCTCCAAATTGCAGTTTCCACAGCCCCCTCTTTGAGTTGATTGGTTTGCTAGAGCAGCTCACAAAACTCAGGAAAACACATTTACCAGTGTATTATAAGGCACATTACAAAATATATGTATAGATGAAGAGACATATAGGGTGAGGCATGTGCGAAGGGGCATAGAGCTTCCATGTTCTTCCTGAGCACACCACTCTCCAAGAAACTCCACGTTTCACTATCTGAAAGCCCCCTGAACCCTGTCCTTTTGTAACTTTGAGGAAAACTTCATTGGATAGGCATAATTGATAACCATGTCCAAATGTGATTGGACAAAAAGGGTATAATCTAATCCCAGCAAGGCCTGTCTGTTCAGATTCTTCTGGGCCTTTCTGTGCAGCATTCCCTCCTCTAGGGTATGGGGCAGGACCCTCTCTGGCATGAAGGTCTTATGACCCACTGTCAGAGTATAGTCTTGCCTACTGGGCAAGTGAAAGGAGGTTAGGAGAAGGTCACAGAGAGACAATCTTTTTGCTGTAACAAAGTATATGGAAGTTATGAGCCAGTAACAATGGTTGAAGGCATACATACATACATATATGTGTGTGACTGAGTGTGTGTATGTGTGTGTGTGTAACTACAACTATATATTATGACATTGTTAAGGACCTATTCAAGATAGGGCACAGATCAGGCAAAAACTTCAAGGAAAGAAATGCAAAGAGACATGGTGGCATGGCCTGCAGAGCGAGGCCTCATGAACTACAAGCAAAATATGCATACCTTGAAAGTTATAGACTCAAGTTGAAGTAAAATGAATATATACGAAAATACACTTATACCCAGTTTGATTCACTAAAGCAGAGAAAATAGGAATATACAGATAGTCCTCAACTTACCGTGGGATTATATCTTGAAAAACCCATCACAATTTGAAAATACTGTAAATCAAAAATGCATTTACTGCTCCTGACCTATCAAACATTACAGCCAAGTCTAGGCTGCCTTAAATGTGCTCAAAGCACTTACATTCACCTCCAGTTGGGAATAGTCATCTAACACAGGCCTATTTTATAATAAAGTATTGAATATTTTATGTAATTTATTGAATACTATACTGAACATGAAAAACAGAATTGTGGTACTTACAGTATGATTTGTACTGAATGCATAGCACTTTCACACCATGGTAAAGTCAAAAAATTTTAAGTCAAACTATCGATAGTCAGGAACTGTCTATACTTTGAATCAAAGAGAGTGACCATGTTAGCAGGAAGCAGCCTGTGTAAGTTTTGAAAGAGAGTTTATAAAACTTAGAATGCTATTCTGATCTCTCCCTTAAAGGAACTTCCTGCAAGTAATCAATTGAAACTCAACACAGGGAATCAGTAATATAATAACAAATGCACGAAACAGCAGTAAAATGTACTAATAGAACAAATGAAAAACATGTTAGTTTAAGAAATAGTATATTAAAACAATTGCCTCTTTAAGAGGACTAAAAATAATAAATACAATAACTAAGAGGAGCAATTAGAAGATATCAAGACGGAATGATAGAACTCAGAGAATTTAGGGGGAAAACAAAACCGTCACAGAAAAGGAAAAAAGATGAACATGGAGGAAGCAAAGGTAAGAATAGTCGTCTAGAAATCAACCTGATAATCAAATGGAAGAAACCAAAAAGTGAGCAACTGAATCAGAAATAAAGTGAAAAAGAATTAGATATAAAATGATAGAATACACAGGCAAATGATGTCGAATTTGCATAATAGGAGTTAGCAAAACCAAAGAAAACAAATTTTGAATATTTCAATAATTGAACATTTTCAAAAAATAAATCTTATATTTGTGTGTATGGGAATTGTGTATAGCTAAATCAAGAAATAGAGAAATACAAACAATCCTAAAGTTTTTCTCAAGGTGCAATTGACTGAATGCCCCAATTCAAGATGAGTATTGTGACTATAGGTTTACATAACAGTAAGTATATGATCTTTCCCTGCATGTTTATTATCATATGAGTAATTTCTCCATTTGTCAAAGTTTTTAAATATTATTTGAACACAAGGAAAAAAGATTGCAGAGAAATCTTTCCTTCTCAAAATATAATACTTCCATAGAAAAAGACAAAAATACTTTTAAAAAAGATTGAATTGATAGCTTTAACATATTTATATTTCCTTACACTTGGGTAAATAGTTTTATTCTTAAGCTATTTATATTATAATATATGTAATACAGTTATGCACTGCGCAATGACATTTTAGCTAATAATGAAAACCTAAGATGGTGGTCCTATAAGATTATAATGTAGCTGAAAAATTTCCCCAAGAAAATTAATAGTGAAAGGTTTAGCAGAAGCTTTTGCAGACCTCAGTAGGCTCCTTAAAAAGCTTGACAACATGGACCCCAACACGGAAAGTTTTTCATTAACAGATAACAAAATTCATGGTTCATTATTTGCTTAAAAGCAAATTTATCATGAAAAAAGTAAACAGGCTGGGCGCAGTGGCTCACGCTTTTAATACCAGAACTTTGGGAGGCCAAGATGGGTGGATCCTATGAGATCAGGAGTTCAAGACCAGCCTGGCCAACATGGCAAAACCCCGTCAGGCTTGGTGATGCATGCCTGTAATCCTGGCTACTCTGGAGGCTGAAACAGGAGAACTGCTTGAACCTGGTAAGTGGAGGTTGCAGTGAGTTGAGATCCCTCCATTGCATCCCATCCTGGATGACAGAGTGAGACTTTGTCAAAAAAAAAAAAGGAAAGAAAGAAAGAAAAGAAAAGAAAGAGAAAGAAAAAGAGAGAAAAAAAGAAAGAGAGAAAGAAAGAGAGAGAAGGGAAGGGAAGGGGAAGGGGAAGGGGAAAGAGAAAGAAAGAGAAAAGAAAAGAAAAATATAAACTAAGCAAACCATCACGGACATGTTTCTGAAAAAAATGCCACTTTCTCAAGTAAAGCCTCAGGCAGGTCCCTCAGAAGTTATTCCAGAAAAAGGCATTATTATCATAAAAGATGACAACCCTATGCCTGTCATCGCCCCTGAAGACCTTCCAGTGGGACAAGTTGTGACGGTGGAAGAAAGTGATATCAATGATCCTGACCCTGTGAAGGACTAGACTAATGTGAATTTTTGTGTCTTTTTAACATAAAAGTTTCAAAAGTAAAAAAAACATAAAAAATTTTAAAAACAGAAAAAAGCTTATACAATAAGGTTATAAAGAAGGAATTTTTGTTGTTTCTCTTAGTTCCCTGAGAATATTCATTTTGTTTTAAATTATTACAAAAGTCATTACATTTTTAAAAATTTTAAATTTTATAAAGTAAAAAAGTTACATTGAGCTAAGATTAATTTACTATTGAAGAAAAATATTTTCTATAAATTCAGTGTAGCCTAAATGTACAGTGCTTATAAAGTCTACAGTAATGTAATGTCCTAGGCCTTCACATTCACTCAGCAGTCACTCACTGATTTATCCAGAGCAATTTCCAGACCTGCAAACTGTATTCATGGTAATTATTCTATACAAGGGTATGATTTTTAAAATTTTATATGCCATATTCTTACTTTTCCTTTATATACCATATAGCCTAGGTTGGTATAGCCTAAGCTATGCCATCTAGGTTTGTATAAGTACACTCTATGATGCTTGCACAACATTTCTCAGAATGTATCCCCGGTTTGAGTTGACATATGACTATATAAGGAGGTATACCAAAACTTTACCTTTTTATAAATCCAATATTCTACTTTGGATGAATAACAGAACAATACCTATTAGAAAAATGTATGCTGTGGTAACACATAATTGAAAACATAACTGAATTTTGATTTGAACAAATAGTCATGTGTCACTTAATGATGGGGATACATTCATTTTGAGAAATGCATTGTTAGCAATTTTGTTGGTGTGCAAATATCATAGAGTACTTACACAAACTAGAGTGTATTATCATTGTGCATGCTCTCCAATCATTTGTAGCCCTTTACTGACCATATAAGCTGTGGATTTTGTGTGCTTAGAGGCCATCTTGAACAAAATAACACAAGATTCAATCAAGCACAAGAAAAAATAATGCAATCAGGAAGCTGATGCTCATGCATCATGATGTGAAAGGGCATGTTGTTTTAAAGTAAACTTTTTTATGAGTAGAAGGAGTACTCTATAAAATAACAATAAAAATTATAGTATGGTATTGTAAATACATAAACCAGTAACATAGTCATTTATCATTTTTATTATCAAATATTATATACAGTATATATAATAATTGTATGTGCTATACATTTATATGACTGGCAGCACAGTGGATTTCTTAACAGCAGCATCACCACAAACACGTGAGTAATGTGTTGCACTATGACATTCTATCATTGGCCCATTATAGCCTTATGGATTGTTAAGGATAAACCACCTTTGTATATGCAATCTGTCATTAACTGAAACATCATTATGCAGCCAATGACTGTAAATACAAAATACTAGAGATTTCTTTTCAAATAATTATTCTAAAATGCAACTTCTTTGTGTTATGTCTTGCATTTAGATAGAAACAAGTTTAGGTTTTCTATTTTTTTTTAATCTATGATTTTCAAGTTGGAAAATAGCTGACTGAATTAGAGGTTGGGGTTGATTAAAATATGTTATCATGTCTTTTGCCCAGTTTTTAGTGAGGTTATTTGTTTCTTGCTTATACATTTGTTTAAGTTTGTTATATATTCTGGATATTAGACTCTTGTCAGATGCATAGCTCTCAAATATTAAAATTTCAACACTATTGTCATTAGAGAAATGCAAATCAAAACCACAATGAGATACCATCTCATACCAGTAAGAATGGCAATTATAAAAAGGCCAAATAGGTGCTGACAAGGTTGTGAAGAAAAGGAAATGCTTATACACTGCTGGTGGGAATGTAAATTAGTTCTGCCATTGTGGAAAGCAATGTGGCAATTTCCCAAAGAACTTCTAACAGAATTACCATTTGACCCAGTGATGTCATTATTCGGTATATATCCAAAGGAATATAATTCAACCTGCCATAACAACACATGGACAAAGATGTGCATTGCAGCCCTATTCACAATAACAAAGATATGAAATCAACCTGAATGCCCATCAATAGCAGACTGGATGAAGAAAATGTGGTACATATACACCATAAAATACTACACAGCCATAAAAAGAATGAGATCATCTCCTTTGCAGCAACATGGATGGAGCCGGAGGCCATTATCCTAAGCTAACTAACACAGGAACAGAAAACCAAATACATGTTCTCACAAGTGGAAGCTAAATTATGAGGACACATGGACACAAAGAGGGGAGCAACAGACATCAGGGCCTACTTGAAGGTGGACGGTGAAAGGAGGGTGAGGATGGAAAAATTACCTATTGGTTACTATGCTTATTACCTGGGTGACAAAATAATCTGTACAGCAAACTCCGATGACATGCAATTTAACTATATTACAAACCTGCATATGTACCCCGAACTTAAAATAAAAGGTATATATATATATATATATGTAACCAACAGGGAAGGACTACAATAAATGTTTATAGCTAGTAGAAACCTCCTATATGAAGAGTCAAGAATAGATTAATAAATTCATCACCAGCACTTTAAATAGCAGATATTCAGACCCTCAGAAAGTAGTCTCACATTAGAGTTTGAAAACCCATATTGTGCTATATATGATACCCAAATAAAATATTATATTAGACAATGTTAAAAATATGAAGAGTGCTTTTAAAAAATATTAAATTGAACAACCTTTACTTCTCTGTGTCTGCCAGACTGAAATAACCAAATAAATATAAAAATGGGAGCAAACTCTTTATAGTGCTGAAAACGGAGAAATATGCCATTAATAAACCCCAAACTGACATTTTCCTAGCTACATATTACATTTCTGGACTACATTTAACACTAGATTAACTGCTAGATGTTACAAGCAGTAGAATTTCAATCTGATATAAAAAAAGAATCCAGAAAAGAAAAAGAGTAAGAACCTGAGATTTTTATAGCAATCATTTTAAGAACTCAGAACAAGTGCAACTTGAAGAGCACAAATAAATTATCATCAATTTTAAAATATGAGCATTTCCATATGCATTCATTTACAGTGTCCCTTTAGGCAAAATTAAGCACCAGGACTCAGTAGGCTTATGGACAGAATATTGTAATGTTAAACCATTCAAAAATATTCAACTTTGTAACCAGAGCTCTAACAAAAACAATCAGAATCTTAACACACCTTAGCACAGTTAAACCTCCATTAGCATTTTTACCCACCACCACAGTCAGTCCTTTGTAGGATTAAATGCTGGGACTCACCTTCCTCCTTTAAAATGTAGGTCCTTGAGGATATGAACTCCAAAAAGAGGCCAGTTTCATCAAAGTTAGAATTCCAATATTTAGAAGTATCTTTGCAGCTTCTTCACCTGGATTTACAGTATCCTTAGGTACATTAATACTCTCAAAAGTATAATGATCCTTGATGGCATTAACTCATTCAAAACTGACTCCAAAGGAAGGCACTTCTGTGGGATTTTTAGCATTTTTTTTAAGATTTAATTTATTGCTAAGATCTTCCCTATAGTAGTGAAAAACTTCCCCTGATTATTTAAAGAGGTATTAAATTGGAATTAACCAATAGAACTTCTGAGTTATATTTACATTACTTCCCTGCTTATCAGTCCTCCATGAATTAGTTTGTGATACAGAAACACGTACTCTGTTATAGCAAAAATCTATATTTAAATTTAAAGTTTCAACAGTACTTCCCAACCTATAATTTTTATTATACCTTCACTGATTTATTTTCTGAAAAAAAAGAAAGCAAGAGAAACATACACAGGTAATATGTATCTATACACACACACACACACAAACACCCCACAAACACACTATACAAGCATGTTCAAAGTGGCTTTGAATGTTATTATTTTACTTTATTTCCTAGTTGTATAATTTTTAATATTTCTAGACAGCAGAATATTAAGAAGAAATGTAAATAATCTAAAATTATTAAACTTTAATTCTCCCAGTAAATCCTAAAAATTCTACATACATTAAAAACATTATCGGAAATGTTTCACAATAGGGCATTTTATTATGAAAATGCAGATCACCATAAATATATTTTTGCTACTTATGTAAACACCATGTGTGATTTTCCTCTTCTGAAAGTTGGGCACAGAAACAAATCTTGGAGAATCTTTAAAAGAGAAACTCGTTTTCACAATCTGATCCTCAAATGATCTGCAATCCTGCTGGTTCAAACAGAGAAGAGTCAAGCAATCAAGTAGAGTTTTACATGAAGACTAGTTTATAGGTTTTTAAAATGCATGTTGAAATAAAATGTACAGCAGGAAATAAAAATGTGTAGTAAGATATGAATATTCCCTGCTTCACATTTTCTTCTGCTAGCCACGACCATGAATAGGGCAATGTCCACCCATCCACATAGGGTCATTGACTAATGTTAATAACAGAGGACAAATGTTGTCAGCTATTATCACTTCTCCCAAGAGAACAAAGAAACATTGTAGAGAAACTTGTTTCACAACAATCTGATTTTTATATAATATTTGAAAATCTAATTTCTATTGATGTACAATAATGTATAAAAATTATAACAAAATCTCTATACAAATGCATTTTAGCTTAAAAAATCTATAGTTGACACATTTTCTACATTTAAATATTTCTTCACATTAAATAATTATGATTAATTATAAAATGAAGTTTAAAAGCAAGCACAAAAGTTGGTTTCGACTCAGATTATCAGTTAGTCTTTATCAATAAAATCCAAGTGAAGGTAAAAAAAAAAAAGGAAAAAGGTAAAAAAAAAACAGGTAGAAGTATATGAGTATATTGAATTTTATGTTTACTAAGATTAAAGAAACATGAAAATATTTATTATAAACTGGTCAATTAACCAAAGAAATTTTCTGAGGAAACCTCTGTATGTCAAATCATAGATAAATAAAATGTTAATTTTTAAAAGGTTTAAAATAGCCCTTTTTGGAAAATAAATATAACTTTAATTTCAACTTTAATTATATGAACTTAAGTGGCAAATATACTTTTATTTAGAAAAATGGAGAAATAAATATCTACTGCCCAAATCAAAAGTACTAAGAATAAGCTAAAAAGGAAACCTAATTAATTCCAAATAGCAAAGGCCAACAACTAATGGGCTATCACTTCAGTCAAAATTAACCTAGGTGTATTTTCCTATTTTCACCCAATCTCTTTCAATCAAAGTATTATCTTTCATTGAAAGTATTAAATGTGTATTTTATATTTTAAAAAATTTTAAACAGACTATATTATTATATTTGCACTCAAAATAAAATATATAGAATTATATGAAGTACATTTGTTAAACATGTAATTACATTACTATTATTTTAAATTTTATTAATATCAATATTTCATTGATAGATTGACAATGTGTAATTCTTACACAATGATGATCCAGTTACAAGTCAGTTTCTTCTTTTTTCTTAACTTTTGGATTCTTCACAGTTACATCTGGGACGTCAGTGTTCTCATTTAGACGACGTTTGTATATCAAAAATGCAATAGTAGTGAAGATGATAGTGCATAGTTTGCAAAGAAAACCTAAATTTAAAAAATGCAATGATCAGATATGTCCATGTATTTAGAACAAAAATGTAGGCAAAAATGCTATTTACCAAAGAAAGGTAAGCATATTTCACCTATAAAGGTATAAATTCCCCAATTTTAGAATGCAATTAATGCCATAAAATTATATTAAGTTACTTAAAGGAGATTTTTTAATGTTTATAATATGTTTTAGATTTCTTAGACATATTACCCCCTTCCCAAGTGCAAGGTGTGCTATTACCTCACAGAATGTGTTAATTCTGAAACATAAAATATAAATTCTGACTTTCAAAACTTAGCTATCAATAGAAACTAGAGCTAAGTCATTTCATGCAGCTTTGCTCTTTTTGAAATATTCATCATTTTTCTTTTTTTTTTTCAGTGAAATTTTATTATAGAAAGGAAATGATGAAAGCAGGTTAATTTAAAGAGACATTGAGATTTTTATTGTACAAATGAGGCATTCAAAACAAGCTATTTTTAGCTATACAGATTACAAAATATAGGTTATGTGCTAATTTTCAGATTGAAGAAAGAATAAAATGTTGATTTTGGTGTGGGTATAACTATATATTATACCAGCAAAATAATCTGTTCACATAGTAACTCGCTCTTCACATTTTACTTTACAGCACCTAATTAAGAGTCTCCGTCTGTTTAATACTTAAGGGCTTCATCCATTTTCCCAAGGATCTCTTTCAGTCCCTCGATATTCAAACTATTCCCTTTTGAAGAACCTATTTGAGCATCATCCTTGTCGTATTTTCTTCACTTAATTGATAAGCTCTATCTGATCTCCTTGGTCAAAGACCTTGCATGTAAAATTCTCCATCACTGTTTTCTTTGACTTCATAAACTTCGCAGTTGATTTGCATTGAAATGGTATTGTCCTGTTATATTGGACAGTCGTCCAAACTGACCTGAGCCAGGTGGGATAGACACTTTTTAAGTGAGGGAAGAATCTATGAGTGGAGCATTATTTTTACAAATGGGCAGATTCTTAGTGAATATTTTCATGTTATGGTGGCATTTCTTTTCTGACACATTACGACTCTGGGAACTTAGATAGTAAACACTTAGAAAAGTATGGCCCTTTGTATCTCCATATCCCAAGCTCATCGGATTAAGATGTTGCAGAACTTGGCTGCCTTAGGGGTGAGGGGGTTGTCCTTCCCTTGAATGTCTAAGTGACAGTGGGCCAACCCCCTAGCCCTTCAGCCTCAGGCAGCCCAGCCCAGGGTTTTATCAAGTCCAGGCCCCCATTCTGGAAAATAGTGGGTCCTGCTGCTGAGGGTACCAAGTTCCAAAAGCTTGGGGATTAAGGAAAGGAGAGACAAAACACTCACAACTGCATTCAAATGCGACTGCTTCCAGACCCTCAGGCCATGACTTTCTTGGCCTTTGTCTCCTTAGCATGCCTTCCTTAGCATCCCTATTTCCTCGCCCTGGACTGCTCTGAAAATGGCCATCCCTGGCCCCTTCTACTTCACTAACAATGGTAGTACCCTTGAATCAGATTCTCAGGCAAAATGTAGCTCTTTTTTTTTTCTTTTTTTTTTTTATTATTATTATACTTTAAGTTTTAGGGTACATGTGCATTCAGGACATAGGCATGGGCAAGGACTTCATGTCTAAAACACCAAAAGCAATGGCAACAAAAGCCAAAATTGACAAATGGGATCTAATGAAACTAAAGAGCTTCTGCACAGCAAAAGAAAATACCATCAGAGTGAACAGGCAACCTACAAAATGGGAGAAAATTTTCGCAACCTACTCATCTGACAAAGGGCTAATATCCAGAATCTACAATGAACTCCAACAAATTTACAAGAAAAAAACAAACAACCCCATCAAAAAGTGGGCAAAGCATATGAACAGACACTTCTCAAAAGAAGACATTTATGCAGCCAAAAGACACATGAAAAAATGCTCATCATCACTGGCCATCAGACAAATGCAAATCAAAACCACAATGAGATACCATCTCACACCAGTTAGAATGGTGATCATTAAAAAGTCAGGAAACAACAGGTGCTGAAGAGGATGTGGAGAAATAGCAACACTTTTACACTGTTGGTGGGACTGTAAACTAGTTCAACCATTGTGGAAGTCAGTATGGCGATTCCTCAGGGATCTAGAACTAGAAATACCATTTGACCCAGCCATCCCATTACTGGGTATATACCCAAAAGACTACAAATCATGCTGCTATAAAGACACATGCACACGTATGTTTATTGCGGCACTATTCACAATAGCAAAGACTTGGAACCAACCCAAATGTCCAACAATGATAGACTGGATTAAGAAAATGTGGCACATATACACCATGGAATACTATGCAGCCATAAAAAATGATGAGTTCATGTCCTTTGTAGGGACATGGATGAAATCGGAAACCATCATTCTCAGTAAACTATCGCAAGGACAAAAAACCAAACACCGCATGTTCTCACTCATAGATGGGAATTGAACAATGAGAACACATGGACACAGGAACGGGAACATCACACTCTGGGGACTGTTGTGGGGTGGGGGCAGGGGGGAGGGATAGAATTAGGAGATATACCTAATGCTAAATGGCGAGTTAATGGGTGCAGCACACCAGCATGGCACATGTATACATATGTAACTAACCTGCACATTGTGCACATTTTTCAAATAAAACAAATATTACAGAAAAGTTAATTAATTTTGTAGGTTTTTTCATTTTCATGTTTCAAGTTGCAGAAAGTTAATACATTACAACATTACAAGCATTATACAAATGTACTTGAATATGGGATGCAATATTTAATTAATTCTTTTTCAATTTTTTTTAAATTAATTCTTTTTTTTTTTCTTTTGAGACAGGGTCTCACTCTGTCACCCAGGCTGGAGTGCAGTGGCACAATCTTGGCGTACTGAAGCCTTGACCTTCCCGGCTCAAGCAATCCTCCCACTTCAGCATGTGCCACCACACCTAATTTTTATAGTTTTTGTAGAGACAGGGTTTTGCCATGTTGCCCAGGGTGCTCTCTCAAACTTGTGAGCTCAGGCGATCTCCCTGCCTTCAAATCCCAAAGTACTGGGATTACAGACATGAGCCACCACCATGTTTGACCTATTTTTCTTTTTCTTGAAAAAGGACCTCCCTTTATTGCTCAGGCAGGGGTGCTGCTAACATAGCTTACTGCAACCTGAACTGCTGGGCTCAGATGATTCTCTGGCCTCAGCCTCCTGAGTAGCTGGGACTACAGGTGGTGACACCACACCTGGCTAATTTTTTTAGAAATGGAATCTTGCTAGGTTGCCCAGGCTGGTCTTGAACTCCTGGCCTCAAGTGATCATCTCGCCTTGGCCTCTCTAAGTGTAAAATATTTTACAGTCACAATATCAATTATCTGACATAATGGTTTCAAGATAAAAAGGAAACATTAATGATTCTATGCCATTTGTAATGATACAATAACATTTTATACATTTTACAGGGAAAAATACCATTTTTAAATGGTAGTTATATCTGACATAGTTGTAACATTAAACAATTGTAACATAGTAAATAACACAGTAAATAATTATAGTAAATTATTCTCTTGAGGGTATAACTTGTGAAGAAAAATTGAGCAATTTTGAACAACAAGCCAGTAATGCTTCCAAGAAAAAGGGAATTATTGCAGCAGGCAAATTATCTGAAAATGATAGGAAAAGCTAGATTAAAATCTTCTGTTTAAAGACTTGATAGAGCTGATGAAGAAATGAGAAAGAGATAAATTAATATCCAAGGCAGGGCAGAACTTAAGTGGAGGTGATCCAACTTTTGCAACCGCTTTTTCTCTGTGGTTATTTTCTATGTTGGATGGGGGCAAGGGGCTAAGATACAAACCTTTACACTGGCAAAAGATGCTGCTGAAGAACAAAGATTCATTTGGTCTAACAGGGCTGAAGTGACAAAGTTGAAGACAGCAAAGCTTTCAAACAAATAGCAAGACATATGCTGGATATCAAAAGCTAAGAGGGTCAGGACACTCAAAGATATGTAGCCTAGTTGTGAAGCACAGGCAGGTCTACACAATTTTGCCATTGTTCACATCTAAAGCACTACTATAAAACAAAGTTCTAATCACTTACCCCTCGAAATTTTGAAGCCAGTAGGGAACCAAATCAAACTAAAGCTGCAAACTAGCCACCAGTTGAGTCAGAAATTTAATTAACTTACCCTCCACTTAGGTAGAGTAACAGAAGGAGGAAAATGTCCGTTTCTGAAGGTACATATTTATTTCAGTCTGTATTATTCTATTACACAAAAGGCCTGGAATGCAATCATATGTTGCAAGACATATGAAAAAGCCAGGAAATACTATTTCCCATTAAAAGTGAAAGCAGTCAATAAAAGCATACTCAGAGAGGTTCTAGCAGTTGGAATCAACAGGTGGAAACTTTAAAATAATAATAGTTATGGTGAAACATATTTATGTTTATTTATCTACCAGAAAAGGCCGACAGGGTGAATGAAGAAATGAGAAATTTTCAGTATAGAAATAGAAACTACAAAATGAACTCCATAAAATAACTAGAAATAAAAAAAGGAAAGATAACAGAGCATCCAAGATACATGAAATAGTATCAAGTGATCACACATATATTAAATAGAGCCCCAGAAGGAGAGAGTAGGAAAATGAGATAAAATAAATATTTTGAATGGTGATGTCCAAATACTTTCCAAAAATGTAGAAGACATCAACCCATAGATCCAAGGAGCTCAGCATACACAAAAGAGGGAAAAAAAGCAATGATACACAGAAAACCATACTTAGGCACATTGTAGTCAATTTAACAAGAGTCAAACATAATCAAAGAGAAAATCTGGAATAAAATCCAAATAAAAAGACATATTACATGTTGGAAAGCAACATCACAAATGACAGCTAACTTCTCACCAGAAACAATGGAGACCAGAAAGTGACATAATGCCTTTAAAGTTCTAAGACTTACAGGATTCTATATTAAGCAAAAATATCTTTCAAAAATAAACATAGCCAAAATACAGTCTCAATAAACAAAAAGGTAAAATAATTCATCTCCTGTATAAAAGAAATGCTAAAAAAGATGTTCTTCAGGTACCTATACTAGAGAGAATATTGCAGATCTGCAGAAAGGGCACATATTTAGATGAACCTAAAAGAATATATGTACACATACACATATACATACACCATATTAATATTGAAGACAAGGTAGATTTTAAGAAAAAGATCACTAATGGAGGGGGAGAAATGGGCATTAAGTAATAATAAAAATAACAATTCATCAAAAAGACATAAAAATCCTATGTGTGTGTGCCAAACAATAGGGCTTCAAAATATCTAAAGAAAAAATGGAAAAATTAAAAATAGAAATAGATGTATTAACCAACTTGCAAATTTTAGCATCCCTCAAGTCAATAATAGAACACAAATACAGTGATACAATCTGAACATGATCTGAATAATACAAAGTGAGCTAATTGATATTATCAAAAGACAATACCAAATAACTGCAAAATATGCATTTCTAGGTGTACATGCATAAGTCATGAGATAGAGCATCTGATAGGTCATAAGAGACGTTTCAATGAATTTCAACTTCTGTGACCCACCAATTCCACTTTTGGGGATTTACCCAATAAAAACAAAAACATATGACTATGAAAACATTTGTGTAAAAATGTGAGCTGGGCACAGTGGCTAGCACCTGTAATTCCAAAACACTGGGAGGTGAGGCAGGAGGATCACTTGAGGCCAGGAGTTCAAGATCAGCCTGGGCAACACAGTGAGACTTCCTCTGTATTAAAAGTAAATAAATTAGCCTGGCATGGTGGCATGGACCTGTAATTCTAGCTGTTCTGGAGACTGAGGCAGGAGGATTACTTGAGCACATGAGTTCGAGGTTACAATGACCCATGATCTCTCCACTGCACTCCAGCCTGGGGGACAGAGCAAGACATTGTCTCAAAAAAATATATACACAGAAGCCTCATTTATAATAACCAAACACTGCAAACAATCCAAGTATTGTTAATTGATAAGAGAAAGGATAAACTATAGCATATTCACAAATTGAAATAGTACTTAGTACTCAGCAATTTCTATAAAGCACAAGCTAATGCTGTAGAAAGAACATTAATGCATCTTCCAAGAGCATAAAACTAAGGAAGATACACACGTAGAAGAGTACAGTCTTCTACTTATATAAATTTCTAGACCAAATAAAACTAAAATATTTTTTAAAAATCTGAAAGGAGTCTATCCGAAAAGGAGGGAAAATGACTGGAAAAAGTTATGGGAAAAATGTCCATGTTTTGTTTTGGGTGTTGTTTCCACAAGGGTACTCAATTATCAAAAGTCATCAAGTTGAACTTCTAAAATCTATGTTAATTGTATTAATTACACCTCAGTTTCTTTTTTTTTTTATAAAAAGAGTATTGTTTGAGATATATATATATCTACAGATATAGACATAGACATATACATAGATAAAGATAGATATAGAAACAATCTCGCTCTGTCACCCAGGCTGGAGTGCACGGGCACAATCTCATCTCACTGCAATCTCCACCTCCCAGGCTCAAGTGAGTCTCTTACCTCAGCTTCCCGAGTATCTGGGACTATAGGCATGAGCCACCACATCCAGCTAATTTTTGCACATTTTTTGTACAGACAGGGTTTTGCCATATTGCCCAGGCTGGTCTTAAACGCTTTTTTTTTTTTTTTTAAATAAAGAACAAAATAGTTTGGCAATTTATTAACTGGTAAACTCTAGCATATAAATTTAATGTATAAGTAATTTTCTGCTTATTGAATATTTGTATAATTTCAAATTTTAATATTTATTTTCTTATAATAAACAAGGTATTAATTTATATTATACAATATATAAGTGTACCAAATGGAATTTTGTAGAAATTAGGATAATTATCTTGCCCTGGCTCATAGTGATTTGCAAAGTAATTTTCTTTTTTTTTTAATTATACTTTAAGTTTTAGGGTACATAAGAAAATGTGGCACATATACACCGCAGAATACTATGCAGCCATAAAAAATGATGAGTTCATGTCCTTTGTAGGGACATGGATGAAGCTGGAAACCATCATTCTCAGCAAACTATCACAAGGACAAAAAACCAAACACCGCATGTTCTCACTCATAGGTCTTAAACTCTTGAGCTCAAGCTATCTGCCCAACTTGGGCTTCCCAAAGTGCTGGGATTACAGTCATGAGCCACCATGCCTGGCCATTTGATATATTTTTTACAAACCAAACAGTGTGACCATCACTTGAATCATGAATGAAATATTGTTAGCACCCTAGCAACCGTACTTATGATTCCTCAGGGTCACTAACTGATAAAAGTTAGTTTTGTTTGCTCTTGAATATATTTATATAGCAAACCAAAATTATGTAAGTGGAATTATATACGGCCTACATACTCATTTGTGTCTTGTTTCTTTCATTCAACATAATGTTTGTGTGATTCATCCGTATTGTATGTAGTTGTGTTCATTTCATTTTCATCGTTGTACAGAATGCCATTGTTGAATTTACCACAATATATTATCCATTCTATTGTTGTTTTTGTTTGTTTGTTTGTTTGTGGTTTTTTTGAGACAGAGTTTCACACTTGTCACCCAGGCCGGAGGGCAGTGGCATGACCTTGGCTCACTGCAACCTCTGCCTCCTAGGTTCAAGCGATTCTCCTACCTCAACCTCCAAGTAGCTGGGGTTACAGGTGCCTGCCACCACACCTAGCTAATTTTTGTGTTTTTAGTAGAGATGGAGTTTCACCATGTTAGCCAGGATGGTCTCGAACACATGACCTCAGGCAATCTGCCCACCTCGGCCTCCCAAAGTGCTGAGATTACAGGCATGAGCAACCGCACCTAGCCCATTCAATTGTTTTTGGGTATTTGATATCTACTTTTGTGAAGAATTTTTTCAAGTCTTTTATCCACTTTTTTGTAAGTTTATCCTTTATTTATTGATTTGTGGGAGTGCTTTATTTATTCTGATAATTGTTTCTTTTTCACTTTGGTTCACTGTATTCCACATTGTTATCTTTTATCTTTTATCTTAATTTTTTTGGCAATAATTTGTTAATTTTACTACAGTCTGATTTATTTTCTAGGTAATGCTTCCTGTGTCCTGTTTATGTTCTTCCTACTCCAATGTCATGAAAATATTCTCCCATTTTTCTCAAAAGGCTTTATTGTTTTATCTTTCATATTGAGATATGTAATATGTCTGGAACTGATGTTTGTATAAGATGTGAGATAGGGATCAAAACACATTTTATTAGATATGCATAAATAAAATGGCCAATAACCTTTTTGTTTAACCATTGCAGTGTCCCCTTCATCGTAAATTAGTTGAGTATGCATATGAAGGTTTGTTTCTGATTTTTCTATTCTGTTCCATTAATCAATGTGTTGATGCTTGCACCAATAACACATTGTATTAATTATTATAGCTCTATAATAGGTTTTTATATGTTAGCATATATTCCTCAATTTTGTTTCAACTTCAATATTCTCATAATAATTCTTACCCTTTAGCTTTCCATACGAATTTTAGTTATTTTGTCAATTTCAAAAATTTCTCTTGGAATTAATTTGTGATCACATGCTGTAGATTAATTTAGGATAAATGGCATTTATTAATGTTCTTATCTGTGAACTTTTTTCCATTTATTTAGGTTTTATTTAATTTTTCTCAAATTGATTTTGTAGTTGTCAGTGTAGACGTTTTGTACAACTTAAATAAATTTTTTATTGGTATTTGATTTTTTGGTGTTATTGTATTTATCATATTGTATTTTAATTTGGTTGCATCTGGTATTTGGAAACAAAATTGATTTGGTACAATGATTATGTATTTAGCAACTTTGCTGAATTCATTTATTAATTCTAATACATTGTGTTCCCTGATATGGGTGCTAATTACAGGTGTGTTCAATTTACAAAAAAAGTGTTGAGCCATATATTTACATGTGCTCTTTCTTATATATGTATATATTATATTTCAATAAAAATTCTACCAAAGAAAAGAACCATGTGAAGTGGTAAAAATGGTAAACTAAGAAACAAAATGTTTGCAAAAGGCTTATCTACTCTACTGCAAATGAACTAGAGCTGATGGAATCCTTCATTTGAGGTAAAAGCATTGGACGAGTCATCCTAATTAAAACTTAAGATTTGAAAAAGAAAGATCAGATAGACTTCCTTGCCAACAAAAAGAACTCATAAGCTAATGCAACTAATTTTTATCAATATTTGGAGAATCTGATGAATGTCACAGCCTTTTCCCCAGGAGGAAAAAAATGAACAGACAAATATGTGTGCCAAATTTTCCATTTCAAATATACTCGAGTTCATTCTTAGCACTTAAGATTTCACAGATCACTGTTGAGTAACCCATGCCCTAGAGTAGTGCTAGGCATAGAACCTTCAGCAATAAAGGCAGTCTTCTACATCTGCACTATTCAATAAAGTAGCCACTAGCCAAATGTGATCATTAAAGATGTAAAATTTGCCTACTGTAACTAAGGAACTAAATTTTTAATTAAATTGAATTTGTTAATGTAAATGTAAATTTAAATAGCCACATGTGGCAAATATCCTTCATATTGGACAGTACAACTCTAGCTCCTCTAACATACTAAGAGCTATCTTCAGCAGTTTACTACGGTTGAAATCACCTGAGTACTTTATTTAGAGTAAGCATGCCAACCACCAATCCAGGGAATTCTTTTTTTCCTAAGCTTTATAATGGTTTAATTGACAAATAAATAAAAAGGGTATACATTTATAGTATAAAACATTAGTTTTTGATGATTATACACTGTAAAATGATTAAATCAATGTAGTTAATATATTTATCACATTATTTGCTTATTTTTTTGTGGTGAGAACACTTAAGTTCTATTCCCTTGGCAATTTTCAAGTATACAATACATTAACTAAAGTCACCACATCGAACAATAGATGTCAAGAATTTATTACTTCAGTCTAACTGAAATTTTGTACCCTTTGACCAATATCTCTCATTTCCCATTTCCATCACCAGCCCCTGTCAACAACTATTCTATTCTCCACTTCTGTTTGATTTTTTTAGATTCCATGTATAAGTGAGAGCTTGCTGTATTTGTTTTTCTATGCCTAGCTTATTTTGCTTAACATGATGTCCCGTAGTTTCACCCACATTGTTGCAAAAGACAGAACTTTCTTTCTTTTTAAGGATGAATAGTATTCCATTGTATGTATATATCTCATATTTCCATTATCTATTTTTCTGTCAATGAGCACCTAGGTTATTTCCATATCTTGACTATTGTGAATAATGCTGCAATAAACATGGGAGTGCAGATATCTCTTAAACATACTGATTTCATTACCTTTGGATATACACTCAGTAGTGAGATTGCTGGATCATGTGGTAGCACTGTTTCTAATTTTTTGAGAACTTGTTTTCAGTAATGGCTGTACTAATTTGCATTCCCATCAACAGTTTGCAGGATTCCCTTTTTTCCACATCCTCACCAATATTTATCTTTTTTTTTTTTTGGTAATACACATTCTAACAGATGTGAGGTGATAGCTCATCGCAATTTTCACTTGCATTTTCCTGATGATTAGTGATTTAGGCATTCAGAGATGTATTTGTTGGCCATTTTTATGTCATCTTTTAAGAAATATCCTTTCAGGTCCTTTGTTGATTTTTTAATTGGGTTATTTCTTTACTTACTAATGAGTGTTTGAGTTCCTTATATATTTTGGATATTAGCCCCTTATCAGATATACGGGTTGCAAATATTTCTCTTATTCCATAGGTTATCTCTTTACTCTGTTGATTGTTTCCATTGCTGTGCAAAAAGTAGCTTTTTTGTTTGTTTAATGTAATCCTATTGTCTGTTTTTGCTTTTGTTGCCTATGCTTTTTACAGTTACATATATTACATTTAAGGCTTTTATTCATTTTGAGTTGATTTTTGTATATAGCACGAGTTCAATTTCATTATTCTGCATGTGGCTATCCTGTTTTCTCTGTGCCATTTATTGAAAAGACTGTCCCATTGTGTGGTCTTGGCACATGTGTTAAAGATCAATTGTCTATAAATGCATAGTTTATTTCTTTGTTCTCTATTCCGTTTCAATGGCCTATGTCTGTTTTATGCCAGGACCATGCTGTTTTGATTACTATAGCTTTGTAGTATATGTTGAAATTAGATAGAGTTATGCTTTCAGCTTTGTTCATTTTGCCAAAGATTGTATTGGCCATTGAAGGTCTTTTGTGATTTCATGCAAATTTTAGGATTTTTTTTTTTTCTATTGCTGTGCAAAATGTCATTGGGATTTTGATAGGTACTGCTTGGAATCTGTAGGTCACTCTGGGTACTATGAACATGTTAACAATTTTAATTCTCCCAATCTATGAACATAGGATATTTCCATCTATTAGTGTCTCCTCTTTTATTTCTTTCATCAATCTCTTATGATTTTCAACATACGGATATTTTACCTCCTCAGTTAAATTTATTTCTGTCTATCTTTTTTTTTGACACTACTGTAAATGGGAATGTTTTTTTGATTCTCTTTTAGATAGTTCTTGTTAGTTGTAGAACTACCACTGGTTTTTAAATGCTGATTTTATCCTGAAATCTTACTGAAATCACTTACTAGTTTTAACAGTTTTTTGGTGGAGATTCATAGATATACGTGTGTTTGTATATACATATATACATGAGATATATACGTGTGTGTATATACATAAGAGATATATATATATGTGTATATATATGAAAAGTCTATTGTATATATATGTGTACACGTATATGTATATATGTGACACTCTACCAAAAACTATATATAGTGTATGTATATGTGTGTGTGTATATATATATATAGTGTTTTATATACATATATAATGTCATTTGCAAAGAGAAACTATTTTGCTTCCTGCTTTCTAATTTTGGGATGCCATGTTTCCTTTTTCTTGCCTAGTTGGTCTGTTTAGGACTTCCCACACATATTGAATAGAAGTGGATAGAGCAGATAGACATCTCTGTCTTTTTCCTGATCATAAAGAGAAAGCTTTCAGCTTTTCACAACCATGATATTAGGTCTGAGTAAGTAATATATTTGCTTTATTGTGTTAAGATACATTCCTCTATTTCTAATTTTTAAAGGATTTTTATCGTGAAATGATGCTAAGTTTTGTCAAATACTTTTCCTTCACCTATTGAAATTATCATATTATTTTTATCCTTTATTTTATTATGGCATATCACATTAACTGATTTGTGTATGTCGAGCCATACTTGCACCTTAGGGATAAATCCCTCTTGATCATAATATATGATCCTTTTAAATGTACTGTTGAATTCAGTTTGCTAGTATTTTCTTGAGGATTTCAGCATTTGTGTTCATCAGGGATATTGGCCCTTAATTTTATTTTCTTTGGAGTGTTTTCATCTAACTTTGGCATCAGGGTAATTCTGGTCTCATAAAATGAATTTAGAAGTGTTCCTTTCTCTTCAATTTTTTAAAAAGTTTGAGAAAGGTTAGTATTATTTCTTCTTTAAATGTTAGCAGAATTCACCAGTGATGTCATCGACTCCTGGGCTTTTCTTGATTTTGATTGCTAATTCAACTCCTAATTTATTATTGGTCTGGTCAGATTTTATGCTAATTCATGATTATGTCTTTATGAAGTTTTATGTTTATAGGAATTTGTTCATATTACCTAGGTCATCCAATTTGATTTATAATTTTTCATAATAGTCTCATGATCGTTTTTATTTCTGTTGCGTAACTTGCAATGTGTTATCTTTCATTTATAATTTTATTTATTTGAGTCTTCTCTCTGTTTTTCTTAGTCTAGCTAAGGGCTTGCCAGTTTAATTTATTTTAGCAAAAATCCAACTCTTTATTTTGTTGTTTTTTTCTATTATTTTTCTAATCTCTATTTCATTGACATTTGCTCTGATTTTTATTATTTCTTTTATTCTGCCAACTTTGGTCTTAGTTTGTTCTTTTGTTTCCCTTCCTCCTTGAGGTGTAACATTAGATTCAGTCAGTCAGTAATGTTTGATTAGAGATTTTAACCTATTTACATTTAAAGTAATTATTGATAGTTAAGGACTCACAACTGCCATTTTTAAATTGCTCTCTGACTGTTTTCTGACTCTGTTGTTTTCCTACATTCCATTCTTTTTTCTTTGCTGTCTTCCTTTGTGGTTTGAACATTTTTTTGTAGTGGCGGTATGCTTTTTTAAATCCTTTTAACTTTTTTATATTTTGATCAGATACTCCTTATTTGTTACAGTTTCTTGTTACCATAGGGCGTACATAAAATATTTTATAGGTATAACTTTGTTTTATGCTGATAACCACTTAACTTCCATTGCATATGGAAACTCTAGATTTTAACTTCTCTTCATCCCACATTTACTTAACATATTACTGTAGCTATAGTTATTTTTTCATACTTTTGTTGAGTTGTATAGTACAGTTAAAAATGCTTTAATCATCACTATTACAGTAATAGAGTATTGTAAATTTGACTATGTATTTGACCATGTATTTACTTTTACCACTGAGTTTTATACTTTCATATGTTTTCATGTGGTTAGTTAGCAACCTTTCAATTCAACATTAAGACCTCCCTTTAGCATTTCTCTCTCTTTTTAAGCAGAAAAGCAGAGATTTATTAAAAATGAAAGTACACTCCACAGTGTGGGAGCAGGCCTAAGCATCATGGCTTAAGATCCTCCCTTTAGCATTTCTTGTAAGTCAGGTGTAGTGGTGGTGAATTCCCTCAGCTTTTATTGTTCTGGAAAACTCTTTTTTCTTTTTTCTGATGGATGGACTTCTCAGGTGTAGTATTCTTGGCTGGCAGTTTCTTTCTTTCAGCACGTTAAATATATCATTCTACCGTCTCTTGGCCTGCAAAATTTCTGCTCCTTGTCTTATAGAGGTTCCCCTATATGTGATGAATTGCTTTTCTCTTACTGCTTTCAAAATTCTCTCTTGCCTTTGACTTTTGTGAATTTGATTGTAATGTTTTCAGTGAAGACTTCCTTACATCTTATCGATTTGGTGTTACTTATGCTTCATGGATCTGGATATTCATTTCTGTCTCCTGATTTGGGAAACTTTCTGTCATTATTTCTTTAAATAAGTTTTCCACCCCTTTATCTTTCTTTGTTCCTTCTGGGACTCTCATAATGCATAGATTGGTTTGCTTCATGGTGTTCCATAATTCCAATAGGCTTTCTTCATTGTTTTGTATTCTTTTTTATTTTCACTCTTCTGACTGGGTAATTTTGAATGCCCTGCCTTCAAGCTCATTGATTCCTTCTTCTGTTTGATCTACTCTGCAGTTGAAGTTCTCTATGAGAATTTTCAGTTTAATTATTGTGTTATTTAGCTCTAAAATTTATTTCTTTTTTATGGCTTGTATCTCTATTGTATTCTCATTTTGTTTGTGTATTATTTTTCTTATTTTTCTGATTTTGTTTAGCTGTCTGTGTACTCATGTAGCTTACTGAGCTTCAAGATGACTAATTTGATGTGTCAGGCAGTTCATAAGTCTCCATTTTTCTCCTGTTTTTCCTTTTTTTTTTTTTTTTTTTTTTTGAGATGGCATCTGACTATGTTGCCTAGGCTGGCCTTGAATTCCTGGGCTCAAATGATCCTCCTGCCTCAGCTGGCCAAGCCTCTCAAGTAGCTGGAATTACAAACACACACCACCACACCTGGTGAGTCTCCATTTCTTTAGAATCAGTTACTGGTGTTTTATTTTGTTCCTTTGGTGGTGTCATGTTTTCCTGATTATTTGTAATCCTTGTGCCCATGCACTGGATCTGCACTTTTGAAGAAGTAGGCATTTATTCCAGTCCTTACATACTTGACTGACCCAGTGCTTGGGTCAGCAGATGGGCTGGCCTGATTCATGGGTCTACAAGAGCTGGCCTAAAGCTTGGATCCACTGTGATAGGCCTGGATCCTGTGTTCACCTTGGTTATCCTGGTGCCAAGGTCCACTGAGATGGACTTTTTGACTGAGCCCATGAGAGCAGGCCTGGACCCTGAGTTTGTGGGGGCAAACCTCAAGCCCATGTTCATGGGGGTTGAGATGGTGCTGGGGCAGGCCTTGAGCACTTTTGGGGTGGGCATTGTTTCTGCATCTGTGAAGGTGGTTCTAAAGCATGGGTCTGCAGGGGCCAGGACAGCATCGGGGTCTACTAGAGTGAGCCTGGACCTTACGTCCATTGGAACCTACGGCTATGGGGACTACTCTGGAGCCTGGGAATACAGGGGACAGGTCTGGAACCTGTATCTGCAAGGGCTGGCCTGGAAGTTGGGTCTGTGAGTATCAGCCTGGTGCCTCAGGCTGCCAGTTCCCAGCCCAGTGCCTAGGGCTGCAGGTGCTGGCCTGAAACTAAGGTTTTTGGGTTCCAGTCTTGTGCAACACAGGACTGGGGGCATAGTCTGTGGGTGCCAGCCTGGAGTGCAGGGCTTTGGGACTCAACCTGTAGTTGCAGCAGGCCTGGAGTTTCCTCCACAGGTGTCTGCCTAGAGCCTGGTGCTAAGAGGGTCAGCCTAGAGCTATATTTTACTGAGATAGACTTGGTTTCGAGTCAATGGCAAAATCAGGTTCTTGCTTAGAGTTCATTCCTTCACATGGAGGGTATCTCTCTGCACTGTTCTGCCAGACTTGGGGGAAGGGTGATGCAGGTCATGTGAAATTATACTTCCTACCCTCTTCGATGTGTCTTTTCTTATTTCTCTGCTACATCCATGTGCTATATTCTCTCAATGTAATTTCTCTAGCTCTCCTGAAGGTATTTTCACATATGGATGGTCAAATAAATGTTTCTGTGAGGGAAGAAGTGCTGAAAACTCCTATTCCTCTATCTTGCTGATGTCTTCTAATCCCTGGAATTCTAATTCAGGGCCTCAGAATGTATATTTTTGATAAGAACACCAAGTGATTCTAAGTCATATAACCAATGAAATAATTTAAAAATATATTGGCTTACACTAAATTGCCACACATGCATAATATTGCAGTTCTCTATCTTTGCCTTTTCTATTTGACTATAATTATTTATGTTTTTCATTATTCGTATCTCCTTTCAATAGCTCCCTACTGGAATCTCTTCTAGTTAACCAACTTTGTCAAGTACATACTGTGTTTGAAAACAGGTAACCATGTTACAATTGTATCCAAAATAAAAATTTAAAGTCTCAGCAAAGTTTTAAGACTTCCTTAAGAACATTCTTATTTTTGTTGAATTGCCTCTAACAAGTTAATTTTGACTTCTCAAGTGTCATTTTGACTTTTTAATTTTGTTTTATTTTACTCAGTTTCCAGTGTAGGTCAAGCTTGCTGAATACTTGACTTCAGAATTAGAAGGCATTGCTCTATACTTTTATCAAACAGATATTTGTTACTCTTAAATATTAGAGTCTATCATTATGTGTTTTTTTGAATTATTGAATCTACTCAGTGAAACCACAAAACATGTAAACACTTTAAAGTATGTATTACACAAAACGTAATATACAATAAAATCATTTAATGTTTACTCTGATTAAGACTTCCGAAATTAGGCAGTACAATATCCTCATTTAACAGATGAATAAATTATTATTCAGGAAGATTTGATACGTTTTCCAAAGTAATAAAAACATGTCTAGACTTTCCCAACACTTTGACCACATCTCATACCACCACGGCATCTCAAGTCCCACCACGGCATCTCAAGTCCCTATATCTCTTATTTATTCAACAAATATTGAAAGGTTACTGTGTTCTAGGCACTGTTATATCATTGAACAAAAGAGAAAATATGAAGTGTAGATTTAACTGAAATAAGAGTAGCTTGATGTTCTCTAATGGTGCAAAAATTTTCTTCAAATTTATCCAACTTTTACTGTGGAGGTAAAAAGGGTTACAAGGTCAAGAAAGTTTTTTGTATATGTACATGGGCAAAATTATTTCCCAAACTAAAATTCTGTTAATTATCATTCTTTATTTGGGAACTATTACATATTTAACTCACTGACTCAAATACATAAATTCTATGGTACTTTAGTTTCTAAAATGTTTACTATATAACTAGATAATCCTTTTTTTCATTTTTTGTTTTTTCTTTTGTTTTTGAAAGAGTCTCACTCTGTCACCCAGGCTGGGACAATGATGACGCACTGTAGCCTTGACCTCTCAGGCTCAAGAGATCCTCCCACCTCAGCCTTCTGAATAGCTGGGACTACAAGTATGTGACACCATACTCGGCTATTTTTTTATTTTTTAAAATTTTACTTATAGAGATGTGGTCTCTATTTTGCAGGCTAAACCTCCTTTACTCATCAAAATACTTATTTAATTCATGGTTTATAATTATAATTCTACATTACTATTAACAACCATAAATTTTAAAAATAATTTTATTTCTTTATGTTTTTAAATAAGTATCACTTACATATTCCTACCAATAAGAAAGCCATTTTTGTCTTGTTATATATCCAACAACGTCCTGTGTGTCCACATTGATTAACATCCCGTAAAATACAAGAAGTTTCTCCTGACATTTTAAAGACTGATGGTCCAGGAATAGTCCCTATGAAAAATGCAATGATTGTAAATTCTTTGTGAAAACACTATTCTCTTAAACATGTAATGCACACACACGATATATATGAATGATGAATCATCATTCAAAACATATCACTTAAAATTAGCTAATAATTTATTTATAGATAGGATTGTTAATCACTGGAAACAATGTGAGTTTTCAAAAACAATCCATATCCCTCTAGGTATGAAACAATTAGTAGTTTTGCTTCTGTTTAGAATGTTGTACATGTTGCTATTTAAATGACATCTCAATATTTTTATTTACTTTTATTAGGAGAAAGTACTTAAAACAGAGATACCAAATACTGATTTTGTGAAGTTGGTATGTCTTCAAATATCTCTAATTGTGAAATTTTCAGCGACTGAAAAATGAGTTTGCAAATGTATATCTGTTATTTATCAAGACATTGAGAAAAATAACTGAAAATGCAAATACACTGGCATGTTTATAGTAGCCCCGGATTCAGATGACCTCAGATCCAGAGGACCAGCTGTGCTGCCTGAGGGAAACCTCTACATAGTCTCAGACAAAATCTCTACAGCAACAATGATACTTTCAGCCAAAAGTGAGTGAACAGTCACACACACCACACACACACACACACACACACACACACAGAGTTGCCCCCAACACACCAGACTCAGATTCCCAGAACTAAAAACTCTGATGGTAGATCATCTTTCTTGAGCAAATATCAGGACCTTCTTGCCTAAATGACTCTTGATTCTTGCCAATGCGCATTATCTAGATTCACTCCTCTTGGTGAGTGATAGTACTCTTTTTTAATTGCTCAAGTTTAAAAAGCAATTGACTACTATTCATTTTTTCCATTTTTTACCATCTTTTTTCAATCCATCATACATCTTTGTAATATTAACTCCAAACATATTTTGGATATGTTGTTTTCTCTCTATTTGTACTACAAACCCTAGAATCAACTTTAATATAACTGTTAGACTTCAGCAAAAGCCTCCCTTTTCTTTTCCTCCACATTTATCTCCTGTAAGTATTTTTTCTTCTATCAGCAGAGTTACCTTTTACTTTTTGTTTTTAAAAATTGCTATTATTATTATTTTTAGAGACACAGTCTTGTTATATTGCTAAGGCTGGTCTCCAACTCCTGGCCTTAAGCTATCCTCCCTCCTCAGCCTCCCAAAGTGCTGGGATTACAAATATGAGCACTTTGCCTAGCCAGGGTTATCTTTTAAATGTAAATCAAATAATATCTATCATCTGCTTAAAATTATCTGGCAGAAAAACCCTAAAATATCTATAGACAGTTTATGTCTATAATATTTAATATCATCTTATTCTACCCTCTCCCATTCAAAAATACATCAGCCTCACTGGCTCCCTTTCCGATGCAGGAAACTTCCTGTGTACTGGCTGTTTCCTATGCTACCTTTTCCATTACAAATCTCTTACCTAGTGAATCATTGTCCAAAACAAAAATATTATCTAATTTTTCCCAGTTAAAAAGCTAATTTTAATCACACATGTAGATCTAGCTATAGAATGATGTCTCTGATCTCTATCAGAGCCGCACTTAGATTTTTCTACATTTCTTAATTATATGCCTTTCAGTCTTTAATCCATGAATTTAGTAAATCAGAGGTTCTAAAATGGTCATAATGTGCATTTAAAATCTAGTTTTTGCTATTTAAGAAAATCAAAGAAAATAGTACATTACCTCCCAACATTTATTTGTTCTTAGAAACAAATAAATCTTTGAAAACATTAGATTCAGTGTCTTTGGTGATGAAAATATTTAAAAATATTAGTCTAGGTTAGTAACTTCCCAAAGATGCAAGCAATGTAAAGTATTACAAGTGTTTTGTATGAGCCTACCAAACCACTCATATGAGATGATTACTATATTTCAAATCAAATTTGTTGTCTCTTCTGATCAAATATAATATGCATATTTTATCTGATAATTTGATAATTAGAATGAGCTTTGCATTAGGTATTCCCTCTTTACATTATCTCCTAAATTCTGCAAAGCAGCTCCCCCTTTCACTCGCTTTGTGTCATTTACTATTATTTATTTGTAATACTAAATACACATGTAGACATATATACATATCAAAAAAAAAATTTGATGTAATAAGAGATTGCCAAAAATCCATACCAAATATTCTCAAAATCACGTAGCTTACACCCAAGGCCAGAGAACGCAGTTTGTCAGGTACAACCCTGAAAGTAAATAGCAATGATATAATCAGCACATCATTGTTATTAGCACTAAGAATGTATGCTAGATTCAAGGCTAATCTTTTTTTTTTTTTTTTTTTTTTCTGGTGCATCAGTTGTACTAAGAATCTTTAGCCAATTGACAGAGTTTAAGCTGGCCTGTTAAAGGACTACAGCTCCCCATTTCTCCATATACTGCCCCTTGCCAGCCAATTCCAAAGGTCCTTGGTCTTCCCAAAGAAGAAGGTTTTTATGGCCCAAATCCTCTTCCCCAGCTCCCATTCGTTTGCTGGAAAGACTTAGCACTAGATTTTATACTTACCGGTTTTCATTCTGTCATGTACACTCATTATTTTAGAGTTTTTTTTGCCCCTGTGAGATTCACTCTCCACATTTTTGTACCTTGTTCTCTGCCCCAGGAGGCTGAGGTAAATGGACTATATCAATGGGCTCTCTTGTCTTCTGGCTACTGATTGGGACACTTCTGAATGAGTGAGGAAAGTGAGGTCAAGATCTGTATTCAAAGGCTCCCTCCCAGCAGTTACCCAGGCTGACAGTGTTCCATGGGTGAAGGAGTCCTCTCTACAGAATTCCTTTTTCCTTCCCAGCCCTTGTTTCTCTTCGGGCCTGGAGTGGAAGGATATCAGAGGTAATGCACTATTATTTGGGATTCCTTACACCTTACCTACATTTTAAATAGTCACTTAATTCAACCTTACTCAAATTGTTCTAATTTGAGGGTGCCACCTCTTTCATGTTTGACCTGTGACTACCACACTCACTATTTAAAAGCTAAAATAAATGAAAAATAACTTTTCCAAATATAAAGAATGAAGATCTCAGTTTTTCCTACTGATAAAACCAAGCATTTGTTTAAAAAAGAAAAAAATGTATAACCGTACATATTAGGAGTTTGGAAAATAAATAAAAATACAATTAAAAATAATCCTTGAACATTTAAAAAAGTTAAAAAATAAGAACTACATTATTAATGGGCATTTTAAATAAACTCAATACTTACTTTTTATTTGCCTTCAAACTTGAACAATAAACCATATTATGACCAATATTTCATCCAACATGATTCTATTTATAAAAATATAGCATATACACAGTATTTTGTAATATTTTGCAAAAAGTGAGATAATTCTACCCATATCAACCTGGTAAAAATATATATTTCTTCCTCATATATTTACTATTAGAAAAATAAAAACAAATTAACCGATTCTTAACTGATAACTAAATTTTTAAATAAAAAATAATTTACACTTTCATTATGAGCAGATTCACTAAAGAGAGTTAAAAAAGTGACGTTTTAGAATCACACTTTAGTGTAGTTTTTGATATAAAAGTGGAAATGTTGCCTAACTATAATTCAGTGTTCTCCTTTATTTAGCATAAGTAATTTTCTTTTATGTCATATGATATTGGAGCTATGTGAAGCACATATATAGCTGACCATTATTCATAAGTATAATCATTAAGCAGTATTTATGTAACTTCAGTTTGATTGCCACCCTCTTTCTAACATACAGAACAAGATGAAAAGATAAATAATTTCCAGGATTTTCCAAAATTATTTCAGTGAATAGTACAAAAATAGCTAAGAGATATGTTTATACAACTAAGATTTTAATGAAAAACGACTGTGCTTTAACAAAAAAGCATTAACATTTTTCAAATCTAATCTATAATAGAATAGTTAAGAATTTCATGAAATAAACAAAAAAAAAAAACTTGTCAATACTCTCCCAACATGTAAAAGGAAGCTTTCACTGTTTTTCATATGGCCTCTAAATTTATATTTTTAGTCCATATCTTTCTTATAAGACATTGGTTCTAAATGTAAGTTGCTGTCTTACACAAAATTTGTTCTTCCCCTAGAGCTCCCCGTTTCAAAATAAAAAAAAAATGGAACATTTGTTTATGCACTTCTCAAGCCCAAATCTTGGAAAAAGCCATTTTCAAAATGATCTTTTTTTCTCATTCACCACACCTAATCAGTAGATCCAATACTGTCATTAAAAAATTTTTTTTCATATCTTTTTTTTATCTCTAATACCACTGCCCAATTTCAAGCCTATAGCTTCATGAAATAAATGAAACAATTTATCTCCCAATAACTATCCTTATCCCTTCTGTGCATTCTCCATATAAGAATGAAAGTGATTTTTTAAGATGAAATTCTGATTATTCTAATGCCTCACATTAGGATCCTTCAATGGCTTCCCATTGTTCTAAGAATTAAATCTAGAATTACAAAGAAAATTTAAAATGGTCAGCCTGATCTAATCAGTGTTATTTCATGCCACTTCTCAACTTTTGCCCCCATCACCATCCATGCTCATTACATTCTATAATATGACATGCTTACAAAGCTACTTCTCCCTCCAGACTTTTTGCATCTGTTGTTCCCACTGTGTGAAATAGTTATCTTCCATCCTTCAGGGTTTGGTTCAAATGTAATTTCTTCAGGAATATCCTCCCTGAATCCCCAGAATAAGTTACACTATCATGTAATTTTCTCATTGTGCTTTTCTACATTTTGTTTGGAGTATATTTTAATATTACAATTCAATATTTATTAGTAAAACTACATTTTTTTTTCTGTCTACCTTGTTACTTCTAACATCCATCAGAGGAGTAGAGACCTGGTCATTTGTGTTCCTCTTTTATTCCACTTTTTTGCTTAAAGTGCTCCTCCACTCTCTTGTTTGAATCCACAGTGACTACCACAATTAAGGAGACATAAGTATGTTAAAATAGTGAAGACAGAAGGGAAAATGTTGAAGAACTAGTTTTCTTAATGAGCCTCTTGATGGAAAGATACAGATAAATCATGATTCTTTTCTGTTTATACTGAAGCCCTTCACTACTTCAGATTTCAGCAAATTTCTCAAGAAGAAAAATTATTTTGTCATTCTTAGCCCCATGTGATCACTGAAAACTGCCCGTTTGCTTGTCTTCCAGTTGTGACCCCCAACCTGGGCCTAGTGCAGATTGCCAGCATCTAGCGTGCATCAAGAATTTGGCAAGTACCTCAGGGGCAGTTTTAGATGCTCAGTTCACCTCTGAAAGCTTCTGCTTTCTCTGGAATTTTGATCCCTTTAGTCCTTTGCCTCTTTTTGACTTTTATCCTTTAACCCAGTCTTTCTAGTGGTCCTCTATATGAGCATTGACCTGTTGCAAATCATGGAATGCTATCCCATTTCCTTGGCTTTAATTATCACTTATTTAACAATAATTTCATATTTAATGTCTTTAGCTTTTTATCAAACTTTTAAAGATTAAACTTTGTTGAATTTGTAATATCGTTACATGCTTTGGAAAGCAAAACAATGTAAAGAAGGCACACTGGAGAAATTTGCTTGCTTATACTCCTATCCTCTGTTTATCTGCAAATAGGTAAATTTATTTCTGTAAGGTTAGCTATATCATATTACATGCAGTATCATATTATATGTAGTATACAATATAATATCATATAGATAACAATATAGATAATAAAAACCTGAGAAAAAGCTAAATGCGAAGGAACAGACTGGTTGAATAAGTGATTACACTTCTGAGCAATGCAATATTATGCAACTGTAAAAAATAAATAGAGAGGATCTCTATGTTTATATGAAAAAAGACATTAAGAATATATCGTTACATTAAAAATCAAAATAGAGAATGGTGAATATAGTATGCTACCTCCTGTGATGAAAGGATAAAATATAGAGATATACATTTATAGTTACTTGTATGTGCATAAAGAAACACTGAAAGTATAAAAAAGACAGTAACCTTTAGGAGATGGGTAGAAATGGAAATAATTTTGGGAAAAAAATATATCTAGTGACAACAGAACCATTTTTCAACACTCCATCTTTGCTGCACTTATTTAAGATTTCACTTTCATTACATATTAAATTCAAACATGAGTTGGGGTTTATTTCTATACTTACTATTTGTTTGTAAGTCACTACTATTTTTTTAATTATTGAGACTCTTTTTATTTTTTTATTATAGTTTAAGTTTTAGGGTACATGTGCACAACGTGCAGGTTAGTTACATATATATATATGTGCCATGTTGGTGTCCTGCACCCATTAACTCGTCATTTGACATTAGGTGTATCTCCTAATGCTATCCCTCACACCTCCCCCGACTCCACAACAGGTCCCGGCGTGTAATGTTCCCCTTCCTGTGTCCATGTGTTCTCATCGTTCAATTCCCACCTATGAGTGAGAACATGCAGTGTTTGGTTTTCTGTCCTTGCGATAGTTTGCTGAGAATGATGGTTTCCAACTTCATCCATGTCCCTACAAAGGACATGAACTCATCATTTTTTATGGCTGCATAGTATTCCATGGTGTATATGTGCCACATTTTCTTAACCCAGTCTATCATTTTTGAACATTTGGGTTGGTTCCAAGTCTTTGCTATTGTGAATAGTGCCACAATAAACATACGTGTGCATGTGTCTTTATAGCAGCATGATTTATAATCCTTAGGGTATATACCCAGTAATGGGATGGCTGGGTCAAATGGTATTTCTAGTTCTAGATCCCTGAGGAATCGCCACATTGACTTCCACAATGGTTGAACTAGTTTACAGTCCCACCAGCAGTGTAAAAGTGTTGCTATTTCTCCACATCCTCTCCAGCATCTGTTGTTTCCTGACTTTTTAATGATCACCATTCTAACTGGTGTGAGATGGTATCTCATTGTGGTTTTGATTTGCATTTGTCTGATGGCCAGTGATGATGAGCATTTTTTCATGTGTCTTTTGGCTGCATAAATGTCTTCTTTTGAGAAGTGTCTGTTCATGTCCTTTGCCCACTTTTTGATGGGGTTGTTTGTTTTTTTCTTGTAAATTTGTTTGAGTTCATTGTAGATTCTGGATATTAGCCCTTTGTCAGATGAGTAAGTTGTGAAAATTTTCTCCCATTCTGTAGGTTGCCTGTTCACTCCAATGGTAGTTTCTTTTGCTGTGCAGAAGCTCTTTAGTTTCATTAGATCCCATTTGTCAATTTTGGCTTTTGTTGCCATTGCTTTTGGTGTTTTAGACATGAAGTCCTTGCCCATGCCTATGTCTGAATGGTATTGCCTAGGTTTTCTTATAGGGTTTTTATGGTTTTAGGTCTAATATTTAAGTCTTTAATCCATCTTGAATTAATTTTTGTATAAAGTGTAAGGAAGGGATCCAGTTTCAGCTTTCTACATATGGCTAGCTGGTTTTCCCAGCACCATTTATTAAATAGGGAATCCTTTCCCCATTTCTTGTTTTTGTCAGGTTTGTTAAAGATCAGATGGTTGTAGATATGCGGCATTATTTCTGAGACTTTTAGGGTGCCTTTTAGCTTATGAGGCTAGGCATCAATTATTGTGCTTCTCTGTTTTAGATTCCCAAGCTCACTCTTGCTTGTTATTTTTCCATAAGAACTTTAGAATCAGGCTATGTAGTTCCACAGTTCTACTGGTATTTTCATTATCATGTTAAAATTATAAATTAACTTAGGGAGAATTGATATACTTGTGGTGTCGGCTTTCCTATTCAATAACATAAGACACATCTTTGTTCTTTGTTCAAGTCAGACTGCTTTTGTGTGATATTTGCATGTGTAGGGGGTGGGTGAGGGGGGTTTGTTGTTCACTTTTATTTTGAAAGTATTATAGCCCCACAGGAAATTGTAAAAATAGTACAAAGCATGCTGTGTATCTTCTCCCAACTTCTTCCAGTAGTGACATCTTATATAAATGTAACACAATATACACCTTCTGGCTGGTGGGTACTCTGTAGGGTCTTGAGGCAGTACAGGGTATCCCATGTCCAAGGGGCTGAGTGTGCTAGCTCAGGTCTCTCTTTCTCCTCTTACAGAGCCATGAATGCTTCACCCTCATGACCTCATCTAATCCTAAGTACTTCCCAAAAGTTCCACCTCTCAAATACAACAGTCAGATTGCCTACTCTATTAATATTGCTACTGTGTGGATTAAGTTGCAACACGAGTTTCAGAGAGGATCTAGTTCTTTTCTTCTGTTCTGTGGTCATTATTGTTTCATTTTTAAAGCTTAAACTCATATGTAGTTACATTTATATTTTTATCTGATACATGGTAACTTTTTTTGGTGAGTTTTCATTGTCTATAGTAATGTTTGATAATTTTCATTTCATTCGTAGCAGTTATTTGTAATTTTGTACATAGGCAGAATCCTTTCCTTTTCTACTTACTCATTTTTGAATGTGATACATTTTCTTAAACTTGAGGAAGTTTCCAGGGGTGGAGCATGGGCCAAGCTTTGAACCTATAGGTTATCTCTTCTATTGATATAGTAGACTTAAATATGACTTCTATGTGTAGTAACATTTCCTCTGCCTCTCCAAATACGTCCTACTTCAAAAGAGCTTTTACTGCCAGCCCAGGGTTTCTAAAATCTCTTCACATTTCTTGCTTTCAGAGGTTATATGCATTCATTTGCAGAAGGTGTATTGCCTGGCTTTTTTTGAGGTTGGCCATGTCTGGACCTCCTGGGAAATTTTCAAGCCTCCTTCTCCTTCTTTCCTGAGAGATTCTTCCTCAACTTATCTATGTAAGTCCTGCTCCCAGAAGGTCCATATCAAGACCAAACCCTTTCCTTCTGAGCAGAAATATATGTTAGAGATACCTGTGATCTGTCAGTCCTTGGGTCCTCTCTATATTTTCTGTTTCTTATAAAATCTTCTGAACCTACAAGCTGGTTTCCAGTCCTGCTTAAATTTTGGCAACACTTATATGTAATTTCAACTTTGTCATTTTTTTGTTCTATGTCATAATTGTACTGAAACTATAGTGTGTGTCTGTGTGTGTGTTTTATTCTCTTTATCTCTGTCTTGTTATTGAAAGAAGTGAGATTCAGAACTAAACTTCTAGAATATTACTATTATCTCTTTCATCTCACTGCTGGAAACATTGTTTGAGTGTTTCAAAGAGCATTAACTAATAAATGTTCAATATTGTACTGATCATCTTCAGTCTGAGGTTTCTTTTCTCCTTGTATTTCATATTTTAGTTAATGGAATTATCATTCATTCAGTTCCAAACTGGAAGTCTGGATATAATCATAGATTTCTCCATATTTTGTACCAGCCATATCAAATTAATAAACCTTACCCTCTTATTTATTTTTTTTCAGAGTCTCACTCTGGCACACAGGCTGGAATGCAGTGGCGTGGATCTTGGCTTATTGCAGCCTCCGTCCCGAGTTCAAGCGATTCTCCTGCCTCAGCCTTCCGAGTAGCTGGCATTACAGGCCCTTTTCACCACACCTGGCTAATTTTTGTATTTTTAGTAGAGACGGAGTTTCACCATGTTGGCCAGGCTGGTCTCGAATTCCTGACCTCAAGTGATCCATCCGCAACGGCCTCACAAAGTGCTGGGATTACAGGAGTGAGCCACCGTGCCTGGCCACCACTACTAAATTCTAAGTGATTTCCTTTTTCTCCAGGTTTTCCCCTCAGCTCCATCTTTCACACTCTTTTCAAAGCATTCTATCTAAAATGCCATCTGATCACTTTCACTCCTGAGGTTTGCAGTTTTCAGTGGTTCCAAGGTGTGTACACAGAATAGCAACGTTCATGTTAACATGGCAAAGAAGGTCGTGTTAATGTGAATTGGGCCCTTACCTAGCTCAAATCTCTTTGTCTCATTCATCATCATGCTATCCTGTCATAGCAGACTTTTTGCCAGGATATTTCATACATTTTTTGGCTTCACTTTCACTGCTCACTTTTCCTGCTAAGGTCTTGTCCCCCGCCTGCTTGTATTATGAGAAATCATTTATCTTTATAACTCATTTTATGGAATAGATCTTATAGTACTTCCAGATCAACTCAGATAGAAATTACCATTTTCCTCTCTTTGTTTCCTGGTCAGCTTATGCAGGCTTTTCATGCCTTAAAGTTTTTTGTTAGTGTCTTGAAAAAAAAAAATTGAAAATAACAAAAAAATTATTCTGCACTATGATACAAACGAATATTAAATGGATTTCATATATTTAGGAAGAACGTATAAATAATAAATGTTGGTTTTGTTTAGAATAATAATAAAAATTATATACTGAAATTCTAAAAGTTATTATGCTCCTTTGTTGATGACACTCATGCTTTCTCATAGTCAAATTAAGCAATATGGATGTAGTTAATAAATTCCTATAACCAATTATAATGAGTCAACATTATAATCAAATCTGTGTTAAAATTAAGATTTTTTCCTATATTTTAACGTTTCTATGTGTGTTAAATTAGGTAAATACATTGTTTTAAGTTAAAGTTAAACAATGTGATGTTTACATACTCTATGCAAATAAATTAGCTAAAAGAGAAATAATTATACACAAGAATTGTGACAATTTAACAACTTTCCCTCTGCATTTGTACCATGAAACACAGAGTAAATTATTTGCTACAATATTCTAAAATCTTTCCAAAATTACTTTTCTTAAATATTAAATAAACAATAATAATGAATAATATATACATACCGCGTGATGGCCAAGATGATTGGTACACCAGAAAAACCAGAAAATATAAGTGTAGAAAAGATAAAAGCAATGAACAAAGGTAATTTATAGCACTTTGCATCACATTTCCCGGGTCTGGCATCAATAAAATCACCTTCTGCATCTGCAGTTATTAATCCTTCTTTAATGCAAGAACAATTGTAGTACGTCTGTGAGTATTGAAGACAGGAAACAATCTTTCAGAAAAAGTCATAAACAAAAGTTCTTATCATAAAATAAAAATTAAATCAATAACTGCAAGGAGACTCATTAGTTTTATTTCAAAATGTCTTTATATTAAGCCTGCTATGTATTATTTAGAAATGAAACATTAATGATAAATCCAAGGTATTTTACATGGCAAAAAATCTGTGTGTGTGTGTGTGTGTGCGTGTGTGTGTGTAATTATAATTACTTAGGAAAAGCTCTGTTAACTTAAGAAATTTTCCTCAAAATATTTATATTCAAATTCATAAGAAATTGTTAAATATATAAATTGAGGGAAATTAAAAATAATGTAACCAAAAAATGTAGCTGAGATTTAAAATATGGACAGTTACCCAATTCTGAAAGGCTTTGAAACCATACTAAAAATACTTTATTTTGTATGTAATAATGACAGGGCTGCTATCCATTTGGGACAACAGACATAATGCCTAGAATCTGTGACATATTCAGGAACACATAAAATATTTTAATTTTAAAGCATTTTAAAATCAAAGAAAAAAATGTGTATAATAATAAATTATATAAAATGAATATATAATGATGAATCCAGCTTGGATTGTATTTTTTTCACACCAAGGCGGTGTAAATAAAATAATTTCTTTATCATTATTAGTTTTTTAGTGAAGAAAAGAGAGCACAAAGGCAAAAGCGTCTAGAGTCAATGGGATTTATACTGTAGTCCTGAATGGAAAGCCAATGAGAATTTGGAGTTGTGGTTGTAGGGTGGACAATTTAAGGCAGATGAATTGGTGACATTTTCTAAGGAGAATTAAACAGAGGTTAAAGATGCAGAGACCAGTTCGCAATTTATTAATTTATTGGAAATATTCTAAACTACAAAATAATAAGAAAAGAACCATATAATAAATTTAGCAGAAATATTGAATTAGATTTTACTAGTGAAAAAATAAGAGAAATTAAACATAACTTGAATCTGAGTTATTCAGAAAATTATAATTCAGACAAATTTATGTCAGTTTGGTGGGTGAAGTTGCTGAGAGGTTAATAAATATGTTAAATAATACAAATACCCAAAGATCCAAATATCAATTCCTTCATTCCACCAAATATTTTTTTGAGTGCCTATATGCCAATCATCAATCTAGGTTTTGGGAAAACACAGTAAACAATAATATAGAAACCACTGTTCCATGTAGAAAACTTTCTATTTGGGGAGACAGGGCATTTAAAAAAAAAAGGAACTTGACTATTTAATGACAAGTGCTATGGAGAAAATAATAAAACAAGGAAAAGTACAGGGAATATTGGGGGGGTTATAGGACAATACTTAACATGATCAGAGAATGTTTCAATGATGAAGTGATATTTGAGCTGAGGTCTGAAAAAGGTAAGTGAGTGGACCACATGGTTATCTAAAAGAAATGTTTCAAGTAAAAAAAAGGAACAGTAATTGAAAAGCCTTGTGGTAGAGCTTGCTTGAAAAGTTGAAAGAAAAACAAGAACAGAATATGCTGGATCAGAATGAACATGAAGGAGACTAAGAGAAAATAAAATCAGGGTGGTAGGAAAAGGAAGGATCATACAGCTATTGGGTGGCAACTGCAAGAGCAATGTAAAGAACTTTGGTTTTTATTTTTAGTGATGTGAAGTCATTGGATGGATATATGAATGATATATTTTAAAAGATCATTGTGACTGCTATATAGAGACTTTTGAAATATGTAGGCAAGGGTAAAAGCAGGTAAAACAGCTAAAAGTCTATACAATAAAGTACAAGACAATAGTGCTTGGGAGGCCAGGGTGGTAATCAGAGAAAATGAAAATGGCCAAATTCAGAGTTTACTTTGAAAACAGGTTTGAAAGGATTTGCTGAAGGATTCTAGAGTGAAAATGGTCACCAGAAAGAAAAGGTCATATGGGGAAGGACTTCCTAAGAGAAACTATGACTTTAGTCAAGGGAGGCAGTCAGTCATTCACAGCTCAGGGAAAAAACCAAGAAAATAAACACCATGATTTCACTTGTTTTCCCTGTCTTCCTGATTTCCTGTTAGGATTGCTTATCATCTTAACCCAGTCCAAAGCCAGAGGGCAAAGGAGCTTTCATCCTATATTGAGGAGGGTAGAGAAAGGTAAAAAATGAATCCGGAGGACAGACAAAAGATATTTAGCACAATAAATAGTTGTAGGCCATGCAACCTTTTAGCCATACAAGATGGCTAAAAGGAGAAATAAAAAATACAACGAAGGGTTCATGAACAGATTATGGAATCAGAAGATATTGGGCTCTAAAAGGGTTGAAGAACTAAGGAGTCCATGTACTAGAGAAAGTGAGCTGAAAGAAAGGAAGTTGTAGATCAATAGTAGAATAATTGAAATTGAGATAATGGAAGGAGTAAAGTTATCGTAAAGGCCTAGGGTATGACCATGGAAGGACATTGTATGAGATGGGGTGCAAACAAGATTACCAGGAAAGAATATGTCAAGGAATTATAGGGTTAGAGTATTAGAAAGAGCCCCAAGATGAATTTCAAGATTACTAACCACTGTATTAGAAAGAATGCCAGTGAACCAGGGCCTAAAATCTTCAAGGAATGGGAGGAAGAATTCTTGAGTCTGAAAATGACTGTAACAAAAAGGATAGTAGAAATAATGCCTGCTCAAGTAAGTTTCAATGGAGAATTGGGAAAAAGTAAAGGGAAAATGGTCTAAAAGTACTAATGAGTGTCTTAGCTCACTTTGTGTTGCTATAACAGAATGCCACAGACTGAGTAACTTATTTCTCATAATTCTGAAGGCTGGCAAGTCAAATATGAAGGTGGTGATATCTAGTGAGGGCCTTTGTGCTGCACCATCTCATGGCAGAAGGCAAAATGATAAGAGAACAGGAGCACAAGAGAGGGCCAAACTGGTTTTATAGTAACCCACAATCACAATAACAAACCCGCTCCTGCAATAATGACATTAATCTCTTGATGAGGGCAAAGTCTTCATGGCCGAATCACCACTTAATGATCCCACCTGTTAATACCATCACAATGACATTACATTTCAATGACTTTTTCCTCATTTAAATTGGAACACCATGATAAAATTTATAACATATCAACTTTTGCAAATGGCTTGCAAGCCGTTGTTAATTACTGTATAATGTTAGTTTCTAAGTTACTAATATAGGCCCACAGTCCTCTATACATAATTTTCAAGTCCAGAGAACTCTGAAAACCAAAGAGTTTTCTTTGTAGCTTATTTGATGAAAAAATATGACCTAGAATAATGTAAAGCTATTTAATGTTTTCATTTATCTCTCTAAATGAGAATATCACAAGTGTTGGTATAGATATTAATGTTTGATTACAGTTGCTGCTCTGCTGAGTGTGGAATATGATATACAATGATTATGTACTATATTTCTTTTTAAAATCTAACAATTGAGATATTTGAATGCAAGAATTTTGGATAAAAGCTTGTGAGCCTTGAACGGGAGTATTTTTCTTACCCAAATGTACTGTCTCAGCTGAGAGGACATGATTAGTCTCTACACAGTTACAAGAGCATAGTAATGGTAATGAAAGTACAGTGCTAACTTAAACTTTGTTACTTTTCATTATAAAAATAATTCATGACCACTGAAAATACTTTTAAGATACAGAAAAATGAAAAAAGTAAAAATAGTCAACTCCCCAAAGATGGATATTATCTTAAAGTATTTGTTTTCATTTTCTAAGATATCATGTTAAAAGAACAAAGTGCATAAAATATGTATAATATGCTCCCATTTGTATAGAAAAGACTTTATATGCTTTAACATGTATATTTCTATAATGATGCATAAAAATAGACGGTAAATTTGTTGTTTCTGAATATGAGCAGAAGGTATCAATGGCCTGTGATAGAAAGGAGACATATTTAACAGTACAGCTTAAACTATTTGAATTATTACCATGAAAAACTGCTACTTTATCCAAAAACAGGTGTAAATTTAAAGTAATATTTTAATGATTATTCATCTGACAAATATTTATTAAGCATCTGAAAAGAAACAGGCAGTAATCTAGATACTGCAAATAACGGTGAACAAAAGAGAGAAATTTCCTAACAAGTACAGCATATAATCAAGCTTTTTAATTGAATTTTATATTATACATATACTTTTTTCCAATTTTTCTACTTATTTTTTCTAATTATTTTTCTACTTTTTATTTTTCTTATTTTTTGACTAGTCATCTCTGAAAGGTTCATATTATTCTTTCAAGTACATATGTCACCATCTACATAAACTCATTCCTATAACTTGCCAATTTATTCACTTCTGAGTTTTAAAATATTACTTAGATGTACAATATCTATTTTATTTTCTTGGAATTGAGACTCACTGTGGAAAATACTGCATCTAAGAACATCAGCATTTTAAAGGTTGTTTGATATGTATTCTCAAATCGCTTAAGAATATATTTTAGGCTGGGTGTGGTGGCTCACGCCTGTAATCCCAGCACTTTAGGACACTGAGGCAGGCGGATCACAAGGTCAGGAGATCGAGACCATCCTGGCTAACATGGTGAAACCCTATCTCTACTAAAAATACAAAAAATTAGCCGGGTGTAGTGGCAGGCACCTGTAGTCCCAGCTACTTGGGAGGCTGAGGCAGGAGAATGCTGTGAACCGGGGAGGTGGAGCTTGCAGTGAGCCAAGATCTCGCCACTGCCGTGCCACTGTACTCCAGCCTGGGTGATGGAACGAGACTCTGTCTCAAAAAGAAAAACAAAAAAAGAATATATTTTGAAAGTTTATAACACCAGAAACATATAAGATTATATGTTAATTTGACCTATCAACATTTTTTAATTTATCAAATTAAAAAGAGAAGAGGGTATCTCTGTGTTGTTTTTATTTATATTTTAATTTTAGAGTGAAATGTTATTTTCATAAACTTGGTATTACTATAATGGATTTATGTACACAGTGTTAGTATAAAATGTTAGACTAATAGAGGCATAAAATATCCAAGTTTTGTGGGAGAACAGTAGAGAATGTATACCTGTGCTCTATTACCTATAGAGTAAAGAGGAAACTACTCAACTGGCATCGCAGAAATTAAACCAAAGAGCAAGGATGAAAAGAGAGAAGTAAGTTCTACATTTGATGAAACAATAAAACAGCCAAAACTTTAATTCAAAACATATGAAAAATCATGCCTAAATTAAAAGAAAATACACATACCTCCATACACTGGAGGTATCTCACAGAATTCTCCAACACAGGAACATGAATTTAAAAGCCAAAATATTTATTGTATTATTATTTGTTATACAATTTTACAGCATTTAAAATAATTAGGAGAGTCCTTTTTCTGACATAATTTAAGTCCTCCAAGTCTCATCCCTCCAACTGATTACGAATAAAAACTCTGGCTAAAATATGCAAAAAGTAACTACCTGTAGGAGTTCTAAATGAAAGAAAAGCAGCTGAATTGTGAAGGAGAAGAGAAAGACATTGGGGCAGAAAAAGGCATTTAAATTAAAAATTGCTGAAAACTACCCAAATTTGGTGAAAATATAAATTTATGGATTCAAGAAGTTCAGTGAATTCCAAACAGGATAAACTCAAAGAAAACCAAACCATCACACTAATGAAAAGCAAAATTAAAAAAAAAGAAATACTGAAAATAGCTAGATAAAACAATATATATTATATACAAGTAAATCAATTATTTGAATCACCATAGATATATCATCAGAAACCATGGATGCTGGAATACAGAGAAGCATCATATTTACAGTGTTGAAAGAAAATAATGATCACCCCAGAATTCAATGTCTAGTGAAAATATCCTTCAGGAATGAAGGCAAGACAAAGATATTTTAAGTTGAAAGAATACTAAAAGGATGTCACCAGCCTACCTCCTTTACAAGAAATGCCAAAATAAGTTCTTCAAACTTAAGGTAAATGATGATGCTGAGTGAAACTCACATCTTCACGAACGATGAATATTAAATTTCTGGGTAAATATAAGACTATATTATTTTCATAAGATATTTTAAGTACGATTATTTTTTTAAACAAGTCATAATATTATCTATCACAAATTTGAATATATGTATAGCTATAAGACATGTTACAACTGCAACATAAATGTTACTGGGGAAAAGTAAAGGTACATGTATGGTGAGTTTTATACCTATATGGTGAGTTTTATCTTACACTATGTGCTATAATATTAATTCTAAATAGACTGTGAAATGTTATATAATCTAAGAGCCATTCAATTAAAGAACAATTCAAAGAGATAAAACAAAATGTCAAGGTACACTAAAATGAAATAGCAAAGTGTATTCAATTCCAATAATAAAATGAGCAGGTAGATCTAAACTCAGCCATACTGATAACTCTATTAAATGTAAATAATTTTGGAACTCCAATTAAAAGACAGAATAACAGACTGGAGAAAAGGTAAACCCATTACGCTATGCTGGCTACAGGAGACAGTCTAAACATAAAGACACAGGAAAACAAAAGGATAGAAATAAAATACACCATAAAAATAGCAAAATAATGCTATAATAATGATTTAATATCATGCAAAATACACTTCAAGAAAAAGAATATTATTATCAGAGATGAAAAGGGACATTTTAGAAAGATAAATGAATAGTTCATCAAAAAGATGTGACAATTATTAATACGTAGGCATATAACAGAACCTACACGTTAATACGCAACACAAAAATAAAAAGAGAAATAGACAATTATACAATTATATTAGAACTTTTTCATACACAGTGTTCAGAATTTAATACAACATTATAAGCCATACAAAGTGACAAGAAAATTTGGCTTAAAATTAGAGAAAAATAAGCAATATAAGTAGATTCATAGGTGAACTAGATAGCAGAGTTAATAGTAAGAATGTTAAAATAGTTATGATTAATGTGTTCCAGAAAGTACAGGAGACAAATGAATAACATAGCTGAAATTATGTAGAATTTCACCAGAGATTTGTATTCTAAAAAAAAACATTAACACTAGAACTAAAAAATACAAGTGAAATTAGAACCTCAGAAAATGGGTTTAGCAGCAGAGCAGACACTGCGGAATAGAGGCTTAGTAACTGGAAGATAGATGAACAGAAACTATCTATATTTAAATAAACAGATGAAAGGGGACAGAAAAGAGAAAAAGTAGCAAAAGATTATGACAGGAGTAGAAATGACTATTTGTAGTCTGGGTTAAGCAGAATTCCAAAACAACACCCAAGATTCTCTCCCTCTATTGTGTATATCCTACATAATCCCTAGGATTGTAAATTGATAAGGAAGTAAAAGGCATGACTCAACTCCGTAGATGTGGGCTCAAACATTGGACCAAATTGAGGACTAGCTAAAGCAGGGACAGGGTGAAGCAGCTTTCCATAAGACATGTCCACCAGTGTGCCATGTCAGCTTGCCATTGCCATGGCAACAATAGTAGTTACCACTCCTTTCCATGGCAATGACCCAACAACCCAGTTACCCCCTGCCCTTTTCCTAGAAATTTCTCCATAATCTGTCCCTTAATTTGCATGTAATGAAAGTGGATATAAATATACCTGCAGACCAGCCTCTGAGCTGTTACTGTGGGCACATTGCCTATTGGGTACTGCTGCACAAGGAGCAGTACCTCTCTGCTGCTACTGTATACCAGTGCTTCAGTAAAAGTTGCTGTGTAATACTAACCTTGAATGATGCCCTTGAATTCTTTCCTGGGCAAGGCCAAGAACCTTCCCGGGCTAAGCCCCAATATTGGAGCTCATCTGCCTGCATCACAATTATATTCTATGGCATAGTTTACTTTAAGAAAGAAAGACTATCTTGGATAAACCTCATCTAATTAGGTGAGCCTTAAAATGTACTGGGCTCCTCTTGAAATCAGAGATACAAAATATGTAACGTAAGGGAGATTCTCTGTTGCTGACACTGAAGACAGAGGGAGTTATATGTGAAAGAATGTGTGAGGCCTGTGAAAGCTAATACTGGCCTCCAACATACAGCTAGCAAAAAAATCAGAGCCTTGTTTTTTTAACCCAAAGGAACCAAATTTGTTTAATAACCTGAACAAACTTAGAAGTAAACTCTTTCCAAGGCCCTCCAGAAAGGAGCACAACTCAGCTATTACCCTGATTTCAGCCTGTGAGACTTGGAGCAGAGGACCCAGTCATACATGGCATGTCTGGATTGCTGACCTTAGAACTGAGAGCTAATAAATGAGTGTTATTCAAAACCACTAAAATTGTGGTACTATAATCCCCCCTTATCCATGGGAAATACATTCCAAGATCCCTGAATGTCTGAAACCATGAATAGAACTGAACCCTATATCTACTCTTTTTTCCTATACATACATACCTATAATAAAGTTTAATTTATAAATTAGTCACAGTAAGAGATTAACAATAACTATTAATAAAATAGAACAATTATAGCAATACTGTAATAAAAGTTATGTGAAGATTCTCTCTCTCTCTCTCTCTTTCTGTGTCTCCCAAAATACCTTAATATTTTCAGACCACAGTTGATTGCAGGTCATTTAAATTATGGATGCAGGGGCTACTTTAACTTATTATGTAGCAATAATAAACTAATACATAGTTCCCAAAAATACAGGAAAGAGAGAGAGAGGTTAATAGCTAAGAATTTTTCAACTGATAGACATGAATTCACAGACTCAAGATACTCTGTGAAACCCAAGCAAAATAAACATAATCAAAGCCACATCAAAGTAAAACTTCTGATAACCAAAAACAAAGAGAAAATCCTAAAGCATCCAGAAACAGAAGGCAACATATGATATCTTTTAAATGTTGGTGGTGGGGGGAATGAGGAGTAGCAGGAATCACTGCCAATCTAAAGTTCCATACCCAGTGAAAACAGTTTTCAAAATGGAGGTGAAATAATGTTCTTCAGGCAGAAGAAAAATAATCCCATATGAAAGAATGAAAATGCAAGGAAAAGGGTAAATATAAGTCAATATTGACTGTACAAAAGCCAAATTATAATAGCATATTTCATTTAAAACATATAAAAATACATATTAAAAATAACACAAAGACAGGAGGTCAGTAAATAAAATTAAAATATTCCAATGATATTTAAGCTGAATGAAAACCTGAAGCCTTGCTTCTTATAATCCTTAATCCTTTGGATGTGATTTACTTTCCTCTTAAGAGATAAATAGAATGAAGTTTCTGTTGAACCTCTGGAAGAATATTCCATATTGCTATTTTATAATGAAAACTACATCAGTTGCTGAAAGGAATCAGTCTTGGGGAGATCACAAAAAAAAGCCCAAGATTTATTTAATATCTATATAAAGAAATTTGAAGATCTTTGGAAGCATGGATAAGAAGAATACATGTGGTTCTCAATGAGGAAAAGCTACCCAGGAATATTATCAATATCAACAGCAGATATCTATTTTCAGTTTTAGTAGAGCTGTACTTTTCTAGAGAAACCTAAAAATCGTTAGAGGTATAGTATTTCCTACTACTCCTCTCACAAACTTTTGCATAAGTTTCATTGAAGAGCATCTAATTCTAACTTATGTTGGCCCTGATCATATTTTGAATAGGAACATTTAATCAGAATTTTTTCATACTTGACATATTTTAATTGAGAAAATATTTTTCAAAGGGGATTCCATTAACAGCATATAGGTACTTGATCATTTTTTGTATAGTGTATCTTATTTTAATTTTTATTTTGTTAAGATTATTTTTATTGGTATCGATCTTTTCCCATTTGAAATTGATGCTTATTCTATCCATTAATCGGTTCCATCCATATCACATTTTACTAATAGCTTCTACTTTGTAGGTTTTCTATCAAAGCCATTTTTTCTAGCAAGGCTAATTGTCCTATTAGGCAATTTCTTTCATACTGATTTATTCTTCTTTCAGTTTTCATTAAGTATCAAATGTTATTACACAGTTTGAGTGACTATTTTGTGGATTATTTCTAACACTGTTATTCCTCATGAATTAATTACTCCTTAGAGAAATATAAAGAAAACTATGAAGAGTTTCATGAAATAAAGTCTCTAAAAGAGATTCCCTAGAAAAAAAGGACACAGGGGTTAGCGCTATATCCTTCAGGGCCTGTTTAGCTCTTGAATATTCCACGGAATCAAAACATCAAGGTCAAACAGTTTTACTGTATACTGTGATGACATAGTGAGCATTTAAAAATAAAATGAAGGAGAGGAAGCGGTGTTATGGGATCTTTGGGGTGTCACTTTGGAGGCTGGAAATCTCTGTGGCTAATGCGCCTTTGCCCAAGTTCTTATCCTGTGTCCAGGAAGAATGAGGTAGGCAGACAAGTGGAAGGTTAACAAGAAGGAGAGGAGCTTTACTGAGTGTTACAACAGCTCAGAGGAGAACTGCAGTGGGTAGCTCCTCTCTGTAGGCAGGTCATCCTGTCCAGTGTTCAGCTCTCAGAAGAGAGGAGTCCCTCGAGAGGGTTGGTCCTCTCTGCAACTGGTCATCTCCATGTCTGCAGCTCTAAGCAGAGAGGGTAGCTCGTCTCTCTAGCTGGTCATCCTTCATTGCTCCATCCTCTCCTCTGCTCTGGCTGATCCCAGGGCTTTTATGGACCTCAGAGGGGAGGTAGTGCATGCTGATTTGTCCATGGGTGGCCATGGGCAGGCCAGAAAAGGCACCACAGCTCTTTGTTGCTCTCTCCCATTCACGAAGACTAGCCAGAGCAAGGAAAGAGAAACAGAATTTTCAAAGAATGGATCCATACTTCTATGCTATTTAAAAGGTGAAAGTTGGAGTAGATAGTCCACCATTTAGCTAAAAGCTTATTTATGCAACCTGGGATATTAAAAAATTAACCTCAACAAGTGGTAGAGTGGTCAACTGTTCTTCATGACAGAAGAAGAAAATGTGTTAGCAGGGTGGCAGAAAGCCCAGAGAAATAAGGGATTCTGATGGTAATGGCCCCACAGATGAGCACATAAGGGAATTTTTAAATAGCCTCAATTTACATAAATGCCAAAGGACAAACAGAAATAACATATATTCAAGTCACATGTGTTATTGCCCCATGAACCTCTAACTAACTCTCTCACTTTCCTGGATGTACTAACAAAAGCATACAAGTTAGGGTGACTTCTGATAAACCATAGAAGGACTAATTTCCACATCTAAATTAATGTGGAGCAGAAAGAGAGAAACAGCAAAAAGGTAGAGAGTAAACACTTTGGATTCTTCAGTAGAAGGAAAAACTGAGTGAAAGGTGACCAAAAGGATAGTATTCGTCAATCTCTACGTGTGGAAAAGATTGTGGCTTGAGGTTTCAGGGGATTGGGTTAAGCTTAGCTCTATGCTGCTGTTAAGTAGCATAGAGCTAAGACAAACTACATAGCAGAAGGTTCTCTCAGGCTGTTTCGTTCAACTTTGCTATGGCAAGAGGTAGATAAGAGTTCCCCATTGCTTTAAAACAATAAAGTTGGGATGATGTTATATATATATGTGTGTGTGTGTGTGTGTGTGTGTGTGTGTGTGTTTTGTTGTTGTTTTTATGAGATATGTTCTCACTCTGTCACCCAGGCTGGAGCGCAGTGGCACAATCATGACTCACCATAGCCTTGACCTCCCAGGCTCAGCCTCCCAAGTACCTGGGACTACAGTCATGCACCACCATGCACAGTTAATTTTTGTATGTTTTGTAGAGACAGGGTTTTGCCATGTTGCCCAGGCTGGTCCCAAACTCCTGGGCTCAAGTGATCCACCATTTTAGGCCTCCCAAAGTGCTGGGATTATAGGCATGAGCCACTACACCTGGCCCCATAGATGTGTTATTGAGGACTAAGCTCTGATTTTTTCTTTTTTTAAAACTTGCCCAAACTCCTATCTAAGGGATCTGGGGAGTCATGCCCTTCAAACCATAAATTCTCATCAGATGGGTTTTATTTAACCCTCTATATCATGACTAACTTTCTAATCTGACTCTGGCATAACATTAGGTAACAAAGAAAAAAATCAAAATATTTTACCTCAAAACATGTTTCTTTGCCATATTTTGAAATGGCCCTGCAAAGCAGTCCTTTGTGGGGGGAAATGTGCATCTGTAAAGAATCTCTATTAGCATAGCAAATAACATAACATTCCTTCCAGGCCTTTCCAATCCTGAAGAGGTTAACTGAGAGTCTAGCACCTTTTAAAAGGTCTGAATAGGAAACATTTGTCATCAGTTGTCTCTTAAGGTAGCCACTATGAGACTTCAAAAGAACCTTGGTCTCCACAGTCTTTCTTCTTAACCTGGACGTTTCCTTTCTATTGATCCCAAGTCTTTAGACAAACTCAACCAATTGTCGACCAGAAAATGTTTAAATTTACCTATAGCCTGGAAGCCCCACCCTAAAACCCTACCCCAGCTACCACCCTCCCCTCCCCTGTCTTCAAATTGTCCCACCTTTCTGGATCAAACCAATGTATTTCTCAAATGTATTTGATTGATGTCTCATGCCTCCCTAAAATGTATAATACCAAGCTTCACTGTGACCACCTTGGGCACACGTTCTCAGGACCTCCCAAGGTGTCACAGGCCATGGTCACTCATATCTGGCTGAGAACAAATATCTTCAAATATTTTACAGAGTTTGACTCTTTTCACTGACATTTTAATGTAGGAATATCTCTTTCATTCCCAATTTCCATAAGCTCTTTGTATTGTGGCAATATAAAACAAATTTTTGCTAGGCACAGTGACTCACATCTATAATCCCAGCAGCTTTGGAGGTGAGGCCAAGGCAGGTGGATCACTTGAACTTAGGCATTTAAGACCAGCTTGGGCAGCATGGCAAAACCCCATCTCTAAAAAAATTACAAAAATTAGCTGTGTGTGGTGGTGTGTGCCTATAGTTTCAACTATCCTGTAGGCTGAGGTGGGAGGATGGCTTGAGCTCAAGAGGTGGAGGTTGCAGTGAGCTGGGATCTCACCACCGCACTCCAGCCTGGGTGACAGAGTCAGACCTTGTCTTAAAAAATAAACACACACCATAAAAAAAAAACAAATTTTATTTTCTTGTCTTTAACACTTAAAAGGGAAAAATAAGAAAAAATAGGTTTTATAGAGAGTTGGAAAAAAATGTTAATAGCATCTACAAGTTGAACATTTCACTAAAGACGAAGAAGCATAAAAAATAATAATTATAATATGATGAAAATATAAATGTATAACAAAACATAATAATTATAAAAAATAGTTACCTTTTTTTGGTTTCGTGCTTTAGAATATGTACACCCTGCAAAGCAGGGAGAAAAATATTCAATATCATCTCTTCCACATATAGAAGAATAAATTGAAGATGAGCATCGACATTTTTCATTGCAAGGAGCTGTGAGGTTTCCCAGCTGCCCGGTTCTATAAAAACAAGATTGAATGTAATCATATTACCATTGTTTTATAATTATTGATGCAAATGACAAGATATCAGTGAGATCCATAAAATATGCTTATTGAAATAATTTCTTTTTTTAACAGCTTTACTGAGGTCTGAGGTACAATAGACTGCATATACTTAGACTAAAATTTGAAAATTTTTGATATGTGTATACACTTGTGAAATCATCACCAAAATCATGCCAACAAACATAATAATCAAAAGTTTATTTATAACAAACATAATAATCAAAAAAAACCCCAAAAGTTTCCTTGTGTCCCTTGGTAATTTCCCCACTCCCTGGCATACAGTCATCTACTTTCTGTTACTATTCACTTGTTTGAATTTCCTAAGTGTTTATGAAATAGAATCATACAATATGTCTGGTTTCTTTGGCTTCTTTCATGCAGCTGGTCTTTATTTGGTCTTTGTATGGTCATATGCTTCCACATCTCTTGGGTAAATATTAAGAAATAGAATGTTTGCATCATGCAGTAGGTGTTCACTTAACTTTTTAAGAAACTGTCAGTTTTTCTCTTGGGTAAATATTAAGAAATAGAATGTTTGCATCATGCAGTAGGTGTTCACTTAACTTTTTAAGAAACTGTCAGTTTTTCTCTTGGGTAAATATTAAGAAATAGAATGTTTGCATCATGCAGTAGGTGTTCACTTAACTTTTTAAGAAACTGTCAGTTTTTCAGAACTGTTGTGATATTTTACATTTCCATGAGCAGTGTATAAGAGTTTCGTTTGTTCTCCTCACCAACACTTGGTATGGTCTCTTTTTAAAAAAATGTTAGACATTTTAACAGGGGTGTAGTAGTTTCACATTTTGGGTTTTAATAGGCATTTTGCTAGTGACAAATGATGTCGATCATCTTTCCATGTATTTCTTTTCAAACTGTATTTTTTATTAAATATCTGTTCAAATCATTTGCCTATTTTGTTGGATTGCTTATTTTTTAATATTCTGGAAGTAATTTTTTGTTAGATATATTATTTTCCAATAGTTTTTCACATTCTATGGCTTGCTTTTTCATACCATAAACAAGTTCTTTCTAACAGTAGTTTTTAAATTTTTGACAAGTTTCAATTTATCAATTCATTTTTTTCTGGATTATGTGTTTGATGTCACATCTAAAAGATACTTGCCTAATGCAAGATCAAAAACATTTTCTCTTATATTTTTGGAGTTTTATACTTTATATTTACATCTATAATTCATTTTGAACTAATTATTTTATATAGTGCAAGATGTGAATTCAAATTCATTCATTTGCATGTGGATATCTATCCAGCATAATTTCTTAAAATTATTGGAGCAAGACAAAATTGCCCACTTTTAGCAGTCCTATTCAAAATAGTACTGGAAGTCCTAGCCAGAGCAACCAGGAAAGAGAAAGAGAATAAAAGGCTTCCAAATTGGAAAAGAGAAAGTCAAATTATCCCTGATCATTGATGATACAATCTTAGATCTAGAAAAACCTAAAGACGCCATCAAAAATCTCTTAGATTTGATAAATGAATCCAGTAAAGTTTCAGTGTAGAAAATTAACATACAAAATTAGTAACATTTTTATACACCAATAAAAATCTAGCTGAGAACAAGCCAGGCCGAGCACGATGGCTCGTGCCTGTAATGCTAGCACTTTGGGAGGTCGGGGCAGGCGGATTGTCTGAGCTCAGGAGTTTCTGACCGGCCTGGGCAACACAGTGAAACCCCATCTCTACTTAAAATGCAAAAAAACAGCCAGGCGTGGTGGCATGCACCTGTACTCCCAGCTACTTAGCAGGCTGAGGCAGGAGAATTGCTTGAACCAGGTAAGTGGAGGTTGCAGTGAGCTGAGATTGTACCACGGCACTGCAGCCTCGGCAAAAAGAGTGAAACTCCATCTCAAAGTAAGTAAGTAAATAAATAAATAAATAAATAAGGCAAGCTTGTTTACAATAGGTCCAAAAAGTAAAATACCTAGGAATATATTAAACTAAGAAGGTGAAAGATCTCTATAAGAAAAGAAAATTACAAGAAAGTAATTGTTGATGACACAAACAAATGGAAAAACTTTCCATACTCATGGATCAGAAGAATTAATCTTGTTAAAATGATTTTACTGCCCAAAGCAATCTACATATTAAATAAAATCCCTATCAAAATATCAGCATCATTTTTTATAGAATTTTTTAAATCCTAAAATGCATATACAAGCAAAACTAGAAGCCCAAATAGCAAATGTAATTCTAAGCAAAAGGAACAAAATTGGAGGTATCACATTATCCAACTTCAAATTACATTTTAAGACTACAGTAACCAAAACAGCATTGTAGTGGTATAAAAATAGACCCATATGTCAATGAAATAGAACAGAAAACCCAGAAGAAAAGCCACATATTTACAGCCAACTGATCTTTGACAAAGTTAGCTGGGATATACATTTAGAGAAAGGATACCCTTTTCAATATATGATGCTGGGAAAATTGGATTGTTATGAAAATGGACCCCTGTCTGTCACGATATACAAAAAGCACTCAACATGGATTAAAGACTTAAATATAATTCTCCAAACTTCAAAAATACCAGAAGAAAACATAGGAAAAATTCTTTCAGACATTGGTCTAGGCAAAGAATTCATGATTGATACCTCAAAAACACCAGCAACCAAACAAAAATAGACAAATGGGACTTAATTAAACTAAAAAGCTTTTGCACAGCAAAAGATGTAATCAACAGAGTGAACAAACAACCTGCAGTTTGGGAGAAAACATTTTCAAGCTATCCATCCAACAGAGACTAATATCCAGAATATGTAAGGAACTCAAACAGCTAAACAAAAACCCCCAGAAATAATTTCACTGAAAGAGGGCAAATGACATGAATAGACATTTTTCAAAAGAAAACATACAAATAGCCAACAGGTGTATGATAAATGCTTAACATCATTAATCATCAAACAAATGCAAATCCAAGCCATAATGAAGTATGATGTTATGCTAGTCAGAATGGCTATTTTTAAAAAGTTAAAAAATAACAGATGTTAGAAAAGATATGGAGAAAAGGGAATGCTTCTACACTGTTGGTGGGAATGTAAATTAGTACAACTTCTATGAAAAACAGTATGACGTTTTCTCAAAAACTAAAAAATATAACTACCGAAGATGGCCGAATAGGAACAGCTCCCCGGTCTACAGCTCCCAGCGTGAGTGACGCAGAAGACGGGTGATTTCTGCATTTCCATCTGAGGTACCAGGTTCATCTCATTAGGGAGTGCCAGACAGTGGGCACAGGTCAGTGGGTACAGTGCACCGTGCGCAAGCCAAAGCAGGGTGAGGCATTGCTTCACTCGGGAAGTGCAAGGGGTCAGGGAGTTCCCTTTCCTAGTCAAAGAAAGGGGTAACAGACGGCACCTGGAAAATCAGGTCACTCCCACCCGAATACTGTGCATTTAGGATGGGCTTAAAAAACGACGCACCAGGAGATTATATCCTGCACCTGGCTCTGAAGGCCCTGCGCCCATGGAGTCTTGCTGATTGCTAGCACAGCAGTCTGAGATCAAACTGCAAGGCAGCAGTGAGGCTGGGGGAGGGGCGCCCGCCATTGCCCAGGCTTGCTTAGGTAAACAAAGCAGCTGGGAAGCTCAAACTGGGTGGAGCCCACCACAGCTCAAGGAGGCCTGCCTGCCTCTGTAGGCTCCACCTCTGGGGGCAGGGCACGACAAACAAAAAGATAGCAGTAACCTCTGCAGACTTAAATGTCCCTGTCTGACAGCTTTGAAGAGAGCAGTGGTTCTCCCAGCACACAGCTGGAGATCAGATAATGGGCAGACTGCCTCCTCAAGTGGGTCCCTGACACCTGACCCCCGAGCAGCCTAACTGGGAGGCAGCCCCCAGTAGGGGCAGACTGTCACCTCAGACGGTCGGGTACTCCTCTGAGACAAAACTTCCAGAGGAACGATCAGACAGCAGCATTCATGGATCATGAAAATCCGCTGTTCTTCAGCCACTGCTGCTGGTACCCAGGCAAAGAGGGTCTGGAGTGGACTTCTAGCAAACTCCAACAGACCTGCAGCTGAGGGTCCTGTCTGTTAGAAGGAAAACTAACAAACAGAAAGGACATCCACACAAAAAACCCATCTGTACATCACCATCATCAAAGACCGAAAGGAGATAAAACCACAAAGATGGGGAAAAAACAGAGCAGAAAAACTGGAAACTCTAAAAAGCAGAGCGCCTTTCCTCCTCCAAAGGAATGCAGCTCCTCACCAGCAACAGAACAAAGCTGGACGGAGAATGACTTTGACGAGCTGAGAGAAGAAGGCTTCAGACGATCAAACTACTCCGAGCTACAGGAGGAAATTCAAACAAAAGGCAAAGAAGTTGAAAACTTTGAAAAAAATTTAGACGAATGTGTAACTAGAATAACCAATACAGAGAAGTGCTTAAAGGAGCTGATGGAGCTGAAAGCCAAGGCTTGAGAACTACGTGAAGAATGCAGAAGCCTCAGGAGCCGATGCAATAAACTGGAAGAAAGGGTATCAGTGATGGAAGATGAAATGAATGAAATGAAGTGAGAAGGGAAGTTAAGAGAAAAAAGAATAAAAAGAAATGAACAAAGCCTCCAAGAAATATGGGATTATGTGAAAAGACCAAATCTATGTCTGATCAGTGTACCTGAAAGTGACGGGGAGAATGGAACCAAGTTGGAAAACACTCTGCAGGATATTATCCAGGAGAACTTCCCCAATCTAGCAAGGCAGGCCAACATTCAGATTCAGGAAATACAGAGAACGCCACGAAGATACTCCTCGAGAAGAGCAACTCCAAGACACATAATTGTCAGATTCACCAAAGTTGAAATGAAGGAAAAAATGTTAAGGGTAGCCAGAGAGAAAGGTCGGGTTACCCACAAAGGGAAGCCCATCAGACTAACAGCGGATATCTCGGCAGAAACTCTACAAGCCAGAAGAGAGTGGGGGCCAATATTCAACACTCTTAAAGAAAAGAATTTTCAACCCAGAATTTCATATCCAGCCAAACTAAGCTTCATAAGTGAAGGAGAAATAAAATCCTTTACAGACAAGCAAATGCTGAGAGATTTTGTCACCACCAGGCCTGCCCTAAAAGAGCTCCTGAGGGAAGCTCTAAACATGGAAAGGAACAACCGGTACCAGCCACTGCAAAATCATGCCAAATTGCAAAGACTATCGAGGCTAGGAATAAACTGCATCAATTAACGAGCAAAATAACCAGCTAACATCATAATGACAGGATCAAATTCACACATAACAATATTAACTTTAAATGTAAATGGACTAAATGCTCCAATTAAAAGACACAGACTGGCAAATGGGATAAAGAGGCAAGACCCATCAGTGTGCTGTATTCAGGAAACCCATCTCACGTGCAGAGACACACATAGGCTCAACATAAAAGGATGGAGGAAGATCTACCAAGCAAATGGAAAACAAAAAAACGCAGGGGTTGCAATCCTAGTCTCTGATAAAACAGACTTTAAACCAACAAAGATCAAAAGAGACAAAGAAGGCCATTACATAATGGTAAAAGGATCAATTCAACAAGAAGAGCTAACTATCCTAAATATATATGCACCCAATACAGGAGCACTCAGATTCATAAAGAAAGGCCTGAGTGACCTACAAAGAGACTTAGACTCCCACACAATAATAATGGGAGACTTTAACACCCCACTGTCAACATTAGACATATCAACGAGACACAAAATTAACAAAGATACCCAGGAATTGAACTCAGCTCTGCACCAAGCGGATCTAATAGATATCTACAGAACTCTCCACCCCAAATCAACAGAATATACATTTTTTTCAGCACCACACCACACCTATTCCAAAATTGACCACATAGTTGGAAGTAAAGTTCCCCTCAGCAAATGTAAAAGATCAGACATTATAACAAACTGTCTCTCAGACCACAGTGCAATCAAACTAGAACTCAGGATTAAGAAACTCACTCAAAACTGCTCAACTACATGGAAACTGAACAACCTGCTCCTGAATGACTACTGGGTACATAACAAAATGAAGGCAGAAATAAAGATGTTCTTTGAAACCAACAAGAACAAAGACACAACATACCAGAATCTCTGGGACACATTCAAGGCAGTGTGTAGAAGGAAATTTATAGCGCAGCACTAAATGCCCACAAGAGAAAGCAGGAAAGATCCAAAATTGACACCCTAACATCACAATTAAAAGAACTAGAAAAGCAAGAGCAAACACATTCAAAAGCTAGCAGAAGGCAAGAAATAACTAAAATCAGAGCAGAACTGAAGGAAATAGAGACACAAAAAACCCTTCAAAAAATTAATGAATCCAGGAGCTGGTTTTTTAAGAGGATCAACAAAACTGATAGACCACTAGCAAGATTAATAAGGAAGAAAAGAGAGAAGAATCAAATAGATGCAATAAAAAATGATAAAGGGGTTATCACCACCGATCCAACATAATTACAAACTACCATCAGAGAATACTAGAAACACCTCTACGCAAATAAACTAGAAAATCTAGAAGAAATGGATAAATTCCTCAACACATACACCCTCCCAAGACTAAACCAGGAAGAAGTTGAATCTCTGAATAGACCAATAACAGGCTCTGAAATTGTGGCAATAATCAATAGCTTACCAACCAAAAAGAGTCCACAACCAGATGGATTCACAGCCGAATTCTACCAGAGGTACAAGGAGGAACTGGTACCATTCCTTCTGAAACTACTCCAATCAATAGAAAAAGAGGGAATCCTCCCTAACTCATTTAATGAGGCCAGCATCATCCTGATACCAAAGCCGGGCAGAGACACAACCAAAAAAGAGAATTTTAGACCAATATCCTTGATGAACATTGATGCAAAAATCCTCAATAAAATACTGGCAAACCGAATCCAGCAGCACATCAAAAAGCTTATCCACCATGACCAAGTGGGCTTCATCCTTGGGATGCAAGGCTGGTTCAATATATGCAAATCAATAAACGTAATCCAGCATATAAACAGAATCAAAGACAAAAACCACATGATTATCTCAATAGATGCAGAAAAGGCCTTTGACAAAATTCAACAACCCTTCATGCTAAAAACTCTCAATAAATTAGGTATTGATGGTATATATCTCAAAATAATAAGAGCTATCTATGACAAATCCACAGCCAATATCATACTGAATGGGCAAAAACTGGAAGCATTCCCTTTGAAAACTGGCACAAGACAGGGATGCCCTCTCTCACCACTCCTATTCAAAATAGTGTTGGAAGTTCTGGCCGGGGCAATCAGGCAGGAGAAGGAAATAAACGGTATTCAGTTAGGAAAAAAGGAAGTCAGATTGTCCCTTTTTGCAGATGACATGATTGTATATCTAGAAAACCCCATTGTCTCAGCCCAAAATCTCCTTAAGCTGGTAAGCAACTTCAGCAAAGTCTCAGGATACAAAATCAATGTACAAAAGTCACAAGCATTCTTATACACCAATAACAGACAAACAGAGAGCCAAATCATGAGTGAACTCCCATTCACAATTGCTTCAAAGAGAATAAAATACCTAGGAATCCAACTTACAAGGGACGTGAAGGACCTCTTCAAGGACAACTACAAACCACTGCTCAATGAAATAAAAGAGGATACAAACAAATGGAAGAACATTCCATGCTCACGGGTAGGAAGAATCAATATCGTGCAAATGGCCATACTGCCCAAGGTAATTTATAGATTCAATGCCATCCCTATCAAGCTACCAATGACTTTCTTCACAGAATTGGAAAAAACTACTTTAAAGTTCATATGGAACCAAAAAAGAGCCCACATCGCCAAGTCAATCCTAAGCCAAGATAACAAAGCTGGAGGCATCACGCTACCTGACTTCAAACTATACTACAAGGCTACAGTAACCAAAACAGCATGGTACTGGTACCAAAACAGAGATATAGATCAATGGAACAGAACAGAGCCCTCAGAAATAATGCCACATATCTACAACCATCTGATCTTTGACAAACCTGAGAAAAACAAGAAATGGGGAAACAATTCCCTATTTAATAAATGGTGCTGGGAAAACTGGCTGGCCATATGTAGAAAGCTGAAACTGGATCCCTTCCTTACACCTCATACAAAAATTAATTCAAGATGGATTAAAGACTTAAACGTTAGACCTAAAACCATAAAAACCCTAGAAGAAAACCTAGGCATTACCATTCAGGACATAGGCATGGGCAAGGACTTCATGTCTAAAACACCAGAAACAATGGCAACAAAAGCCAAAATTGACAAATGGGATCTAATTAAACTAAAGAGCTTCTGCACAGCAAAAGAAACTACCATCAGAGTGAACAGGCAACCTACAAAATGGGAGAAAATTTTCACAACCTACTCATCTGACAAAGGGCTAATATCCAGAATCTGCAATGAACTCCAACAAATTTACAAGAAAAAAAACAGACAACCCCATCAAAAAGTGGGCGGAGGACATGAACAGACACTTCTCAGAAGAAGACATTTATGTAGCCAAAAAAACACATGAAAAAATGCTCACCATCACTGGCTATCAGAGAAATGCAAATCAAAACCACAATGAGATATCATCTCACACCAGTTAGAATGGCAATCATTAAAGAGTCAGGAAACAATGGGTGCTGCAGAGGATGTGGAGAAATAGGCACTTTTACACTGTTGGTGGGACTGTAAACTAGTTCAACCATTGTGGAAGTCAGTGTGGCGATTCCTCAGGGATCTAGAACTAGAAATACCATTTGACCCAGCCATTCTATTACTGGGTATATACCCAAAGGACTATAAATCATGCTGCTATAAAGACACATGCACACGTATGTTTATTGTGGCACTATTCACAATAGCAAAGACTTGGAACCAACCCAAATGTCCAACAATGATAGACTGGATTAAGGAAATGTAGCACATATACACCATGGAATACTATGCAGCCATAAAAAATGATGTGTTCATGTCTTTGTATGGACATGGATGAAATTGGAAATCATCATTCTCAGTAAACTATCGCAAGAACAAAAAACCAAACACTGCATATTCTCACTCATAGGTGGGAATTGAACAGTGAGAACACATGGACACAGGAAGGGGAACATCACACTCTGGGGACTGTTGTGGGGTGGGGGGAGTGGGGAGGGATAGCTTTAGGAGATATACCTAATGCTAAATGACGAGTTAATGAGTGCAGCACACCAGCATGGCACATGTATACATATGTAACTAACCTGCACGTTGTGCACATGTACCCTAAAACTTAAAGTATAATAATAATAAAATTAAAATATATATATATATTACTACCATTCAATCTAGTACTCTCACTATTGGGTATCTATCGAAAGAAAAATAACATAATATATCAAAAAGATATCTGTATTTATTTATAGCAGCAAGATTCACAATAGCAAAGATATGAAATCATCCTAAATATCCATCAACAGATGATTGAATTTAAAAATGTGATATATAAATATTTATATATACATATATATACACACATTGAATACTATTTAGTCATAAGAAAAAAATGAAATAATGTCTTTTATGGCAACATAGATGAAACAGGAAGTCATTAGCTTAAGTGAAACAAGCCAGACACAGACAGACAAATATCACATGTTCTGTCATAAGTGGGAGCTAAAACTTGTATACCCATAATTGTAGAGAGTGGAATGATAGACCGTGGAGACTCAGAAAGGTAAGGAGATGGGAGGGTGATAGACAATGAGAAATTACTTAATGCATATAATGTATATTATTTGGGTGATAGATACCCTAAAAGCCCTGACTTGACCACTTATCTCACCTATGCCTGTAACAAAATTGCAATCATACCCCACAAATTTATGCAAATAAAAAATATATTAAAAATGTACTGAGATTGGTTTTGCAACCCGGAATATGCTCCAACTGGTAGCCATTACATGCGTGCATGAATAGAATGTGTATTGTTATGTGGGCCATTTCTATAAATGTCAATTAAGACAGTTGGCAGTATGGTTCAAACCAGAATTTTTTGATCTACTTCTGACCACTGATTTTTTTGGTCTACTTTTTCTATTTATTGTTGAGTCTTCTTCTATCCATTATCTGACTATAGCTGTAAATGTCTTCATTTCTCCATGCAGTGTTTTTTTTTTTTTTTGCTCTACATGCAGTTAATACATACTTAGGATTGTTATGTATTCCTGATGAATTGGTAATTTTATCATTATGTAATGATCTTCTTTATTCCTGCTAATATTCTTTGCTCTCAAAACTACTTGATCTGGTATTATACTCCAGCTTTCTTTTGATTGTTGTTAATAAGATACATCTTTTCCCATTCTTTCTGCTTCATATACTACTATCTATATTTGAAATGCTTTTATAAAATACAGCATATATAGTTGGGTCTTCTTTTTTTTTTTCAAAATAAAGATTATCTCCTTTTTAACTGAGATGTTCAGCTATGTACATTTAATGTGATTACTAATATGGTTAGGTTTAAATCTACCCTCTTTTTGTTTCCCATTTGTCCTATCTCTTTTTGTTCACTTTTTCCTTTTTTTCTGCCTAATTTGGGATTAAATATCTATTTTTTAATAATTTCATTTTAACTATGTTGATTTATGTGTTGTGACTCTGTTATTTTAGTGATTGCATCAAGATTTATAGTATACATTTTTAACTTAACACAGTCTACCAACATGTGCTATTATAGCATTTCATGTAAACCCATATTACATATTTTTCTGTTTTAAATAATTATTTTCAAAGAGACAAATAATAATTTTAAAAATGTATATTTATCCACATAGTTAACATTTTTATTGCTCTTCTTTCCTTTATGTTGATTCATATTTACATCTGGTATCATTTATTTCTGACTGAAAGACTTCCTTTAACATTTTATGTAGTGTGGGTCAGGAGTTAAGACCAGCCTGGCCAACATGGTGAACCCTGTCTCTACTAAAAATACAAAAATTAGCTGGGTGTGGTGGAGGTTACATGCCTGTAATCCCAGCTACTAGGAGGCTGAGGTGGGAGAATCACTTGAACCCGGAAGGTGGAGGTTGCAGTGGGCTGAGATTGTGCCACTGCACTCCAGCTTGGGTGACAAGAGCAAAATTCCATCAAAAAAAAAAAAAATTACGTACTTATTTTGTCTAAAATTATTTCTCCTTCATTTTTTTGACAGATATTCTGGCTTGATATAAAATTACAGGTGACTTTGTTTTTAGGACTTTAAAAATATTACTCCACTGTCTTCTTACCTGCATTTGTTTCTGATAAAAATACGCCATTACCCTTATCTCTGGACCTTTATATGTAAAGTATATGTATATGTATAAAGTATATGTATATACATATACTTTTTGCTAATTATTGCTAATTTTAAGATTTGCTTTATATCACTTATTTTGAATAATTTGATTACAATGTGTTATGGTGTAATGTTTTTCATGTTTCTTGTACCAAAGTTTTGCTGAGTTTTTAACATGTTTATAGTTTATTTTTATATGAAATTTGAAAAATTTTGGCCATAATATCTTGAAATATTTTTCTTTCTCCAGATGCCCTCCTTTGGGGACTTCAGTTACACATGCAATGGCCATCTGAAGCTGTTCAATTCATTGACATTTTGTTAATTTTTATTAATTCTATTTTCACTCTGTTTTCTGTTGGTTAATTATTGCTACTGATATGAAGTTCACTTATCATTTATATTTTATAGCTTTGGATCATATTATCTCTCTATGACACAGCTTGTTGGCTGACCACACTAACCCAGTTAAGAGACCAAATTAACTGCTGGCCAGGCCATAGTACTTTAGAAAGGCCTCTGCTCCTAGGTCCTAGCCTTACACAGATGTTAATTGCGAACCAGGATTCACCAGGATTCCTTTACCTAGCACACTCTAAACTCTATCTCCTATCTACAGAGCTTCACAATATGGCTGGAATTCTTCCCTGATTTTCATGGGATTTCTTCTTGATTTTAGCCTCCTAGCTTCATAATACAGCAAATTTCTTGAGTTATAAGCCAGCAGAGTGTTGCATCATTTGTTTACCTCTCTCTTCTCTCTGATACCATGGCCTTTCTATGTACTAATTTTTTTCTCTTTAGACTCATATATCTATTAAAATTCTTGTAATCTTACTAGATGCTTTTGCCCAAACTCGTCACCCAAATTCTCAGCTTGTTGCCAATGTTCAGAATCAGCAAATACCCTCAGGGAAAAAGTGGCTGCAAAAAGTTGCCCCTCCTCTCCATGGTTTGCCTTTTCCCAGGATTTTGGCCTTTAAATTCCTAGTTGCCTAAATAACTCTTTGATTCCTTTAACCAAATCTTTTAAAACTGTATTCAGCTTTTCTAGTTATTCTCAGTGAGAAGACTGATCTGCCATAAGCTAATTCATTGTTGCTGGAAGTAGAAGTCTTAAACTCTTATTTTACTTGTTCAGTCCTTTGCTTTCCAATTCCAGTTTTGTTCTTTAGTATTTAATATCAAACTTTGCCCAGTTCTTCGAATTTTGGCATGTTTAGCTTAAATGAGATATTACCCATGCATACCTTCAGATGAACTTTAGTTTCATTCTTTGATGTCTATAAGAAGGCAGACAACCAATTCAGAAACACAATGTAAGACTGGCTTTGCACAGACAGTTAGTACTGTCTCCTAGTTGCTACCCACTCTAATACAAAACTTTATTTCTAGGTTCCAAACCTCTTCAATGTGTTTTTTCTTCATTACTTTATGAATGCATAAACAGTCATATAAAAAGATACCATTATAATATTTGTGCCTTACTATGAAAGTTTAAACTGTACTTTATATTTCTTTTATGTGTTCGATAATTCCAATAATTATATGAACATATAAGGGTTACTGGATAGATAATTATTAATTGCCTGAGGAATATGCTGTAGGATTTTGGTGTAAAACTCTAATATACAAGACTGCATTTACCCATCATAATCTTCATTGATCCCAGCAAATTGCACTGGATTACAGCGTACAAAAATAATAAACACAAGCAGTATAAGTGATATCACAGATGTAACCATTATAAATCTCATAAGGGCTTTACAAGACGTTTCTAATGTGGAAACAATGACACCTCCCAGAAGCTGGCCAAGTGCACCTCCTGGAATTAAAACAAGTCCTAAAAAAAAGGAGGAGAAAAACACAGTTAAAAATAATCAGCTGACAGTACAGATAATACATACATTGATACAATTTCCTTTGCTCTAAACATATAGCAAACATGTATTTAAACTAAAAGACAACATACATCTAATAGCTGTACATCAAAGCTAAATAGCTTGATGAACCCGAACCTTAATAGAAACAAAAACCTGTCAGTAGGGCTGAAGCCATAGGCCTACTGACTTTAGGGCAGTGATGGTGAAGTTTTGGTCCTTTATAGTAATGTCATCAAGGACAAACCGGGAACTTAGTCCATGCAAAATGGAAGACGAGAGCTGTCTTATTGAGAGCTATTATTAACAAGCTTCCTGGATTTATAACTTATCACAAGAGACAGGATTATACTGACAAAAGTTCATAGAGATTTGTTAACAAGAATTGAACCAAGCCACCCATTAGTTCTACAAACGAACGTTCAATATTAATAATCTCACAACAAAGTGGGACTCTAGAAGAGCCATTAAAAGACACTGTTTTCTATCCAAGAGTAAGGAATTAGAAACAAGTAAGCAAAAGAAAGAGAAAAAGGAGGTGGAGGAGGAGGAGGAGCAGGAGAAATATAGTCAGAAGACAATCAGATGAGATAGCACAGTAAATTCATACATTGATGCAATTCCCTGTAATCCAAATATATAATACTGTTAGATCTAAATATGAATTTAACAAGAAAAACATAGGATTAAAAACAACAAAAAAATCCCATTAACACTAGATTAAATTTATATAAGTGCCTGACGAAGACTTGAAAATAAACAATTTTAGAATGCTTAGAAAGATAAATGATATAAAGAGCTCCAGTCTGCAGCTCCCAGAGAGACCAATGCAGAAGGCGAGTGATTTCGGCATTTCCAACTGAGGTACCCGGTTTATCTCACCGGGACTCATTAGATAGCAGGTGTAGCCCATGGAGGCCGAGCAGAAGCAGGGTAGGGAATCACCTCACCCAAGAAGCAGAAGGGGCTGGGGAACTCTCTCCCTTAGCCAAGGGAAGCTGTGAGGGACTGTACCATGAGGGACGGTGCTATCTGGCCCAGTTACTATGCTTTTCCCATGGTTTTGGCAACCCACAGATAAGGAGATTCCCTCGGGTGCCTACACCACCAGGGCCCTGGGTTTCAAGCACAAAACTGGGCTGCCATTTGGGCAGACAATGGGCTAGCTGCAGGAGTTTTTTTTTTCATACCCCAGTGGCACCTGGAACCCCAGTGAGACAGAACTGTTCACTCCCCTGGAAATGCAGCCGAAGCCAGGGAGCCAAGTGGTCTTGCTCAGCAGGTCCCACTCCCATGGAGCCGAGAAAGCTAAGATCCACTGGCTTGAAATTCTTGCTGCCAACACAGCAGTCTGAAGTCAACCTAAGATGCTTGAGCTTGGTGGGGGAAGGGGCATCTGCCATTACTGAGGCTTGAGTAGGCAGTTTTCCCCTCACAGTATAAACAAAGCCGATGGGAAGTTTGAACTGGTGGAACCCCCCACAGCACGGCAAAGCCAATGTAGCCAGACTGCCTTTCTTGATTCCCCCTCACTGGGCAGGGCATCCTTGAAAGAAAAGCAGCAGCCCCAGTCTAGGGCTTATAGGTAAAACTCCCATCTCCTTGGGACAGAGCACCTGGGGGAAGGGGCGGCTGTGGGTGCAGCTTCAGCAGACTTAAACATTCCTGCCTGCTGCCTCTGAAGAGAGTAGCAGATCTCCCAGCACAGTGCTCGAGCTCTGCTAAGGGAATGACTGCTTCCTCAAGTGGGTCCCTGACTCCCATGCCTCCTGACTGGAAGACACCTCCCAGCAGGGGTCAGCAGACACTTCATACAGGAGAGCTCCAGCTGGCATTTGCCAGGTGTCCATCTGGGACAAAGCTTCCAGAAAAGGAGCAGGCAGCAATCTCTGCTGCTCTGCAGCCTCCGCTGGTGATACCCAGGCAAACAGGGTCTGGAGTGGACCTCCAGCAAACTCCACTAGAACTCCTGTAGAAGAGGAGCCTTACTGTTAGAAGAAAAGCTAACAAACAGAAAGCAATAACATCAACATCCACAAAAAAGATGCCCATGCAAAAACCCCATCCAAAGGTCATCAGCATCAAAGATCAAAGGTAGATAAATCCATAAAGATGAGGAAAAACCAGTGCGAAAAGGCTGAAAATTCCCAAAACCAGAATGCCTCTTCTCCTCCAAAGGATCACAACTCCTCACCAGCAAGGGAACACAAATGGACAAAAAATGAGTTTCACAAATTGACAGAAGTAAGCTTCAGAAGGTAGGTAATAACAAACTCCTCTGAGCTAAAGGAGCATGTTCTAACCCAATGCAAGGAAGCTAAAAACCTTGATAAATGGTTACAGGAGCTGCTAACTAGAATAACCAGTTTAGAAAAGAACATAAATGATCTGATGGAGCTGAAAAACACAGCACGAGAACTTTGTGAAGCACACACAAGTAACAATAGCTGAATTGATCAAGTGGAAGAAAGGATATCAGAGATTAAAGATCAACTTAAGGATGTAAAGCATGAAGACAAGATTAGAGAAAAAGGAATGAACAAAGCCTAAAAGAAATATGGGACTATATGAAAAGACCAAATCTATGATTGATTGGTGTACCTGAAAGTGATGGGGAGAATGGACCCAGGTTGGAAAACACACTGCAGGATATTATCCAGGAGAACTTCCCCAACCTAGCAAGACAGGCCAACATTCAAATTCAGGAAATACAGAGAACACCACTAAGATACTCCATGAGAAGAGCAACCCCAAGACACATAATTGTCAGATTAATCAAGGTTGAAACAAAGCAAAAAATGTTAAGGGCAGCTAGAGAGAAAGGTCAGGTTACCTACTAAGGGAAGCCCATCAGACTAAGAGCAGATCTCTCTGTAGAAATCCTACAAGCCAGAAGATAGTGGGGGCCAATATTCAACATTCTTAAAGAAAGTAATTTTAAACCCAGAATTTCATATCCAGCCAAACTAAGCTTCATAAGTGAAGGAGAAATAAAATTCTTTACAGACAAGCAAATGCTGAAGGGTTTTGTCACCACCAGGACTGCCTTACAAGAGCTCCTGCAGGAAGCACTAAATATGGGAAGGAAAAACTAGTACTAGCCACTGCAAAAACACCAAAATATCATGACCAACAACACTAATGTGCAAAATAACCAGCTATCATCATGATGACAGGATCAAATTCACACATAACAATATTAACTTTAAATGTAAATAGGCTAAATATCCTAATTAACAGACACAGAATGGCAAATTGGAAAAAGAGTCAAGACCCTTCAGTGTGCTGTATTCAGGAGACCCATCTCATGTGCAAAGACACACATAGGCTCAAAATAAAGGGATAGAGGAATATTTGCCAAGCAAATGGAAAGAAGAAAAAAAAGCAGTGGTTGCAATCCTAGTCTCTGATAAAACAGACTTTAAACCAACAAAGATCAAAAAAGCCAAAGAAGGGCATTACACGTTGGTAAAGGGATCAATGCAACAAGAGCTAGCTATCCTAAATATATATGCACCCAATACAAGAGCACCAAGATTCATAAAACAAGTTCTTAGAGACCTACAAAGAGACTTAGACCCCCACACAATAATAGTGGGACACTTCAACACCCCACTGTCAATATTAGACAGATCAACGAGATAGAAAATTAACAAGGATATTCAGGACTTGAACTCAGCTCTGGACCAAGCTGATCTAATAGACAACTACAGAACTCTTCACCCCAAATTAACAGAATATACATTCTTCTCAGTGCCACACAGCACTTATTCTAAAATTGACGACATAACTAGAAGTAAAACACTCCTCAGCAATGCAAAAGAATGAAAATCATAGCAAACAGTCTCTCAGACCAAAGTGCAACCAAATTAGAACTCAGGATTAAGAAACTCACTCAGAACTGCATAACTACATTGAAACTGAACAACCTGCTCCAGAATGACTACTAGGTAAATAACAAAATTAAGGCAGAAATAAATAAGTTCTTTAAAACCAATGAGAACAAAGACAAGGTACCAGAATCTCTGGGACACAGCTAAAGCAGTGTTTAGAGTAAAATTTATAGCACTAAAATGCCCACAGGAGAAAGCAGGAAAGATCTAAAATTGACACCATAACATTGCAATGAAAAGAACTGGAGAAGCAAGAGCAAACAAATTCAAAAGCTAGCAGAAGACAAGACATAACTAAGATCAGAGCAGAACTGAAGGATACAGAGACACAAAAAGCCCTTCAAAAAAATCAATGAATCGAGGAGCTAGTATTTTGAAAAGATTAACAAACTAGATAGACTGCTAGCCAGACTAATAAAAAAGAAAAGAGGGAAGAATCAAATAGACACAATAAAAAATGATAAAAGGATGTCACCACTGATCTCACAATAATACAAACTACATTCAGAGAATACTATAAACACTTCTATGCAAATAAAGTAGAAAATCGAGAATAAGTTGATAAATTCCTGGACACATACACCCTCCCAAGACTAAACCAGGAAGAAGTTGAATCCCTGAGTAGGCCAGTAACAAGTTCTGAAATTGAGGCAGTAATTAGTAGCCTACCAATGAAAAAAAGCCCAGGATCAGATGGATCGACAGCCAAATTCTACAAGAGGTACAAAGAAGAGCTGGTACCATTCCTTCTGAAAGTATTCCAAACAATAGAAAAAGAGGGACTCCTCCTTAGCTCATTTTATGAGGCCAGCATCATCCAGATACCAAAACCTGGCATAGACAAAACAACAAAGAAATTTCAGACTAATATTCCTGATGAACAGTGTTGGGAAAATCCTCAACAAAATGCTGGCAAACCGAATCAAGCAGCACACTAGAAAGCTTATCCACCATAATCAAGTCGCCTTCATCCCTGGGATGCAAGGCTGGTTCAACATACACAAATCAATAAACATAATCCATCACATAAACAGAACCAATAACAAAAACCACATGATTATCTCAATAGATGCAGAAAATCCCTTCGATAAAATTTAACACCCCTTCATGCTAAAAACACTCAATAAACTAGGTATTGATGGAGCATATATCAAAATAATAAGAGCTATTTATGATAAACCCACAGCTAATATCATACTGAATGGGCAAAAGCAGGAAGCATTCCCTTTGAAAACCGGCACAAGACAAGGATGCCCTCTCGCACCACTCCTATGCAACATAGTATTGGAAATTCTGGCCAGGGTGATTAGGCAAGAGAAAGAAATAAAGGTATTCAAATAGGAAGAGAGGAAGTCAAATTATCTCTGTTTGCAGATGACATGATTGTATATTTAGAAAACCCCATAATCTCAGCCAAAAATCTCCTTAAGAGGATAAGGAACTTCGGCAAAGTCTCAGGATACAAAATCAATGTGCAAAAATCACAGGCTTTCCTATACACCATTAGTAGACAGAGTACCAAATCATGAGCGCACTCCCATTCACAATTGCTACAAAGAGAATAAAATACCTAGGAATACAAGGTATTTACAAGGGATGTGAAGAACTTCTTCAAGGAGAACTACAAACCACTGCTCAAGGAAATAAGAGAGGACAGAAACAAATGGTAAAACATTCCATGCTCATGGATAGGAAGAATCAGTATCGTGAAAATGGCCATACTGCCCAAAGTAATTTATAGATTTATGCTATTCCCATCAAACTACCATTGACTTTATTCACAGAATTAGAGAAAACTACTTTAAACTTCATATGGAACCAAAAAGAGCCCATATAGCCAAGACAATCCTAAGCCAAATGAACAAAGCTGGAAGCATCATGGTACCTGACTTCAAAGTATACTACAAGGCTACAGTAACCAAAACAGCATGGTACTGGTACCAAAACAGAGATATAGACCAATGGAACAGAACAGAGCCCTCAGAAATAATGTCGTGTATCTACAATTATCTGATCTTTGACGAACCTGACAAAAACAAGCAATGGGGAAATGATTCCCTATTTTATAAATGGTGCTGGGAAAATTGGCTAGCCATATGCAGAAAACTGAAACTGGACCCCTTCCTTACAGCTTATACAAAAATTAACTCAAGATGGATATAAGACTTAAATGTAAAACCTGAAACCATAAAAACCCTAGAGAAAACCTAGGCAATACCATTCAGGACATAGGCATGGGCAAAGACTTTATAATTAAAACACCAAAAGCAAAGGCAATAAAAGCCAAAATTGACAAATGGAATCTAATTAAACTAATGATCTTCTGCACAGCAAAAGAAACTATCATCAGAGTGAATGGGCAACCTACAGAATGGGAGAAAATTTTTGAAATCTATCCATCTGACAAAGGGCTAATATCCAGAATCTAGAAGGAACTTAAACAAATTTACAAGAAAAAAACAAACAACCCCATCAAAAACTGGGCAAAGGATATGAACAGACACGTCGCAAAAGAAGACAATTATGTGGTCAACAAAGACATGAAAAAAAGCTCATCATCACTGGTTATTAGAGAAATGCAAATCAAAACCACAATGAGATACCATCTCACGCCAGTTAGAAAGGCAATCATTAAAAAGTCAGGAAACAACAGATGTTGGCAAGGCTGTGGAGAAATAGAAACACTTTTACACTCTTGGTGGGAGTGTAAATTAGTTCAACCATTGTGGAAAACAGTGTGGTGCTTCCTCAAGGGTCTAGAACCAGAAATAACTATTTGGCCCAGCAATCCCATTACTGCTTATATATCCAAAGGATTATAAATCATTCTACAATAAAGACACATGCACACGTATGTTTATTGCAGCACTATTTACAATAGCAAAGACTTGGAAGCAACCCAAATGCCCATTCATGATAGACTGAATAAAGAAAATGTGGCACATATACACCATAGAATAGTATGCAGCCATAAAGAAGATTGAGTTCATGTCCTTTGCAGGGACATGGATGAAACTGGAAACCATCATTCTCCACAAACTAACACAGGAACAGGAAACCAAACATCACATATTCTTACTCATAAGTGGGAGTTGAACAATGACATAAAAATGAAAGTGTTCATATAAATAAAGAAGAAAAATAAAAAGAGGAGATGATAAAAAAGTGAATAAAAAATGAATAAGAAACCTGGATATTAAAAAATATAATTCTTAAAAACTCAAATCTCAGGATGACCTTCAGACTAGAGACAATTATAAGCAAATTGATAAGTTGGAAAAGTACACTGCGTTATTTATTTAATACACAGTGTGTATTAAAAAAAGATAAAAGAGTGAGAGAAGAATAACCAAAACAAACAAAAGACAATGAGTACAGGGGAGAAACCTGGCAAATGCTACCTCAGCCAGGTGATCAAAGTCAAATTCAAAAGCAGTCACTCACATGGATAGTATATTCCCTTGATATGATGTTTTGAAAATGATACTTTACCTCTGGGGTCTTCCTTCCAAAAACTATAATCCTAGTCTAATCATGATAAAAATATTAGGCAATTTTCTATAGTGGGACATCTTACAGAACAACTGGCCAGTAGTCCTGAAAACTAGAAGGTCATCAAAAACAAGGAAAGACTGAGAAATTGTCATAGCCAAGAGAACTTCAAAGAGACATGACAACTAAACATAGTGTAGTATCCTGGGACAGAAAAAGGACATTAGGTAAAAATTGAAAAAAATCTGCACAAACTATTGACTTTAGTTAGTAATATTGTATTAATTTTGGTTCATTAATTATGACAAATCTACCATGCTAACATAAGATGTTTATAAAAGGGGAAACTGGGTGTACAGTATATGGAAACCCTCTCTTTCTCTCTGTGTATATCTATATATGTTTTGAGATGGAGTCTTGCTCTGTCACTAGGTTGGAGTGCGGTGGCACAGTATTGGCTCACTGTAACCTCTGCCTCCTGGGTTCTAGCTATTCTTCTGCCTTAGCCTCCCAAGTAGCTGGGATTACAGGTGTGCACCACTGTACCACCATACTAATTTTTGTATTTTTAGTAGAAACCAGGTTTCACCTTGTTGGCCAAGCTGGTCTTGAACTCCTGACAAGTGATCCACCCACCTCAGCCTCCCAAAGTGCTGAGATTACAGGCATGAACCACCATACCTGGCCAGAAACTCTCAATATTATCTTCTATCTTCAAGATTTTTCTGTAAATCTAAAACTGTTCAAAAAATAGTTCTTGAAGAAAAGATAATAAAAATAAATAAGAAGCTCCACAAAAAGGCTTCTAGCAGTTGTGAAAAAACAATACAAGTAATACCAGAAAAACAATGTTTGAAAAATTACAGCTGAGGATGAAAAATTTACGTAATTAATGAAATATTAGCCCTGGAAATAAATGTACACTCCAACTACTGAGAAGTAACAAAAAAGTCACCCTTACAGATAACAAGGTAGGAAATCTTCATAACATCAAGAATAAAGAAAAAAAATTGTATAAGCTGCTAGAGGACATATTACTTTTATTTTACGTTCAGGGATACATATGCAGGTTAGTTATATAGGTAAACTTGTGTCACAAAGGTTTGTTATACAAATTATCTCATTATCCAGGTAAAAAGCTTAGTACCCAATAGTTATTTTTTCTGATCCTCTCCATCCTACCACCCTCCACCCTCAGGTAGGCTCCAGTGTCTGTTGTTCTCCTCTTTGCATCTATAGGTTCTTATTTAGCTTCCATGTCTTTGCTATTGTGAATAGTGCTGCGATGAACATATGCATGCATGTGTCTTTATGATAGAAAAATTTATATTCCTTTGGGTATATATCCAGTAATGAGATTGCTGCATCAAATGGTAGCTTTGCCTTTAGCTCTTTGAGGAATCACCACACTGCTTTCCATAATGGCTGAACTAATTTACACTCCCACCAACAGTGTATAAGCATTCCCTTTTCTCTGCAACCTCGCCAGCACTTGTTATTTTTTGACTTTTTAGTAATAGCCATTCTGAATGGTGTGAGATGGTATCTCGTAGTTTTGATTTGCATTTCTCTAATGATAAGTGATACTGAGGTGTTTTCATATGACTTTTGGCCACATGTCTTCTTTTGAGAGGTGTCTGTTTATGTCCTATGCCCACTTTATTATGGTGCTTTCTTTTTCTTCTAAGTTTAAGCTCCTTATAAATGCTGGATTTTAGACCTTTGTCAGATGCTTACCTTGGAAATATTTTCTCCCATTCTGTAGATTGTCTAGTCTATTCTGTTGATAGTTTCTTTTGCTGTGCAGAAGCTTTTAAGTTTAATTAGATCCCATTTGTAAATTGTTACTTTTGTTGCAATGGCTTTTGGAGTCTATGTCCTAAAATCTCTGCCAGTTCCTGTGTGCAGAATGGTATTCCCTAGGTTTTCTTCTACGGTTTTTATAGTTTTAGGTTTTACATTTAAGTCTTTAATCCATCTCAAGTTGATTTTTGTATATGGTATAAAGAGAGAGTCCAGTTTCAACCTTCTGCATATGGCTTGCCAGTTATACCAGCACCATTTACTGAATAGGAAGTCCTTTCCTCATTGCTTGTTTTACTCAGGTTTGTTGAAGATCAGATGGTTGTAGGTGTGTGGCCTTACTTCTGGGCTGTCTATTCTGTTCCATTGGTCTATGTGTCTGTTTTTGTACCAGTATGATGCTGTTTTGGTTACTGTAGCCCTGTAGTATAGTCTGAAGTTGGGTAGTGTGATGCCTCCAGCTTTGTTCTTTTTGCTTAGGATTGTCTTGGCTATTAGAGCGCTTTTTTGGATCCATATGAATTTTAAAATAGTTTTTATCTAGTTCTGTGAAGAATTGCATTGGTAGTTTAATAGGAATAGCACTGAATCTGTAAACTGTTTTGGGCAGTGTGGCCATTTTAACAATATTGATTCTTCCTATTCATAAGCATGGAGTGTTTTCCCATTTGTTTGTGTCATCTCTTATTTCTTTGAGCAGTGTTTTGTAATTTATTGTAAAGATCTGTAAATTCCCTGGTTAGCTGCATTCCTAGGTATTTAAGTCTTTTTGTGGAAACCGTGAATAGAATTGCATTTCTAATTTGGCTCTCAGCTGGCTGTTGTTGGTGTATAGAAATATTATTGATATTTGTACGTTGATTTTGTATCCAGAAACTTTGCTGATGGCTGTTTATCAGCTTAAGAAGCTTTTGGGCCAAGACTATGGAGTTTTCTAGATATAGAATCATGTTGTTTGCAAACAGGGACAGTTTGGCTTCCTCTCTTTTTATGTGGATGCCCTTCATTTCTTTCTCTTGCCTGATTGTTCTGGCCTGGACTTCTAATATTATGTTGAATAGGAATGGTGAGAGGGGGCATCCTTGTTCTGGTTTTCAAGGGGAATGCTTCCAGCTTTTCCCCATTCGGTATAATGTTGGCTGTGGGTTTGTCATAGATGGCTCTTATTATTTTTAGGTATGTTCCTTCAATACCTAGTTTGTTGAGAGTTTTTAACATGAAGGGATGTTGAATTTTATTGAAAGTCATTTCTTCATCTATTCAGATGATCATGTGGTTTTGACTTTAGTTCTATTTATGTGATACATCATGTTTATTGATGTGTGTATGTTTAACCAACCTTGCATTACAGGGATAAAACCTACTTGATCATGGTGGATTAGCTTTTGATGTACTGCTGGATTCATTTGCTCGTATGTATTGGAAGATTTTTGCATATATGTTCATCAAGGATATTGGCCTGAATTTTTGTTTTTTTGTTGGTCTCTTCCAGGTTTTGGTATCAGGATGATTCTGGCCTCATAGAATGAAATGGGGAGGAGTCTCCCCTCCTCAATTTGTTGGAATAGTTTTAGTAGTAATGATACCAGCTCTTCTTTGTACATTTGGTAGAGTTTGACTGTGAATCCATCTAATCCTGGGCTTTTTTTGGTTTGTAGGCTATTTATTGCTATTTCAGTTTTAGAGCTCATTATTAGTCTGTTCAGGAATTTAATTTCTTCCTAGTTCAGTCTTCAGGGGCTTTATGTGTCCAGGAATTTATTCCTTTTTTCTAGATTTTCTAGTTCATGTTTGTAAAGGTGCTCATAATAGTCTCTGATTGTTATTTGTGTTTCTGTGGGGTCAGTGGTAATATCCTCCTTGTCATTTCTAATTGTGTTTATTTGGATCTTCTCTCTTTTCTTCTTTATTAGTCTAGGTAACAGTCTATCTATCTTATTAATTTTTCAAAAAACCAACTCTTGGATTCATTGTTCCTTTGAATGTTTTTTTGTGTCTCCATCTCCTTCAGTTCAGCTCTGATTTTGGTTATTTCTTTTCTTCTTCTAGCTTTAGAATTGGTTTGCTGTTGCTTCTCTAGTTCTTTTTGTTGTGATGTTAGTTTTTAAATTGAGGTTTTTCTAACTTTTTGATGTGAGCATGTGGTGCTATACATTTCCCTCTTCATACTGCCTTAGCTGTATCCCAGAGATTCTGGTGTTTTGTATCTCTGTTCTCATTCTGCCTTAATTTCATTACTTACCCAAAAGTCATTCAGGGTGAGTCATTTAATTTCCACTTAATTGTATGGTTCTGAGCAATTTAATTAGTCTTGATTTCTATTTTTATTGTGCTGCAGTCCAAGAGAGTGGTTGGTATGATTTCAGTTCTTTTACATTTTCTGAGGATTGTTTTACATCTGATTTTGTGGTTGATTTTAGAGTATGTGCCATGTGGCAATGAGAAGAATGTATATTCTGTTGTTTTGTTGGTGAAGAGGTCTGTTGATGCCTCTCAGGTCTATTTGGTCTAGAACTGAGTTCAGGTCCTGAACATCTTTGTTAATTTTCTGCCTTGATAACCTTTCTAACACTGTCAGTGAGGTGTTGAAGTCTTCCACTATTATTTGGTGGGAGTCTAAGGCTCTTTGAAGGTCTCTAAGAATTTAATTTATAAATCTGGTTGTTTCTGTGTTGAATGCAGATATATTTAGGATAGTTAGGTCTTCTTGTTGAATTGAACCTTTCACCATTATGTAAAGCCCCTCTTTGTTTTTTACAATATTTGTTTATTTAAAGTCTGAAATTAGAATTGCAACCCCTTCTTTTTTCATTCATTTTCCCCTTCAGTTTCCACTCACTTGGTAGATTTTTCTTCATCTATTTTTGAGTCTATTGATGTCATTATACGTGAGACACATTTCTTGAAGACAGCATATCATTGGGTCTTGCTTCTCTATTCAGCTTGGCACTCTGTCTTTTCATTGGGGCATTTAACCCATTTACATTCAAGGTTACTATTGCTATATGTGGATTTGATCCTGTCATCATGTTGTCAGCTGTTTGTTATGCTGACTTGTTTGTGTGATTGCTTTATAGTGTCAATGGTTTACATACTTGAGTGAATTTTTGTAGTGGCGTGTAATGGTCTTTCCTTTCCATATTTTGTGCTCCTTTCAGGAGCTCTTGTAAGGCAGGTCTGGTGGTAAAAAGTACCCTCGTAATTTTCTTGTTTGAAAATGATTTTATTTCTACTTCACTTATGAAGCTTAGTTTGGCTGGCTATGAATTTCTTGATTGGAATTTCTTTTCTTTTAGAATGTTGAATATAGGCTCCCAGTCTCTTCTGGCTTGTAGGGTTTCTGCTGAGAAGTCTGCTGTTTCTGCTAAGAGGTCTAGCTTGTAGGGTTTCTGCTGATAGGTCTGCTAATAAGCTTTCCTTTGTAGGTGACCTGTCTTTTCTCTCTAGCTGCCTTTGACATTGTTTTTTCATTTTGAAGTTGGAGAATCCGATGATTGTGTCTTAGGGATGATGTTTTTGTGAAGCACTTTGTGAGGGTTCCCTGCATTTTCTAAATTTGAATGTTGGCCTCTCTACATAGGTTGTGAAAGTTCTCATAGATGATATCCTGAAATATGTTTTCTAAGTTGCTTCCATCCTCCCTATCTCTTTCAGGGATGATAGTGAATTGTAGATTTGGTCTCTTTACATAATTGCATATTTTTGTTCATTTTGTTTGTTCCTTTTTATTCTTTTCTCTTTAATGTTTTCTTTCTGTCTTGTTTCAGAAATCCAGTCTTCAAGCTGTGAGATTATTTCTTCAGCTTGATCTATCCTACTGTTAATACTTGTGATTGCAATATGAAATTCTCATAGTGTGTTTTTATCTCTATCAAGTCAGTTATGTTCTTTTCTATACTAGCTACTTTATCTTCCAGATCCTGTATACTTCGTGATTCCTAGCTTCCTTAGAATGAGTTTCAACGTTCCCCTGAATCTTGATTTTTGTTCCTATCCATATTCTGAATTCTATTTCAGTCATTTCAGCCATCTAAGGCTGGTTAAGGACCTTTGCTGGAGAACTAGTGAGGTTGTTTGAAGGAAAGAAGACCTTATGACCTTTTAAGTTGTCAGAGTTCTTGTGCTGCTTCTTTTTTATCTTTGTGGGCTGATGCTCCTTTAATCCTTGAAGTTCCTGTCCTTTGGATTTTTTTTCTTTTATCCTATTTGATGACCTTGAGGGTTTGCTTGTGGTATAAGGTGGGTTCATTCAACTGGCTTTGTTTCTGGAAGATTTTAGAAGGCAAAGCCTCAGCTCAGGACTCCTGGACTGTGTGGCCTAACTCCTGGGGACCAGTATTGGGCACTGGCTTTGTTCTCTGGCTCCTCAAGGTAGAAACATGCTGTGCTGGAGGGGTCAAGGTGCTCCCGGACTGCTTGTCACAACACTCCAATGGATGGTGGCAGCCAAAGCACTTTGTAGGGCAGTGGCAATGAGATCCATCCTGTTTTCACATACCAGCAACAGCAGCAGTGGCAGCATGGCAAAGTGCATGCTTTTTGGCTGTGGCAGGGTGCTGGCAGGTACTGGGGTGCTGGCCTCCATGGGGGAGCTAGTGAAGTTTTTTGAAGGAAAGAAGACATTCCAGCTTTTTGAGTTGTCATAGTTCTTGTGTTCTTTGAAGGATACAATATTTAAAATTATTATTGTTGCACAAGCTTCTCTTTTGGTTAGCATTTGCATCTTTTGTCTATCCTTTCACTTTCAACCTTTTCATGTCCCCATATTTAAGGAGTGCCTCTTGTTAGTAACATATATTGAAATTTTTTCCCAATCTGACATTCTTTAGACTATTTATATTTAACATAACTACTAATATATTTATTGGGTGAAAACTTTCTGTATATCCTGCAAGCAGAAGCACTGACTGCTCTTTGTTCTCAACTATCTTTTCAAGGATATTTATATGATGAGTAGCCTTGGATAATAAGGATAGTATTTCCATGTAGAGCACAGGACAACTTTGCTTAGAATTTTGGAAGACAGAGAGAGTGTCCCCTCTGGACACTCTCTATCAAGTATAATGCCTCCCTCTGGAGCCAAAGACAAGCATAATTACTGCCCACTATAAAAGACCTGGGTTCCCTAACCTCAAGATTTCTTTCATGTAATGCAACTCATTGTGTGTACAGATGTCACCTGGCCTCCTTTCACATCACCCTTTGGAAATTGGAGCTCAGAAACCTAGCAGGAACTCTCATTATTGCTATTGCTGTGAGTCATAAACTTTATTTCATCTCTGACCAAGAAGTTTGGTGTCTTCTTCCAGCACACATGAAACTAAGTTAGGTTAACTTGTTAGCTTACAGATAGGATGAAATTCAAACCCATTACAGATCTGAGCACTCTGGGCAACAATGATGGGATGCTAACAGAGATGTGGCTTTCTGTAGCTGCAAGCTGAAGTAGGTTTAAAGATAGCTCCATAGAAAGTACCATAGGTCTTATCAACTCTTCTCTAGGCAAGAAAACTTCCTTGTCAATCTGGCCATCAGCTTCAGGACTGCCCCACTGTAAAAACTATTACTATTTTTTTTTCTTATTAGACAGAAGATTCCTTCTGCTTTCAAGTTACAGATAACAGTTCCAGCAATGTGCAATTACCCTGAGTGTAAAAAGAAAAAAAATTATAGCCACTATGAGCAGAGACCAGGTGAATTATCAGAATTTTAGCTCATTTTCTTGGGACATGACAAAGTGCAGTACATAATTTCTTGTTTAAACAAAATAGCCAGTAGCTGGGTTGACTGGAGGTCCAGCTCCTCTTCCAGTCTATCATGCCAATCTCGGATCCATTTTAAGACAATAAAAGACCTCAGAGTTTTTTGTAGTGTGTCCTGACTGCTATAAAGTAGCTTTGCTGTGGCCCTCTTAGGAAGATTTTCCTAAGACAAATAAAATTCCTGTGTGAAATCATAGATGAGGCATTGAATAGATTTTGAACTCTCATCGTTCCTGAAAAGAATGTGAAGTAAGCTTGTGGGTGGTACTCTGGACAATTTCAATGCACGTTTGTTGTAGCCTCAATATACTGATGCTGTAGCTTCAATTTCTAAATGTATAATTGGTATTTATATTTTATAATATTATTCTATAAATGCTGTTAAACTCCAGAAGTGATAATGGAACACATGAATTACTACCCAACATGCCTCCCTGTTTCCTCTCACAGGGTCTAACGAAAACAATGTAGAATCCAAGAAGGAGAAAGGAAAGTCCTAGCTTTGAGTATATAATTTAGCAGGGGTAGTAAGAAATGCAGTATTTCCATTCAACACACATCATGGCCGGTGTAAAAGGTTATCAGGACCAGGTGTGGTGGCTCACGCCTGTAATCCCAGCACTTTGGGAGGCCAAGGCGGGCAGATCACCTGAGGTCGGGAGTTCGAGACCTACCTGAGCAACATGGAGAAACCCCGTCTCTACTAAAAAAATACAAAATTAGCTGGGCGTGGTGGTGCATGCCTGTAATCCCAGCTACTCAGAAGGCTGAGGCAGAAGAATCGCTTGAACCTGGGAGGTGGAGGTTGTGGTAAGCCTAGATTACATCATTGCACCCCAGCCTGGGCAACAAGAGTGAAACTCCATCTCAAAAAAAAAAAAGAAAAAAAAAGTTATCAGGAGCTGAAGCTGGAGGTTTATAGTGGATTGATTATTGCTGCATTTGGTTATTGCTCTTATAACCCTGGCTGTTCCAGACATTGTGATGTAACCAAATCTACTACACAGACTGATTACATTTAATATACTGTATTGGACTTTGCCAAGACATTCTTTTGTATCCCATTGGCACCCAAGGACAAAGACTAATTCTCATTCATGCTTAAAAACCACAAATATACCTTTACAGTAAGAATACTGTAATATTCTTTAGTTATTCCTCAGGAGTACCTGAAGCTCTGCCATTGGCTACAAGAAGGTGCATAAGAATTTAGTGTGATTCCCATTACCTTCTGATGCCTAAACCTTTCACTGATAGATGATATGCAGTTGGCTAGAGGCTCTCAAGCCTCAGACTCAATGGCTCTAACTTTGGTATCATCACACCTTCACCTGCAAGGGTAACTGATAAATCCCAACAAAACCCAAAGACTGCACATCAAGTTTCTGGGGGACTATGCAAATGGATTCACAATGCTCAATTACTCTGGAAGTCAAGCAAAAAAGTGTCTCATTTCCCTCCAACCAAAAGGGAGCCTAATGTCACTTTGGACTCTGGGTATCAGAGATGGTAGATGTCTGTCTTGGACATTCTTTTATAACAGCTAACTTACAGGGAGTGTGATTCGCAAATCTACATTGAAGCTGATAAGCAAGCTGTGGCATACTCTCTTCTTTGAGTTGCTAGAAATTTAATGATCCCCATGAGCTACAAATCTCCATCACTGATAATTCTGTGGACTGCAGCCTCTAGATAAAAGATATAGGCTCCATTCAGAAACACCTGTTGTTGTATAACACTCATTGACTCCCTTAAACAGCTACCATTTGAAAAGCAACTACTAGCTTACTACTGCCATCTTGTCAAAACCGAAGTCCTAACTTACAGCAATCTTTTGACGTTGTGAACTTATATTCTCATTTTGGGATGAATTAAACCAGCCTCATAACTATTGGACAAGCCTTATTTGTCAAATGGAAATGATAGATTCAAGAACATAGGGGTGGTCATAAAAGATCATCAAGTGTTTATATCACCACCAGCAGATCACATAGCTCTTCGAAGATTAGAAATTTCTCTAAAATGAAGTTATGCTCAGTTACTCAAGGGAGCTTCCTGGCAAGATTAGTGGTATGCTATTCATACACAGCCTTACTGAAGCCATCTTTATGATGAGAGTAATACATTAGAAACTATAGGGCAAAATTTGTCTGTGACTTTACTTGAAATAATCAATGACACCACCTCATTCCTGGAAAGCACTCTGGTCAGCCTCACTTACTGATCAACATTATTAAGATGATAAAATTACCCCAAATTTCATTCTTGCCAAGGTAGAATTTGCAATTGCTAATGTATTCTGTTATACTTTGATATCTCAGGCTAAGTGGAAAGGTCAGTAGAGAAACTTAAGGAGAAAGCCACCTGATTTTCTAAGATAGACCTTGATGGCTTAAGGATTTGTTCAGCTGGCTAGATCCAGGACCTTGAGGGGATGGTTAAAGTCAATACTGCGTGTAGCCTTGCCCTGGTTCTTGGAATCCATTGATAATAGCCTTAATTAAATATAATAAGAAATAAATGGAATGAATTTACTCCTCAAGTTCTGCTGATTTGATTAATCAGAGTGCCTCAAACCCGGTGTGCTCACGAAAAAATTTGTCATTATGGCCCTTGAAAGCTGATCTATTTTGACTTTTTGGACAATTTGCAGTCAGACAAGCCTTTTATAAAAAAATGTACTCTATAAAAGGTTTAAATTTATACTCAGGATTTCTGCACATTTTATTTGCTTTCTATTTTGCCCACATGCTTTTTGTTTTCTGTCGTTCCTTTCTTTTTTTAATTAATTAAATGTTTCCTATTAATATAGTCTCTTACTACTACTACTTTATTGGTTATCCTAAAAGTTACTGGATGCATCCTTGACCTTTTACACTCTAAAACAAATCATTGCATTTACAACTTTCCTATTAATGCTAAAACTTTAAAACATTTAATTCCATTTGCAACCTCTTTTGGAGAGCCAATTCTCAATATCTCATAAAATTGTAAATGTACACAATAGCAATTTCCCTTCAATGTCTAAACTTACATCAACTTTTACAAATGTAAGAAGGAGAAATCAACAAACCTGTTCATTACTACATTGGTTGGAAGAGAGAAAAAGTGGGAGGCAACAACATATCCATTAATTGGATAATAAATAAACAATAGCATACTCATAAAATAGGATCGTAAAATAAAATAGCAAACTGAAATGCATTAAATAGATATAGATCAACACAAATCTAAAGAACATAATTTCTGATGAAAAAATAAGCTGCAGAAGAGTATGTATAAAGTGATACATAAATTTTAGAAATAGATGTATATAGACAAGCACATAAGCAGTAAAGATGTACAAACATGCATGGGAATGATTCACTCTGACTTCAGAAGAGTGATTACCTGTGAAAAGGAATGAAGATAAATGGGATAAAGGAGGAATACAGAAGTTTTTACAAGGATTTATATGTTAAAAATATTGACACTATGATGGTAAAGTGCTCATATTTGTAAAATCTGCACAAACCATATCTAGGTATATAATTCTTTATATTTTTATTTATTTCAAGTATTTCATAAGTACATACAATAAGACGTGCAAAATTTTTGAAATGACACAATAAGAAGGTAAATCTACCTGCAAGTGTAGTTGCCACAGTGGGTGTTAATATAAACTGATTTTCTAAATATATAGGCAAAAATTCAGAAGCTCCAATAATAACTAAATATTCTGTAGCTTTTGACAGAGCTAGGCATAAGAACACTGGATTCTTCATCAGAATCTGAAATAAAAATAAGTTATATATCAATTATTTTATTTTGTTAGATAAAGAGGAATAGACAGAACCAAATGCTAATGATCTGTCTACAAAAATTTACCATTCCCAATCTAAACTGAAAATTGATAGATAGATAGATAGATAGATAGATAGATAGATAGATAGATCAGATAGATCCAAACAACAATCTATGATTCGCCAATATACAAATTCTGTAAAAGAAAGTTTGTTTTTGACCATTTAAATTTTGATTTGCTCTTCATACTACTTTAATTTTTATTTATGGGCTTGGAATTTTTTTGTAAAGATTAGAGAAAAATAGGTAAATTATTAACCATATATCTAGAATTTCTCCTTACTTTTGCTTGTCTACTTATTTTTTTAAGCAAGTCTTTTTTATTCAACTAAAACACAAAACAAAGAAAATTTAAGCAATACTCAAGAAAAACCAGTAGGACTGCAGAAAATGTTTTATATTTTACTCTTGGAAATCTACCTATACAAATAATTAAATTATTTAAATTTTGCATTTTGGTAAACTTGTGGAACTTATTTAGAAGGCTTATTAAGATGTGATGGTTTATTATTATCTATTATACTACACAGAGTAATTAAAAAGATAGTAAAATATTAACTTCCAAATTAGTTTCTGTATTTCCTTGGTTATGAGTATCTCACTGAAAATATATTTAGTGCTATTTTATGTTTATATATTTCTAATTTATTTAAATTTTCTTTTTCTGGCCCTAAATGTCCCTGTTAGGTGTGATCATAGTCTGCAAACTCAACTAGTTCAAATTCTCAGTGCTATCTAATTTTACATAGTGTGATTCTGCCATATTTATTCATTCCCATAAGATTAAACACTTGTCTTGCCTTCAACTCCCTACTATCACAAACTACGCTACATTAAACATCCCCGTGCACGTACTTTAAGGTCCAGTGATAGAGTGTCTCTAGAAGCATATATCCTAGAAAGGAATTCCTAGGGCATAAGGATTTAGCATACTTTATTCCACTATTTCTCCAGATTGTTCGCCAGAATGTATCAGGTTACACTAAAATGATTATACCACCACAATGATGGTAGTGTTTCATTTTCTTCATTTAGCTTGTACTTTCTAAAAGTTATCAAAGAAATATTTATGGTTTAGCATGCCCATCCAGAACTATGTCATTTCCACATAAAAAGGTCATTAAACTTGGAAAGGCTTTCTAATTGTCACAACGAAACAAATAATGCTACATGACTTCTGAGGTTGGGTCATAAAATGAAAGTATGACTTTTGCTGGGATCTTTCACACTCTCAGAACTTTTGCCTTGGGACTCAGTCAACATGTTGTAAAAAAGCCCAAGAGAGATGCAGAGGATACGTATGGGTATTCTAGCAAACAGACAGTATCAAAAAACCACAGAGCAAACAAGTCTTCAGATGGTTCCATTCTCCAGACTTTGATCACTCTAGCTCAGGGATCCCCAGCCTCTGTAGAAGGAGTAAGAGGCCGGTCCATGGCCTGTTAGGAAACAAGCCGTGCAGCAGGAGGTGAGCGGCAGGCACGCTCTGTGTCCTGTTAGATCAGCAGCGGCATTAAATTATCATAGGAGCACAAACTCTATTGTGAACTGCACATGCGAGGGATTTAGATTGTGCAATCGCCATGAGAATCTAATACCTGTTTATCTGTCACTGTCTCCCATCACCCCTAGATGGGATGATCTAGTGGCAGGAAAACAAGCTCAGGGCTCCCACTGATTCTACATTATTGTGAGTATGTAATAATAATAGAAATAAAGTGCACAATAAATGTCATGAGCTTGAATCATCCTAAAACCAGCGCCTCCACCCCAGAAAAAATTTCTTCCACAAAACTGGTCCCTGGTGCCAAAATGTTGGGGACTGCTGCTCTAGCTGACCCCAAGTATAGTTGAGAGGGACAAGCCCTGTCCAAATTGCATTCTCATGAGCAAAATATATTTTATATTGTTTTAAGCCACTGAGTTATGGGGTAGTTTATTATGCAGCAGTAGATAACATAATCACAAACACTTGGTGTTATTAGCTGGCTTTCAAAATGTTGCAATGGTAACAAGTATAAAGTAGTACCACAATGCTTTATTTCCTATTTCTCTAACTTCAAATCTAATTGAAACTTTCTTTACACAGTTCTTAGCTATTGGGATTCTTTTTGTGTGTATGAACTGGCTCTTTCTATCTCTGTTAGGCTTCCTGAAATTTTGGGGTAGATTTTCTAAAAATTGCTTGTTTATTCTAAACAGTAATCACTTGGATTTAGATATCTGTCACCCATCTATTAATGTGGTCTACAGTTTCTTTCATAGAACAGAAATCCTTGACTTGATATATCTAATCCATAAAGTTCGAATTCATATTTAATACTATTGCAATCTTGTTTAACATTTTCCAACCTCTATGCCACAAAGGTATTTCTTTCATTTTTAACATTAACTGTGTTTTATCTAATCACATTTTATTAACCTGGAAATCACTTTTATACATAATAGGAGGTAGAAATCCATGGTCATTTTTCACAAATAGCCAAATTGGCTATCACTTCTACTGAACAATTATCTCTGCAGTGACTCTTCTATTACATAGCAAGTTCTTATGTGTAATATTTAGTCTGTTGCTGAATTCTCAGTTCTGTTACATTGATCTGTTAATCTATATCAAGGAAATGTTACACTGTTTTTACTACTGTGGTTTTTCTAGTGAGTCTTAATGGGAAATAGGCCCAGTGCTCTTTGTTTTAGGTATCCATTCCCTTATTCTGCCATACAAATTGTATAATCAGTTTCTCATTTTCTAAAAAATAAAATTTTTTCCATAGTATTGATTATACTTGCATTGGATTCATAGATTATTTAAGAAAAAACTAACCTACATGAAGATTGTCATTTCAAACATTAACATGGTTTAGCTATCAATTTATCCCAGTCATCTTTAATAATGTTGCATAAAGTTTTAATTTTTCCATGAAGTTTTTTAGCACCTCTGTTAAATAAATTTCTGAATTACAGTTTTGTGATTACTTTTTACTTTACTTTTACTTTATTATCTAATTTTAAATGTAGATTATTCTTTCTATTTATTCTATAGTTTATTTTACCTTTATTTTTTATTTACTTATTTTATGTAGTAGATTCAAATATTGATTAACTAGAGAATTACAGCTTTTTTCATACGTTCTTCTAGTTCACAAATGTTATTTATTCATTTATTTTAAAATAATTATTGAGAACTGAATATTAAGCACATTTACCCTAATGAGAGTTATAGCTATATCCTATGATTTTATATAAAAATATTGGTCTGTACTAGCTGCAACAGGCAGAATAAGAAATAAATCTAGTTTTTAATCTTGGCCCTGGAACTGATTTTTGGAGCATCAATAAGCAAATCACCGTTTCTCCATATCTCGTTTTTAGGAAGTATTATATTACACTAGGCAGATTTCTGGATTTAGAGTCAAATACAACACTTATTCTTATGCTCTTAGCCTCAATTAAGCCACAAGTAATGGATATGTGTGTTTGTGTGTGTATGTGTGTGCATAATGTATGTTTTTTTGGAAAAATTACTCATTCTTTTTAAATTACTGTTTCACTATCTGTAAACGAGAAACAAGAATGTCTATTTTTCTGAGTGGTTATGATAATTGAATATATGTAATGGTTTAATACAACTTCTGGCACATAGCAAGTGTCTAGTAAAAATAAACATTAATTTCTTAATTTATAAAATTAAAGGATTGCACTGGATTATGAGATTTGTTGTTTGCAAACTTTAGCGTGCCTTGAATTATCTGCATGGTATAAAACACAGATCGCAGCTCCCATTCCAGATTTCTGAATCTGGAGTCTGGAGTAGGGCCTGAGAATTTGCATTTCTAATAAATTCCCACGTGATGCTGATGTTGCTGGTCTGGAAATCACACAGAATCATTGCACTAGATAATTTTTGTGTTTAAGCTCTTTCAGATTAAAAGGAACAGACACTGTTAATTCCACTGATGCAATTTATCATAAGTTTAAACATAAAAGTAAGAAAACTAATACACTTTCTCAGTAGCTAAACAATTCAGCATTCATAAAGAAATGAGACAACAGGTTGGGCACAGTGGCTCACGCCTGTATTCCCAGCACTTTGGGAGGCCGAGGTGGGCAGATCACGAGGTCAGGAGTTCAAGACCAGCCTGGCCAACATGGTGAAACCCCGTCGCTACTAAAAATACAAAAATTAGGCTGGGTGCAGTGGCTCACACCTGTAATCCCAACATTTTGAGAGGTCAAGGCAGGTGGATCACAAGGTCAGGAGATCGAGACCATTCTGGCTAACATGGTGAAACCCTGTCTCTACTAAAAATACAAAAAATTAGCCGGGCATAGTGGCAGGCGCCTGTTGTCCCAGCTACTCGAGAGGCTGAGGCAGGAGAATGGCGTGAACCCGGAAGGTGGAGCTTGCAATGAGCTGAGATGGTGCCACTGCACTTCAGCCTGGAGACAGAGCGAGACTCCATCTCAAAAAAAGACAGAAAACAAGTGAGACATCATTCAGAGTAAGTCTTAATTACTTCAAAGACCCAGATATTCAACTTACTTCTGTCTCCTTATTGTGTATTCATCTAGGTCTATTTTAGCTAGTGACTATTTTCTTCATATTTACTTCTCTTTCTCAATGCCCTTTGTACTTTTATTTTTGCTATGTCAGTATATCAAAGTTGTGTTGTTTGAGTTTCCCACTCTTCCTCTTATTTATGCTTTCCCCCAAAAGAGGATTGACTAGATTAGTTAGTCACTCTTCAACAAGGTGTCCTTACTGGACATTTTTTTCAAATTAGGACATTTCCCAGGTTTAGGAGTAATCTAAAAATTGCTTTATTAAGCTCAAGTGCTGATGCCAAAAACTGTAACAGTTTTGGCTAAAACATTTGGACTACATTATACATAGCATGGTAACCAATGCACAAGGAAATATTTCTGGGCACTGTATTCTGAAAGGGACTGTGAGAATAGCAAATATTAAGAATGCCATAGATTCCCTTCCAATAAAATACCCAGGATTTCCTGCATTTTAAAAAGTCTATTTCTTTTCTTAGAAATAAATATGACAGGGAAAGGTGAAAGCCAGATAGATACACAAATAAATATACAAAGAGTTTTATGCAGTGAACTCAGGCTCAATTCTGACAGATGTTGATATAAAAAGGGAGAAATCAGAATAGTGCTGTACAGTAGCAGACAGTTCTATTCAACCATCCCTATTTCGCAGTACTGTGGCTATTAGGTAGCCCTTGTTAATCACAGAATTTGTCTACAACCAAGGTTTTTTCCATACAAGAAGGGGTTCATTCTGGTCTAGGATTGCTTTCCAGTTAGGCTAGGTACTCCTACATGTGCTTACTTAGTAAGAGTCTGAAATAAGAGTAGCATCTGCAAATATATAAAGTATAAGTTATAAAGGCTGCAGAAAAGTAGTTTTAAGCTAAGGATAGTCCTCTAATAGAAGTCAGAAACAAATGATGAGGAGGAAATAAAGGCAGAGGAATGTTGCAGGGAGGAAAGGGTTTGTAAAATCTCAACCAGGGCTCATTGAAGGTGGGACATATAGTGTTCCAACTAATTCTAGAATTTTATCTTTCAAGCATAGATTTACTCCCTACCTTAATCAAGTTTGCATGGCAGAAGACACTGATTCTGCCAGTAAAAGACCTTTCCCTAGAGACAAAAAGGATGAAAACATAAGTTAAAGAGGAGACCAATAAATCACTTTGCACTCTTTGTTTTACTTTGTGATTTAACTTATTTGATCTGTTCTTGATTCTTTATGCTAAATAGCCATAATTAGCCATAGAAAATAATGGCTCATCAATCTGTCCATCAGAATAAAATATCTCCTCTAGAAAATGCTGCTAATTGCAAATTAAAAATTTTTTTTGCTAGCTCTGCTGGCATTTCACTTCTTGTATTTTCAGAAAAACCAGTTTATTTAGAGTCACACCTAGATGATTCAGAGACTAAAACTACTACAAAATTTCTGACCTAAATAAAAGTGATAACTATAATTTTGTTTTCTTTCATTTTGTTTTCAACTTTCATTTTAGGTTTGTTACATGGGTAAATTGCATGTCATAAGGGGGTGTGGTTTCAGAAAATTTTGTCACCCAGATAATCAGAATAATACTCAATAGGTAGTTTTTCAATGCTCACCCTTCTCCCACCCTCTACTTTCAAACAGACCCCAGTGGCTATTGCTCCCTTCTTTGTGTCCATGTGTACTCAATGGACTTTAGCTCCCACTTATAAGTGAGGACATGAGGTATTTGATTTTCTGTTTTTGAGTCAATTTGCTTAGGATAATGGCCTCCAGCTCCTTCCATGTTCCAGTGAAAACTAAAATCTCATTTTTATATAGCAGCATAGTATTCCATGGTGTATATATACTACATTTTCTTTATCCATTTCACCACTAATGAGCATCTAGGTGGATTCCATGTATTTGCTATTGTGAATAGTACTGTTATGAACATATGCATGCATGTGTCTTTATGATAGAACAATTTATATTCCTTTGGGTTTATATCCAGTAATGGGATTGCTGGGTCAAATGGTAGTTCTGTTTTAACTTCTTTGAGGAATTGCCACACTGCTTTCCACAATGGCTGAAGTGATTTATACTCCCTCCAGCGGTGTTTAAGAGTTCCTTTTCTCTGCAACCACACCAGCATGTTATTTTTCCACTTTTTAAAATAGCCATTTTTGCTGGTGTGCAATGGTATCTTATTGTGGTTTTGATCTGAATTTCCCTAATAATGAGTGACATTGAGCATTTTTCATATATTTTTTGGCCACATGTATGTTTTCTTTTGAAAAGACACTTTTGAAAAAGTGTCTGTTTATGTCCTTTGCCCATTTTATAGTGGGGTTGTTTGGGGTTGTTTTGCTTGCTGATTTGTTTGAGTTCTTTATAGACCTTTGTCAGATGCATAGTTTGCAAATATTTTCTCCTATTCTGTAGATTGTCTGTGTACTCTGTTGATAGTTTCTTTTGCTGTGCAGAACGCTTTAGTTTAATTAAGTCCCACTTGTCAATTTTTGTTTTTGTCATGATTGTTTTCAGAGTCTCCGTCGTGTCTTTGCCTGGGCCAACATCCAGAATGGTGTTTCCTAGATTGTCTTCTACGGTTTTTATACTTTAGATTTTACATTTAAATCTTTATTCCATCTTGAGTTGATTTTTGTATATGATGAAAGGTAGGGGTCCAGTTTCAATTCCACATATAGTTAGCCAGTCATCCCAGCATCATTTATTGAATAGGGAGTAATTTGCCTATTGCTTGTATTTGGTGGCTTTGTTGAAGATCAGATGGTTGTAGGTGTGCACCTTTATTTCTGTGTTCTCCATTCTGTTCCATTGGTCTCTGTGTCTGTTTATGTACCAGTACCATGCCGTTTTAGGAGCCTTGTAGTATATTTTGAAGTTGGGTAGTGTCATCCTCCAGCTTTGCTCTTTTTGCTTAGGATTGCTTTGGCTCTTGAGGGTTTTTGTTGTTGATGATGTTCCAAATGAATTCTAGAATGGCTGTTTTTACTAATTCTGTGAAAAATGTCATTGGTAGTTCATTAGGATAGTATTAAATCTGTAAATAGCTTTGGGCAGAATAGCCATTTTAACTATATTGATTCTTCCTATTCATGAGTCTGGAATATTTTTCCATTTGTTTGTGTTGTCTTTGATTTCTTTCAGCAGTGTTTTATAGTTCTCCTTGTACGGATCTTTCAACATCCTGGTTAGTTGTATTCCTATATTTTAGTCTTTTTGTGGCTGTCGTGAATGGGATTGCATTCTTGATTTGGCTCTCAGCTTGGACATTATTGGTGTAGAGAAATGCTACTGATTTCTGTACATTGACTTTGTACCCTGAAACTTTGCTGAAGTTGTTTATGAAATCTGGGAGCCACTGGGAAGATACTATGGGGCTTTCTAGGTATAGTATTACATTGTCTGTAAAGAAAATAAGTTTGACTTCCTCTCTTCCTATTTGGATGTGCTTTATTTCTTTCTCTTGTCTGATTGCTCTGGCCAGGACTTCCAATACTAGGTTGAACAGGAGTGGTGAGAGAGGGCATTCTTGTCTTGTTCCAGTTTTCAAAGGGGAATATTTCCAGCTTTTCCCCATTCAGTATGAGGTTGGTTATGGGTTTGTCGTAGATGACTCTTATTTTGAGGTATGTACCTTTGATGCCTAGTTTGTTGAAAGGTTTTTTGTTTTTTTGTTTTTTGTTTTTTGTTTTTTTTGAGACAGAGTCTCACTCTGTCGCCCAGGCTGGAGTGCAGTGGAGCAATCTCGGCTCACCGCAACCTCTGCCTCCTGGGTTCAAGCAATTCTTCTGCCTCAGCCTCCCAAGTGGCTGGGATTACAGGCACCCGCCACTATGCCCTGCTAATTTTTTGTATTTTGGTAGAGACAGAGTTTCACCATGTTGGCCAGACTAGTCTCAAACTCCTGACCTCATGATTTGCCACCTCAGCCTCCCAAAGTGCTGGGATTACAGGTGTGAACCACCACGCCCGGCCCTGTTCAAAATTTTTAACCCAAAAGGATATTGAATTTTATCAAAAGGATTTTCTGCATCTATCGAGATGATCATGTGCTTTTGTTTTTAGTTCTGTTTATATGGTGAATCACATTTAGTGATTTGTGTATGTAGAACCAACCTTGCATCCCAGAAATAAAGCCTACTCAATTGTTGTGGTTTAGTTTTTTGATGTGCACCTGGATTCAGTTTGCTAGTATTTTTCTGAGAGTGTTTGCATTTATGTTCATCAGGGATGTTGGCCTGAAGGGTTCTTATTTCACTTGTGTCTCTGCCAGGTTTTGGTATCAGAATGACATTGGCCTCATAGAACGTGTTAAGGAGGAGTACCTCCCCCTTGATTTTTTTAGAATAGTTTCAGTAGGATTGGTTATCAGCTCTTCTTTATGTGTCTAGTAGAATTTGACTGTGAATATAAAACACAGTTTAGAAAATAATACTCTAAAGATTGAGACCAAAGGCAAGAATTGGCCTCACAGAAAAAGATAATGAGAAACAGCAGGAAACAATTTTGAGCAGATGAAATGCCTTAAATGCTAAACTAAGATATACAACTGATGTGGAAGATCCCCTCGGCATATTGCATTAGATGAAAAAAGCTAGGTGCGGAAGAGTGTGTAAAGCATGCATTCATTACTTTTAACAAAAGGGGTACAAAAATATATTAAGACATATTATTTTGAAGATATTTGCTTATATAGCTGCAAGACATCCCTGGACACATAAATATGAAATTAATAACATTTGCAGATGACTCCAGGGAAAAATACAGGGGACAGATAGACTTATCACTGAATCCTTTCAAATTCTGAATCATGTAAAAATATTACCTATTAAAAAGTAAAAGAAAAAAAAAAAAAGAATTTGGCTGTGAATCTGTTTCATGCAGAGTCTTTTCTGGTTGGTTGGTCGTTTTTCTTATAATTGATTCAATTTTGGAACTCAATACTTGTCTGTTCAGGGTTTCAATTTCTTCCTGGTTCAATCTTAGAAGGTTGCATGCTTCCAGAAATTTATCCGTTTCTTCCAGATTTTCTAGTTTGTGTGCATAGCAGTGCTTGTAATAGTCTCTGAGGATTTTTTGTATAACTGTGAGGTTAGTGGTAATTTCCCCTTTGTCATTTCTGATTATGTTTATTTATATCTTGTCTCTTTTCTTCTTTATTTGTCTACCTAGTGGTCTATCAATCTTATTCTTCCTAAGAATAAACGTTTCATTTCATTGATCTTTTTATGGTTTTTCTCATCTTCGTTTTGTTCAGTTCAGCTCCGATTTTGTTTCCTTCTTTTCTTCTGCTACCTTTGGAGTTGGTTTGCTCTTATTTTTAGTTTCCCTAGGTGTGATGTTAGATTGTTAATTTGAGACATTTGTAACTTTTTTATGTGAGTGTTTAGCACTATAAACTTCCTTCTTAACAATGCTTTAGCTGTGTTCCAGAGATTCTGGTATGTTGCATCTTTGTTTTCATTACTTTCAGAGAATTTCTTGATTTCTGCCTTAATTTTATTGTTTACCCAAAAGTCATTCAGGAGCAGACTGTTTAATTTCCATGTAATTGTATGGTTTTGAGAGATCTTCTTGATATCAATTTCTATTTTTATTGCACTGTTGTTTGAGAGTGCAGTTGGTATGATTTCATTTTATTTGAATTTGTTAAGAATTGCTTTATGGATGATTGTGTGGTCAATTTTAGAGGATGTGCCATGTGCAGATGAGAAGAATGTATATTTTGTTTTGGTTAGATGGAGTGTTCCATAGATGACTGTTAGGTACATTTGGTCAAGTGTCAGGTTTAGGTCCCAAATATCTTTGTTAGTATTCTGCCTCAGTGATCTGTCCAATACTGTCAGTGGGGTGTTGAAGTCTCCCACTGTTATTGTGCAGTTATCTAAGTCTCTTCACAAGTCTCTGAGAAATTGTTTTATGAGACTGGGCATTCCAGTATTGGTTGCATATATATTTAGGGGAGTTAGCTCTGCTTGTTGAGTTCAACCTTTGTCATTATATAATTCCCCCCTTTGTCCTTTTTGATGATTGCTGGTTTAAAGTTGGTTTTGCCTGAAATAAGAATAGCAATCCCTGCTTTTTATTGCTTTCCACTTGCTTGATAGATATTTCTCCATCCTTTTACTTTGAGCCTATGGGTGTCCTTGCATGTGAGATGGGTCTCTTGAAGATAGCATACAGTTAGGTCTTGCTTTATTATCCGACTTGACAGTCTGTGCCTTTTAAGTGGGAGCTATAACCCATTTCTGTTCAAGGTTAATATTCATATGTATGGATTTGATCCTATCATTGTGTGGTTAGCTGGTTGTTATGTAGACTTGATTGTGTATTTGCTTTATAGTGTCAATAGTACTTGAGTGTGTTTTTGTGGTGGTCAGTAATGGTGTTTCATTTCCATGATTAGCATCGCCTTAGGAACTTCTTATAAGGCAGGCTTGGTGGTAATAAATTCTCTTAGTATTTGCTTGTCTAAAAAGTATTTTATTTCTCTTTGGATTATGAAGCTTAGTTTGGTTGGATATGAAATTCTTGGTTCTAATTTCTTTTCTTTAAAATTCCTGAATATAGACCCCCAATCTCTTCTGGTTGTAGAGTTTCTGCTGACAGGTCTACTGTAGCAGTAGGTGACCTTTCCCTTCACTCTAGCTGCCTTTAGTGTTTTTTACTTTGCAGTGACCTTGGAGGATCTGATAACTATGTCTCTTTGAGATAGTCATCTTGTATAATATCTCACAAGGGTACTTTGAATTTCCTGATTTTTTTTTTTTTTGAGACGGAGTCTCGCTCTATTGCCCAGGCTGGAGTGCAGTGGCACGATCTCAGCTCACTGCAAGCTCTGTCTCCCGGGTTCATGCCATTCTCCTGCCTAAGCCTCCCAAGTAGCTGAGACTACAGGCACCCGCCACCACGCCCAGCTAATTTTTTGTATTTTTAGTAGAGATGGGGTTTCACCGTGTTAGCCAGGATGGTCTTGATCTCCTGACCTCGTGATCCGCCTGCCTCGGCCCCCCAAAGTCCTGGGATTACAGGCGTGAGCCACTGCGCCTCGCCTGAATTTCCTGATTTTTGTATTGACCTCTCTAGTGAGATTGGGGAAATTTTTGTGGACAATATCCTCAAAAATGTTTTCCAAGTTGCTTGCTCTTTCTCCCTGTCTTTCAGGGATGCCAGTGAGTCATAGATTTGGTCTATTAACATAATCTCATATTTCTTTTAGGTTTTGTCCATTTTGCAAAATTCTTCTTTATTTTTGTCTGAGTTAATTCAAACCACTGGTCTTCAAGCTCCGAGATTCTTTCCTCAACCGATAATACTCCCAATTATGTTATGAAATTCTTGTAGTGCGTTTTTCAGCTGTATCATCTAGATTTGGTTCTTTCTTAAAATGGCTACTTAATCTTTCATCACTTTCATCATTTTACTGGATTCCTTATATTCCTTGGGATGGGTTTCAGCATTCTTCTGAATATCTAAAATCTTCATTTCCATGCAGATTCTGAATTCTGTCATTTCAGCCATTTCATCCTGGTGAATAAGCATTGCTGGGGAGCTAGTGAGGTTGTTTGGAAGTAAAAAGACATTCTGGCTTTTAGAGTTGCCAGGCTTTTTGTGCTGGTTCTTACTCATGTGTGTGGGCTATGTTCCTTTAACCATGGTGTAATTTGACTAGAGTCAGTTGACTTCATTTCTGGATGTTTTCAGAGGGCCAAGTCTTTGTGCAGCATCTTTATTTGTGACAGAATTCCTGTGCTTGGTTTCATAGCGGGATATATTAGCCAAGTATTTTCAGTGTTGAAGTTTAGGCTACAATCCAGTAGATGGCACGTAAGCATCATGGACAGTAGGTGGGCTCTTGCTCAGCCATGCAGCACCTCTGTATTTCCTTGTATTTGCAGCCATGCTCTCTCAGTGCTCTGAGAGTGTGGGCTCCTTTCCAACTAGCACTGGCTGCAGATCTCAGCTTGGCATTTCCGGGCTGCGCATCATAGCCCTGGGGCAAGCTGATGCTTTTTCTTCCCTCCCTGGCTTGGAGGCACCAGGGGCAAGGATCTTGGCAGTGGCAATGGCAGAGGGCCTTTCATTAATCTCTTGGGGCTCCACTCCAGAGAAGCACACCAATTGGTATGATTAGCCAGGGTGAAGCACCTGTGTTGCAGGCCCAAGCCGAGGTGCCCTGCCTAGTAGTGAGCAGGGGGCTCACAGGCAAGGAAGACTGGTCTTTTCTCCACAGGGCAGCCATGGCATGCCGGAGGTGTGAGTAAAGCACTCATACCCTTTATCTCTTTCCCAGCCTAAGGATAGTAACCGTGGTACCACTGCAGCAGCAAGGGCAGAGGGGCTGTGAGTTGTCTCTGGAATTTCCTCCCCAGAGAAATGCAGAGCCATCATCAACTGAAGGGTTCATGTTGGGGCAGGGTGACTGTGCTGGGTGCCCAGGTGGAGAGGCCCTGCCCAGTGAGGAGTCACAGGGGCAGGATTCCATGTGGAAAACAATCTGGTTGCTTTTGTATAAGGAAGCTGCACTGTGCAGGAGGCCTGCAATAGTCCTTAAGCTCATTGCTCCCTATCGAGCCTGAGGGCAGTAGAGTGGCATAAATACCAGGCCTGTCTGTTACCTCTGGGAGCCCCATCCCAGGGATATACAGAGCTGCTACCAGCCTGAGAGCTCAGGCAGGGGTGGGTTGGCTGTGCTAGCATCCCACGCCAGTGGACTTTGTCTGGCAAGGTGTAGTGGAGGCTAGGCCCTCAGTCCATCTTGCTTATCAGCACTGTGGATATGGCCCCTATCCTGGGTGCATGTGAGAGAACCTGGCCTCCTTTATTGGCAGAAACACAGCTGCTAGCATAGGGGTGTTCAGGAGTCCATTGCCCTGGGATTTGGCATGTACCTGAACAGCAGCTCTGCACAGGCTCCATGCAGCTCTTCATGTCATTCTGGAGGCCCTGGATGGAGCGGGTTGGGGGAATCTCCTGTGCCCAGGGTTGCAAAGATCTGTGGCAGAAGTGTGGGACCCTGGGAGCTCTCACTCACTTGCTGTTTCCCCTCCGTGGAGAGCCTACCATGACTCTATACCAATCCCAGGTGGGCAACTGTCCTGTCTCAGTCTTCCCTCTTCTCCATGGGTCATGTTGCTTCCTTGATGAATCCCAATGTGTCCTCCTGGACAGGCCAGTTGATAAGCTAGTGTTTACTTGCCACTCTCCTCTCCATGAGAACAGCACACACTAGCTGCTTCTAGTCAGACATCTTGGCACTCTCTAATATAGTTTTGAAAATTATGTTATTTAAATAGGATTTATATTGATTCTTCTCTCTATGATAGCAATTTACTTGCTTTCAAAGGAAATTCATTGTTTTAACTACAAATAGGAAGATGACTAAATAATTTGGACAGCAGCTTCCTTTGATTTATTTTGTCAACAATTAACAGTCACATAGCAATAATAGCTCACATTCATTTTGTCTTTTACAGTTCACAAGATTTTTAATATCATAATATTCATTGACACTTCCTTATTCATCTGAGTCCTATTATGCAAATATATAGTCCCTCCAATAAGGCAGGAAACTTACATGTGAGATGAAGAAAAAGGATAAGAGAGTTGAGCTCTCTGTTCCACACATTTAGAGGGAGCTTTTCCTCTATAAAATATTATTCCTTACCAAATTCCATCCAGGATTTTTTTTTTGCTTTTTGCTTTTCTGTGATCTTTCCTAACCTCCAAACTTTATGTTTTTATTCTTTTTTAAATGTTTCTAATCCATTTTATTCTTACAGCTATAGAGAGGTAGCTTTTGTTCTTACCCTCTGTTCTACTTTCTGTTCTTAAAGTCTAATTCCAACTACTTTTACATTTATAACTTTTAACCTCGTGGATATTATAACTGCATAAAAATGTTAAATATTTTGTATTTGTTTTAGCTTTTCTATTTTATTTTACTTGCATCTATCTTGTCTACTTTAAAACTATTAAAATTACTGACATTTTCATAAACTCTTTCCTTTCCTTTTTGGAAAAATGTTTTAAAAAATATAATGACCTGCAAGAAACATGGTAAGAGTAGATAATCCATTCGAAAAATAGCTAGTTTTCTGTCTCACTTTAATAAAAATTCATTACAAGAAAAGACTATTTTTTAAAATCTATGCCTAGACACTCAGGAGAAGTATATTTAAACCAGCTCCTAGTCAATAAGTCTTCTACTGATGATGACATATGATTTCTTTGTTGGAATGATTTCCTAGTTGTCCTTGTGTCAAGAGTTTGTAAACAGCCATTGGATTTCAAGAAAATGATCCAAACCAAATGGCATGAACCATGAGGGATAGAACTATAGAATTAATAGAGAAAGACAATTGGCCTTTAGCAAGTTAAGTTCCTCCAAACACTCTTTTTTAGTTTTATTATTTTCCAGTCAATTTTCCACTCTTTTATCAAGATAAAAGGAAACTTTGGTTATGTAGTCTCCCTAATTTTTTGTGCAATTCTTCCCCTAATCTAAAATCACAGATATCTCACATAAGCCCAGTTCAAGACCAGCCTGGGCAACAGGTAGAGAAATCTCAACAGTGAGATTTCTCTACATAAAATTTAAAAATTAGCTGGGTATGGTGATGTGCACCTACAGTCCCAGCTACTCAGGGGGGCTGAGGGAGACTGAGGCTGCAGTGAGCCATGATCATGCTGCTGCGTTTCAGCCTGGGTGACAGAGTGAGACCCTGCCCCCTCCAAAAAAAAAAAAGAAAAGAAAGGAAAAAGCAAACATTTAAAAAATTCTTTTGAACATTCTTATAATAGTTTACATGAAGTCTTTGTTTACTACATCCAACACCTGAGCCACCTCAGAGACACTTTGTACTGACGTTTTCTTTATATGGGCCACAATTTCTTCTTTCTTTGCATTTTTCATGAGGTTTTGTTGAAAATTGGATACTTTAAATAATACGTTGTAGCTTTTCTGGATTCTGACTTCCCCACCATCAGGAGTTGCGTTATTGCTGTTTTCTGTCTTTTGTTTATTACTTTTCAGGGCTAATTAAATAAATTTTATCTTCCTAGGAGTATGCAGCCACTGAAGCCTATGTTCTATTTTTAATTATTTTCCTCATTTTTAAGCCTGGCTTCCCAGGAGTCACCCTGGGTCAGCATAACTTGATGGCCACCCAATAATTGGGCAGGGGTTTTACTTAAATATCTTGAGTCAGTAGGGCTTCCACTTTTTGCTGAGGGGATCTGTACATGAATTGGATCACATATTCAAGTTTCAGGCAGTTTACAACCTGCTTTGACTTTCACTTTCTGTTTATGTAAGGACTTGTGCTCAGCCAGGAACCAGTAGATAACTGGGGCCATCTCTGACCTCTCCTGAGTGTGTGAACCCTTTCAGATCCCCATGAATATATTAAGGCTTTCAAAGCCCAGTATCATTGGCCAGATATACCTTTTACATTTTTGGCTGGTTTACTGTTTCCCCTAACAAGTATTGCTGCCTCTGGTAGCTACGATGCTGGCCTTTTCCAAAGATTGGCCACCAATATTGTAATTGCTGACTACAATGTCCCAGGACTTTTCCATGGAGCTCAAAACTAGATCAACCACCTCAAGTGGCAGGAAGACTGTTAGCCTTCACTGTTACCAAGACATGGAGGGTAGGGAGGAAAGAAAAGACAATGGATGCAGTCCCAAATTTAAATGCCACAGACCCTACTCTTCTAACCAATGTTCAATAACTCTTGAATAAATGCTTTCAATTTATTGTATGCCTTTGCTTAATTTCCAGAGTTTCAAAATAGTTGTTGACAATTCTGCCAGTTTTACCACCACATTTTGGAGGTCAGGATTTTCCACGTTTCTCACTCTGCAATTCTAAAAGTGCCACCTTCCGATAAACTTTAAAAAGAAATCAGATATTGTATAGTTATCTACTCAGTTAGACGTTAGTCAGAAGTCTGAGACTGTTACCAGGCATTATATTGTTTTACATCCTGTCTAACAATAATAATAAAATCCTCCATTTCCAAGTAAGAAGAATTGGAATTGGCTTGCTTTTTTTTTTTCTTTTCTGGTAGTAAACTTAAAACAAAATAAAAAACCTTAAAACACTCATGTTTAAATTTTTTGAAGTGTTTTTAATAATTGTGTCTTAATTTTTAACAATATGAAAGAGATTATAACTAATTGGCTTCTGTATTGTTAAAATATATGTACATGTAATATTTTGATAAAAATTAAAACTAAATACAAATCTGAATTAAATGTAACCAATTAGGAGGAATGGTTTATGATTTGATTAAAAGATAAACACAGAACAGAAACAAGTAAACATATATCTGATTTTATATAACATATACATTTGTTTTAGGATTAAACCAGTATAACAAAAGAATATATATATATATATATATATATATATATATAAAACATTATGTTATAACAAAGATCTATGAAAACATTAAGGAGGGAGAAACTCATTTTGCCTGGGAATATAAGGTGAGATTTGACAAAAAGTTTTTTTATAATAGAGAAGAGAGAGAATGACATTTTAAATAGATAGATTAGCACCTACCAAAATACAGGACTATAAAATTACCTAATGTGTCCAGGAAAGACCAAGTGGCTGGAATGTGGAGGAGAGAGGGATAAAATTCTAAGAAAATGGGATAGGAAAATTCAGTTGATGCTACAGTGAAAGATCTTCAAAGTTCTATTAAAGGGTATGAAATTCATCTATCAAATAATCTGAGAAATGGTGTGATACAATCTGTGTATGAGAAATACAATTTTGCAAACAACAGGAAGGATGAAGTTATGAATAGCAGAAGAGAAAACAAATGGAAAGTCAAATCATTATTTAAAAGTTGGTGTTTTTTAACTCCACAATGTCTACATTGTAGACCTTGTTTCACTTAGAAAAACAAAGATTTTCTTCATTTAATATTGAGATATTTTCCACAAAACATGATGTTTGTGGGACTATTTTTCAACTTCTAGAGTTCTCTTCTGAGTTATTTAAACATAATAAAAAAGATAATGTTGATACATGCATGTCATCCCATTAAATGCCTTATTTACTTCTGCAGAGAAAAAATTAACACAAAATAATATAAAACTAAAAGAAATAGAAGGAAAATACCTGGTGCCAATCTCTGACACTAGTCAAGTTATTGGCAAAGCCAGCCCTATTTTTTATTATCTGTAAAGTGAACAAGTTAGTTAAAAGACTTCAAAAGTCTTGATACAAAAATCCTCAATAAAATACTGGTAAACTGAATCCATTAGCACATCAAAAAGCTTATCCACCATGATCAAGTGGGCTTCATCCCTGGGATGCAAGGCTGGTTCAACATATGCAAATCAATAAACATAATCCAGTATATAAACAGAACAAACGACAAAAACCATATGATTATCTCAACATATGCAGAAAAGGCCTTTGACAAAATTCAACAACTCTTCATGCTAAAAACTTTCAATAAATTAGGTATTGATGGGATGTGCCTCAAAATAATAAGAGCTATCTATGACAAAACCACAGCCAATATCATATTGAATGGGCAAAAACTGGAAGCATTCCCTTTGAAAACTGGCACAAGACAGGGATGCCCTCTCTCACCACTCCTATTCAGCACAGTGTTGGAAGTTCTGGCCAGGGCAATCAGGCAGGAGAAGGAAATAAAGGGTATTCAATTAGGAAAAGAGGAAGTCAAATTGTCCCTGTTTGCAGATGACATGATTGTATATCTAGAAAACCCCATCGTCTCAGCCCAAAATCTCCTTAAGCTGATAAGCAACTTCAGCAAAGTCTCAGGATACAAAATCAATGTGCAAAAATCACAAGCATTCTTATACACCAGTAACAGACAAACAGCCAAATCATGAATGAACTCCCATTCACAATTGCTTCAAAGATAATAAAATATCTAGGAATACAACTTACAAGGGACGTGAAGAACCTCTTCAAGGAGAACTACAAACCACTGCTCAATGAAATAAAAGAGGATACAAACAAATGGAAGAACATTCCATGCTCATGGGTAGAAAGAATCAATATCGTGAAAATGACCATACTGCCCAAGGTAATCTATAGATTCAATGCCATCCCCATCAAGCTACCAATGACTTTCTTCACAGAATTGGAAAAAACTACTTTAAAGTTCATATGGAACCAAAAAAGAGCCCACATTGCCAAGTCAATCCTAAGCCAAAAGAACAAAGCTGGAGGCACCACGCTACCTGTCTTCAAAATATACTACAAGGCTACAGTACCAAAACAGCATGGTACTGGTACCAAAACAGAGATATAGACCAATGGAACAGACCAGAGCCCTCAGAAATAATGCCGCATATCTACAACCATCTGTTCTTTGACAAACCTGAGAAAAACAAACAACGGGGAAACGATTCCCTATTTAATAAACTGTGCTGGGAAAACTGGCTAGCCACGTGTAGAAAGCTGAAACTGGATCCCTTCCTTACACCTCATACCAAAATCAATTCAAGATGGATTAAAGACTTAAATGTTAGACCTGAAACCATAAAAACCCTATAAGAAAACCTAGGCAATACCATTCAGAACATAGGCATGGGCAAGGACTTCATGTCTAAAACACCAAAAGCAATGGCAACAAAAGCCAAAATTGACAAATGGGATCTAATGAAACTCAAGAGCTTCTGCACAGCAAAAGAAACTACGATTGGAGTGAACAGGCAACCTACAGAATGGGAGAAAATTTTTGCAATCTACTCATCTGACAAAGGGCTAATATCCAGAATCTACAAAGAACTCCAACAAATTACAGGAAAAAAACAAACAACCCCATCAAAAAGTGGGCAAAGGATATGAACAGACACTTCTCAAAAGAAAACATTTATGCAGCCAAAAGACACATGAAAAAATGCTCATCATCACTGGCCATCAGAGAAATGCAAACCAAAACCACAATGAGATACCATCTCACATCAGTTAGAATGGCAATCATTAAAAAGTCAGGAAACAACAGGTGCTGGAGAGGATGTGGAGAAATAGGAACACTTTTACACTGCTGGTGGGACTGTAAACTAGTTCAACCATTGTGGAAGTCAATGTGGCAATTCCTCAGAGATCTAGAACTAGAAATACCATTTGATCCAGCCATCCCATTACTGGGTATGTACCCAAAGGATTATAAATCATGCTGCTATAAAGACATATGCACATGTATGTTTACTGTGGCACTATTCACAATAGCAAAGACTTGGAACCAACCCAAATGTGCAACAATGATAGACTGGATTAAGAAAATGTGGCACATATACACCATGGAATACTATGCAGCCATAAAAAATGATGAGTTCATGTCCTTTGTAGGGACATGGATGAAGCTGGAAACCATCATTCTCAGCAAACTATTGCAAGAACGAAAAACCAAACACCGCATGTTCTCACTCATAGGTGGGAATTGAACAATGAGAACACATGGACACAGGAAGGGGAACATCACACACCGGGGCCTGTTGTGGGGTGGGTGGAGCGGAGAGGGATAGCATTTGGAGATATACCTAATGTTAAATAATGAGTTACTTGGTTCAGCACACCAACATGGCACATGTATACATATGTAACTAACCTGCACGTTGTGCACATGTACCCTAAAACTTTAAATATAATAATAAAAAAGAAAAAAAAAGTCTCACCCAGATTTAGGTTGAACCCTTTATGGGTATTTTCATAAGTTCACTATTAGAAAATTACACAGGTCAACTTAGTTGGCTTGTTCAAGTAAAATATTTTACTTTACCCAAAGAGCAGCACATAAATCCTTGATACTAGTTCCAAGTTCCAGATCTTTAAGTTTGCTGTCAAACAAATGAAGCTGTTTACGTTTCCCAGCTTTTATCCGTGTTGAACCTATATATAAACAAGTAAAAAAACTTATGATATATTCAAATAACTAAAACCCATACATAAAACATACATACACACCCTAATAAATTCAATTAATCCTGAAATGGCAAATGAGTTATTTTTGAACAAGCTAAAGTCAATCTCATTAATTAAAAGACACAATCTTCTAAAACAATGTTGTCCTGAAGAACATTCTGTGATAATGAAAACTTTCCATATCTGCCCAGTCCAATACTGTAGCCACTAGCTACACGTGGCCGTTAAATACTTGAAATGTAGCACCTATGACTGAGTAAATAAAATTTTAATTTATTTTAAAATTTAGCCACAGTTGATTTGCTCTAAAATATGAGGGAATAATCTTTGATATAACTAAAACTATTTTGTGCCCATGAAATGTACTATAATCAGGAGAGTTATTTGATTTCTTTGACTTTACATGCATTTTTCAGTGTTTCTAAGAAAATTTTAACAGTTATTATTTTATCTCACAACAATTCTAAGGTAGTCAATACATTAAATGCTAGGTAAGTAGATTTAAATATGCTTCAGTTTTCACGACACTGTATGAACTCTAGATATAAAGCATTTTTAAAAGGAAATAATGAGAAACAAAAATATGCACTAATTCTAATGAAATTCTGGTCCAGGTGTGGTGGCTTACACGTGTAATCTCAATGCGTTGTGAAGCTAAGGTGGAAGGATAGTTTGAGGCCAGGAGTTTAAGACTGGCCTGCACAACATAGCAAGACTCCATCTCTACAAAAAAAAGGAAAAATTTTAAAAACTTGCTGAACATGGTGGCATGCACCTGTAGTCCAATTCTACTCTGGAGGTGAGGCAGGAGGATGACTTGAGCCCAGAAGTTTGAGGCTGCAGTGATCTGTGATCATACCACTGCACTCAGCCTGAGTGACAGAGCAAGGCCCTGTCTCAAAACTAAATAAAAAGAAGAAATTCTGGTACATAAATCAATAATATTTGGCTGTAATGCTGCTTTATTTGCTTAAATAACACTAGCACTTGACACTGTATCTCTATGACAAACCACTACAGCGAGAGGCATACTAATTGTATAAATAATGTAATATAGTCATTCTATGAGAATAAGAACCATGGTGGAAGAAACTACTATCCTCTAATTTAATAAATTACATTTTATAGTCACCTGGCATATTGTTTGGAAAGCATGACAATGGTATTAATGTACACCATGCAATGACAGCGGCAAAAAGAAAATTAATCCACCAAGTCCATAGCCATTCTGGACTACCATTATTGTCTGTAGTGCTTTAATAGAGAAACATGAAAAAAAAAAAAGCAACTTTAGGTATTTGATTACAACAAAACCATAATCAAACAGAGTGGAGAAAGTGAGAGTGAGAGAGGGAGGGTTGGAGAGTGAGACAGAAATGGAACTTTTTTGTTAATTTGTCACTATTGTTTGTTTTGTTGAGTAGGAGTAATTGTGAGTCCCCAATTATGTGCTTGTTTTGTCTTACAGGATTCTAATATTTTCGCTTTTGCTTCTTTTTCTTGGCACCACTCAGGTAGCAAAAGGTACTTGTTTCTTCCTATTTAACTTTTTTTTCTCCACCAGAAGCTATGTATTTGGAACACTACCTTTTTAAATCTTACCTTTCCTTTAAAATCATTCTTAAAAATCAAGCACTGAGACCTTTATGACAAGTTTGGCCCTTTATGTTGCACAACTGAAGCTTTTTATGGCATTTAATCCTTTCAGTTACAAATATTTTGAAATCCCTTTCTTCTAGTCCCTTCTCTGAACTTTCAGATTTAGTGTGAATGTATCCTTCTAGTTATTATTCCAAATCACCCTTAGGACCCTTTGCTGTCTTCTGTCTTCTCTGCAATTTTTCTTCATCTCCCTTTGCTCACCATAAAGCCTTGCAGTGGGGAAGGTAATATGGGAAAGTCGAGGATTCTATGCTGGGATTTGTTATTATTCTCATTTTACTCATAATTATTTTGCAGTTTAAGCATACTTTGTCTTCAATTAATGCTGAAGCCAGGGATTTGTGGAGAATTTTCATAGTTGTGAAGCTATTCTGTCATTTAAGGAGGAGATTAGGGGGAGTTGATTAATACATAGACGCCACTGTCTCCTACTTCACACACATTTAAGACCCCCTCCAAACAATCGTTGTGGGAAAATGCTCACATCCACAGGAACCACAGTTTTAGAAGTGCTGGTTTTTCATGGGTGTTTCTATTGCCAACAAAGATCTGGTGAACAACTTCTTACGGACCTTGTCTTTCTACATTTCATAGGAATGTAGAGAATGTACACTGTCTTCTTCACTGATGGGACAGCTCTTTGTCCACTGCTAGCATTATTAAGGAATAGAAATTCCAATTTTCCTAGGGTTGCAGTCTTGATTGTCATTACCCACTTGTCATATATATATATATATATCTGCATATGCTACACTCAGGGAGTTTCAATTCCAGATTGTCACTAGGGCTGCATGTTTCCTCATTGATTATAATAGTCAGGAGTTTTTTTCACTTTTGAACCCAGCTATGTATTCTAACTATATACATTATATTACATGTGATTATTACATATGTGTATATAATTGTGTACCCGAAAGAGGTAGGGAAATCAACTAAAAAAACTATCAATTGGGAAAAACAATGTAATGGTTATATATAAAATATAGAGATTCCATTCACAATACTAACAAATGTATGAAATGCATAGGAATAGGCTTAATGGAATATGTTCAATAAAGGAAATTATAAATCTTTATTGAAGGGTATAAAAGAAAAACAGAGAAAATAGTGTAACATACCATACGTATGAAAAGATAACCGTCCTAATGTGGTCCATAAACTCAAGTAATTCAAATCAAAATGCTTTGATTAAAACCTGAGATTATAAAATTTAGATTTGAGAGTCATTTTGCAAACATAGCCCCAATGTTGGATGAAAAACAATAATAAATGGGTACTTCTCCTACTAAATAGCAAACTATACAATAAAGCTTTAGTAACTAAAATATTGTAATATTGGCATGGGAATAGAAACGTTTATCAGGGAATAGATTAAATGAGACAAGAAGGAAATCTATGGATACAGGTAACTTCAGTTTATGATGAAGACGGTATTTAATATCAATAAAAAACACATAATGATACATAAATGTCATCAGTGCAATTAGATATCCTGTTGAAGGAAAAAGAGAAGCTTGACCCATGCCTCTTATATGCAAAAATAAACTGAAATTGAATGTTAAATATAAACATATAAACACATTTACAAAAGTACTGGAGAAAATATAGTCAAATATTTTAACAAGTTTATAGAGCATAAGAACTTCTTGTCCTAGCCAGAGCAATTAAACAAGAGAAAGAAATAAAGGGCATCCAAATCAGTAAAGAGGAAGTCAAACTGTTACTGTTCACCAATGATATGATCATATACCTAGAAAACCATAAAGACCCATCCAAAAATCTCCAAGAACTGATGAATGAATTCAGTAAAGTTTCAGGATAATGTATCAATGTAAACAAATCAGTAGCACTGCTATTCACCAACAATGTCCAACCTGATAAACAAATCAAGAACTCAATCTCTTTTACAACAGCTGCAATAAAATAAAATAAAATAAAAATACTTAGGAACATACCTAACCAAGGAGGTGAAAGACCTCTACCAGGAAAACTACAAAGCACTGCTGAAAGAAATCATAGGTGACACAAATGAATGGAAGCATATTCCATGCTCATGGATGGGTAGAATCAATATTGTGAAAATGACCATACTGCCAAAAGCAATCTATTGATTCAATGCAATTTCCATCAAAGTACCAACATCATTCATTCTTCACAGAACTAGAAAAAACAATCCTAAAATTCACATGGAACCAAAAAAGAGCCTGCATAGCCAAAGCAAGGCTAAGTAAAAATAACAAATCTAGCGGCATCACACTACCTGACTTCAAAATATACTACAAGGCTATAGTCAGCAAAGCAGCATGCTACTGGTATAAAAATAGGCACATAGACCAATGGGACAGAATAGAGAACCCATAAATAAAGCCAAATACTTGCAACAAACTGACCTTTGACAAAGCAAACAAAAATTTTAATCGGGGAAAGGACATCCTATTCAACAAATGGTGCTTGGATAACTGGCAATCAACATGTAGAAGAATGAAACTGGATCCTCATTGTCCACATATACAAAAATCAACTCAAGTCTTACCTTATTGTCTTACCTTATACAAAAATCAACTCAAGATGGATCAAAGACTTAAATTTAAGACCTGACATCATAAAACTTCTAGAAAATAACATCATAGAAACTCTTCTAGATGTTGGCTTAGGCAAAGAGTTAATAAACAAGAATCCCAAAGCAAATCCCAAAAGCAAAAATAAAGATGAGACCTAATTAAACAGAAAAGCTTCTGCACAGCAAAAGAAATAATCAGCAGAGAAAACAGACAACCCACAGTGTGGGAGAAAATATTTGCAAACTATGCATACGACACAGGACTAATATCCAGAATCAACTAGGAATTCAAACAAATCAGTAAGAAAAAAACAATCCCAACAAAAAGTGGGCAAAGAACATCAATAGACAATTCTCAAAAGAAGATATACAAATGCCCAACAAACACATGAAAAAATGCTCAATATCACTAATTATCAAGGAAATGCAAGTTAAAACCACAATGAGATACTACCTTACTCCTGCAAGAATGGCCATAATTAAAAAATTAAAATTAGTAGATGTTGGTGTGGATGTGGTGAGAAGGGAATACTTTTATACTGCTGGTGGAAATGTAAACTAGTACGATCACTATGGAAAACGATATGGAGATTTCTTAAAGAACTAAAAGTAGAACTACCATTTGATCAAACAATCTCACTACTGGGTATCTACCCAGAACAAAATAAGTCATATGAAAAAGACACTTGCACATACATGTTTATAGCAGCACAACTTGCAATTGCAAAAATATGGAACCAGCCTAAATGCCCATCAACAAATGAGTGGATAAAGAAAATGTGGTATATATACACCATGGAATACTACTCTGCCATAAAAAGGAACAAAATAGGCCGGGCACGGTGGCTCATGCCTGTAATCCCAGCACTTTGGGAGGCGGGGGTATCACCTGAGCTCGGGAGTTCAAGACCAGCCTGACCAAGGTGGAGAAACCCCATCTCTACTAAAAATACAAAATTAGCCGGGCGTGATGGCACATGCCTGTAATCCCAGCTACTGGGGAGGCTGAGGCAGAAGAATTGCTTAAACCTGGGAGGCGGAGGTTGCAGTGAGTCGAGATCGCACCATTGCACTCCAGCCTGGGCGACCAAAGTGAAACTCCATCTCAAAAAAAAAAAAAACAAAAAAAACCAGGAACAAAATAATGGCATTTGCAGCAACCTGGATGGAATTGCACATGTTCTCACTTATTAGTGGGAGCTAAACTATGAGCATGTAAAGGCATAAGGAGAAATGTAATGGACTTTGGAGACTTGCAGGGAAGGGTAGGATGGGGGGTGAGGGATAAAAGACTACACATTGCGTACAGTGTACACTTCTCAGGTGGTGGGTGCACCAAAATCTCAGAAATAACCACTAAGGAACTTACTCAGGTAACAAAAAAAAACACCTGTTCCCCAAAAACTATCGAAATAAAAAAACAGAACTTCTTACGCAAGAAAGAACATTCAAAGTTTATAGAAAGAAAAATATTGACATATTTGATGATATAAAAACTTTTGAAGTTTGTATAATATACCATATACAAAGTTCAAGGACAGATTGGGAGAAATTATTTGTCATAGGTCTAGCACACAATTAATACTCATAATAAGTGAAGAATTTTTATAAATCTATAAGAAATAATGAACCAATATAAAAATAAGACAGGAAATAAGCAGCAAATTCAAAAAATACAGAAGGTTAATATACATACTGAGTCCTAATAATACATTCTCTTTGAGTAATTTAATAAAAGGGACTATTTAAGTGACATAAGGAAAGTTTAAAGAAATCCGTATGGGAAGAGATGGTATCCTGGGTCTTGCAACAGAAGAGAGCCATTACCACCTGAAAAGGTGCCTGAAGAGGCAAGAGGAGACAGAAGTTAAGTGAACTCTACAGGTGGTTGTATCAGAGAGTCGTAAGACAAATGTAGCCTTTATTAAAGAGACACCACCAAGTCATTGAGATTCATCAGGAAAGGAGAGGAAAGAATAAATATCCAGATTTAAGTTTCCTCATGCTCTCAGATCTCTTGCCAGTGCTCTTCACAAGCCAAGCCTAAAACTAAGCTAGATGGTAAAGGAGACCATTGATGTTGTCTATAATAGGTCAACCTCTTTAGGTACAGAGCAGAGTGGAGAAAAGTAGGGAGTGGAATTATAGCAGCAAACTGATGATATCCAACACAATCCATCACTTTTGTACCTCAGAATCTGTTAGTGCTCTTTGCTGGAAAAAAAAAAAAATCTTGGATGAGAAAATTCTTGAGATAACTACACCAAATCCTGTTAGCTATTATACAATTATTGGGTTATAACAATTCAAATATATTTGCAACTGAAAACTAAAACATTGTTGTAGAAGATGTTGTTAGTGTCCCATTTGTATTATGTCAGCTAGGCATTCATCACTCCCATATATAACAAATGATTAACTTTGAATAGCAGGAACTTTATGCTTGGCCCAGTTCTCAGAGAGCAGGTCAGAAATACCTAGGGTTTAATAATAACCCCAGGAGCATTGCTTGACCAACAATTTCCAGGAGTTAGTGGACATATATATATATATATATATATATATATATATATGGGATAACTCATATCTTACATTGTCTGCCAGAGTTCTCCACTGGGATTGAGTCCTAGTTGCCCCAAGCAGTAAACTGCTCAATATAATGAACACTTTATTGTCTTCTTTAACTTCCCATGCTTATTTCCCCACTACCCTATCATGCTTCCTAGTATCATTTCTCAGATTAATAGTGTGCATTCATGTATTTATCTCAAATTCTTTGTCTCAAGTACCTTGAGAGAAACGCATTATATCTAAAACAGTTACCATTACCAGGGCTTATCATACAACCTAGAAGAATAAAAATTAGAAGAAAATTAACACAAAACCTAGTTGCTACTGTCCCTGCATCATTAGTAGTGACAAGGTCTGAGTTTACCATCACATCTTCCTTCATTTACCATCTATCATTCGAATACCTTACCCTCAGTTAGCACCTTGGTTGGAAAGAATACTTCACCTGGTGAGGTGACCCAAACTATCATTCCTGTAAGATCTGAGCCTTAGTGGTATTTTCTTTAGTGAGTTGAGGCAGTTATTCATTAAAGAGAACTACTGAACAATGTGAATACTAAGAATCAAGTAAATCTCCTGGATTTCAAACAAAGTTGTGCCTGTCTCTGCTATATAGCAGAAACCCATTCCTCCCCCACCAGAAACTCAGAATATTCACATTAGTTAGTATTGTGATTCTCTTTTTCCTTTTTAACTTTTATTTTAAGTTCATGGGTACAAGTGCAGGATGTGGAGGTTTGTTAAATAAGTAAATGTGTGTCAGGGGTTTGTTTTACAGATTATTTCATCAACCAGGTATTAAGCCTAGTATTAATTAGATGCTTTTTCTGATCGTTTTCCTCCCCCCACCCTCTGCCCTCCAGTAGGCCCCAGCTATTTTTCCTTTCTGTGTATCTATGTGTTCTCATCATTTAGCTCCCACTTATAAGAGAAAATATACGGTATTTGGTTTTCTATTCCTGCGTTAGTTTACTAAGGATGATGGCCTCCGGCTCCATTCATATCCCTCCAAAGGACATGATCTCATTCCTTTTTATGGCTGCATAGTATTCCATGGTGTATATTTACCACATTTTCTTTGCCCAGTCTATCATAGATGGGCATTTAGATCAATTCCATGTCTTTGCTATTGTGAATAATGCTGCAATGATCATATGCATGCATGTGTCTTTATAATTGGATGATGTTTATCTTTGGGTATATACCCAGTAATAGGATTGCTAGGTTGAATGGTATTTCAGTCTCTAGGTCTTTGAGGAATTACTGCACTGTCTTCCACAATGGTTGAACTAATTTATACTCCCACCAAGAGTGTAAAAGAGTTCCTTTTTCTCCACAGCCTCACCAGCATCTGTAATGTTTTGACTTCTTAATAGCCATTGTGACTTATGTGAGATAATACCTCATTGCAGTTTTGATTTGCATTTCTCTAATGATTAGTGATGTTGAGACTTTTTTCATATGATTGTGGGCCACATGTATGTCTTCTTTTGAGAAGTGTCTGTTCATGTCCTTTGCCCACTTTTTAATGGAGTTGTTTGTTTTTATTCTTGTAAATTTATATTCCTTATAGATGCTGGATATTAGACCTTGGTCAGATGCATGTTTGTCAAAATTTTCTCCCATTCTGTAGGTTGTCTGTTTACTCTGTTGATAGTTTCTTTGGCTGTGCAGAAGCTCTTTAGTTTAATCAGATCTCAATCGTCAATTTTTGTTTTTGTTGCAATTGTTTTGGTGTCTTCATCATCTTTGCCCATGCCTATTCCTGAATGGTACAGCCTAGGTTTTCTTCTAGGATTTTTGTAGCTTTGGGTTTTACATTTAAGTCTTTAATCCATCTTGAGTTGATTTTTGTATATTGTGATTTTTGTATATGGTGTATATGAAGTTCTGATTTCTTTGTAAACCTCATCTTTACCAAAAATACAAAAACACTATCCTGGTATGAGGATGCATGCCTGTAGTCCTAGGTACTCCAGAGGTGGGAGGATCACCTGAGTCCAGGATTCGAGGCTTTAGTAAGCTGTGATTATACCACTGCACTCCAGCCTGGGTGACAGAGTGAGAATTTCTTTAAAAAAAAATATCAAAACTGGTGGCAGGCAAGAGATCTTGTGCAGGGGACCTCCCATTTATAAAACCATCAAATATCATGAGACTTATTCACTACATACGAGTACAGTATGAGGGAAACTTCCCCCATGATTCATTTGTTTCCACTTGGCCCTGCCCTTATCATGTGGGGGTTATTACAATTGAAGGTGAGATTTGGGTAGGGACACAGCCAAACCATATCAGTGGCCTTGAATGTTCTTTTGTATTTATGTGGTATCAGTTGTATATCTCCCATTTCATTTCTAATTGAGCTTATTTGAATCACCTTTCTTTCTTTCCTGGTTAATCTCACTAATGGTCTATATATTTTGTTTATCTTTTCAAAGAACCAGCTTTGTGTTTCATTTATCTTTTGTATTTTTGGTTTCAATTTCATTTAGTTCTGCTCTGATCTTTGTTATTTCTTTTCTTCTGCTGGTTTTGTGTTTGGTTCATTCTTGTTTCTCTAGTTCCTTGAGGTGTGACCTTAGATGGTCTAATCATGCTCTTTCAGACTTCTTGATGTAGGCATTTAATGCTATAAACTTTCCTTTTAGCATTGCTTTTGCTGTATCCTAGGGGTTTTGATAGGTTTGGGTCACTATTATCATTCAGTTCAAAGAAATGTTTAATTTCCATATTGATTTCATTATTGATCCATAATAATTCAGGAGCAGGTTGTTTAATTTCCATGTATTTGCATGGTTTTGAGGCTTCCTTTTGGAGTAGATTTCCAATTTTATTCCACTGTGGTCTGAGAGGATACTTGATATGCTTTCGATTGTCTTAAATTTATCGAGACATATTTTGTGGCCTATCATACAGTCTATCTTGGAGAATGTTCCATGTGCTGACGAAAAGAATATATCCTGCAGTTTTGGGGTAGAATGTTCTGTAAATATCTGTTAAGTCCATTTGTTCTAGGGTATATTTTAAGTCCATTGTTTCTTTGTTGACTTTTTGTCTTGATGACCTATCTAGTGCTGTCAGTGGAGTATTGAAGTCCCCACTATTATTCTGTTGTCATCTATCTCATTTCTTACATAGAGTAGTAATTATTTTAAAAATTTAGGAGCTCCAGCATTAAGTACATATATATTTAGGATTGTGACACTTTCCTGTTGAACTAGACTTTTTATCATTTTATAATATCCCTCTTTGTCTTTTTTAACTGTTGTTGCTTTAAAGTCTGTTTTGTCTGATATAAGAATAGCTACTCCTGCTCACTTTTAGTTACCATTTGCATGGAATATCTTCTTCTACCCTTTTACTTTAAGTTTATGTGAGTCCTTATGTATTACGTGAGTCTCTTGAAGACAGCAGATACTTCGCTTTCTTCTAGGGTTTTTATGGTTTTAGGTCTTACCTTTAAGTCTTTAATCCATCTTGAGTTAATTTTTGTATAAGGTGTAAGGAAAGGATCCAGTTTCAGCTTTCTACATATGGCTAATCAGTTTTCCCAGCACCATTTATTAAATAGGGAATCCTTTCCCCATTGCTTGTTTTTATCAGGTTTGTTAAAGATCAGATGATTGTAGATGTGTGGTGTTATTTCTGAGGCCTCTGTTCTGTTCCATTGGTCTATATGTCTGTTTTGGTACCAGTACCATGCTGTTTTTCTTACTGTAGCCTTGTAGTATAGTTTGAAGTCAGGCAGCGTGATGCCTCCAGCTTTGTTCTTTTTGCTTAGGATTGTCTTGGCTAAGCAGGCTTTTTTTTGGTTTCACATGAAGTTTAAAGTAGTTTTTTCCAATTGTGTGAAGCAAGTCATTGGCAGCTTGATGGGGATGGCACTGAAACTATAAATTACCTTGGGCAGTATGGCCATTTTCACAATATTGATTCTTCCTATCCATGAGCATGGAATATTCTTCCATTTGTTTGTGTTCTTTTTTATTTCGTTGAGCAGTGGTTTGCAGTTCTCCTTGAAGAGGTCCTTCACATCCCTTGTAAGTTGGATTCCTAGTTATTTTATTCTCTTTATAGTAATTGTCAATTGGAGTTCACTCATGATTTTGCTCTCTGTTTGTCTGTTCTTGGTGTACAGGAACGCTTTTGATTTTTGCACATTGATTTTGTATCCTGACTTTGCTGAAGTTGCTTATCAGCTTAAGGAGATTTTGGGCTGAGATGACGGGGTTTTCTGAACATAAAATCATGTCATCTGCAAACAGGGACAATTTGAATTCCTCTTTTTGTAATTAAATACCCTTTATTTCTTTCTCTTGCCTGATTGCCCTGGCCAGAACTTCCAATACTATGTTGAATAGGAGTGGTGAGAGAGGGCATCCTTGTCTTGTGCTGGTTTTCAAAGGGAATGCTTCCAGTTTTTGCCCATTCAGTATGATATTGGCTGTGGGTTTGTCATAAATAGTTATTATTTTGAGATACAGTCCATCAATACCTAGTTTATTGAGAGTTTTTAGCATGAAAGACTGTTGAATTTTGTCGAAGGCCTTTTCCACATCTACTGAGATAATCATGTGGCTTTTGTCATTGGTTCTGTTTATGTGAGGATTATGTTTATTGATTTGCGTATGTTGAACCAGCATTGCATCCCAGGGATGAAGCCCACTTGATCATGGTGGAACTTTTTGAGTGCTGCTGGATTCAGTTTGCCAGTATTTTATTGAGGATTTTCACATCGATGTTCATCAGGGATATTGGCCTAAAATTCTCTTTTGTGTGTGTGTCTCTGCCAGGTTTTGGTATCAGGATGATGCTGGCCTCATAAAATGAGTTAGAGTGGATTCCCTCTTTTTGTAGTGATTGGAATAGTTTCAGAAGGAATGGTACCAGCTCTTCTTTGTACCTCTGGTAGAATTCAATTGTGAATCTATCTGGTCCTGGACTTTTTTTGGTTGGTAGGCTATTAATTATTGCCTCAATTTCAGAGCCTGTTATTGGTCTATTCAGAGATTCAACTTCTTCCTGGTTTAGTCTTGGGAGGGTGTATGTGTCCAGGAATTTGTCCATTTCTTCTAGATTTTCTAGTTTATTTGCATAGAGGTGTTTATAGTATTCTCTGATGGTAGTTTGTATTTCTGTGGGATCAGTGGTGATATCCCCTTTATCATTTTTTATTGTGTCTATTTGGTTCTTCTCTCTTTTCTTCTTTATTAGTCTTGCTAGTGGTCTATTTTGTTGATCTTTTCAAAAAACCAGCTCCTGGATTCATTGATTTTTTGCAGGGTTTTTTGTCTCATGGGGTGTTCCCTTGATGTGGTGCTCTCCTGCTTCCCCTAGGGATGGGGCTTCCTGAAAGCTGGATTGTAGAGATTATTATATCTCTTCATGGCCTAGCTACCCAGTGGAACTACCAGGCTTCAGGCTGGTACTGGGGAGCATCTCTAAAGAGTCCTATAATATGACTTGTCTTAAGGCTTCTCAGCCATGGAATCCAACACCTGTTCTGGTGGAGGTAGCAGGGGAATGCAGTGGATTCTGTGAAGGTCCTTGGTTGTAGTTTTGTTTAGTGCACTGGTTTTCTCGATTGTTGTTTGTGCTTGCAATAAAGGTGTCATGTGGACAGACTCAGGACCTCTGATTAGCCAAGATGTTATAGGCGGTGGAGCTAGCTTTGTTTTCTCCTTTCTTGGGGCATGGTTTTTCTTTCATGAGTTGTTGTAATGATTTCTCCATGGTCATTTTTCACATGGGCCCATTAATGAAGACCTAGGTTGGTTTTTAAAAAAAGAGACAGAGGCTCACTGACATTAACAGGATTGGTCATACTGTTCAACTGACTTGAGAACCTTCCAAAGTAAATACCTTCTTCATGCACCCCTTCAGAGAGGTTCAATCACATGTCCTCCTTACTACCTGTTTTCCAGTCTTGCTCTAAGTCTGTAACTACCCAAAAAAGCTGAACATAAATCATTAGAGATTTATACCTCAGGCCATCTCTCCTATATTAAGTGAACAACCTTAATACAGGACAGCCTGAAATTCTAACTGCTAGACGGGTTTCCTGTATCTTAGGGCCACTGTTTAGTGAAGCCATAATGTAGTGACCATTCCTTTCTGAACATTCACACCCTTAAATGTTTCCTTTTCTCTGGAAATATTCTCTAGCATTGTTAAAAGAACCCACACAACCCAGAATTCTTTAAAATTACTTTTGTCATTTGAATTGAATGCTACACCCACTTAATTTCCTAAAGCATTAATCCCAATCCACAACCTGTGATAATTTTAATAACTATGTCCAATTTATCCCTAGCAAGAATATCTGTGTACACCAACATTCAACATAGTTCTGAAACCCTATTGCTACTTCTGATACTACTTCTAATATCACTCAGAATCCTGGTAGAAAATGTATAGTTAACTCACACTAGATCATTTGAACAGTGCTAAGGAAACTATTTTTATTAATGTGGGCAGACTTCAGGGAAAATAACAAGGCACAGTATAACATTCTGGGGCTAGCTATAGTAGCAAGCTCTTATCACAGCCCTGAATGTCATTGGAATAGTGCTTAATAAATGTTGAGGGTATCCTGCTGACAGCCATGGCCTTCAGAAAAGAAATACGACCAATCTGGGTACAAGCCTTCAGGAAGAACTGAAAGAATAAATGCCGTAATCTTAAGCTTCCCCTGCCTTCTCATCTGCCAATGACTCTCAGTGGCAAAACCCAAGTGAAATCTAAAATACAGGGGAATACATTGAGGCTGTCAATACAGGTCAGCCTCCCTGAGCAGAGGAGGGTGGAGAAGATGTTAGAAAGATGAAGAGTAAATTTAGAGAGGCATTTCTTGCCTTCTGCTAGCTTTTGAATGTGTTTGCTCTTGCTTTTCTAGTTCTTTTAATTGTGATGTTAGGGTGTCAATTTTGGATCTTTCCTGCTTTCTCTTGTGGGCATTTAGTGCTATAAATTTCCCTCTACACACTGCTTTGAATGCATCCCAGAGATTCTGGTATGTTGTGTCTTGGTTCTCATTGGTTTCAAAGAACATCTTTATTTCTGCCTTCATTTCGTTATGTACCCAGTAATCATTCAGGAGCAGGTTGTTCAGTTTCCACGTAGTTGAGCGGTTTTGAGTGAGATTCTTAATCCTGAGTTCTAGCTTGATTGCACTGTGATCTGAGAGACAGTTTGTTACAATTTCTGTTCTTTTACATTTATTGAGGAGAGCTTTACTTCCAAGTATATGGTCAATTTTGGAATAGGTGTGGTGTGGTGCTGAAAAAAGTGTATATTCTGTTGATTTGGGGTGGAGAGTTCTGTAGATGTCTATTAGGTCCGCTTGGTGCAGAGCTGAGTTCAATTCCTGGGTATCCTTGTTGACTTTCTGTCTCGTTGATCTGTCTAATGTTGATAGTGGGGTGTTAAAGTCTCCCATTATTAATGTGTGGGAGTCTAAGTCTCTTTGTAGGTCACTCAGGACTTGCTTTATGAATCTGGGTGCTCCTGTATTGGGTGCATATATATTTAGGATAGTTAGCTCTTCTTGTTGAATTAATCCCTTTACCATTATGTAATGGCCTTCTTTGTCTCTTTTGATCTTTGTTGGTTTAAAGTCTGTTTTATCAGAGACTAGGATTGCAACCCCTGCCTTTTTTTGTTTTCCGTTTGCTTGGTAGATCTTCCTCCATCCTTTTATTTTGAGCCTATGTGTGTCTCTGCACGTGAGATGGGTTTCCTGAATACAGCACACTGATGGGTCTTGAGTCTTTATCCAGTTTGCCAGTCTGTGTCTTTTAATTGGAGCATTTAGTCCATTTACATTTAAAGTTAATATTGTTATGTGTGAATTTGATCCTGTCATTATGATGTTAGCTGGATATTTTGCTCGTTAGTTGATGCAGTATCTTCCTAGTCTCGATGGTCTTTACATTTCGGTATGATTTTGCAGTGGCTGGTACCGGTTGTGCCTTTCCATGTTTAGCGCTTCCTTCAGGAGCTCTTTTAGGGCAGGCCTGGTGGTGACAAAATCTCTCAGCATTTGCTTGTCTGTAAAGTATTTTATTTCTCCTTCACTTATGAAGCTTAGTTTGGCAGGATATGAAATTCTGGGTTGAAAATTCTTTTCTTTAAGAATGTTGAATATTGGCCCCCACTCTCTTCTGGCTTGTAGGGTTTCTGCCGAGAGATCCGCTGTTAGTCTGATGGGCTTCCCTTTGATGGTAACCCGACCTTTCTCTCTGGCTGCCCTTAACATTTTTTCCTTCATTTCAACTTTGGTGAATCTGACAATTATGTGTCTTGGAGTTGCTCTTCTCGAGGAGTATCTTTGTGGCGTTCTCTGTATTTCCTGAATCTGAATGTTGGCCTGCCTTGCTAGATTGGGGAAGTTCTCCTGGATAATATCCTGCAGAGTGTTTTCCAACTTGTTTCCATTCTCCCCGTCACTTTCAGGTACACCAATCAGACGTAGATTTGGTCTTTTCACATAGTCCCACATTTCTTGGAGGCTTTGCTCGTTTCTTTTTATTCTTTTTTCTCTAAACTTCCCTTCTCGCTTCATTTCATTCATTTCATCTTCCAGGGCTGATACCCTTTCTTCCATTTGATCGCATCGGCTCCTGAGGCTTCTGCATTCTTCACGTAGTTCTCGAGCCTTGGTTTTCAGCTCCATCAGCTCCTTTAAGCACTTCTCTGTATTGGTTATTCTAGTTATACATTCTTCTAAATTTTTTTCAAAGTTTTCAACTTCTTTGCCTTTGGTTTGAATATCCTCCCGTAGCTCGGAGTAATTTGATCGTCTGAAGCCTTCTTCTCTCAGCTCGTCAAAGTCATTCTCCGTCCAGCTTTGTTCTGTTGCTGGTGAGGAACTGCGTTCCTTTGGAGGAGGAGAGGTACTCTGGTTTTTAGAGTTTCCAGTTTTTCTGCTCTGTTTTTTCCCCATCTTTGTGGTTTTATCTACTTTTGGTCTTTGATGATGGTGATGTACAGATGGGTTTTTGGTGTGGATGTCCTTTCTGTTAGTTTTCCTTCAATAAATGGTGCTGGGAAAACTGGCTAGCCATATGTAGAAAGCTGAAACTGGATCCCTTCCTTACACCTTATACAAAAATCAATTCAAGATGGATTAAAGACTTAAATGTTAGACCTAAAACCATAAAAACCCTAGAAGAAAACCTAGGCATTACCATTCAGGACATAGGCATGGGCAAGGACTTCATGTCTAAAACACCAAAAGCAATGGCAACAAAAGCCAAAATTGACAAATGGGATCTAATTAAACTCAAGAGCTTCTGCACAGCAAAAGAAACTACCATCAGAGTGAACAGGCAACCTACAAAATGGGAGAAAATTTTCGCAACCTACTCATCTGACAAAGGGCTAATATCCAGAATCTACAATGAACTCCAACAAATTTACAAGAACAAAACAAACAACCCCATCAAAAAGTGGGCGAAGGACATGAACAGACACTTCTCAAAAGAAGACATTTATGCAGCCAAAAAACACATGAAAAAATGCTCACCATCACTGGCCATCAGAGAAATGCAAATCAAAACCACAATGAGATACCATCTCACACCAGTTAGAATGGCAATCATTAAAAAGTCAGGAAACAACAGGTGCTGGAGAGGATGTGGAGAAATAGGAACACTTTTACACTGTTGGTGGGACTGTAAACTTGTTCAACCCTTGTGGAAGTCAGTGTGGCGATTCCTCAGGGATCTAGAACTAGAAATTCCATTCGACCCAGCCATCCCATTACTGGGTATATACCCAAAGGACTATAAATCATGCTGCTATAAAGACACATGCACACGTATGTTTATTGCGGCATTATTCACAATAGCAAAGACTTGGAACCAACCCAAATGTCCAACAATGATAGACTGGATTAAGAAAATGTGGCACATATACACCATGGAATACTATGCAGCCATAAAAAATGATGAGTTCACGTCCTTTATAGGGACATGGATGAAATTGGAAATCATCATTCTCAGTAAACTATCGCAAGAACAAAAAACCAAACACCGCATATTCTCACTCATAGGTGGGAATTGAACAATGAGAACACATGGACACGGGAAGGGGAACATCACACTCTGGGGACTGTTGTGGGGTGGGGGGAGGGGGGAGGGATAGCATTGGGAGATATACCTAATGCTAGATGACGAGTTGGTGGGTGCAGCACACCAGCATGGCACATGTATACATATGTAACTTACCTGCACATTGCGCACATGTACCATAAAACCTAAAGTATAATAATAATAATAATAATAATAATAAAAGAAAAAAAAAATTTAGAGAGGCAAACAAAATATATTCAGCACACAGCTTATTCCCTGAAAACTTACCTGTTCCCTTTTATGATATTTGTCTGGTAGTTACCAAAACGTTATACTAGCTGGGTAAGAACCCAAGTGAGTTGCCAGGGGAACTAGCAGGATAGTTTCCAGGTAGTACCTGTAGCAATAAACAACCATGGAACTATTCTTCGTTATCTCAGTTTCTACTAGTTCTTCCTTCATATGAACTCAGAATTTCAGAAATGGAAGGTACAGTTCTCTATTTTCTTAAAGTGGTAGGTATAGCTCCTTAATTAACTCCATCATCTCAACAAGAGAACAAGAAAAGTTGAGGAGGAGGTAATTGATGGTACTAGTTCCCAATAGATAATTAAAATGCAGCTTTAAAATATATATTTATGTAACTGTAGAAAGGAAATAATAGAGATTACAGCAGAAATACTGTAAATGAAATGGAGCCTGGAAAAACCATAGAGAAAATAAACAAAACAAAGAGATGTTTTTTTAAAAGAGATTAACAAAATCGACAAACCTTGGCCAGAGAAATTAAGAAAAAAGAGATAAGACTCAAATAACAAAAATCAGAAATGAGCGGAAGACTTTACAACTAAATGCCACAGAAATAAGAAGAATCACAAGAAACTACTACGAATAATTATATCCCAACAAATTAGATAACTTAGAAGACATGGATACATTTCTAGAAACATTCAACCTACCAACACTAAATGATGAAGAAACAAAATATCTGAACAGACCTGTAACTAGTAAGGTGATTGAATCAGTCATCAAAAACCTCCCAACAGAGGAAAGCCTAGGGCCAGATAGCTTCACTGGAGAACTGTACCAAATATTTCAATAAGAATTAACAATAATCCTCCTCAAAATCCTCCAAGTAATTGAAGAGGAGGGAATACTTCAAATTTTTTCTATGTGGCCAACATACTCTAATACTAAACCTAGACAAAGATACTACAAGAAAACTACAGACTAATATCTCTGATGAATCCTGATGAAAAAAATCCTAATCAAAACACAAGCAAATTGAATGTAACAACATATTAAAGGGAATATACATCATAATCAAGTGGGATTTGTTCCTGGAATATAAAGATGGTTCAGCATATGAAAATAAATCAGTGTAATACACCACATTAACATAATAGAGAAAAACCACATGATCATGTCGATTGATTCAGAAAAAGCATTTGACAAAATTCAATGCCCTTTTAGGACAAAAACACTGAGAAAACTAGGAATACAAGGAAATTACACCTCACAATAGTAAAGGCCTTGTATTAAAAGCCTACAGTTAACATCATACTCAATGGTGAAAACCAGCAAGTTTTCTAAGATCAGAAACAAGTCCATAGTTTGTTCTCACCATGTTCGACATAGTACTGGAAGGTCCTAGCCAGAAAAATTGGGGAAGAAAAAGAAATAAAAGGCATTCAAATATGAGAGGAAGAAGTAAAATCATCTCTGTTCTCAGATGACATGATCTTATATATAGAAAACCCTAAGGATCATACATACTTGCATACACATAACATATGCATAACTATTAGAACTACTAAATGAATTTAGTAAAGTTGCAGTATGCAATATCAACACACAAAGATCAGTTGTGTTTCCATACACTAACAATGAACAGTGTACAAGGAGGAGAAAGACTTGCACATTGCAAACTATAAAACATTGTTGAAAAAAATTAAAGACACAAATAGATGTAAAGCGATCCCATGTTTATGGATTGAATATGACAATTAATTTTAATATTCTTAGAATTAGAATATCGTTAAAATGTTTATACAACCCAAAGTGAAATACAGATTTAATGCAATTCCTATCAAAATTCCAATGGTGTTTTTTACAAAAATAGAAAAAAAATCATGTGGAATCAGAAAAGACCCTGAACAGCCAAATCAATCTGCAAAAAGAAAAACAAAGTTGGAGGCATAACACTTCCTGGTTTCAAATATATTGCAAAGCTACAGTCCTCAAAACAGTATGGTACTGGTATAAAGACTGACACATAAACCAATGAAATAGAATAGAGAACCTAGAAATAAACCCTCATATATATGGTCAAATGATCTTTGACAAGGGTGCCAAAGCTACACAACGTGCAAAGAATTGTCTTCAAAAAACAGTGTTGGGAAAACTGGATATCCACATGCAAAAGAATGAAGTTGGACCCTTACCTTACACCATATACAAAAATTAACTCAAAATGGATTAGACATCTAAACACAAGGCTTGAAACCATAAAGTTCCTAGAGGAAAGCATAGGGAGAATGCTTCATGCCATTGGATTTGACAATTATTTTTTGGATATTACACCAAAAGCCCAGGCAGCAAACCAAAAACAGGCAAATGCACTACATAGAACTTAAAAACTTTTTTGCAGTAAAGGAAACAATTGGCGAAGTGAAAAGGCAACCTGCAGAATGGGAGAAAACATTTGCAAACCATGTATTGAAAAGAGGCTAATACACAGAATATATAAAGAACTTCAACCCAATAGCAACAAAAAAATCTGATTTAAAAATGGCCAAATGACTTGGATTAATAAAAGAAGGTATACAAATGGTCAAGAAGCATGGAAAAGATACTGAACACCACTAATAGTCAGGGAAATGCAAATCAAAACCACAATAAGGTATCACCTTGGATCCATTAGGATGGTCACTATCAGAAAAACAAACAAACAGAAAAAACAAACAAAACAGTATTGGTGAGGATGTGGAGAAATTGGAACCCTGTGCACCGCAGGAATGTAAAATGGTGTGGTCATTATAAAAAACAGTATAAAAGTTTTTCAAAAAAAAAAAAACTGGAAAAATAGACTTACCATATGATCTAGCAATCCAATTTCTGAGTATATATACAAAAGCATTGACAACAGGATCTCTGTGGGATATTTGTACACCTGTATTAATTGCAGCATTATTCACAATAGTAAAGAGCTGGAAGCAACTTAAATGTCCATTGAAAAATGAATGAATAAAGCCAATGTGGTATGTACAATAATACAGTGGCGTATTATTCAGCCTTAAATGAAGAAGGATATCCTGTTATATTCTATAACATGCATGAAACTTCAAAATATTAAAGTGAAATAAGCCAATCACAAAAAGAAAAATACTGCATGATTCCAGTTTTATAAGGTGTCTAAAATAGTCAGACTCTCAGAAAACGAAAGTAGAACAATGATTGCATTTTCACAAGATGCAAAAATTCTAGATATATATTGAAAAACAATGTACACGTAGTTACCAGTGCTGTACTATGCACTTAAAAATGTTTAAGATGTATACTTCAGATGTATTTATATGTACAAATATTTGCATATGTCACATTTGCATATATTTTTTCTAAAACGATGGTTATTACAAATTAAATATATATATTTACCTGTAAGCTATGGTAGCTATTTAGTAAATATTTTATACAATGTAAACAAAAAAAGAAAAAATAATGCCTTACTTTGTTGCAGAAGTACTATTCTCAGGGACTTTAACTAGTGGTGCTCCTAGCACATAACCCATAGCATATCCAATCATTGATGTACATTCTGCAATACCTGTAAAATAAGCACTGAAACTGAACATCAAACAATTTCATAAGCCAGCTTTATTATGATAAAAATTGACTGAAATTGATTACTTCTGAAAGCTTTTCATAGCATTCTGTATTAGTCAGAGTTCTCCAGAGAAACAAAGCCAATAAAAGACAGAGAAAAACAGTAATGGAAAACCAAATATCATTATGTTCTCACAAGTGGGAACCAAGCTATGAGGACGCAAAAGCATAAGAATGATATAATGGACTTTGGGGACCCGGGGGTAATGGTGAAAGGTGGGTGAGGGATAAAAGACTGCACGTTGGGTATATTGTACACTGCTTGGGTGATGGGTGCACCAAAATCTCATAAATCACCACTAAAGAGCTTATCTATGTAACCAAATACCACCTGTTCCCCCCAACACTACTGAAATTAAAAAAAATTTTTAAACACAAAAATAAAAATGACCTTCGAAAACAAAGACAGAGAGAGAGAACAGAGAGATTCATTTTAAGGAATTGGTTCATACAAAATACAATTATGAGGCCTAGCAAGTCCCAAATTTGTAGGGCAGGCCAGCAGGCTGGAAATTCAAGTAAGAGTTGATGTTACAATCTTTAGGTAGAATTGCTTCTTCAGAAAACCTCAGTTTTTGCTCATAGAACCTTCAACTGATTGAATGAGGCCCATCCACATTATGAAATCAGTTTTGCTCAAAATCTGCTGATTGTAAATGTTCATCGCATCTAAAAATGACAGTCACCAAAACATCTGGAGTAGTGTTTGTCCTTACAACTAGGTGTCATAACCCAGCCAAGCAAACACATAAAACTAACCATCATACATACTATCCAATGCATGTATTAGAGAAACTCAGTATATAATTCATTATACTTTATTTAATCTATATATTTAATGTAATATACATGAAATATATTTAATATAACTAGAAATTCAACATATTTTATTTAATTTGGGGTGCTCTAGCAAGATGATACTTTAAAGTTATCATTACTTCTGCACCCTTCACCTTAGCTACCAGGATGTGTCAATACACCTTCGCAATAAGTATATAAAAACAACTTTAAATTTATTTTCAAAAGTGATAGATAACCCTGTGCAAATAGATGATCTACCAGTACCAGAATCTATTGCAATATAAGAGAGTACAGATTATTCTGAGATATAGCCAGATTACTTATTGTAGGATACAGTGGCATAGACATTGTAAATAGGGATAGTATACTACTATTAATTAAGTATATATACACATATATGAATATACATATTTATAAATGTACATACATATACATAAAGAGTATAATTTTTATTACTTAAGAAAGTATTTTTTGTTTGTTTGTTTGAGATGGAGTCTTGCTCTGTCACCCAGGCAGCAATGGTACAATCTTGGCTCGCTGCAATCTCTGCCTCCTGGGTTTAAGCAAGTCTCCTGCCTCAGCCTCCAGAGTAGCTGAGATTACAGGTGCTCGCCACCATGCCCAGCTAATTTTTTTGTATTTTTAGTAGAGACAGGGTTTCACTATGTTGGCCAGGCTGGTTTTGAACTCCTGACCTCAAGTGATCTGCCCACCTCAGCCTCTCAAAGTTCTAGGATTACAGGCATGAGCCACCATGCCTGGACGAAAGTACGTATTTTTTCAATTGCTCTATATATTTTCAGTGACATTCAGGTGACTTGTCTAGAATCTCAAATCTCAAACAGCTACTTAGAATTAGGTGAATCAATGTGATTTGGAGGTTTAGCATACCAATTATCATTTATTACAATGTTATCATAAGGGCCAATAGTACTTCTATATCAGCTTAGATATGCATACCAAAATTCAAGGAAAACTCAAAATGGGTCAATCGCAATAGAGGGGGCAAAACTTGCCTAAATAGGTACCAGCTGAGTGTGTAGCAACATTCTCATCAATAAAGGTTATTCCAAGGATATAAAGAGGCATTCCTGCTATTCCCTGCACAGTCTGCCCAAGGATGAAGAAAGACAGGTATTTTGATTGGAACGATAAACCACTCCTCTGGCAACCACTGACAACCTTTATTTCTTCGCAAATATCTTTTGAAAAGACAATGATTATATTTTTGTTAATTGAACTCAAACATACAACAAATGTGCAGTATTCTTTATCAAATATTTTACAAGCTATTTCCAAAATTATGCTTTTTTCTTTTAGTTAACATTTCATTTACATTGAATGTAGTAGTACTGCAATCAATCATCATGTTCTCAGAAAAATGCCGTCATACAATTTGGGCCAGACACGGCACACACCTGTAGTACCAGCTACTAGGAAAGGTGAAGTGAGAGGATTGTGACAAGCCTGGGCAACATATTGTGACCCCGTCTCCAAAATAAAAAATAAAAAAAGGAAGAAATTGTGTGGGAATCCTGCAAAAGATGCATCTATTATAAACCAAAACATAAATGTGCATGCATGATTGTATATATGTGTGCATAAATATGTTTGTATATATATGCATTTGCACATACACATAGCACATATTCCTCTTAAATTTGGCATCTAGTTCCCCGGACTTTTGACCCTAGGCTAAAAGTATTTCTAATGTTCTAGATTATCTGCATTATCAAAGAGCACTTTCTGAGTTTAGTTTTATGTTCACCTCTTTAACAATCTTTATATTCACTTTGTCTCACTCTGATTAAATAATTTCCCATTTTAGACCCACTAACTTTTAGAACATATGTTCATAAGGACAAGGCATTATACAGTAAACATTTCTTTCCATTAGAGTTAGTCATTATGTGGTCATCCACTAGATTTTAGTTTATTTCAGGTCATAGTATATTTCTTATACTTTTTTAAATTCACATGGTTATATAACAATATTAAGTAAATGCTTGTGTAATTAAATTTGTTTGTAGATTGGTAGATCCAGGCAATACTATTAGATTATATTGGCCATGGTTATTTGGGTTGACATTTAACAAAATGCTCTTAAAATAATATTGTGGAAACACTATTAAAGTGCAGATTGCAATACAGTATACAAATGAAAATTTTCATCTGGTTTAGTATCCATGTGAAATGATTTTGACTCCATATCAAGTGGGAGGTAGTCTCTAGAACTGTCATTCAAATGCTGAAGGTTCAATTTTATACAGACATATTAACTTGCGATATCAGTGTCAATGTGATATTTCCAACACCCTGACCTCTTAGTTCCTTGAACTTTTTTCCTGTTATGCATTGTACTCCACCTACCTTGGCTAGTTATATGTTTTGGCTCTGTGTCCCCACCCTAATCTCATGCGGAATTGTAATTCCCAATGTTGCGGGAGGGACCTGGTGGGAGGTGACTGGATCACGAGAGCAGATTTCCCCCTTGCTGTTCTCGTGATAGTGAGTGAGTTCTCACATGATCAGGTTGTTTGAAAGTGTGTAACACTCCCCACTTTGCTCACTCTCTCCTGCTACAATGTGAAGATAGGCTTGCTTCCCCTTCAACTTCCACTACGATTGTAAGTTTCCTGAGGCCTCCCCGCCCTCCTGTACAGGCTGCAGAACTGTGAGTCAATTAAATCTTCTTTCTTTATAAATTACCCAGTCTCGGGTAGTTTTTTATAGCAGTCTGAGAATAGACAAATACAGCTAGTCATTTTAAATGTCAAAAATATAACTACAAACCTTTCCTAATGATAATTTCAAGCATCTACATTCTAACCACCCCTATCTTTCCGCTCACTCTTTCCAGCAACCCAATTCCAACAATCCTTAAAATTCGTCAGGGTATATAATCCATTGATTCTGCTCCTTTTCACTATCCCAATGTCCCCTTCATGTCCTTACTTCTTTCACTATCATTTAAATACTTTTAATTCCCTTGCTCTCTTTCAAATCATGCAACCCCATGGTAAAACTGCAACCCTACTCAAAATAACTCTTCTTCCCACTCCCTACCTGTACTGTTAAAGCTTGATGTGGTGGCACAACCATGCAAATCCCACTTTGAATTCATGATTAATAAACTCAAGGAGGTCCTTCATGCTCCTGATAATAATAAAAAAATGCCCCTAATCGATTCACTCTTCCCTTCTCAAAGAAAATTCAAGTTGTTTGTTTCCCTTCTCCTAGGGATCACAGTACTGAGCTTCCTACTCAACAACATCTGAAAATAAATGTTTTCTATCAATAGACTAAAATTAATCATTAACTTCCTCTGTGATGACATATATGTCCACTGGGATGCTACAATTAGTTAATTAGCAAACTTGGTCATATAAATCAAATGGATGGATGGATAGATACACAGACAAATAATTATCACAGTCTATTTTAAGTTCCTTGAGCCAAGGTTTGAATGAATATTGATTTGATGTATAACAGTGTATTTTACAACCTTACCTTCAATTCCTACCTTCCTTTGTTTATTTTCTTCACTAATGGATGGAAAAGCACATAAAAGTGATCCAAGTCCTATTAAAAAGGAGGAAGCTACAAACCATATTACTTTTTTTCTGTCTCCATAGAATGCTATAAATATTGCTACCAGGCCAGATGAAATATCGTAACTCATTTCCAATGCCAACTTATCAATGGTTTTCAGTTGATATTCCTTCTGAAAATCGCCAATGCTGACATCTATAAGACCAAACACCACACCTAAAACGTAAAAAGAAAAAGAGAAAACAATGATATGCATTTTAAGAGGTCATTATGATTATTACAAAGCAAAATTTAAATTACATGATGTAAGTTTATTTTAAATTATTCTGAATGTTTAAAAGCTATAAGCATGTAACAATTCCTTTTCTAAAACATAAATAGGCCTTAACCTCTACAAAATATTCACTAATTGAATTTTCGAAGCTATTTTTTAACTACCTCTATGAGTAATTTCCTAAAGAATAGTGATTGCTGTGTCATCTCACTTAGTACTGATCTTTGTTTTTATGTATTGCATTTCACATTACAAAAAATTTAAAACTATTACTAATATAATATTTATTTATCTACCATCTAGAATAGAAAATAAAACATTATCAAAATAGTTAAAGCCCAATGCATATTTCCCAAACTCGTTTGTCTCCCTCCCCTCCATAATCAGTATACTGTATTTAAAGTTTACCAGTTTTTAGCCTTTTTAACATTTTTGACAATGCATATGTCCTTAGACAATATCAAGTATTGTTTTTCATGTTCTTGAATGTGAAATAAATGGTACCATATTATGTGTATTTCTATCACTCAACATCCAACTAGGAAAAAAGTAATCATAATCACACTAAGAATTTGAAACAAAATTAATTGATGTAGGGATTGATTACAAAAGTAGTACATTAGTTGGAGTCCAAATGGTTACTAATCAAAATTCATGATATCTATGCAACCAAAGTTACCGGGGCATAGGCTTCTGCTACTATTGCTGCTGCTGCTGCTGTTAGAACTGCAATCACTACATTTTTTTTTTTTTTTTTTTTTGCAGGAAGCCAGGAGCCCACAGTCTTCCTATGACAGGGAGCTCACCTGCTGATTTTGATGCCCTTGCAGGTGCCAGAGCCCATGGGCTCTATAGTGCTGATAGCATCACATTTATTCCTGAGCATAAATCCAGGAGCCTTTAATCACCCAGCATTGCTCCTGATGCCAAAACCACCACCAGAAACAGAAAGGAAAAGAGAGTCTTCCCTTTGCCCTTTTTCAAATCTGCTGCCACAGATTCACTGGCAGCATGTAAGTCAAAGTCAGCTGGGCCCCAGCAACTCTGGGAAGTGTGGTTTCAGACATCCCATTCCCCTTGCAAATAGGAGTGAGTAACGGAGTTCATGGCCAACAGACAAATAACTTGCAGAGTTTATCTTTTAGACTACTTGGTATACATTTTCACCCTTCCTCCCATATTTAAACTTTCATATCAAATAAGTAGCAATATTATCATGCTTCTGCCTAATGTATCACAATTATCATTTTACAGAAATGCTGTTACTCTTTCCCCCAACAAAGAGATACATAGTCTAATCAATCAGCATATCTATCTCAGTGTAATGCTAATCCTTCAGTTTAATCACAAACCTGAATGGATTTTCTTTAACTTAAAAACCAAACTGCAAAGGTAACCATCAATAGTTAAACAAATATGTCACAGCCCTAACTAAATTTTTGAGGGGAAACATATTGCCAAAGAAACCACGAGCCAGATTTGAAGCCACAACTAGTTTTAGCAGACCAATACCAGCAGGAAACAACATATAAAAACTTTGCTGCACCCAGGATAAGAATTTTCTTTAACTGTTACATTAGATGTGGCCAAGGAGGATAATGGCCAATGTAGGAAATAAGTCCTGTTAGTAACTGAGTTTATCTCTAAGGTGGGGTTATTAATTCCCCTTCTGATTGAGGCATATTCTATAACCTAGAGATTAATTTATATGGTTCTCTACCTTCCATAAAGTATTAACAGAAAAATAAAATGGGAAAGGAGAGAAAGAGAGCAAATAAAAAACCAGAACATATACATATATAAACATATACACACACAAATGTACATATGACATATTTGTGTGTGAATCCAAAAGACAAGCAAGTAAGAGGAAATGCAGAGCTGCTACAAGTTTTATTTCTCTAAGTGGTTATGAGACTATAGTTGATATTCATAACTTCCTTCTTCTACTATTAACTCGCTCTTCTACCCCTTGATCGCAGATAACATACATAGATTGTTCTCTCAAAGCACATACCCCATCCTATAGGACAGCACTACAAACGTGTTGTCTACTACTGGGAGTGGTTGAATGTTGTCTACTACCAGGAGTCTTATCCAAGTCTTCAATAACACATCATAATTATCTATAAGACGAAAAGTTTCTGGTTATTGAGATATGTAGTAAAATCAGTGAATTACATGAACATGAACCTTCTGCTACACTTCTGTACTGTAAAATTAGTTCCTTAATTAGAAGCAACGTATTGGTAAATATGATAATAATGCTTTATATGGCATTCATTAAGTCCAGTTATGGTAGTGTTAGCAGGACCATGATGACAAAAGAAGAGCCCATATCCAAAATAAATGTCTAATTTAGTGAGGAGAAATTATTGCCCACTTCATAACAGAACCAGAACTATATAATACCTGCCTCCAGGTAACTGGTTGGTTTCACTAAGGAATGGAGCCAGTACCTAGATTATATTGACTCTTCCTGATAGCAAGGCAGGCATTCAGCAGTGCAACAACCAGACGAGCTCTGGTGAAGGTAAGGCCGTGTATTCACCTCTTATATAACCTCCATCCTTGACATAATTGTCACTATAAATAAGACCCCATTGAACAAGAGATAGAATGGCTAGGGAAAGAGGCTGGCTAATATTCATATCTATCTATCTACTTCATTATTGAGAGCCTCTTGTGCAATGGCTTTCTTTTGGTGAACATTCATTCAGATAGGATAACTCTGCTCATATGGAGAGACTCACCACTTACACAGCCTTCCTAATTACCAAATGGTCAAATCACTGGGCAATGTTTGGCAACATGGACAATCAGATGTACTGCTCAATATTCTTTCCACGGGGAGGATTTCCTTTGTCCTCTACTTTTCAAGGCCTCCCCTAAGTCTATAATGCTACCATAGCATACTTCTACCATTGAAAAATCACAGAGGCTCACCAAAAAGTGTGCCTGTTTCTTAATAGTGAGTGGTACAATAGCACACAATTTTCCTTCATTTTGGAAGAGAGAGTGTTCCATATAATCTAAACCAATTGGTGTCTAGAACTACTACTGAAGTGGCAAGCAATTTTTGGTATATAGAATATTTTCTCATAGAATAGATTTTATGTTAATCATTCTGGGAAGGCTGGATCTGATTTGAGTTATGAGTCTGGCAGCAATGGGGTATGGGATCGGTTATAAGGGGAATTAGCATTCCTTTAACTCAGGTGAGGCCAATTCAATGTCTTCAAGCAAGGAACTGTTTCTCTTCAGATATAAGAGGAATAATTGTTCCTACTGGCAAAGAAGGTACAGGATTTGGCGTTTCATGGTTCTCAGGTTCACCAAATTTCATCCAGATGCCTTTATCCTAATTCTCAGGGTTTCTTTTTTCTGAAATCAATGCCCCAACTCCCACAGAAGTGATCTGGTGAGTTTGAGTTCAACTTATGTTGCAATTCTGCCGCCTGTGAATAAGAGTTAGTATTGACCAAAAATATGTGGCTAAAAATAATAAGAGTTTCTTACGAAACTATGAGAGAAGCTCACACGTTTTCTAACCATACCCTAAACTTTTCATTTTCCTTCTATAAACTTTTCAATGCAGTTAAAGTTTCCACCACAAGAGTCAATTGCAGCAGCTATTTTGTCTTTCAATGTCTTGCCTTCAATAAGAACTTTATCCTAGGAATAATTTAAATGACTCTTTTTGTCGCTACATGCCATGGATTTCTAGTGAACCATAATTCACAGGCACAAATATCACTGTTTTCATTGGCTCCAAGCCCAATCATGTCAGACAACTAATTCCAGATTTCCATCTTTGAGGGTTTGTTAGTTTGTTTTGTTTTGTTTCTCCTGGTTCAATGACTGGTACATAATATTATATCAAAAGTCATATTATTGGCTGGGTGCAGTGGCTTACACCTGTAATCCCAGCAGTTCGGGAGGCCAAGATGGGTGGATACCTGAGGTCAGGAGCTCTAAACCAGCCTGACCAACATGGTGAAACCCTATATCTACTAAAAATACAAAAATTAGCCAGGCTTGGTGGCGTCTGCCTGTAATCCCAGCTATTCGGGAGACTGAGGCAGGAGAATCGCTTGAACCCGGGAGGTGGAGGTCATGGTAAGCTGAGATTGCGTCACTGCATTCCAGTCTGGGCAACAGGAGTGAAACTCCACCTCAAAAATAAATAAATAAATAAATAAATAAATAAAATAAAATAAAATAAAAGGCCTGACTTCAGGACTGGCTCTTCGGTGGCTCCAAGGAGAAAAGCTCTAAGCCCTTGGAATATTCTGTCCGATAACAATGCTTTTATATGGCAGAGGCCTTGGGCCATATTGTACCAGTTTGATCACACAGTTTATGCTAACAATGTAATTTATGGTGGAGATCTTTCTTGTCATGGGGTGTGGGTGTGGAGTCTGAGTACCTGAGGTTAGTCACAGAGGTGTTGCATGCCTACATGACTGACAGAAAAACCCTGACCATGAAGGTTCACGTAAGCTTCACTGATTAGTAACACTTTGTATGTGTTATCACACGTGTTAGGAGAAATAAGCATGTCCATGTGATTCCACCGGGAGAGGACACATGAAAACTTGCACATGTTTTTTTCCAGACTTCATCCCATGTGCCTTTTCCCTCAGCTGATTTTAATCTGTATCCTTTCACTGTAATAAACCTTATGGATAACCATGAGCTTATTTTAAGTCCTGTGAGGTCCTAGGGAATCATTTAGCCTGACTCTGGTCTTAGGGAATTCCAATACATAGTTAATAAATTTGAAGTGATTACAACCTCTATTGACTTGCCACTGTAGAAAATGATATTTTAATTGATAAAAACTCTCTACAAGTATGTAAGTGTCTAGTAAGCTCAAAACAAGCACTGTTAAACGAAGGATGTTCTCAATTATATTTTCATATTAAACTATTTCAACCAAAATATTTCATTCAGAGAATATTTCTTTGAAAAATATTTTACAAGACAAAACCCTTCAAATAAGTTGTCTCTATTTATGATTACTTTGTTTCACCAAATTTAGCTATGTAAAGCTATAGGTCTACTTAAGTTCATTCAATTCAATTTACAAAGTATAAATTTGCCTAGTTAGAATAAAGGAACTATCCAAAGATTCTTTCCCAAAATAAAAACTTGTACAAAGCACAATTAAAGGATTTCTAAAATAATTCTTGTATGCTACTCAAGCTCTCATAGTTTGTTTAGTTCTTCTCTTAGTTTTGGAGGGATGCATTTTAGTATCTTCCCATTTTTAAGCTTTGTTTTCAATAATTAAAATTCAACAAAAGCTTCTAATATTTTAGAAGTATGGTGATTCATTCATTGAATACTTTAATGGAAGATTTTCAGCCACTTTTAAATAAAAGTACAACTGTAAATTAGAGTATTTATAAAACAGTTCAAAATCATAAATCAACTGAGGTTAATTTATAAAATAATGAAAAAAAGTCCAACATTTGTAAAGTCTATTGTTTCCAGGAGGCAAAGAAAGGCAATGTATACCAATAAGATGAAGTATTAATACATAAAAACTTGAACATGAATAAATGTTTGTAAATGTTGATGTTAAATATTATATTTTGTTAGGATACAATTATGAATTGTTTGTGTACCAATTCTAAGCACATTTCTGCTTCACTGCTTTCCTAGTACCATAAGTACATTGTCTTTACTATGATTCTCTACACAAAAATGCGTGTAAATGTCATTGTTACAGAAATAAATAATTGTATCTTCAAAAATGAAAATTTAAAAATACAGTATTCACATTAATATCAGGTGTTTATCTTCAACAGAATGAACTTCCAAAATTTTCCTTTAATTTCACAAAAAACAAATTATTATTTGAGTTAATTTATTTTCTATTTGAAGTTCCCGATGGCACTGATATAAAGCTGGCATTATTTAACAATTTGAAAAACTGTCCTTCTGCTAATGGGGTGAATTCATTTACAGCTATTATTTTAATTTTCATATGTGAATATAAAAATTTGAATTGAAAATCAGTAAAATTAAACAGTTAAATCTAAATGAAAAAATCATACTTCACGAGATGTTTTGTAAATAAGCCTTTTGCAGCTGCATGTGTTAAGTTATCTTTTTCAGCCATAGCCTTCTAAAATCACCATTAACTTCAGCAGATTTATGTCTTTGGATTTTTATGTGGTCAGTAATATCACTATGGCCTTTGATAAATAGTAAATGTAAACAATGTACAAGTCTTCATCAATTTGCTTAAGAATAGCACATGCCATTTTTGATGTCATGGTGCCAAAAAAGGTATACTAGAAAGTAAAAAAGCATTACCAAATAATAAAATCATAAAATGATGGTGATATGCACTATATGATAAATGAAAATACCGTAGTACAAAGTGTGCTTAGACTATTATGCACTCTGTGACTTTACTCTTCGGCCACTGTTTCTTACAGATACTTTAAGTAAAGCTAATCTATTATGTCTAATGCTTCCCACTGACCCTACCAACAGGTAGCCTGGTGACTTCATGTATCTTGCAAGTCGCAGCATGGACCATCACAAATCTGGTTAATATACCAAGTGGGTGGCAGAACCAGCCACATCAAATACTTGCCCAATCACTCAAAATTGGGTGGAGTTAATTTTAGAAACTAGATCCAAAATTACTTCATTTTTCAAGAAATGCACATCACACTGTCCCTGAAAGGAATTTTCATTAACACTACATGTGGACAAGGTCTAGAAAGAAAGACAGGTTATTGCTGGTTGTCTTTTAGAACTAACTCTGTGTCAAAGTAAGAATTGTGTTCAGCACACAAATTTTTTAACCACTGTAAAACAAGACCAAGGCAGAATCTAAAAGCACAAAGTTAGGGCCAACTAAATCCATCCCAGCTTGTTTAAATAAACTATTAATAATAATACTTAGCATAAAGGGAGGAAATTGCAATGAAAAATGGGATAGCAGGCATAAACGGGAACTGTTTCAGGTAAATTAAAGCATATAGTCAACCAGTTAAGTAGTAAATATGTTCCCCTACAATAAGGCAATTAATTAAACAAAGCAAGGGAAAATTTTATAATGATAAAGAGTATAATTCCAATACAATAACTATCATTATATTAAGTATTAACTGACATAGGGTTAAATAAATAAAATGAGAAAATAAAGAAAACATAAAGAGAAACAAACCAAAACAAATCTCAATATTTTCAAACTGTTATATATCAGGTGAGCAAAAATCAGTAAAATCACAGAAAATAGCAATATACAATTCTCCTAGATTTATCAAGTGTTAATGTTTTGTTATATTTTTCACATGAGTTTCCAAATATTCTATTTTAAAAAGTAACATGTTAAGATACACTTGAACAACTCTCTTTGATATAGTTCCCTGACCTATTGATTACACTTCCATTAATAGTAGACTAAATAACTCAATTCACTCATTCTGCTGGGAATATGAAAGTTAAAAAATACTTTTAGATCTGTTTGAAGGCATAAAAAGCTAACTAAACAATGAGAAATTATGGGGACAAGATTCAGGAGAAGAAGAAAACCCAAACAGGTAATCCTTGCCTAACAGACACTTGACACTTCAGTCAATTTAATTTAAGCAATAATGTTGTTACTGCATCCTAGAGATATCAGTGTTCCATATTTTCACTGGCAACAAGGTCAGTACTGTCTTCAAATTTAGTCACATCAGTAAAAAAATTCCAGATTTCCCATTTTAAGGAATAATTTCATCTATCAAAAAATTGATCATTTTTTGTTCAAATACAAAAGAAGACCCACTCTAAAAATTCTATAAAATGAGGATTTAAGAATTAGGGCTTACATTCAAATATTGGGAGAACTGAGAGAGAGAATATTGAGGAAGTCACATAAAAAGTCAGGAAGTTACAGCCAGTAGGCCAGGGGAGACAGAAGCATAGAAAGTATAGAAGCATAAAAGTTAGAGTCCCTTTTGTTAGGGGTATGCCCCACTGCTATTTCTCCCCTTTATTTTCTTCAAAAAGTCATCAAGAAATTGATGCAATGCTCAAGAGTTTCTGCAATAGTTCCCAAGAGCTGCATCAGCCTGCAGGAGCAAAGTGGGTGGTTTTTAAGTGCTCAGCAGGATACATGCAACCTCAGACCTGCAAGGATTTGCTTGCAAACATCTCTGGAGAAGGATGACTCTCCTCTCCTTCTCTTCAACCTTCCAAACATCGTATACCTTACCCTCAGTGGAAAACTCTAAAACAGAATCATATGGAAAAGGGAGATTTCCAGAAATTTAAAGTATTATCCAGAATATACAAGGAACTCAAACAATTCAATAGCAAAACAAACAAACAAACAAATAATCCAATTTAAAAATGGGCAAAAGCCCTGAATAGGCATTTCTCGAAAGAAGACATACAAATGATCATCAAATCTATTTTTTTAATGCTCAACATCACTAATCATCAGGGAAATGCAAATCAAAATCATAAGATATTCAGTTACAATGGCTGTTATCAAAAAGACAGAAGATATGTATTAGCAAGGATGTATAGAAAAGGAAGTCTTTATACACTGTTGGTGGGAATTTATGTAAGAATAACCATTATAAAAACAGTATGGAGGTTCCTCAAAAAACTAAAAATAGAACTACCAAATGATCCGGCAATTCTGCTACTGGATATATATTCAAATGAAATAAAATCAGTATGTCAAAGAAATATTTGCATCCCCATGTTTATTGAAGCAATATTCATAATAGTTAAAATATAGACCAACCTAAGTGTCCATTGACAGATGAATGAAGAAAATGCGGTATATATACATAATGGAATATTGTTCATCCATAAAAAAGAATGAAATCCTGTTATTTACTACCGCGTGGATAAAGAACATCATGTTAAGTGAAATAAGCCAGACATGGAAAGACAAGTACTGCATGATCTCACTCATATGTAGAATCTAAAAAGGTTGATCTTATAGAAGTAAAGAGTAGAATAATGGTTACCAGAGGCTGGAGAGGGTGGAAGGAGGGATGCACAGAGGTTGGTCAATGAGTACTAAGTTACAGTTAGATAGGAGATATCAATTCCGGTGCTCTGTTGCACAGTAGGGTGATTAGAGTCACCCTATTAACAAAAATGTACTGTAAACTTCAAAATAGCTATGAGAGCATTTTGAATGTTCTCACCACAAAGGAATGATAAATATATGAGGCAAAGGATTTGCTAATTATACTGATTTGATCATTACACAATATAAACATATATTGAAATACCACATTTTATCCCATATGTATGTACAATTATTTTACGTCAATTACATAAAATAACTATGATCAATATGCTAAAGACATGTATTAGTCCATTTTCACATTGCTATAAAGAACTACCTGAGACTGGATAATTTATAAGGAAAGGAGGTTTAATTGATTCACAATGTGTCCGGAATTGGTGGTTTCTTGGTCTCACTGACTTCAAGAATGAAGCCGGGACCCTCACGGTGAGTGTTACAGTTCTTAAAGGTGGCGTGTCTGGAGTTTGTTCGTTCTGATGTTCGGATGTGTTTGGAGTTTCTTCCTTCTGGTGGGTTCGTGGTCTTGCTGGCTCAGGAGTGAAGCTGCAGACCTTTGCTGTGAGTGTTACAGCTCTTAAGGCGGTGTGTCTGGAATTCTTCGTTCCTCCCGGTGGGTTTGTGGTCTCACCGGCTTCAGGAGTGAAGCTGTAGACTTTCGCGGTGAGTGTTACAGCTCATAAAGGCAGTGTGGACCCAAAGAGTGAGCAGCAGCAGGATTTATTGCAGAGCGAAAGAACAAAGCTTCCACAGTGCGGAAAGGGACCCCAGCAGGTTGCCACAGGGGGCTCCGGTAGCCTACTTTTATTCTCTTATCTGGCCCCACCCACATCCTGCTGATTGGTCCGTTTTACAAAGAGCCAAGTGGTCTGTTTTGACAGGGCACTGATTGGTGCATTTACAATCCCTGAGCTAGACACAAAGGTTCTTCATGTCCCCACTAGATTAGCTAGATACAGAGTGTGGACACAAAGGTTCTCCAAGTCCCCACCTGAGTAGAGTAGCTAGATACAGAGTGTCCATTGGTGCATTCACAAACCCTGAGCTAGACCTAGGGTGCTGATTGGTGTGTTTACAAACCTTGAGCTAGACACAGAGTGCTGATTGGTGTATTTACAATCCCTTAGCTAGACATAAAGGTTCTCCAAATCCCCACCAGACTCAGGAGCCCAGCTGGCTTCACCCAGTGGATCCTGCACCTGGGCCGCAGGTGGAGCTGCCTGCCGGTCCCACACAGTGCACCTGCACTCCTCAGCCCTTGAGTGGTCGATGGGACTGGGTGCAGTGGAGCAGGGAGCGGCGCTCTTCGGGGAGGCTTGGGCCGCAGAGGAGCCCACAGAGGTGGGGGGGAGGCTCAGGCATGGCAGGCTGCAGGTCCCGAGCCCTGCCCCACAGGGAGGCAGCTAAGGCCCAGCGAGAAATTGAGCACAGCAGCTGCTGGCCCAGGTGCTAAGTCCCTCACTGCCTGGGGCTTGCAGGCCGACGGCCGCTGGGAGTGCGGGGCGCTGAGCCCACGCCCACCCGGAACTCGCGCCTTTCCCTCCACACCTCCCTGCAAGCTGAGGGAGCCAGCTCCGGTCTTGGCCAGCCAAGAAAGGGGCTCCCACCGAGCTGCGGCAGGCTGGAGGGCTCCTGAAGCCTGGCCAGAGTGGGCGCCAAGGCCGAGGAGGCGCTGAGAGCGAGCGAGGGCTGTGAGGACTGCCAGCATGCTGTCACCTCTCAACAGTTCTGCAGGCTGTACAGAAAGCATGGCTGGGGAGGCCTCAGGAAGCTTACAATCATTGTGGAAAGTGAAGCGAAAGCAGTCACATCTTACATGGCCAGAGAAGGAGGAAGAGAGTGAACGGGGAGGTGCTATACACTTTTAAACAACCAGATCTCATGAGCACTCACTATCACAAAACAGCAAGGGGGAAGTCTGCCCCGTGATCCAATCACTTCCCACCAGGACCCTCCTCCAACATTGGGGATGACAATTCAACATAAGATTTGGGCAGGGACACAAATCCAAACCATATCAGGACTCTATTGGAAAGAATGGACAATATGCAACAACAGATAAATAATGTAAGGAGAGAGATGGAAACTCTAAGAAAGAATCAAAATTAAATGTGAGAAATCAGAAACACTGCAGCAGAAATGAAAAAAAAATGTCTTTGATGACCTCAATAGACTGGATAGGGTCAAGAAAATACTCGATGGGGGCACTTCCAAGATGGCTGAATAGGAACAGCTCCAGTCTACAGCTCCCAGCCTGAGCAACACAGAAGACGGGTGATTTCTGCATTTCCAACTCAGGTACTGGGTTCATCTCACTGGGGCTCGTCGGACAGTTGGGGCAGGATAGTGGGTGCAGCCCACCGAGTGTGAGCTGAAGCAGGGGAGGCATTGCCTCACCTGGGAAGCGCAAGGGGTCAGGGAATTCCCTTTCCTAGCAAAGGGAAGGGGTGACAGACGGCACCTGGAAAATCAGGTCACTCCCACCCTAATACTGCACTTTTCCAATGGTCTTAGCAAAGGGCACACCAGAAGATTATATCCTGCACCTGGCTCAGAGGGTCCCATGCCCACGAAGCCTCCCTCATTGCTAGCACAGCAGTCTGAGATCAAACTGCAAGGCAGCAGCGAGGCTGGGGAAGGGGTGCCTGCCATTGCTGAAGCTTGAGTAGGTAAACAAAACAGCTGGGAAGCCCGAACTGGGTGGAGCCCACTACTGCTCAAGGAGGCCTGCCTGCCTCTGTAGACTCCACCTCTGGGGGCAGGGCATAGCTGAACAAAAGGCAGCAGAAACCTCTGCAGACTTAAATGTCCCTGTCTGACAGCTTTGTGCATTGTGCACATGTACCCTAGAACATAAAGTGTATTAAAAAAAAATGTTACACAAAGGGTACATAATGCTGCACAAACTCTTTCAGAAAAAATGAGGAGGAAAGATAAGAAGGGAAAAACATCCTAATTAATTTAGTGAAACTACTATTACCTGTTACTAAAGACAGACCAAAACACTCTAAGAAAACTATAGAACAATACTCTCACAGAAACAAAAATTTTTAACGAAATTTTGGCAAATTAAGTCCAGCAATATGCAGAAAGACAATAATCCAATAAAAAGGGCTTATCCTAGGAATGCAAGTTTTGTCAAATATCCAAATATTAAAAAATGCAATATATCATATTAATAGAACAAATTTTTCCTTATGAACATCTCAATAGAGGCAGGAAAAAGCACGTGATAAAATTCAACACCAATTAATGACAAAAAATTCTCAGCAAACTAATAAGAGATATCCTTAAACTGATAAAAGGCATCTTAAAAAATAAAACCTACAGTTAACATATTTAACTGTGAAAGGCTGAATTTTTTCTATCTAAAAATCAGAAAAATATCAATGAACATTGCTTTTCCTAATTCCTATTGACCATTGTACCAGGGAGCCTAGCCAGTGGAATAAAGTAACAAACCATAACAAAAAGCATCCAGATTGGGAAGAAGTAAAACTGTCCTTATTCACAGATGATATAATCATGTATACTAAAAATTCTTAAGGAGTCTGCAAAAAATGACTTCTGTAACTTAATAGGTTAATTGAACAAAAATTCAGGATAGAAGATGTAAATGTAGATGATATATCCAGCATGTTCAGTCATGAGGACACTTAATATCATTAAGAGGTCAATATTCTCCAAATTTATAGACTCAACAAAATCTTAGTAACTTTTTTATAGAAATTGACAAGTTTATTCTAAAATTTATATGGAAAAGCAAAGATCTAGAAGAGCCAAAACAATTTTTAAAAAGAATGAAGTAGAAAGGATACCTGATTTTAATGCATATAATAAAGCTACAGTAACCAATGCAATATAATATTTGCATAAGTGTAGATGTATTAGGAAAATAGAACTGAAGATACAGGAGGAGATTCAAACCAATGGCAAAGAAGTTAAAAGCTTTGAAAAAAAATTACACAAATGGATAACTAGAATAACCAGTGCAGAGAAATCAAAGGACCTGATGGAGCTGAAAACCAAGGCATGAGAGCTACGTGAAGAATGCAGAAGCCTCAGGAGCACATGTGATCAACTGGAAGAAGAAAGGGTATCAGTGATGGAAGATGAAATGAATGAAATGAAGCGAGAAGAGAAGTTTAGAGGAAAAAGAATAAAAAGAAACAAACAAAGCCTCCAAGAAATATGGGACTATGTGAAAAGACCAAATCTACGTCTGATTGGTGTACCTGAAAGTGACGGGGAGAATGGAACCAAGTTGGAAAACACTCTGCAGGATATTATCCAGGAGAACTTCCCCAATCTAGCAAGGCAGGCCAACATTCAGATTCAGGAAATACAGAGAACGCCACAAAGATACTCCTTGAGAAGAGCAACTCCAAGACACATAATTGTCAGATTCACCAAAGTTGAAATAAAGGAAAAAATCTTAAGGGCAGCCAGAGAGAAAGGTCGGGTTACCCACAAAGGGAAGCCCATCAGACTAACAGCGGATCTCTCGGCAGAAACTCTACAAGCCAGAAGAGAGTGGGAACCAATATTCAATATTCTTAAAGAAAAGAATTTTCAACCCAGAATTTCATATCCAGCCAAACTAAGCTTCATAAGTGAAGGAGAAATAAACTACTTTACAGACAAGCAAATGCTGAGAGATTTTGTCACCACCAGGCCTGCCCTAAAAGAGCTCCTGAAGGAAGCACTAAACATGGAAAAGAACAACCGGTACCAGCCACTGCAAAAACATGCCAAATTGTAAAGACCATCAAGGCTAGGAAGAAACTGCATCAACTGACGAGCAAAATAACCAGCTAACATCATAATGAAAGGATCAGATTCACACATAACAGTATTAACTTTAAATGTAAATGGGCTAAATGCTCCAATTAAAAGACACAGACTGGCAAATTGGATAAAACTCAAGACCCATCAGTGTGCTGTATTCAGGAAACCCATCTCATGTGCAGAGACACACATAGGCTCAAAATAAAGGGACGGAGGAAGATCTACCAAGCAACTGGTAAACAAAAAAAGGCAGGGGTTGCAATCCTAATCTCAGAAAAAACAGACTTTAAACCAACAAAGATCAAAAGAGACAAAGAAGGCCATTACATAATGGTAAAGGGATCAATTCAACAAGAAGAGCTAACTATCCTAAATGTATAGGCACCTAATACAGGAGCACCCAGATTCATAAAGCAAGTCCTTAGTGACCTACAAAGAGACTTAGACTCCCACACAATAATAATGGGAGACTTTAACACCCCACTGTCAACATTAGACAGATCAACCAGACAGAAAGTTAACAAGGATACCCAGGAATTGAACTCAGCTCTGCACCAAGCAGACCTAATAGACATCTACGGAACTCTCCACCCCAAATCAAAAGAATATACATTCTTTTCAGCACCACACCACACCTACTCCAAAACTGACCACATAGTTGGAAGTAAAGCACTCCTCAGCAAATGTAAAAGAACAGAAATTATAACAAACTGTCTCTCAGACCACAGTGCAATCAAACTAGAACTCAGGATTAAGAAACTCACTCAAAACCGCTCAACTACATGGAAACTGAACAACCTGCTCCTGAATGACTACTGGGTAAATAATGAAATGAAGGCAGAAATAAAGATGTTCTTTGAAACCAAGGAGAACGAAGACACAACATACCAGAATCTCTGGGACACACTCAAAGCAGTGTGTAGAAGGAAATTTATAGCACTAAATGCCCACAAGAGAAAGCAGGAAAGATCCAAAATTGACACCCTAACATCACAATTAAAAGAACTAGAAAAGCAAGAGCAAACACATTCAAAAGCTAGCAGAAGGCAAGAAATAACTAAGATCAGAGCAGAACTGAAGGAAATACAGACACAAAAAACCCTTCAAAAAATTAATGAATCCAGGAGCTGGTTTTTTGAAAAGATCAGCAAAATTGATAGACTGCTAGGAAGACTAATAAAGAAGAAAAGAGAAAATAATCAAATAGACACAATAAAAAATGATAAAGGGGATATCACCACCGATCCCACAGAAATACAAACTACCATCAGAGAATACTATAAACACCTCTACACAAATAAACTAGAAAATCTAGAAGAAATGGATAAATTCCTCAACACATACACCCTCCCAAGACTAAACCAGGAAGAAGTTGAATCCCTGAATAGACGAATAATGGGCTCTGAAATTGAGGCAATAATCAATAGCTTACCAACCAAAAAAAGTCCAGGGCCAGATGGATTCACAGCTGAATTCTACCAGAGGTACAAAGAGGAGCTGGTACCATTCCTTCTGAAACTATTCTAATCAATAGAAAAAGAGGGAATCCTCCCTAACTCATTTTATGAGGCCAGCATCATCCTGATACCAAAGCCAGGCAGAGACACAACCAAACAAGAGAATTTTAGACCAATATCCTTGATGAACATTGATGCAAAAATCCTCAATAAAATACTGGCAAACCGAATCCAGCAGCACATCAAAAAGCTTATCCACCATGATCAAGTGGGCTTCATCCCTGAGATGCAAGGCTGGTTCAACATACGCAAATCAATAAATGTAATCCAGCATATAAACAGAACCAAAGACAAAAACCACATGATTATCTCAATAGATGCAGAAAAGGCCTTTGACAAAATTCAACAACCCTTCATGCTAAAAACTCTCAATAAATTAGGTATTGATGGGACGTATCTCAAAATAATAAGAGCTATCTATGACAAACCCACAGCCATTATCATACTGAATGGGCAAAAACTGGAAGCATTCCCTTTGAAAACAGGCACAAGACAGGGATGCCCTCTCTCACCACTCCTATTCAACATAGTGTTGGAAGTTCTGGCCAGGGCAATCAGGCAGGAGAAGGAAATAAAAGGTATTCAGTCAGGAAAAGAGGAAGTCAAATTGTCCCTGTTTGCAGATGACATGATTGTATATCTAGAAAACTCCATCTTCTCAGCCCAAAATCTCCTTAAGCTGATGAGCAACTTCAGCAGTCTCAGGATACAAAATCAATGTGCAGAAATCACAAGCATTCTTATACACCAATAGCAGACAAACAGCCAAATCATGAATGAACTCCCACTCACAATTGCTTCAAAGATAATAAAATACCTAGGAATTCAACTTTCAAGGGATGTGAAGGACCTCTTCAAGGAGAACCACAAACCACCGCTCAGTGAAATAAAAGAGGATACAAACAAATGGAAGAACATTCCATTCTCATGGGTAGGAAGAATCAATATTGTGAAAATGGCCATACTGCCCAAGGTAATTTACAGATTCAATGCCATCCCCATCAAGCTACCAATGACTTTCTTCACAGAATTGGAAAAGGTTCATATGGAACCAAAAAAGAGCCCACATCGCCAAGTCAATCCTAAGCCAAAAGAACAAAGCTGGAGGCATCACGCTACCTGACTTCAAACTATACTACAAGGCTACAGTAACCAAAACAGCATGGTACTGGTACCAAAACAGAGATATAGACCAATGGAACAGAACAGAGCCCTCAGAAATAATGCCGCATATCTACAACCATCTGATCTTTGACAAACCTGACAAAAACAAGAAATGGGGAAACAATTCCCTATTTAATAAATGGTCCTGGGAAAACTGGCTAGCCATATGTAGAAAGCTGAAACTGGATCCCTTCCTTACACCTTATACAAAAATTAATTCGAGATGGATTAAAGACTTACATGTTAGACCTGAAACCATAAAAACCCTAGAAGAAAACCTAGGCAATACCATTCAGGACATAGGCATGGGCAAGGACTTCATGTCTAAAACAACAAAAGCAATGGCAACAAAAGCCAAAATTGACAAATGGGATCTAATTAAACCAAAGAGCTTCTGCACAGCAAAAGAAAATACCATCAGAGTGAACAGGCAACCTACAGAGTGGGAGAAAATTTTTGCAACCTACTCATCTGACAAAGGGCTAATATCTAGAATCTACAATGAACTCCAACAAATTTACAAGAAAAAAACAAACAACCCCATCAAAAAGTGGGCAAAGGGTATGAACAGACGCTTCTCAAAAGAAGACATTTATGCAGCCAACAGACACATGAAAAAATGCTCATCATCACTGGCCATCAGAGAAATGCAAATCAAAACCACAATGAGATACCATCTCACACCAGTTAGAATAGCGATCATTAAAAAGTCAGGAA